>NC_053040.3:198888730-200185813 GCF_002575655.3 Aegilops tauschii subsp. strangulata
CATACACTCAATACAAGTTTCAAACACAATCTGCCCAAAACACCAACTAAGCACTTTGCAATCAAGGAAACAACATGCTACAGGAATCATAAGGACACAAACTTGACATTCACTTAAAGTACAGACAACGTTATTCAAATACCACTTAAGGTTCAGGTACATAGGCATCAAGAGTAATCCAAGATGAGCAATGCAAAAAGCAATGAAAAACAGAGCACACCTGAGCAGAGTTAACATGTTGACATGTTGAAGGCATTAAACAAACATGCTACAGAGCAAGATCTTGGCAAACAAAAGCATGTCATTAAATTAGAGTTTAAGCATGGAAAAACATGATTACTAAGCATATCCAGGCATAGCGGTTAAGCTCCCTGGTCATAGCGGACAAGCAACATCAGTTCGGTAGCCAGGCATAGCGGTTAAGCTCCCTGGTCATCGAAACCCTAAGTAATTCCACCTCAACTGGAGTAGGCTTTTACCTTCACCGTAAGGGGCCGAACCAGTATAATCCTGATGTCCTTTGTCCCGTTTAACCCCTTTAAGCTTCCTAGCTGCGATGGCTCCACGACTAAGTCCTTACTCGAGGACATCTGCCGTGACAATTCCACGACAGTTGGCGCCCACCGTGGGGCCACCGCACGGTTGATTTGAGTTCTTGAAGGGCAGCTTCGAAGGGCTCAAGGGATACACTGTGGGCCGGATGACCAAGAGTCGTCGCGGCAAGCTCTACATCGACGATGCAAGCTGGGCCCCCGACGCCGGCTCAATCGAGTACGGGTATCGGGTCCCCTTCGGCGGAATCCATGTTTTCAATGGCAAGATTGGCGAGCCGGGCCCTGAGCGGACCTCTGCGGCGACCACATCGAGACGGCTCAGCGTGCGAGACCCGCTCGGACTCTGCCCGCCTTGAAGCGTGCTTTCGTGGGATGCGTCCATGGAGGACTCTCTGAAGGATCTGGATCTGGCGATGAGACGGCCGCTCGCTCTGACGGCGGGTCGTCCACAGACGAGACCAACTCGTTATATCAACTTCAAGATGGAAGGCTCAGGGGTGGCTCCGATGGCGACAGTATTCCAGACCCCTTTGAGCCGCCCAGCCGGGTCGGGACCTTCATGGCCGGCGCACAACCTGTTCAAAACCCCGCTGCTGGGGCAGGAGGCCCCGCGCACTCGCCGGCTCAGGCGCTGATGGATCTCACAGATAAGATGACAGCCCTGTTAACTGCTACGGTCGTCCCAGCGGATCAAGCTCAGCATGATGCGGAGGTGGCACAGTTAAAACTGGATATAGCGAGAGCCAAGGAAGATCTAGTGGCGGAAGGGATCAGGATGGCTGCAGAGCGGGCGGCTCTCGACGCCCAGACTCAGCTGATTCAGGCACAGTCTTTCCGGCTCACGATGGATCAGAAGGTATCCAATGAGGTCATGAGAAGGAGGCATCAGAAGGCTCAATCTCGACTCCCTACGGTTTACGATCCTCGAAACCTTTTCAACACGCCTGGTGCAGGGCCCAGTAACCCGCCAGAGATCACGGCACCCGGGGCTAGAACGCCGCTTCAGCCGCAAGTGATGGGGCCTCCCCGTGTGAACACTACCCTGCCTCAGTACGTGCCAATACCACCGGGTCATTATGCCAACCCGTTGGAAAACATGGTCGCCGCGACGGCGCGACTGGTGGCTCTCCCAATCGATGGCGACTCTCCAACGGCGGTCAAAACCCGCCGGGTCAGAGAACTTCTTCAGACGGCTCTAGCGCAACAGGAGGCATATTCATATAGCCGGGACAGGATTCATTCAACCCCTCGTCCAGGCCGGAGCCCAAGTTATAGCAGACACATGGTCTCAGCGACCGGCTCAAGCAATGTCCGGCGCCGTGACTTGCCAGCGGGCCACGGCCTGGCTCATAATGGAGCCTTTAATGCGGTAGACCAAGACAGAGCACGGCAAGAGGCGGAGCAGGCGCCTCAGTTAACGGCTTACCAGCCCCTCCTGGTTTATCCGACGGCTTCTATAGAGGCGGGTATACCTACGAGGACCGGAGGCGTCCCTTCTCTAGTGCCGGCTCTCTGTAATGAACGTTTGCCCAAGGATTTCAAAGGACCTAGGAAGGTACCTAATTACACGGCTGATTTACAACCCGGAGCATGGATCGAGAGCTACGAAATGGCTATGGAGTTACTGGAGGTTAGTGAAGCGGCAATGGCCAAATACTTCACCATGATGTTGGATGGGACTGCCCGCACTTGGTTGAAAGGACTGCCGCCTAACTCCATCGGGTCATGGGCCGAGCTAAAAGCCCGGTTTATCCAGAACTTCAAAGATACATGTAGGCAATCTATGTCCATTGTGGATTTGACTAACTGCAAACAGCAAGAGGGCGAGTCTACAACCCATTGGGTTTGCCGGGTCAAAGAGATAATACATTCATCTGATAAAATGGATGCCGGCTCTGCAGTCTTAATGTTGGAGCAGAATTGTTGTTTTGCGCCCCTGAAGATGAAGCTCGGGCGGCTCAAGCGCGATTGCAATGATATGGGTTCGCTGATTGCGGCTCTGGTCAAGTATGCCGACTCTGATAGTACCAAGGATCCCGCGTCGGATGATGAAAGGACAGGGAAGGGAAAACGGAATGGTAATGGCAAGGGCCCTCAGCATAACCTGGCGAACCAGGGAGGTAACAAGCGTAAGGCTGATGGCAGTGTGGAGTTTGTGGCCAACGCCAATCCGCAGGGTAACAACCACCGACGTAAGGGGAGACCACCTCCCGAGCCGGCGGGTCAGGCCCGACGCTTGAGCAATTGTTGAATGAGCCCTGTCCAAGGCATGGCTCTAGGGATAAGCCGGCCATTCATCTATGGAAAGACTGCGCAATCATGAAAGCCTTCAAAAATTCCAACGCTTTTAATGGCAACAATGGGCAGGGCGACGACTTTCATGGCCCGGGCGGCGGCTCAAATTCCAATTCTCAGAATTTTCAAGGGGGCTTTAATCAGCAGTCTGGCCAGGGTAATCAGTAGCAGCAGCAGGGGGGATACCAGACCAATCCAAACCAGCTTAATGGTGGGCAGTATCATGTGTTTACTACCAGTCTGTGCAAGCGAGACCAGAAGTTTCATAAGAGGGCTGTAAATGCTGTTGAGCCGGCGGTTCCCCGTTATTTGCGATGGTCTGAACAGCCTATTGTGTGGAGTAGGGAAGATCACCCTCCCCGGGTTGATAATCCGGGTCACCTGGCCTTGGTGGTGGCTCCTCAGGTTGGAGGATATAAATTCACTAAAGTGCTCATGGACGGAGGCAGCAGCATCAACATCCTCTATTATGAGACCTTCCGTCGTATGGGATTAACTGATAAGAACCTCAGCCAGTCCAATACTGTGTTCCATGGGGTGGTGCCCGGTAAGTCGCGTATCCAGTCGGTAAGATTGAGCTGGAAGTAGCCTTTGGAGATGAGTACAACTACAGGGCGGAAAAACTAACCTTTGAGGTGGTTAAGATAAGAAGTCCGTACCATGCTTTATTTGGGCGGCCGGCTTATGCCAAGTTCATGGCACGGCCGTGTTACGTGTATTTGCAGCTCAAGATGCCGGGTCACAATGGGACCATTACGGTTCATGGCAGCCGAAAGATAGCCTTGGAGTGTGAGGAAGGTGACGCGGCTTACGCTGAATCTGTTTGTGCAACAGAGGAGTTGAAGTTTTACAAGGACAATGTTGACCCAGTAGATATGACGTCTTTGAAAAAGCCAACCACGGAGCATGAGCCGGTAATGAAATTTAAGTCGGGTGATGAGACTAAACTTGTTGACTTTGTTCCAGGTGACTCATCTCAGCAGTTCAGCATCAGTGCCAATCTGGATCCGAAATAGGAAGGCGCGCTCATCGAGTTCATCCGTGAGAACAGGGACATCTTTGCATGGAAACCTTCTGCATGCCGGGTGTACCTAGAGAACTCGCTAAGCACACTCTCAATATTGATCCAAAATTTAAACCAGTCAGGCAATTCCTCCGGCGGTTTAATGAGGAGAGGCGGAAAGCCATTGGTGAGGAAGTAGCTCGGCTCTTGGCGGCCGGGTTTATCGTTGAAGTCTTTCATCCAGAATGGTTAGCTAACCCGGTGCTCGTGCTCAAGAAGAACGACACCTGGCGTATGTGCGTGGATTATACAGATCTAAACAAAGCTTGTCCGGCTGATCCTTTTGCTCTCCCCCGTATTGATCAAATTATTGATGCTACGGCGGGTTGTGAGCGTTTAAGCTTTTTGGATGCTTACTCTGGATAGCATCAGATCAAAATGGCAGTTAAGGACCAGGAGAAGATGGCGTTCATCACTCCTTTTGGAGCCTTCTGTTATGTGTCTATGCCTTTTGGGCTCAAGAGTGCACAGGCAACTTACCAGCGTTGCATGCAGAATTGTCTTCACAATCAGATTGGGCGCAACGTTCATGCCTATGTGGATGATATCGTGGTCAAATCCAGGAAGGAGGAGACCTTGATAGATGATTTGAGAGAGACCTTTGATAATCTGCGGGTCTACAAGATGATGCTTAACCTGGCTAAATGTGTCTTTGGTGTTCCTGCAGGCAAGCTCTTGGGTTTTCTGGTTTCTCACAGAGGCATTGAGGCTAACCCGGAGAAGATCAAGGCAATCACCTCTTTGGCTAAGCCGGCGTGCATAAACGATGTCCAGCGTCTGGCGGGTCGCGTCGCTGCGTTGAGCCGGTTTATAAGCCGGTTGGGTGAAAAGGCCATGCCACTGTATCAGATGATGAAGAAAACAGATGACTTTGTCTGGAATGATGCTGCTAATGCTGCTTTTGAGGATTTGAAAAAACAACTAGCTGAGCCACCAGTCCTTGCTGCTCCTGTCGACAAGGAGCATTTATTGCTGTATGGCGCTGCTAACACATGAGCCGTCAGTGTAGCTGTGGTGGTGGAGCGTAAGGAAGCGGGTAAGGAGCATCCGGTTCAGCGGCCGGTTTACTACGTAAGCGAAATACTCATTGAGTCCAAACAACGGTATCCGCATTGGCAGAAGCTTGTTTATGGGGTGTTCATGGCAAGCCGGAAGCTTAAGCATTATTTCCAGGGCCACCATATCACGGTGGTCAGTTCTGCTCCCCTAGGAGATATCATTCAAAATAGGGAAGCCACAGGAAGAGTTGCTAAGTGGGCTATAGAACTTGGGCCTCATGGTCTAAAATATGTGCCACGCACTGCTATCAAATCTCAAGCATTGGTGGATTTCATCAACGATTGGACAGAGCTGCAGGTGCCTGAGGAGAAACTAGATAATAGATACTGGACTATTCACTTTGACGGGTCCAGACAGTTGGAGGGCTCGGGGGCTGGAGTTGTATTAGCTTCCCCTTGAGGTGACAAGTTTTGCTATGTGCTACGGTTGATGTTTCCTTGTACTAACAATGCAGCTGAGTACGAGGCCTTGCTCCATGGTCTTCGGATGGCTAAGGAGATGAGCTTAAGCTGGGTAAGGTGCTTTGGCGACTCAGATTTAGTGGCCCAACAAGTGTCAGGCAAGTGGGATTCCAAGGACCCCCTCATGGCGGCTTATCGCCGCGAAGTTGATGCCATTGCTGGACATTTTCAGGGTTACCAAGTAGAGCACATCGATCGCAGGAAGAACGAGGCGGCTGATGCATTAAGCCGGCTGGGCTCTCAGCGAAAGCCGGTGCCGCCTAATACTTTCTTGGACATTTTGCATAACCCTTCTGTTAAGTTGCCTACAGAGGAAGACTTGGCTGTTCCTTACCCGGAAGCACAGTTGGTGGCGGCTCTCCACATTATCCCAGATTGGATAGTACCATACTTGGCTTACATTACCCGGGGAGAATTTCCTGAGGATGAAACTTTGGCCAGACAAATAACCCAGCGGTCTAAGTCAATGATAATTATCAATGGCGAGCTGCATCGTCGCATTTTCACTGGAACTTTCCAGCGTTGTGTTTCCCCTGAGGAAGGTCAAGAAATTTTACGTGAGATTCACGAGGGGGATTGTGGCCATCATGCCGGCTCAAAATCCCTTGTGGCCAAGGCTTTTCGTCATGGTTTTTATTGGCTGACGGCTCATGCTGATGCAGAGGACTTGGTCAGTAAATGCGACGGTTGTCAGAGGTTCTCACGACGGGCTCATGTGCCGGCTCAAGAGTTGAGGATGATTCCAATCACTTGGCCATTTGCGGTCTGGGGGCTTGATATGGTTGGGCCTTTTAAAAGGTCCAAGGATAAGAAGACCCACCTCTTGGTGGCGGTCGACAAGTTCACAAAGTGGGTTGAGGCAGAGCCAGTTAGTAAGTGTGATGCAGCCACAGCAGTTCAGTTCATGAAAAGGGTGACATTTCGCTTTGGTTTTCCACATAGCATTATAACTGACAATGGCACCAATCTGTCTAAGGGCGCCATGGAGGAATTTTGTCAACGAGAGCATATTCGGCTCGATGTTTCATCAGTGGCTCACCCTCAATCCAATGGTCAGGCTGAGAGAGCCAATTAGGAGATCTTGAAGGGCATCAAGCCCCGGCTTTTGTTCCCTTTGCAACGGACGCCGGGTTGTTGGGTCGAGGAGTTGCCTTCCGTGTTATGGAGCATCAATACTACTCCTAACAGGTCTACGGGTTACACACCTTTCTTCATGGTTTACGGAGCTGAGGCGGTCCTCCCTAGCGACATCCGTCATGACTCGCCTCGAGTGGCGGCTTATGTCGAGGCGGATAATGAGCAGGCGCGTCAAGAAGCTCTTGACTTGTTGGACGAACAGCGTGATGTAGCAGCAGCTCGCTCGGCGATTTACCAGCAAGACCTGCGCCGCTATCACAGCCGCCGGGTTAAGTCCAGGGTCTTTCAGGAAGGTGATTTGGTGCTCCGGCTCATCCAGGATCAAACAGACGCACACAAGTTATCCCCGCCTTGGGAAGGGCCCTTTGTGATCAGCAAGAACTTGCACAACGGGTCATACTACCTTATTGATGTTCGGGAGCACAGAGATTCACGTAAGTCGGAGGAGGACACCCGCCGGCCGTGGAACATAGCTCAGCTTCGGCCTTATTACACTTGAGCCACTGGCTCTCATAATGTACATATTTCTATAGCCATGTATATATTATGATAAATAATAAAGCAGGACCTCTGTCCTTTTTCCCTCCAAAGGTAAATGCATTATTGTTATTTCCATTGCAACATTACATGGTCACTTGGAGGTTGATCCGGCTTATGATCGTATTCGAATCTAGCCGTTAACAATATGGTCACATGGGGGCTTCCTGTTCAAACATAGGACGTATTCGAACCAAAGAGAACATAGCTGTCGATACCCACTTGATTGGCATATTGCCGAGCTCATTGGGGAGTTTTTCTTGATCATATTTGAATCATAGCTCAACCCCCTTTGGGAACCGACGTGGATCGTATTCGAATCAGCGTCGTTAACCAACTCTCAAGGTCATTTGGGGTCTTCCTGTTCAAACATAGGTCGTATTCGAACCAAAGAGAACATAGCTGTCGGTACCCTCTTGATCGGCAACGCCAAAGCCACTGGGGGCTATATGATCGCATTCGAATCTTAGCTTAACCCCTTTGGGACGGTTCTCGGGTCGTATTCGAATCAGAAGCCCCTAAGTTTTTCATCTCTTGATTTGCAACAAATTCTTTTGATCATATCAAAAGTGTTCCAGGGTGGTTCCTTGTCCACCGGCTTAGCTTTGATTAATAATGTTGATAGCACACAATAAGCATTATAGGTGCTGGTGAACCAGAGTTGAGTTCTCAACCTTATTATTTGGGTTACATAAACCGGAAGTGTACTTGAAGGCTTGCAGTCGCCTAGAGACTTGTGATTTGTTTTCTATGCAGGACAATTAAAGAAATCTCTTTAAGCTTAAGGAAAGCAAATGATCAAACATAACCCGAAGGAATATAAAAGAGCAGCCTAAACAGAGTGGAGCGCTGCACACGTGCACGATGGCACGACAAAATTAAGTGTTTGTCCTACTCTATTACAGGACTCCCCGAGTCCAAAAGGTGAGGCATTGTTTTTAAGGCATAACCATGAGCCGCCTACGAAATTAAAGTGCTTGTTGGGTTGAAGCTTCCGGCTCATACCTCTCCGCTCCTCCGGTTGTTTCCATGACCTGGAAGGTTGATGATTTCCAGTCAATGCCGCTCAAAGCTTCAAATTGAGCCTCATCATCAATTAACCCGGCCGGGTCAACTTTAGGGGCGAAGGTATGCTTACGAGTTGGCGGAATGAGGCTGACTGCCTCATAGCATGGTGTTGGGATTCTCTGATTCTCCGCGTAATAGCCCGGCAGATATTTGGTAAGATCTGTGTCATTGCCAATCAAAGTGGCCACAGGGCGTACGCTCTTCACACAGGCGGTGAAGTCCTTCTGGTCAAAGGGGGTGCCGTCTTCTTTCAAGCTGGGGTATCCAAGAGCGATATCGGCCGGGTCTAGCTCCGGTAGAAACGCCTTGGCCCGGCTCAGAGCAGCTATAGCTCCAGCTCTTGCAGAAGCCCGTCTCAGCTCTTGGAAGCGTTGAGGAAGTACGACAAGCCGCCTAAGTACGTCTGCCAGGTGAGTGGGAACCTCGTTTGACAGAGCCACAACGGCTAAGGCACGCTGTGACCCGGTGTAAAGTTGCTCTACCAAGGTATAAACCGCCTTCAGCTTGGTCAGCACGTTCTGATTGAGATTGGAACTCCTGGGACCTGCATTACAAAGTCAAGTGAGCTGTTGGCAATTGAGATGTTTATGGGAACTAAACGATGTAAACTGATTAGAAATTTACCAAAGATTGCGGAGACCATCTGAGAGACATGGCGTTTTAAGCCGGAAAGTTTGGCGGTTCTTTCAGTAAGAGCGGCCTCCGCTTGTTCGGCCCGGTTGAGCAAGGCAGTCTTCTCATCCGCCTAGGCTTTTCTTTCTGCTTCAAACTTTTTCTTCAGTTTCTCTTGTGCAGAAACACTGAATTCAAATTTGGCATTGGCCTTTTGGGTCTCACTTTCCTGAGTCTTCAGGCGGTTCTTCAGATCAGAGATTTCCGATTCAAATTTCTTACAGGCGGCCTGTACAATTTCCGGGTTACAGTTTGGGTGATTATCATGCAACATTAAAGTCCCAAGCACTTCGCAAGCAAAGACACTTGGCACTTGGAGGCTAATGTATGCTGAGAAGCTCTATTTACAGTGTTGGTTCATGAAAATAAGTCCCAAGCACTTTGCAGGCAAAGGTACTTGGCACTTGGAGGCTAATGTGTAAAGCTGTTCAACTACTTGATTAAAGTAAGGAAAGAACCAGGTAAACTATGCTGTTTAAGCCGGCCCTTGAGTGGTACCAGGTAAGCCAGTTTTCTTGCAGTATATTAAGCCGGTATTAAGTCTACAACATATTTTATCATAAGTCATAGACTTGGGGGCTGGCATGGTAAGGGTAACTATGGAGTAAGCAAGAGAATCATACCTCAGATTTTTGCTGGATTTGCTTCACCATGTCAATTTCCAGGTCCCGGCTGTTGTGCACTTGATTAACATAGCCGGAGACAATATCTCCAATGCTCAAATTAGCATAGTCAGTGATATCCAGCCTGGCCCTGCGGCGTTCCAGCAGTTCTTCCTTGGCAGAGCATCTAGCTAAAACAGTGGGTCTCCCCGGCTCGACAAACTCTGTCCGGGTGATTACAACGTCCGGATCAACGGCCGGTTGAGCAGGGCTGGGGATCTCCGGGTTATCAGAACCCTCCATGACTTGTTCTTTAGATGGAGCAGTGGTGGTTTCAGGAGCTGAGGCAGACGGCGGCTCAGGAGCAGAAGCCTCCGGTTCAGTTAGGACCGGCTCTTCGGCCGGCTTACTTTTCTTCGCCCTCTTGCTGGGCTTTACTTGTACACTGAAAGTCAAAGAGTTAGTGCAAAACCATGAGTAAGATAAGCACAAAGTAAGCTGATCATCATTACCCGGGGGCGGTCTTGAAGGCCGGCAAGCTAGACTGCATTGAGTCGCTGGAGGAAGGTGAAGTTCCCTGGTAGTTTGAGTCAGAAGAATTGAGTGGTTGACGAGTGACGCCCGCCAAAGGATGAAAAGGATATAAGTCGGAGATAACCTCGGTCCGGCGCTTCCTTGATGCTTCGGGTAAGCCGGAGGAGAGGTCTGCGTCCTTGCTAGTCCGGGTCTGCCTCCGACTCTCATGAATCCGTCGCTTCAAAAGAAATTGAGGATCTTGATAAGCTAAAGGATGTGAAAATCTTACTTTTCGGGTTACTCTTCGGACTTTCAGTCTTGGCAAGGGCTCCGAGTCGGAGGAAAGTATAGTTACCTCTTCAATCACTGGGTTACTTGCTCCGGTATCCTCCTGCTGATAATCAGTGTCAATAAGACGGTTAAAAAAGGAGCCTAAAGAATCAAGGGCTACCTCTGACTCGGAGGTGTCTTCCAGGTGAAGCAGGTCCGAGGCGCTAGGCTTACTCCCCTTCTTGCGGGGAGCAGCTCTCCTGGCGGCTTTCTTAACCTTCCTGGCTTTCTTAGCAGCTTCATGGTCATACCTGACCTTCCAGAATTTATCATTAGCCTGTAAAATACAACAAAGATTAGTAAGCTAAGAAAAAATCGTTAAAATGAAAGGAGAAGCATTCAGGTCAATGGTTTACCGCAGGAGCCGGGTTAGTCTTGCAGAAAGGGCTTAAGCCCACTCTCCCGCAATCTACCAGGCTCTCATTCAGAAGCAACTTGGTTGTATCGTCAATAACGTCCTCAGGTAAGTCGTCTGGACTGTGTCGTAGAGGATCATCTTTCCGGCCTGTGTACTCACACATCAAGCCGGGGCGGCGGTTTAAAGGAATCACCCGCCAGGCAACCCAGACCCGGACCAGATCAATACCATTTAAGCCGTTCCCCAGAAGAGCTTTGATTTTGTTGATGGTGGGTGTAAGTGGTTGATGTTCAGTTTGAGATAATTTGTCTGGCACGGGGTGATTTGATTCTAGACGCAGGGCGCGAAAGCCGGGCAGAGGGTTCTCATTAGCCGGGGAAGTGTCCTGGCAGTAGAACCATGTCTGGTTCCAATCATTTGGGTGGCTTGGCAGCTTAGCATAAGGAAAGAGACAATCTCTCCGTTGTTGGATTGAAATTCCGCCAAGTTCCAAGCTAGGCCCGTTGGCACACTCATTCTGGCGGTTCAGGTAAAACAGCTCCCTAAAGAGCAGCAGGCTGGGTTCTTCTCCAAGGTATACCTCACAGAACACTTGAAAGTTACAAATGTTCGACACGGAGTTGGGTCCAATGTCTTGAGGTCGCAGATCGAAAAAGTGTAGAACATCTCTGAAGAATTTTGAGCCAGGAGGAGCAAAGCCCCGGCTCATGTGGTCAGCAAATATGACAACCTCTCCGCCCTTTGGTTGAGGTCTCTCTTCGGATGGGTCAGGAGCTCGGTAGGACATGACCTCCTTCTTAGGCAGGTAACCCGTTTTTACGAAGTCATCTAAGGTGCTATCAGTAACATTGGATCTCACCCAGTTGCACGTAATGGGCGCTTTGGGAGCCTTGGGCGGCATTGTGGAAAATGGAAGCCTATGACAAAAGAGAATTCGCGGTTCAAATTTAAGCCGGAGGAAGATTTCAGTTCAGTATTCAAGATGGCGGTTTATGAAGGGGCCTAATGATATATGACTAACTGTGTCAGCTTATCTAAGCCGCCGTGGATATCTTAAGCAATTTAAGTTATTTAACACTATTGTGAGTGAGCCGGAGATTTCACAAAGCAGGGTCTCTTTTAAGCCGGCGATATGAGCCGCCATGGCTAACAGATGCAGTTTTTGTCTTTTGTCTAAGTGTTGCACAAACAAGTTTCACAGATGGCAGGGATTACTTTGGATCAAACGATCATCCAGAAAGGAAATATTTCTAGACCTAAAAACTGATACAGAGGAGTTCATAAGCCCTAAATGAGATCCTTTTTTCGGGCAAAAGGGATCTACTAGCATAAAAATGGGTGAGAAACTACTACCGCAGGGAGTCTGTACCGTTTTCGGATCAAAAGGAGCCTCGGTGGAGGAACTGTGAAGAAATCGAGATGAAACTACGAAGAACAGGGAAGAAGCATGGAACCCTAATGCGAATCTACTGTACGGAGTAGCAAGGACTTACTGGTGCCGATGAGCAGCTGAGGTCGCCGCCGTTTCTCTGGACCGGTTCAGGGTGATGCAGCGGCCGAGGCTGGGGAAGACTAGGGGCGCGGCGGCGGCGGAGCTCAAGCTCTGGGGCGTCAGAGGAGGAAGACGATGGATCGAGAAGAGTGACGAAAGACTTACGGGCCGGGCCTATTTATAAGGGACGGCTGGTAAATGGGCGCGAGAAACGAGGAGGCTGAAGACATGATTATCTTGCCGCAGAAATGCCTCGATTCTCGGGATGATCATTAGGATATGATCCGTTGGGATATGACAGAATAAAAAATGAATTTAATGGAAGATGACGTCATGACGGGTTATCAAGAATCCAGAAGATGACGTCACGGCGGGTTATAACCTTCGCACAAGCAGAAGCCGGAAGATTTTCTCTTAAAGGTATTGAAGATTGACATGAACCGGTTCAAATCAATCTGGGGCCTAATGTTGAGGATATAACCATTAGAGTCACCCGCCTAGGAGGGGCCGGGTTACGTCATAATGATCATCACGTGAAGCCCAGTACCAAGTTTGAGGATGGCGGTTCAGTAATGGGCTTAAGACCCAGAGGCGGCTTAAGGCCCGTAGTGATAAACCGCCGTTATGGCAAGACTTGTAGTGTAAGGCAAGAATAGTTAAGAGTCCGAGCCGGACACTGTTATAAGCCGGCTGGGACCCTGAGAGTCGCCGGGGCGTCAACCTCTCTATATAAAGGGACGACCCGGCGGCGGTTCAGGACAAGCAACATCAGATCGGTAGCCAGGCATAGCGGTTAAGCTCCCTGGTCATCGAAACCCTAAGTAATTCCACCTCAACTGGAGTAGGCTTTTACCTTCACCGTAAGGGGCCGAACCAGTATAATCCTCGTGTCCTTTGTCCCGTTTAACCCCTTTAAGCTTCCTAGCTACGATGGCTCCATGACTAAGTCCTTACTCGAGGACATCTGCTGTGACAATTCCACGACAATATGAGTCCTAAATCAATGGCAATCAATAAGACAAGATTGAATGTTGTAAAAGTTTCAGCAAGTGTAAAACAGCAACATCAGCATAGCATGTTTGCAAGCTTGGAAGAGAGGTCATATGAAGTCTCAAATTATAAAACTTAGCATTTGGACAAAGTAATCATAGCATAATTCAATTCCTGTAAAAGAAGGATCACCAAAAGAGGCATAGGTTAATCAAAAGCAAGCCCACAACAAGGCATCATGAAGTTAACAGAAAGCTGGAACATTATTTAGGCATGTTCATGGCAATGAAAACATATGCTACAGGACATATATGAGGCATCATAACGCATGGCATGATAGACCATAAAATATACATCAAAACATCTCAAGTAGGAATCTCTAGATTATGCATGGAATAGATGGTAGCTTAAAGTTAACTAGGCATCACAATTTAACAAATACAGACTTGGCAAAATTCACCGTCTCAGAAATCAGCAACATCAAGTAGAACACTTTTCAAACTTGATGCACTCACCACAAGGCACATAAAAATACGATGATTGCACCAATATAAATATGGAATGAATATGCTCCCAAAACATGTTGACATGATGCTCATAGGATGCACACACAAAACGCAATGAAAAAGATAAATCAGCAAGTTATAACAATCTCAGCAGGTTAACATCATATAGCACTCTTGCAACGGTTATTAGGGCATAAAGATGGACTCAAACAAACATGCATTAGTACACTAACATGAAGAGCATCACGAAATGAACATTTTCATATATCATACATGCAAAACGGACAACCGCGCTCAGAGCTATGACACGATGAAGATGCGCACATGAAGTATGAAATCCTGTGACTTGGTGAAATTCTACCAGCGCGAAAATGAGATCCAGGTCGGGGGAGCTCCATTCCCCGTAGAGAGCAACAACGGCGGAAGTCAACACCGGCGGCGAGGGGGCGTGTGACTCCGACGGACGTCGAGAAGGCCGGGAATGGGTGGATCCGGGCATGGGGCCTCCAAATCTGGTGGCAGACGGAGTCCTCAGAGTCCGGATGGCCGCCGACGAGAGGAGGCAGGGCGGCGGCCTTCGGGCGCAATGGCCGTCGGGGAGGCTATCATGACAATTTGGGAGGCTTGATAAACAAGTGGTAGGTAGCGCGACATAGCGCTAGCATCGAGACAACTAGCATGGCAAAGATAATAGTGAGATCCAAGGTGATGGTCATCTTGCCTAAAATTCCGCTAGGAAGAAGAACGAGTCCATGAAGAAGAAGAAGCCACGTAGTCGAACGAATCCTCACAATCGCAACGAAACAGGAACTATCGAGAAGGAGCACAACCGGAAAGAAGCAAACAACATGGTAAACACACAACACATAACCAAACATGATGCTCGACCAAGAATGATCCATGAAAAGACTACATGAAGCTACTCATGGCAAGAAATGATGCATACAAGAGCAACACATCAAGGCAAGTTTAAAGGCCGGAAACAACATATAACGATTTAGGTAAGTCCCCATATGCAAATTTCGAAATTGGTCCAGATCTGATTAGAACACAATGTTGAAGTTGTTAAACATCAAGTTAAAGTACACCAAGATGATCTAAATGGTTTTCTAGTTAAGTTGCATATAAAGTTTGTTTAATTCGGAGCTACGGTCTAGAAGGTATGAGCAAAACAAGTTAAACATGGCATTAATGCAAATGCAAGAAAAACAACATCATAAACACTACAAAACAAGGATGCAATAAGGTAACATGAAACTACATGCAAAACTAAGCAAGTTTCATATAGAACATGCTCAAAACGAAGCGACAGTTGAACACATACACTCAATACAAGTTTCAAACACAATCTGCCCAAAACAGCAACTAAGCACTTTGCAATCAAGGAAACAACATGCTAGAGTAATCATAAGGACACAAACTTGACATTCACTTAAAGTACAGACAACATTCTTCAAATACCACTTAAGGTTCAGGTTCATAAGCATCAAGAGTAATCCAAGATGAGCAATGCAAAAAGCAATGAAAAACAGAGCACACCTGAGCAGAGTTAACATGTTGACATGTTGAAGGCAAGAAACAAACATGCTACAGAGAAAGATCATATCAAACAAAAGCATGTCATTAAATTAAAGTTTAAGCATGGCAAAACATGATCACTAAGCATATCTATATGAGTCCTAGATCAATGGCAATCAACAAGACAAGATTGAATGTTGTAACAGCATCAGCAAATGTAAAACAGTAACATCAGCATAGCATGTTTGCAAGCTTGGACGAGAGTTCATATGAAGTCTCAAATTATCAAACTTAGCATGTGGAAAAAGTACTCATAGCATAATTCAATTCATGTCAAAGGAGCATCACCAAAAGAGGCATAGGTTAATCAGAAGCAAGCTCACAACAAGGCATCATGAAGTTAACAGAAAGCTAGAACATTATTTAGGCATGTTCATGGCAATCAAAATATATGCTACGGGACATATATGAGACATCAGAACACATGGCATGATAGAGCATAAAATAGACATCAAAACATCTCAAGTAGGAATCTCCAGATTATGCATGTAATAGATGGTAGCTTCAAGTTAACAGGGCATCACAATGTAACTTAGCAAAATTCACCAAGTCTAAAAAATCAGCAACATCAAGTAGCACACTTTTTAAGCTTGATGCACTCACCACAAGGCACATAAAAATACGCTGGTTGTACCACTATAAATATGGCATTAATATGCTCCCAAAACATGTTGACATGATGCTCATAGGATGCACACCCAAAATGCAATGAAAACGACAATTCAGCAAGTTATAACATTCTCAGCAGGTTAACATCATATAGCAATTTCGCAACGATTATTACGGCATCAAGATGGACTCAAACAAAAATGCATCAGTACACTAACATGAAGAGCATCACGAAATGAACATTTTCATATATCATACATTTAAAACGGACAACCATGCTCAGAGCTATGACACGATGAAGATGCACACATGAAGTATGAAATCCCGTGACTTGGTGAAATTCTACTAGCGCGAAAACGAGATCCAGGTCGGGGGAGCTCCATTCCCCGTACAGAGCAACAAGGGCGGAAGTCAACGCCGGCGGCGAGGGGGAGTGGGAGTCCGACGGACGTCAGGAAGGCCGGGAATGGGTGGATCCGGGCATGGGGCCTCCGGATCTGGTGGCGGACAGGGTCCTCGGAGTCCGAATAGCCGGCGACGAGAGGAGGCAGGGCGGCGGCCTTTGGGCGCAATGGCCGTCGGGGAGCTCCTACAGGGAGCACGGGGAGAGGCTAGGTGAGAGGGAGAGCAGAGGAGGAAGGAGAGGAGAGGAAGGGAGATGGGGATGGTGACCTGGCGGCGGAGGCGGCGCTCTCCGGTGGCCGGCCCGCGGAGGTCAGCGGCGAGGTCCAGCAACCGGTAGGCGGCGGTGACTCGGGGACGAGGGAGATGGGCACGGGGCGGCTCGAGCAGATCCAGGGCCGACGCGGCTCGGTGCGGGCTTCAGATGGGCTGAGCGGGCCTGCGGCGGCGGGGGAGGCACGTTGGGCGCGTGGAAGCCGCAGAGTGGGTGCGTGTGGTAGCGTGATGACGTGGCGGCCTCGGATTGGCCGAAGGGACGTGGTGACGGGACATGTCTGGCGAGGGTGGACATGTCCGGCGGCGCGAGGAAGAAGAAGGCTAGGGTTTCGCCCGCAAATTTGGATGGGAAGGGATAATTTATAGGTAGAGGGAGTTAGGAGAGTCCAAATGAGGTGCGATTTTCGCCCACACGATCGTGATCTAACGACGGAGAGCATGGATGGGGTTTAGATGGGCTAGTGGGCTGTTGTGGAGGGGTGCTAGGCTGCAAAGAGAGAGGGCTTTTACGGTTATCCGGTTAACCGTTGGGGCATCAAACGACCTCCAAATGTAATGAAATTTGACAAGCGGTCTACCGGTGATATACCAAGGCCACTCAACAAATCTCGGCCCATTCTGAGAACGTTTTTCTCCTGCTCACAAAACAAGATCTGAGGGGTCCACCGGGTGCATGTGAGAGTGTCGAATTCCGAAACGGGCAATGGAGAAAGAGGGTGGATGCAAGTTACGAACATGAATGCAAATGAGATGCACATGATGACATGGCAAAGTGCAACACGCAAGCAAATGACATGGCAAAGGAAGCGAATAACTAGAAGACACCTGGCGCATCGGACTCGGGGCATTACAGGGAGGTGGGGCGGCGCCGGGGGGCAGGGTGGTGCGGCGGCACTGGGGAGAGGGTGGTGCAGCGGCGCGGGGCACGAAGGTGGGACGACGCGTCAGGAGGTGGTGGTCGGCCGGGAGGGGGGAAGTGGTGGGCGTGGGGAGGAAGTGGTGGGGGTGGGTGGGGATCGACGGGTGGGTTGTTTTTAGTGTTAAGTTCGGGGCGGGTCCGGTGTTACCAGAATAAGGTTTTACTGTTAGCAGAATAAGGTCTTAGGGGTGTTATTAGAATAGACCCGCCCTATATATATATATATATATATATATATATATATATATAGAGAGAGAGAGAGAGAGAGAGAGAGAGGACAACACTATTCTAATTCGAGGATTAGAATAGTTATTTGGATCAGAGCAGCCCCTATAAGGGCCCGACAGAAGCCCTCCCGAACTTCCCTGAACTACCGACCCGGCCCGACAGAATCCCACCTGATCCCGAGCCGCCCCGACAGGATACACCTGACCCCGATCCCGATCCCGAGCCGCCCAAACCCCCTCTTCGCAGCTCCTCCCCTCGATCCCCAACCTCCCCTCGTGGTTCGCCGCCGAACTTCGCCGGATCCGGCGCCTCCCCCGCATCTCCATCTCCAGGCCGACCGAATTCAGCGCCTCTCCTCCATCTCCAGCTCCTGGTCGATCGGATCCGGCGCCACCCCTCCGTCGCCACCTCCTGGCGGACCACCGGCGCGGTCGAGTGAGCGACGGCGGACGTCGGCACGAGGGAGCCCGCGTCGCCTGGATGCGGCAAAGCCGCCACGGATTTCCGGAAGCCTCATCCTCCTTCCATCGTCACCGCCCGACGCCTTGGCAGAGTAGATGACATCCCCGACGCAAGCTACGGTGAACAGCGCGGCCCTTAATATCCAGCAACGGTACATGAACTTCCTCCCACTTGTTGCCTTCTTCTTCAATCTTGCCTTGCCTGACCTTCTTGCTTCGTGCAGATGAACTTCGCGCCCTCTGCAAGACATGGATTGCCATGGAATTCCTCTGCTACCTCCCCGACGAATTGCTCTCAAGGTGGGCTATCAGCTGCTGGAAAAAGGTTGGCCGAACTTCTAGCCAGGGTATGGTTGAACTTCCTTCTGTGTGTCATTTTCTTACAGCCATGTGAAGTTCAGGTAGTGTGTGAGCCTCAGTCCAGGCTACAAAAAGCATTTTAAAATTTTCCTGCTTATAGCCATGTGAAGTTCAGGTAGTGTGTGAGCCTCAGTCCAGGCTACAAAAAGCATTTTAAAATCTGCCTGCTTATAGCCATGTGAAGTTCAGGTAGTGTGTGAGCCCCAGTCCACGCTGCAAAACATTTGGAAATATGCCTGCATTCACATGTGAAAAGCAATGTAAAGTTCAACTATTAAGTGTGCTAGAGTTCCAGTTGGTATGTACAAGGTTGTGTGCAAAAAATAAAAGGAAAATAGAACATGCATGTGATCACATGAAGGTCTGGTTGGTATGCACTAGTGGTGCAACCATTCAAACTCATGAAGCTTCAGGTTTTTTTAACTGTAGATAGTATTTCCCCTTTGCATGCAAACAAGAAGTTCAGGTTGTGGAGAGTGCTCAGTTCAGGTACATATTAGTAATCAAATAGCACCGAATTAACACAATGTGAGGTTCATTCTGTGAAGGGTGCTCAGTTCAGGTACAAAAGTATTGGCAGATGCTCAGCTAAGTGCAGAGTGTGATGCCTGTCCTAGGAAAAAAATATGTACATGGACACCACTTTTTATATGAGAAGATCAGGCTGTGAATAATGCTCAGTTCAGTTACAACGGTATAGGCAGATGTAACTTGTGTTCTAATAAACATTTTTTTCTTTTATGTCAGCAAGACGAGAGACGCATGAAGAATCTTAGAAGTTCCCAGCAGCAAGTACACAATCCTAAGCCTGTACGCGTTGCACCACCCCCTCAATGGGTCACACCTCAAACGCACCAACAACATTACCAACCTGCTCCAGACCAAAAATTGACGACACCCGAAACACATGGAGACTTCCAAGGTGCTGGGTCACAGCCCTATCGACACAACTTTGTGCCTCCACCTAATTGGGTGACACCGAAAATCCCCTGCGGATTCTTTGTATCCACCAGTAGACTCCCAAGCACGTCGATGGAGGAGGGGGTTTGCTCAAGTCCTGCATGTAACTCTGGAGGTTATCCTGGCGTGCCTCGTCAATGACAAAGGGAAGCAACTAAACCGGATCCTAGGACAAATCCAACAGGAACACACACACACGAAGGAGAGTGCTCTGCACACTACCACCGTTGGATCCTGCTGCTGCTGCTACAAGTCAGAATTGTATGGAACATAAGGTAGATGGATCGCTTCACAAAACAAAAGAGCAAACCAAATCCAGGATCACAATACCTCCACAACCACCTCAAGCAAAAAGGACGCAAACAAGAGAGAGGCCATCTTCAGCCCTCCTTCCTCCTCGTGATCCACTCCTGCATCCTGCTATGATTACTCCGCCGTGCCCCATCCCAGAGGGACAACAGCAGACTTCGGTGGAGTTGCGATCATACACGCACGAAAGTGAAACAAATATTTAGGTATTTATATAAGCATCTTGTATTACCTGCAAATTTTCTGCTCCCTCCAGGATAACAAGTTCATAAACTGCATTTTAACGTGTCGTTTAAATTATTTTTTCTTTTTCTGCAGATGCCGAATCTCCCAAATTATCTAATACCAAGACTAAAGATGCAATTCCAAGACGTAGAGAAAGCAAGGGAATTTCGCCAGACACGCTGGTTTTGGAATCAGGAAGATGGGGGGGGATGACAACCACAAGTATTTTGTGTGACAGCCTGATTTTTGCCTTCTCTCTTTTTCCGGACATGGTTTTGCCTTTGCCTTGATTTGAGTTTTGGAATCGATTCAAATGGACTTGTCACTTGGGCATGCCCTTGACTTTCACCCAAGTGACCTATCTACTTCTCCTTCACCCCTAGTTCTCTGAAAAATCCTCACATTAATCAAATGAATATTTTTCATAAAAGCAATATATTCATTTTCCCCTCTAAAACTCATTTCAGAAACTAGTGCTCCAAAGCAACCCCCATTTTTTTTGCTCCCAAAAATCTGAAATAATTCCTGAATATTCTTTGAACCCTGGCCCACCTTCCCAAGCAAAAATATTGCATGACTTTTTGTAATATTTTTGCTACAGAAAATAATTTCTCTTCTCGCCCAAATTTTCAGTTTGTACAGCAAGTGCATTTTTCCTTGATCCTTTGGCCCTGATTTTTCTTGAGCCTCTTCACCCTCCTAAGTAACCCTTAGCCCCAGGAGATGAGTCCTAATGGCCATCTAGAAGCTATCCAAACATAGCAGCCAAGTTTCTGTCCAGAAACTTGCCAAGATGGTTGAGCCACATCTGGTCGGCCTGGCCTTGAGTCCTCAGCTTTCCTAGACCCAATACTGCATGGACTTTAGCCCAGACAAGGTTTGGCCGATCGTGGGCGTCGTTTTGACCATGCTAGGGTGGTGACCGCGTGTCGACACGGGGCCTGGCAGGTGCTCGACGCGCTCTGAGTAGCGCCAACGCCTCTGTTCGGCGCGTGCTCGAGCCAGAGCTCGCCGACGACTGCCGCGCCGCGCCACCAGCCTCAACTCATCACCTTTGACCCCTCCCTGGCGCTCGCCGATGCCGGAGCCGCTGCAGCGAGCACGGGCTCGTCGCGGCCAAAAGCCACAGTGCGCTCGTTCCCTTGTCTTCTTCTCCCCTGCCTCCTGTGGTCGTCCGCGAGCGTGGACAACTCCCCGCCTACTCACTGAGCCCTTGCCCCCTCCCTCTGGTCTCTTTCCTCGTTGTTCGATGGCCTCCAGAGAACTCTGGTGGCACCACGTACCCCCCTCTCGCTCCAGCTATATATAGAGCCATTCCCTCCGCTTCGAAGCCTCACACCGCACTACACAACCTCCACGACCACGTAGAAGAGCCGTAGCCCGGTCGGGCAGGCCTCTGGCCGTCGACCTCGACCAGAGATCACCGGCGATCCCCGCAAGCCAACCACCCCACTCCCGAGCCCCTCTAGCTCTAGCAACCTCTCGGGCGCGTCGTTGGGGATCCTCTAGTGTCGCCTGGACATAGCTGAGCCCGTGGAGTCGCCCCTCGCCGTCGCCTTCTTCCTCTCCGGAAAGCCCCGTCCGCCACCGCCGCTAGCTAGCAACTCCGGCAAGCCACGGGTACGGGCAGGTGTGCCACGACCCCCTCTCCACTTCTATCCCCTGGTTTTTCCCAAAACCCACTCGTCGCCGGCGTAGATTCCGGCGGAGCGTCGCCGCGCTCCGTCTCCCCTCTCCTTCTCTCTCTCTCTCTCCTGACCGGTGGGGCCCGGTGTCTGCCTCACCACTCGCACCCTGAAGCGGTACAAGTGGAGGCGTATCCTGGCTTTACGCCATCGACATCACCCCCCCAGGTTTTTCTGATTTATTCAAAATAATTCAAATATTTGACCACAACTTTGACCAGTGATATCTCCTAGCCCCTAACTCCAAATGAGTTGATTCTTTTTGCATTGTGTTTGTTTCAGAAAGCTCTAGCAGCACACCAAAATGTGGTATTTTCCTTGCTGTCTAGAATTTCTGGTGATTTTCAGAATGATTTTTTGATATTTTTTTTGTGGGTTTTAAATATTTTCAGAAGAAGGAACTTGCCTTGAAGACAACCAGGAGGAGTGTGACCCTCCTCTGCACTAAGGCAAGCCACACCAGCATATGGATGGTGTCATTTCGATATCTATGATTTTTCTACTTAAATATGAGTTCTTATATGCACTTAATAATTTGTTAAATAAATATGTTGGCTTGCTAGTTACTTTGTCATGCTAGAAATGCTTGTTTAAGTTACTGGTTGAATGCATGGACTAGTTTGGTCTAGAAGAATAAAATTTTGCCTTAGTATATTTCTATGATAAATAATGATAGTTCTTTTGTTAAGTGAAATTTTCAAATAAGTTATGAGTTCATGAAAATATTGCATGATAATAAAAGTTGATGTAGAACCAGTAAAGTTTAATCATGAGTAGTCCAAGCTAGTTATGTTTAATCATGAGTAGTGCAAGCTAGTTATGTTGATAAGTTTGATTCGTACATGGGAGTTGTATGCTTTGCGTGTTGATTAGTTGCATGATCATGGCATCGTATGACCTGGTAGTCTAAATTTTTATTCAAGTTAAACCTGTTAATAAGTCCAACTTGAATATGACGTTGATCAAGTAATGGTGCCACTGAATCAGGTTTTCTCAGTGTGACCACATTTACCTTGTGGGAGTTCTTGATTCGATCCCTTGTTGTGCCTCTCGCCGGTGCCTCCAACGAGGGAAGGTTATGGGCGTGCATGCCCTGGCCCGGTAAGCAGACATAGCCTTGTGTGCCCGTTTGTTTTTATGGTACCTTGTCCCTGTTTGGGACCGTTTTGCCACGACGGTGGCCGTTGGTGTCTTTGGTAGACACGGGGCCACCCAGGACAGAGCCCTGAGAGGGAGTTTGTCGGAGTGGCCGGGAGGGTGTCATGACAAGGGGAGGGTATCGTCGGAATGCCGTTGGTTCACCCGAATGGGAGGGTGAGGCCATGGATTCCGTGGTGTGGGTAAAGTGCGCTACCTCTACAGAGAGTATTAAATCTATCGATGGCCACGTCCTCTATTATGGGCACAACTCGGAAGTAAGTCACACCATGGATCAACTTTTATAATAAATCTTGCACACTAAATAACTGTTGATGGCACTGATGATTCTGGAAACCACGAGCTGATCATGATTGATTTGTTTCAGTTGTGATCCGGGTATGATCACCGTTTGGTTACGAGGTAACCCGGTTGGTAAGCAAGTCCGTGGGACTTGGTGCACATGTTGGTTTTCACCGCATTAGTAGCACTGCTTGCATTGCATTAACCTGATCTATTGTCATGATGTTCTTTGTCATTATGCTTATGTTTGTTGTGAGCTTGCAAGTACATTCAATGCACTGACCTGGCGTGTCATGCCAGTTTTCAGGCAAGTCGTTTCGCATCGGAGAGCTTCCCGCGTCTAGGCCGTGTCCACATCGGTGTCCCTGTACTATGAAGTTCCACTTCGTCGTTCTTCCGCTGCCGCGTAGTTCGTGTAATCGAGGCCCCTTTTTGTTCATTAAATAATGTACATACTGTTCAGCCGGACAGTGTGTGCCGCTTGGCCTCTTATCTCAATGTAATATCAGACCCGTCTAATCCGCTAGCATCAATAAAGCGGTTGTTTCTGTACCATGTTGTTGTGTGTTGCCAGAAGACTTGATCTCTGGGCTGGCAATGCAAGGTAAACCGGTTGTGTCGGTGTTCTGGGAACGGGGGTCCCCAGACTTGCCTGCCTGCGACCCACGGCGTGGCTATGCTAGCGGGCCTGTATGGCCCATCTTCATCAACAAGGCATTCAAGACCCTCACGAGGGGCCAAGCCTCGCGAGGCAGACGATGCAAGACCTCCTCAGGAGCGGCCTCACCAGGCTGCCTCGCGAGGAGTGGAGTTATCAAGGCGGGGCAAACCTCACGAGGCTCTTGTGACGTGAGCCATGACGATCGACAACAGGCGAGCGCCAGGCGGCCGCCAGCGCGCGCAGCATCCTTGTTTCCTCTTTGGTGCTAAGAAGGCCAGCGCAGGCGCGGAGTACCGAGGCATTAGGCAAAGGTTTCCATATCGGTGCAACGAGACCAAGACCAGCAGGACGGCAAGATGGAGGTCACCATGGAGCCCAAGACGGCGTCACCACCAGACCCTTTTGCAGGCGAAGACTACTTTTGTCAGGATAGCTTGTAATAGCTGTCCCCTTTCAAATTAGCCCGCCGTTGTTGGCTCCCTTCCCGCTCAATATTTGGGGAGAGGACCAGGGCCTATATAAGTAGAACTAGCCACCGCAGTAGATGCATCTGATAACTCATTCAGAGGCATCTCACCCACACAATTTAGTCGAGCACAAGAACACCTCAACCTCAGGAGTCTGTTCTTCCCCTTGTACTGTCCATCATCGGCCCAAGAGGCAATCCACCACCACACACTTGAGTAGGCTATTACACCACAACGGTGGCCCGAACCAGTATAAATCTCGTGTCTTTCTGTGTTGTTAGTTCGTCGAGTTCGTCAGCGAGATCTTAGCGAGCTTGGGCGTAGATCGGAGGAGGGAAAGAAGTTCGCGCGCACCCCAGAGTTTGAACTTTAAGGGTTTTGCCGGAACCCCACATCCGACATTTGGCGCGCCAGGTAGGGGTGCGCCGTAGCTTCCCTTCCATTGATCGGCGCTCCGTCGCTCCGCCGCTTCGTCGTCTCCATGGCGGACGCTCGCCGCGCTCGAGCTGAGCGCCGGGCTGCCCTCACCCCCCGCGTTGCTCAGACCGCTCCCGTCGGCGGGCCGCCTCATCGTTCTCCGTCTCCTGCCGCCAATGCCACCACCGGCCTGGCTGGGAACAAGCAGCAAGCGTCCTCGCGGCACCTCTCGGTGCGGCAGGACGGCCGCACCACCACTCCATCGCTGACCCCGGCCGGTTCCTCGTCCCACGCACGTCGCGCTCCCATGGCCGCGCAGGCCGCGCTCCTCATGGCGAACGAAATTCTGCGCTACCGCCCGGTCGACGACCTCTACGAGGACTGGCTCGACCGTGTCGCCGAGCTCGTCCGCACCACGGGGGGCTCCCCGGCGTCGTCCCTTTCTCTGCCTCGCCCTCCTCCAGCCACGGGCGACATGGCTCATGGAGCGCCTCCACCACCTCTGCCCCAAGCCGGTGCCTTGGGGCCAAGGTGCGCGGCCCCACGGGGCGATCCACATCGCCCGGTGCTCGCGCGCGAAGAGAGAAGCTGCCAAGAAATTCCTCGGCCGCGAGAAGCTGCACCTGCGCTTCCCGCGCCACCTCGACAAGGCCACGCGCCACCCGCGGTGGCGGCACGCGGGCTTCGCCAAGACCAAGCTCCACCTCCGAGACGGGCCCCGGCAACCACGGCCGGCTGCCGCGCCTTCACCCCGAGCTGCGTAGCGTCGCCTGGCCGGGCAAGTTCAAGCCGGATCCGCCTCCTCGCTATGACGGTACCCTCGACCCCGCGGAGTTCCTGCAGCTCTACGAGCTGAGCATCGAAGCGGCCAACGGCGATGAGAAAGTCATGGCGAAGTGGTTTCCTATGGCTCTTAAGGATGGTGCCCGCTCCTGGCTCCTGAACCTGCCGCATGGCTCGATCTCCTCCTGGGACGAGATGCGTGACCGCTTCGTCGCCAACTTCCAGGGTACTCGCGACCGCCCGCCGGCCGCGGGTGACCTACGCCGCATCAAGCAAGAACCAGGAGAGACCCTCCAGAAGTACATCCAGCGCTTCAACAACACCCGCCTCAAGATCCCCAAGGTGACGGATGAGGCCATCATCACCGTGTTCTCCGACGGCGTCCGCGACATCAAGATGAAGGAAGAGCTCGCTATCCACGAGGATCTGTGCACATCCCAGGAGCTGTTCAACCTGGCAACCAAGTGCGCAAGAGCTAAGGAGGGGCGCCTTTCCCTCCTCGAGCAGCCCGCTGTGGGTGCAGAGGAGAAGAAGGCCAAGGCCAAGGACGTGAAGCGCAAGGAGGCAGCCGTGCTCGCAGCGGAGCGGGACCACAAGCGAGGCAGGGACCAGCCCGAGTCATCCAAGAACAGCCGACCGTTCTGTGCCTTCCACAACCTGAACACCCACAACACCAGCGACTGTCAAGAGCTCAAAGCCATTCGTGAAGGACTCTACGGTCGACGCCCCGAGCGCAGCGACCGGGGCTACGACCGAGGAGGAGGACGTGGCGGCGGACGCTGGGACGACCGTGGCCCACGCCGGGAGTGGCGCGACCGGCCTCGTGAGGACCGCTGGCAAGATCATCCTCGCGAGGACGCCTGGAGAGACCAGCCTCGCGAGGACCGTCCTGAGGGCAACACCGGTCTTCCCCCGCTGCCGCCACCGCCAAGAAGGAACGACGACCACCATCAGGACGAGGGGGCTGGGGGTTTCCAGGAGCCACGTGTTATCGCCTGCATCTTGGGCGGAGCCCAGGCCCTAGCCTCGCAGCGCATCTTCAAACAGTTTGCTCGTGAAGTGAATGCAGTCCTCCCCAAGCTCGAGGCCACGCGCCCGCTCAGGTGGTTCCTGTGCGCCGTCACCTTCAACTCGGCAGACCAGCTCAAGTGCGCAGCCACTGCTGGCGCCCTCCCGATGCTTTGCTCACCAGTCATCAGCAACGTACAAGTCACCAAGACCCTCATCGACGGCGGCGCAGGGCTCAACATCCTGTCCATCGACACGTTCGACAACCTCCAAGTCCCATATGACTGGCTTCAGCCTACCAAGCCTTTCTCAGGAGTGACCGACAGTTCCACCACACCGATAGGGCAGGTCCGCCTCCCTGTCACCTTCGGAGAATGCAAGAATTACCGCACTGAGCTCATGGACTTCGACGTCGCGCACATCCGCCTGCCATACAATGCCATCCTCGGGTATCCAGCCCTGGCCAAGTTCATGGCCGTCACCCACCACGGCTACAACGTCCTCAAGATGCCGGGAAGCGGCAGAATCATCACGGTCCCATGTGAAGAAAGAGACGCGGTGTGCTCCCTCGAGCGCGCCTTCCAAGCTGCAGCAATCGACGACCCCGACAGCAAAAGTGAGGGCCCTCCTGAGGCCCTCCTCAAGAAGAAGAAGCAACTGCGCCGTGCAGGATCTCAGGAGGAAGGCGTCATGACTGGAACCTCGACAGGATCAGCGCCCGCTCCATGGGCGCCTCCCTCAATCGCGTAGGAAGGCGTGCTCGGCGCCCTCCTCGGGCAGGGCTCGGGGGCTCTCTTCTGGAGGGCCTCAGACCTTGCCAACCTCACGAGGGAGGCGCTTGGGCACCACTTGGAGGCGTGCTTCGCGACATGTTTCCCTCAGGAGAACACAGGGCAAGGAGTGCCCACCACTCAAGAGTTCATCACCAAGACCACTCAGGAACTGCAAGATGCAAGGGCCATGCGCGGCGACCGCCGCTCATGAGGCGCAGCTCCCCATCCAGGCGAGGATGCCGGGCTGCGCATCTGCATCGATGTTCCAGGGCTCAATAGTGCCGCATATCAGGAGCCTTTCTGGCCTTCGCGTGTGGGCTGTTGCGAGGGTCCACCACATAACTACATTCGCATGCCCTTCGGCTTGCCGAGCGTGTCGTCAGCCTATCAGCGCAACATGCGGCGTGTCCTAGCGGCTCAGGAGGCCAGGCACCACGCCGTCCTGGCAGAGATGGAGACGGTCCTCAGGGAACCACCTGAGCCCCTAGAGCCTCCCGAAGCTCAGAGCCCCGGAGGCTCGTGAGGAGCCATTCCTTCGCCGCGTACCTTCAGCTGCCCCAACTCTCCTTCGTCAACAGAACCATGTGACATTTTCCAAGTTCGTTTAGCTAGGAGCACCCCTCGGGCTGCGTTATTCCTAGGCCGCATGGGTCCATCCCTGTGGCATGTATCCTTTTCTGATGGCTTTAGCTTACCTTGCTGGGGGCGCCCCTCGGGCTGCATCATCCCCAAGCGACTTGGGCCTGACCCAGTGGCACGTATCTTCCTGCATTTACCCAAGCTGATTTGCCTTCCATGCTTAATCTGCCTATGATTGTCACCTGCCCGATTGCCACATGTTCGATCGTCGCCTCCCAGGGAGCCTCCTCACACAGGCACGGCACTGGTGCATGGGTCCGTCCCTGCCACGTCGACAAAGCTGAGCCGTCGAGCTCTGGCTCGCGGCACGCCCCGCGCACGTCACCTCATCAGGCCCTCAATGCCTTCATCTCCTCACAGAGCAACCAGTGGCAGACTGGCAACCATAATGGCAAAACCGTGTTTCTCCTTGTGCTGGCTCGCAGGCATATCATGAGGATAGCACCAGGCGGCATCGCGAGCTCCCACCTCTTCCAAGTAATCCGCTTGCACGTTAAAAGGGGGCTCCTGAGCATCGCGACTCAGGAGCTCCTACTGGCTCTCCAGCCCTCACCCCCTGGCCTTGTCCACGGCATCGAGACCTGGCATACTAGCGGCGGCTGAGCTCGCTCGAGGGCCGGGACCTGAGGATGTAGAGCATGAAGGAAAGCATTGGAAGGGGGAGGACCCGTACGGGCCTAACCTAGCTACGCTGCGGATGATTGCGCACAGGTCTGGCGCAGCGCGGAGAATTGACCCCGAACTGCCAAGATAAGTCACGAGCTCGGAACAACTAAACTGTTGGAACCTAGGCGTTACACTCGCCGCGTTCCTGTTGCGGCCACGTCGCATCCCTTTCTTACCCTACCATAGCCGCTTGAGCGCTAAGGAGGACCTCCTGAGCATCGCGCCTCAGGGGCTCTTACTGGACCTCGGGCCGCTCACCTCCTGGCCTTGACCACGGCACGCGACCTGGCATACCAGTGACGGCTGCAGCCTACCTGGGGACCGGGACCTGTCAGCGTAGAGCAACAAGCTATCGCGAGGTTAGAAAGGTCAGACCGAGCCTGAACAGGACATGCGCTCGCAAATTTTCATAACAGGGAATACATACGCAAAAGACATTACAGACCCTTTACACACCCCCACGGGGTACTCCATGATTCTTCGCAGGGAACAAAAGCAAGAACTAAGAGGAATCCTATGTACACCCTCCCGTGGCAGACGCCATCATCAACAGTGGGCCACGGGAGGCCGGCGCCGACGCCATCCAGATCAGCGGCGGCGGCTGGACGCCGCGGCCCTGCTCCAAGCCCGGTGAGAGCTCGGGGGCACGTAGCTGTCGTCGGTCGTCTC
The DNA here is from genome assembly GCF_002575655.3 of Aegilops tauschii subsp. strangulata. Classification (NCBI taxonomy): domain Eukaryota; kingdom Viridiplantae; phylum Streptophyta; class Magnoliopsida; order Poales; family Poaceae; genus Aegilops; species Aegilops tauschii. The sequence continues at coordinate 198,917,906 of NC_053040.3, forward strand.
CGGAGTCTCGTAAAGCTCGGGAGAATCACTAGACTCCCAGGGGCTGCTGCTGCTGGAGTAGCCACGAGCGGAGCGAGCGTCAACCTGGCGCTCCTCTCCAGGGCAACACTCCAGGCGGTGGCCCTCCGCATCAAAGACCTTGAAGAAGAGCATGCAGGCGCCGTCCTACTCAAAGTGGATCGCGAGGGCGCCTTCCGCGCGGTAAACCCGCACAACCTCGCCCCAGCCGCGGGACATGAAGATCTTGCCGGCGGGGAAAGCTTCGATCTCTGCTCCGGTCACCGGAGCGTCGCAGTCGGCACGCTGCAGCCAGAGCTCGAGAGGCCCCCTCGGCGGCATCACGTCGGAGAAGAACCGCGGGAAGCGGATCCAGGAGCTTGGGAGCATCGGCGCCCATAGCACAAGCTTGTGCGAGGAATTCGAGGCGTGGATTCCAGGGACGACGGCGCTTGTCGCCATAGCACGGCGACCACGGACGCGGCGCCGCGCGTCGTTCCGCCCTCCTGAGCCCTCGGCTCGGGCGTACAAGGGTAGCGGATACCGTGGAGGAGGCCGCTCGCACCAAGGCCTCATCACCACCTGCATCGCCGCTTCGTCGCGACGATGGACCAACCTCTTCTTCGGCGGGAGCGGCCCCGGATCGTCGCGGGGGGGCTTCCCTTTCTCTTCAGCGGAGAACCTTCGGATGGGCGCCATTGCAGCTAGTGGAGGAGCAAGGAGGAAGAAGCAAGTGAACCAAGAACAGATGGGCGACGGGGGCTCCGCCCCCGTCCCCATTTATGGCGGAAGAAGGCCAACCGGCGCCTCCCACGATCGCAGGTAATGATGATTTTCCTTGCATGTCGCGGGGACTTGTCAAATCGAGCAGTTGCCGAGGCAGCGTGGGGAAGTGCAGACGCCCACGTCCAATCAACCGCCACGTGTCAACCGAGGCCGCAGGCTTTTGGGGCCTGCGGCGCTCCGTACTTGACCTTTGGCTTCGCCTCGAAGCCAAGCCCGAGCGTGCCTTGGGCCCGGGGGCTACTGTCAGCGTTCTGGGAACGGGGGTCCCCAGACTTGCCTGCCTGCGGCCCACGGCGTGGCTATGCTAGCGGGCCTGTACGGCCCATCTTCATCAACAATGCATTCAAGACCCTCGCGAGGGGCCAATCCTCGCGAGGCGGACGACACAAGACCTCCTCAGGAGCGGCCATACCATGCTGCCTCGCGAGGAGCGGAGTTATCAAGGCGGGGCAAACCTCGCGAGGCTCTTGTGACGTGAGCCATGACGATCGACACCAGGCAGGCGCCAGCGCGCGCAGCGTTCTTGTTTCCTCTTTGGTGCTAAGAAGGCCAGTGCAGGCGCGGAGTACCGAGGCATCAGGCAAAGGTTTCCATATCGGTGCCACGAGACCAAGACCAGCAGGACGACAAGAAGGAGGTCATCGTGGAGCCCAAGACGACGTCACCACCAGACCCTTTTGCAGGCGAAGACCACTTTTGTCAGGATAGCTTGTACTAGCTGTCCCCTTTGAAATTAGTCCGCCGTTGTTGGCTCCCTTCCGGCTCAATATTTGGGGAGAGGACTAGGGCCTATATAAGTAGAACTAGCCACCACAGTAGAGGCATCTGATAACTCATTCAGAGGCATCTCACCCACACAAGATAGTCGAGCACAAGAACACCTCAACCTCAGGAGTCTGTTCTTCCCCTTGTACCGTCCATCATCAGCCCAAGAGGCAATCCACCACCACACACTGGAGTAGGGTATTACACCACAATGGTGGCCCGAACCAGTATAAATCTTGTGTCTTTCTGTGTTGTTAGTTCGTCGAGTTCATCCGTGAGATCATAGCGAGCTAGGGCGTAGATCGGTAGGAGGGAAAGAACTTCGCGCGCACCCCAGAGTTCGAACCTTAAGGGTTTTGCCGGAAACCCACATCCGACAGGTTGCTCTGAGCTGGGTGCCACAACGCTTGGTATAAGAGCCGCGCTGATTGTAGGACACGCTAGACCGTTAGTGCATTAGTGGAACGGTAAATAGTTTTGTCTGGTAGTCGTAGAAATTGGTTGCTGCATTGCATGCATGGTTATCTGTTGTTATTACTAACCGTATGATGATTGTGAGTGTAGATGGCTCGAGTTCTGATCTTCTATCATCCTGAACCAGCTCCATACACATTGATGCACCTGCTTCAGAACGTGTGGCGACGACTCTATCCAGAGGGTGCTCATCCAGAGTATCAGGTGTATCGGGAGCATCTGGCCGGAGCATTATATGAGTATTATGCTGAGGTCACTCTATACCACAGTTCCCCTTCCGGCGCTTACACTCGTTCTACTAAGGGTGGTCTCGCTTCTACGCCATCTCAGGTGGTCCAGTTTGCTGCAATCGAAGCTCTTATAGACTTGCACTACAACTAGGTTCGCATGCACAGCCACCCAGGTTTCTTTTATTACCCATCTCTGCACGAGAATGGGCGTATCCGCTTTCCTTTGATTAATCTGACGTGCGATCGTCCTACTAGCCACCTTTCCTGTTATATCACTGCCAGTTATCTTCTGAACTACGAGTTAGCTCGGGAGCTAACCTGTGCCCGTATAGCTCTCACCGCTGCTCGTAATAGGAACCATGTCCCCACTATCAGTTTCACCCCATACGTTCCTCCAGCCTCTGCCACCACTCAGAGTACACTACCCCTTTGGCAATAACCCCTCACAGTGCTCCTGCTACGTGGGCTTCTCTTGTCGCTACTCCTGCAGCTCCTATGCTTAGATCCCATCCCGCAGTTGCCCCCAAGGGAGAGTCCTCGAGGCAGCGTCGTCGCGTCTCTCTTAACCCGGAGGTCACCACTATCAGGTCAGGATCTGGGTCTGGCTCAGGAGAGGAGCCTGCAACAGCACCATTCGAGCAGTAGATCGCTAGAGTATCTCCGTCGGCATGAGTATGATGTATGGATGTAGATGCACGTGTTATGATGTGTAGTTCCTTGTATGAGGGTAGTCACCCTGTCATGATGTTTAACTTTCTTGTTGAGTCTATGTATAATTATGTTGGAACTCTCTTTTATTCGCCTTGTTTTCTTTCGATGTTTTCTTCTGGATTCGTCACTGGCTTTACTCCCATTTTTGGATATTTCTCATCACGTTGCTTTGCATTCGGAAAATAAGTAATAGGATACCGCGGGGAGGCAATAGCAGTCAAGCTTGTGAGGATGTCCCTGTTCGTCGCTCCGCAAGACAGGCATGACATTCCCCCGAGCCGTATCAGCCACCTCCGCCTCCACCGCCACAGCCGCCTTCTACTGAGCAAATCATGCGAATGTTTGAAGAAAGAAGGAACAATGATCTGATGGAACTACTGAAAAGTGTGCAAGTTATGGTTGGCAGAATGGAGATCAGAATGGTCATTACTCCAAGCTGTCAGATTTTCAGCGAACCAAACCTCCCAGTTTCAGTCAAGTTGTTGATCCATTGGATGCTGATGCTTGGTTAAGGACTATTGAGAAGAAACTGGAAATTGCTCGTACTGAAGAAGGAGAGAAGGTTCCGTTCACAACGCATTATCTTGTAGGTGCTGCCGCAATATGGTGGGATAAGGCTAAGGCCATGTGGCCCGTAGACGAGGAAATTACTTGGACTAAATTAAAGGACCATTTCCGCAAGTACCATATTCCATCCGGAGTTATGAAAATCAAGCAGCGCGAATTCCTCTCTCTCTCACTCAGGGAAGCATGTCAGTTGGAGAGTACCTTAATAAATTCAACCATTTGGCCAGCTATTCCCTCTATGATGTGGCCACCGAAGAACGGAAGGTCGACAGATTTCTTGGAGGACTGAATAAGCATCTCAGGTGCACTCTCAGCATGTTTGATTTTCCGGACATCCTAACTCTCGTGAACAAGGCTCTCATCGCAGAACGGGAACACAAGCTCATGCACGACAGCAGGCCAGCTAATAATGACCACAAGCGCAAATTTGAGCCTAAGAAGGATATGCAACCCGTTCAGAAGGCTTGTACGTGGCAACAGACTCTGGTTGAGTACAAACCCAATTGGCAGCAAAATGTCAACAAGACCACCACTCAAGTCAAGAATATCGTGACCAACCCGGTACGTGAAGATTGTCAGCGCAACAGTTCCTGTTTGAGTTGTGGGCAAAATGGAGATTATGCCAGACAGTGCCCTAAGAACGGCAAGCCAACAGCTCCATTCCGTCCGCAAGTCAACTATCTGGAGCCATATTCCGGCCCGAGTGCCATCCAAGGGCAAATCCATCATATCTCCGCCGATGAAGCCCAAGAAGACCCGGAAGTCGTCTTTGGTATGTTCCCTATTAATAACATACCTGCCATAATTTTATTTGACTCTAGGGCTTCCCACTCTTTTATTTCGCGGAGTTTTGGTTCCCAAAACAAATTTCCTTGCTCGATTTTGGGAAAGCATATGGTGGTACAATCCCCGGGATCCTAGCTCAGAAGCAATCTGGTCTGCCGTAATCTGGAAATTCATATCAAGGGGATCAAGTTTCCAACGTCTCTAATAATCATCGATTCTGACAAATTGGATATTATTCTGGTAATGAATTGGCTGACCCAATACCAAGTATGCATCAATTGTGCGACCCGAGAGGTTACCATGGGAAATCAGGAGGATCGCACTACAGGTTTTTATGCCCGCAAAAGCATACCTAAGAAGGATATGGTTTTCACTGTCGTGGCTGAAGAGGTGGAATTGATTCCCGTGGTCAGTGAGTATCCCGATGTATTTCCTGAGGAATTACCAGGAATGCCGCCAGACAGAGAACTGGAGTTTGCAATTAACTTTGTGCCTGGAACCACACCGATACACAAGAAATATTATCCGATGCCTTCATCAGAATTGGTGGAATTAAAGAAACAACTGGATGAAATGCTGCAGAAAGGATACATCCACCCAAGCTCTTCACCGTGGGGATCACCCGCGATATTCGTGGATAAAATGGATGGCAGTCTTCGGATGTGCGTAGACTACCGACAGTTGAATGATGTCACTATCAAAAATAAGTATCTGCAACCAAGGATTGATGATTTGTTCGATCAACTCAGTGAGGCCAAAGTATTCTCCAAAATTGATTTCAGGACCGGCAATCACCAACTCAAAATAAAGAAGGAAGATATTCGCAAGACCGCGTTCACCACTCGGTATGGTCTCTATGAGTATACCGTTATGTCATTCAGCCTCACCAACGCCCCAGCCTTCTTCATGCATATGATGAATAAGGTGTTTATGGACTTCCTGGACAAATTTGTGGTGGTGTTTATCGATGACATCCTCATTTACTCAAAAAGCGAAGACGAACATAAGGACAACCTTCGAGCAGTTTTGCAGAGACTCCGCGATCATCAGCTTTACGCCAAGTTCAGCAAATGTGAGTTTTGGCTCAAACAAGTTGGATTTTTAGGGCATGTTCTTTCGGTAGAAGGAATAGTTGTGGATCCAAGGAAGGTAAAAGATGTGCTTGATTGGTCCACACCCACGACAGTCTCAGAAATCCGAAGTTTCCTTGGACTAGCCGGATATTATCGCCGTTTTATTGAAGGATTCTCCAAGATTGCCAAGCCCATGACAGAGCTCCTAAAGAAGGACAGGAAGTTTGAATGGACTGAGGACTGCGAACGGAGTGTCTAGGAGCTAAAAACCAGACTGACATCAGCACCAGTATTGACTCTTCCCGACATCTACCGCAGTTCTGATGTCTACTGTGACGCCTCCAGAAAAGGCCTTGGATGCCTACTTATGCAAGATGGCAAGGTAGTGGCTTATGCATCCCAAAAACTCCGGCCACACGAGGGAAATTATCCCACTCATGATTTGGAATTGGCTGCGGTGGTGCACACTTTGAAGATTTGGAGACACTATCCTATTGGCAAGAGGTGCCAAATATTTACCGACCACAAGAGTCTCAAGTATAAATTCACTCAGCCCGATTTAAACCTTCGTCAGTGAAGATGGTTCAAGTTGGTTAAGGATTACGACCTCGGTATAAATTACCACCCGGGCAAAGCTAATGTGGTTGCTGACACACTCAGCCGAAAGCCGGCCAACCTAAATACTCTAATGGAAACTTTGCCTCCTGAGCTTTATGAGGAAATTTCCCGGCTTAATTTGGTAATCATGGATGCCAGTCTTGCCAGTATATTGGAATTTGCTCCTACCCTCGAAGAATAAATTCGCAGCGCTAAAGCAAATGACAAATCATTGCAATTATATGCCAAGCGTATGCAAGAAGGGCAGACACAGGATTTCTCTAGAGATCAGCAAGGTACGCGAAGATTTCGAGGAAGGATTTGCGTACCCAGCCAAGAAAGCCTGAGGAAGAAAATATTGACAGAAGCACATTAATCACCGTACTCAATTCACCCAGGTGGCACTAAAATGAACGAAGACCTTCGTCAGGTATTCTGGTGGAATGGAATGAAGAACGATATCGCTTACTTTGTAGCTTGTTGTGATATCTGCAACAAGGTAAAGGCAAAACACCAAAAACCCGTTGGACTCCTTCAACCGTTACCGGTATCCCAATGGAAATGGGATGATGTCTGCATGGATTTCATCACCGATTTACTAAGGATTCACCGAGGAAATGACACAATATGGGTCATAGTGGACACCATAACGAAGGTGGCACAATTTCTTCCCATCCAGACCACCTACCGTGCTGATCAACTTGCACAACTGTATGTTTCCTGAATCGTCAGTCTGCATGGGGTACCAAAGACTATCACTTTGGATAGAGGATCTCTCTTCACTTCAGCATTTTGGTCCAGACTACATCAAGCCTTGGGAACTGCTCTGAAATACAGCACGGCTTATAATCCCCAGACAGATGGACAAACTGAGCAAGTAAACCAAATACTAGAGGATATGCTCTGGGCATGTGCATTGGCCCAAGGGTCCAATTGGGAAGATTGTCTGCCATACGCCGAGTTTTCCTACAACAACAGTTTCCAGACTAGCTTAAAGATGTCACCCTTTGAAGCTCTGTATGGGCGTAAGTGCCACACTCCACTGAATTGGTCTCAAACCGGGGACAACCATATTTTCGGGACAAATTTGATGATCGAAGTTGAGAAGCAAGTCACAGAAATATGAGACAGACTGCAGTTGGCCAAATCTCGAAAGAAGAGCTATTATGACTCCAAACACCGTCAAATCAGTTTCGAACCCGGAGAACACGTCTATCTCCGAGTCACCCCTATGAAAGGAGTTAAGAGGTTTCAGACCCGAGGAAAATTGGCATCCAGATATATCGGTCCATTTCAGTCATGGCCAGAGTCAGAACAGTTGCATATCAATTGGAATTGCCATCCGAACTGTCAGAAGTAGACAATGTGTTCCATGTCTCACAGCTAAGGAGATGTATCCCGCCACCAGAGAAAAGGACGGATATGGCAGAGATAGAACTGGCTAAGGATTTGACATATGAGGAAAAGCCAATCAGAATATTGGATGAGACAGAAAGAGTCACTCGCAGCAAAGTGATAAGGTTTTACAAGGCTCAGCGGGAACATCACACCGAGGAAGAGGCAACCTGCGAAAGAGTGGAATTTTTAAGGACTGCTTATGCAGAATGGTTTTCCCAAGCAACCGAATATTGAGGACGAGATTCATCCTAAGTGGGGGAGGTTTGTGACAGCCTGGTTTTTCCCTTCTCTCTTTTTCTGGACATGGTTTTGCCTTTGCCTTGATTTGAGTTTTGGAATCAATTCAAATGGACTTGTCACTTGGGCATGCCCTTGACTTTCACGCAAGTGACCTATCTACTTCTCCTTCAACCCTAGTTCTCTGAAAAATCCTCAAATTAATCAAATGAATATTTTCATAAAAGGAAAATATTCATTTTCCCTCTGAAACTCATTTCAGAAACTAGTGCTCCAAAGCAACCCCCATTTTTTTGCTCACAAAAATCTGAAATAATTCCTGAATATTCTTTGAACCCTGGCCCACCTTCCCAAGAAAAAATATTGCATGACTTTTTGTAATATTTTTGCTACAGAAAATAATTTCTCTTCTGTCCCAAAGTTTCAGTTTGTACATCAAGTGCATTTTTCCTTGATCCTTTGGCCCTGATTTTTCTTGAGCCTCTTCACCCTCCTAAGTAACCCTTAACCCTAGGAGATCAGCCCTAATGGCCATCTAGAAGCTATCCAAACATAGCAGCCAAGTTTCTGTCCTGAAACATGCCAAGATGGTTGAGTCACATCTGTTCGGCCTGGCCTTGAGTCCTCAGCTTTCCTAGACCCAACACTGCATGGACTTTAGCCCAGACAAGGTTTGGCCGATCATGGGCGTCGTGTTGACCATGCCAGGGTGGTGACCGCGTGTGGACACGGGGCCTGGCAGGTGCTCGACGCGCTTTGAGTAGCGCGAACGCCTCTATTCGGCGCGTGCTCGAGCCAGAGCTCACCGACGACTGCCGCGTCGCGCCACCAGCCTCGAGTCATCACCTTTGACCCCTCCCTGGCGCTCGCTGTCGGCGTTCTGGGAACGGGGGTCCCCAGACTTGCCTGCCTGCGGCCCATGGCGTGGCTAGGCCAGCAGGCCGAACGGCCCATCTTCATCAACAAGGCAGTCAAAACCCTCGCGAGGGGCGAAGCCTCGCGAGGCCGACGACGCAAGACCTCCTCAGGAGTAGCCTAGTCAGGCAGGCTCATGAGGAGCGGAGGTATCAAGGTGGGGCAAACCTCACGAGGCTCTCGTGACGTGAGCCATGATGATCGACACCAGGCGGGCGCGAGGCGGGTGCCAGGGCGCGCAACGTCCTTGTTTCCTCTTTGGTGCTAAGGAAGAAGGCGCAGGCGAGGAGTACCGAGGCATCAGGCAAAGGTTGCCATATCGGTGCAACGAGACCAAGACCAGGAGGACGGCAAGATGAAGGTCATCGTGGAGCGCAAGACGGCGTCACCACCAGAGCCTTTGCAGGCGAAGACCACTTTTGTCAGGATAGCTTGTACTAGCTGTCCCCCTTCAAATTCGCCCGCCGTTGTTGGCTCCCTTCCCGCTCAATATTTGGGGAGAGGACTAGGGCTTATATAAGTAGAGCTAGCCACCACAGTAGAGGCATCTCATCTTAGCTTGATCCAATCTGATCGAGAGCCTACCCTATCATCTTAGCTTGATCCAATCTGATCGAGAGCCTACCCTAGCCACAAGAACACCTCAACCTCAGGCGGCTGTTCTTTCCTTTGTACTGTTCTTCATCAGCCCAAGAGGCAATCCACCACCACCACACTGGAGTAGGGTATTACACCACAATGGTGGCCCAAACCAGTATAAATCTCGTGTCTCTTTGTGTTGTGAGTTCGTCGAGTTCGTCCGCGAGATCTTAGCGAGCTAGGGCGTAGATCGGTAGGAGGGAAAGACTTCGCGTGCACCCCAGTGTTTGAACCTTAAGGGTTTGCCGGAACCCCACATCCGACATTTGGCGCGCTAGGTAGGGGTGCGCCGGAGCTCCTCTCCACCAACCTTCGCCCCGCGCCGCCGCACTTCGCCCGCATGGCAGGTGCCCCACCATTCACCTCTGCGGCCGACATCGACAGCGGGGTGTCTGGGTACCAAGCCCTGGCCCCCGCCCTACGGCGAGTGCGGTGGCCAACCAAGTTCAAGCCAGAGATGCCACCACGTTACGACGGCGCGGCAGACCCGATGCCATTCCTGCTGGTGTATGAGGAGGCTGTCCTCGAAGCGGGAGGCAACGACAAGATCATGGCCAACTGGTTCCCCATGGCCCTCGCCGGCGAGTCGCACGCCTGGCTGCTCGACCTCCCGGGGTCCATGGTGGCCTCCTGGGGGGAACTCCGCGACCTCTTCATCGCTCGCTATGCGGTGCCGGCGCACCACGCAGTTGCGGCCCTGCTGGGCGGCTCTCAAGCACCGCCTTTGGACCGCCACGTCAAGCCGTTCCTCCGTCAGATCGGGGCCACCTCCAAGCGCCCGGGGGCTCCGTCTGGTTGGGCTGCGCCAGAGGCCAACCTCACCTTCGGCTCAGAAGACCACCCCGACTCCACCGCCGGCTTCGACATGCTCCCAATGCTCTGCGCGCCCACCATCTGCAACGTGGCCGTTACCAAGACCCTCATCGACGGCAGTGCCGGCCTCAACTTGCTCTCCGTAGAAGCCTTCAGCCTTCTTCACGTTCCGCTCGAGCGGCTCAGCCTCAGCAAGCCCTTCTCGGGAGTGGGTGGTGAAGCTGCCCGCTCTCTGGGGCAGATCCGCCTCCCTGTCACCTTCGGCACACGCGACAACTACCGCACCGAGCTGGTGGACTTCGACATCGCCCGCATCGGTCTCCCGTACAATGCCATCCTCGGGTACCCGGCTCTCGCTCAGTTCATGGCGGCGACTCACCCGGCCTACAACCTCATGAAGATACCAGGGAGCAAGGGCGTCCTCACCATCAAGGGGGACACTAAGGATGCCGTGACGGCGCTCAAGCTCGCCTTCAAGACCGCGGCAGCAGCACAACCCGCCGATGCTGGTACCCCCGAGGCCAAGGAGGCCGCGCCTACCAAGAAGAAGCAGCTGTTCACCCAAGACAAGGCGGAAACCAAGCAGGTGCCGGTCAACGAGGACGGGTCTTCAGGAGCCACCTTTACCATAGGAGCCGGCCTTGACCCGGGACAAGAAGAAGCCTTTGTGAGGTTATTGTGCGCGAACAAGGAGATATCCGTGCGGGAGCCCAATCAGCTGGTAGGGGTCCCGAGAGAGGTGATCCAACATCATCTAAGGGTATGCCCCAACATACGCCCCGTGAAGCAGCGAGCAAGATGGCAGTCCACTGAGAAGCAGGCCTTCATCGTCCAAGAGACACGCAAGCTGGAGGCGGCGGGCGCCATTCAAGAAGTTCGATATCCCGAATGGCTGGCAAACCCCGTCGTAGTGCCAAAGAAAGGCGGGAAGGAACGGATGTGCGTCGACTTCACCAACCTTAACAAAGCCTGCCCCCAAGATCCGTTCCCACTCCCGTGCATCGACCAGATTGTCGACTCCACCGCCGAGTGCGACCTGCTGTGCTTCTTGGATGCATTCTCAGGCTATCATCAGATCAAGATGGCGGTGGAAGATGTGGAGAAGACAGCTTTCTGACACCATGTGGGTGTACTGCTACACATGCATGCCCTTTGGGCTGTGCAACGCGGGCGCGACCTTTCAGCGGTTGATGGACATCGCCCTGGGGTGGCAGCTCAGGAGAAACATAGAGGCCTACATCGATGACATAGTGGTAAAGTCTCGCGAGGCGAGGACATTGATTCAAGACTTGGAGGAGACCTTCGAGAGCCCGCGCCAGGTGAACTTGAGGCTTAACCCGGAGAAGTGCGTGTTCGGCGTCCCCTCCAGCAAGTTGCTGGGATTCCTCGTATCCCACAGAGGGATCGAGGCGAACCCGGAGAAGATCAAGCCCATCGAGGACATGAGCCCACCACAGACCCTCAAAGAGATGCAAAAGCTAGCAGGGCGGGTGACCGCATTAGGGCGTTTCATCTCCAAACTGGGAGAGCGCGCCTTGCTCTTCTTCAAGCTCATGAAGAAGAAGGGCCCGTTTGAGTGGACCCCGAACGCCGACCAGGCCTTCCGAGACCTCAAGAAATACCTTACCAGCCCCCCGGTGATGGTGGCACCGCGGCCTCTCGAGCCCCTGGTACTCTACCTTGCCGCCACCCCGTACTCCGCCAGCGCGGCGCTGGTGGTGGTTCGGGAGGAGCGCCAAGCCAAAGGCGTGCTGCGCCAAGCCGGAGCTGGAGTGGCGCAGGGTCAGGGATGCGCAGCAAAGGCATCAGCGGTGGAAGACCAAGCTCGGCAGGGCAACGTCACAGAAGCTCCTGAGGACAGTCAGGACTCAGGAACCCCTCCACCTCAGGATATGCCCCAATCTGCGCAGTACCCGAGCCTCGACAGCGTGCCAGCCCTCATTGAACACCCGGTGTACTTCGTCAGCACCGTACTACGGGACGCGAGGGCACGCTACCCCATGCCCCAGAAACTCCTGCTCGCACTCTTGGTGGCATCACACAAGCTGCGACACTACTTCCAGGGCCACCCCATCAAGGTCGTCTCAGCCTACCCATTGGAGAGGGTGCTCAGGAGCCCTAACTCAGCCGGAAGGGTCACTGAGTGGAACATCGAGTTGCAAGCGTTCCAGTTGGAGTTCAGCACTACCAGGGTCATCAAGGGGGCCGCGCTCGCTGACTTTGTGGCAGAATGGACGGATGCCCCAACACTTGAGGAAGGAGAAGACCGGTCCACCTCCGCAGGGAGCGAGGCCCCAGACGGCTGGGTCATGTATTTCGATGGCGCCTTTGCGCACCAGGGAGCGGGGGCTGGAGAAGTGCTCATCTCGCCCACTCAGGACAAGCTCTACTACACCGTGCAACTCTGCTTTCAGGACGACGAGAAGGTCTGCAAAAATATCACAGAATACGAAGGCCTCATAGTTGGCCTGAAGGCTGCGACAACTCTAGGGGTGAAGGGCCTTACCGTCAGAGGTGACTCGCAACTCCTCGTCAACTTCTCTAACAAGGTGCATGAGCCGAAGGACGAGCATATGGAGGCCTACCTCGCGGAGGTGCGCAAGATGGAAAAACAGTTCTTGGGCCTGGACCTGCAGCACGTGCCCCGGGGCACCAACAAGGAAGCCGACGACATCGCCAGGAGAGCATCCAAGCGGCAACCGCAAGAGCCCGGTGCCTTTGAGGAGCGGCTCTTCAAGCCATCAGCTACACCGCCTCTCTCAAGCACGACTCAGCCTCGGGAGGAGCTCCCACAGCCTCCAGTCACAGGAACCCCAGCCTGTGGCCCGACCTCAGGAGCTCGGCTGCTCTTGGCGCTCGAGCCCCAGGAGGAATGCTGGACCAAGGAATTCAAGGAGTACCTGACGCACGGGACGCTGCCGGAGAAGGAAGAAGACGCGGAGCGCGTGGTCCGGCAAGCCACGGCATACTGTATCCAAGACGGCGAGTTATACAGGAAACGGCCGAACGATGTCACACTGCGCTGCATCTCCAGTGATCAAGGAAGGGAGTTGCTGGTTGACATACACGGCGGGGACTGCGGACACCACTCGTCGTCACGGACCCTCGTCGGCAAGGTGTTCCGCAGTGGATTCTACTGGCCTACAGCACTCAACGACGCAGCCGAGCTGGTGAAGTCCTGCGAAGCTTGCCAATTGCACGCCAAGCAAATCCATCAGCCTGCTCAGGGCCTCCAAACCATCCCGCTCACATGGCCATTCGCGGTCTGGGGGCTGGACATCTTAGGCCCGTTCCCTCGGGCGCCACGGGGCTACCGCTATCTCTACGTCGCCATCGACAAGTTCACCAAGTGGGCGGAAGTGGAAGTCGTCCGTACCATCCCAGCCGGCTCTGCTGTCAAGTTCATCAAGGGCCTCGTGAGCCGCTTCGCGGTCCCCAACCGCATCATCACAGATAACGGTTCGCAGTTTACTGGCAACCTCTCAAAAACCTATTGTGCTAACCATGGAACGCAGATCTGCTACGCTTCGGTGGCCCACCCCAGGAGTAATGGTCAGGCCGAACGCGCTAACGCGGAGGTCTTGAGGGGCCTCAAGACCAGGACCTTCAAGAAGAAGCTGGAGGCCTGCGGCAGGGGCTGGCACGACGAGCTCCAGTCCGTGCTGTGGTCCATCCGCACCACCGCCACCACCGCCACCAAGCCAACGGGCGAGAATCCATTCTTCCTCGTCTACGAAGCTGAAGCAGTCCTTCCTCACGAGGTCAAGCATCGCTCCGCACGGGTCCTGGCGTTCAACGAAACGCAACAGGACGCCACGCGGGGGATCGATCTCGTGCTTGGGAAGGAACGTCGCCGCGAAGCTGCACTGAGGGCGGCAAGGTACCAGCAAGTGCTGCGGCGATACCACTGCCGCAACATTCGCTCCAGGACACTCAAGACGGGTGACCTAGTCCTGAGGCGGGTCCTCTCCAGGGAAGGGCTGCATAAGCTTTCACCAATGTGGGAGGGCCCGTTCAAGGTCGCCCACATCTCCAGGCCTGGAGCCATGCGCCTGGAGACACAAGACGGGGTGCCTATCCAAAACACCTGGAACATCCAACACCTCCGGAAGTTCTACCCATGAAGCAAGGCCCAGAGCCTGTGAAGAAGGCCCGGTGCCTGTGAAGAATCGCCGCCCGTGACACTCTCACGTAATAATGAGTTGGGGTTGTACACACCCCGGAGTCTCAGGAGCGCCGGCCTCAGGCCCAGGGGCTCCCGCCCACGCCTAGTGGCAGCACTTAGCTCCGCGCTGGTGAGAAGACTTGAACACTAGATTAGGTGCCGGACGCGGCTTTTCATTTGCTTTCCGTAGTTGGCTCGCTTTTCCTTAATCGAAGTTTGCTTTTGGCGTTCCTTGCTGATTTGATTCCCTCGCCTCTCGCCGCATTTTTCCAGCTCGGGTTTGCTCGTGTTCTCTCTCTCGCATACCTCATGAGGGGGCTAGGCAGGCGCCCTCGCGAGCATTTTTCTCCTCTCTGCCTTCTCGCGAGCCACCCTCGTTCGAGCCCAAAATCTGGCGCACCTCTCCTAGTCCGTGCCCCTCGGGTACCGCGATACAAAGCGCCAGGTCAGGGCCTGGGTGAACGGCAAATCATTTAACGCACTTCCTAACGAACTTTCGCAATCCCCGAGCAAATGCAGGACGCCAAGGCAAGATGGACACGAGGAAACAAACACCTCGTGAGGAAGGGGGCATCCTGAATATACCAGGTTAAGTAATCTTTGCGCAAAATAACGACACGACACGGGAACAACACGCATAGTGCAATAACCGAGGAGCCATAGTTTGGTACACGCCCCCCTGGGCCCATACTGGTTTCATTCTTGATGCAGGAAGATGAGTAAAACAAAAGTAGCGTTGCAGCAATCCACGGAGGCAGGCCCTTAGCGGGACCCCGAGCCTAGCCGGATCCTTCCTCACGCTTCACGGAGGCGCGGCGACGAGATGACCCACTGCCACCTTCAAACGGGCGCGGCGGCGCGGTGGCTGGCCGTAGCCGCCACTGCTGGAACTGTCACCGGAGGAAGAGCCGCTGTAGCTGGACGAGACACGGTCGCCGCCGAGGATAGGCTCGCCCTCATCCTCATCGCGACCGTCACCAAGGCCGAGCACCTCCTCACCGTTGTTCGTCTCGGGGCAGCACCCGGCGCGGCGACCATCTGCCCAAATACCCTCACATAGAGGGTCGATCCACCATCGTACTTGAAGTGGAGGGTGCACCTCCTGCCCAGGCCGCGCGCGCGGGCGAATGTCTGCCAGCCGCGGGCCAGGGCTATGTTGCCCGTGGCGAAAGTCTCGACCGCAACCCAAGAGGCCTTGCTGCAGCAACCATCCGCCTGCAACCAGAGTTCGCCTGGACCAGAGGCCGGCAGTTCGCCAGCGAAGAAGCGCAGAAGTTGGAGCCAGTTGCCGGCCGGGTTCTCCGACCAGACGACAAACTCCGGCGACACCTCCGCCGTGTGGAAGCGCGGACATGGGGGCCGCGCCACCATAGCACGCCTCCCCTCGTCAACTATACCGCCATGGCTGGAACGACCCCCTCCGCATACCGCAGCACCGCTACGACATTGGGCCACGGCGGGGGTCGCGGTGTGCTTGCGCGGACGGCCGCGTCCGCGCTTGGGCGCCGGGGAGCCGGGTCCCTCGCGATGGGCCTTTCCCTTCACGGCTGCAGAGAACTTCCTTCGTGGCGCCATTGGTGGCACGGCAAGCAATGGAGCAAGGAGGAAGAGGCAAGCGGGCAAGGAAGAGATGGGCGACGGGGGCTCCGCCCCCTCCCCATTTATAGCAAGAGAAGGCCAACCGGCGCCTCCCACGATCGTAGGTAATGATGGTTTTCCTTGCGTGTCACAGGGACTTGTTAGGTCGAGCAGTTGTCGAGGCAGCATGGGGAAGCGGAGACGCCCACATCCAATCAACCGCCACACGTCAACCGAGGCCGCAGGCTTTTGGGGCCCGCGGCGCTCCGAACTTGACCCTTGGCTTCGCCGCGTAGCCAAGCCCGAGGGCACCTTGGGCCCGGGGGCTACTGTCGGTGTTCTGGGAATGGGGGTCCCCAGACTTGCCTGCCTGCGGCCCACGGCATGGCTAGGCCAGCAGGCCGAACGGCCCATCTTCATCAACAAGGCATTCAAGACCCTCGCGAGGGGCCAAGCCTCGCGAGGCGGACGACACAAGACCTCCTCAGGAGTGGCCTAGTCAGGCAGGCTCACGAGGAGTGGAGATATCAAGGCGGGGCAAACCTCACGAGGCTCTCGTGACGTGAGCCATGACAATCGACACCAGGCGGGCGCCAGGCGGGCACCAGCGCGCGCAGCGTCCTTGTTTCCTCTTTTGTGCTAAGGAAGCAGGCGCAGGCGAGGAGTACCGAGGCATCAGGCAAAGGTTGCCATATCATTGCAACGAGACCAAGACCAGGAGAACGGCAAGATGGAGGTCATCGTGGAGCCCAAGACAGCATCACCACCAGAGCCTTTGCACGCGAAGACCGCTTTTGTCAGGATACCTTGTACTAGTTGTCGCCCTTCAAATTCGCCCACCGTTGTTGGCTCCCTTCCCGCTCAATATTTGGGGAGAGGACCAGGGCTTATATAAGTAGAGCTAGCCACCACAGTAGAGGCATCTCATCTTAGCTTGATCAATCTGATCGAGAGCCTACCCTAGCCACAAGAACACCTCAACCTCAGGAGGCTGTTCTTTCCTTTGTACTGTTCTTCATTAGCCCAATAGGCAATCCACCACCACCACACTAGAGTAGGGTATTACAAAACAACGGTGGCCCGAACCAGTATAAATCGGTAGGAGGGAAAGACTTCGCGCGCACCCTAGTGTTTGAACCTTAAGGGTTTGCCGGAACCCCACATCCGATACTCGCCGCCACCGGAGCCGCCACAGCGAGCACGATCACGTCACGGCAAAAAGCCACAGTGCGCTCGTGCCCTTGTCTTCTTCTCCCCTGCCTCCTGTGCTCGTCCGCGAGCATGGACAGCTCCCCGCCTACTCACTGAGCCCTTGCCCCCTCCCTCTGGTGTCTTTCGTCGCTGTTCGCCGGCCTCCAAAGAACTCCGGCGGCGCCAGGTACCCCCCCTCTCGCTCCGACTATATATAGAGCCATTCCCTCCACTTCGAAGCCTCACATCACACCACACAACCTCCACGACCACGTAGAAGAGCCGTAGCCCGGTCGGGCAGGCCTCTGGTCGTCGACCTCGACCGGAGATCGCCGGCTATCCCCGCAGGCCAACCACCCCACTCCCGAGACCCTCTAGCTCTATCAACCACTCAGGCGCGTCATTGGGGATCCTCTGGTGTCCCCTGGACGCAGCTGAGCCCCTGGAGTCGCCCCTCGCCTCGCCTTCTTCCTCTCCGGCAAGCCCCGTCCACCACCACCGCTTGCGAGCTTGATTGCGAGCAACTCCGGCCATCCCCCAGCAAGCCACGGGTACGGGCAGGTGCGCCATGACCCCCTCTCCACTTCTATCCCTCTGGTTTTGCCCAAAACCCACTCGTCGCCGGCGTAGACTCCGGCGGGGCGTTGCCGCGCTATGTTTCCCCTCTCCCTCTCTCTCTCCTGACCGGTGGGGCCCGGTGCCAGCCTCACCACTCGCACCCGAAGCGGTATGAGTGGAGGCGTATCTTGGCTTTACGCCATCGACGTCACCCCCCAGGTTTTTCTGATTTATTCAAAATAATTCAAATATTGGACCACAACTTTGACCAGTGATATCTCCTAGCCACTAAGTCCAAATGAGTCGATTCTTTTTGCATTGTGTTTGTTTCAGAAAGCTCTAGCAGCACACCAAAATGTGGAATTTTCCTTGTTGTCTAGAATTTCTGGTGATTTTCTGAATGTGTTTTGATATTTTGTTTTGTGATTTTTAAATATTTTCTGAAGAAGGAACTTGCCTTGAAGACAACCAGGAGGAGTGTGACCCTCGTCTGCACTAAGGCAAGCCACACCAGCATTTGGATGGTGTCATTTCAATATCTATGATTTTTCTACTTAAATATGAGTTCTTATATGCACTTAATAATTTGTTAAATAAATATGTTGGCTTGCTAGTTACTTTGTCATGCTAGAAATGCTTGTTTAAGTTACTGGTTGAATGCATGGACTAGTTTGGTCTAGTAGAATAAAATTTTGCCTTAGTATATTGCTATGATAAATAATGATAGTTCTTTTATGAAGTGAAATTTTCAAATAAGTTATGAGTTAATGAAAATATTGCATGATAATAAAAGTTGATGTAGAACCAGTAAAGTTTAATCATGAGTAGTGCAAGCTAGTTATGTTTAATCATGAGTAGTGCAAGCTAGTTATGTTGATAAGTTTGATCCGTACATGGGAGTTGTATGCTTTGCATGTTGATTAGTTGCATGATCATGGCATCGTATGACCTGGTCGTCTAAATTTTTATTCAAGTTAAACCTGTTAATAAGTCCAACTTGAATATGACGTTGATCAAGTCATGGTGCCACTGAATCGGGTTTTCTCAGTGCGACCACATTTACCTTGTGGGAGGTCTTGACTCGATCCCTTGTTGTGCTTCTCGCCAGTGCCTCCAACGAGGGAAGGTTATGGGCGTGCATACCCTGGCCCGGTAAGCAGACATAGCCTTGTGTTCCCGTTTGTTTTTATGGTACCTTGTCCCCGTTTGGGACTGTTTTGCCACGACGGTGGCCGTTGGTGTCTTTGGTAGACACGGGGCCACCCAGGACAGAGCCGTGAGAGGGAGTTTGTCGGAGTGGCCGGGAGGGTGTCATGACAAGGGGAGGGTTTCGTCGGAATGCCGTTGGTTCACCCGAATGGGATGGTGAGGCCGTGGATTCCTTGGTGTGGGTAAAGTGCGCTACCTCGGTTATGGGCACAACTCGGAAGTAAGTCACACCATGGATCAACTTTTATAATAAATCTTGCACACTAAATAAATGTTGATGGCACTGATGATTCTGGAGATCACGAGCTGATCATGATTGATTTGTTCCAGTTGTGATCCGGGTATGATCACCGTTTGGTTACGAGTTAACCCGGCTGGTAAGCAAGTCCGTGGGACTTGGTGCACATGTTGGTTTCACCGCATTAGTAGCACTGCTTGCATTGCATTAACCTGATCTATTGTCATGATGTTGTTTGTCATTATGCTTATGTTTGTTGTGAGCTTGCAAGTACATTCAATGTACTGACCTGGCGTGTCATGCCAGTTTTCAGGCAAGTTGTTTCGCATCGGAGAGCTTCCCGTGTCTAGGCCGTGTCCACATCGATGTCCCTGTACTATGGAGTTCCACTTCGTCGTTCTTCCGCTGCCGCGTAGTTCGTGTAATCGAGGCCCCTTTTAGTTCATTAGATAATGTACATACTGTTCAGCCGCACCATGTGTGCCGCTTGGCCTCTTATCTCGATGTAATATCAGACCCGTGTAATCCGCTCGCATCAATAAAGCGGTTGTTTCTGTACCATGTTGTTGTGTGTTTCCAGAAGACTTGATCTCTGGGCTGGCAATGCAAGGTAAACCGGTTGCTCTCAGCCGGCGTGCCACAATGCTTGGTATAAGAGCCGCGCTAATTGTAGGACACGCTAGACCATTAGTTCGTTAGTGGAATGGTAAATAGTTTCGTCTGAGTGCCGGTAGTCGTAGAAATAGGTTGATGCATTGCATGCATGGTTATCAGTTGTTATTACTAACCGTATGATGGTTGTGAGTGTAGATGGCTCCAGTTCCGATCTTGTACCATCCTGAGCCAGCTCCGTACACATCGCCGCACCTGTTTCAGAACACGTGGTGCCGACTCTATCCAGAGGGTGCTGATCCAGAGTATCAGGTGTATCGGGAGCATCTGGCCGGAGCATTATATGAGTATTATGCTGAGGTCACTCTACACCATAGTTCCCCTTCCGGCGCTTACACTCATTCTACTAAGGGTGGTCTCGCTTCTACGCCATCTCAGGCGGTCCAGTTTACTACAATCGAAGCTCTTGGAGACTTGCGCTACAACGAGGTTCGCATGCACACCCACCCAGGTTTCTTTTACTACCCATCTCTGCACGAGAATGGGCGTATCCGCTTTCCTTTGATTAATCCGGCGTGCGATCGTCCTACTAGCCACATTCCCCGTTATATCACTGCCAGTTATCTTCTGAACTACGAGTTAGCTCAGGAGCTAACCCGTGCCCGGATAGCTCTCGCCGCTGCTCGTAATAGGAACCCTCTCCCCAGTGGTTGTTTCACCCCATACGTTCCTCCAGCCTCTGCCACCACTCAGAGTACCACTACCCCTTTGGCAGTAACCCCTCGCAGTGCTCCTGCTGCGTGGGCTTCTCTTGTCGCTACTCCTGCAGCTCCTATGCTTAGATCCCATCCCGCACCTGCCCCTGAGGGAGAGTCCTCGAGGCAGCGTCGTCGCGTCTCTCTTAACCCGGAGGTCACCACTATCAGTTTAGGATCTGGGTCCGGCTTAGGAGAGGAGCCTGCAGTAGCACCATCTGAGCAGTAGATCGCTAGAGTATCTCCGTCGGCATGAGTATGATGTATGGATGTAGACGCACGTTTTATGATGGGTAGTTCCTTGTATGAGGGTAGTGACCCTATCATGATGTTTTACTTTCATGTTGAGTCTATGTATAATTATGTTGGAACTCTCTTTTATTCGCCTTGTTTTCTTTCGATGCTTTCTTCTGGATTCGTCACTGGATTTCCTCCCATCTTTGGATATTTCTCATCATGTTGCTTTGCATTGGGAAAATAAATAATAGGATGTCGCGGGGAGGCAGCAGCAGTCGTGAGGATGTCCCTGTTCATCGCTCCGCAAGACAGGCATGACATTCCCCCGAGCCGTATCAACCACCTCCGCCTCCACCGCCACATCCGCCTTCTACTGAGCAAATCATGCGAATGTTTGAAGAAAGAAGGAACAAAAATCTTATGGAACTACCGAAAAGTGTGCAAGTTATGGTTGGGCAGAATGGACATCAGAATGGTCATTACTCCAAGCTGTCAGATTTTCAGCGAACCAAACCTCCCAGTTTCAGTCAGGTTGTTAATCCATTGGACGCTGATGATTGGTTAAGGACTATTGATAAGAAACTGGAAATTGCTTGTACTGAAGAAGGAGACAAGGTTCCGTTCGCAATGCATTATCTTGAAGGAGCTGCCGTGATATGGTGGGATAATGCTAAGGCCATGTGGCCCGCAGACGAGGAAATTACTTGGACTAAATTCAAGGATCATTTCCGCAAGTACCATATTCCCTCCAGAGTTATGAAAATCAAGCAGCGCGAATTCCTCTCTCTCTCTCTCACTCAGGGAAGTGTGTCAGTCGGTGAGTACCTGAATAAATTCAACCATTTGGCCCGCTATTCCCTCTATGATGTGCCCACCGAAGAACGGAAGGTCGACAGATTTCTTGGAGGACTGAATCAGCATCTTAGGTGCACTCTCAGCATGTTTGATTTTCTGTACTTCCAAACTCTAGTGAATAAGGCTCTCATCGCAGAACGGGAACGCAAGCTCATGCACGACAGCATGCCAGCTAATAATGACCACAAGCGCAAATTTGAGCCTAATTAAGAAGGATATGCAACCCGTGCATAAGGCTCATACGTGGGAACAGACTCAGGTTGAGTACAAACCCAACTGGCAGCAAAATGTCAACAAGACCACCACTCAAGTCAAGAATATCGTGACCAACCCGGTATGTGAAGATTGTCAGTGCAACAATTCCCGTTTCAGTTGTGGGCAAACCTGACATTACGCCAGACAGTGCCCCAAGAACGGCAAGCAAACAGCTCCATTCCGTCCGCAAGTCAACTATCTGGAGCCATATTCCGGCCAGAGTGCCATCCAAGGGCAAATCCATCATATCTCCGCTGATGAAGCCCAAGAAGACCCGGAAGTCGTCATTCGTATGTTCCCTATTAATAACATACCTACCATAATTTTATTTGACTCTGGGGCTTCCCACTCTTTTATTTCGCGGAGTTTTGCTGCCCAAAACAAATTTCCTTGCTCGATTATGGGAAAGCATATGCTGGTACAATCCCCGGGATCCTTGCTCAGAAGCAATCTGGTCTGCCGTAATCTGGAAATTGATATCAAGGGGATCAAGTTTCTAACGTCTCTAATAATCATCAATTCTGACAAATTGGATGTTTGCATATAATTTGCAGGAAATCCATGAATGCAAAGAAAAATGATTTGGATGATGTATTGAAACTTGTATCATTCTTCAAAGACTTGAAGGTAATCAATGATGAGTTTTTCTATGACATACAAGTAGAGAAGGACAAGTCACTTAAAAACATTTTCTGGTCCAATGCAAGCTCCCGAGGAGCGTATCAAGACTTTGGCGATTGTTTAACATTCGACACAACTTACAAGACCAACAGATTTCATATGCCTCTAGGAGTATTTGTGGGAACAAACCATCACTTGCAGTTAATGATATTTGCTGTTTCCCTGATCAGAGACGAAGATGCAAATTCATTAAAGTGGTTGTTCGATACATTTGTACAGTGCATGAACAACAAGCACCCAACTTGCATTCTAATAGGTGAGTTCAAAAAAAACTCTACAAGTTTCATCATCTTTTCAGTCTATGGGTCTATATTGGGTACATTGGTTTTATCTGAAAATAATGTAAAGCAAGCAGTTCAACCAATGGTAGCACAGAAGTCCAACAAAAACAGTATAAGAAGCAAAATTATATGTCACATGTTTAGAAAAAATATAGTTCTGGATGTGAAGTTCAAATAGAGGAACCATAGAAGTTCCAGAACACTTCTGTAAGAAAAAACATATGAAACATGTTCATGAAAAATATAGTTTTGTATGTGAAGTTCAAGCACTCGTACAGAGAAGTTCAACAACACTGCTGTAAGAAAAAATTGGGTTACATTATTAGTTAGTAATACTGCTACCTTTGAAGTTCAAGTACTTGAACAACATAAGTTCAACAACACTGCTGTAAGGAAAATATATGTGACATTATTAGATAGTCCTACTGCTACCTATGAAGTTCAAGTACTTGTACATCATAAGTTCACCATCAGTGCAAAAAGAAGCAAGTTTTATTTTTTTAATTCATGCAGACCAGTGCCCCTCGATGGCGAAAGCTATACCACAGTCATTCCCAAACACCGTCCGCAAGCTATGCCGTTGGCACATCCTGAGGAAGTACAAGGAATACCTCGCGTTGTTGTACAAAAAGTATAAAACATTCAAAGAGGATTTCACAACTATATTAAACTGGCCGCTGATGCCAACGGGTTTTGAAGCTGCCTGGGCTGAACTCGTGCACAAGTACAACCTGGAGAACGACCAGATGATGATGTAGCTATGGAGTGATAGGAAAATGTGGATTTCAGCATATTACAAGAACATTTTCTGTGCTAGAATGACTTCCACACAACGAAGCGAGAGCATGAATCACGTGCTCAAGAGAGGGTTTGTCAAGGGGACCCAGAACCTACACAAGTTTGCTAGGCGGGTAAATGCTTGCATACAAACTCGAATGCAGAAGGAGAACGAGCAAACAATGACTAGCATGGTATTAAGAAAAAAAAACACCCCCATCATATTGTGACTTGCTTCAACATGTACACACTGTATTTAAAAAAATGAAACCCATTACTTTGCCTCGACTAATATCTTACTTTTTGACATGTGCAGAACAATCCTGTGACAAAAACAACCTATGGCTACGAGGAAGACATGGCTATCAAGTACACGAGAGCCGTGTACACTGAGATGAGGACTAGGATGAGAAAAGCCACGTTGTTTCGCGCAAAGCCTACAGTAGAGCCCACTAAGTGCCTTGTGTACTACCACAACAAGGCTGGCCATGATGATGAAAACAGATTTGCCTGGTCAAACTATGAATTCCAGGTTGTAGTTGACCCAGAGAATGAAACATATGAGTGTGAATGCAAGCTTTGGACACACAGGTGAGCGGAAAAAAAACTCATTAAATAGCTAAACTAGTACTATCATATCAAATATATGAAACTCATTGCTCGCTCACAAACTATGTATTGTGCATTCATCACAAAATGCAGGCCTGTTCTGCCTTCACATCATGAACATACTAGACTACCTGAAGCCTGACAAATTGCCAGACAAATATATCCTCAAACGGTACAAAAAGACTGCAAAATCACAACCAACCTTTGATACAAGGGACTACAACACACTGCATCGGATGGCAGCTCAAGACTATCGAAGCAAGACATCTTGCTGCAGCTAAATTTGATGGTTAACAAGAAAGCGATGAGATGTGACCAGCAATATGACAGAGCCTTCTATGTTCTCAAGAGGTTCGTGGAAGAGCTTGATGCAATACATTCAGCAAATCGAGCGGATGCTGACGAAAGGATGGCTGAAGAGGATGTTGAAATTGAAGATGACCTTCATTATTATGTAGCTGAAATGCTCCAGGCCGCTGATCAAGCCAACCAATGCAAGCAGGGTGTTGACCAATTAATGCAGCAGCTGCAGCAAGAGACGATGAAACTACCGCTGTATTCTAAAACAAAGGGTAGGAAGAAAATTTCTGCAGCAAAGAAAAGTGACAAGAGAGCTCAAATAAAGGCACCACCTATAGGAAGAGTTGTCGTGCTCGATGAGGACGGAGTGCCACTTGGACACATGCCATGTAGTGTGTGCAAAAAGGTTGTAGGACACAACAAGCTCACCTGTCCAACACTCTTAGAAGGAAACGATGCCGAGGAGGTCAAGCAACCCAAAGTTAAAAAACAGCAGCCCAAAGTTATAGAGCAAAACAAGGGACCACACCCATAGAAAGCAAGCAGCAGACTTTGTAGCATATGGAAAGAGTATGAACCACATAATGCAAGAACATGCCCAAAGCGCGCAGATGCTGAAAAGACAAGCAAAAAGCCAGAGAAGAAACAGAAAGCAAAACCTAGAGCCAGCAACAAGAAACTGGTAGAAGATGAAGAGGAAGACGAATATGAAGACACCATCGAAGAAGAGGAAGACGAAGAGGAAGAGGAAATGGAATGCAAAGAGGAAGAGGAAGAGGATGATGAAGAGGAAGAGGAAGAGGTACATGTCAAGCAAAAACCACTACAAGCAAAGCCTAGGAGGAGCGCAAGGTTGATGAACAGTTAGACTAGGTCAATTAAACAAAGCAAACTTATGTCATGTCAATGTGCAGAATGTTATTCCACTTTTGAAACAGTATTTGAGGAGAAGCTTACTTGAACTTCTATTGTTGAAGTTTCAAAGAAATTATACAGTAGAAGTTCAAGTAAGGTTACTACAGAAGTCCTGGTATAGTATGAGAGGAGGTGCTGGTGATGTATTGCATGCAAGAGCAAGCAGTAATAAAATGAAAATATACGTTGTGAAGTTCAAGTAATATTACTGCAGAAGTCCTATTATATTATGAGAGGAAGTGTTGTGCTGGTGATGTATTCCATAAAAGTGCAAGCAAGAATAAAAATGAAATTATACACTATGAAGAGTTCAAGTAAGCTTACAGTAGAACTTCTGGTATATTATGACAGGAGGTGCTGGTGTTGTATTCCATAAAAGAGCAAGCAACCATAAAATGAAAAATATACAGTTTGAAGTTCAGGTCAGCTTACATAAGAAGTTCTGGTATATAAATCGATGTAGGAAAAAATATGCTTAAAAAAATAAGTATTGTCGTATGAACTAAGGTTAGCAAGCCTAAGACAATGCGTTCAGATATGTTCTGCTTGGATACGTGCAGAAGTTCATGTACAATGCCGACAAAAGATAAAGAAACGTAAAGGAGTGTATGAGAATATTTTTGCACAAAGTTATAGTTGAAATCCATTCGGAGTTGAAAAAACACAAAAAAAACACATATAGATTCTATGCAAAAGGCTACATATTGGTTGGGTTGAAAAATACCAATACATTACACAACACAGAAAATCCTCTCCATCTGAAACCAGCAGCCCAGCCACATCTGAAAGCAGAAGTTCAAGTCTACGATCATATGTTGGGGCCCAAAATTAAACAACACAAAAAAACAGCAGTTCAACCATATCCCAAAGAGAAGTTCAAGTACATCTGTTGGGGAAAAACATACAACACATTGATATTGAAAGCGATGTAGTACATTGAAATTCACAAGCCAAATCATTCTTCACACCAAATACATTTGTCCTCAATATCATAAGTAATAGTGCTGCAACTATAGATACACAAATTACTAAACAATTCTTACAACCAAATCTTTACAGAATCATTCCAAACATTATCAAACCTAAATCTTTACGAAATCAAATCTACACTGAAACTAATGCTTCGAATTCACCGGCCCAAGGGCCGGATCTCTTTAGGAAGCTCTGTACGCAGGATTTCATTCTTCTCGCTAAAGATTAGAGTGTGCATGAACTCGGCCTTCCAGTCATCTGCAGCAGCCTGCCAACAAGAAATGAAATGATGGTTTAGTAAAGGATAACTAAAACCACAGCAGGAGCGTCTCAGCAAAAACACACAAGAAAAATGAAAGGATCATGAGACAAGAACAAGGACAAAACATACCTTCACATCACCAAAATCATCAACAAGCTCATCGCCATCATATGTAGAGAAGAACTTCACGGCAAAGAAACAACAATCATTATTCACTTGCTTTGGAACATCGATAAAAGTCGGCCTCTTTGCAATATTCGCCCAGTTAGGCTGCTTGCTCGCTTTGTACGCAGCCTTGCCGTACACCTCCTCGAGCAACCCAACAAATCTCTTGATCTTCCAGAAATGACAAATAAGATGAAGTCAAAAACATGTTAACCAAACTAGTTAAGTTCAGGTACATAAAAGGGACACTTCCATACGATCCAGCTAAACAAATACCAGAAGTTCAACTATCAAATGATAGTCAGTTCAAGCAGTATTACCAAAACAGAGACAAAAACATATTTTGTCAACACAAGGCATAATAAACTTCGTGTCAAACAAGAAAATATGAAAGGAGGTTCAGGCTAACAAACACTCATGATATTTTGGCAGTCTCCGTGGAAACTTGTTCGTGACGTTCCCTTATTACTGCAAGGAAGTGAAGCAAGGATGTCAATGCTCCCACGACATCTATTCAGCACATACACACTGTAGTGCGCCATTGTGTCAATTGGCTTGAATAGTATCAAAATAACCTGCCAAGTATGAAAGATACGGTGAACACAAACTATAAAGCATATGTATTGAACAACCAGGATGAACAAAAACTTCTTGACAAACTCAGCAAAAGGATGCACATAAAATGTAAAAAAGCAAGAGTTATTAACAACTAACCAGCTTTGCGTTAAGAAGGTCTTCTTCCTTGCTAACAAACATTCGGAGGACATCAACAGATTTTTTTGCATCAAACTTTGGAACGGTTGCACCGAAAAAATCATACTCCAGGCAGTACTGTGCATTCACAAAAACAGAATTAAAACACCTCCCAAATGCCACTACACCAAAACTAGAGCAAAAAAGGGAGATAGGGGTGCAAAGACCTAAAACCTGTATGAAGTAGGGACTAAGTACAACCCTGTCAGCAGAAGAGAATATCTCAGAGGTCTCCAGCTTATCCTTCCACAAGTTTATGAGATAATCCATTATGTCTCCTTCCATCTGCTGCCCTTCACCGAAAAGAGTATAAAGGACACGTCCTGTGAGGTCAATCACATTCCCAGGGATGGTAAACATGTAATAGCTTGTGATGCAGATTTAAAAGGATGCGAAAAAAATATTAGAAGTTCAGATACAATAACAAACAGAAGTTCAGATACTATAACTCAAAGGCAAGGAGAGATGAACAGAAGTTCAGATACTACAACAGCAGAAGTTCAGACACTATAACTCCAAGGCAAGGAGAAATGAACAGAAGTTCACATACTATAACAAAAGAAGTTCAGAACAAAGTAGAATCTTTGGCAGCAACAAAAATAAGAAGAAGAAAACTCACTCGGAATACTTATTCAGACCGTCTTCACTAAGCACATACTGTCTCAACCTCCGGGCCTCGGATAGATGAGGGTAATAGTATTTCTTTAGGTGAGCGATAGCAGAATGCCACTTCAAAGGCAATCTTGATGCTCTCTTGGAGGAAGTTATGTTGCCAGACTAAACTGCCGGTTTCCTCCTAGTGATGACAGCATTCTTTCGACCTCTCCTAGCAACAGTACCAGCAGCATATTTACCATCCTTCGGGTAAGCAATCTTCTCAAAATCATCATCCGATGAAATCACCTCCGCTTCGACTGCTTCGACTGCACCAACCTTCCTGGAGCAAGGGGTGTTTGGACCACCACAAGTACCAACAGCCTGCTTCCCCAACTTGGAAGGAATAAGGGTTCGAGAGCTATCATCTTCTCTCGGAGCTGTACTCATCGATTCCTCCCTAGGCTGGTATTCCTGTGACCCGAGGAATGAGTAGTGGCAATCGGTCAAGTCCAACGGCTCCACTATATAAGAAAAGGAAGAGAAAAAAAGACCATTAAATATAACTGAAGTTCAGGTACAGCACAATGTGCAGTCCAACTAATATAGATGACATGGTTACTATTCAAGCTGGCCTAAAAAAATGTGTTGCATTTTAAAACTAAATGAAGTTCAGGCACAACCCAAGGCACATTTCAAGATAAACTGATGAACTGGAAAACATTCAACTACAGCTAACAAAAAGCATAGAAAGGCATCATCTCTGAAGTTCAAGTAGAAGAAATGCTCGTATCCAAGTAAGCAATGGAAGGAAAAAATGCTGAAAGTAAATACACAAGCAAAATAAAAAAGATAAAAATGAAGTTCATGTAGAAGAAATGCTCCTCTCCATCTGAAACCAGCAGCCCAGCTAGATCTCAAGCAGAAGTTCAAGTTCAAGAAAAAATGAAGTTCATGTAGAATAAAAGATGCAGTACAGGTAAGCAGTCCAAGTTTCAAGACTTACATGTATAGTAGCCAAACAGAGCTTGGAAGTATGTCTCAAACAGGTTAGAAGAAGCAATTTCGTACAACCACATCTTCCTGATATCCGCGATATTTTCATGGGAATAATTTGTAAGAACCCCATCATGAAACGAATTAACATTCGTAAGCATGAAGAATCCACGGTCGATACTGCCATCATGTGACGCCCCAAGACCGACGCTCCAGAGGCCTTCCATGTTTTGCGTGACCGTCGTGTGTTCTATTGTTATTTGTCTGTTGCATTCATCATTTCATCATGGCATCATCCACATTGCATCAGCACTCGTCGCCGTCGTTGTTTTCTTAAAACTTGCATCCGTTCGTAGTTCCCGCTTTCTCCTGTTGCCTTCGTTGTCCCTTTCGAGACCAACCATTCTTTTGTCGTCCGACCGTTTGAGCCTCTCTGCACAATGCACAAAAACCTCCTCTCGCGCGCGTCCGAAAACTTCTCCGAACCTGACCCGGGCAGTCATGACCGATGGGTCCGGTTCATCCCCCAACATCTATAAAATATCTCCGTTTTCTTATTTAGACTCCCTATCTATTTATTTCTCGACCGTCCGATTAAAATCGGAGGGACCATATACCCCTAACCAAAATCCTCGTGCTATATAAATAAATGGAACCCTAGCCTTGTCCCATCCATCCACCGAATCCCTCAGCCGTCGCCGCCCGACAACCTCCCTCTTTTTCCTCGCGCAGCTAGCCTACTCCCTGCCTTCTTCCTTGGGATCACTCCCGATCCAAAAATCCACCAACCAAACCCACCTTCCCTTCCTCCTGAATCACACAACTCCTCTCGATCCATGCTCGCCTCCTCCCTGCCTTCTTCATCATCAACCATAGCAAACCGCAGCTTGCTCCCTCCTCGAGCCCGAGGCCATGCCTCCTCTGCTCGATCACCACCGCAAGCCCCCGCCTGCCATCACTCTATCTGGACGGAAACCAGCCTGCTCAACCAGCGCCATGCCTGCGCCTCCCGAGGGAGCTCGTCGTCGCCCCGTTCACGGCTTCCCGGAGTTCTTCACCGCGAGGCCTTCTTCGAGCCATGGCGCGCCAAGGTCTTCATCGCCTCGCCTCCCTCGCCTCGCTGCCTCATCGCCGCGGCAACAGCAGCAGTTCACAAGCCCCGACACCGCTCCTCCTCTACGCGCCCGTCGCTGCTCCTCGAGCCCCTCTGCTTCACCCTGCACCGGGCGACAAGACGCGCCATCGCGCGTTGACCCATCCTCTGCCTCGCGCTAAGCTCGCCCGAGCCTCACCTCCAGGACCCCGCGCCGCCGGAGCTGCTCCGTCCGCCGCGCGAACCTGCCAAGACGAGCACCAGCAGGGCCGCCCTCTCCTTCCCTGTCTCTCCTTTCTTCTTCCCTTCTCCCTCCCGTCTCATCTCCCTGCCTCTTCTCCACAGGAACCGGAGCGCCGCCTGACTCCCTCGATCTGCGATGGGAAACTCCTCAAGCCGCCACCATCTTCTTCCAGGAGCCCGCGGCCTTCTCTGCTGCCCCTCCTCGTGCCTCGCCGGCAGCAAGCTCCGCAACGCCAAGTTCCTCTGCTCGGTCCCCTGCTTCCTCTGTGTCGAGCAGCAGCTCGAGCGCTGCGCTCGCTCGCGTGCACCGCCCGCACGTGGGCCACCTGCTCCTCCGCAGACCCAGCAACCGCACCAAGTCTGCCGCCGCTGCTCTGCTTCCTGACGAGCAGAGGACGAGGCGCCCGTTCGCCCGCGCCTCGTGTTGACCGTGCCTTCGCCAAGTCCAGCGCCAGCTCGTGCCTGGGCCACCTCCCCTTCGGCCATTGACCATCGCCCAGCCCCCACCTCTACCGATCTGGGCCGAGCCCAGCTAGGTGAGCAGTCCAGCCGCCCAGTGTAGTATCTAGATTCGGCCCGATGCGTGTTTTTTCCCTTCTGCAATTTTAGCAATTATCCCAGGATTTACAGTTTTGTAGAAAAACCCTTGCTGTCCATGCTTTTAATAACTAAATAACCATGCATCATATGTAAAAACTTCATATATGTAACTTGCTTAGAATTTTGCCTAGTTTCATAATATACCACTTTCATCCATGTTAAAAATGTTTAAATTGTTGTTTGTTTAAATTTGCTCAAATGCCATGTTAAAATGATTTATTTCATAACTAATTAACCGTAGCTCCGATTTAAATAATTTTATATGTAAATGGGGTAGAAAAATGCATAGATTAACATGGTGCACTTTATTTTGCTGTTTAACAACGTTAAAAATTGTGTTTAGGGCAGAACAGTAGCAAATTCGAAATATGCATATGAGGATTTTTCGGAATTGTTATTTGTTGTTCCGGCCACACTTAAACTTGCCTAAATAGTTAGTTTATTTATGCTTCACGTCTTTCCATGTTAATCAACATTTAACTTTGTTGGGTACATAAATGAGAGCGAACTAAATATTTGATGTGGTGTTTCGTTAATATGCAACTCGTTGCATATTGAGCTCTGCTTAATTTGTAGTACTGTTTGTGCACTTTGCCATCCCATGCCTCATTAAACCGGACATGCATCATACTTGATTGTGCATGATGCCATGTTTATGTGATGGTTGTTTACCATGTTGTTTGCTTCTTTCCGGTTTGCTTCTCTCGTTAGCTTCAGTTTCGTTCTGGAGTTGTGAGGATTCATTCGACTACGTCCGTTTGTCTTCTTCATGGACTCGTTCTTCTTCCTTGCGGGATCTCAGGCAAGATGACCATACCCTCAAAATCACTTCTATCTTTGCTTGCTAGTTGTTCGCTCCATGCTATGCTGCGCTACCTACCACTTGCTATATCATGCCTCCCATATTGCCATGTCAAGCCTCTAACCATCCTGTCCTAGCAAACCGTTGTTTGGCTATGTTACCGCTTTTGCTCAGCCCCTCTTATAGCGTTGTTAGTTGCAGGTGATGTTGAAGTTGGTTCCATGTTGGAACATGGATATTTTGGGATAACACAATATCTCTTATTTAATTAATGCATCTATATACTTGGTAAAGGGTGGAAGGCTCGGCCTTATGCCTGGTGTTTTGTTCCGCTCTCGCCGCCCTAGTTTCCGTCATACCGGTGTTATGTTCCTTGATTTTGCGTTCCTTATGCGGTTGGGGATTTATGGGACCCCCTTGACAGTTTGCATTGAATAAAACTCCTCCAGCAAGGCCCAACCTTGGTTTTACCATTTGACTACCTACCACCTATACCTCTCCCTTGGGTTTTCGCGAGCCCGAGGGTCATCTTTATTTTAGCCCCCCGGGCCAGTGCTCCTCCGAGTGTTGGTCCGAACCGAGCCGCCTGCGGGGCCACCTCGGGGAAACTCGAAGTCTGGTTTTACTCGTAGCCTGTCTCATCCGGTGTGCCCTGAGAACGAGATATGTGCAGCTCCTATCGGGATATCACGGCATAGTCGGGCGGTCTTGCTGGTCTTGTTTTACCATTGTCGAAATGTCTTATAACCGGCATTCCGAGCCTGATTGGGTCTTCCCGGGAGAAGGAATATCCTTCGTTGACCGTGAGAACTTGTGATGGGCTAAGTTGGGACACCCCTGCAGGGTATAAACTTTCGAGAGCCATGCCCGCGGTTATGTGGCAGATGGGAATTTGTTAATGTCCGGTTGTAGAGAACATGACACTTGACTTAATTAAAATACATCAACCGCGTGTGTAGCCGTGATGGTCTCTTCTCGGTGGAGTCCGGGAAGTGAACACGGTTCTTGTGTTATGGTTGTGCGTAAGTAGTTTCAGGATCACTTCTTGATCACTTCTAGCTTCACGCCCGTTGCATGGCTTCTCTTCTCGCTCTTATTTGCGTATGTTAGCCACCATATTTGCTTAGTGCTTGCTGCAGCTCCACCTCATTACCCCATCCTTCCTATAAGATTAAATAGTCTTGATCTCGCGGGTGTGAGATTGCCGAGTCCTCGTGACTCACAGATTCTACCAAAACAGTTGCAGGTGCCGACGATACCAGTGCAGGTGACGCAACCGAGCTCAAGTGGGAGTTCGACGAGGAACTTGGTCGTTAGTATGTTTCGTTTCCTGATGATCAGTACTGGAGCCTAGTTGGGACGATCGGGGATCTAGCATTTGGGGTTGTCTTCTTTCATTTTGGTTCCGTAGTCGGACCTTGATTGTACTCGGAATGATGTATGTTTAATTTATGTTTTGTGTGAAGTGGCGACTGTAAGCCAACTCTTTATCCCATTCTTGTTAATTACATGGGATTGTGTGAAGATGACCCTTCTTGCGACAAAACCACCATGCGGTTATGCCTCCAAGTCGTTCCTCGACACGTGGGAGATATAGCCGCATCGTGTGCGTTACAAGTTGGTATCAGAGCCATCCCCGACTTAGGAGCCCCCTTCTTGATCGAATCGCTGGCGTTGTTGAGTCTGGAACAAAAATGTTTGGAGTCTTAGGATTACATATATCGGAGAGTAGGATTCTTTTTACTCCTCAGTCCCTTCGTCGCTCTGGTGAGGCCTCCTGACGTAGATGTTTTGACTTTCCTCTGCTCAAATTTCACTAAATTTTTTTTTAGGATCATGCGGGTATCATGGAATCGTTCCGATGGTTTTGTGACGAGAACATTGTTCTTGGTGCCTCCTGACATTTAGGGGTTGTGGCAGTGTCCCGGGGAGTTGAGCTCCTAGGTGTTGTCGTCACAATTTTATCGTTGCAGTTCTGGAATACCTGAGTTTCGCCGACATCGAAAATCTCTTTTATGTAGTTGTTGGTGAGATCACCTCGACGCCACCCAGTACTGGGGCGGGAGTTTGGGAGTATGGCCATAACTCGTATAATGGATGCTTTTCGAAGGTTGAGGTAAATGATTTCTGAAGGTTTCTTGGTTATGTGTTGACGGATGGATACAGCTGGATCTAGGTATTGTTAGTTTGGGTGAGATATATTGCGTCCCCTGTATCCCCAACACCAGATTGCATAACCAGAAAGTTTCAGGAATTTATAAGTGGGAATTCAAGTATCTTGTCGGATATCTTCCCAACACACACATGATACAATATGGGATCTATCATATGTTTGTTTCCAGCTTATTCTGCAAGCCAAATCCTTTGTTTTTGTTTTGTTTTGTGGTATTCGAGTTGCTTCAATGCCAAGTGTTGATTCCATACCTTCTCTAAACGGTGTTCCCATATTTCTATGTGGATGCTAATCCTTCTTGATCATCAAGGTTGTCTTTTCAATTCTTTTCAACCGGTGTGCTTCTCTTCAAGTGGATCCGATCGTTTCAACATTCGCAAGATCATCCCTCAGTTTTTCTCAACGGTGTCTATTTCATTCCATCCCCAAGTTGCCTTTGTTTTCCCACCCTCCCACCCTTTTCTTCAAGGACTCAGATTTCTTAATCAAGTATACTTTTATTGATGGGAAGTCTCTCCATTCTTTTCCATCAATGTTCTTATCCGGTGATTCTCGGGAAGATACTAACGGAGCTTCAAGTTTATCATTCTTCGTTCTATTTTCTTCTCCGGTGGCTTCAATTCAAGCTTTCGGCGTTGATCATATTCCCTTCCTCATTTCAAGTGTTTTCGTATGCCGGTGTATCTCTTAATCATTCCCCGTTTGCTATTCAATTGTTCTGGAGTGTTGAAGATATCTCTAAAAATTCGTGTTTCCACTTCGCATCAATTCTAACTATTTCGAGGTTGTTACCTCATTCAAGCCATTTAATTCAACCGGTGCAATCTCCTTTTCAAGTAATCATTTCAATGTTGTTTCTTTTGAGTGGGCCCTAACCCACTGGTCTTTTCCCAGGATCTTACCTAACTCTTCTAATTCTTTTCGGAGTTATTCTCAAATTCATTGCAAAGTTTGACGTAAGAATGGGTTATGATCAGTCATATGTCTTTCTCCAAGATCTTTTCATCATTGGTTCAACCTTTCCAATTTTCATTCCGGAGTGCCTCAACAATTCATGGTGGTGTTTCTCATCGTCATTCTCAACATTTGAAGACCGAAGAAGAGTTTCTCTTAAATCTTGCTCCATTCTCTTCAAGATTCACGGTTCTAGCTTGATGCCATCCTCTCATAATTGTTTTCGATTGTGAGAATTCTTTTCACCCATCCGGAGCATTTCAGGAGTCTTTTCAGTTTGATTCTCTGGAGCCCATCATCTCAGAATTATTCATTCAAGCTTTCAGCTCTCGTTCTCCAAATCATACCAGTGCATCATTCAAGTATTATCTAATCAGCTCGGGATCTCTGCGTTCACTTGTATCTAAATTCTCTCAAGTACCTTCGTTCATTTTCTAATTCTTCCCGATGTTTCTTTATCTTCTCTTCGTTCATTTTCAATTCTTACGGTGGTTCGTTCAAGAGTTCTCTTTCTTCGTTATCATATAGATTCATTCGTTCTTTCCAATCCTACCGGTGGTTCGTTGAAGACCTTCCCAAGTTTGTGCCATATCTATCTTAATCCTTTCTACGAAAATAAGTAGTATGCCAAATCCATTGCTTGTCATCAATCTAAATTGGTGAAGGATACGCATAACATAATTCTTATTCTTGGTTCATCCAGGTGATTCATCTTTCTCTCTGGAGTTGTCCTTCATATCACATTCTCGGTTTCTAGTTGTTCATCTTTCTTTTCCGGAGTTCAAAGTTTTCGCGGTCATATCGTCGTGAAGCTCCATCTAAATCATCGCAAGGCTTCACCTTGTGTTCTCAACTTCTCTTTCTTTTATCATCCTTTCATTACCGGAGTTCTTCATGGAGATTCACATGGTGGTTCGTCAATGATTCTTTTCATTTTTCAGTTGTTCTTCAAGATTTCTCTCGAAGTTATGATCCATCAAGCCATACTTCAAAATAAACATGGTGCTCAACACATGTTTTGTTTCGAGGAGTTCAAGCATTCTTCATCTTGCATTCCGAAGTGCAATTCTTCCTGCCTTATCTTTTGAGGTGGTGTTATGTCCTTCTTGACAATTTCCATCCATGTTCCATGATTCACATGTTGTCAAGAATGAGGTATATTAAATCCATCAATTTCTTCCTTGGAGTTATCTTGGTTTAGATTTCACCTAAAGTCGTCCCTAAGGATTGTTGCTATTTGTGGTGCTTATCAATGATCCAAGTTTTCTCCTATCATTTTGGTGGAAGAAGTTTTTCATCTCGTTGGTGTTATCAATTATATTATTTGTTTCCGTTAGTGGCAGAATTGCAACTCAAATTTTGAGAAGTTTTCCATAAGCCCACTACAAGCTTATTCGTTTCGTTGTTGGTTTTCCAATAACTCCATTCTAATCTTCTTGCAAGGATGTTTTCCAATTCAATTGTGGGAGAAGTTGTCATTTCCTCCTCCGTTCTCTTATTCCAGCAATCTAGCTTCTATTCTTTCGTTCCGGAGGCATTGTGATGTTGCTCTCTTCGACCCATCATCTTTTTTTGTCAGGATCATGTTCTTTTATTGCTTATCCATTTAACCGGAGTGTTGTGGCTATCATTCCTCTTTTAACCAGAGGCTCATCCAAGTGCTTTCTTTTTGCCAAGTTCATATTCTATGCCTTCCATTTCCAACCAAAGTGTTGTCGTAATTGATCCTTATCGCTCCTTGTACATCTCATTTCAACCGGAGTGCTTGCATGTACTTCTTGTCCATTGTAACCCTTTTCTGGTATCTTTTAACCTACAAGGTTCTCGTAATATTCCTTGTTCCTCTTTTCTAATTGAGTGTTTTCAACTTTGTTCATCTTTGTTGTATTCTTTCTTCAATTTGTTCAACCTCTTAAGGCTCGTGGTTTCACTCGTTTGTCAAAGAAGCAACTTTGTTTTACCTTTTCCTCTTCTGTTTCTCTCCCGTGCCATCCCTAGATCCCGGGACGAGATCTCTTGTAAGTGGAGGAGTGTTGTGACACCCCAAGACGGACGCTCCAGAGGCCTTCCATGTTTTGCGTGACCGTCGTGTGTTCTATTGTTATTTGTCTGTTGCACTCATCATTTCATCATGGCATCATCCGCATTGCATCGGCACTCGTCGCCGTCATTGTTTTCTTAAAACTTGCATCCGTTCGTAGTTCCTGCTTTCTCCTATTGCCTTCGTTGTCCCTTTCGAGACCAACCGTTCTTTTGTTGTCCGACCGTTTGAGCCTCTCTGCACAATGCACAAAAACCTCCTCTCGCGCGCGTCCGAAAACTTCTCCGAACCTGACCCGGGCAGTCATGACCGATGGGTCCGGTTCATCCCCCAACATCTATAAAATATCTACGTTTTCTTATTTAGACTCCCTATCTATTTATTTTTCGACCGTCCGATTAAAATCGGAGGGACCATATACCCCTAACCAAAATCCTTGTGCTATATAAATAAATGGAACCCTAGCCTTGTCCCATCCATCCACCGAATCCCTCAGCCGCCGCCGCCCGACAACCTCCCTCTTTTTCCTCGCGCAACCAGCCAACTCCCTGCCTTCTTCCTTGGGATCACTCCCGATCCAAAAATCCACCAACCAGATCCACCTTCCCTTCCTCCTGAAGCACTCAACTCCACTCGATCCATGCTCGCCTCCTCCCTGCCTTCTTCATCAGCAACCACAGCAAACCGCAGCTTGCTCCCTCCTCGAGCCCGAGGCCATGCCTCCTCTGCTCAATCACCACCGCAAGCCCCCGCCTGCCGTCACTCTATCTGGACGGAAACCAGCCGGCTCAACCGGCGCCACGCGTGCGCCTCCCGAGGGAGCTCGTCATCGCCCTGTTCATGGCTTCCCGGAGTTCTTCACCACGAGGCCTTCTTCGAGCCATGGCGCGCCAAGGTCTTCGTCGCCTCGCCTCCCTCGCCTCGCTGCCTCATCGCCGCGGCAACAGCAGTAGTTTGCAAGCCCTGGCACCGCTCCTCCTCTACGCACCCGTCGCTGCTCCTCGAGCCCCTCTGCTTCACCCTGCACTGAGCGACAAGACGCGCCGTCGCGCGTTGACCCATCCTCTGCCTCGCGCTAAGCTCGCCCGAGCCTCACCTCCAGGATCCCGCGCCACTGGAGCTGCTCCGTCCGCCGCCCGAACCTGCCAAGACGAGCACCAGCAGGGCCCCCCTCTCCTTCCCTATCTCTCCTTTCTTCTTCCCTTCTCCCTCCCGTCTCATCTCCCTGCCTCTTCTCCACAGGAACCGGAGCGCCGCCTGACTCCCTCGATCTGCGATGGGAAACTCCTCAAGCTGCCAC
This sequence comes from Aegilops tauschii subsp. strangulata, assembly GCF_002575655.3. Classification (NCBI taxonomy): domain Eukaryota; kingdom Viridiplantae; phylum Streptophyta; class Magnoliopsida; order Poales; family Poaceae; genus Aegilops; species Aegilops tauschii. The sequence continues at coordinate 198,956,058 of NC_053040.3, forward strand.
CATCTTCTTCCAGGAGCCCGTGGCCTTCTCTGCTTCCCCTCCTCGTGCCTCGTCGGCAGCAAGCTCCGCAGCGCCAAGTTCCTCTGCTCGGTCCCCTGCTTCCTCTGTGTCGAGCAGCAGCTCGAGCGCTGCGCTCGCTCGCGTGCACCACCCGCACGTGGGCCACCTACTCCTCCGCGGACCCAGTAACCGCGCCAAGGCCGCCGCTACTCTGGTTCCTGACGAGCAGAGGACGAGGCGCCCGTTCGCCCGCGCCTCGCGTTGACCACGCCTTCGCCAAGTCCAGCGCCAGCTCGTGCCTGGGCCACCTCCCCTTCGGCCGTTGACCGTGGCCCAGCCCCCACCTCTACCGATCTGGGCCGAGCCCAGCTAGGTGAGCAGCCCAGCCGCCCAGTGCAGTATCTAGATTCGGCCCGATGCGTGTTTTTTCCCTTCTGCGATTTTAGCAATTATCCCAGGATTTACAGTTTTGCAGAAAAACCCTTGCTGTTCATGCTTTTAATAACTAAATAACCATGCATCATATGTAAAAACTTCATATATGTAACTTGCTTAGAATTTTGCCTAGTTTCATAATATACCACTTTCATCCATGTTAAAAATGTTTAAATTGCTGTTTGTTTAAATTTGCTAAAATGCCATGTTAAAATGATTTATTTCATAACTAATTAACCGTAGCTCCGATTTAAATAAACTTTATATGTAAATGGGGTAGAAAAATGCATAGTTTAACATGGTGCACTTTATTTTGCTGTTTAACAAAATAAAAAATTGTGTTTAGGGCAGAACAGTAGCAAATTCGAAATATGCATATGAGGATTTTTGGGAATTGTTATTTGTTGTTCCGGCCTCACTTAAACTTGCCGAAATAGTTAGTTTATTTATGCTTCACCTCTTGCCATGTTAACCAACATTTAACTTTGTTGGGTACATAAACGAGAGCGAACTAAATATTTGATGTCGTGTTTCGTTCATATGCAACTCGTTGCATATTGAGCTCCGCTTAATTTGTAGTATTGTTTGTGCACTTTGCCATCCCATGCCTCATTAAACCGGACATGCATCATACTTGATTGTGCATCATGCCATGTTTATGTGATGGTTGTTTACCATGTTGTTAGCTTCTTTCCGGTTTGCTTCTCTCGTTAGCTTCGGTTTCGTTCCGGAGTAGTGAGGATTCGTTCGACTACGTCCATTTGTCTTCTTCATGGACTCGCTCTTCTTCCTTGCGGGATCTCAGGCAAGATGACCATACCCTCCATATCACTTCTATCTTTGCTTGCTAGTTGTTCGCTCCATGCTAGGCCGCGCTACCTACCACTTGCTATATCATGCCTCCTATATTGCCATGTCAAGCCTCTAACCATCCTTTCCTAGCAAATCGTTGTTTGGCTAAGTTACCGCTTTTGCTCAGCCCCTCTTATAGCGTTGTTAGTTGCAGGTGAAGTTGAAGTTGGTTCCATGTTGGAACATGGATATTTTGGTCTAACACAATATCTCTTATTTAATTAATGCATCTACATACTTGGTAAAGGGTGGAAGGCTCGGCCTTATGCCTGTTGTTTTGTTCCACTCTTGCCGCCCTAGTTTCCGTCATACCGGTGTTATGTTCCTTGATTTTGCGTTCCTTACGCGGTTGGGGATTTATGGGACCCCCTTGACAGTTCGCTTTGAATAAAACTCCTCCAGCAAGGCCCAACCTTGGTTTTACCATTTGACTACCTACCACCTATACCTCTCCCTTGCGTTTTCGCGAGCCCGAGGGTCATCTTTATTTTAGCCCCCCCGGGCCAGTGCTCCTCTGAGTGTTGGTCCGAACCGAGCCGCCTGCGGGGCCACCTCGGGGAAACTCGAAGTCTGGATTTACTCGTAGCCTGTCTCCTCCAGTGTGCCCTGAGAACGAGATATGTGCAGCTCCTATCGGGATTTGTCGGCACAGTCGGGCGGTCTTGCTGGTCTTGTTTTACCATTGTTGAAACGTCTTGTAACCGGGATTCCGAGCCTGATCGGGTCTTCCCGGGAGAAGGAATATCCTTCGTTGACCGTGAGAGCTTGTGATGGGCTAAGTTGGGACACCCCTGCAGGGTATAAACTTTCGAGAGCCGTGCCCGCGGTTATGTGGCAGATGGGAATTTGTTAATGTCCGGTTGTAGAGAACTTGACACTTGACTTAATTAAAATACATCAACCGCGTGTGTAGCCATGATGGTCTCTTCTCGGCGGAGTCCGGGAAGTGAACATGGTTCTTGTGTTATGGTTGTGCGTAAGTAGTTTCAGGATCACTTCTTGATCACCTCTAGCTTCACGCCCGTTGCGTTGCTTCTCTTCTCGCTCTTATTTGCGTATGTTAGCCACCATATTTGCTTAGTGCTTGCTGCAGCTCCACCTCATTACCCCATCCTTCCTATAAGCTTAAATAGTCTTGATCTCGCGGGTGTGAGATTGCTGAGTCCTCGTGACTCACAGATTCTACCAAAGCAGTTGCAGGTGCCGACGATACCAGTGCAGGTGACGCAACCGAGCTCAAGTGGGAGTTCGACGAGAAAGTTGGTCGTTACTATGTTTCGTTTCCAGATGATCAGTAGTGGAGCCCAGTTGGGACGATCGGGGATCTAGCATTTGGGGTTGTCTTCTTTCATTTTGGTTCCGTAGTCGGACCTTGATTGTACTCTGAATGATATATGTTTAATTTATGTTTTGTGTGAAGTTGCGACTGTAAGCCAACTCTTTATCCCATTCTTGTTAATTACATGGGATTGTGTGAAGATGACCCTTCTTGCGACAAAACCACCATGCGGTTATGCCTCCAAGTCGTGCCTCGACACGTGGGAGATATAGTTGCATCGTGGGCGTTACACATCAAACACAAAAAAGAACAGTGTTGCAACAAAAAAGATACACAATGAATAAAAGACGTCGCAGCCTACGTACAACTACAGTTAAACACAAGTGATAAAGAGAAAAGTGGAACTCATACTTGTTATTCTGCTGGGGGACATAAATCCAATCCAAAGGTAAATGGTCGATAGTAAGTGCAGTGAAGGGTGTCTCCCTGTCGTTGTTGGCATCGCTCCAAAGCTTCTTGATGTTATCAGTCATCCGCCAAAACAGGCATACCGCACAGTCATCGTCTAGTCCATAGTGCGAGTCGCGAAGCTGGAACCTTGAATTCTTCATGTCAAGAAATATCGAAAGCCAATGACCAACACCACCCATGTGAGCAGGAATTTCAGGCGGGTCAAAAGTGGGGAAAACAACCTGAAGCAACATAAACACATGAATCATTAAAAACTGAAAATTAATATCAAACGGTACAAAGAAAAATGAAGCAATACAAACATAGTGGATCGCAGTGCAAAACTAATACAGAGGCAAAGAACAAGATATTGCATACAAAATCTTGTGCATCCATGCTATCTGGACCAGTCGCCAAGAAGTACTTCCTCACACGGGAATCAAATTGACCTATGAAAATCTTGTCCTAAAATAATGCAGACAACACCACCATATGAAAATACAAAATGAGACAAACAAGTTTTAACTAAAATGGCAAGGAACAAAACAGAAAAGAAATCACTATATGGTTGACTTACACAAACCCAATATGGCAGGTTGAGTTTGTCTGATCCCTGGTACTTCGCACGTAGACAGTAGAGTGCAACCTCAACCACATTAGATCGAAGCATTCCGCGAGGAGCAAAAGATATTGCGACATCTTCAACAGAAGTTTCACACTCCTTGTTTTGGAACATAATCATTGATCTAAAACAAGCAATAGAAAGTAAAAGAAGTTCAACATCAGGAACCCAGGAAGTTCAGAACACATATAAGCACACAACTTCAGCTACATCAACACCGGCAGTACAAAAAGGCTAGAAGTTCAGCACCAGAGAAGTAAAATAGAAGTTCAGCAACATAGAGTAAAGAAGTTCAGGTATGAAACCATAGGCAGTTCAGAGGGGGTAGATGAATGTAAATATTGACCAGCTACACTCACCTCTTGGAACGTTCATTCTTAAGCCTAGTTACACTGAAATAAAAGTGATCAACCTTCTTACGGACGACAGCAAGGTCACTATCTGCTCAGTAAAAGAAATAGAAATTAAGAGCAACATTCAAGCACATAGATTCCCGACAGTCTAATTAAGAGCAACATTCAAGCACAACATTCAAATACAAGCACATCTTAGCTGCTACACCAGAAAAAGATAAAACCACAGGATTATAAACATCACAACCCATGCATTACAAACCTTCCCCCACATAGAAACATGTTCACTTAACTTTATTTACAAATCACACGACAAAGCACAAACATGAAGTTCAACTTGCACGACATAGGCAGTTCACAGGGATATCACGGACAAAAACAAACAACAAAAGGGACGGGGATGGGGAAAGAAGAGAGAAGCATGCTCCTCTCTTTATGGATTCTTTCCTAGACCAGTGGCAGCACTAGAATGATCAACCTCCTCTCCATAGCTATCACTTTCAGTCTCTTCATCGTCATCTCCAGTAGACATTGCAGCGTCGTCGGGAAGGACACCAGCAGCAGCTAGAGCAGCTGGGGAATCTGAAACAACAAAAAATGTTGGTTCTCCTGCACTAGGAAGAGCTGGAGAACCAGCATCAACAGCAACTGATGGCTCTGCTGCAGGAGACTTCTCCGGGCCTGCAGCAGCACTACCACTAGTCTCAACAGCAGCCTCGACGGGATCTTTCTCCAAATTGATATCTCCAGCTGTCTTGCCCTGCTCAGCATCAGAAACCTCAGTTGTCTTGCCCTGCTTAGCATCAGAAACCTCAGCGCCAATGGACGACTGAGGTTCAGTTGGGTCCACCCCGTCGGAGCAGCCGGTGCCTGACACGGACTTGTCTTCAACCTTCTCTGGAGGAATACTAGCATCATCATTCTGCAGCAAGAACAGAAAGTCATTACAAAGGGCCACATAGTGATAAAATGCAAAAACAAGTAAAATAAAAATATGAGACAAATGGACAAGAAAAATGGTACCTTATTTTCACTGCCATGAACCTCATCAACTAATACATCACTCGTGGGAGCAGGTTCATGCACAAGGGCAGGTTCATGCACAAGAGCATGTTCATGCACAGGTAAAACATCCTCCTCAACCCTAGCACCATCATCAACAGCCTACAAAAAAATCATGTAGAACACAAATACCTAATCAGCAGAAGTTCACATTACATAATGAAAGAAGGTCAGCTATGACAACTGACACATAATGGAAGTCCAAATACAGTAAACACAGCATGTCAGATATCAAACTACTCTAATACAAAAGGGAACAAAAAGGGCCAGTTATCGAACTCATAGAAGTTCAGGTGCTGTAGCACTTGAAGTTCAGGTACTATAAATAGAGAAGGTCAACTAGGAAACACTAGTACTAAAAAGAAAATTTTTAGGAGATATGAAATCAATAAGGGTTGCCTATGACTAAAAACAGTAATAACTAAAAGCTAACAATGAACATTAGTGCAAAGAAATATCAAAAGTCAACATAAACAAACCTCTTCGGTATGCTCCACGTGGCCTCCTTCACGACCCAAACGAACAGAATCCTGCCTCTGAATCTGTCTCACAACAACACTTGCCTCATCTTCAAAAGGCTTGCAACGAGCATCCTGCATTTCCTTGAACAGCCCAAAGCTAGCCCGGAGGTGGGAAGTGCTCTGTCGAAGCTCTTCAAGAAATCTAGCTTCAATTGACAAAACCTCCTTCAAAGACTCATCATCAAAACCGTGTCCGGGAGGAAGAATCCCATCAACGCGACTAAGACGCTGAACAGTTGATGGAACACGGGCCAACTCCCCACAAACAGTTTCAAGAAGACCGTCCATCCTAGCCAGGGAAACATTGGCAGCATCAAACAAACTCTCGGAAGACACGCCACCTACAGCACTCACACGGGCAGAAGAACCTCCTGGATCTACAGGGGGGCATCAGTGTTAACATCCCGGGAGAATTCAAATCTTCGCGAAGTTCCACTCCCTAGGCCGGTGGCACGAGACATAGTAAGAACAGGATGTTTGATACGCCTAAAGAACACAACCTCAGCCTGTGTCTTCCACTGCATACAAAAACCAAAGCCAACGCGTTAGAAAAAAATGAAGGAACATGGAAACAAAAATATAGAAGACAGTAGCAGAAGTTCAGGTTAAACTACTTAGGAAAGAATGATGCATAGAAACACTCACACGCAGTTTCCCAAACACCCAGTTGGCTGGGTCATCATCACCCTTCTTGACCAAGTCAGCCGCAGCAAGCTCAAGAAGCTTGGCCTGATATGAAATTGATGCGAGGTGTCCTCAAGTCAGAATTAGGCGTCTTGCCAATGATAAGGCAGTCCAGATACATAAGAAGCGGCGCGATGGCACAACCTATGACCACTTTTCCTCTGCTAGTACGTTGCTGATACCTAACAACAACACTTCGAATATCATCAACAACCAACTGGCAGTAGTCCATATCTCCCATATCCTCAAACACAAGATTCTCAGCCATTGCTGCCTCCCTGGACACTCGTGTAGACGTTCCAGGAATAACTACCTTCAAGAAAGCAATCAGGTGAAACACCTGCAGAGCAAGATCATCATTCGTCTCATCCTTCACAAGTTCCCCGAGGATATTCCGTAGATCCTTTGTCTTGATGTCGTCACTCCTAGCGTACCCAAGCTCGCCCTTCAGCCTCATAACAGCATCATCAAACCCATCATTCGAGGGCCTAGGAGGGGTACGATTACCTTGAGGGAATCCATACAGATGGTGAATAGCATCACTTGTAATATGCAGAACCTTGGTCGCCTCACCCATGTCCAAAATCATGGTTGTAGGGTCAATCCTCGTGTAGATGTTGCCCATCAAAGGGCGAGAAATGTTGGAATAAACCTTCAGGTCAAACACACAACCAAAACCAGCCTTGATAACCCTCGTCTTGTGCCTAAGTTGTAGCATTTTCGCACACGTCTTGACCTCTTTCAGTGAGCAGCAAACCGTCTTGTTAAAGTGTTTCGCCTCATCTCCTCCTTGGCCACCTTCTTTGGGCGCTTTGCCTCCTCTCTTCCTCCTCTCAGGCCGCACCACAAGCTGATACTGAAAAAATACAATGACAAGGAAAAAGGGCAGAACAATGAGATACACAAGCTACACCAAAATACCACTAATGCCTACATACGCAGTACATTCCAGAAGTCCAACTATGTGCACCAAGGCAGTACAAACATGTATGACCAGAAGTAAAGTTGCTTTCAAAATGTTGGAAATTTACATAGCAGAAGTTCAACCATGTACACCAAGGCAATAATAAAACATGTATTTCGGAAGTCCAACTATGTCTATATAGGCAGTACAACCATGTATGACCAGAAATTAACATGCTTTCAAAATGTTAGAAATTTACATAGCAGAAATTCAACCATGTACACCAAGGCAGTAATAAAACATGTATACCAACAAGTTAAGCTAATTTTTTCATGTATATATCTAGAAGTCCAACTATGTACACAAAGGCAGTAATACCATATAAGCAAAGCAGTTCAGCTAATTTATTCGTATATATGAAGCAGAAGGTTAGCTATGTACGCCAAGGCAATGCTAAAAACACAAAAACTACAACAATAGCGACAAATGCTCTAAAAGCGGTAAACATGAGACATTCATACCTGATTAGAGGCAGCAGCATCATCGTCGTCGTCCTCGTCATCAGCGTTGAAATCAACATCATCCGTGTCCTCTGGATTAACACGAGAACGCTTCTTGTCGCCCTTGTTGAGCTTTGCAGGTGCAACCTTGCGCTTAACGCTGCATTTCTTCCCCTTACCAGATGCACCAGCACCAAGCGGAGAAGGTGTAGGCTCGGCAGTGGCAAGCACATGAGGACTATGGCGTGGCGTACCACCGAGGCCTAGCCCTTCATCTTCAGCAAGTTCTGCAGGCCTTGAAACACGTGGGCTCCTCTAAGGAGTAACATCACCAACTAAATGCTTCCTCGCAGCGGTCTTCCTGATTTTCTTCTTAACAGGGACAACCGTGCCATCAGTGCCACATGCCACGTCTTCCTCAGCAACAGAGCAATGCCCAACCATGGGCTCAGCAACATCAACAGATTCGGAACATCAGAACCTTTCTTGTCAAAATCTTCTTGCTTCTTCCTCTTGCTTTGGTCCTCTAGAAGAAGTTGAAGAGGCACATCCTCAGGATGTGTAACAGGTTCAGTGCCATCAACAGACTGCGACTGCGTCTCTGACATCTGAAGAGAGCACAAAGGATCCGGAATGGAATCACAATCTTTGACTGACGAAGCCCCTTGCTCGGCAGCAACAGTGTTTTCTGATAAATCCAACTCAGATAGAACATCGTTGATGGTGTTCACAGCTACCTCCTCTGTGGACACATCTGCAAGAACACAAAAAAGAAAAGCAAAAAATAAAAAAAGTCAGGAGCAAAAACAAAAACACCCGACGGGAACAAGTGAAAAAAACATGGCTCGAGAATTTAAAATGAAAAGAAAAGGAGTTGCACATACAAGGTGAAGCAAGAGCTGTAGAAGCAAGATCCTCGAGGCCTGAATTATTCTCAAGGCTCTAAGCAACCTCAGCAATCAAAGTCAAAGGAATAATGGGTGATTTAGCCGCATCAGATATTGGAGCATCAGTATTAACTTCTGAAGCTCCATCTGGATCGCAGGCATTTTTTCCAGAACTATTCAATTCATCACCAACTACAAAAAATGCAAGTAAAAAGGCAGTTGAGTTCTAATCCGCAATCCTACACCGAAGGGAGTTCTACTTTTACATCAATGTCCAATACCCAGAAATTCAACAATACCTAACAAAGCAGTAAACACAATGAAAATCTACAATTTACATACTAAATATAGAACAATCTACACCAGAGGGGCTACTACATATAAGATGAATGTCCAGAAGTTCAACAATATATAACAAAGCAGTAAAACAAATGCGCAGAACAGAAGTTCAACCAAATTTCATTATAAAAAAATAATAATTAAAACCAGAAGTTCAACTATGTGACCAAAGCAAGTAGCACATAAAAAAGATGTAGCATGAGCAGAAATACTATTTTCACAGGCAAACTAAATATCAATACTTTGAAATTGATCACACAAAAAAACAAATATGAAAACATTTGGGAAGTCCAAGAACACTTGGTGACATAGTTCACCAGCAATTCATCAAATAAAAATTAAGCAACACTCTACTAACTTAAACTAAGGGTAAAATGCATACACATAACCTTTGTTAGAAGTTCACACTTTTAAGAAAGGGCAGTCCAACAAGACAATTGAGTGAAGATATGGGCAGACATATATAAGAAAACTGCTATTTAAAATACAAGATCCAACTACAATAAAATACTTGGAGAAGGTTTTGAAGCCATGACAACACAACCCCTTGATGAATGGAACTCCAAACCCTAGAACAACCTACTAAAAACATGGGATAGATTGCATATAGTTAGCAAGTAGAAAATCATACAACAAATACAAAAAGCAACTAAATCAAACCCTAGGATGAAACAAACTAGAACATATCAACAAGTATGAAAAGATGAACAGTAGCAAATCTAGGCAAGCACAACAAAAAGTATCCATAGACTAACTAGCATGTGACAGACACAATCTAGACTTTGAAATCAACAACAGTAAGACAATTAGATACATCAGATCCAGCAGCAACCATCACACCACACCCTCTCTTACATGCATCTGACTGCTGAAATCACCAAAGGGGAAATGAAATTCACTCAAGTCTGAAGGGAGAAATAGCACACACAAGCATCTCACGGAAAAATCCGACCACGGGGGAATGGGATCCACCCACCACACGCACAAGAACCCTACCTAATCTCCCACCCAACCATTAGAAGAAGGGGTAGGAGGCGGATGCAAGAGCACACAGAAGAAACAGACAGGCCTAGACAGATCTGGCGAAACTAAGAGCAAGCATTAGGGAGAGGCAGCATTTGTACCTCTCCAAAAGACCCCCGCACGCATGAATCCGCGGCGGTTCTTCCACCCCCACGACGCCACGCGTACTTTGGAACCACGCAGGTAGTTGCGTCTTCGCTTCAGGGGAGAAGAGCGCGGACTGGGCGAGGGAGAGCGGGGCATGGGGGAGAAAGAGGAGCGTGGCGCGCGGAGGTTACTCCACACACGAGCACAGGGGACAGCGGCAGAGAAGTCGGCGGAGGTTGGAGGAGACGAGAGCAGCGGAGCGTCAGAGAGGGAGAAGAGAGCGAGCGACAGGGGGAGGGGATTTCTGACAGGTGGTGGCGAGGGTTTCGGGCACTTAATGCCTCCCTGTAGTGGGGTGTTGGAGCGCCAGGCTAATTACAGTTTTACCCCCCCCCCCCAACGACTAAAAAAGTAAATGCATCTATTGATAAATGAATGCACCATTTGAATGCATCTATTTTTAAAAGTTAAGATCACATAAAAAATCTGCTGGTATCCTTAAAACAAAAAAATGATTGCAAGCAGAAAGGTCAAGTACTCTACCAAGGGTAGAAAAATACATACACAAATAAGCACCTGCAAACAAGAGAAAGAAGTTCAAAAAATAAAGAACAGAAGTTCAAGTACACTAATAGAGAAGTAAAGGCATATGAATAAATAAACACAAAGAGATAAAAAGAAGAAGTTCAAATTCAAAAACAGATGAAGTCCATATCTAACTAAAAGAAACAACTTAAAAACAATATAGAAGTTCAAAATTCAAATACACACAAAGTACACATGTGGATCGGCCTCGCGCTACCGCATTGCTGCGCGCTAGGTTTTGACAGGACGCAATGCGGTTATTCTGTTTCCACGCCCACCGCACCCCAGTGGCACACCCCTAAGATAGATAGTGGGGTCACGGATGTGACGGACTCGCCTCCGCATGCGTCGATGTGGCACGCCGCGTCCTCACCTGCTTCGGCTCGTTCCTGTCTCGGCCTCGCAGAGGGAGGGGGGTCCCGACCCCCCTCCCCCCTGCTCGGCCTCGCGCTACCGCATTGCTGCGCGCTAGGTTTTGACAAGATGCAATGCGGTTATTCTGCTTCCACCCCCACCGCACGCGCCCCAGAGCCACACCCGTAAAATAGATAGTGGGGTCACGGATGTGACGGACTCGCCTCCGCATGCGACGACGTGGCACGTTGCGTCGTCGCCTGCTCTAGCTCGTTCCTGTCTCAGGCTCGCAGGGGGAGGGGAGGGGGTCTCGACCCCCTCCCCCCTGCTCGGCCTCGCGCTACAGCATTGCTGCGCGCTAGGTTTTAACAGAACGCAATGCGGTTATTCTGTTTCCACCCCCACCGCACACACCCCAAGGCCACACCCCTAAGATAGATAGTGGGGTCCCGACCGCCCCCTCCGCCCTTGCTCGGCCTCGCGCTACCGCATTTGTCAATAGGCGCAATGCCGATTTTAATGTCTACAGATATTTAAATCTAAAAATAACAAACAAAATTATAAATTAGAAGTTCAAAAAGTGAAGATATAGAAGTTCGGGGTTTTGTAAAACCTCAAATTAGCATGTTAAAAAGGATTATCATAGAGAAGTTCAGGATATTTATTCAGTGTAGACCAACAACTATTATAAGTACAAAAAATACTAGGAAAAAATAAAAAATATACGCATATCCATCGGCCAATTCAAACCAATGCAAAGTATGAAAAATAACATAAAAAGAAAGAAATACAGAGAGACTTGCTGCATTACCTTGCAAAGAAGGAAAAGCAGAAGTTCACGTATGAACAACACAGAAGTCCAGCTTGTACAACGACACTTAGATGATCTAGAAAAAGTGCATGCATACTTGGGCTAATCCCATGATTGCTCACGAGACAATGTCTACAAAAACATCCCAAGAATTAAAATTACAAAAAAATGAAACAAAGAAAATATAGAGCACAATGAACCTTCGCCTTGCAAATGTGGAATGCAATGTGGAAAACCAGAAGTTCAACCATTAATAAAAAAGAAGTACAGCTTCTACTGAAGATAGTGGATGATCAAAAAACTATCCCAAAACATAGATTAAAGGAAAAGAGGATGCATGTGCCTGTGGTCCAGCTCCATAGTTACACACATGACGACAACCAACAACATAAAACATACTTGATTTTTTATATAACAACAACAACAGACTAGATCGTATTGCCTCATCTCCTAAAAGCACGTGTAAAGAGCACAGAAGTTCAAGTACGAATGATATAGCAGTCCAGCTTGTACAACAGAATGTACAATGATTGAAAAAACAACCCCGATCAAATTTGGTTCCCAGATTTAATCGTTTGGGTCAATTCCAACACATCAACAACAATTTCGAACGTCATCATACTCCAAATAAAACATAAAAAATGATCCGCCATCAAGCTGTCCGCTCGAACAAAGAACCACGGCGGGAGGCAGAAGGTCCAATCCACAATTTCAGAATGAATGAGCCAACCAAATCAAATTAACAACGCGGGAAAGGATTCAACCGCCATTTCGAACGTCATCATGCTCCAGATAAACTTGAAAATGATTCTCATCATGTTGTCCCTCGAACAAAAAACCACGGCGGGAGGCAGAAGATCCAATCGCCCGATTTCGATTTGTATGAGCCCGCATAATCAAATTAACAACATGGGCAGGATTCAGTCTCACTAATGCACGCAAATCCACTGCCAATTTGAACAGCAAAACTACAAATCTACAATAGCGGACGAAGAACAGAGGCAGCGGAACAGCAAATCGAATTCATTCGAAAATAACAACAAAACATACAGTAAACTGGTACCTAAACCCAATTCTCATCGTGTTAGAGTTTCTAGAACATCCAGTACATGCAACAAACTTGTAACAGTCCCATGTTCATCACCCCCCGAGAGCAAATCCGCCAACGAGCTAGATTCCGAATCAAAACAAGCATTTAGATTCTAAAAAATGTGTCCACATTACACTTACATCGCAAACAACATGAATGATCAAAAAAACCTGCGGTGGAAGGCACGGTTGTGAAGATAGCCCGAAGGTAGGGTTCGTACAGAGGGAAGTTCAAGCTAGTTATTCTGGCAGTTCAAGTTGTGATCAGAATATTATTCTGATCCCGTGATCAGAATAGTGTTTACGTATATATATATATATATATATATATATATATATATATATATATATATATATATATATATATATATATATATATAAGGATTGCATGACCTTGCTTAAAAGTTCACTTCAGAAAATGGATATTACATGGCTTACCTCGAAGCCCGTCAGGAGGCTGCCAAAAGCTTCCTTCAGTCCGCTGTTAACGGACCGAATACTTTATAAAACCACGCCCATCAGGGCATGGTGTTCCGCAACGACGGAAGAGCTATACAAAGCCTCCTCCATCATGTCCGGCCACCCATCCGCGACCCGATCTCCGGAGGTTGGCGCTGGTGGCGGGGCCCCAGCTCCCCCTTAAGCGGAGGGCAGATGGACAACTCTGAGGGCCTTCGGAGCTCCGGAAGCGTCTTCGGGGAGGGCTCGAATTGACCAAGCACACCCTCTTTGTTCACCAGGAGGGATCCCCCTCCTGGTGTTCAGCGACAGAGGTTAACACCTCGGCCATGACATCATCACCCTCGCCTCCCGTGTTCGGGTTGGGAGGGGTATTCCAGAACAACACCTCCCCGGTCTCCTCGATGAACGGTGGAGTCATAGAGCGCGACGCGGTCCCACTCTCTGCAAGCTCAGCGGGCAGAGAGTTCCCCTCTAAGATCTGGTCAGTGGGGAGATCGCGCGGCGGGCTACAATAAGAAAAACGTACATATGATTAGTAATGAGCCTTAGGGAAAAATGCCTGGAGAGTCTTCGGATTTGTACCTTTGGGCAAGGGGCTTGACCCCGGGGTTCCTCTAAGGAACCTCTTCTGAAGCCTCGGACTCCTCGGCGAAGCCCGGGCTGTCATCGGACAGGACCAACTTGTCCCTGCGCTACCTCTTCGGAGCATGACGAGGTTGCTCCTCCTTAGCTTTCTCCGATGCCTTCCTCTTCCTGGTTCGTTAGGAGTCACTCTCCTCCCCTTCGTCTTCCTGCTCTCCCTCATGAGCGGAGGGGGCTTGGGTTTCCCTGGACTTGGAGTCCGGATGCCCTCTTGGGCGGAAGCAGTCTCGGGCCGCCCTCGTGTTGACCTTCTTCTTCTCTTTCTTCCCCAGCACCTTATGCGGCGCCACGGTCAGCATTTCCTGCATCAGAGCCGACCTGGGACCCTCAGGCAGAGGGGCTAGAATGTCAATCTTCGCGGCTTTTGCCAACTAGCTCTGCAAATGTGTGAAGGAATGGATCAAGTTCCTTGTTAAAAGGCAAGAATCCAAACATAAAAGGATAAAACTTCATTACATCCTGAGGAGCGTGTGCGGCATCAAGGCCAATATCTTCCTCCTTGGCCAGCAACTCCTTTTGGGGCTTGAATAGCACCTTCCACAGCTTGTCGTGGGTGGTGCCATAGAATCAGAGCATGGTGGCGGGGTCCTCGGGCTTGTAATCCCACATTGGGGCATCCCACTGTTGGCAAGGTAGGATGCGGCGGCAGAGCATCACCTGAACCACATTGGCCAGCTTGGCTCCCGCCTTTTTCATACCGGAGACGTGTTTCTGCAGTGACTCCACCTCCATGGGTAACCCCCAGTCGAGGCCCTTCTTGGTCCATGATGTCAGCCATGCAGGTGGTCCGAATCCGAATTTGGGAGCCGTCGCCCAGACCGCTTTGCGTGGTTCAGTGATATAGAACCACTTTTTGCCAGACCTTGAGAGTCTCTATGAAGGTACCCTCCGGCCACTCGACACAGGTGAGCTTGCGAATCATCGCCCCTCCACGACAAAAAAAGACAAATCCGTGACATTTTGGGCCTAACGAATTTTTTTCTGTCATGCTTATGACACTTCTATGATGATAATTGTGAAAAAACCCGGTATCATCATAGATGTGGTGGGCTCCTACTTCTATGAAAAACAATCATGACAGAAAATGGGCTTTTCGTCCTGGGCGGGCCAAAGACTCAGCTGCATGACATTCTTTGGGCCATCCATGATGGAAAAAACCATGATAGAAGCGAGGGCGAGGAAAATATCGGAGAGTTCCCGGTTACGGTGGGTGGTTGGGGCCGAGCGATGCACTGTGGTTTGTGCGTTTCTCTCGTGTACGCGCGTGTGTGCGAGGCGTTGGCTAACTGAACCCGGAGCGATGGCACGTTACTGAACCCGAGCGATCCATCCCTTGGCTGTTAACTAAACCTGAGCGATTCATTCACTTCTGACTGAACCCGAGCAATTCCTTCGGTGCTGCTGCTAACTGAACCCGAGCGATCGATCACTGCTGCTGCTTACTAGAGCTGATCGAGCCCCCGTGCGAGACGTAGCCAGCCGGTGTTGGGTTGCTTCTCGATGAACAATGACCGTTGCTACCGTGCACGCGGTACGTATAACGAGTCGAGATGTGGTGAATTAAGCCGGCTGGTTGGCTGTGGATGAATAGTTCCCGGTGTGGGTTGGATGAACAGGACCCCGTGGTAGTAGGTTGTTGTCGCTGGATGAACAGGACTCCGAGGAGGCCACCGCACCCCAGCCGGTTGGGTGTGCATGAACAGGACCCTGTGGAGGCTCTATGAACAACAGCCGGTGGAGGCTAGACGAACAGTAGCCGTGGATGAATAGTTGCCTGTGGAGGCTGGAGGAGGTCGACGACGGATGAACAGTAGCTCGTGGAGGCTGGAGCGAGGCAGTAGTTGGTGGATAAACCAGACCCCGTTTGGACCGTAGGCGCTCCAACACAAGTCCATTTCCTCCGTTTTGCGGTACGCCACACCCCTCCCGATCAACGGCACCCAGCACTCGAACACAACTCCGTTTCCTCAGTTTTGTGGTATGCCAGACCCGTCCCGATGAATAGGATCCTGTTTCGACCATGGCTAGTCGAACAGAAGGCCATTTCCTCCGTTCTGCGGTACATCAGACCCTGTTTCGGCCGTTCCGTCCAAGCCGGTTAGCTCCCGTTGAACAGGATGCATTCCGACCCAGTCGGCTGCCTCCCAATGAATAGGATGCTATTTCTCCGTTCCGACCCAGCCGGTTTGCTACCCAATGAATAGGATGCCGTTGCTACCGTCTGTTGCCTCTCCATGTACACAATCCCTGGCCGTCCGTATATATGCGCGAGTATGCGCTCGAGACCCCGCCTGTATGTACGTACGTGGCTGTGACGCCCCCAATTCAATCGTACACTAATCATGCACGCAAACGTGTACGATCAAGATCAGGGACTCACGGGAAGATATCACAACACAACTCTAAAAACATAAATAAGTCATACAAGCATCATAATACAATCCAGGGGGCTCGAGGGCTCGAATACAAGTGCTCAATCATAGACGAGTCAGTGGAAGCAACAATATCTGAGTACAACCATAAGTTAAACAAGTTTGCCTTAAGAAGGCTAGCACAAACTGGGATGCAGATCGAAAGAGGCGCAGGCCTCCTGCCTGGGATCCTCCTAAACTACTCCTGGTCGTCGGCGGCCTGAACGTAGTAGTAGGCAATCTCGGTGTAGTAGGGGTCGTCGTCGACGGTGGCGTCTGGCTCCTAGGCTGCAGCATCTGGTTGCGACAATCGAGAGGAAAGGAAAGGGGGAAAAGAGGAGGAAAAGCAACCGTGAGTACTCATCCAAAGTACTCGCAAGCAAGGATCTACACTACATATGCATGGGTATATGTGTAAAGGGGAAATATCGATGGACTGAACTGCAAAATGCCAGAATAAGAGTGGGATAGCTAGTCCTGTCGAAGACTACGCTTCTGGCAGCCTCCATCTTGCAGCATGTAGAAGAGAGTAGATGGTAAGTTCACCAAGTATCATCGCATAGCATAATCCTACCCAGGGATCCTCCCCTCGTTGCCCTGTGTGAGAGCGATCACCAGGTTATATCTGGCACTTGGAAGGGTGTGTTTTATTAAGTATCCAGTTCTAGTTGTCATAAGGTCAAGGTACAACTCCGGGTCGTCCTGTTACTGAGGATCACGACTATTCGAATAGATAAACTTCCGTGCAGGGGTGCACCACATAACCCAACACGCTCGATCCACTTTGGCCGGACACACTTTTCTAGGTCATGCCCGGCCTCGGAAGATCAACACGTCGCAGCCCCACCTAAGCATAACAGAGAGGTCAGCACGCTGGTCTAAATCCTATGCGCGCAAGGGTCTGGGCCCATCGCCCATTGCACACATGCACGTTGCGTGGTCGGCCGGAGAGCAGACCTAGCAACCTCCATTACAAAGAAAGTTGCGTTACGCGGTCCAACCCGGCGCGCGCCGCTCAGTCGCTGACGTCAATAAGGCTTCGGTTGATACCACGACATCGAGTGCCCATAACTGTTCCCGCGTAGTTGGTTAGGGCGTATAGGCAAGTGGCCAGACTCAGATCAAATACCAAGATCTCATTAAGCATGTTAATAGAACTATCAGTGAACGCCGACCAGGACCAGGCCCACCTCTCTCCTAGGTGGTCTCAACCTGCCCTGTCGATCCACCACAAAGTAACAGTCGGGGGCCGTGGGGAACCCAGGCCCACCTCTACCGGGATGGAACCACCTTTCCTTTCAGCCCCCACATCGGAATCACTTGCGGGTACTCTACGAGCCGACCCGACTTTAGTCACCACCTGTATCACATATAATTTATATAAGTATATACCCGTGATCACCTCCCAAGTGATCATGGCCCGATAGTATAGAAGGCAGACGGACAAGAATGTAGGGCCACTGATGGAATACTAGCATCCTATACTAAGCATTTAGGATTGCAGGTAAAGGTAACAACAGTAGTAGCAAAGACAGGCTATGCATCAGAATAGGATTAACGGAAAGCAGTATCATGCTACACTACTCTAATGCAAGCAGTAGAGGGAGAATAGGCGATATCTGGTGATCAAGGGGGGGCTTGCCTGGTTGCTCTGGCAAGAAGGAATCGTCAACAACGTAGTCGATCGGGGCAGCAGCAGCGGCGTTAGTCTCGTAGTCTACCGGAGAGAAGAGGGGGGAAAACTATGAATACAATGCAAACATATGCATGACGATGCATGACATGACAAGTAACGGTGCCAGGTGTGACCTAACGCGATAGGAGGTGATACTGGCAAGGGGGGAAACATGCGGGAAAGTATCCCCGGTTTTCGGCATTTTCGGACAAATGAACCGGAGGGGGAAGGTTGCATGTTCGCTATTCTAGGGACGTGTGGCGGACGGACGGACGACGTATTCGGATTCGTCTCGTCGTTCTGAGCAACTTTCATGTACAAAGTATTTTCATCTGAATTACGGATTATTTAATATGATTTTCTATAGTTTTAACAACATTTTGAAATTTCCTAATTTAAATTAATTCAAAAATTAAAATACCTAAATTGCTACTGGTACACAGAAGTGTACCCAGTAGTATGTGCAAGTGTATGACAGGTGGGACCTGTTGACTGGTCAAAGTGGACTAGTCGGGTCCAGTTGTCATAGACAGTAGTTCAATTGATTTTGACTATTTAGTTTAATTGGTGGTGGGACCCAACTTTCAGCGAGTCATTTAGCTAACAGAATTATTTTGAAGTAATCTAAATTAGTGGTGGGGGCCCGCGTGTCAGTGGGTGTTAGGGGTAGTTGTTAGTAGGGGGTTAGCACCCAAACTAAACAGGGGGGTTGGCCCCATTAACACGCTTAGCCAGCACGGCTGTGCTCGACCATGGCCTCGCGCGAGGCAGAGTAGCAGCCCAGCGTGTCAGCGGCCAAGCGCGGGCGGTAGCGGGCGTCCGCGAGGCGCAGTGGGGGCGAGCCACGACAATGGTGGGCGGAGCCAGCGCGGCCCGGCGGGCATGGCCGGCCGGAGCAGGCGCGGCGGGGCGCAGTGGAGCCGGGCGGGTGACCAAGGGAGGCGCCACGGCAAAGGCCCGAGGCGATCAGCGGGGGAAGGCCGGCGGCAGTGGCGGCGCTGTAGGTAGGCGAGCCAGGGGAAGCAGCGGCGAGCGACAAAGGAGGGGGTGTGACGCGCGTCAGCAAGGACAGCGACGACGGCAGGCATCAGTGGCAGCAGCGGCGGTCAGCAACGGGCAGGGCGCGCGGGCGGCTGCGGGGGTGAGCCACACCCGGCCGGACGCGGGCTGGTTAGCAGGGGTGAGGGAGCGTGGCCACAGGCAGTGAGATGCGGGCGTTCGGCTACGACGGAGCTACGGGCGTGGCAGTGAGCGTGCTCAAGATCATATCCAAGCTCGAGAATAAGCGGGGGGGAGGGGAGCTCACAGCGGATCGGTAAGGGAGGTCAGAGAGCTCGAGGGAGCCCTAGCAGCGACGGATCGACGGCGATGGTGCGTCCATGGCGGAGGAAGGCGGGTCGTTGGCGATGGGGAGGAGCACTCCAGCTCGATCTCGTGGTTGTAGTCGAAGGAGTGGAGGCCAGAGCGTCTTCTGGCGAGGTATCACCCGGTGGGGATGACGATGGCCATGGCAAAGAGCTCGGCCATGGCGACGACCGCGTCGGGCGTGTCCAGATCGGGACGAGGGGGAATGAGGGGAGGGGGGAAAGGCGGCTAGGGTTAGCAGGGTGGTCGACGGGGGCACTCTATAGGGCGCTGGGGTGCGACGGATGGCCGCCCCGTGGCCATCTGCGGCCACGGATGAACCACGGGCGTCCACCGTGCTCCTGATGAACAGGAGGTAGGAGGAGACCTCCTGGTGGGCTGGGATGGACTGGGCCGGTGGTACTGTGCACTTGGGCCCAAGTGCACAATGCAAGTTTTTATTTTTGTATTTTTTGTTTTTCTTTTCTGTTTTATTTCTTGGTCCCTTTTATTTTAGTTTTATAAAAGTTATCACTAGCACCTAAATTAGTATTTATAAATATACTACTCCCACATTAATTCTTATCCCAAAATAAAATAGTTTAATATTTTATAAAATTCAAAAGGCATTTTTATAACTGTTTTAACTACTGTTTAATTATTTTAGAGCATTTAATTACTTTATAAAGATGCGGATTCTCCACCATAATTACTTATGAATTATTTCACCCATTTAAAACATTTTAGTTTTAATGTTCAAAAACTTTTAATGTTTGACTTGATTTTGAATTTGAATTTGAATCGGTTTTGAACAAACGCGAAATTAACAACAGTAATCGAGGTGACGTGGCATCATTAGCAGAGATTTACTGTAGCTTAATTATCCGGGCGTTACAATTCTCCTCCACTACAAGAAATCTCGTCCCGAGATTTGAAGAGTTGGGGCAAGGGGAAGAGTTCTGGTTACGAAATTCTAACGAGTCTTCTTGTCTTAGCTGCTGTTCTCGAAGAAGTTAATCCCTTTCGTTGATGTCTTCAATTCTCTATTCCAATGCATCATGATGAAGTTGTCGTCCTTCCTTTGGGAACTCCATCGTACTTACGGAAAAGATAAGGGGGAAGACTTGGGAAGGATGGACCTCAACACATGTTAGGTACCTGGGGGCTATCTCAGTGAGCGAAGTATAGAGGCATCTCTCGAGTTGAAATTCAAGAAAGTCATCGAGAGCAAAGTAAGAAGGTGCAATAAGAAGTTTCAAGCGGATAGGCGATCGTTCGTTGCCTGAAACAGAGTGTGCAAGGGGTTCAGAGCAATGGGAAGAAGTATTGTGTCTGATACCAGAATAGATCACTAGGAAGGTGGCTCGTGAATTACATACGAGGTCACGCACGAGGAATAACTATGGAAACAGGGGGTGTACAGGAGAGTCAGGTTTCGATCCTGTGGAACTGTGGGTTATGGGCCCACCATGTGGGTTAAAGTAGAAAGGGCGGTGATATTTTGCTCAGTCATGATAACAAGGCATGTCAGAGGATGGCCTATCAATTATGTTGGCAACGTCGGTACCAAGGGCGAGGGACGAAGAGAACCATCTTCCCGCTTGTTGAACGAGGCGGACCAATAGGTAAAGTTCTTGTCCATCGGTGGTTACCGGAATGTTGTCAACAATATTAACAGGGTCTTATTGATAGAGTGGTACAACGAGGTGCTTGCCTAAGCAGGGGATTCTCACTGCTCAGTTAAGTCAGATTACAAAAAGGGTTAAACAAAACAATGGGAAGGAAAATGTGAACATCAGATTAAACAGAACAATGGAATGGAAAATGTGTTTAAACACATAATTTAGGGGTATATCCTTCCCAAGGACAAGCAAAACAAGATATCCATAACAGGATATAACGTAGAAAACCCTTTAGAAAAGGGCAGAGAATTTTCATGACATTACCCATACAACGGTGTTTGGATAATTGAGCAAGAAACATTTAGCATTGGGCTTCAAATGTTCTTGTTGAAAATCGGAGTACCACGGACATGCTTCGAGATAGCATTGACATGGTCTTCAAGCAAAGATCGAACATGGATACACAAAGGATTCATCAAGAACAACATATAGAATAAGTCCTACGATTTCCTCATGGAAGAATGGTTAACCTTGCTAAATAGGAAACTATAACAATAGGTTCTCCGGCCAGGTGTGCTAGGCATGACATCACCTTACCGAGTCATACAAAGACCTGTGTTATAACTCTTGGAAATATGTTCCAACCATCATATCTGACCGAGATCCAGATCTGATTGGTGTCAGCATACCTCAGATTCAGGATGCCTGAGAAGAAAAGGTGCAACAACAGTTGACGCATGGACATTTTAAGATTCTCGGGAAATGAACAATGGAAGCAAGTTCCGAAACCAGAGTTCAGCATTAAACCAGGGAGAGGATGAGGAGGTGGCTGATGGACTCAGCGACATATCGTCGAGATTTCCAAAAAGATGGATTTCCACAATTGTGTGAACAAGGAGATAAAATTTGCCATATCAAATGATATAATGATGTATGCTTGAGGAAAAACATACACACTAAAACATTGGTTGAATGTTGCACCCAAAATACGGGCTTAGGGTGAGAATGGTGATCCAATAACCAATAGTCTAAGAACGAACGGTTGACCATTAACTTGAAAGCAATAGGGTCGCTAGAAGTTTTGAATTCACACATCATAGTTCAATTGTCGGTTTTCCGGTTAGAAACAACACGGGGACCAAGGAATGAACGGAGATGGCAGGAAGTATCACTTGTACCAAGAATGCATAAGAGGTGGTGAAATTCTCATGACATTATTGACACAAAAGATGGTAATACTCCAAGGTAAAGAAGAACAATTGTTGGATAGCATGGATCTCAAGGTATAACACGAAACACTAACAAGTTTGTGTTGAACGGAAGGCAATAAAGTGGTCGATGATAACACAAATCATCGAGGGCAAGGATGGTATTTCTGTTCATGAATTCAATCGATATCCTGGAAGAGCTCAAAATATTGATGATGATCACGACAAAATTGTCGAGAGATTTCACGAAGGTGTAATCGATCGGCGAGGACATCAAGTCAAAGGAATGATGAAGCGAAAGGTTATTGGAACCACGACTATGACACAAACTCGAAATCAAGCTTGCTGTTCAAGGCGAAATGATATGACGAGGAAGAGCGACGTAAGCTTAGCTCAACGTCAAAAATTGTGCTCCGGGAAGAAGGACCAGGTAGCATAGTTAAAATTAGCATGATAATGATGTAGCCGATCAGGCTAGGAATGACATGATGGAGTATTAAACTTCTCAACAACAAAGTACTAGAAGTACTGAATCATAGTGTTGATTTGATTCACAAATCAGTGTTCTCGGTTGATGACAACCCAGACCCCGTGGAGTGACTATGATGGGGAAAGGTACTACTTTATCAAAAATTCATAAGATGTAGTGTAATGGCTTGATATCCTCGAGATACCAGGGGTTAATACGCGAAGGTAGACCAAAATAGAGGTTGGGCAGGCGTATTGACCTACAGAAGGCAAGTACTTCAACTTCTCCGAGAAAAGGATCAAAGATGTTCAATCATGGTCGAAACCATGGTTGCAAAGGACCAACATAGATACAAGATGAACTTATAACAAGGGGACCATTATTAATACAAGAAACTTCCATATAAATTCCACATCGGGCCCATGGGCATGAACACAAAGTTCAAGGTCGACTCCCACTTCTCCAAAGCACAACCTTACATTCACTTTTCATTTCGATAATGGCATTAGTGTTGAAAGTTTTACCTGGTGAAATTCCAGATGAGTATGGCCCGTGAAATCTTTCGGGTTCACACAGATTTAAGGAAGGCATAGGTTCAACCCATCGGGGTATCGTAGAAACATATACCACAAACTTCAGAGTAAATAACACAAGCTCGATAGTAGAGCATGCTTGAGAAAGCAGAGGATACAATTTACTAAAGGCATTATGTATCCAAGGAAAGGCTCACAAGCTTATTGAATATGAAGGACGTAGTTGGATAAAATCCGACAAAGGGTCTGGTGGTCCACAAGGGTCCCGATGTGAGCATCGGCACTCAACTAGAGGAAGAAAGAATGCAAGGAGATCAGATTATAGAAACAACTGACTAACTCAAAGCTCAAATGCAAAGGAATTATGAATTCCAAGACAAGGGATCAGAAGCAATGCTCTGATTAGGGATGGATAAGTTGAATAGCCTTAGGGGCACAATCGATGGCAATTTGATTGGTCGAGATCCAGCACATGTTTAAAATGACGTCTGAGCCGGAAGGACGAAATGAATGATCTGATTAAGGATTGCGAGCATTCACAACATATTGATTCAACAGACTCAAACTAATAATGATTAAGGATGCCAATAAGATTACCAGACTTATGAGGTTAATCATAATGCAAGCAAGCAAGAATTTCAAGAGCAATAGGCTGTTGAGGATTTTCGGAGATCGAATGGTATTTCAAAGACATTTGCGAAATACATATATCAACTGGGGATGAGTGGATACTTGATAAGTGCGAGAAATTATTCGTAGGGGTATTCAGGTTGCAAAGAACTGTAAGGGCAGTGGGCACAAAGTATTTTCTGAACAATAGAGAGAATTTCGGGTTATCTTGTAATAACAAGATTAACTGGGAATAAAAGTAAGGATGACAGGTGTAGGTATTTAATCATAGGGATATTTCGGTGGTAGGGGATGGCAAAAGCAATGGGGACAAAGTCTCGAGAGAACAATGGAGAGTATCTTCGGAATCCTTCGGTACAACAGGCGATCATCTGTAACAAGGGGCTCTCCGGGTGGATGTGGTCACGAGACCCTAATGTTAGAGTTAGTAAAAATCATTTTACCCGAATAGAAGAGAGATCAGAATCCCAGAGTATAGACGAGGAATAAAAGATCATAATACCACCCAATGGTGACGTGGGCCCATAGGCCGCACAGCCATGTTAGTAAAACAGATTCCATCGACTAGACTCAACTTCGGCCAAGGAGTGTGGAAGGGGGATTCCCTACAGGAAGTCGGCTCTGATACCAACTTGTGACGCCCCCAATTCAACCGTACACTAATCATGCATGCAAATGTGTACGATCAAGATCAGGGACTCACGGTAAGATATCACAACACAACTCTAAAAACATAAATAAGTCATACAAGCATCATAATACAAGCCAGGGGCCTCGAGGGCTCGAATACAAGTGCTCGATCATAGACGAGTCAGCGGAAGCAAAAATATCTGAGTACAGACATAAGTTAAACAATTTTGCCTTAAGAAGGCTAGCACAAACTGGGATACAGATCGAAAGAGGCGCAGGCCTCCTGCCTGAGATCCTCCTAAACTACTCCTGGTCGTCGGCGGCCTGAACGTAGTAGTAGGGACCATCGGTGTAGTAGGGGTCATCGTCGACGGTGGCGTCTGGCTCCTGGGCCCCAGCATCTGGTTACGACAACCGAGAGGAAACGAAAGGGGGAAAAGAGGGGGGAAAGCAACCGTGAGTACTCATCCAAAGTATTCGCAAGCAAGGATCTACACTACATATGCATGGGTATATGTGTAAAGGGGAAATATCGATGGACTGAACTGCAGAATGCCAGAATAAGAGGGGGATAGCTAGTCCTATTGAAGACTACGCTTCTGGCAGCCTCCATCTTGCAGCATGTAGAAGAGAGTAGATGGTAAGTTCACCAAGTATCATCGCATAGCATAACCCTATCCGGCGATCCTCCCCTCGTCTCCCTGTGTGAGAGCGATCACAGGGTTATATCTGGCACTTGGAAGGGTGTGTTTTATTAAGTATCCAGTTCTAGTTGTCATAAGGTCAAGGTACAACTCCGGGTCGTCCTGTTACCGAGGATCACGACTATTCGAATAGATAAACTTCCCTGCAGGGCTGCACCACATAACCCAACACGCTCAATCCCCTTTGGCCGGACACACTTTTCTGGGTCATGCCCGGCCTCGGAAGATCAACACGTCGCAGCCCCACCTAAGCACAACAGAGAGGTCAGCACGCCGGTCTAAATCCTATGCACGCAAGGGTCTGGGCCCATCGCCCATTGCACACCTGCATGTTGCGTGGGCGGCTGGAGAGCAGACCTAGCAACCTAAATTACAAAGGAAGTTGCGTTACGCGGTCCAACCCGGCGCGCGCCGCTCAGTCGCTGACGTCAAGAAGGCTTCGGCTGATACCACGACGTCGAGTGCCCATAACTGTTCCCGCTTAGTTGGTTAGTGCGTATAGGCCAGTGGCCAGACTCAGATCAAATACCAAGATCTCGTTAAGCGTGTTAATAGAAGTATCCGCGAACGCCGACCAGGACCAGACCCACCTCTCTCCTAGGTGGTCTCAACCTGCCCTGTCGCTCCGCCACAAAGTAACAGTCAGGGGCCGTCGGGAACCCAGGCCCACCTCTACCGGGATGGAACCACCTGTCCTTTCAGCCCCCCACATCGGAATCACTTGCGGATAATCTACGAGCTGACCCGACTTTAGTCACCACCTGTATCACATATAATGTATATAAGTATATACCCGTGATCACCTCCCAAGTGATCATGGCCCAATAGTATAGCATGGCAGAGGGACAAGAATGTAGGGCCACTGATGGAATACTAGCATCCTATACTAAGCATTTAGGATTGTAGGTAAAGGTAACAACAGTAGTAGCAAAGACGGGCTATGCATCAGAATAGGATTAACCGAAAGCAGTATCATGCTACACTACTCTAATGCAAGCAGTAGAGAGAGAATAGGCGATATCTGGTGATCAAGGGGGGGCTTGCCTGGTTGCTCTGGCAAGAAGGAATCGTCACCAACGTAGTCGATCGGGGCAGCAGCGGCGGCGTCAGTCTCATAGTCTACCGGAGAGAAGAGGGGGGAAGAAATAGTGAATACAATGCAAACATATGCATGACAATGCATGACATGCCAAGTAACGGTGCCAGGTGTGACCTAACGCGATACGAGGTGATACCGGCGAAGGGGGGAAACATCCGGGAAAGTATCCCAAGTGTTCGGCATTTTCGGACAAACGAAACGGAGGGGGAAGGTTGCATCTTCGCTATTCTAGGGACGTGTGGCGGACGGACGGACTATTTATTCGGATTCATCTCGTCGTTCTGAGCAACTTTCATGTACAAAGTATTTTCATCCAAGTTACGGATTATTTAATATGATTTTTAAAAGTTTTAACAACATTTTGAAATTTCCTAATTTAAATTAATTCGAAAATTAAAATACCTAAACTGCTACTGGTACACAGAAGTGTACCCAGTAGTATGTGAAGTGTATGACAGGTGGGACCTGTTGACTGCTGAGTCAGCAGTCAACAGTACCAGTTGACTGGTCAAAGTGGACCAGTGGGGTCCAGTTGTCATAGGTAGTAGTTCAATTGATTTTGACTATTTAGTTTAACTGGGGGTGGGACCCAACTTTCAGCGAGACATTTAGCTAATATAATTATTTTAAAGTAATCTAAATTAGTGGTGGGGGCCCGCGTGTCAGTGGGTGTTAGGGGTAGTTGTTAGTAGGGGGGTTAGCACCCAAACTAAACAGGGGGGTTGGCCCCATTGACACGCACAGCCGGCAGGCTATGCTCGGCCATGGCCTCGCGCGAGGTAGAGTAGCAACCCAGCGCGTCAGCGGCCAAGCGCGGGCGGTAGCGGGCGTCGACGAGGCGCGGTGGGGGCGAGCCGCGACAACGGTGGGCGGAGCCAGCGCGGCCCGGCGGGCATGGCCGGCCGGAGCAGGCGCGGCGGGGCGGAGGGGAGCCGGGCGGGCGACCAGGGGAGGCGCTGCGGCTGAGGCCCGAGGCAAGCAGCCGGGGAAGGCTAGCGACAGGGGCGGCGCTGTAGGCAGGCGGGCTAGGGGAAGCAGCGGCGGGAGACAGAGGAGGGGGTGTGACGAGCGCGAGCAAGGACAGCGACAACAGCGGGCATCAGTGGCAGCAGCGGCAGTCAGCAACGGGCAGGGCGCGCGGGCGGCTGCGGGGGCTAAGCCATGCCCGGCCGGACGAGGGCTGGTTAGCATGGGTGAGGGAGCGTGGCCACGGGCAGTCAGATGCGGGCGTTTGGCTATGGCGGAGCTACGGGCGTTGCAGTGAGTGTGCTCGAGCTCGAATCCGAGCTCGAGAATAATCGGGGGGGGGGGGATGGGGAGCTCACAGTGGATCGGTAAAGGAGGTCAGAGAGCTCGGGGGAGCCCTATAAGTGACGGATCGACGGCGATGGTGCGGCCATGGCGGAGGAAGGCGGGTCGTTGGTGACGGGGAGGAGCACTCCAGCTCGATCTCGTGGTTGTAGTCGAAGGAGTGGAGGCTAGAGAGTCTTCTCGCGAGGTATCACCCGGCGGGGACGAGGATGGCCACGGCAAAGAGCTCGGCCATGGCGATGACTGCGTCGTGCGTGTCCAGATTGGGACGAGGGGGAACGAGGGGAGGGGGAAAAGGCGGCTAGGGTTAGCAGGGTGGTCGGCGGGGGCGCTCTATAGGGCGCTGGGGTGTGACGGATGGCCGCCCCGTGGCCATCTGCGGCCACGGACGAACCACGGGCGTCCACCGTGCTCCTTATGAACAGGAGGTAGGAGGAGACCTCCTGGTGGGCTGGGATGGACTGGGCCGGTGGTACTGTGCACTTGGGCCCAAGTGCACAGTGCAAGTTTTTCTTTTTCTTTTTTCTTTTTCTTTTATTTATTTTTCATTTCTGTTTTATTTCTAGATCCCTTTTATTTTAGTTTTATAGAAGTTATCACTAGCACCTAAATTAGTATTTATAAATATACTACTGCCACATTAATTCTTATCCCAAAATAAAATAGTTTAATATTTTTTAAAATTCAAAAGTCATTTTTATAACTGTTTTAACTACTGTTTAGTTATTTTAGAGCATTTTACTGCTGGATTCTCCACCATAATTACTTATGATTTATTTGACACATTTAAAACATTTTAGTTTTAATGTTCGAAAACTTTTAATGTTTGACTTGATTTTGAATTTGAATTTGAATCGGTTTTGAACTAACGCGAAATTACAAACAGTAATCGAGGTGACGTGGCATCATTAGCAGAGATTTACTTTAGCTTAATTATCCGGGCGTTACAGTGGCCGTATTTTTTGCCCTGTGGCCATACATACATGTACATGACTTATACGGGACTGCGTGAACTGCTATGTTGGATGCTCTACAACGACACGTGCCTCTACTTACTCGGCCACGGTTCATACTTGCAGATAGACAGATCGACCAGTATGTACGTACACGTTCGCGACCAGACAGACAACGCTACGTACGCTTTGACCAGGTGGGTCCCAGTGGTTAGGGAGGATAAGGACCCACTTCCTTGCGTGCGGATATATAGCTGGTCGGTCCCTGCTATCAGGGGGAGGAATCGTTTTTATTTTGCGAGTAATAAGGAGGCACTTCCTTGTGTTCGAATATGTAGCTGGTGGGTCCAGCTGTCAGCCTCACCGCCTAAAGTCCTCCTATGATGGCTGTCCTTCGTTGACCATGTTGACCACACTGCGCCGAGAGCACCAACACGATGGACGATGGCGAGGCCTAGGAAGGGAACGACGCAGAGCTGGGAAAGACGCGGAAGTGGATGCCCATGCGGAGGGGAGTACGTGGGTTGACTGCTTCGGCTGCGATGTGAGGCTGCCGTCGTCGGAGAATAACAGGAGGTGTTGGTGAGTATAGAGGGATAGCATGGCCAGCGGTGGCAGCACAGCCGGACACGGGAGGCAGGAGCAGGCGGCACGGCTGGCGCTGGTTTGGACGGCTGGAGCAAGAAGACCAGAGGTTGAAGAAGCACGACGACCGTTGGATGGACATCGTACGGTCGCTGTATCTAGAATCATTTATATTTACTAATTTGACAAAGCCCTTGGTACACGTCAACTTAGTACGCCCACAGGCCAGCCATCGAAACGGTGCGCCCCAGATGTCAGGGGGAGGAATCATTTTTGGGCGGCTGAAGCAAGAATATCTGAGATTGAAGAAGAAGCACGACATCCGTTGGATGGACATCCAACGGCCACTTCTGCTAGAACCGTGTGTTGACTATAAGTTGACAAAGCCTTGCATACGCATCAACTTAGTAGGCCCACAAGTGTGTGGCAGAGAACATATAGCCCATTTGCGATTTGTAAGAATGTACATCCCATTTTTGAATTCTAATGGAATCTACTATAGCCCATTTACAGTTTGGTAAAAGTAAAGCCCATTTTCTAGCTAGGACAATGATTAATAATTTCAACCAACCGCTCAGAATGGAATTGAATAAAATTTTCCACATTTTGATGGGATCCAAAATATTTTTATCCCAAAATATCTAGTCAGCTTAAATATATTTTCAAAATAAATTTATATTACGTAAAAATCCAACGAAATATTGCGTGCGCAACAAGTAATGAAATTAAAATTTTCAAGATCCAAAAATAATATATTTTTTAACTAATTACGTGTTTGGTGCATTTTTTAGAGTTACAACCCAGTTTTTATAATTACATCCCATTTATTATTTATTAATGCCCATTTTCTTGTTAAGCCTAATGCATCCCTCCTAGGAAAGATTTGCAGCCCAGCGGGGCAGGGAATAATAAGTTGACCTGGGCTGGGTATTCCCCAAAAAAAAGTATAGCTGGGCTAGCCATTTTCAGCTTTAAAAAATTAATATCTGGGCTGGGCTAGCCCAGCTATACCGCAAGGCCTGGGCTAAACGGTCCATAGCCGGGCCAATTGATACCCTGCTCATCTGAAGAACAACAAAAGCATCGCTCAAGAAAAACTTTGCTCACAGCTTAAAAACACAAATATTGTTCGAGCTGCTGGGTCCCAACTATCGGCCACTCCTTGTGCAATTCTCTTGTTTATTGACTATATAGGATGACAATGGTGTGGGACCATGATGTCAGGAAACCAGAAGGAAGCAAAAAAATAGTTGTATATAATAAGGAGGCACTTGCGTACATGAGGCTATGAACCTGGTGGGTCCCCACTGTCATCCTCTCCAATTAAAGTTATCTCCGGATTCCTCATGTTCATTGACCATGTTGACAACGTGAGAAGGCGGTGCCATGGCGAGCGCGACAACTCGAAGGACGACGGAGAGGGCCTCGCGGGTCCTATGGATGGTTTGATACAGCGCCCGCTGCTCATTTAGGAAGCCAGGATCACATGGCCACATGTGGAGACAGAGGTTGCAGCAAAGGTCCTCCTGCGTAGGTAGCTCTTTCGCCATTAGGGCGTCAAAGTGCGGCCGCACCTGCTCAATGGTGAACACAGCATGAACCGGCTTGGGCCGTGGCGCCGGCTCCTGGTTGGAAGCCACGTCCATCGTCTGCTTGTTGTCGCTCAGCACGGCGAGCTCGCTGGCGAGCCAGCATGTCCGGCTGCTAGACCAGGCCACTGCCAAGCACGAGTCTGACCGCCCTGGCCCACCCAGACCGCTCCCTCGCCCGCGTGCACTTTCCACCCAAAACGGTCAGCACCGCCTGCGCCGCTTCCCGGTGCAGGCGATTTTTCCACGTTCAAATGGCACAAGTGCCGTCCATCCGTCTGTCTGCCGGCCACATTAATGATACGCGGTTTGCTGAGGCGGCTACTCCGGCGCCAATCGTCCGTCCCTCTGCCGCCCACCATTGCTATATAATCTGCTGCGCTAGCCATAGCCGCAGTCATCCGCCTCCGTTCCCTTTCTCCTGTCCACACCACTCCCACCATGGTTTCCTCGCGCTCCAGCGCTCTTCGGGACAGGCAGATGACGGACCAAAAGGAGATGGCAGCCATTGCTGCCGACTGGCCGGCTAGTAGGCAGCCGGAGGACGACGACGTCCCAATGGAGAATGTGGTAGTCGATGATCCGGCGCCAACCCCCTCCTTCGCACCATCCTCACTGGTGCATTGCACCATGACCATCGGCGATGCCCATGCCTAATACATGGACACGGTGAGACAAAAGTGTTGGGAGCAGTTTCGGGAGGCGCAGGACGACGGCGCCTACAAGCACCATCTCCTCTAGGAGCACCTACAGGCGGAGGAGTAGATCACCGTAGAGCGGGCGGAGCAGGAGGCGTTGCTCGAGTCATACCGCTCTGCCCGCGAGAGCTGCCTCGCGCGCTAGCGGTACCGCATGCGATTGGCGGAGGTTGCGGCCGCCTGCAAAGAGGACGATGAAGCGGGCGATGCGTTGTTTGGCGACACCGACAACGAGGCGGAGGACAATGCCAGCTCCGCCGAGGCCCTGCCTCGCCAGCACCGAGGTGGAGGACTTCCCCGGCTTCAGTGAGGCCCTGCTCTACCGAGGCCCCGCCCCGCCAACAATGAGGCAGAGGACATCACCAACTCCACCGAGGCCCTACCCCGCCGGCACCAAGGCGGAGGACTTCGCCGGCTTTGGCGAGTCCCTGCTCCGCCAAACCCCCGCCCCGCCCACAATGAAGAGGACATCGCCGGCTCCGCCGAGGCCCCGACCTGCCAGCAATGAGGGGGAGAATTTCCCCTGCTTCACCGAGGCGCCGCCCCACCAAGAACGAGACAGAGGACATCACCGGCTCCGTCGAGGCCCCGCCCCGCTGCCAATGAGGTCACGCCACACAGAAAACGAGGAAGAGTAGAACACGGTAGGTCGCTACCGCTCGGGTCCAAGTAAGGCCACCGCTACTACCCTCCAGTTGAAGCCAAGCTAGGCGGGTTCACCATTGACGGCCGATTAGCTTCTTGGCAGCGACGTGGAATCGGAGAGCTGTGTTGGAGAAGGACGTTGTTTCAGTTACTTAACTGCAAGTGCGATTGGGTCACTGACATGTGGGCCCAAGAGGCATCTGGCCCACATGTCAGTGACGGAACTGCACCTGTAGTTAAGTCACTGAAGCTCAGTCCGCTGGAGAAGAAGCTTCTATTCGGCTCAGCCGGACATGGGTGGGTAGCTTCGTTTAATTAATTATACCTCCAGGGCACCCCTTTTTAGTTGAAGAATGTGTGAAATGTAATGAAATCCTGCCGTGTATGAATAAATTTAGTTCGATTAGTTTGAATTCTTGTATCACTGGCATTGGATGAACATGCAAAACAATACATACTAGCATTATTCCCAGGGTTATCACCTCGTTTGCAGCAGTTTCACATGTACTCCCTCCGGTCCTTTTTAGTATGCATATAAGTTTTGTCTGAAGTCAAAGTATCTCTACTTTGACCAATCTTATAGAAAAAAGTATCAACATTCACAATGTAAACTCAACTGACTTGAAAGAAATCTAATATGCGAAGTAAAAAGGAACAGAGGGAGTACAAAAATTTTGAGCGGCTTTTTAGCGTTCCTGTACATTGCAATCAAACACACAGGCCTGGCAATTCATGGAGAACATTCAAAACAATCGATGATTATGCATCTCAGTGATTCACATGTCAGAGCCAATATTTACTTCACGACTAAAGAATAAAGAAAAAATTGATCGATGCTGCTGACAGGAAAAGGCATCCCATTCGAAAATATCAAATGCATGTCTTCTTGCTGACATCAATGAGCTAAATTTGACAAGGTTGTCCCATTCCAAAATGTCAAATGTGTGTTGTTTTGCATACATCAATGAGAAAACTTACAAGGTTTTCCCATTCCAAAATATCAAATGCCTACGATTGTGGAATGGGCAGGGTTTGCCATCAGTTCGGACATTGACATGGCACCTCGTGCTAAATAAACCAGCTATTCTTTTTGTGCAGTTCCACCAAAGTCAACCAAATTCGCGTGTAGCTTGTATGATTTCGCCTTTATATGTTGCAACGCCTTGAACATATCGACACCTCCTTTCTTGTGGTGGAAATGAATGATTCGAGAATATTCGATGTATTCGTGAACATTTTGTGCAGTTCCCATAGAAATCAAGCTGAGCACCCCTGTTTGCATAAATACAAAAAAATTGATTAGTATAAAGAAAACTGTAATATGAATTGACAGTTTAAACAGGTAACCTACATGATCCATGCAGAGCACACATTTAAAAAAATGGAACTCACCGGAAGGAATCCTAAAACAACATTGTATTGGCCATCACAACAACAAAGATGGAGATCCGTGAGTCCTTCTGAGCTGAAGTTAGTTTGTTCTTGTGGGCAATAATGTAACCATCATTCAACTGCTCCCTTCTTAAGAAGGGAGGCTTGGCTTCTTTATCCTGGCATAATCGGTACTAGACACTTCACCTACTCCATATTCTTCTTCAAACGAGGATGATCCTGTTGTGCAAAGACAAGAGGACAACTAAATGCTAGCATCCCAATTTGCTCAAAAAAAGGAAAGGAAATATTTAAAACAGCACAGATGAAGCACTTATCAAGGACAACACCACTTTCTCATGACAGTATATAAATAGTAGCACAACACCAATAGAGATGAAAAAACTCAATCATATGGATGAAATCCGTGGGCGGGTACCAACCTCTGTGAGGAGGCTTATTGTGTAGAGCATACAGATCAAGCACTTCTCCGGAACCATCTGTTGTTATCTACTTTGATTGCCATGCCTACTATATACTCCTCGATTAGTTTAATGTTTCCAACATCTTCTTGTGCAGTTCCACTAAAATATATGTTATCTTCAAAGAAGATCCCTGTTTCCACAAGTAGAGATAATTACATATTACATTAAGAGTGGCATCAAATCAGTGGCAAAACAATTACTCGTTCCAGCCATAGCAATAACTTAAGATGCAAAACTATATCATTACTTGTGTCATCACAGTTCCAGTGCTTCATTACAGCACCGGGAGTTGATTTTTGTTTTTCTTTCGCTTGTTCTTCCCCTTCATCACTTGGTTTAATAACAAACAAGCTTCGCCTTCAATGTAAGATTTGGCATGTCAATTAGGGAGCACAAGTATAGAACTAAACAACAAAATTAATTTTCTGATGACAGTGGCAAAATACAGGCCAACAGTTGTGAAATATCATTATCTTACCTCAATGGGATATTACGGTGCACATACATATTGAAAGTCTTGTCTCCATTTGTGCAGTTCACTAAAATCAAGCAACATTACCGTATAAGTAGCACAACATATGACAGCACACTGCACAATCACGTGAAAGAAGGCTAGTACTGACCTCTCATGACACGGAATTCAAACAACTCACAAGAACAAGTTCTGAATCAAATTTGCCAACACGGATAGGAAGTCAGATCTCCTCTTGTGCAGTTCCACTAAGATCAAGCAATCAAGCAACATTGTCAGGGTGACATTTTGGTTGAACTGCACAAAACACTCTTAAAACAAAAGTGTTTTGTGCAGTGAAACAAAAGGTCGCAATCGCAACAAGGTGCAGTAGATAACCCTATTTACACAGAGGCGCAAAGGAAACAACTAGTGGTCAATAACGGTGGGTGACACAGAAGCCAACAAAAAGAAGCATCTAACTTATCTAAATGGGAAAGGAAGCAAGACAGTAGCATTTCTCAAATAGTGGCATAGATACATATTAACAGAGATATTATAATAACAATAAAATTCGTTAAACATGTAATTTGCTTTTAACTGTGGCATTGCTTCAATTTTCCAGCGGCATTATTAGAGGGTGTTTGTTTACATGGACTTTTTGGTGTAGGGACTAAAAAAAGTCCCTTTTAGTCCCATCTAAACCAAACAGGAGGGACTTTTAGGGACTAAAAGTGGGTATCTGGGACTAAAGAAAGATGATCCCGAGGGACAGACTTTTTGGGACATTTTCCAATAGTTGCCCTTGCCCCGCATCGCACCTTATCTCTATTAGTTCATTACTATGAGTAACATGGTCTTTTAGCATGTTATTTAATAACCTCTAGTCCATGTTTAGTCCCTGGAACCAAACAGGTAGGGACTAGGGACGTTTTAGTTTGGACTAAGAAAGTCCTAGGACTTTTGAAGTAAATAGGGCCTTAGATTAACAACAGCTAAAGAGTTGTATGGGACAGTGGACGCACCAGCACCATGTGCATCTACCGATGTATAAAGGGGTGATGCACAGTCTATTGCAAGAAAGAACAAATAACCAAGGAGCATATATGTGTTGGTCCCACTTTTGTTATCTTTAGACACCTTTCCCTATGTGAGGGCAGCAAATCTAGTCCTGCTCAAACTCTACAGCCTTGTCCCCCAAAACAGAAAAATCAGTTCGTTACAGATGTGCATACTGTGTTTGTCATTGTTTTCCCTTTTCGACCAACGTAGGTGATGGATAGCCAGTCTGTACTACTTTCCCCCATTCCTTTCCTCTTGAACTACGTCCTAGATTCATGCTATACAACTTTCCCCACTACTTTCATGCTTGATCCAACACCTAGATCCAGTGCAGAAGCAGAAAAATCCCACATGTAGCTAGAGCAATGCATGTGGAATAAGTAAATTATACCTTAAGGTTCTCGGGGTGTGGCTCAGTGGGCGGCGGGAGGCCAATCTGCAAACACTATGTACGGCAGCGAGGAAGAAGGTGTCGGAGGCCCTCCAGCGCCGCCGCTGGGAAAGAGAACAACTACGCCGGTAGTGGATTCCCTCCCTAGCCGACGGCGACAGTGTTAAGCCTCCTTCCCTTCCTGGCTGACGGATCCTGCTGGCTCTTTGACCAGCAGTGAGGGAGAGAGAGAGAGGCCAACAAAGTATTTTTTAGATCTGGAGAGGGTGAGAGAGTGTGAAGAGACCAACTACAGGCGTTGAGGCTCCAGCGTGTGTGTATATAGTGGAGAGAGAGAGAGTGTGAAGAGAGCAAACCCTAGAAAACAAGCGCCGAGGCTCCAACGTATATAGATGGAGTAGTTTTCATTTTCTCTCCATAAAAATCATTTTAAATTTTGCACAAAACCGAACTCTTTATTTAACATAGTGAAGAAAAATACTAGGGGCAATGCTAATACGTGAAGAAAAATTAACGCTCGAAGGAGTCAACTCGCAATTAATGCTGCACGCCTCCCGGTCGCGCTTAGTAATGTTCACCTGTGGTACACGACCCTGTGAAACTCTATTCTCCTCTTATTTAGTGGATAGGCAAATCTTTTGCCTCCGTTTTGGGAAAAAATGAGAAATTTAATTTTAATTATTTTGTTTGTACACTTTGCTCTCTTCCAATAATTTTGGGCACTTGTACTTGACCTAAGTCAGTGTGCGCCGTATCTCGTACTACTCCCTGCGTATAGGTGTAAGTCATGTTAGAAGGTGCAGAGGGACCAAGATGCAAGCAGATTGGAGGAGAAGGTGAAACTTGACCAGTCCTTCCTCCAATCAAAGCCCTGATTTCTGTCTCTAAACGCAACAATTAATCACAACAATTAAGAGATGCCATTTTAGCTACCATGCAGGGCCACGTATTAACTCGCATGAAAGCTGACTTTGATTCCTTGACTGATCAACGCATAGTTGCGCTCCATGCATTGGGTTTTCGGGGGAGATAACAAGGTAGAGTAAGTAACAATGCTCGCTAGCCATGAGGCTAGGAGGGGATTGAGATGCGAAGTTAATGGACGACTCCTAAACATTTTGGGAATATCCGATTTTCGTAAGATGACTTAACACCTAGATGGAGGGAGTACAACTCCTCAGTCCATGTTTGATGGAATATTCGTCACCTCTTCTCCTCTTGTACGTACTCCATTTATCTCATTTCATGTGGCTTCCCACTCGCACGATATTCCTATTCTATGAACCTGTGTGTGTGTGTGTGTGTGTGTGTTTTAATAGCGTGTGTGTGTTAGAGAGAGCGACACATCGACCTACTCCTACAGAGAGATGGTGTGTAGTGTACGATTTAGCCGTGAGAGTCGGTGCATCCTCTCATTTCTGGGCATCCGGTCGGGACAACTGCCACGCCCGCTCCTGACCAGCCTGGCCCACCCAAAGCCCCTCCATCGCCCGCGCGCGCTTCCCGCCCGAGACGGTCTGTGCCGCTCCAGAGAATCGATGCCTCATTCATGTCCGGACAGAGCAGACGTGACCTCTCACTGGCGCCTGCACGGATTCAAGAGTGATGGTTGCTTCGTCCGTCCAACTTACTGCTGGGTCTATGTGATTTGACGGATCATTGGTCATTAGTACTGAGGTGGTACGACTGTCGGATGTCCCACGTCTCGGCGAAAGGAGGTACTAGATTACAATTTTCTCCATTCTTACAGCGGAGGAGTGCGGAAGCAGTGAAAACATGCAGGCTCACTGATTACATGGCCCACCTCACTATCACCATATTTTCTGGACACCGTGCGACACCTTACTCTTTACATAGTACTCCCTCAGTCCGGAAATACTTATCGAAGAAATGGATAAAAATGGATGTATCTTAAACTAAAATATGTCTAGATACATCCACTTCTCCGACAAGTATTTTCGGATGGAGGGAGTAGTATAGTACGTAGTACGTACTGCAATTTCTCAGCAAGATAAATTCGTACAATGCTACGAAGCTTCAAGCTTCTGTTTCATGTATCTTGCATCCAAGGTTGCCCTGTTGTAACATTTCATCAAATACAAAGGAGACTAACATGCATGCTATTGCATCTCAATGATTGACAGATCATAGCCAATATGTACTCCCTCCGTTCCAAAGTAAGTGTCTCAACTTGATGCAAACTTTAGTACAAAGTTGTACTACTACTAAAGTTGACACTTATTTTGGACAAAGAAAACTAAAGAAAAAATGATCCATGCAGTCCCTAGCCCTTGAACCCTAAACCCTAACCAGGCTTTAATTTCCTCACAATGTTGAAGCTTCCCAAGAAATGAAGTTTGCAACCCTTTGACCATTGGATCATTTTGTGCAGTTCCACTAAAATCGAGATGAGCATCCCTGTGGCAAAGAAATTGAAGAAGCGTGATTAGAATAAGATTACTGGGACTAGTTGATGTGACATAAACTCATCACAAATACAGTAGAAGGCAATAGAGGTATGTGCGGGGCAAAGAAGTAGAGAAATATCCACATGGAGCGATGTGGGCAGCTGGGGTAGTGGTGCAAGCCGGCTGTAAGGAAGTTGTACCTGAGAGATGTCGGAATGTAGCTCAACCTAGAGGAGGGCGGCGGGAGGCGGCAATTGCGCACGTCGCGACATTGAGCAAGGGATGAAGGAAACCTCACCGGCTTTGTGAGAGAGAACGGCGGGGACCCCTGATGGGACATGCCGACAGTGGGTTTTCACCATCGATGACGATGACCGCATCTACACAAAGCATCCACCCCTTCCCCCGCCGGATGTGATCCGCCCGGATGTTACAGATGTGGCCACAGTTGTTTTGTGCGAGAGAGTGTGAAGAGAGCAACCCCAGCAAGCAACCATGTAGGCTCATCCTGGCTATGTATATAGTGGAGCGGTTTCCTTTTCTCTCCATATGAACCTATTTATATTGCGTACGTTCCACTGAAGAAGAAAAAACTTTATTTATAAATGAAGCGGCATCGTTCATGCGTGGTTCCCGATCCTACATTATTTATAAGTGTATAACTACTACTAGACACGTCAAATTATCACGTGGGCTGCATCATCTTATAGAAATGAGCTCCACCGTGTCACGTGTGTGGTTGGGGAAGACGCAAAAGACACAAAGAGTTCTACTAGTACTACATGCATCGGTGCGTGCACCTCTTTTCTTCGAGCATGGTTAAAAGTATAGCCCACACTACTCTACCACGCGGTTTGTATGGGCAAAGAATATAGGCAGTAATAATGACTAATAAGCCGTCAAATCACGAGGCCCACCTTTCTCTATGTTCAATCAAGGAAGCAGCCATCATTTCACTCCTCATTGAATATCCATCAGCGGAAACCTCCGCAAATAAATAAAAATCCGCTTCTACCTCCGTAGCATGGTTAATAATATAGCCATGTCAATCACGACGTAGAAATATCATTCACTGATACAATAGGGCTGGATCTAAGGCTGGTGATTTTTTTACTTTTTCTCTTTCTCTTGTTGTCTCATTTACTCATTTTGCATAGGAGCGCGTGTAGAGGATGGCTATTCCTTTCGATGGGACTTCTTCATGGAGTTTAAGACTAAGCTGCTCCGAATTATTCCCGCTGCCCACCACTCTAAATCGTGCCATCTATCATAGTACACCCATTGCAACAATGAGGTCCACGAGGTCTATCACGTCCTGTAAGAAGAGAC
This sequence comes from Aegilops tauschii subsp. strangulata, assembly GCF_002575655.3. Classification (NCBI taxonomy): domain Eukaryota; kingdom Viridiplantae; phylum Streptophyta; class Magnoliopsida; order Poales; family Poaceae; genus Aegilops; species Aegilops tauschii. The sequence continues at coordinate 198,995,602 of NC_053040.3, forward strand.
TATCACGCAAAACATACATATTGTTGCCTTCTTCCTCATACAGTATATACCACTGGTACGTACGACTAGTGCTACTACTACTCGTTCTCCTATAAACCTTGCGCTTGGCATCTCCAAAATATTAATTAAGCTTGCGCTTGGCTCTTCGCCTCTTCGGGAAGTCGAGTAATAATGGTACTGCAGTATATATCGTTATGGCTATCTGAGACCGAATGAATTGTTGCACGTCCACCACGCGGGTGAGGGTCGAGGGGCGAGGGGCGAGGGAGAGTGCGTACTAGTATTACGTCCATTTCAATATGGACTACATACGGAGCAAAATGAGTGAATCTACACTCTAAAATACATCTATATACATCAGTGTTTGGAGTATGTACTAGTAGTTCATACTGAAATCTACTAAAAGACATATATTTCAAACAATATGATAATCTCTCTAACAAAGGTAGGGACGGGGAGTAAACAGAGGGAGTAGTAAAATTTTGTCCTCGTCCTACGAGCCACCGCGCACCTGGGCGAGGGAGCGGGCGTAAGGCGTAGTAAGTAAGCTTTACCTCATCATGCGAGCCACTGCGCCCATGGGCGGGGGATATGGCGTACTAAGCAAGCTTCTCCTTGTTCTGCGAGTTGACGGGACACATCGAAAGTAATATGTACAGAGCATCTCCAGTGTATAGAGCCTTGCCTCTAAGGTAGGCCCCACATGGTTTGCCTATTTTTTAAAATAAAGCATCAAGTCGCAATTTGTTTGTTCACCCGTGGTACATGATCCTCCATCAAATGGACAACCAATACACGTGTCAAATTACCACGTGGGCTGCCTTTTTGTAAAGAAAGGAGCTCCACCGTGTACCCACACGGGTGTGGTTGGGAAAGAGACGGGAGTACGTGCGTCGTGTGTGCACCTCTTCTCTTCGTGCACATCCCCCACCTACGTGGGTGTGTGTGAGAGATACAAACCTAGATAGACGGCATGTGCGTTCGTGAGTGTTTTTTGTTGGGGGGTGTGATTTCGTGAATGTATTTGTGGGAATACGTGTCGATGATATCTCAAACAAAAATTTGACACATGTAATGTGTGTGAAATAGAGACCTATCTATATCATATATATAGGGGGCGATCCACGAGAAGAGAGGGAGGGGTCATAGATATCGATAGAGTCGAAGAGAGGATTAAGTGGGTGGGTGCGAGATCAATGAAGAGAGCCATCGAAATTGTGTATGTGCAAGTCAGAGATATAGGGCGACTGACCTACCGGAACGTTAGAGGGCACACGGCAAGTTCGTGTGTGGCAGGAAGACATGACTAGAGCGCTCAATGTATCAGTGTGTGTCTGTGGGGGGAAGGGGGAGGCAAAGACCTAACTAGAGAGGTAGATCGACTCGTATATGTGTTAAGAAGGAGAGACCCAACTATGTCTTGAGGGAGATCGGTCGACATCCATACATAAGTGAAGGACGGGAAATAGGTTGGGACAAAGAGAGAGAGGAGAGAGAGAGAGAGAGAGAGAGGGGTAGAGTGCTGGATGGGTGATGGAGTTGCTTCTCGAAGAAAGTGGGAGAGGCCTACGAGAAAAAATGAGGGTAGAACTGCAATATTATCAATAAGAGTGGGGATGTGTTTTTGTGTGTGCGTGTGCGTGATAGATGTGTCAGGACGCATGCATGGATGATGAAGGGGGACCATGTTTTTGGTAAGCAGACCTAACTAGATCGGTACATCAATTGTTGTTTGTCGGTGGAAGGGAGAGACATAACTAATGAGGTAGATCGATCGACGCATGGGGAAAACGAGTTATAACGACCTAGCTAGCTATATGTATAGCGGGAGGTCGGTCGTTGTACATCCATTTGTTAGAGGCAAATAAGGCCCAACAAGATGGATAGATAGAGAGAATGGAGCTAGGAGGTGGTGCGAGAGGCCTACTAGCTAGATAGGGGGAGGAGTGCGCAATTGTGAGATCGATGAAAAGAGGGGCGAGAGTTTACACGTGTGTGGGATCGTATGAGAGACATGAGGCATGGACACAGTAAGGAGGATATGGAAGGTGCGTGTGTATGTTGTAGGCAGACATCGCTGGAGAGGTTTATCGATCGGCGTGTGTCAGAAAGGAGTTGTGGAGACCGTGGGAGAATGACCTAAAGAAAAGATGAATGTGCGCGATGGATAGAATGCTGAGGGAGGGGGAGGGCGTGTGCATGCACGAGAGAAAGTTAGTGCTAGCTACAAAGGTTAGAGGATTGTGTGGGTCTAAGAGACTAACAAAGATTGTAATTCGATATGAAATTGGATTCATATATTTGAATAGGAGATCATAGTGCTATAAACATATGCATGCATGAATATACCGGTGATACGCGTGGTGTTGTTTTGGACATGTTATACCATAATGTGATAATGTGTGGTGTTTGCAACTCACAACTAAATATCGAACAATCTAAATCATACAATACATCGAACAATCTCACATTTTATTTGAATTTGTGATAATGTGTGGCGTTTGCAGCTCACAACTAAACATCGAACAATCTAAACCATACTATATATTGAACAATCTTACATTTTATTTGAATTTGTGGTAATGTGTGGCGTTTGCAACTCACATATCTAAATACTTGTAGGCGTAGGGGGTGGGGCACCATACATTATGTGATAAACACATTAGACATATGAGACATGGTTTAGATTATGAAGATCTAGCTAGAGCTTGAAATGTAATGTGATTTGAAATCAACATAAAGTGGATTCAAAAAATCAAGTTTGAGTTCATATAGTACACATAGTTCATATCTAACTTGACAGTTATCATGTGGTGTGCTGTGAAGATAATACACAAACGATGGTTTAACTTGACAATAATAATGATTGTAGATCTTATTAAAATAGAGAAACGAATTCAAATGGCTTAACTTCACAACAATCATGATTGTAGATCTTATTCAAGTAGAGAAACGGATTCAAATTTACTTCATATTGAAGCGGTAGTATATACGTTTGGAATGCACTAAAACGTTCATTTGAGTAGCAGGTTGCATGCATTATACACATAGCAAAATATTTTAAGTGAACATAACATGAATCCAAAGTTTTGAATGGCATTTGTAGTGCAAATTGATTTGGTACAGTACACGGGACTAGACTCTCTTGTGTGGCGCGAATTGATTTCTTTTTGTTTTTCCGTCAACGGAAGTGCGAATTGATTTGGTACGGTACACATTAGGCTTGTCCGGAAATTTCAACCCGCGCCTTGTTACCCTGAAATATTGAAGATATATCATTGTCTCGTTGTGCTCCGAACACTCCCTCCATCTCAACCCGCGCCTTGCTATCCCAAAATTACAACACGCATGAAAACTCCCACCTCCTACGAAATCCCGACACGCGAAATGCCCGTGATACCCCTGAACCGAAAGAACCGCCTAGCTCAAATCGGTGGGGGTACTTTCGTAACTTACCCCACATTTCGAAAAAGCGCGTCCCTAAGCCATGGTTCCCCCTCCCATACCATCCGCCCACCCATTCGTACACTGAGGCCGCAAAAACCCGCGAAGCCCCACACCCTCCTCCGTCCGCCACCCAGCCGAAGCCTCTTCCCCGACAACGTCGTCCACAGCGACACCTCGACATCCCTCATCCACCGCACCGGATGAGGATCCATCGTCGATCTCGTCGTCCCGCCGGTTCAGCCACCCCGTTCTCCACTTCCAAAGAGCTGCCTCGACGTTCCCCTCGTCTTTCGCACCACCTCCATTCCCACACCGACGTCTTCACCTGCACCACCGGAAGAGCAGCATCATCACCGTTTCCTTGGATGAAGCTGAGTCCTAATCGGCGCCACCAAAGAGGTTCTACACTAATCGTCGCATTTGCTTCTTGATTCGATCTCACGGTGCTGCCGGCGCTCGGCCCTGAGCCGACATGGCGCGGCTCCATCCACAGTGGCGTCGCCGGCCACTTCCTCCACGATGTCGCTCCCACAGTGGTGACGTCCACATCAGTAGGAGTTGCTGCTGCTTTGGCTCTCGCTCGCGCTGCTACTCTACTCTTGCTCTCGGTCCCCTGCCTGGTCTGCTCTTGCTCTTGCTCCCGCTGCTGCACTCGCTCTTGCTCTTTCTTGCGCTGCTGCTCTACTCTTGCGAGCGCTGCTGCTGCACGAGCAGTAGATCCTGCTCTCCCTCGAGCCCCTGCAGCTGCTACCCGAGATGCTGCTACACGACCAGCTGCCCCGGCTCTCGCACACGCTGCTGCTACTGCTTTTCTGCTACTAGTGTGTTCCGTTTCGACAGTAAAATTCAGTTTCAACAGCAAAGTTCAGTTTCGACAGTTAAATTTAGTTTCGACAGTTAAATTCAGTTTTGACAGTTAAGTTCAGAGATGAGCAGCTGATATTTTTTACATATAGCACTTTGTGGTTATGTATTTTACGTCATCAATTGGAGATGCTATTAGAATTCCACTCAGGTTAACATTGTGTCTCTTGTCCTGCTTCAGCCTCGCCGTCATACAACTCACCGGAGCTGCTCCAACGACGAAACCCTCCATCAAAGTAGAGCAGTACCCCGGGCACCATCTCCAGATGCCTAAGATCTTCTTCCCCTCCTCCGACAGCCAAATCAGTCGGAGCATCCTCACCGACCAACCCAATCACGCTGAGATCGACATGGCTTCGCCAAAGAGGTTGTCCACTTGTTGCATCTCTTTTTTACTCTACATGTTATATATATTGTCCACTGAACACACGTAGTAACGTGAAATACGATTAGTTTCTCCTACTATATGACAAGTAGTGAGGTACCAGGCAACTTAGCTATCCGTGATGGACTCTCTTGAACGCCATCATTGTTTATCTCTGCACGTTTGAGCTGTGTATTTGTAGATGGGCCTGGGAGTTGAGCTAGTAGGGCAGTGGCCTGGGTCCAAAGTAGTAGAAGTAGCCCAAAAACATTTTTTGAGTGTAGGTTTTTCCCTGCTCAAGCATGCCTACTAATCATGCATTTGGTTCAAAGGAATGAAGCAAAGGAAAACTGTAGGATTTGGTCCTTTAGTGTCTCCTTGAAAGAAAGACCATATGAATTTTTATCCACTTGTCCTCCTTTTCAAATTCCTATTCATGAAGCACAAGACTAAGAGATAGTAGCATAATAGCATTATAACCATACATTTTCTTGTGGTTTGACTGAATCTCACCATGCTTCTTTGCATCATGTGATCTTCCAATTCTTGTGAACCAAACACCCAGATTGGCAGAAATCCTGTGTTTTTCAATTCTCTATTTTGCACGTGCATTCCTATCCTATTCCTGTGTATCTCCTATCCCTACATTGTTAGAATCCTCAAATTCAAACAAGCCCTTACACAATTACTTCTGTTACGGATACATGTCAAAGAAAACCTTGTGTGGTTTGTCCTGCTCCTGCTGCGCCATGTTCCACCCCAGCTCAGCTGCTCCAACGATGAAAGGGTTCACCACAGCAGGGATCCACCCTCCAGACTATCTTTCGCCACCTCAGATCTTCTTGCCCGCAACCGGTAGCCACGACAACTGCATTACCATCATCAACTGAGCTGATGACCTTGAGGACTACACGGGTCCGCAAGAGAGGTCGCACTCTTTCGTGTCTGCTTACGTTATGCATCGCTTAATATGATGACATGCTACTTTATCATCCTGTTCACCTATTAGACTCCGAGTCAGGTCCAAACTAATGCTCAAACTTGAGTTTTTAAATGGTTGTGGGGTACATATTGGGTCAGCAATCAATACTATCTGTCTACTATCTGGTTAATCTCGGGTGTCTACTATGAGTTTCTTGTTGGGTGGAAACAAACATTAAAGGAGCCATTATCTGTATTTTTTAACTAAACCTATTATGTGCCTGCTATCATTGGTTTTGGGTCTATCCACAGATTGCTACCATGACTCTGGTTTGTGCATCCACTCCTTACATAATCTCACTATGTTTTATTCCTATGCATGTCAGTTATTGTACACAATGGAACTGAACATGTAGAGCAAAAGAGAAGAGCCTTGCGTGGCAATAAAATTTCATGCAAACGTCGCTCCCTGGTGGGTGCAAAGGCAGCCCCCCTCCACCCATTTCGGATTGTAATCAAGAGGAAGATAACTGTTCTGAGGGGGATTCAAAAGGAGAATACCACTCCTATTTAACCCCTAAGGTCTTCGCTCTAACTTGGCATGCTGATGTTGTTAATATCATGCATATGGTGCCTTGCATTGCTTACTTTATACATCAAATATGTTATCTGCTTAGTTTAGACATGCATTATGTGAATGTCATCTGTTTAGTTTCTTTATCGTATATGTGAATCATGCAATGCCATCTTGTTTAGACAGGGATCATATATGTGAATTTTGCAATGCCACCCTAGTTCGCCAGTCATCTTATATGTGAATTATATCACGCCATCAACTTTTCAGTACGTATTAAATTTGTCAACAATTTTAGTACATTCAACTACTCTTCCTGTGCATCAGCCATTCGACACGGTCATGGAAAAATCTAGAGTGGAAACAAGGTCTTCAGTGCAGACAATGCTATCTGACGAAGTGCATGTCTTGCTGGTTACAGATAGCTCCTCAGAGGTGGATTCGGAGATAGATGACCAGTCCTATTCCCCCCCATCCCCGAGGTGCATGCTCTAACTTGTCCGGGTTATATTGCTCAGATCATGCATATGGTGTCTTGCATTGGCATGTCATTTGCTTTAGACATGCTTTGTGTGAATGCCACCTGTTTAGTGTCTAATGACCATGTATGTCAATTTTGCAATGCCGTCTTGTTGCAAGACATTATATATGTGAATTATGCAATGCTATCTTGTTACAAGGCATTATGTATGTGAATTATGCAATGCCATGCTGTTTAGCCAAGCGTCATATATGTGACTTATATCATGCCGTCCTTTTTTTATTAATCATTGCATTTGTCGACAATGTTTGTATATTCAACTGCTCTACTTGTGCATCAGCCATTTGAATTGGCGATGGAGAAATCTGGAGTGAAAACAAGGTCTTTAGAGCAGACAATGCTACCTACTGAAGCAGATATCTTGCTGGTTACAGATAGCTCCTCAGAGGAGGATTCAGAGGCAGATGACCAGTCCAATTATCACCCTGAGGTGTATGCTCAAACTTGGCAGGGTCATATTACTCTTATCATGCATATGTTGTCTTGCAATGCTTAGTTTTTACACCATATACACAATATTGAATGCCATCTCCTTAGTTGACACATCATATATGCGATTGCCCTCTGCTCACTTGCTTAGTATATAAATCATATATTTGAATTGTATCATGCCATGATGTTTACATAGACATCATGTATCTGAATTATGGCATGCCAACCCATTTTCTAAAGACATAATATAGTTAGATCATCTCATCCTGTTTACATAGTCATCATATTTTGAAGTATGTCATTCTATCATGTTTAGTTAGCCATCATACATGTGAAATTGTGTCATGCTATCCTGTTTAATTTGCCATCATATATGTGAAATTATGTCATGCTATTCTGTTTTGTTAGACAACAAAAATGTGAACTATTTCATGCCCTGTTATCTTCCTACTATCCATTGCACCTGTCTATCTTACAATGTTCATACATTCAATTACTTTTCTTGTTTATCAGCCATTTGAATTGGAGGGGGTGATGGTAGTATCTGTGGGAGTAAAAACACGGTCTTGAGAAAAGATCGTGCTGCCTGCCGATGCAGATAGAACCACGGTTGTACTTTCCCAAGAACCAGTCCCACCACACATAACCTAGACTCACGCAGATTTTACCCCTACCCAGTTAGACTGAGAACCAGCTACACCCCTTCTAACCCCAACCCCAGCAGATAGTAACCCAGTTCCAGTTGACATAGCACCGTCTCCACCACAGAGCAACCAAACACGAGCAGTTAGTAAGGCAACTGCAGTGCCCAAAGCACGAGGACCACCACTTCGATCCCCAAGACAATGCTTAAAGCAGAAGAAGAATTGTTCTCAGGTCAGGTTTCGTAGCTATGGTTCATACTCCTTTGCTCTTGCATCACTGTATTTACTTATACCAGCTAATTTCAAATTTGAAGGATGCAACTAAAACTCCAATGGCGCAACAGGTATGTTTTAAACCTGTTTATTTATCGTGTTTGCTGTTGTAACTTGCTCTATGTTGATTTCGGTTTCAATTTAATAAACAGTTATGTTCTCATGCCATGCACATTAAAAGTGTTGTTATTGTTGTGTAGTTTCCCACACTTATATTTTGTCTATGCTGCTTTGTCTTAAATAGATATGATTTGAACCGTCTCTATCTTGATTTGGCAACATAAACTAGAATGATATAGACCATACACTGACCATACTACATAGATATATGTTTGCTTCATGCCGTTATCCTGCCCACCTTACTACTGAACTAGTTTCCCAAAATGAGTTTTCATATACAACATGGTTAATCTGTGATGTGTCTATTTGTTTCTCTTTTAGAATGCAGATAAAATATTGGAGAAGAGTACCCCGTTATGCACTGGTAAAGGAAGTAATGCAGATACTATATTGAAGACAATGAGACAACCCCAAAGTCCCGTCTTGATGTAGTGTTCGAGTTACTGGCCACTACTGATGGCACCAGCTCTTCGAAATCGCCGCCTGAATCAGTTCGGCTTCTTGAGTCTCAACTTCCAGTTGAAAGACATCGATCAGATGTTATGCGACAGGAAGCTGAAGGACTAAGGAAGTCCCTGCAGAATTCAGATGCATACTTTCTGGTGCAACAGCAAGCGCTGGAGGATTTAAGCGCCAAACAGGAGAATGTTAATAAGCTTGCTAAGTATCTTCCCAGCATTAGGGTACCCAGGATATTGTTTCTTGAGCTCTTTTGAAGTGGTTTCAGTTCTGGACTTGTTTTGCTGCGGCGTTTATTTGCACTGGTCGCCAACTTTGACAACCAGTGTATGTGATATGCTGCTTTGTTCCCTATATTTGCACTGGTGGCGAACTTTGATGCCCAGTGGACGTAATATGTGTAATAGCCGTGATTGCCTATCGTAACTTGCTTGGTTATTTATTACCTTGTTGTCTTGTTTATTTGTTTGCTTGTAGTCAGTGCAGTTCTTTTCCCGTGGTTTGCTAGTGGCCGCAATAACCTATTTTTTCAAACTAGGCCACAATAACCATGGGCTACATATTTACTGTAGCGATCCTGGGCCTCCTACGGGCCGTAGAAACAATGGGCCTTCTACGGGCCATAGAAACAATGGGCCTTATACGGGCAGTAAAACAATGGGCCTTCTACGGGCCGTATAATCGATTGGCCAAACATGGGCCAATACGGACCGCATTATGGGCCGTAAACGGGCTAGAGTTGGAGTCGTATGTTCATGGACCGACCATAATGGTCATCGTTAATAGGCCGTATTTGATGACGCTATGAAAACGGCCGAATGGATTAACAGATCCACGGGCTGAATTTGGCCCATAAGCAGAAAAGGCCAGTAATAGGTTGTATGTAACCGAATTCTGGAAATGAGCCCAAGAGTAAATGGGCCCTGAGAAGGCTAGAAGACAGCATGGGCTGGAAATGGCCCAATGGAATAATGGGCCGTTAATGGGTATAAAGCGATAGACTGTTCATTACGGGCCAGTTTCACCACGGGCCGTTAATGGGCCAAGAGTTCTAAAGGGCCTCATATCGGCCGAAAGACGTCATGGGCCATACATGGGCAGAAGTTACAACGGGCTGGAATCATATTGGACGGCCTAGATGACGCTACTGGGCCTAATTCAGATAGGCCCTAACGGGCCTTGAGTTAGCAGGCTGTAAATGGGCTATATGCGAACACTCCGTTAACAGGCTTTCTATGGGCCGACCCGTTACCTTTTGACCAAGTCAAACGGGCCAGCCTTTTCACAGGAATGGGCCTCTATTGGGCCGTGCCACATGTTGAAGTATCATAGGCGCCTTCTGTCCAATCAGTGGATGACATCTGTCCCAACTGTGAGCCAACACATGTTTCCTCCAGCCAATGATGATTTTACACATGGAAAATCCCCATTGGTCGTGGCTGTTAACGGGTTATCGGATCCAAACTGGAACCCGATAGCTTAACGGCGACCCGTTACGATGGATGCTACGTGTCGGTCACCCTTGACGAAAGCACTTCCATGACGCTCCATTTATCGTCATGGAAGTGGACACTTCCGTGATGATAATTTTGGTATTGTCATGGAACGCTTCTACGACAGCACAGGTATGACTATCTTGATTCTGTCATAAAATTGTCATGGATGTACATGCATGACAGAAAACGTGACCTACTGTGACAAACACATATCATCACGGAAGTGTATTTTTTCATAGTGACAGTCCACTTGTTGGCCATCGACTATCTTCGGCTTGACGTTGATACCTTCATCCACAAGCTGAAGTGTGGCTAGACCCGTAGAAAGGTCTCGCAGATGATGATGAAGGCCGAGATGTGTACAAAGGAGTTCGGGGCTAGATCGTGAAAATCTAGCCCGTAGAAGAACATCAACCCCCTGATTAAGGGGTGGAGCGGGAAGCCCAGTCCCCAGACGAAGTGGAGGACCAACACCACCCTCTCGCCTGGTTGGGGTGTGGGGACGACCTAGCCCTCCTCTGGAGCCCGGTGAGTGACGTCGGCTGTGAGATAGCCGTCGATGTCCTTGTTAGTGATGATGGGGGGCTCCCACTTGCCTTTCGCACCAGATCAATCCATGGCCGAATCGAGGGAGTGGCTAGGAGGGAGTTCTTAAGGAAGGGTGGGTCAGGGCGCTGGAGCTCTATAGATTGGGGAAAGAAATGGTGAGAGGAAGGATAAAGCGTGCAGAGATAGTGGTGGTTGTTTCCCTTTTATAAGCTGCCATAATACTAAGAGTCATTTTACTATGCCGCAGGCCTCGCCACTTCCCGATATAATCATGATGTTAAGTGCGAGTGGGATAACCAAAATCATTGATCATATCCCTTAAAAAAACAGGGCATGATCTCCACATTTATGGGACGTGCCAATGGAGGAACTGCCTCGAACTGCGAATCAAGTTTTCACAACGGTTCAGTATTTGTGACCGGCTTAGGGATGGTACCCGCCGGGTTTGGGACGGGTGGAGGCTCCCCATACCCTTACCCGTCGCCCCAAACCTTACCCATTACCCGTACCCATACCCATCGATGGGTACAATTTTTCCCCATGCCCGTCACCTGTCAGGGTAAATGGGTACCCGCGGGTAAAATTACCCATATCTGCAACACATTAATTTGAGCATTATATAGTCATAAAAAAAGTTATAATAATAATTTATAAACAACGGCACGTTATGACAACAACACATTCTCATGAACAACAACACTTATATTTGTAAACATCAACAATTATTTGTACACACCAACACATTAAGACAGCTGGTTGCTACAAGCCTGCGTGGTAATCCTGGATGCCAATCACGCAGATATGTAGCCATATAAGGAACGATGCACTTATGGACATCAATCACCTAGATGCGTATCACATATGGGGTTGAGGATGTGGGCTCGTGGCTTTGTTCGTGGGCTAGCTGCGGGATTTATGTACATAATATAATATATATAATATTTGGATAAACAAAAAAATAAAAGAAAGAATAAAATATGAAAGAAAAGCGTATAATATTTAATGCCTATTTATCAAATTATATGCGGGTACATGGGTACGCGGGTATGGGTTATACTAAACCATACCCGTACCCACTATACCCGACGGGTTTTAAAATTTCCTATTTATGTACCCATGACTATGTTTTTGACTCATACCCTTGCCCTAATAGGATTTTTACCCGCCGAGTACGTGGGTAATGGGTACCCATTGCCATCCCTAGACCGGCTGTGACCTTTGGCCAAAAGTTCTCAGGCGAGGGTACTATTCACACTTGAGTGGTTGGCCTTCGAGTCTAAGCAATATCTACAATTCGGCTTTCGAATATAACCTGGTTAGCACATGGCCGAATTTAGTTAAGCAACTTTTTGAGGCTTGGCTAAGGGTAACTAACTCCCAACAAAGAGGGGGAGAAGAACTCGCCCCGCAAGCCGAAGACATCAGGTGCACGGAGAACTCCGGGAGTTATGAGAGAGTCCTGGGCTAGGGTTTCCTCAGACTGTTGGCCTATCTCTTATGGGCCGAACCGGTGGGCCGATGTGCCACTACTACAAGGACGAGCTATAAAGTGACTCCGTGTCCGGACAGGATACCTTCAGAGCCTTGGTGTGTTCTCCAAGTCAAGAAAAGAGAATCGGCATGTTTATTCCTTCATTGTAATTGACCAGGCGTAACCCTAGGACCCCTGGTGTCTATATAAACTAGAGTGTTTAGTATGTAGATGCTAGAAGATAAACCATCATCCTACTCACCTAGGGTTTAGTTCATCTGATCTCGTGGTAGATTGACTCTGTAATCATCCTATACACTTCAATATAATCAAGGAGGACGTAGGGTTTTACCTCCTCGAGAGGGCCCGAACCTGGGTAAACATCGTGTCCTTCATCCCTTGTTCTCCATTGATCCAAGATACATAGCTCGGGACCCCCTGCCCGAGATCCGCCAATTTTGACACTGACATGCCCTCTTACCTTGTGGGCCCCATGTGGCTCTATATGACCCAATTCCACCTCTATAAATTCTCTAAAATTGAGAAACCAACAGAGAGCTACTCCAAACACTTTTTCCACCGCCACAAGTTTCTGTTCTACCGCGATCCCATCTGGAGGCCTTTTTCGGCACTCTGCCGGAGGGGGCTCAATCAGGAAAGGCTTCCTAATCATCCTTGCTGCCTTCCGATGATGCATGAGTAGTTCACCACAGACCTACGGGTCCACAGCTCGTAGCTAGATGGCTTCTTCTCTCCCTTTGATATTCAATACAACATTCTCCTCGATGTTCTTGAAGTTCTATCGGATGTAATCTTCTTTTGCGGTGTGTTTGTTGGGATCGGATGAATTGTGGGTTTATGATCATATTATTCATGAATATTAGTTGAGTCTTTTCTGAATTCTTTTATGCATGATTATTATAGCATTTTATTTCTCTTTGCTCTATCCATTTAGTTTAGCCGACTAGATTGATTTATCTTGCAATGGGAGAGGTGGTTTGTGATGGGTTCAATCTTGCGGTGCTCTATCCAGTGACAAAGTAGGGGACAAGACACGTATTTGTATTATTTCCATTAAGGGTAAAATGATGGGGTTTATTCATATTAGTTGAGTTTAGTTTGTCAACATTGTGTCATCTTGCCTAAGGTGTTACTCTGTTTCATACTTAATACCCTAGATGCATCCTAGATAGCAGTCGATGGGTCGAGTAATAATAGTAGATGCAGGTTGGAGTCGGTCTACTTGTCTCGGACGTGATGCCTATATACATGATCATTGCCTTGAATATCGTCATAACTATGCGATTTTTTATCAATTGCCCAACAGTAATTTGTTCACCCACGTATGTTATGTGCTCAAGAGAGAAGCCTCTAGTGAAGACTATGCCCCCGGGGTGTACTTTTATCATATATAAGAACACAAAAATACCTTGCTGCACTTTTGCTTTTTTGTAATTTACCTTATTACCTATAACTACGAGATTTAATCCTTGCAAGTAGCCGCCGAGGGGATTGACAACCCCCTTCACAAGTAGTGTATCGTGCTATACAAACAATTTTTAACCCCTTTCCGCGACGGCATTTGGAACCGTTGCCTAGTGAGTGACTACGATAGGGGGGTCCTTCCCACACGACCCAAAAATCGTCGGGGATAGGCAAGCGGCTACTGACGATCGCCATAGAATTAACCTATGAGAAGCCGCCCCAGTCCCACACGTTACATCTCGATGTTATATTTCTGATCAGAGAGACATCCCAAACGATTACACCGCTATAGTCGTGTGAAAAAGGTGTACAACAACATTTAATCTACCGATATGTTTGTGATAGGTACGTTATCGCACACGCTTCAAGAACGTAAAATGTGTATGGTGCCTCTACTAACACCAATGTGTCCATTTTCATAACTCTGTACGATTTGTATTCCTATCACACACACACTGGTTTGAAACGTTTGCCATATTACCATGAATGGCACACACAAATGAGACGAAACCGTGTGTGCGTCCCTCGGGCATCGCAAATGTTTCATGTCAAAGAACCATCTGTTCTCTATTTTTCATCGCACATGATGTTTTCTTTCTAACCGTGTGCACATTATTTTATTCGCTCCTGTATAATTTTATTTTTGCCTTTACTTTATTATTCAAATTGGAAATTTTGAAATATGAAACGTGGAATTCGTATTCTCAACACAATGGTTCAAGAACAAATCGATAAATAAAATTTTCAGTACAATATGTTCAGTAATTACAGGATTAGACATCAATTAACTATGATCACTGGTACAACGAGGTGCTATACAAACGGTTTTTAACCCCTTTCAGCCATGGCATTTGGAACCGTTGCCAAGTGAGTGACTACGATAGGGGGGTCCTTCCCACATGACCCGGAAACCGTCGGGGATAGGGAGCCTTGATGCATATACAGTACTCGCTACTCGTTTGTGCTCGCATTGCCATTGCAGTCGGTATACTGTGGTGCTACATTTACGATGCGCGACGCATCACAAACGGTTCACTATTATACAACGTGTATGATAAGTAGACAATCACACACATTCACCTTTCCCAAACCGTATGCGATAACTAATTACAAAACATCGGACCGTCGTAACATCGTTGTACACGACAACTCTCGCACACGCTATTATGTGGTGCAACGTTTACGATGCATACCACATCAGAAACAGTTCATGGTTGCGAATCGTGTATGATAAGGAAACTATCACATACGTTTAGTTTGCCCGCACCATTTGTGATATTGGCTGACATCACACACGCTTTGCAAACGGCAACTGCGTGCATGCTTGCACACGTTTCCTCTCCGTGAACCGTGTCGGATTATGGTGTATATCGCAAACATTTGTGTTTTACCAACCGTGTGTGTCGTAATGACCTGGAGAGCATAATTTCACTGTAATTTAATTGCTGCTATTTTAAATTCTACAGGATTTGAATTTGAATGTATGCTATAGCTTTATTCATATCCATCAGGTTCAAACAACCAATGCATTATTCGATTCATTGGTACATATGATCAAGAATTACATAAGAACCAAATAAAGAATGATGAACCACAGTTGCATAGTTGTACTATTAAAGATGGTAAAGAAAGATGTGGAATACATTCTAGTTGCTAAACAAGTTGAAGCGGAACGCCCATATTGTGCCCTGGTCCATGCAGAAGGCACGCACGACTCTAGTCCAACCCCTTGTGATGGCCGACCACCCATCGTTCATTATCTTCATGAAAACATCTAGATAATCATCGTGTTCTGGTATAAATACTTTAACCTTTGCATGCCCACCAATCATGTAGTTTGCGAGGTAATCTCGAGTCAACTGCTTTGGGAACCACTGCAAAGGAAAAAGATTCAGACATTCTCATCTAACACAACTCATTATGGGCAGTAAATAGAAGGCTGCAGAGTTCTTACTTACCATCCTGCAGTTCGCTGTTTTTTTTGGATAAACTGTAAACAAATAGTTTAATTTCCATATTTTGACCCATTTTACTAACAATCTTTATCAACTTCCTCACTTGATGCTGGTTCATCGATATATCATTGCCCCATACGCAGAAAGGGTCGAAGCGTGGATCTTTACCAATGACATATGTACCTAAAAGCACCAAGTTAATATTAGAAGCTAAACAACAATTGCACAATGATGTAGTAAAAACTCTTTTATAATATCTTATAACATCCAATATACTCACATATTAGATGAATTAACATCTTATATTATGGGCCGGAAGGATTTTATTGCATTCTTACCAATTATCGGCTGATTAACTGCTGATGTATCCAAGGGTTAGAATTAGTTTGAGCTAGTTCGGGCTCAAATAGCCCTAAAGTATATCCAAACATGAGGGCTAGTTTGAGCTAGTTGCATCTAACCCACCCAAAAAAACTATCCCACCCAAGAGGTGCTAATTGGAGCTAGTTCTCCTAGTGCATTTATTGTCAATCTAACCCTATCATGCAAACACCTCTATGGATGGAGTTAGTTCAGGGTTAGTCATGAGCTAGAAACTAACTCTAACCTCTAGCTAAGTTGGTATCCAAACAGGGTTGTGTTGTTGTTGTTGCTGCTGCTCTTCTACGTATATCTAGACATCATGAGAACATTAAGGTAACACTCTTCCTTGTTGCTATGTAGGCTAGGATTGCATATTTAGACATTAAGTACAATGCATGTTGCTATGTAGCCTCAGATATATTACATATCGCCCTAGTTAACCTAACAATAAATGGGTTACAGATATATTCAGTTAAAAGTACGATTCACTGGTTAGTCCCTTATCAGCCACCAGCCTATATGGTACCAGCTACCGATATCCCGAACAGTGAGTATATGTAAGCCATGGGATGAAACTAACCTCGATGGAAAACATTAGTCGTTCCCAAAATTTTCCTGTGTAGGTACATTAGAGGCATGTTAAGCACAATAGGCTAAACATCCACCAAATATATCCATGGCAGAAAAAATAATCTCCAAAAGATAGCTTTAGTGTGTAGGTTTAAGCACGCTAGTAAAGCAAAACAAGTGGAAAGGTCTGTTAACTGCAACAGGCCTAACATTTAACAACAAGAAAACATAGTCATTCAAACTGGTATTGTGCCGGTCTAAGTACACTGGTTATTGTTAAATAAAAATGGAAAGGAATGTTACCTACAAGATGCAGCAACCAAATGTAGTCATTCATAGTGGTATTGTTGAAACTGTTATTGATGAAATTGAATTGCATAGTTCACACTTGCAAATATAGAACATCACGTTGTGAATAACTGGAATAAACAAGAGGAATACTACGAACAACCATAGATAGCATTCGAAACTGACATATGCTAACTACAATGAACCGAACAATCAAAAAACTTTAAAAGAGGCATATGCTAGCTATAACAGGCTTAACAACAAGCAAATATTTGCATTCCTATCGGCATGCTTAAAATTGGATTGATGAAATGTACTGCATAGTAAATAATTGCACAAATAGAGCATCACATTGTGAACAACTGAAATGAACAAGGCATACTTCAAACAACCAAATATAGCAATTAAAACTGGACATATTCTCGCTACACAACAAAAGGGACTCGACAAAACAAATCATGGGTTCCCCCCTGTGAAGAGGCACGGCAAAAACATCATGGGTTTCCTCACTTGTCACAGATGGGCTTGTTCCCATGGAAAGAGCACGGCTGCAGGGTGCCCTCCCTGATGTCGCAGACGTGCTCTTTCCCCTTGGAAGAGTAGATGGGGCACTTTCCCCTTGGAAGAGCCGGAGAGGGTGCCCTCCTCGTGGTCGCCGTCGATGAGGTCTGACTTGGAAGCTGTGGATCCCAAGCCAGTGTCGCAGAACATGTCCTTAAAAAATGACAAAAGGGTCTCGATGGCGATGTAGGATGGCAAATTCTTGACATCGAGCCTGAGGACATCAGCGGTGGGACCTGAGGGGTTGGGGATGGGCCACTTAACCTGTGACATAGCCTGCCTCAGGCCGTCGCTATCGACGACCTCGATGTCGTAGCCGGCGTCCATGACATACCCGCATACTCTAGCCCACTGATTGAGTGCCTATGGCCAGTAATGGTCGTTAGCTTCCTCGACGACATCGGGCGAAGAGACCGTGATACACCTCTTTTGGGTCAGTCGCTCCTCGAGATCCACGGGAAGCGTAGCCGGGCTTAGGCTGCGATGCTCTGGAGTGGGGGACGGGGATGGGGACGGGGATCTCTGGAGTGGGGGCGTTTGGTAGGCGTCATCTAAGAAACTCAGGGCGGCCTGGGTATGGATATCAGTGGATAAGCTGTACGGGCAAACTGTCAGATTATGACAATGGAGGACTTGTGGCGGCGGCAACCTTGCTAGGGTTTCGAGCAAGGGAGGGGGTTGTGTGTGTGCGCACGTGCGTGCCCGAGGAGGTTTTGGTGTGTGTGTGTGTGTGTGTGGAGGGGGGCGACGGTCTCTTTGAGGAAATGACGTGGCTACTGAAAATTTTACTACACGGGAGTGAAATGCCGGGGCTATTGAAAATTTGGATGATGGTGCATCGCACACGGTCCGGAGATAACAACCGTGTGTTATCAAAAGAAAAACCCTCGAGGTGGGCAGATATTTTTGAGGGATGCACGCGGGAGCGGGAACAAGAAACATTACACACGATCGCAACATAATAACCGTGTGTTATCAAACAGAAAGAAGCTGCAGGCGGGTAGATATATTTGAGAGGGGAATCCTCGTGGAGCCCAATGTACTGTGCGGATGTGCGTGACAGGGGCACCAGCGTGGCACACGGATAGTGTGAGTGACCGTGTCTATTGCGTCATCCGACTTGTCTAATGTTCATAAATTTGGCGAAAAATGACGCGGGAGAGGGTCAGAACACGAACACACTTGCATGTGGACCAAATATATGTACAAAAAGGGTAGTTTGATGTTCAAATACAAAATGCAACTTTGATGTGGCACCTATCTCACAAAGCGCACAGTATTGCTTGCCCCCCCTCGTGTCGGCAGGAAGGGAATCCCAAGCTATGAATGCATGCCCTCCCACCCCCCACGGAGGTTCAGCTAGCAAAGTGCGAAGTAGCAGTCCCCTCCCCTCGCGCACACACCCACTTTCAGTCGGCGGGCCAGAGAGGCATGTCACCAAGATGGATCATAAAACGGACCAAGAATAATCCACCTTGGTCGTACAACCTCTCTCTTGTTGATGGTCAAAGTGATGGCCGTCCATGCGACCCCGAAGATGGGCTAGCTCACCAATAATCACACAAGTAGGTAGTCCCCGAAGACAACCACTGCCTGTGTGTGGCCCAAACATATGTATGGAGAGGTGTGTTTTTGAATACACAATGGAACAACTTTGATGTGGCACCATGCTTTCGAACCAGAAATCGCCACACTGAGTGAGGGTTAGGTTGACGATGCATATGTATGTCACACCACACTTCAAGCCGATGATGGGGATTCATGCATGTATGCGTGCATAGTATGCGCTCAAACTGAATTAGTTCTCAATCTCACAATGACCTATACTACGATAACACGAACCAAAGGAAGAATCCACCATGTTAACCTATCTTGTTCTCGGTCAACGTGATCATGGATGTCCACGCAGGCCCACGAATATATAGGCTTGTCGCTGATAACCACGCGAGGGAGTGTACCGTTCGAAGATAGCCACTACATGCATACTACGCAGGTGATGTGTGCATGCATGTTTGAATACCATTTCACAACATTGATGTGGCGTGTGCGTTGAAAATCATACAGTCCCCACACAGAGCGAGATCAGTTCATGACGTGTCGTGGTACTAGCCACTTCGACTCGTTGGGAGGGATTCATGTGTACACATGCATGTGTGTGCTCTAACTGTATCATGTCATCCCTGAGCATGACCAATATATACCGTATTACAAACAAGAAAATAATCCCCTCCTAAGTCAAATTAACCTCTCTCGTTGTCAGGCAAAGTAGTGATGGACCAAGCGGGCCTGCAGATCGAAAGCCTTGATATCGTTGATAACCGCTTAAGTGGGTGCGAGAGCACAACCACCATCGCTTTGCATGTGGGCCAAACATATGTTGGTTTATACCCAAAATGCACAGCTTTGACGTGGTACATGCCTCAAAAACCGTAAAGTCCCCACACGGAGCGATGTTCATCAACCGTACTACATATGATGGTCCCCTTTCCCCTCTTCGACGCATACTATATGCTCCTACCGTATAACAACCCAAAAAGAATCCTTATTGATGGTGAAATTAATTAATCTCTCCTAATGTAGGTCAAAGTGATGCATGCATCGATGATGGCTTCGTGGGCCCACAGATGGAATCGTCACACGTGAGTGTCCTAGGATAACCACCGCCTGCATGCATGTGGCCCAAAGAGGTGTTGTGTGATGTTTGAATAGCCAATTTCACAACTTTGATGTGGCACATGCCTCGGAAACCAAAAAGTCCCGACACTGAGTGAGGTGTACTTGTTCACGGATGCATACGTATAGTATATATGCTAGTCCCCTCCCACCTCTTCAATGCATACTATATATATACTCCCACCATAACACAAACAAAAAAGATTCTACATTGCTGGTCAAATTAACCTCGCTGCCGGCTGCTCGTCAAAGTGATGGATGACGACCTCGCGGGCCCATACAAAGCGTCACACACGAGTACCATGTGGCCAAAACATGTATGTATGAAAGGGTCGTGCAATGTTTTAAATAACGAATTCACGACTCTGATGTGGCACCTGCCTCACAAAACGGCCAACCCACACAGTGGCTCACGACTCGTAGTGTACTGCGAGCCACCCGCCACCCCCAGACGCACACACACACACCGTGAATCCACCGCAACTACGGTGCATGTTAACGTATCCCGCGGTGAACATATGTTACCAAACAAGGGACGTTTTAATTTTGAAATAAAAAACAGAGATCATTAAGACGTTTTAGTACATTGATTGATTTTCTAGGGGTATAATGTCTAAAAAACAAATTTGAGCTACATGCACACGTGACAGTGCACCTAAATGGATTGAAAAAACACATGTGTCTCACTTGGTGCATGTTTACACCCTGTGCAAGAAATTTCAAACATTGAAAATCTTACTTTTCACATTCTAGTACATCCAAAAATTATTTGAAGTTCAGGAAACTTATCATGATGTCATATGGACACCAATACAAAGTGGCATTGTACTTGAGACCAGTTTTCATGTAATCTTTATCTAATTACAAATGGGAGATTAATAATAATTGGGAACCAATATCCCAAACGGATTATTTATTCAAACCGTGAGTGTTAGACCAACAATTGATACGTGCCATGCTTCGGTTAAGCAATAAAGCGGCAACATTAATCATCCAAATAGAAAAACAATATACACGCCGCCACGCGACCCGTGTGCCGTGCGAGCAGGCGTGAGTTGACGGGACGCATGCGAGCAGTCGCCCGCGCAGGTAGACCGGGAGGCGTGCGTGCAGGTGTGTGAATTGACGGGAGGCATGCTCGCTGCGCAGGGTCATTGGGAGGCGTGCGAGTAGCTGTGTGAAATGACGTTAGGCATGCCAGCAGT
Organism: Aegilops tauschii subsp. strangulata; assembly: GCF_002575655.3. Lineage (NCBI taxonomy): Eukaryota > Viridiplantae > Streptophyta > Magnoliopsida > Poales > Poaceae > Aegilops > Aegilops tauschii. The sequence goes on from NC_053040.3 coordinate 199,016,857, forward strand.
CCTGTGCGCAGGCTCACTGGGAGGTGAGCCAGCGAGTTGACCGCCGCCCACCTCTCTCCCACTACTCCATATTAATGGCGCGCCCGAGCGGCCGCACCCCCATCCTCGGCACACACACAGTCTTCTCTCTCCGCTTGCATCCTCGACGCCGCTCTCAGTCCTCAAAGCCGTCGGTGTATGAGGATGTCGCCAAAGCGCCCCATCGGAGGGAGTGGTGACGTCGGGGCTGCTAAAGCACCGGAGCACGGTGTGGAGATGGAGATAAAGGTTGCCGTCACTGGCGGTGAGGTATCGCTGCACCCTAACATCGTCGACGATGTCGAGCGTCCACAGCCAGAGGCGGAGTTGAACACCGACTCCGGTGACGACTCGGGTGACGATCCCGGCAACGACTCCGACGACAACTCCGGAGATGATCCGATGACGACGGACAACTGGTTAGTCATCTATACCAATTTATGTGTTAAATAGATCCTAGGGTTTCTATGGTTACTCCTGCCTCCCCCTTTTTGGAATAGAAATCATATGGTTATGTTGTCCCAATCCATGAAATCTGAGTAAGTTTCATTAGATCTGTGTAGTGTATTGATTGTTTGAATGGTACAAGTGATAAGTGATTAGTTGTCTCATCTGTGCAAATGATTTCTGCTAGTAATCCGACTAGGGTTAGTGTTCGTGCTAATAATTCCTAGCTAGGACTTGACAATTGATTTTGAATGACCTACATATATGTTTGTGCCATTATTTTCTTCAAGATTGGTCTATACATAGACGACCATGCTTAAAAATCGAACCATGATCTCTGGATATGTATAAAAAATAGCCATAAATTCCTAATCCTACTTCACGGCATGTAAACATTGATTTGATGCCATTTTTTTACTATTTGTATAGGTGCTGTCTGACGATGTGGACAGCGAGGATGAAGATGGCAGAGGAAGTACAAGAGGCAAATCCTGAGGGAGCTTTATGCGGGAATGCATAACAGGCGTATTAGGACCTAGGACGACGGCTATCGATGCCCATTTTGCCACCACAATCTTCATGACGCGTATCAAAGTGTTCTGGCGCATGCAAGAGGACAAGCAGTTGGCTCCTTCAAGTAGAAGTATTCTCGTAGGGTGGCGCACGATGCATACGCCGAGTACCTGGAGAAGCTTCAGGATCGTGCCGGCTGATGAGATGAGATGTGGGATCGAACTATGTACGCTTGAGTATGCTTAATGACGGTTGAACTATGTACTTATGGTTGAACTATGCTTGTCTACACTTATTATCTATGTTTGAGTATGTTTAATCTATGTTTACTTATGTCTAAATGTGGGATATGGATGCAATCAGTTCGGTTGATGGAATCTACCTCCGTCCTGGTTTAGTGGTCCCCTTTGTAATTTGTGTTAAATTTTGACCAAAGATTTAACTGACAAAATGTTAGTACAGGTCAGCAAAAAATATATCAATGGATGTGTATTTGAACATAGTATTCAATGATATAATTTTTCGTGACATGCATAAACATTTGTTAGTTAAATATTTGGTCAAAATTTGGTACAAATTACAAAGGGGACCAATAAACCAGGACGGGGGTAGTACGTCAATCACACATGGTTCCCAAAATTAGAACTGTGTGCAATGACTTTTATTTTGCCTGTTGCGTCAATCACACATGGTTGGCTCGAGCAAACCATTGCCTCCGAAAATTCTTTGTGGGACAGAAAATCCACACCACCCAATTCAAAAAAGAAAAAGGAAAACCCTCGCCATCACCACGTCACAAAAACCCTCACCCCGCCCGTCACCCTCTCCGGTCCCCATTCACACCTGCACAAGCTCCTCCACGTCCATGCATGGCACCGCCTATCGCGGCGATAACCACTTAGCTCGACGCCTGCCGCCACCGCTAGGCTGCCAGCAAACCCCATCGCATTTCGCCACTTTTGCTTGCCGCCGCCTATCGCCATCGACTTACTCGAGGCTGCTCGCGGTTGACCCAGATCCGCCCGGTTGGGGAATCCGCCGTACTGAGGGTTTCTTCTCATGGACACCAAGCTAAGTAATTTAATGAGATATTATCTCATCTCTTATCGCAGTTCATCTGCCTCCTTTAATCACCCGACCGAAAACACCGTGAAATCATATTTATTCGAGCTGATTTGAGGGTTTTCTTTCATTCAAAGAGTGTACAGTGCCCGGACACATCAGGACTTTTCGGCCTCCGCCAGACATCCATGGAGTTCCATCTCCCCGTACCAGATGACTTGAGGATGCGTGCGGTATGTTAATCTCACTGTAAATCGGTTGGCATGGCCTACTTTCCGGAACATATACTAAATATTTCTACATTTGGATAAAAGGTGCCACATGCACCATATACGTCAAAGGGGATTTTTTCCCTCTTCTTTCTATATTAGGCAAATTAATGATGTATTATTGTTCTTTCGATTACTATCATATTTCCATGACATCATGTTTACCCTATATGTTTAATTATAGACCTTTGTCCTTCGATTTCAACTGCAGTACAGTTCTTTCAATTTGGGCCCATATTTGCATGTTACCATATTTTCTTTAACAATCCTATCATTTTCTGCAGCGCGTCCCTTGCTATGCAACCGAAACTGTAGTGCACAATCTTTCCCTTTACATTAATCAAGACTGCAGGGATGTCATACTGAACACAAACCATGGATTACAATCGTTGCTACTGTAAGACTTGATGAACGTGGTGACTCCTATTTTGGCACTGGCCTTTGGAAATAAATTTATAAGTTTTATGTACTGAAAGCTGGCACTAAAATTGCACTGCACATAAAAGAGCCTGGTCATGAGATATATGCAAACTTCCTCGACGATATCATCCGTACAGACTTTGTTCGAAGTAACTTTTCTTTTCAAGTATCTACATGTTGACTTACCCAGCAATATCAAATGAATTGTGTAGTATTTAAGCAACTATTTGTTATTCCATTTTCTTACTATATTCCTACCTACTAACTTCTAGTTACCAATACACTTTTCTATTGCCCTATTTTAACTTAATATTCCCTGTAATCCCGCTTCTATCAGAAAGTGCCGCTAACAAGGAGACTCTGGAGGTCGAGAACAGGGCTGCCAACAAGCAGAGGCGGGGCGAGCAAGAACCGCAAGCGACTCCAGCAGGCCTAGACTTCATCAGCAGCCTCCCAGTCGGCGTCCTGGCAACCAGGGCACCCAGACTTGCCTGCCTGCCCACGGTGTGTCTTCATTGACGGCCTGGTACGACCCATCTTCAGCACCAACAAGACAAGACCCTCGTGAGGGGCCAAGCCTCGCGAGGCGGATGACGCCAAGACATCTAGAGGGATCGGCCTCCTTAGGCTGGCTCTCGAGGAGCAGAGATTCCTATGTAGGCACCCACCTCATGAGGTCGAGGTGACGCAAACCATGACGACCAAGGCCAGGCGGGAGCCAGTGGGCGTAGAGCAGCAGGTTACCGCTTTGGTGCTAAGGAGGCAAGCGTAGCCACGGGGTCCCGAGGAATCAGCCACAGGTTTCCATTCACTTGCAACGAGACCAAGACCGCCAGGCTGGCAGGATGGAAGTAATCGCCGAGCCCACCACGGCGTCACGACCAGAAGCTCTGCAGGCGAAGACCACCTTTCATCAAGATATGATGTACTATTGCCCCCCTTCAAAATTGGCCACTGTGGGATCCCTTCCCGCCTTTGATTGGAGGAAGAGGACCAAGGCCACTATAAATATAGCTTAGCCACCACTGAAGATGGTGATCCGATCGAAACCCTCACTAGCTCACAAGAACAGACCTCCTGAGGTTGTTCTTCCTCTGTACTTGTTCATCCTCAGCCCCTCGCGAGGCTAATCCACCCCAAAGGTAGCAATAGGGTCTTACACCGCAAGGTGGCTCGAACCTGGGTAAACTGTCGTGTCCATTTCCTTTATGTTCATCGAGCTAGGCTGTGGGGGTGACGAACTGGTTGGCTAGAGAGGTTGAGTTCTTCGCACACGCCCTAGAGTTTGAACCTTTCTTGGGTCTGCGGAGCCCTGAATCCGAGATTTGGCGCGCCAGGTAGGTGCGTGTCGAAGCCTGTATTCCATCGATCATTTCGTTGCCGTTCCACCGTTCCCATGGCTGACGCTCGCCGTGTCCGTGCCGAGCGACGGGCTGCTCGTGTCGCTTAGGCGGCACCTGTGGGGAACGGCAAACCTCGCCGCTCTGCCTCCCTGGTGGCTAACGCCACCACCGACCCCATGGCCCACGAGCAGCAGGACTCGTTGTTGCCACCGCCTGTGCGTCACAACGGCCGCACCGCGACCCCTTCTCCACTCCAGCCATGGTGTCGTCTTCCCTTCTCCGTCGCGAGCCGGCGAATGCGCAGGCAGCACTGCGCATGGCGCGCGAGCTTCTGCGCTATTATCCGGCCAACGACTTCTACGAGGATTAGTTGGGCTACATCGCCAAGATCATTGGCGCAGCTAGAGAAGCCCATGCACCATCTCGCTCGCTGCCTCCCCTGCCGTCTCAGGCAGGCGATGTGGCTCATGGTGCACCACCTCCTCCTATTCGGCGCTATGTCGTCCCCGAGCCAAGGCATGAGGCCCCCCAGCGTGACCCGCCGCGCAGGGCGCCGACGCGTGACGAAGAAAGCTGCCAGGTGGTGCAGCGGCCTCAAGGAGAGGCGCGTTGTGATAGTCTGGCTTATTAGGGATGATAGACCACTCATATCAATAAGGAATTCCTTCTTTTCCAGAAGCCCATTCGGACGGAACTCCAAAGTTAAGCATACTCAGTTGGAGTAATTTCAGGATGGGTGACTGACCGGGAAGTTGCTCCTAGGTGTGTACGAGTGAGGACAAAGTGTCCAGAAAAGACTAGTATTGATCTGTGAGGCCAGTCTAGATCCCGTTAGGAGTAACGACCACCGTCGGGTGTCTCCGGGGCGTTACAAGTTGGTATCAGAGCTGACCCTCTTGGTTACTCGGATGTTTGCGCACAGGTGCTCGGTCATGTTGTTCATGACGTTTGTGACCCATCGTGGCACACGGCATGGCACATGTACTAGACTGGATGCACAGACGTATGTGCCAAGAGGGAACGTTCTTGTTGCCCGACGAGGACGTCGGTTCCTTTGAGTGGGGGTGTATGTGATAGCCTGGCTTATTAGGGATGATAGAATACTCATATCAATAAGGAATTCCTTCTTTTCCGGAAGCCCATTCGGACAGAACTCCAAAGTTAAGCATGCTCAGCTTGGAGTAATTTCAGGATGGGTGGCCGACCGGGAAGTTGCTCCCAGGTGCGCACGAGTGGGGACAAAGTGGGCAAAAAAGACTAGTATTGATCTGTGAGGCCAGTCTAGATCCCGTCAGGAGTAACTACCACCGGCGGGTGTGTCCAGGGCATTACACGCATGCACTCCCAGCACCACCACGTCGAGTGAGCACAAAGTGTGCAGAAAAGACTAGTATTGATCTGTGAGGCCAGTCTAGATCTCGTCAGGAGTAACAACCACCAGCGGGTGTGTCCGGGGCGTTACACGCGTGCCCTCCCAGCACCACCACGTCAAGACCGTGTGCCGCCAGAGGCGGTGGCGCGCGGGCGTCAAGACCAGGCCCCCCCTCCGCGGCAGGCCTGTGTGAGTGCAGCAGGATGCCGTGCGTTCACTCCAGAGCTACGTCGCGTCATCTAGCCCGGCAAGTTCAAGCCGGATCTTCCTCCGTGCTACGACGGCACCCCCAACCTTACTAAGTTCCTACGGCTCTACGAGCTGAGCATCGAGGCAGCGAACGGCAACGATAAGGTTTTGGCGAAAGGAAATCACGGAGTCCTAACAAGTTATTACAAAACATAATGTCTCACAAGTTCAAGCAGATGTTTTCACGCCTCCACAAGGCAGGTCAAATGTCGCAAGGTCAAACTAGGAGGAAGCGCCGCCATCACCTCGGTCACCGATGTCGCTCGAAATGGGGAGCTCGTCATCGACAACGCCGCCGCCGTCTTTGCCGCCAGCTCCAGTCGTACCAGCCTCAGGGTCGATGCAGAGGAACTTCTCCAGCAGGATTTTCACCTGCTTCTTCACGGCCTCGGCAGCAGCGTCGCGGGACTCAGGAGGCACCAGCTCGATCAGTGCACCAAGGTTGAAGCTTGGGTCCTGGAGATGGAGGTGGCTGAAGAAACGCGTCGCAACCGCGGTGAAAAGTCCACGGCACTCCTCTTCTACCATGGAGCCCACTCCGAAGGCGATACCCTAGAGCTGCTCGGCGAGCTTGGGGAGAAGACCAGCAAGGCCATCCTCCGGAGTCGCCAGCGGCTTCTCGTACCCTTCTTCGTAAAGGGAGTGCAGCGTCGTGCGGGACCTCAGCTCGAAGGAGACGAAGGCATCGCGCCCGCGACTGCCGCCTTCTCGACCGCGGCGAGGGTCTTCTCCCTGGCCTCCAGCCGGGCCATCTCCTCAGAGACAAGCTTGGCATGGGACGCCTGGGCTTTGTCCGCCTCCTCCTTCAGCTTGCCTAGGCGGCTCCGCTCCGTGGCCTGTTCCTGCGCTCCCTAGTCCAGCTTGGCTCACGGTCGGCCAGCGTAACCTCCCGGGCCATGAGCTGCTCCTCCTGCTCTTGGAGCCGATGGGTGTGGGCAGCCTGCTCTTCATGGAGGGCCTTCAGCTCAGCTCCCACCATGTTGCAAGGTTCTTTGGCGGACGCTGTGTCGATAAGCGATGCGTCGCGAGCCGCCGTTACCTCACCGGCCTCCTTCCTGCCCTGCACGGCGGCAGCCTCGGCCTGGCCCCAGGCTGTCCTGAATGACGCGTCGGCCTGGAGCCACCCTGAGATCAGTCCCAAATGCCCCATCACCACGCACCTATCGACGCCCTGCAGATCGGTCCGAAGCTGGTCCAGCGCAGCGTAGGCCTCCTCCAAAGCACCGGCCTGGCAGATGGGCCATGATCCACCAACACGAGGGCCTGGGGAGGAGGCGGCACCGGTGCTTGGACCGGTGCCGCTACAGCAGCGGGCTCTGGAGCCCCTAAACCCCCCGCGGGAGCGACAGGGACGGGTGGCTCCGGAGTCTTCTGGACCACTAGAGCGACCTCCTCCCAAGGCTCTGCCACCGAGCACTGGGGGGCCCGCTCCATCGTGGGGGAGCGCGAGGCGGCCTCCTCCGCCTGCGCCAGGGCCACCGGCAGCCATAGCGGACGGTGTGGCCTCATGAGTCCCGGCTTCCTCCTTCTTCCTCTTCACCACGGGCTCCGCCCTGGTTGCCCGGAGAAGATCATTGTGGGCATGCCGTCAAGGATGGCGAATGAAAACAAGGTAAGATACTTACTCGTCGGTGGCGATGTATGCCCTTTTCCTTGCCAGGACCATGGCGTCCCTGATCTTCCTAAGCGCGGGCTTCGCCGCACCCTGAGGATCAGCCGGGCGCACGACAGCTGGCTCCGGGGCGGTGGCGACAGACGACAAGGCGGGGGCGTCGCCCTGAGGAAGCGATGTCGCCTCGCACTTCTTCGTAGTCACTCGGCCGAGCCTCCAACAAGGGTTGCCCCCGGACCTTGTAACAACCCCGGTGGAGCGCGGGGATCTCCCGACCAAGGGCTCGGCAGTGTCGTCGTCATCGGAGAGATTGCGGAGAAGTTCAGTCTGCGACGGAGGAGAGGTCTCCGCCTCGTCGTCTACGGTCACCTCCGAATTCTCCTCTCCCTTCTCCTCAGAGTCCTCCGCGGAGGACACCGGCACCGTTGAGGTGGGGAGCTTCGGGGACATGAGCCCCAGCTCCTTGAAGATGAGCATGGCGATGGCCAGCGCCTCCCCGTCGCCACGGCGGTACAGCAGGAGATAGGCTGCCAGGAGGCTACCCGGGACCTTCTACAGCAAGGTACGCATAGCCTTGCTTAGCTCCTCGTGTATCAACCTCCCTGGGCGCAGCCGGAGGTCGTCGTTCGCGCCCTTGAAATCCCACATGGGGCGCGAGTGTGCTTGGAGCGGGGCCAGGCGCTGCGTCAGGAACTCCCTGACAAGCATGGCCCCCGTCAGTGCCCCGTAATCCATGTCTGCCTGCATCACCCTCAGGACCGGCGCCGCAATGGGGTCGGTGAGTTCTCATGAGCCCACTGGTCCATCTTCTCCGGCATCTCAGTCGGCAGCTCCAGCCGAGCATGGAGGCCCTTGGCGTCCATGTAAATCCACTTGCGACGGAAGTCCTCCACCTTCTTCCCAGCCCTCATGAGCGCGTTGCCACTGTGGGCCGCGACGAAGGAGACACAGCCGGAGCGCTGGGTCGGGTCGTGCATCCGGAGGAAGAAGTGGCAGAGTATCGCAACGGAGGGCATCATGCCCATGAACGCCTCACAGTACAAGGCGAAGATCGAGAGTAGAAGGATGGAGTTGGGCTGGAGGTGCAGAGCGTGAACCTGATAATGGTCTAGGTCGGTAAGGAAGAACTTGGAGAAGGGCGGGACGAGCCCCGCGAAGATGCTTTGGAGGAAGAAGGGATTGAATGTCCCCACCAAGGTCCCCTGCTCGGTGGAGCCAGCCCGGAGTGTCGTCTCCCTCCCCTCGTTGTCGTCGCTCGCCGTCAGCGGGAGCACGGCGTCAAGGTGCATCGCCTCGGTGATGGAGGACGTGCTAAGGGCCGGCGCGAGCGCAGAGGAAGAGTGTGCGGCCGGAGCGGCTGGCTACACTTTCTTGGACGTCATCAGCGAAGAGCTTTGGGAGAAATTCGGCAGATCTGGAGGTACTCTCGGCAGGGAGAAAAGGGGATCTAGAGCAAGAAGAAGAGAAGGCAATGAAGGCTCGGCAACAGGTGCCAGTCTTTTTGTCAGCATGAGTGGTTGCCGGGGCAGGGTGGGGAAGTGGAGACGCCCACATCCCATCAAGCGCCACATGTCGGCTCGATCCGCAGGCGATAGGGGCCCGCGGCGCTTCCCCCTTGCCCTTTGGCTTCGCCTCGAAGCCAAGTCCCAGTGCGCCTTGGGCCCAGGGGCTACTGTCGACGTCCTGGGAACCAGGGTACCCAGACTTTCCTGCCTGCGGCCCACAGCGTGGCTTCATCGACGGCCTGGTACGGCCCATCTTCAGCAACAGCAGAACAAGACCCTCACGAGGGGCCAAGCCTCGCGAGGCGGACGACGCCAAGCACTCCGGAGGGAGCGGCCTCCTCAGGCTGGCTCCCGAGGAGCGGAGATTCCTATGCAGGCGCCCACCTCATGAGGTTGAGGTGATGCAAGCCATGACGAGCAAGGCCAGGCGGGCGCCAGTGGGTGTAGAGCAACAGGTTTCCTCTTTGGTGCTAAGGAGGCAAGCGCAGGCGCAGGTCCCGAGGAATCAGCCAAAGGTTGCCATTCTCGTGCAACGAAACCAAGACCGCCAGGACGGCAGGACGGATGTCATCGCCGAGCCCACCATGGCGGCATGACCAGAAGCTTTGCAGGCGAAGACCACCTTTCGTCAAGATAGGATGTACTAGTTCCCCCCTTCAAAATTCGCCACTGTGGGATCCCTTCCCGCCTTTGATTGGAGGAAGAGGACCAAGGCCACTATAAATATAGCTTAGCCACCACCGAAGAGGGGGATCTGATCTAAACCCTGACTAACTCACACCCCCACAAGAACAGACCTCCTGAGGTTGTTCTTCCTTTGTACTAGTTCATCCTCAGCCCCTCGCGAGGCTAATCCGCCCCAAAGGCAGGAGTAGGGTCTTACACCGCAAGGTGGCTGAACCTGGGTAAAATGTCGTGTCCCTTTCCTTTCTTGTTCATCGAGCTAGGCCGTGGGGGCAACGAACTGGTTGGCTGGAGAGGTTGAGTTCTTCCCACATGCCTCGGTGTTCGAACCTTTCTTATGTCTGCGGAGCCCTGAATCCGACACTCCCTGATGATTGATACGTCCATTTTGCATCATGTTTACCTACAGTCATTTATAATGTTTTTAAGCATACTAATGCTTTTTGGAGTAATTCTAATGCCTTTTATCTCATAATATGCAAGGTACACTCGAAGAGGGAGAATTCCGGCAGCTGGAAATCTGGACCTGGAAAAGCTACGTGAGTCCACCTATTCTGCACAACTCCAAATGAGTTGAAACTTCACGAGGATTTTTTATGGAATAAATAAGAAATACTGGAGCAAATAACCACCGGAGGGGGGCACCTAGTGAGCACAAGACACCAGGGCGCGCCTGGCCCCCCAGGCGCGCCCTGGAGGGTTGTGCTCAGCCCAGCCCACCTCTGGTGCCCATCTTCTGGTACATAAGTCATTTTGACGTAGAAAATATAAGGATAGGACTTCCGGGACGGAGCACCACCGTCTCGAGGTGGAACTTTGGCATGAGCACTTTTGCCCTCATGCGGAGCGATTCCGCCAGGGGAACTCCCCTCCCGTCATCATCATCACCAACAACTCTCCCATCTTGGGGAGGGAAATCTCCATCAACATCTTCAACAACACCATCTCCTCTCAAACCATAGTTCATCTATTGTATTCAATCTATGTACCAGAACTATAGATTGGTGCTTGTCGGTGACTAGTAGTGTTGATTACATCTCGTAGTTGATTACTACATGGTTTATTTGGTGGAAGATTATATGTTCAGATCCAATATGCTATTTAATACCCCTATGATCTCGAGCATGATTATCATTTGTGAGTAGTTACTTTTCTTCTTGAGGTCTCGGGAGAAATCATGTTGCAAGTAATCATGTGAACTTGATATGTGTTCGATATTTTGATAGTATGTATGTTGTGATTCCCTTACTGGTGTCATGTGAACGTCGACTACATGACACTTCACCATATTTGGGCCTAAGGGAATGCATTGTGGAGTAGTTATTAGATGATGGGTTGCGTGAGTGACAGAACCTTAAACCCTAGTTTATGCGCTATGCCGTAAGGGACCGATTGGATCCAAAAGTTTAATGCTAAGGTTAGAATTTATTCTTAATACTTTTCTCGTAGTTGTGGATGTTTGCGAGGGGGTTAATCATAAGTAGGAGGTTTGTTCAAGTAAGAACAGCACCTAAGCACCGGTCAACCCACATATCAAATTATCAAAGTAGCAGACACAAATAAAACCAACAGGATGAAAGTGACTAGATGAAATTCCCGTGTACCCTCAAGAATGCTTTGTTTATTATAAGAGACCGTTTTAGCATGTCCTTTGCCTCAAAAGGATTGGGTTACCTTGCTGCACTTTTGTTACTATTATCGTTACTTGCTCGTTACAAATTATCTTGCTATCAAACTACTCTGCTACTTACTTGGCATTTCCTTCTTCTCCTCGTTGCGTTCTACACTCTTACTTATCGAGAAGGCTATAATTGATCCCATATACTTGTGGATCATCAAGGCTCTTTTCTGGCGCCGTTTCCGGGGAGTGAAGCGCTCTTGGTAAGTGGAAATTGGTAAGGAAAAATTATTACTACGTGCTAAAATTTATTGTCACTTGTTACTATGGAAAACGATCCTTTGAGGGGTTTGTTCGGGGTATCTTCACCTTGACCGGAACCACAATTAGTTACCCCTCAACCTACTGCAGCTACTGAAAATATTGAATATGAAATTCCTTCGGGTATGATAGAACAACTGCTAACTAATCCTTATGTAGGAGATGGAACCGAACATCCTGATATGCACTTGATATTTGTGGAAGAAATTTGTGGATTGTTTAAGCTTGCGGGTTTACCCGGAGATGAAGTTAAGAAGAAGGTTTTCCCTTTATCTTTGAAGGGAAAAGCATTGGCATGGTATAGGCTATGCGATGATATTGGATCTTGGAATTTAAATTGATTGAAATTGGAGTTTCACCAAAAAAATTATCCTATGCATCTAGTTCATCGTAATCAGAATTACATATATAATTTTTGGCCTCGTGAAGGAGAAAGTATCGCTCTAGCTTGGGGGAGGCTTAAGTCAATCTTATACTCATGCCCCAATGATGAGCTCTCAAGAGAAATTATTATCCAGAATTTTTATGCTCGGCTTTCTCATAATGATCAATCCATGCTTGATACTTCTTGTGCTGGTTCTTTTATGAAGAAGACTATTGAATTCCGGTGGGATGTTTTGGAAAGAATTAAATGAAACTCTGAATATTGGGAACTCGAGAAGGTAAAGAGTCAGGTATTAAGCTTAAATATGATTGTGTTAAATCTTTTATGAATACCGATGCTTTTCAAAAGTTTAGCACTAAATATGGACTTGACTCTAAGATAGTAGCCTCCTTTTGTGAATCATTTGCTACTCATGTTGATCTCCCTAAAGATAAATGGTTTAAATATCACACACCTATTAAAGAAGAAATTAAAGAACCGTTACAAGCTAAAGAGGAAACTATTATTTATAATGTTGATCTAGTTGTTCCTACTACTTATATTGAGAAACCAGCTTTCCCTGTTAGGATAAAGGAACATGCTAAAGTTTCAAATGTGGTCATCAAAATTTATATTAGACCTAAACTTGATGAACAAATCAAAGTAGAACCTAGTGTTTCTATGGTTAAGGATCTCCTGGAAGAAATATAGATGGGCATGTTATTTACTTCTGTAATGAAGCTACTAGAATTACCAAACCTGATAAAACGGATAATCATAGACCCGTTGTTGGCATGTCTGTTGTCTCAGTTAAAATAGGAGATCAATGTTAGCATGGTTTATGTGACATAGGTGCTAGCGTGAGTGCTATTCCCTTTACCATATATCATGAAATTATGAATGACATAGCACCCGCTGAAATAGAAGAAATAGATGCTACTATTAAACTTGCTAATAGAGACACTATCACACCATGTGGGATTGTTAGAGATGTTGAAGTCTTCTGTGGGAAAATAAAATATATTACTGATTTTCTTGTTCTTGGTTCCCCACAAGACGATTTTTGTCCAATTATCTTTGGTAGACCCTTCTTGAACACCGTCAATGCTTAAATAGATTGTGAGAAACAAACTGTCGGTGTCAGCTTTGGTGATGAGTCTCGTGAGTTTAATTTTTCCAAGTTTAGTAGAAAACCTCATAAAAAGAATTGCCTAGTAAGGATGAAATAATTGGTCTTGCTTTTATTGATGTGTCTCCTACTGATCCTTTAGAACAATATCTGCTAGACCATGAAGATGATTTACATATGCATGAAAGAAATGAAATAAATAAGATCTTATTTGAACAATGTCCTCTGATTAAACACAATTTGCCTATTGAAACTTTAGGAGATCCTCCTCCACCTAAAGGTGATCCTGTGTTTGAATTAAGACAATTGCCAGACACTTTGAAATATGCTTATCTTGATGAGAAGAAGGTATATCCTGTTGTTATTAGTGCTAACCTTTCAGAACATGAAGAAGAAAGATAATTCAAAGTTCTAAGGAAGCACCGATCTACTATTGGATATACTCTTGATGATTTAAAGGGCATTAGTCCCACTCTATGTCAGCACAAGATTAATATGGAACCTGATGCTAAACCCGTTGTTGATCACCAACGTCGGTTAAATCCGAAGATGAAGGAAGTGGTAAGAACGGAAATATTACAACTTCTGGAAGAAGGTATAATCTATCCTATAGCTGATAGTAGATGGGTAAGTCATGTTCATTGCGTCCCTAAGAAAGGAGGTATTACTGTTGTTCCTAATGATAAGAATGAACTCATTCCACAAAGAATTGTTACAGGCTATAGAATGGTAATTGATTTTAGGAAATTAAACAAAGCAACTAGAAAAGAGCATTACCCTCTGCCTTTTATTGATCAAATGCTAGTAAGATTGTGTAACCACACACATTTTTGCATCCTTGATGGAGATTCTGGTTTTTAACAAATACCTGTTTCTCAACCTGATAAAGAGAAGACCACTTTGACTTGTCCCTTTGGAACTTATGCTTATAGACATATGCGTTTTGGTTTATACAATACACCTGCTACCTTTCAAAGATGTATAACTGCTATATTCTTTGACTTTTGTGAAAATATTGTTGAGGTTTTCATGGATTACTTTTCTGTTTATGGCAAGTCTTTTGATGATTGTTTAAGCAATCTTATCGAGTTTTGCAGAGATGTGAGCAAACAAATCTTGTCTTTAATTAGGAGAAGTGCCACTTTATGGTTAGTGAAGGTATTGTTTTGGGCCATAAAATTTCTGAGAGAGGTATTGAGGTGGACAAAGCTAAGGTTGATGCAATTGAGAAAATGCCATGTCCTAAAGATATCAAAGGTATTCGTAGTTTCTTAGGTCATGCTGGTTTCTATAGGAGATTTATCAAAGACTTCTCTAAAATTTGTAGGCCCCTTAAAAATCTTTTGCAAAAGGATGTTCCTTTTGTTTTTTATGATCATTGTTTAGAAGCCTTTGAAACACTCAAGAAAGCCTTAATTTCTCCACCTATTGTTCAACCACCTGACTGGAACTTGCCTTTTGAAATTATGTGTGATGCTAGTGATTATGCTGTTGGTGTTGTTCTAGGACAAAGAGTTGATAAGAAACTAAATGTTATTCATTATGCTAGTAAAACTCTGGACAATGCACAATGAAATTATGCTACTACTGAAAAATAATTTCTAGCAGTTGTGTTTGCTTGTGATAAATTTAGATCTTACATTGTTGGTTCAAAAGTAATTGTTCACACCGACCATACTGCTATTAAATATCTTATGGAAAAGAAAGATGCTAAACCTAGACATATTCGATGGGTTTTCTTGCTACAAGAATTTGATTTACATATGACTGATAAAAAAGGAGCAAAGAACCCCGTAGATGATAACTTGTCTAGGCTTGAAAATGTCCTTGATGACCCACTACCTATTGATGATAGTTTTCCTGATGAGCAGTTGGCTGCAATAAATATTTCTCATAACACTCCTTGGTATGCTAATTACATTGTTGCTAAATATTTACCACCTAGCATTACATACCAACAAAACAAAAAAATTCTTTGATTTAAGACATTACTTTTGGGATGACCCACATCTTTATAAAGGAGTAGATGGTATTATTAGACATTGTGTACCTGAGCATGAATAGGGACAAATCCTTCGGAAATGTCACTCCGAAGCACATGGAGGACATCATGCGGGAGACAGAACTGCTCACAAGGTATTGCAATCTGGGTTTTATTGGCCTACTCTCTTCAAGGATGCTCGTAAGTTTGTCTCATCTTGTGATGAATGTCAAAGAATGGGTAATATCGGTAAGCTTCAAGAAATGCCTATGAGTTATTCACTTGCAATTGACCAATTTGATGTTTGGGGATTTGATTACATGGGACCTTTTCCTTCCTCTAATGGGTATACTCATATTTTGGTTGCTCTTGATTATGTTACTAAGTGGGTAGAAGCTATTCCAACTAGTACAGCTGATCACAACACCTCTATTAAAATGCTTACGGAAGTTATTTTCCCAAGGTTTGGAGTTCCTAGCTATTTGATGACTGATGGTGGTTCACACTTTATTCATGGTGCTTTCCGTAAAATGCTTTCCAAGTATGATGTTGACCGTAGAATTGCATCACCTTATCATCCTTAGTATAGTCGTCAAGTTGAACTTAGCAATAGAGAAATAAAAATAATTTTGCAAAAGACTGTCAATAGGTCCCGGAAGAATTGGTCTAAGAAATTTGATGATGCACTTTGGGCATATAGAACATCATATAAAAATCCTATGGGTATGTCTCCTTATAAAATGGTTTATGGAAAAGCTTGTCATTTGCCTCTTGAGTTAGAACATAAAGCTTATTGGCCAATCAAAGAACTCAACTATGATTTCAAACTTGCCGGTGAAAAGAGGTTATTTGATATTAGCTCATTAGATGAATGGAGAACCCAAGCTTATGAAAAGAACAAGTTGTTTAAAGAAAAAGTTAAAAGATGGCATGATAAAAGAATCCAAAAGTGTGAGTTCAAAGTTGGAGAATATGTTCTTTTCTACAACTCTCATTTTAGATTCTTTGCAGAAAACTCCTCTCCAAATGGGAAGGACCCCATGTTATCGAGGAGGTTTATCGGCCTGGAGCTATCAAAATAAATAACACTGAAGATACAAACCCGAAGGTTGTTAATGGGCAATGAATAAAACATTATATCTCAGGTATGCCCATTAATGTTAAAAGTAATATTATCCAAACTATGACACCAGAAGAACACATAAAAGAGACGTTCCGGAACACTCCAGAATCGTGAAGAAGAGGAGGTCCATGATACGGTAAGTAAACGAGGACTCCAAAAAATCCGCAAAAATACTTTTTGTCAGTTTTGGAAAATAAAAAAATTAGGAAAATAAAAAACAACCAGGAAGGTCACCCTAGTGGGCACAAGACACCAGGGCGCGCCTGGGTTGTGCCTACCTCGGGTACCTTCCGGACTTTGTTTTTCTTCCGTTTGTTTGTTTTCCAAGATAAAAAATCTTTATATACCCCTCGAACCTATTGACCACCGCATTGTGGACAAATGTCTTGTTTTCTTTTCTTGCTGTTTTCCTGATATATCTGAAAATATGTCATCGCAAGATTCGGAGGGTGAGAGCTATGTTGCTGATTTTATCGCAAACCCCAAGTCCTATGGGGATGTGGTGCATTATGGCTGGACTTCGGAGGAATAGTAAGACTATTACCCTAGGTAGAAGGAGGAGACGAGCTCAGACAAGGACGAAGCCCCATTGCCTCAACCTGGGGACATGCATGTGGAATTCAAGAACTCAAGCCTCCCCAACAAAGCAAAGAGGCCTAAGGTTCAGTTTATACCCTTCCGCCTTTTGCAGGAAAACAAGCAATATTTATGCAAAAAGGTATTGGAGCTTGAGCAGGAGATCAGTGAACTGAAGGAGGAAAATTCCATCTTCAAGCGTAAACTGAAGAAGAATGACAAACCCTCTACTTCATCACAACCACCACCTTCTTCAGCACCAAAAGAAATCTGAGTATCGGGTATGGGCACTCCCCTTGGCTTCCGCCAAGCTTGGGAGAGGTGCTCCGGTATCGTATCACCCCCACTACCTTTTGCCTTTACTTATATTAGTTCGATCTTTTTCTTTAGATGAATAAAAGTTTAGTTCGATCCTTTCTTTTTGATCGTTTGCTTAGTGATCTATCCTTGTAATCGTGTGCGAGATATATAATAAAGTTTAGTTGAGTTTTTTCTTTCTTTACTTTCATGTTCCAATAAAAAGAAAGGAAATAAATGAAAAAGATCATATGCTAATCTTATGGTAAGTAATGACACCACATAAGGAAAAGTATAAGTAGAAAATTTTATTAGAGATTGACAAACATAGCATTGGTCAATGATGCAACTCATGAAAGAATTAATAAGGGAAGAGAAGATTCACATACAAATATACTATCCTGGAAATCTTTTGTGATTGTGAGCCCCCATCAAAATATTATATGCCAAAATTGTTGACGTTGGACAAGGAAGACAACTTAATGATTCATGTTTGTTCATATTCACATAGAAGTTATATTGTCATAGATCCTTCAACATGTGGAGCTTGCCCCCCAACTTTGCTAGCCAAAATTCTGCACTAAGTAGAGATACTACTTGTGCATCCAAAAACCCATTTTTACGAGTCCACCATACCTACCTATGTATTGAGTAAGGTCCTTCAAGTAAGTTGTCATCGATGCAATAAGGCAATAAAAATTTCTTCTAAAAGTGTGAGATCATTTAGTGTAAGAGAGAATTGAGCGTTGTACGAACTTGTGATGGTAAAGAATAAAAGTGACAAACTGCATAATCCATAACAAGGGGCAATATAACGTGACGTTCTTTTGCACTAAGGGGTTGAGCATACAAACAAATAAGCGCATGGAAACCTCTGCTTCCCTCTGCGAAGGGCCTATCTTTTACTTTTATGTATTCACTTTTAAGCAAGAGTCAAAGTTTTTCTCTATATTCCTTTTTATATTTCTCCTTTGGCAAGCATCATGTGGTGAGGAAATATCTAGGCACATATGTCCAGTTGAATATGGGTAGCATGAGTTATTATTGTTGACATCACCCTTGTGGTGAATACGTTGGGAGGCGAAATTATAAGCCCCCATCTTTCTATGTGTCTGGTTGAAACGTTTCGCTCATCTGTATGGGGTGAGTTATAGAAATCATAGAAGACTATTTGATGGTTGAGTATGTGGACTTGCCTAAAGGCTCAGGTACATGACCCTTCCTGAAAAGATGATGAATTGTAGTTGCAAAGTTGACTGAGAACATAGTTTGTTGGTTTCCAATAGAGTTTATGCTTAATACTTCGATAGTGTGATGAATTGTTGCTTATTCATGAGAACTCTATGATAAAAGTTCTATGATAAAAGTTTTATGTTAAAGTTTGTTGCTGTTATAATAATTCACATGATGCTTCTATGTTCGTATATTGTTTTTATCGACACCTCTCTCTCTCTCTCTAAGCATGTGGACATGTTTTTCGATTTCGGTTTTCGCTTGAGGACAAGCGAGGTCTAATCTTGGGGGAGTTGATACGTCCATTTTGCATCGTGTTTACCTACTGTTGTTTATAATGTTTTTGCATAATAATGCTTTTTTGAGTAATTCTAATGCCTTTTCTATCATAATATGCAAGGTACACTGAAAGAGGGAGAATTCCGGCAGCTGGAAATCTGGACCTAGAAAAGCTACGTTAGGACACCTATTCTGCACAACTCCAAATGAGCTGAAACTTCATGAGGGTTTTTTATGGAATAAATAAGAAATACTGGAGAAAATAACCACCAGAGGGGGGACACCTGGTGATCACAAGACACCAGGGCGCGCCTGGCCCCTGAGGCGCGCCCTGGTGGGTTGTGCTCAGCCCAGCCCACCTCCTGTGGCCATCTTATGGTATATAAGTTCTTTTGACCTAGAAAAAAAATAAGGAGAGGACTTTCGGGATGGAGTGTCGCCACCTCGAGGCGGAACTTGGGGAGGAGCACTTTCGCCCTCCGGCGGAGCGATTCCACCGGGGGAACTTCCCTCCTGGAGGGGGAATTCTTTGTCAACATCATCACCAAAAACTCTCCCATCTTGGGGAGGGCAATCTCCATCAACATCTTCAATAGCACCATCTCCTCTCAAACCCTAGTTCATCTCTTGTGTTCAGTCTGTGTACCAGAACTATAGATTGGTGCTTGTGGGTGACTAGTAGTGTTGATTACATCTCCTAGTTGATTACTATATGGTTTATTTGGTGGAAGATTATATGTTCAGATCCAATATGCTATTTAGTACCGCTCTGATCTTGAGCATGATTATCATTTGTGAGTAGTTACTTTTGTTCTTGAGGTCACAGGAGAAATCATGTTGCAAGTAATCATGTGAACTTGATATGTGTTCGATATTTTGATAGTATGGATGTTGTGATTCCCTTAGTGGTGACATGTGAACATTGACTACATGACACTTCCCCATATTTGGGCCTAAGGGAATGCATTGTGGATTAGTTATTAGATGATGGGTTGCGGGAGTGACAGAAGCTTAAACCCTAGTTTATGCGCTATTCCGTAAGGGACCGATTGGATCCAAAATGTTAATGCTATGGTTGGAATGTATTCTTAATACTTTTTCGTAGTTGCGGATGCTTGCGAGGGGGTTATGCATAAGTAGGAGGTTTGTACAAGTAAGAACAGCACCTAAGCACCGGTCCACCCACATATCAAATTATCGAAGTAGTGAACACAAATCAAACCAACATGATGAAAGTGACTAGATGAAATTCCCGTGTACCCTCAAGAACTCTTTGCTTATTATAAGGGACCATTTTGGCCTGTCCTTTGACTCAAAAGGATTGGTCTACCTTGCTGCACTTTTTTTATCATTACCGTTACTTGCTCGTCACAAATTATCTTGTTATCAAACTACTCTGCTACTTACAATTTCAGCACTTGCAGACATAACCGTGTTGAAAACCACTTGTCATTTCCTTCTGCTCCTCGTTGGGTTTGACACTCTTACTTATTAAAAAGGCTACAATTGATCCCATATACTTGTGGGTCATCAAAGATATGTTGATAGTCATCATCTTCCTCCTCCGAATCAAATATGGGGCGCGGATAACCGTCCTTTCCTAGCGGTGGCGCCCCCTATGGAACTCCACCCCTCTCGACCTCATCGACACCCACGAGCTCTGCCATGGCTATCGCAAAAGCTTGGATGTGTTCTCCAAGATCCTCGACAGTTACCCTGGCCCAACCAGAGGCCTTAGAATGGGCAAGTTCCATTCCAACGGCAAGGACCGAGCCAAGCTTGACGACTGGTTCCGATCCCCCGCCCTAGATCAGCTCGAGGAGCTCACAATTGAGGATGGGAATATGCGCTCGTTGCAAACGTCCACGCTCCGCCTCGTGCCCACACTGCGCGTCACCAAGTTCAGGAACTGCCATCCCCTCCTTAATGACGTGCCCGCTCTTATTGTACCACAACTGAAGCACCTTGAGCTCGTCGCCGTCTTCCTCACAAACGGTGATATGGAGCACCTGCTCCATGGTTGTACTTCACTCGAGTACCTTCGTCTTCAGGCGATCAATGGGTTGAGTAGCTTCCACATCACCTCCATGACTCTCCAGACTATTTATGTGTGTTGCTGGTGTGGCAAGAAGACATCACAAGATGTGTATCACGGTATGGTCATTGAGGACACACCTTCACTTGATAGATTACTTGTAGTTGATAAAGAAGGTCCAACAAGAATCAATGTCATTTCTGCGCCGAAATTGACGGTAGCAGGCTACTCGTCTGACAAATACTCCGAACTTGTTATTGGATCCACTCCCGTTCAGGTACAATAGCCGCCTTCTATCTCTCCTTCTAGAAATTGTGAGCTCATGATTAGCATATGATCTTTTTCATTTATTTCCTTTCTTTTTACTGAACATGAAACTAAAGAAAACAAAACTCAAACTAAGCTTTATTATATATCTCGCACACGATTACAAGAAAAGATCACTAAGAAAACTCTCGAAAAGAAAGGATCAAACTAAACTTTTATTTATCTAAAACAAAAGATAACTATGGATCGAACTAAGATAAGCAAAGGCAAAAGATAGTGGAGGTGATACGATACCAGGACACCTCCCCCAAGCTTGTCACAAGCCAAGGGCAGTGCCCATACCCAATACTCAATTTTCCTTTCGTCATGAAGAAGGAGGTGGTGGTTATGAAGTAGTGGCAACCTTATCTTCAGGTTTCCATGGCAAAGGCTCACCATCATAAGAGGAGGAGTGTGTCTCACGAGTCCTGCAACTAGCAACCAAACTTGTCGGATTTCAGGTTCCGGCAAAACCCTTGAGGTTCGAACACTAGGGTGCGCACGAAGATCTGTCCCTACCTAATCACGCCCTCATCCTCACCGCTATCTCAAAGCTTAGCTCGACGAACCCGCAGAAAGAGAGACACAAGATTTTATACTGGTTCGAGCCACCAATGTGGTGTAATACCCTACTCCAGTGTGGTGTGGTGGATTGCCTCTTGGGCTGAGGATGAACAGTTACAAGGGAAGAACAACCTCCTGAGGAGAGGTGCTCTTGTGCTTGGTGTACTTGTGGGTGGTTGAGGATGATCTGAATCAGTTCGAGTTTCCTCCTACTTTGGTGGCTAGTCCTATTTATAGAGGCCCTGGTCCTCTCCCCAAATATTCAGTGGGAAGGGATCCAACAATGGCCAAATTCGAAGGGAGACAACTAGTACAAGTTATCCTGACTAAAGGTGGTCTTCGCCTGCCAAAGGCTCTGGTGGTGACGCCGCCTTGGGCTCCACTGTGGCCTCCATCCTGTCTTCTCGCTGGTCTTGGTCTCGTTGCACCAATATGGAAACCTTTGCCTGACGCCTCGGGACTCCTCGTCTACGCTTGCCCCTTTAGCACCAAAGAGGAAGCGAGGACACTGCAGGCACCGGTGCCCGCCTGGCTCCAGTCGTCATGGCTTGTGTCACAGAAACCTCGCGAGGTGTCCCTTGCCTTGATCTCTCTGCCCCTCGTGAGCCAGCCTGATGAGGCAGCCCCCGAGGAGGTCTTGTGTCGTCCACCTCGCGAGGCTTGGCCCCTCGCAAGGGTCTTGGGTGTTTGCTGGTGAAGATGGGCCGTACAGGGCTAGTGGTGGAGCCACGCCGTGGGCCGCAGGCAGGCAAGTCTAGGGACTCTCGTTCCCAGGACGCCGAGAGTGGCCCCCAAGCCCAAGGCGCGCTTGAACTTGGCTTCGAGGCGAAGCCAAAGGGCAAGTGCAGAGCACCGCGGGCCCGAACAGCCTGTGGCCCCGCTCGACGCATGGCAATTGATTGGACGTGGGCGTCTCCGCTTCCCCATGCTGCCTCGGCAACTGCCCATCTGACAAAAGGTGGGTGCGGGCAACGCTTGCCCTCATTGCTTTCCTTCGTCTTGCTCTAGATCCCCATTCTCGCTCCTTGCTTCCAAAATCTCCCAGAAGTGCTTCACTCCCCTTCCGAGCTTCCGGCCAATGGCGCCCCGGAAGGTCAAGGCTTCTTCATCGCCCGCCTGGTACGAGCCGGCTCTGGACGTGCCCAACGTCTCGGAGAAGAACCTCGCCTCCACGCGCCTGCTGACGACGGGGGAGAGAACCGAGAAGGGGCAGACTGAGCTACGGGCTGGCTCTGTCGAGTCGGAGGCTTCGAATAGCACCTTCTACCCCTTCTTCATGAGCAGCGTCGTCGCGGGCCTGGTTCCCCCCTTCTCCGACTTCTTCTATGTCGTCCTCCTTCACTACAGGCTGGAAGCTCTCCATGTCCATCCCAACTCCGTTCTTCCCTTGTCGATCTTCGCCTTCTACTGTGAGGCGTATGTTGGGGTGATGCCGTCTGTGGCACTGCTGCGCCACTTCTTCTTCCTCCGAATCAACGACGGCCACACCTCAGGGTGCGCCAACTCCGTCGCGACCGGCAAGGCCAACGCGATCTCGAAGGCCGGGAAGAAGGCCGATAGCTTCAGGAGCAAGTGGGTCATGATGGATGCCAAGTGTGTCCACCCACGGTTGAGGCTGCCGACGGAGATGCCCTAGTCTGACGAGGGGTGGTCCCGTGCAAACTTACTGACGACCGGGCAACATCGGTGCTGGAAAATATGACCGCCGACCTAAGGCCGGGCAACGCGAAGGCCGCGAAGGCGGTGAAGCTGACGGGGGCCATGCTCCTAAGAGAATTCCTGATGCTGCGGGTGGCTCCGCTCTAGGCATGCTCGCGCCCCTTGTGGACGCTTGGGGGCGAAGAAGACAAGCTTCGCCTGAGTTCGGGGGCCTTGTCCGACGAGGAGCTGGCTGTGGCTCTCCGCCTCCTGGTCGGGGACGACCAAGAGTATCCGCCGAGTGCTATCGTTCCCCTATTCCTGCGCAAGGACAGGGCGCAGGTTGTGGCCACCATGCCCACCTTTGACGAGCGCGGCCTGGTGCCACCGGCGCCCCTTATGGTCCCGGAGTCGACGGCGCCGATGGACGTGTCTTCTGGCGACTCCCGCAAGGAGGAGGAAGAGGAGGAGGACGCGGAGCGTGACACGGAGGCGACCCCTGAGGGGATGGGGGAGACCTCCCCCTTGCGCAAGGCCGACATCCTCTGCACCTTGCCTGATGACGATGACGAGGACGATGTCCTCCCGGAGAGGAAGGAGCCATCCGTGGTTCCGACGAGGGGCAGGTCGGCGTTGATCTCCCGAGATGGCGCTCCTTCTCTGACTCCGCCTGGAGCCGCTTCGGGTCCATCCGCTGCCCCTTCTTCCGCTCTTGGAGCCCGCACGCCCGTGCCTCAAGCTGCGAGGCTCTCCGGCTTCAAGCTTACGAAGTGGAGGGACTACACCGCGGTAGACGGGTAAGTGTTCTTGTCCTGTTCTGTTCTTGCTTCTGCTTCTTGTCCTTGACGCTTCTCCGTTGTGCAATTAGGCCGACACCTGCGGCAAAGACGAGGAAGGAGGACGAGGCGACGCTGCTCGGGGCCAGATCGCCTACGATGGCCGCTGCCCTCTCTACGGACAAGGGCAGTGACGGCGCTCGTGCTTCTCCGGCCCGATCATCCTCGCGATGCCTGGGGGAGCATCCTCGGGAGGAGTCAGCCCCCGTGGCCCCGCTGGCTCTGGATGTGCCAACGCATGGCTCGGTCGCCGAGATCGCAAAAGCTCAGGAGCTTCCGTCCTCCCAGGCCATGGTGACGACGTCGCCTCCTCCCCCTTCTACCGCACTGCTTCCACCGGGTACTTCGGCCTCCCCTGACGTTCTGGATCACACTCTTTCTATGATGACCCTGCTGCGAGAAGATCTTCAAGGAGCCGACCGTCCCTTGGTGGCCGGGCGCCTGGAGCTGGTCTCTGGCTGGCTTCATTCCGATGTGTCCATCCGGGCGACGCTGAGCTAGGCCGCTGCAGACTCCGAGAAGGATAGGGAGGCTGTCGCCCAGGCTGCAGCCGCCTGCGAGGAGGCGCTGAAGGATGCCGAGGCCGCCAAGGACCGCTGCCGGTCACTGGAGGTCGAGCTGGAGACTGCGCGGAGGGAGTGCGCGAAAGAAGCCCGAGGCCGCAAGGCGGAGGAGGAGAAGATGAAGGCCCGAGAGGACGCCGTCAGGGATCGCGATGCCGAGCTGGAGCAGTTGGCGAAGGCGCAGGCCACGGAGCGCGGCCGGTTGGAGGAGCTGGAGCAGAAGCTGACGGCGGAGAAAGCCGAGCTTGAAGCCAAGGCGAAGGTCCTGGCTGAGGACCGCGAGGCCTTCAAGCTCCTCGAGGTGAGGTCTCGGACGGCACTGTCGGTGTTCTGGGAACGGGGGTCCCCAGACTTGCCTGCCTGCGGCCCACAGCATGGCTAAGCAGCAGGCCGTACGGCCCGTCTTCATCAGCAAGACACCCAAGACCCTCGCGAGGGTCCAAGCCTCGCGAGGCGGACGACGCAAGACCTCCTCTGGAGTGGCCTAGCCAGGCAGGCTCGCGAGGAGTGGAGATATCAAGGCGAGGCAAACCTCACGAGGCTCTCGTGACGTGAGCCATGACGAACGGTACCAGGCGGGTGCCAGGCGGGCGCCGGTGCACGCAGTGTCCTTATTTCCTCTTTGGTGCTAAGGAGGCCAGCGCAGGCGAAGAGTACCGAGGCATCAGGCAAAGGTTGCCATATTGGTGCAACGAGACCAAGACCAGGAGGACGGCCAGGCGGAGGTCATCGTGGAGCCTAAGACGGCGTCACCACAGGGCTTTTTGCAGGCGAAGACCGCTTTTGTCAGGATAGCTTGTACTAGCTGTCCCCTTTCAAATTTGCCCGTCGTTGTTGGCTCCCTTCCCGCTTGATATTTGGGAAGAGGACCAGGGCCTATATAAGTAGAGCTAGCCACCACAGTAGAGGCAAGTTGAACTGGACGAATCCTCACGCCACAAGTTCAGAAGCACAAGAACACCTCAACCTCAGGAGGCTGTTCTTCCCTTGTACTGTTCATCATCAGCCCAAGAGGCAATCCACCACCACCACACTGGAGTAGGGTATTACACCACAACAGTGGCCCGAACCAGTATAAACCTCGTGTCTTTCCGCGTTGCAAGTTTGACGAGTTCATCCGCAAGATCTTAGCGAGCTAGAGCATAGATCGGTAGGAGGGAGAGACTTCGCGCGCACCCCAGTGTTTGAACCTTAAGGGTTTGCCGGAACCCCACATCCGACATTTGGCGCACTAGGTAGGGGTGCGCCGTAGTTTCCCTTCATCAGTTCGTTGCTCCATCGCTCCGTTGTTTCCATGGCGGATGCTCGCCATGCTCGAGCTAAGCGTCGGGCTGCCCTCTCCGCCCGCGTCGCTCAGACGGCTCCCGTAGGCGGGCCACCTTGTCGTTCTCCGTCTCCCGCCGCCAACGCTGCCACCGGTCCGGCGGGGAACGAGCAGCAAGCGTCCTCGCTGCATCCTTCGGTGCGGCAAGACGGCCGCGCTGCTACTCCATCGCTAACCCCTGCCGGTTCCTCGCCTCACGCGCACCGTGCTCCCATGGAGGCACGGGCCGCGCTCATCGCGGCGAACGAGCTCCTGCGTTACCGCCCCATCGACGACCTCTATGAGGAGTGGCTGGACCGCGTCGCCGAGCTCCTCCGCGCCGCAGGGGGCTCTCTGGCGCCGTCCCACTCTCTGCCTCCCCCTCAACCAGCCGCGGGCGACGGGGCTCATGGCACGCCTCCACCACCTCAACCCGAAGACGGTGCCTTCGCACCAAGGCGCGCGCCTCCGCGGCGTGATCCACCGCGCCCGGCGCCCGCGCGTGAAGAAAGAAGCTGCCATGAAATCCCGCGGCCGCGAGAAGCTGCGCCGGCGCTCCCCGTGCCACCTCGTCAAGACCGCGTGCCGCCTGCAGTGGCGCAGCGCGGACCTCGCCAAGACCAAGCTCCACCTCAGAAACGGGCCCCAGCGACCACGGCCGGTTGCCGCGCCTTCACCCTCGAGCTGCGTAACGTCGCCTGGCCAGGCAAGTTCAAACCAGATCTGCCTCCTCGCTACGACGGCACCGCCGACCCCGCGGAGTTCCTGTAGCTCTATGAGCTGAGCATCGAAGCGGCCAACGGCGACGAAAAAGTCATGGCAAACTGGTTTCCCATGGCTCTCAAAGATGGGGCCCACTCCTGGCTCCTGAACCTGCAGCACGGCTCGATCCCCTCCTGGGACGAGATGCGCGACCGCTTCGTCGCCAACTTCCAGGGCACTCGCGACCGCCCACCGGCCGCGGGTGATCTATGCCGCATCAAGCAACAACCAGGAGAGACCCTTCAGAAGTACATCCAGCGCTTCAACAACACCCGCCTCAAGATCCCCAAGGTCACGGACGAAGCCATCATCTCTGCGTTCTCAGACGGCGTCCGTGACGTCAAGATGAAGGAAGAGCTCGGAATCCACGAGGACCTCTGCATGTCTCAGGAGCTGTTCAACTTGGCGACCAAGTGTGCAAGAGCATAGGAGGGGCGTCTCTCTCTCCTTGAGCTGCCAGCTGCAGGAGCGGAGGAGAAGAAGGCCAAGGCCAAGGACGTGAAGCGCAAAGAGGCAGTGGTGCTCGCAGCGGAGCCCGACACCAAGCGAGGCAGACATCAGCCCGAGTCATCCAAGAATGTCCGACCATTCTGCGCCTTCCACAACCTGAACACCCACAACACCAGCGATTGCCAAGAACTCTGAGCCATACGGGAAGGACGCTACGTTCGACGCCCTGAGTGCAACGACCGGGGCTACGGCCGCGGAGGAGGACGCGGAGGCGGACGGTGGGACGATCGTGGCCCGCACCAGGAGTGGCGCGACTGGCCTTCTGAGGACCGCTGGCAGGACCAACCTCGCGAGGGCGCCTGGAGGGACCAGCCTCATGAGGATCGCCCCCAGGGCAACGCAGGTCTTCCACCGCTGCCGCCGCCAAGGAGGAACGACCACCACCACTAGGACGAAGGGGCTGGGGGCTTCCAGGAGCCGCGTGCGATCGCGTGCATCTTGGGAGGTGCCCATGCCCCAGCCTCTCAGCGCATCTTCAAACAGTTCACTCGCGAGGTGAATGCGGTGCTCCCCAAGCTCGAGGCCACGCGCCCTCTGAGGTGGTCCCAATGTGCCATCACCTTCAACTCGGCAGACCAGCTCAAGTGCGCAGCCACCGCTGGCGCCCTCCCTATGCTGTGCTCCCCAGTCATCAGCAATGTGCAAGTCACCAAGACCCTCATCAACGGCAGCGCAGGGCTCAACGTCCTATCCGTCGACACGTTCGATAACCTCCAAGTGCCATGTGAGCAGCTCCAACCAACCAAGCCTTTCTCAGGAGTGACCGACGGTTCCACCACACCGATAGGGCAGGTCCGCCTGCCTGTCACCTTCTGGGAGCGCAAGAACTATCGCACCGAGCTCATTGACTTCGACGTCGCGCACATCCACCTGCCGTACAATGCCATCCTCGGGTATCCAGCCCTGGCCAAGTTCATGGCAGTCACTCATCATGGCTACAACATTCTCAAGATGCCAGGAAGCGGAGGAATCATCACGGTCCCGTGTGAATAGAGGGATGCGGTGCGCTCCCTTGAGCGCGCCTTTCAAGCCGTAGCAATCGACGACCCCGACAGCAGGAGTGAAGGCCCTTCGGAGGCCGTCCCCAAGAAGAAGCAGCTGCGCCGAGCAGGATCTCATGAGGGCGGCGACGCAGCTAGGGCCTCGTCAGGATCAGCGCCCGCTCCAGGGGCGCCTCCCTCTGTCCCATAGGAAGGCGCGCCCGGTGCCCGCCTCGGGCAGGGCTCGGGGGCTCTCTTCTGGAGGGCCACAGACCTTGCCAACCTCACGAGGGAGGCGCTTGGGCACCACTTGGAGGTGTGCTTCGCGGCACGTTTCCCTCAGGAGAACATAGGGCAAGGAGTGCCCACCACCCTGGAGTTCATCACCAAGACCACCCAGGAACTGCAAGAAGCAAGAGCATGCGCGGCCACAACCGCTCACATGGCGCGACTCCTCATCCTGGCGAGGATGCCGGGCTGCGTGTCTGCATCGACATCCCAGGGCTCAACAGGGCCGCATCTCAGGAGCGCTTCTGGCCATCGCGTGTGGGCCGCGGCGAGGGCCCGCCACACAGCTACGTTCGCATTCCCTTCGGCTTGCCGGGCGTGGCGTCGGCCTATCAGCGCAACGTGCGACAAGTCCTGGCGGCTCAGGAGGCCAGGTTCCATGCCGTCCCGGAGAAGATGGAGACGGCCTTCAGGGAACCTCCTGAACCCCCAGAGCCTCCCGAGGCTCAGGGCCCCGGTGGCTCATGAGGAACCATTCCTTCAACACGCGGCTTCAGCTGCACCAACTCTACTTCGTCTATAGAACTAGGTGACATCTTCCAAGTTTGTTTAAGCTGGGAGTGCCCCTCGGGCTGCATTATTGCCAGGCCGCATGGGTCCGTCCCTGTGGCATGTATCCCTTTTGCTTAAGTCTTTAGCTTACCTTGCTTGGGGCGCCCCTTGGGCAACATCATCCCCAAGCTGCTCGGGCCACACCCGGTGGCGTGTATCTTCCTGCATTTATCCAAGTTGATCTGCTCTTCATGCTTAACCTGCCAGCGGCTATCGCCCGCTCGATTGCCGCCCGCCGCGGGCCTTTTCTTCCCATGCAAGTCGCTTGCACGTTAAAAGGGGGGCTCCTGAGCATCGCAACTCAGCAGCTCTTACTGGCTCTCCAGCCCTCACCCCCTGGCCTTGACCACGGCATCGCGACCTGGCATACCAGCGGCGGCTGAGCTCGCTCGAGGGCCAGGACCTGAGGACGTAGAGTGCTTGCATCTAACTGCCTTGGAAGAACACACAGTCACCAAGACTCAAGACCAGGCGCAACCCGCCTTGAGGTAGGGCCTCGTGAGTCCCGCGCTGGCACACGAGTGCCCAGATACACCTCGCAGCCCTGCCGTGCAAGCCACGTGTCAGGGCGGGGCTGTACACGCCCCGGGGGCTCCTCCCGGAGGAGGGCCCCCATCCCACGCCAAAGTGGAAGCACCATGCTCCGCGCTGGCTGTCGGCACTGCCGAGGAGCGGCTATGCCCGTGCACAAGCAGAACCACTATGCTCTGCGCTGGTGATAAACAACTGAGGGCGACCCCATGGTCGTGCCAACCTCAGGGAGCCCAGAGCTCAGCGCCCAGCCTTACCGCAACGCCTCCCCTCGGGAAAGCCACGCATGGGGGCTGGGCATGGGGGCTGCGCTCGGGTCACGCCCAAGCGCACGCCACCTAACCAGGTCCCTGGACCTGGGCATCACGCGCCCCTCCCGAGGCCTCGACGAGGGCAAGTATGGGAATTGTTTGCATGTCAAGGGGGACTCCTGAACATCGCGACTCAGGAGCCTAACTGGTCACGTAGCCCCTCACTCGTTGGTCCGTCCTGGTCTCCGGTCGGCCCAATGGCGGTTGAGGTATGCGCGGGGCCGGGCCTGGTCGACGCAGACCTTAATCTACCCGCCCGAACTCTCCCTATATGCTGTTTGCGCGTCAAGGGGGACTCCTAAGCATCGCGACTCAGGAGCCTAACTGGTCACGTAGCCCCTCACTCCTTGGTCCGTCCTGGTCTTCGGTCGGCCCAATGGCGGTTGAGGTATGCGTGGGGCCGGGCTCTGCCGACGCAGAACGCAAAGAAAATAGGAAGGAAATCGCGAAATCTCGAAGAAAATATTACAAGCATATTGTCCTCACAATACCAAATAAAATTCTAAACGCCTCCACGAGGCCTGTTACATGTCACAGGAACGAAACGGGAAGAATGGCCGCGGGTCACCTCTAGACGCCGTCGTCGCCAGCGGAAGGCGCTCCCTCGTGATCGGTTTTGTCTTCACCACCAGTCGCAAGGTCGACGACGTCGGAAAGAGGAGCGGAGACAAAGCCGCAAAAACCTCCTCAGCAAGGCCCCCACCTGATCCTGCACGGCCACGGCAGCCGCCTTGCACTGATCTTTAGCTATAGGCTCCAGCAACTCGTCAAGGCAAGCGTTGGGGTCGCGAAGGTGCAGGTGGCTAAAGACGCGAGTCAGCGCGGCTGAAGACAGGACGCGAGCTTCTGCCTCCGCCATGGGACCGAGACCATCAACGACCTCCTCAAGCGCCTTCACGACGAGAGGAAGAAGCTGGGCGGGGCCGTCCTCGTTGGTGTCAAGAGGCTTCTCCAGGCCGTGCTCATAGAGCGTCTTCAGCGCCTTGCGAGACCTCTTCTCGAGATTGGCAAAGGCCACGCGGTCTTCCGCCAGGACTCGTGCCTTGGCGTCAAGATTGGCATCCCTCGTCCTCATCTTCCGCTCTAGCTCCTCCAACCGATTGCGCTCGGCGGCCTGCTTCTTCCCCAGCTCCGCCAACTCTGCATCACGTTTCTTGACGGCTTCCTCTCGGTCCTTCATCTCCTCCTCCTTCGTTTGGCGGCAGCGCACCTCTTCGGTGTGCTTGTCGCGCAGGCTCTACAGCTCGCCCTCCAGCACTTGGCAGTGATCACGGGCGGCCTTGGCGTCCTTTAGCACCGCCTCACGATCGGCCGAAGCGTTGGCTGCTCCTTGCTTCTCCTTCTCGGAAGCCACAGCAGCCTGACCCAGCGCCACGCGAACTGCCGGGTCGGAGTGAAACCAACCAGAGGCCAGCTCCAGACGCCCGGCCACCAGGCACGGGTCCGCGCTCAGGACATCCGCCTGCAGCTGGGTCATCTCCGCAAGGGCACGCTCCAAGACGGCAGTAGGAACAGAAGGACCAGGGAGTGGAGATGCAGCAGTGGGACGAAGCGACATCATCACCAGGGCTTGAGAGACCGCCGGTTCCGGAGCGGCTCGGACCTCGTCAGCCGCGCCAAGTACCCGCACCTCCGGAGCCAGCAGGGCCATGGGGACCAACTCCACGCGGTGAGGCCCCTCTTGGCCTCGCGAGGACGATCGGGCCAGGGAGATGCGGGCGCTGTTGCGTCCTTTCTCCGCGGGAGGCACGGCCGCTGCGTGTTCCTTCGTCTTCTTCGCTGAAGATGTCGGCCTGATCAACCAAGGGCAAGTATTAGGAAACGACGAGTACAAGCAAGGGCAAGGCGAAGCTTAAGCCACATACCGATCCACTGTGACGTATTCCACTGACCGCTTGAGAGGCTTGAAGCCTGACAGCTTCGGGACCTGAGGGGCAGGCGTTCTGGCTCTGGCGGCACCAGGCGGAGCAGTGGCAGAGCCGGAGCAGCCCCAGGAGGTGCCAGGACGGAGGCGGCACCACGGGCTACCAGCGACGACCTACCCTTCGTCGGGATGAGGGGTTGCTCTCTCTCCCGTTGGAAGGCATCGGCCTCGGCATCATCAGGAAGGGCGCGGAGAATCTCGGTCTTGCTCAGGGGGAAGTCTCCCCCACCTCCTCCAGGGTCTTCTCCGAGTCCTCCTCCTCTTCTCCCTCTCCGCAGGACTCACAAGAAGACACCTCCACTGGTTTCTGCGCCGTAGGAACTCCCGGAGGCGTTGGCGGCACCAGCCCGCGCGCATCAAAGGTCGGCTTGGAGGCGACAAATTCCTCCCGGTCCCTGCGTTGGAACAGGGGAACGAAAGTGCTGGGCGGGTAGTCCTGGTTGTCCCCGACTATGAGGCGCAGGACGGCGTCCAATTCATCGCCAGGCAGGTCCCCTGGCCTCAGGCGGGTCTTGTTCTTCTCTTCTTCAAGCTCCCAGAGGGGGCGCGCGCACGCCTGGAGTGGGGCAACCCGCAGCGTCAAGAACTCCCTCAGGAGCATCGCCCCCGTTACCTTGGCCGCCCTCGCGTTGCCCGGCCTCAGGTCGGTCATCATCTGCCCCAACACCAGCGATCCTCGCTCGTCGACAAGCTCTGCCTTGGGCCACCCCCCGTTGGGAGGGGGCACCGCTATTGGCAACGCCAGACGTGGGTCGGCGCGCTAGGCATCCAACATGACCCATCTGGATCGGATGTTGTCGGCCCTCTTCCCGGTGCTCGAGATCGAGTTGGCCTTGCCGCACACAACGAAATTAGCACACCCGGAGGTGTGCTCACCGCTGATGCGGATGAAGAAGAAATGGCGAAGGAGCACCACGGACGGCATAACGCTCAGGTACGCCTCGCAGTAGT
Organism: Aegilops tauschii subsp. strangulata; assembly: GCF_002575655.3. Taxonomy (NCBI): domain Eukaryota; kingdom Viridiplantae; phylum Streptophyta; class Magnoliopsida; order Poales; family Poaceae; genus Aegilops; species Aegilops tauschii. Next base: position 199,049,326 of record NC_053040.3, read on the forward strand.
AGGCAAATATGGACAGGAGGAGGACAGAGTTGGGATGGAGATGCAATGCCTGCAGCCCGTAGTGGTCGAGGACTTCATAAAAGAAATCGGAGAAGGGAGGAACCAACCCGACAGCGACGTTCCTCGAGAAGAAGGGGAAGAAGGTGCTCCCCTCAGGCTCAGGCTCGTCGGACGCGAGCCGGAGCTCCGTCTTCCCCCACTCATTCCTCTCGCCCGCTATAAGCAGGCGCACGGAGGCGAGGCACTTCTCCGTGACGGTGGGCGCCTCGAGGGCTGGTTCATACCAAGCCGGTGTTGAGGAAGTCTTGACCTTGCGCGGCGCCATGGGCGGCAGATGCAGAGCAAGGATGGAGCAGATCTAGAGATAGCGGCGGCAAAGAGCGAGAAAGGGGATCTGGAGTGAGACAAGGAAGAAGCAATGAAGGAAAGAACTGCCCGCGCCAGCCTTTGTCAGGGCAAGCAGTTGCCGAGGCAGCGTGGGGAAGCGGAGACGCCCGCGTCCAATCAACCGCCATACGTTGACCGAGGCCGCAGGCTTTTGGGGCCCGCGGTGCACCAAACTTGACCCTTGGCTTCGCCGTGAAGCCAAGCCCGAGCGCACCTTTGGCCCGGGGGCTACTGTCGGTGTTCTGGGAACGGGGATCCCCAGACTTGCCTGCCTGCGGCCCACAGCGTGGCTAAGCAGCAGGTCGTACGGCCCGTCTTCATCAGCAAGACAACCAAGACCCTCGCGAGGGTCCAAGCCTCGCGAGGCAGACGACGCAAGACCTCTTCTGGAGTGGCCTAGCTAGGCAGGCTCGCGAGGAGCAGAGATATCATGGCGAGGCAAACCTCACGAGGCTCTCGTGACGTGAGCCATGACGAACGGTACCAAGCGGGCGCCGGTGCGCGCAGTGTCCTTATTTCCTCTTTTGTGCTAAGGAGGCCAGCGCAGGCGAAGAGTACCGAGGCATCAGGCAAAGGTTGCCATATTGGTGCAACGAGACCAAGACCAGGAGGACGGCCAGGCGGAGGTCATCGTGGAGCCCAAGACGGCGTCACCCCAGGGCTTTTCGCAGGCGAAGACCGCTTTTGTCATGATAGCTTGTACTAGTCGTCCCCTTTCAAATTTGCCCGCCGTTGTTGGCTCCCTTCCCGCTCGATATTTGGGAAGAGGACCAGGGCCTATATAAGTAGAGCTAGCCACCACAGTAGAGGCAAGTTGAACTAGACGAATCCTCACGCCACAAGTTCACAAGCACAAGAACACCTTAACCTCAGGAGGCTTTCCTTCGCTTGTACTGTTCATCATCAGCCCAAGAGCCAATCCACCGCCACCACACTGGAGTAGGGTATTACACCACAACGGTGGCCGAACCAGTATAAACCTCGTGTCTTTCCACGTTGCGAGTTCGACAAGTTCATCCGCAAGATCTTAGCCAGCTAGAGCGTAGATCGGTAGGAGGGAGAGACTTCACGCTCACCCCAGTGTTCGAATCTTAAGGGTTTGCCGGAACCCCACATCCAACAGGCACTGCGGTCGCTCTACGAGAAGGGCTTGGAGGAGTCGCTGGCCGCCAGCAACGAGGGCCCCGCCCAGCTGCTCCCTTATCTGGTTGATGCGCTTGAGGACGTCGTGAGCGGTATCGGCCCCATGGCAGAGGAAGAAGCCCGCGTCTTTTCCTCAGCCGCGCTGACACGCGTCTTCAGCCACCTCCATCTTCGCGACCCTGCAACCCGCCTTGACGAGCTGCTGGAGTCTGTGGACAATGAGCATTGCGCGGCGGCTGCCGCAGTTGTGAAGGGTCAGGTGGAGGCCCTGCTGAAGAAGTTCCGCGCCTTCTCTCCCGCGCCGTCGACCGGCGGTGCTACTGATCCTACAACTCCGGCTGGCGGTATAGGTGAAGGTGACGCTTTTGAAGAAGAAGCGTCCCTCGCAGGCGATGGCGGCGACGTCCGGGGGTGACGAGATGGCTTGCTGGTGGCTCCTTTCGTACTTAACTCCCGCGACATGTACTGTGCCTCATGGAGGCGTTTAAACTTGCATTTGGTATTGGAAGAACCATATGTCTTGTAATATTTGCTTGAGATTTTGCAATTTCCTTCCCATTTGCTTTACGTTCTATGTCGGTAGGGCCTGACCCCGCGCATATCTCAGCCGCCGTTGGGTCGTCCGGATCACCAGGACGAGACCAAGGAGTGAGGGGCTACGTGTCCAGTTAGGCTCCTGAGTCGCGATGCTCAGGAGTCCCCCTTGACGCACAAACAGCTTATGGGAAGGAAATGCGGGAATAGGTCTAGTGTTCTACGCCGGCAGGGCCCGCCCCGCGCATACCTCAACCGTCGTTGGGTCGTCCGGATCACCAGGACGAGACCAAGGAGTGAGGGGCTACGTGGCCAGTTAGGCTCCTGAGTCGCGATGCTCAGGAGTCCCCCTTGACGCTCAAACGACCTTCATACCTTTTCCCTCGCCGAGGCTCGGCTCGGGAGAGGCACGCGACGACCAGGTCCGGGGGACCTGGCAGGGTGGCGTGTGCTTGGGCGTGACCCGAGCGCAGCCCCCGTGCCCAGCCTCCTCGCGCGGCTCTCCCGAGGTGAGGTGTTGCAACGAGGCCAGACTCTGAGCTCAGGGGATCCCTGAGGTTCATACGGCCATGGGGCCGCCCTCAGTTGTTTATCACCAGCGCGGAGCATAGCGCTTCCGCACTTGCACGGGCATAGCCTCTCCTCGGTAGTGTCGACGGCCAGTGCGGAGCATGGTGCTTCCACTGATACGTGGGAGGGGACTCCCTACTGTGGAGAGCCCCCGGGGCGTGTATAGCCCCGCCCTGACACGTGGCTTGCACGGGAGGGTTAGACGAGGTGTGTCTGGGCACTCGTGAGCCAGCACGGGACTCACGAGGCCCTACCTCAAGGCGGGTTGCGCCTGGTCTTGGTTCTTGATGGTTGTGGTGGTCCAGCGAGATGGTTAGGCAACCTGCGCCGAATGAACTTCCTGAGGTTATCGTACGAGAAGGCCAAGCACTAAAGACACCAGGAGGTGACGTGAACGGGGCCGGCCCGCCAGACAGAGCTCAGTCGTTGGATTTATCGACGCTGCAGGGACGGGCCCGAGCACAGACGCCGTGCCTAGCCTTCTTACACGAAGGATCCTGAAGAAAGACGATCGGCGCGCAGCTCCCATGGTGGGTGACAATCAAGTAGGTGATAACCATAGATAGATTATGCATGAAAAGTAGACTAGCTTAGGTAAATGCAAGAACGATAGATGCCACTGAGTCAGACCCGAGCGGCTTGGGGATGATGCAGCCCGAGGGGCGCCCCTAGTAGAGTAAGCTAAAGACGTAAAAGGATACATGCCGGAGGGACAGACCCACGCGGCCTGGGAATGATGCAACCCGAGGGGCGCTCCCAGCTAAATGAACTTGGAAAATATCACCTGGTTTCGTTGTCGAAGGGGTGTTGGGGCAGCTGAAGATGCGTGGCAAAGGGGTTGTCCTCACGAGCCACCGGGGCCCTGAGCCTCGGGAGGCTCTGGGGGTCCGGGCGGTTCCTTGAGGACCGTCTCCATCTCCGTCAGGACTGCGTGATGCCTGGCCTCCTAAGCCGCCAGGATGCTCCACGGGTTGCACTAGAAGGTGGCTGCCATGCTCGAAAGGCCAAATGGCATGCGAACATAGCTGTGAGGTGGGCCCTTGCAGCGTCCCACGCGTGAAGGTTAGAAAAGCTCCTCAAATGCGGCCATGTTGAGCCCTGGAATGTCGACGCAGACGCGCAGCCCGCCATCCTCGCCTGGATGGGGAGCTGCGCCAGGTGAGCGGCGGCCGCCGCGCATGGCTCTTGCATCCTGCAGCTCCTGAGTGACCTTGGTGAAGAACTCCTGAGCGTCGGGTGCTCGTCGCCCGGTATCCTCCTGAGGGAAACGTGCCGCAAATCACACCTCCACGTGGTGCCCGAGCGCCTCCCTCGTGACGTTGGCGAGGTCTGAGGCCCTCCAAAAGAGAGCCCCCAAGCCCTACCCGAGGAGGGTGCCGGGCGCGCCTTCCTATGTGAGGGAGGGAGGCGCCCCAGGCACGGGCGCCGATCCTGATGTTGCACCGGCAGAGGTGCGGCTCCCCTGAGGCCCTGCGCGTAGTAGCTGCTTCTTCTTCTTGGGGACGGCCTCAGGAGGGTACTACACTGTATTGTCGTCGGGGTCTTTGATTGATGTAGCTTGGAAGGTGCGCTCGAGGGAGCACACCGCATCTCTTTCTTCGCATGGGACAGTGATGATCCCGCCGCTTCCTGGCATCTTGAGGACGTTGTCGCCATGGTGGGTCACCGCCATGAACTTGGCCAGGGCTGGATACCCGAGGATGGCATTGTACGGCAGATGGATGTGGGCGAAGTCGAAGTCGATGAGCTCGGTGCGGTAGTTGTCGCGCTGTCCAAAGGTGACAGGGAGGCAGACCTGCCCTATCGGGGTGGTGGAGCCGTCAGTAACTCCTGAGAAGGGCTTGGTAGGCTGAAGCTGATCGTATGGCACTTGGAGGCTATCGAACGTCTCTACAGACAGGACGTTAAGCCTTGCGCCGCCGTAGATGAGGGTCTTGGTGACTTGCATGTTGCTGATGACGGGAGGGCGCCAGCGGTGGCCGCGCACTTGAGTTGGTCCGCAGAGCTGAAAGTGATGGCGCACTTGGACCACCTGAGCGGGCGCGTGGCCTCGAGCCTGGGAAGAGCTGCGTTCACCTCTGAGCAAACTGCTTGAAGATGCGCTGAGAGGCTGGGGCTTGAGCTCCACCCAAGATGCAGGCAACAACACGCGGTTCTTGGAAGCCCCCAGCCCCCTCGTCCTGATGGTGGTCGTCATTCCTTCTTGGTGGTGGCGGCAGCAGAGGAAGGCCAGCATTGCCCTGGGGGCGATCCTTGCGAGGTTGGTCCCTCCATGCGCCCTCACGAGGATGGTCCTATCAGCGGTCCTCATGAGGCCAGTCGCGCCACTCCTGGCGAGGGCCGCGGTCGTCCCAGCGTCCTCTGCCGCGTCCTCCTCCTCGGCCGTAGCCCCGGTCGTTGTGCTCAGGGCGTCGACTGAGGCGTCCATCGTGAATGGCCCTGAGCTCTTGACAGTCATTGGTGTTGTGGGTGTGTACGTTGTGGAAGGCGCAGAACGGTCGGCTGCTTTTGGACGACTCGGGAAGGTCTTGGCCGTGCTTCGTGTCTGGCTCCGCCGCGAGCACGGCTACTCCCTTGCGCTTCACGTCCTTGTCCTTGGCTTTCTTCTCCTCCGGGTCGATAGCTGGGAGCTCGAGGAGGGAAAGGTGCCCCTCCTCAGCTCTTGCGCACTTGGTCGTTAGGTTGAACAGCTCCAAAGTCGTGCAGAGCTCCTTGTGAATGGCGAGCTCCTCCTTCATCTTGACGTCGCGAACGCCATTAGAAAACGCGGAGATGATGGCCTCATCCGTCGCCTTGGGGATCTTGAGACGAACGCTGTTGAAGCGCTGGATGTACTTCTGGAGGGTCTCCCCTGGCTGCTGCTTGATGCAACGCAGGTCACCTGCGGCCGGCGGGCGGTCGCGAGTGCCCTGGAAGTTGGCGACGAAGCGGTCGCGCATCTCGTCTCAGGAGGAGATCGAGCTGGGAGGCAGGTTCAGGAGCCATGAGCGAGTGCCATCCTTGAGAGCCATGGGGAACCAATTCTCCATGACTTTTTCATCGCCATTGGCCGCCTCGATGCTCAGCTCGTAGAGCTGCAGGAATTCTGGGGGGTCGGGGGTGCCATCATAGTGAGGAGGCAGGTCCGACTAGAACTTGCCTGGCCAGGTGATGCTACGCAGCTCGGGAGTGAAGGCACGGTAGCCCGCGGTGGCCACCGAGACTCTTTGCTGATGTGGAGCCTGCCCTTGATGCCCGCGCACCGCCGCTGCAGGCAGCACACGGTCTTGTCGCAGTGGTGCCGGGAGCACGGGCGCATTCTCTTGCGGTCGGGGAACTTCTTCGCAGCTTCCTTCTTCACGCGCGGGCGCCCGACGCGGTGGGTCGCGCCGGAGGGCCGCGCGCCTTGGTGCCAGGACCTCGTCTTGGTGGAGAGGTGGTGGTGGTGCTCCGTGAGCCACGTCGCCCACAGCTGGCGGAGGGCGAGGGAGTGAGAGGGATGGCGCAGGGGAGCCCCCAGCGGAGCTGACGAGCTCGGCGATGCGGTGGAGCCAGTCCTCGTAGAGGTCGTCGACTGCGCGGTAGAGCAGGAGCTCGCGTGCCATGAGCAGCGCGGCCTGCGCGTCCGTGGGAGCACGATGATCAGGAGCGGTCTGAGTGATGCGGGCAGCGAGGGCAGCCCGACGCTCAGCACGGGCTCGACGAGCGTCCGCCATGGATGCGATGAAGCGACGGGACACGGATCAGTGGAAGGAAAGCTTCGGCGCACCCCTACCTGGCGCGCCAAATGTCGGATTTCGGGTTCCGGCAAAACCCATGAGGTTCGAACACTATGGTGCGCATGAAGATCTCTCCCTAACTAATCACGCCCTCATCCTCCCCGCAATCTCAAAGCCTAGCTCGACGAACCCGCAGAAAGAGAGACACAAGAGTTTATACTGGTTCGGGCCACCAATGTGGTGTAATACCCTACTCCAGTATGGTGTGGTGGATTGCCTCTTGGGCTGAGGATGAACAGTTACAAGGGAAGAACAGCCTCCTGAGGAGAGGTGCTCTTGCGCTTGGTGAACTTATGTGTGGTTGAGGATGATCTGAATCAGTTCGAGTTTCCTCCTACTGTGGTGGCTAGTTCTATTTATAGAGGCCCTGGTCCTCTCCCCAAATATTGAGCGGCAAGGGATCCAACAACGGCCAAATTCGAAGGGAGACAACTAGTACAAGTTATCCTAACTAAAGGTGGTCTTCGCCTGCCAAAGGCTCTGGTGGTGACACCGCCTTGGGCTCCAGGTGACCTCCGTCCTGCCGTCTCGCTGGTCTTGGTCTCATTGCACCGATATGGAAAACTTTGCCTGACACCTCGGGACTCCTCGCCTGCGCTTGCCCCTTTAGCACCAAAGAGGAAGCGAGGACACTGCGCGCGCTGGTGGCCGCCTGGCTGCAGTCGTCATGGCTTGCGTCACAGAAACCTCGTGAGGTGTCCCTTGCCTTGATCTCTCCGCCCCTCGCGAGCCAGCCTGATGAGGCAGCCCCCGAGGAGGTCTTGTGTCGTCCGCCTCGCGATGGTCTTGAGTGTTTGCTGGTGAAGATGGGCCGTACAAGGCCACTGGTGGAGCCACGCCGTGGGCCGCAGGCAGGCAAGTCTGGGGACCCCCATTCCTAGGACGCCGACAAAACTCATACCTTTAAACCTTGCCTCATATTCAAAGACTTGGTTTTGGAGATTGTAAATCTGGCTTTGGAGGAAGTTGATTTGCTCGTTGAAGGTGAAGATGATGTCCTTCATGGACTTGCCATCCACCTTGAGATCACGGGTGTAATCCGCGATCATGAGGTGATTGGCATTGAGTCCACGTTCCACCATCCCCTTGCACCGGAAAACCTCATGCTTCATAGCTTCCAGCCTGGCCTCCATGGTTCCCGTCCCCTTGGGACCTTGCACATCGCGGATGTGGAGCACCCCCTCATGCATGTGCATAATCTGAGGGTGTTGCATCACCTCCCGCAAATACGGGTTGATTACGTTCTCGAAGAACTTGTCCTTGGAGGAGCTTGAAGCGGCCATGGTTGATTGGATCTGTTAGAAAACAGCGAGGAGAATAAAATAGTGATTTTTCCGCGATACGGTGGTCAATAGGTTCGGGGGTATATAAAGATTTTTTATCTTGCGAAACAAGCAAACGGAAGAAAAATGGAGTCTGGAAGGTACCCGAGGTGGGCACAACCCACCTGGGCGCGCCTGGCGCGCCCTGGTGTCTTGTGCCCACCAGGCTGACCTTCGTGGTTGTTTATTATTTTTTTCCTAATTTTTTATATATTCCAATACTGACAAAAAATATTTTTGCTGATTTTCGGAGCATGTTTACTTACTGTATCACGTACCTCCTCTTTTTCACGATTCTGGAGTATTCCGGAAGGTTTCCTTTATGTGTTCTCCCGGTGTCATCGTTTGGATAATATTACTTTCAATATTAATGGGCGTACCTGAGATATAATGTTTTATTCTTTGCCCATTGACAACCTTCGGGTTAGTACCTTTGGCATTATTTATTTTGATGGCTCCAGATCGATAGACCTCCTCAATAACATAGGGACCTTCCCATTTGGAGGGAAGTTTTCCTGCAAAGAATCTGAAACGGGAATTGTACAAAAGAACATATTCTCGAACCTTGAACTCACGCATTTGGAATTTTTTTATCATGCCGTCTTTTAACTTTTTCTCTAAATAACTTGGCATTTTCATAGGCTTGGGTTCTCCATTCATCTAATGAGCTAATATCAAACAACCTCTTTTCACCGGCAAGTTTGAAATCATAGTTAAGTTCTTTAATTGCCCAATATGCTTTATGTTCTCACTCAAGAGGTAAATTACAAGCCTTTCCATAAACCATTTTATAAGGAGACATACCCATAGGATTTTTATATGTTGTTCTATAAGCCCAAAGTGCATCATCTAATTTCTTAGACCAATTCTTCTGGGACCTATTGACAGTTTTTTTGTAAAATTTACTTTATTTCTTTATTGCTGAGCTCAACTTTACCACTACACTGAGGATGATAAGGTGATGCAATTTTAGAAGGAAATATGCCCTAGAGGCAATAATAAAGTTATTATTTATTTCCTTATATCATGATAAATGTTTATTATTCATGCTAGAATCGTATTAACCGGAAACATGATACATGTGTGAATACATAGACAAACAGAGTGTCACTAGTATGCCTCTACTTGACTAGCTCGTTGATCAAAGATGGTTATGTTTCCTAGCCATTGACATGAGTTGTCATTTGATTAATGGGATCACATCATTAGGAGAATGATGTGATTGACTTGACCCATTCCGTTAGCTTAGCACTCGATCGTTTAGTATGTTGCTATTGCTTTCTTCATGACTTATACATTTTCCTATGACTATGAGATTATGCAACTCCCGTTTACCGGAGGAACACTTTGTGTGCTACCAAATGTCACAACGTAACTGGGTGATTATAAAGGTGCTCTACAGGTGTCTCCGAAGGTACTTGTTGGGTTGGCGTATTTCAAGATTAGGATTTGTCACTCCGATTGTCGGAGAGGTATCTCTGGGCCCACTCAGTAATGCACATCAGTATAAGCCTTGCAAGCATTGTAACAAATGAGTTAGTTGCGGGATGATGTATTACGGAACGAGTAAAGAGACTTGCCGGTAACGAGATTGAACTAGGTATTGAGATACCGACGATCAAATCTTGGGCAAGTAACATACCGATGACAAAGGGAACAACGTATGATGTTATGCGGTCTGACCGATAAAGATCTTCGTAGAATATGTGGGAGCCAATATGAGCATCCAGGTTCCGCTATTGGTTATTGACCGGAGACATGTCTCGGTCATGTCTACATAGTTCTCGAACCCGTAGGGTCCGCATGCTTAAAGTTAGATGACGGTTATATTATGAGTTTATGTGTTTTGATGTACCGAAGGAGTTCGGAGTCCCGGATGAGATCAGGGACTTGACGAGGAGTCTCGAAATGGTCGAGACGTAAAGATCGATATATTGGACGACTATATTCGGACATCGGAAAGGTTCCGAGTGATTCGGGTATTTCATGATAAATTTTATTATTCATGTTAGAATTGTATTAACCGGAAGCATAATACTTGTGTGAATACATAGACAAACAGAGTGTCACTAGTATGCCTCTACTTGACTTGCTCGTTGATCAAAGATGGTTATGTTTCCTTGCCATAGACATGAGTTGTCATTTGATTAACGGGATCACATCATTAGGAGAATGATGTGATTGACTTGACCCATTCCGTTAGCTTAGCACTTGACCGTTTAGTATTCTGCTATTGCTTTCTTCATGACTTGTACATGTTCCTATGACTATGAGATTATGCAACTCCCGTTTATCGGAGGAACACTTTGTGTGCTACCAAACGTCACAACGTAACTTGGTGATTATAAAGGTGCTCTACAGGTGTCTCCGAAGGTACTTGTTGGGTTGGCGTATTTCGAGATTAGGATTTGTCACTCCGATTGTCGGAGAGGTATCTCTGGGCCCACTCAGTAATGCACATCACTATAAGCCTTGCAAGCATCGTAACTAATGAGTTAGTTGCGGGATGATGTATTACGGAACGAGTAAAGAGACTTGACGGTAACGAGATTGAACTAGGTATTGAGATACCGACGATCGAATCTCGGGCAAGTAACATACCGATGACAAAGGGAACAACGTATGTTGCTATGCGGTTTGACCGATAAAGATCTTCGTAGAATATGTGGGAGCCAATATGAGCATCCAGGTTCCGCTATTGGTTATTGACCGGAGACGTGTCTCGGTCATGTCTACATAGTTCTCGAACCTGTAGGGTCCGCACGCTTAAAGTTTCGATGACGGTTATATTTTGAGTTTATGAGTTTTGACATACCGAAGGTTGTTCGGAGTCCCGGATGTGATCACAGATATGACGAGGACTCTCGAAATGGTCGAGACATGAAGATTGATATATTGGAAGCCTATATTTGAATATCGTAAGTGTTCTGGGTGAAATCGGGATTTTACCGGAGTACCGAGGGGTTACCGGAACCCCCCGGGGGCTTAATGGGCCATAGTGGGCCTTAGTGGAGAAGAGGAGAGGCGGCCAGGGCAGGGCCGCTCGCCCCTCCCCCCTAGTCCGAATAAGACAAGGAGAGGGGGGCGGCGCCCCCCCTTTCCTTCCTCTCTCCCTCCTCTTTCCCCCTTCTCCTATTCCAACAAGGAAGGGAGGGAGTCCTACTCCCGGTGGGAGTAGGACTCCTCCTGGCGCGCCCCTCCTGGCCGGCCGCACCTCCCCCCTTGCTCCTTTATATACGGGGGTAGGGGGCACCCCTTGGAGACACAACAATTGATCCCCTGGATCTCTTAGCCGTGTGCGGTGCCCCCTCCACCATAATCCACCTCGATAATATCGTAGCGGTGCTTAGGCGAAGCCCTGCGTCGGTAGAACATCATCATCGTCACCACGCCGTCATGCTGACGGAACTCTCCCTCAAAGCTCGGCTGGATCGGAGTTCGAGGGACGTCATCAAGCTGAACGTGTGCTGAACTCGGAGGTGCCGTACGTTCGGTACTTGATCGGTCGGATCGTGAAGACGTACGACTACATCAACCGCGTTGTGCTAACGCTTCCGCTTTCGGTCTACGAGGGTACGTGGACAACACTCTCCCCTCTCGTTGCTATGCATCACCATGCGTAGGATTTTTTTTGAAATTACTACGTTCCCCAACAGTGTCATCCGAGCCAGGTTTTATACATAGATGTCATATGCACGAGTAGAACACAAGTGAGTTGTGGGTGATATAAGTCATACTGCTTACCAGCATGTCATACTTTGGTTCGGCGGTATTGTTGGATGAAGCGGCCCGGACCGACATTACACGTACGCTTACGCGAGACTGGTTCTACCGATGTGCTTTGCACACAAGTGGCTGGTGGGTGTCAGTTTCTCCAACTTTAGTTGAACCGAGTGTGGCTACGCCCGGTCCTTGCGAAGGTTAAAACAGCACCAACTTGACAAACTATCGTTGTGGTTTTGATGCGTAGGTAAGAACGGTTCTTGCTAAGCCCAGTAGCAGCCACGTAAAACTTGCAACAACAAAGTAGAGGACGTCTAACTTGTTTTTGCAGGGCATGTTGTGATGTGATATGGTCAAGACATGATGCTAAATTTTATTGTATGAGATGATCATGTTTTGTAACCGAGTTATCGGCAACTGGCAGGAGCCATATGGTTGTCTCTTTATTGTATGCAATGCAATCGCCTTCTAATGCTTTACTTTATCACTAAGCGGTAGCGATAGTCGTAGAAGCATAAGATTGGCGAGACGACAACGATGCTACGATGGAGATCAAGGTGTCGCGCCGGTGACGATGGTGATCATGACGGTGCTTCGGAGATGGAGATCACAAGCACAAGATGATGATGGCCATATCATATCACTTATATTGATTGCATGTGATGTTTATCTTTTATGCATCTTATCTTGCTTTGATTGACGATAGCATTATAAGATGATCTCTCACTAAATTTCAAGATAAAAGTGTTCTCCCTGAGTATGCACCGTTGCCAAAGTTTGTCGTGCCCAGACACCACATGATGATTGGGTGTGATAAGCTCTACGTCCATCTACAACGGGTGCAAGCTAGTTTTGCACACGCAGAATACTCAGGTTAAACTTGACGAGCCTAGCATATGCAGATATGGCCTCGGAACACTGAGACCGAAAGGTCAAGCGTGAATCATATAGTAGATTTGATCAACATAGTGATGTTCACCATTGAAAGCTACTCCATTTCACGTGATGATTGGTTATGGTTTAGTTGATTTGGATCACGTGATCACTTAGAGGATTAGAGGGATGTCTATCTAAGTGGGAGTTCTTAAGTAATATGATTAATTGAACTTTAAATTTATCATGAACTTAGTCCTGGTAGTATTAGCCTATCTATGTTGTAGATCAATAGCTCGCGTTTTGCTCCCCTATTTTATTTTGATATGTTCCTATCAACTTGTAACGCCCACGATGCGGCTATATCTCCCACGTGTCGAGGCACGACTTAGGGTCATCTTCACACAATCCCATGTAATGAACAAGAATGGGATAACGAGAGTTGGCTTACAATCGCCACTTCACACAATACATAAATTAATTCATACATCATCCAAAAACCACACATAGACCGACTACGGTCAAATCCAAATGAAAATAAGACAACCCCAAATGCTAGATCCCCGATCGTCCCAACTGGGCTCCACTACTGATCATCAGGAAACGAAACATAGTAATGACCACGTTCCTCGTCGAATTCCCACTTGAGCTCGGTTGCATCATCTGCACTGGTATCGTTGGCACCTGCAACCGTTTTGGTAGAATCTGTGAGTCACGAGGACTCAGCAATCTCACACCCGCGAGATCAAGACTATTTAAGCTTATAGGAAAGGATGGGGTAATGAGGTGGAGCTGCAGCAAGCACTAAGCATATATGGTGGCTAACATACGCAAATGAGAGCGAGAAGAGAAGCAACACAACAGTCGCGAAGCTAGAAATGATCAAGAAGTGATCCTGAAACTACTTACGTTCATGCATAACTCAAACCGTGTTCACTTCCCGGACTCCGCCGAAAAGAGACCATCACGGCTACACACGTGGTTGATGTATTTTAATTCAATCAAGTGTCAAGTTCTCTACAACCGGACATTAACAAATTCCCATCTGCCTCATAACCGTGGGCACGGCTTTCGAAAGATAATACCCTCCAGGGGTGTCCCAACTTAGCCCATTATAAGCTCTCACGGTCAACGAAGGATAAACCTTCTCCCGGGAAGACCCAATAAGTTTCGGAATCCCGGTTTACAAGACATTTCGACAATGGTAAAACAAGACCAGCAAAGCCGCCCGAATGTGCCGACAAATCCTGATAGGAGCTGCACATATCTCATTCTCAGGGCACACCAGATTGTCCAAGCTTCCGATAGGCGAGCCCTGAGTTGGCCCTGGTGGCCACCGGCGACTGATGGGTTGGACCAACACTCAGAGGAGCACTGGCCCGGGGGTTTAAAATAAAGATGACCCTCGGGCTCGCGAAAACCCGAGGGAAGAAGGCTTAGGTGGCAAATGGTAAAACCAAGGTTGGGCCTTGCTGGAGGAGTTTTATTCAAGGCGAACTGTCAAGGGGGTCCCATAAATCACCCAACCGCGTAAGGAACGCAAACTCAAGGAACATAACACCGGTATGACGGAAACTAAGGCGGCAAGAGTGGAACAAAACACCGGGCATAAGGCCGAGCCTTCCACCCTTTACCAAATATATAGATGCATTAATTAAATAAGAGATATTGTGATATGCCAAAATATCCATGTTCCAACATGGAACCAACTTCAACTTCACCTGCAACTAGCAACGCTATAAGAAGGGCTGAGCAAAAGCGGTACCTTAGCCAAACAACGGTTTGCTAGGACAGGATGGTTAGAGGCTTGACATGGAAATATGGGAGGCATGATATAGCAAGTGGTGGGTAGCGCAGCATAGCAATAGACCGAACAACTAGCAAAGCAAAGATAGAAGTGATTTCGAGGGTATGGTCATCTTGCCTGCAAGGTTCTCAGAGTTGTCGAAAGCTTGATCCTCGTAAGCATACTCAACAGGTTCCTCGTTCATGAACTCGTCTCCCGGCTCTACCCACAGCAAGAACATAAGCAATGGAACCACAATCAATCACGGGAAATGCACAAGCAACATGATGCAATACATGCGTGATATGCGAGATGTGATATGCGATGCATATGCGTGCTCCGGAAGAAAAAGGATGCACAAAGCATCAACTTGGCAAACCAATTATGCCACTGGAAAGATGAGATGATTTCGGTCGAAATCGATATAATGATCACCGGAAACGGATGCACGGTTTGCAAATGGCGAGCAAAACAAGAATGACACGATTCTGCGATTAACAGCATGATAGCACTTAGAATACATCAAGAAACTATACTACGGCACCCCAACATAGCAACAAAGAATATTACAGTGATCTACCGGAGATGCTTGACAAAATATGAACACTGAGGTACGGCTAGATCACACAATAACAGGCTCAAACAAGCATGGCAAAAATGCAAAAGATATCAGTTTCACAGACTTGGTGAAAATACTGAACATGGCTGAAACATCATCAGGTAGCAATGTTCAGAGCAAGCAAAGCACATGCTGCAGGAACTTATCATAGCAAAACAAGCCATGGAATGAATCTGCTAAATGCATGGAACAAAAGTCCCTTACTGATCATGAGCCAAAAAGAATCAGAAGATATGATGGCACCCATGTAAACATAGCAAGTTTCGTTAACAGGTTTCAGACTTGGCAGAAAACAGAGCATGGCATTAACAGAATTATGAAGGCATCTTTGTGAGCTCGATTCACTCATCACAAAGCAATGCATGACAAAAAATCATACCTACAGCAAGAAGACATGTTCATGAAGCTAACCATGGCAAGAGCAAGTTCATAGCATGTATGGATCAACTACAACTACCTTGGCAAAATTGAATATCATGTTATCATTCTGCCAGGAACATTTTATAGCAAAAGTAGAGCAAGATTAAGACATGCTAGGGCACTCCATAATTGCAAACATGGGCATGGATGGATAGAGCACAACTATATCTACAACACATCCTTAGTGAACATACTCAAAAGAAGCATGGATCTCACTGTAGACACATGGATACATGGCAACAAAATAACAGTAGGTAAAGATTGAGACATGCTAGGGCACTCCAAATTTGCAAACTGGGTCATGGATGGATAGAGAACAACTATATCTACAAAACATCCTTACTGAACATACTCAAAAGAATCATGGATCTCACTGTAGACACATGGATACATGGCAACAAAATAACAGCAGTAAAAGACGGCAAAATCCTAAGTCCCTGAAAACAGAAACATCACGAAGCCTAGTTTGCATGCTTGTGCTAGTCACCACATAAATCACAAAAATACATGGCATACAACTCTGTAAAGATGGCATGGCATAGATCAAAACACTTGTAGAGCTCATGCCCATAAGATGCGCACATCAAATGCAACAAAAATAACAAAACATCAAGTTCTGGTAAGTAGCAGCAGTAAACAGCATATAGCACCCTTGCACCAGAGATTTGGGCATCAAGATGAACTCAAACGAGCATGGCACAATGGAACAAAATGAAGAGCATCTCATGATGAACATTTTGATATATCATGCACGCAAAACAGATCAGTATGCAATGAGATATGCCATGATGAACAGAGCAACATAATGTGATATCTTCGGGACTTGAGAGGAAAATACGGGGACAACCTCTCAGATCTAGGGTTCCTCACGCGAACCGAGGCAGCGGCGGCTCACCGGAGTAGGAGCATGCGGCGGCCGGAGAAATGCTCGGAGAGGTCGCCGGGGTTGGGGGGAACCGGATCCGGCGAGGGGAAGCGCGGCGTCGAGGGCGGCGCGGCGTGGAGGCGCGGACGGCGAGGACGGCGGTGGTCGGCGGCGGTCGGCGGCGGTCGGCGGCAGCAGTCGACGGAGGCGACGAGGCGGCGGGGTGCGGGAACGGCGGCGGTCGGCGGCGGCGCAGGCGGGGTCCCGCGCGGGGCAGCGCGCTCGGGCGGCGATGGGCTCGGCGGGCCGCGCGGTGGTGGGTGGCCGGGGTGCTGACGTGGCACGCCCCGGTTGGCTGCGGGCGGCGGCGCGGGTTCGTCCGGCACGGGACGGACGCGTCCGGCGGCGGAGAGGGGAAAGGGTTAGGGTTGGTCTGCGCGAAAAATCCGGTGGGATCACTTATTTATAGCTAGAGGGAGCTAGGAGACTCCAAATGGAGTGCGGTTTTCGCCCACACGATCGTGATCGAACGAGCGAGATCATGGAGGGGGCTTCAATGGGTTATTGGGCTGTTTGGAGGGGTGTTTGGCTGCAACACACAAACGGCCTTCGCGGTTACCCGGTTAACCGTTGGAGCATCAAACGACCTCCAAATGGAACGAAACTTGACAAGTGTTCTACCGGTGGTGTACCAAGGCCACTTGGCAAGACTCGGTCCATTCCAAGAACGTTTAACACCCGCTCACGAAAAGAGACAAAAGGGGTGCGCCGGTGCATGTGGGAGTGTCGGATTGCAAAACGGACAACGGGAAAAATGCTCGGATGCATGAGACGAACACGTATGCAAATGAGATGCGCATGATGACATGATATGAGATGCATGACATGAACAAAATGCAAAACGAAAAACAAAACCCGACCACGAAGGGAATATCATAACACATAGCCGAAAATGGCAAGAGTTGGAGTTACAAATATGGAAAGTTACATCTAGAGTGTTACAACACTCCACCACTACGAGAGGATCTCGTCCCGAGATCTAGGACTGAAAGAACTCCGGATATTCAGAACGGAGGTGGTCCTCGCGCTCCCAGGTGGCTTCTCGGTCGGAATGGTGCGACCACTTCACTTTCAGGAATTTGATTGACTTGTTGCGAGTCTTGCGCTCAGTTTCTTCAAGAATAGCAACGGGGTGCTCATGATAAGACAGATCTTCTTGGAGGTCAATCTCTTCGAAGTTGATGGTGTGCTCAGGAGTCTTGAAGCACTTGCGAAGCTGTGACACGTGGAACACATCGTGCACGTTCGCAAAATTGGAGGGAAGCTCAAGTTGATAGGCGATATCGCCTCTTCGAAATTGGAGATATAGCTCAAGTTGTAACGCCCCGGATCCGATGCGCCAGGTGTCTTCCAGTTATTCGTCGTTGTTGCCATGTCTTTTGCTTGCGTGTTGCATTTTGCCATGTCGTCATCTGCATTTCATATGCATGCTTTTCAAAACTTGCATCCGTTCGGGTTCCCCCGGTTCTCTCCGTTGTCCGTTCTGAGCCCAACCACACTCGCACGCACCCGCGGCACCTCCAAAATATTATTTTATAAGTGGTATAAAAATGTTCTCGGAATGGGATATAACTTGGCGTGCGGTCTTATTATAGTGTAGGTAGATCGCCTGTCAAGTTTCATCGCATTCGGAGTCCGTTTGATGCCCCAACGGATAACTATAGCGGCAGTATAGCCGGTCTTTCGTCGGACGTTTTTGGTCTCCGGAAACAGTTGCCAGGCTGCACTTCTCTTCTCTCCCCTCAGCCCAAGCCCTCTCTTCACAGCCCACCGACACCTCTCCTAGTCCCTCTCCGCTCCGGAGCAGTCCGATGGCGATCGAACGGTCCAAAAACGGATGAAATCCCCCTAACCTAGACCCCCCGCCTATTTAAACCCCCCTAACCTGCCATTTTGGGCCTAACCTACCCTAACCCCCCTCCCCCTCGGATCCAGCGCCGCCGCTATCCTCCTCGGAATCCGCGCCAGACCGATGCCCCGCCGCCACTTGTCGCCGCCAGAACCACCCAGTGCGCCACGTCGCCCCCAACCAACTCCCTCCGCCGCGGCCAGCGAAGCCCACGGGGAGCCCGCCCCGGGCCGCGACCGGGCCCGGCCCCGTGCGCCCCTGGCTCCCTCGCCCGCTCGCCCGAGCTCCCGCCTCCCCGAGATCCAGGTCAGGAGGAGCGCGACCCCGCCGCCATGGACCATCGGACCTTGCCTCCCCCGCCGCTGGAGCTCCTCCAGCCGGCGCCCGAGCGCCGCCCCGAGCCGCCCCTCGCCGTCGCCTTTGCTCTGCAGCCCCTCGTCTCGCGCCCTACCGCCGCATGGCGCCTCGCCTCCCGTCGGTGAGTGCATCGCCGGATCCCGCGTCCTCCGCCGTCCCTCGTCCCCGCCGGCCCCGGGAAACGGACGGATCCGGTGGATCCCGTCCAGATCCGCCCCTGCCCGGTGGGTCCCTGTCCTCCCCCGCCGCCTCCGTCGAGCTCCGTCGCCGGCGCTGCCATGGCCGATCGGGAGGAGCCTCGATCCGCCGTTGCGTCGACCGCGTGTGGCCTCCGCGTGGGCCCCGCGTCCGGCTCAGCCCCGGGCCC
This sequence comes from Aegilops tauschii subsp. strangulata, assembly GCF_002575655.3. NCBI lineage: Eukaryota > Viridiplantae > Streptophyta > Magnoliopsida > Poales > Poaceae > Aegilops > Aegilops tauschii. The sequence continues at coordinate 199,067,959 of NC_053040.3, forward strand.
AGCTGCAGCCTGCCCTGCCCGGCCCCTCAACTGCCCTGGGCCTCGGCCCGCTAGGTGAGAATCCCCCAGCCTGCCCCGTTGCTCTATCCGACGCCCTGGGCGTAGGATAGTATCATGCGCTCACTTTTGTTGTCTGCGATTTTGGCCAAGTCCCTGGAAACTGTTGCATGTTGCATACTTTGGCCTGCCATATCTCCATGACTATAGCTCCATTTTGCGTGCATCATATATCGAAATGTTCATCATGATGTGCTCTTCATTTTGTTCCATTGTGCCATGCTTGTTTGAGGTCATGTTGATTCCCTAATCATCGTTACAAGAGTGTTATATGCTGTTAACTGGTGTCTGTTTACAGAACTTGGTGATTTGTCTTTTTCATTGCATTTTGTGTGTGCATCCTATGAGCATGAGCTCTACATATGTTTTGAACTACATCTTGCTGTATTTACAGTGGTTCTAGTCTTGTATTTTTAGGATCTCTGTGGTGACTAGCACAAGCATGCAAAGTAGCCTCCATGATGTTGCTGTTTTCTGTGACTTGGGTCATTTCTGCTGTCTGAGTCTGTTATGTTGTGATGCCATGTAAACCTGCTGCTACAAGTCATTCTATGCATTATCTGGAGATGTTCACTAAGGATGTTTTTTTATAAATATTATGCTCTATCCATCCATTCCCTTGTTTTCATTTATAGCCTACTGTAGCTTTTTGTTATGATGCTCCAAACTTGCTAAATAATGCTGCTGTCAGCCTGTTAGCATGAAGTTCAATTTTGACATGTGTTTTGCTAGTGATCCATGCACGCTATGACTATGATATTGCCACGCTTAGCTTCATATTTGTGCCATCTTACTTCTAGTTACCTTGTCATGCCATGTATTGCTCTGTGGTGAGTGGTTCAAGCTCACCAACATGCCTACTTATCGTTGTTTCTGCCTTGAACTGTTATTTTCACCGTCTGAATCTGTCATATCACTTGCTATGTTTACGTGGGTGCCATCATATCTTCTGTACACTTTTGGCTCCTGATCAGTAAGGGACATTTGTTATATGCTTTGAGTTGAATCATACCATGCTTTCATTTTCCATGATCTGTTCATGTAGCATGTTGTTTGATAGCTCTAAACCTTGCAACCTGATGTTATTTCTGCCATGTCCTGGAATTCTGCCAAGTCTGTGAACCTGTTATTATTTGCAATTTTGACATGTCCTTTTGAGCATGTTCTATTGGTTTCTGGAGATAGCTCAGTTTTCATGTTTTGTTATGTTTTACCTGTACATCATGTCCGTGCCTTTTTTTTGCATGTTGAGTTGTTGTAGCATATTGTTTTGATGCTTGCTAGATGCCTAATTGCTGTTTTGGACAGATTGTTGCTATATCTTGGTTGGAGTGTATGTGTTGCACCGTTGCTCCGTTTTGAGCATGCTCTATATGAAACTTGCTTAGTTTTGCATGTAGTTTCATATTCCCTTGTTGCTTCCTTGTTTTGAGGTGTTTGCTTGATGTTTGTATGCATTTTGCATCAATGCCATGTTTAACTTGTTTTGCTCATATCTTCTAGGCCGTAGCTGCGAATCTAATGAACTTTATATGTAACTTGACTAGAATTTCATGTAGATCATCTTGGTGCATCTTAACTTGCTGTTTAACAACTTGAACATAAGGTTTATTCAGATCTGGACCAATTTTGAAATTTGCATATGAGGACTTACCGGAATTGTTATATGTTGTTTCCGGCCTCATTTAAACTTGCTTTGATGTGTTGTTCTTGTATGCATCATCTCTTGCCATGAGTAGCTTCATACAGCCTTGTCATGCATCATACTTGATTGAGTATCACGCCTTGTTCATGTGTGGTGTGTTTACCATGTTGTGTGCTTCTTCTCGATAGTTCCTGTGTCGTTGCGATCGTGAGGATTCGTTCGTCTTCGTGGCTTCATCTTCTTCATGGACTCGTTCTTCTTCCTAGCGGGATTTCAGGCAAGATGACCGTCACCTTGGATCTCACTACTATAATTGCTATGCTAGCTGCTTCGTTCTATCGCTTTGCTGTGCTACCTATCACTTGCTCTTCAAGCCTCCCAAATTGCCATGAACCTCTAACCCTTGTCACCCTTCGTAGCAAACTGTTGTTTGGCTATGTTACTGCTTTGCTCAGCCCCTCTTATAGCGTTGCTAGTTGCAGGTGAAGATGAAGTTTGTTCCATGTTGGAACATGGATATCATGAATTTTGTTGGGATATCACAATATTCTCTTATTTAATTGATGCATCTATATATTTGGTAAAGGGTGGAAGGCTCGGCCTTATGCCTGGTGTTTTGTTCCACTCTTGCCGCCCTAGTTTCCGTCATACCGGTGTTATGTTCCTTGATTTTCCGTCCCTTACGCGTTGGGTGATTTATGGGACCCCCTTGACAGTTCGCTTTGAATAAAACTCATGCAGCAAGGCCCAACCTTGGTTTTACATTAGCCTCACCTAGCCTTTTCCCTTGGGAGTCACGCTCCCGAGGGTCATCTTTATTTACCCCCCCCCCCGGGCCAGTGCTCCTTCGAGTGTTGGTCCAACCTGTCAGCCGTCGGTGGCCACCAGGGGCAACTCTGGGCTGGCCTACCGGAAGTTTGGACAATCCGGTGTGCCCTGAGAACGAGATATGTGCAGCTCCTATCAGGATTTGTCGGCACATTCGGGCGGCTTTGCTGGTCTTGTTTTACCATTGTCGAAATGTCTTGTAAACTGGGATTCCGAGACTGATCGGGTCTTCCCGGGAGAAGGAATATCCTTCGTTGACCGTGAGAGCTTATAATGGGCTAAGTTGGGACACCCCTGCAGGGTATAAACTTTCGAGAGCCGTGTCCGCGGTTATGTGGCAGATGGGAATTTGTTAATGTCCCGTTGTAGAGAACTTGACACTTGACTTAATTAAAACGCATCAACCGCGTGTGTAGCCGTGACGGTCCCTTCTCGGCGGAGTCCGGGAAGTGAACACGGTTTATGGGTTATGTTTGACGTAAGTAGGAGTTCAGGATCATTTCTTGATCATTGCTAGTTTCACGACCGTTCCATTGCTTCTCTTCTCGCTCTTATTTGCGTATGTTAGCCACCATACATGCTTAGTCGCTGCTGCAACCTCACCACTTTACCCCTTCCTTACCCATTAAGCTTTGCTAGTCTTGACACCCATGGTAATGGGATTGCTGAGTCCTCGTGGCTCACAGATTACTACAACAACAGTTGCAGGTACAGGTTTTGCGATGATCATGACGCGAGAGCGATGTTTCTTGTTTTGGAGTTCTTCTTCTGCTTCTTCTTCGATCAGGGGATAGGTTCGAGGTCGGCAGCCTGGGCTAGCAGGGTGGATGTCGTTTGAGCTTCTGTTTGTGTTTCATCCGTAGACGGATGTGGATCTTATGTATGATGTATTGATGTATTCTTGCGGCATTTGTATGCCTTGTATGTATCCCCATCTATTATGTAATGTTGATGTAGTGATATCCACCTTGCAAAAGCGTCTTCAAGATGCGCTTCTACCCTTGGTGGGACCTTCGAGTTCCTTTAGGATAGGGTCGCATCTTGGGCGTGACAAAACTAAGTTGAAAGATGTTAGTACCAATGATGCGGACTTGGTCCGTGATCTGAGGATTAACCTCATTGCTGCATAGAAGTATTATGTCCTTGATGCACCGCTAGGTGATAGACCTATTGCAGGAGCAGATGCAGACGTTATGAACGTTTGAGAAAAGCTCGGTATGATGAGTACTTGATAGTTTAGTGCACCATGCTTTACGGCTTAGAAACGGGACTTCAAAAATGTTTTGAACACCACAGAGCATATAAGATGTTCTAAGAGTTGAAATTGGTATTTCATACTCATGCTCGTGTCGAGAGGTATAAGACCTCTGACAGTACTTTGCCTACAAGATGGAGGAGAATTGCTCAGCTAGTGAGCATGTGCTCAGAATGTCTGAATACTACAATCACTTGAATCAAGCGGGAGTTAATCTTCCAGATAAGATAGTGATTGACAGAGTTCTCTAGTCACTATCACCAAGTTACTAGAACTTCGTGATGAACTATAATATGCAAGGGATAACAGAAATGATTCCCAAGCTCTTCATGATGCTGAAATCGATGAAGGTAGAAATCAAGAAAACATCAAGTGTTGATGGTTGACAAGACCACTAGTTTCAAGAAAAGGGCAAAGGGGAGAAGGGGAACTTCACGAAGAACGGCAAGCGAGTTGCTGCTCAAGTGAAGAAGCCCAAGTATGGACCTAAGCCTGAGACTAAGTGCTTCTACTGCAAAGGAACTGGTCACTGGAAGAGGAACTGCCCCAAGTATTTGGCGGATAAGAAGGATGGCAAGGTGAACAAAGGTATATGTGATATACATGTTATTGATGTGTACCTTACTAGAGCTCGTAGTAGCACCTGGGTATTTGATACTGGTTCTATTGCTAATATTTGCAACTCGAAACAGGGACTACGGATTAAGCGAACACTGGCCAAGGACGAGGTGACGATGCGCGTGGGAAACGGTTCCAAAGTCGATGTGATCGCTGTCGGCACGCTACCTCTACATCTACCTTCGGGATTAGTATTAGACCTAAATAATTGTTATTTGGTGCCAGCCTTAAGCATGAACATTATATCTGGATCTTGTTTGATGCGAGACGGTTATTCATTTAAATCTGAGAATAATGGTTGTTCTATTTATATGAATAATATCTTTTATGGTCATGCACCCTTAAAGAGTGGTCTATTTTTGATGAATCTCGATAGTAGTGATACACATATTCATAATGTTGAAGCCAAAAGATGCAGAGTTGATAATGATAGTGCAACTTATTTGTGGCACTGCCGTTTGGGTCATATTGGTGTAAAGCGCCTGAAGAAACTCTATACTGATGGACTTTTGGAATCACTTGATTATGAATCACTTGGTACTTGCGAACCATGCCTCATGGGCAAGATGACTAAAACGCCGTTCTCCGGTACTATGGAGAGAGCAACAGATTTGTTGGAAATCATACATACAGATGTATGTGGTCCGATGAATATTGAGGCTCGTGGCGGATATCATTATTTTCTCACCTTCACAGATGATTTGAGCAGATATGGGTATATCTACTTGATGAAACATAAGTCTGAAACATTTGAAAAGTTCAAAGAATTTCAGAGTGAAGTGGAAAATCATCGTGACAAGAAAATAAGGTTTCTACGATCTGATCGCGGAGACAAATATATGAGTTACGAGTTTGGTCTTCAATTAAAACAATGTGGAAGAGTTTCACAAATTCGTGCCACCTGGAACACCACAGCATAATGGTGTGTCTGAACGTCATAACCGTACTTTATTGGATATAGTGCAATCTATGATGTCTCTTACCGATTTACCACTATCGTTTTGGGGTTATGCATTCGAGACAGTTGCATTCACATTAAAAAGGGCACCATCTAAATCTGTTGAGATGACACCGTATGAACTGTGGTTTAGCAAGAAACCTAAGCTGTCATTTCTTAAAGTTTGGAGTTGCGATGCTTATGTCAAAAAGTTTCATCTTGATAAGCTCAAACCCAAGTCGGAGAAGTGCATCTTCATAGGATACCCAAAGGAGACAGTTGGGTACACCTTCTATCACAGATCCGAAGGCAAGACATTCGTTGCTAAGAATGGATCCTTTCTAGAGAAGGAGTTTCTCTCGAAAGAAGTGAGTGGGAGGAAAGTAGAACTTGATGAGGTAATTGTACCTGCTCCCTTATTGGAAAGTAGTTCACCACAAGAATCTGTTCCTGTGACTCCTACACCAATTAGTGAGGAAGCTAATGATGATGATCATGTAACTTCAGATCAAGTTACTACCGAACCTCGTAGGTCAACCAGAGTGAGATCCGCACCAGAGTGGTACGGTAATCCTGTTCTGGAGGTCATGTTACTAGACCATGACGAACCTACGAACTATGAAGAAGCGATGGTGAGCCCAGATTCCGCAATATGACTTGAGGCCATGAAATCTGAGATGGGATCCATGTATGAGAACAAAGTATGGACTTTGATTGACTTGCCCAAATGATCGGCGAGCCATTGAGATTAAATGGATCTTCAAGAGGAAGACCGACGCTGATAGTAGTGTTACTATCTATAAAGCTCGACTTGTTGCAAAAAGGTTTTCGACAAGTTCAAGGGATTGACTACAATGAGACTTTCTCACCCGTAGCGATGCTGAAGTCTTTCCCAATCATGTTAGCAATTGCCGCATTTTATGATTATGAAATTTGGCAAATGGATGTAAAGACTACATTCCTGAATGGATTTCTGGAAGAAGAGTTGTATAAGATGCAACCTGAAGGTTTTATCGATCCAAAGGATGCTAACAAAGTGTGCAAGCTCCAGCGATCCATCTATGGATTGGTGCTAGCATCTCGGAGTTGGAATATACGCTTTGATAAATTGATCAAAGCATATAGTTTTATACAGACTTGCGGTGAAGCCTGTATTTACAAGAAAGTGAGTGGGAGCACTACAACATTTCTGATAAGTATATGTGATAGACATATTGTTGATCGAAAATAATGTAGAATTATTCTGCAAAGCATAAAGGAGTGTTTGAAAGGAGTTTTTCAAAGAAAGACCTCGGTGAGGCTGCTTACATATTGAGCATCAAGATCTATAGAGATAGATCAAGACGCTTGATAAGTTTTTTCAATGAGTACATACCTTGACAAGATTTTGAAGTAGTTCAAAATGGAACAGTCAAACAAAGAGTTCTTGCCTGTGTTACAAGGTGTGAAATTGAGTAAGACTCAAAGCCCGACCACGGTAGAAGATAGAAAGAGAATGAAAGGCATTCCCTATGCCTCAGCCATAGGTTCTATAAACTATGCCATGCTATCTACCAGATCTATTGTATACCCTACACTTATTTTGGCAAGGGAGTACAATAGTGATCTAGGAGTAGATCACTGGACAGCGGTCAAAATTATCCTTAGTGGAATAAGGATATGTCGATACAAGTTTTGGCACTGATCCAGATGACTCTAAGTCTTCATCTGGATACATATTGAAAGTGGGAGCAATTAGCTAAAGTAGCTCCATGAAGAGCATTGTAGACATAGAAATTTGCAAAATACATACGGATCTGAATATGGCAGACCCGTTGACTAAACTTCTCTCGCAAGCAAAACATGATCACACCTTAGTACTCTTTGGGTGTTAATCACATAGCGATGTGAACTAGATTATTGACTCTAGTAAACCCTTTGGGTGTTGGTCACATGACGATGTGAACTATTGATGTTAAATCACATGGCGATGTGATCTAGATTATTGACTCTAGTGCAAGTGGGAGACTGAAGGAAATATGCCCTAGAGGCAATAATAAAGTTATTGTTTATTTCCTTATTTCATGATAAATGTTTATTATTCATGCTAGAATTGTATTAACCGGAAACATAATACTTGTGTGAATACATAGACAAACAGAGTGTCACAGTATGCCTCTACTTGACTAGCTCATTGATCAAAGATGGTTATGTTTCCTAGCCATGGACATCAGTTGTCATTTGATTAACGGGATCACATCATTAGGAGAATGATGTGATTGACTTGACCCGTTCCGTTAGCTTAGCACTTGATCGTTTAGTATTCTACTATTGCTTTCTTCATGACTTATACATGTTCCTATGACTGAGATTATGCAACTCCCGTTTACCGGAGGAACACTTTGTGTGCTACCAAACGTCACAATGTAACTGGGTGATTATAAAGGTGCTCTACAGGTGTCTCCAGAGGTACTTGTTGGGTTGGCGTATTTCGAGATTAGGATTTGTCACTCCGATTGTCGGAGAGGTATCTCTGGGCCCACTCAATAATGCACATCACTATAAGCCTTGCAAGCATTGTAACTAATGAGTAAGTTGCGGGATGATGTATTACGGAACGAGTAAAGAGACTTGCCGGTAACGAGATTGAACTAGGTATTGAGATACCGACGATCGAATCTCGGGCAAGTAACATACCAATGACAAAGGGAACAACATATGTTGTTATGCGGTTTGACCGATAAAGATCTTCGTAGAATATGTGGGAGCCAATATGAGCATCCAGGTTCCGCTATTGGTTATTGACCGGAGACGTGTCTCGGTCATGTCTACATAGTTCTCGAACCCGTAGGGTCCGCACGCTTAAAGTTTCGATGACGGTTATATTATGATTTTATGAGTTTTGATGTACCGAAGGTTGTTCGGAGTCCCGGATGTGATCACGGACATGACGAGGAGTCTCGAAATGGTCGAGACATAGAGATTGATATATTGGAAGCCTATATTTGGATATCAGAAGTGTTCCGGGTGAAATCGGGATTTTACCGGAGTACCGAGGTGTTACCGGAACCCCCCGGGGGCTTAATGGGCCATAGTGGGCCTTAGTGGAGAAGAGGAGAGGCGGCCAGAGCAGGGCCACGCGCCCCTCCCCCCTAGTCCAAATAGGACAAAGAGAGGGGGGCGGCGCCCCCCTTTCCTTCCTCTCTCCCCCCTCTTTCCCCCCTTCTCTTATTCCAACAAGGAAGGTAGGAAGTCCTACTCCCGGTGGGAGTAGGACTCATCCTGGCACGCCCCTCCTCGCCGGCCGCACCTCCCCCCTTGCTCCTTTATATACTGGGGCAGGGGGCACCCCTTGGAGACACAACAATTGATCCCTTGGATCTCTTAGCCGTGTGCGGTGCCCCCCTCCACCATAATCCACCTCGATAATATCGTAGCGGTGCTTAGGCGAAGCCCTGCGTCGGTAGAACATCATCATCGTCACCACGCCGTCGTGCTGACGGAACTCTCCCTCAATGCTCGGCTGGATCGGAGTTCGAGGGACGTCATCGAGCTGAACGTGTGCTGAACTCGAAGGTGTCGTACGTTCAGTACTTGATCGGTTGGATCGTGAAGACGTACAACTACATCAACCGCGTTGTGCTAACGCTTCCGCTTTCGGTCTACGAGGGTACGTGGACAACACTCTCCCCTCTCATTGCTATGCATCACCATAATCTTGCGTGTGCATAGGAATTTTTTTGAAATTACTGCGTTCCCCAACAATTTTATGGTTAACATCATACTTAGCAAGCATTCTATGGAAAGCACCATGAATAAAGTGTGAACCACCATCAGTCATTAAATATCTAGGGACTCCAAACCTTGGGAAAATAACTTCCTTAAGCATTTTAATAGAGGTGTTGTGATCAGCACTACTAGTTGGAATAGCTTCTACCCACTTAGTAACATAATCAACAGCAACCAAAATATGTGTATACCCATTAGAGGAAGGAAAAGGTCCCATATAATCAAAACCCCAACATCAAATGGTTCAACAGCAAGTGAATAATTCATAGGCATTTCGTGACGCTTGCTGATATTACCAATTCTTTGACATTCATCACAAGATAAAACAAACTTACGGGCATCCTTGAAGAGAGTAGGCCAATAAAAACCAGATTGCAATACCTTGTGAGCAGTTCTGTCTCCCGCATGATGCCCTCCATAAGCTTGAGACTGACATTTCCGTAGGATTTGTCCCTGTTCATGCTCTGGTACACAACGTCTAATAATACCATCTACTCCTTCTTTATAAAGATGTGGGTCATCCCAAAAGTTTTGTTGGTATGTGAAGCTAGGTGGTATATATTTAGCAACGATGTAATTAGCATAGTCAGCATACCAAGGAGTGTTATGAGAAACATTTATTGCAGCTAATTGTTCATCAGGAGAACTATCATTAATAGGTTGTGGGTCATCAAGAATATTTTCAAGCCTAGACAAGTTATCAGCCATGGGGTTCTCAGCCCCCTTTCTATCAGTGATATGTAAGTCAAATTCTTGTAGCAAAAGAACCCACCTAATGAGTCTAGGTTTCGCATCTTTCTTTTCCATAAGATATTTTATAGCAGCATGGTCGGTGTGAACAATTACTTTAGAATCAACAATTTAAGATCTGAATTTATCACAAAAAAACACCACTGCTAAGAATTATTTCTCAGTAGTATCATAATTTCATTGAGCACTCTCTAGAGTTTTACTAGCATAATGGATAACATTTAATTTCTTATCAACTCTTTGTCCTAGAACAGCAGCAACAACATAATCACTAGCATCACACATAATTTCAAAAGGCAAGTTCCAATCAGGTGGTTAAACAATAGGTGCAGAAATCAAGGCTTTCTTAAGTGTTTCAAAGGCTTCTACACAATCATCATCAAAAACAAATGGAACAACCTTCCGTAAAAGATTTGTAAGAGGCCTAGAAATTTTAGAGAAATCTATAATGAACCTCCTCTAGGAACCAGCATGACCGAGGAAACTACGAATAGCTTTGATATCTTTAGGACATGGCATTTTCTCAAGTGCATCAACTTTAGCTTTGTCCACATCAATACCTCGTTCAGAAATTTTATGTCCCAAGACAATACCTTATTAACCATAAAGTGGCCTCCCAATTCAGGACAAGATTAGTTTGTCGCATTTCTGCAAAACTCGATCAAGGTTGCTTAAGCAATCATCAAAAGAAGTTCCATATACAGAGAAATCATCCATGAAAACCTCAACAATCTTTTCACAAAAATCAGAGAATATAGCAGTCATACATCTTTGAAAGGTAGCAGGTGCATTGCATAATCCAAAAGGCATACGTCTATAAGCATAAGTACCAAAAGGACAAGTAAAGGTGGTTTTCTCTTGATCAGGTTGTGAGACAGGTATTTGAGAAAAAATAGAATATCCATCAAGGAAGCAAACTGTGTGTGCTTTCACAATCTTTCTAGCATTTGATCAATAAAAGGCAGAGGGTAATGATCTTTTCTAGTGGCTTTATATAATTTTCTAAAATCAATTACCATTCTACAGCCAATGACAATTCTTTGCAGAATAAGTTCATTCTTATCATTAGGAACAGCAGTAATACCTCCCTTCTTAGGGACACAATGAACATGACTTACCCATCTACTATCAGCTATAGGATAAATTATACCTGCTTCCAGAAGCTTCAATATTTCAGTTCTTACCACTTCTTTCATTTTAGAATTTAAACTTCGTTGGTGATCAACAACGGGTTTAGCATCAGGTTCCATATTAATTATATGTTGAGAGAGAGTGGGACTAATGCCCTTTAAATCATCAAGAGTATATCCAATAGCAGCTTGGTGCTTCTTCAGAACCTTCAATAATCTTTCTTCTTCATGTTCTGAAAGGTTAGCAATAATAATAACAGGATATATATTTTTCTCATAAAGATAAGCATATTTCAATGTGTTTGGCAATTTTTTTAATTCAAACACAGGATCACCTTTATGTGGAGGAGGACCTCCTAGATTTACAATAGGAAAATTGTGTTTAAGCAGAGGACGTTGTTCAAAGAAAATCTTATCTATTTCATATCTTTCATGCATATGCATATCATTCTCATGGTCTAGCAAATATTGTTCTAATGGATCAGAAGGAGGCACGGCAATAGAAGCAAGACCAATTATTTCATCCTTACTAGGCAATTCTTTCTTATGATGCTTTCTACTAAACTTAGAGAAATCAAACTCACGAGACTCATCACCAGAACTTACAACAACGGTTTGCTTCTCACAATCTATTTTAGCATTAACGTGTTCAAGAAAGGTCTACCAAAGATAATGCGACAAAAGTCATCTTGTGGGGAACCAAGAACACGAAAATCAGTAAGGTATTATATTTTCCTGCACAAGACTCAAAAACATCTCTAACAATCCCAAGTGGTGTCATGGTGTCTCTATTAGCAAGTTTAATAGTAACATCTATGTCTTCTATCTCAGCGGGTGCTATATCATTTGTAATTTCTTGATATAAGGTAAAAGGAATGGCACTCACGCTAGCACCTATGTCACACAAACCATGATAACAGTGATCTCCTATCTTAACTGAGACAAAAGGCATGCCAACAACGGGTCTATGTTCATCTTTTTCATCGGGTTTGGCAATTCTAGCAGCTTCATCACAGAAGTAAATAACATGCCCATCTATATTTTCTACCAAGAGATCTTTAACCATAGCAACACTACGTTCTACCTTGATTTGTTCAGCTGGTTTAGGTGTTCTAATATAACTTTTGTTGACCTCAGTTGAAACTTTAGCATGTTCCTTTATCCTAACAGGCAAAGGTCGTTTTTCAATATAAGCAGTAGGAACAACTGTATCAACATTATAAATAATAGTTTCATCTTTAGCTATTACCGGTTCTTTTATTTCTTCTTTAATAGGTGGGTGATATTTAAACCACTTCTCCTTAGGAAGATCAACATGAGTAGCAAAAGATTCACAAAAGGAATCTACTATCTCAAAGTCAAGTCCATATTTAGTGCTAAACTTTTGAAAAGCATCGGTATTCATAAAAGATTTAACACAATCATACTTAAGCTTAATACCTGACTCTTTACCTTCGTCGAGTTCTCAATCTTCAGAGTTGCATTTAATTTTTTCTAAAAGATCCCACCGGAAGTCAATAGTCTTCTTCATAAAGGAACTGGTACAAGAAGTATCGAGCATGGATCAATCATCATGAGAAAGCTGAGCATAAAAATTCTGAATGATAATTTCTCTTAAGATCTCATGATTGGGGAATGAATACAACATTGACTTAAGCCTCCCCAAGCTAGAGCGATACTTTCTCCTTCACGAGGCCCAAAATTATATATGTAATTCCGATCACAATGAACTAGATGCATAGGATAAAAAATTTCGTGAAACTCCAATTTCAATCAATTCCAATTCCAAGATCCAATATCATCGCATGGCCTATACCATGCCAATGCTTTTACCTTCAAAGATAAAGGGAAAACCTTCTTCTTAGCTTCATCTCCAGGTAAACCTGCAATCTTAAATAATCCACAAATTTCATCCATATATATCAAGTGCATATCAGGATGTTCGGTTCCATCTCTTGCATAAGGTTTAGCTAGCATTTTTTCTATCATACTGATACGTCTCCATCGTATCTATAATTTATTATTGTTTCATGCCAATATTATACAACTTTTACATACTTTTGGTAACTTTTTATATGATTTATTGGACTAACCTATTGATCCAGTGCCCTGTGCCAGTTCCTGTTTTTTGCATGTTTCTTGTATCGCAGAATATGCATATCAAACGAAGTGCAAATGCAATAAAATTTTACAGAGAATTATTTTGGAATATATGTGATTTTTGGAGTTGGAACCACCGCAAACGGAGGCCCACACAGGGCACAAGACACCAGCGCACCACCCCTGAGCCAGGCGCGTGGTGGTGGGTTGTGCTCACCTCGTACGTCAGTTGGAGCTCTACTTCGGGCACAAGGAAGCTTATATCCGGAAAAAAAATCGTGTTAAAATCTCAGCGCAATCGAAGGTACGGATCTCCGGGAATATAAGGAACGGTTTTCGGCCAGATCTGGGAACGTGAAACAGAAGAGAACAGAGAGGGATATCCAATCTCAGAGGGGCTCCCGCCCCTCCGCCGCCATGGAGACCAAGGACCATAGGGGGAACCCTCCTCCCATCTAGGGGGGGACCAAGGAAGAACAAGAAGGAGGGGGCGCTCTCTCCCCCTCGCTTCCGGTGGCGCCGGAGTGCGGCCGGGGCAACGATCGGGACGGCAATCTACATCAACAATCTTGCTACCGTCAACACCAACTTTCTCCCCCTCTATGCAGCGGTGTAACACCTCTTCTCCCTGCTGTAATCTCTACTTAAACATGGTGCTCAACTCCATATATTATTTCCCAATGATCTATGGTTATCCTATGATGTTTGAGTAGATTCGTTTTGTCCTATGGGTTAATCATGATCTTGGTTGGTATGATTGTACACTTTATTTATGGTGCCGACCTACGCTGCCCTCCGTTCTCGTGCAAACATGAGGGGGCCCCGCTGTAGGGTGTTGCAATATTTTCATGGTTCGCATATGGTGGGTTGCGAGAGTGACAGAAGCTTAAACCCGAGTAAGTGGGGTATGACGTATGGGGATAAAGAGGACTTGATACTTAATGTTATGGTTGGGTTTCACGGCCTTAATGATCTTTAGTAGTTGCGGATGCTTGCTAGGGGTCCAATCATAAGTGCATATGATCCAAGTAGAGAAAGTATGTTAGCTCATGCCTCTCCCTCATATAAAATTACAAGAACGATTACAGGTACTTGTTATCGATTGCCTAGGGACAAATAACTTTCTTGTTGACACAAACCCTTTTCCTAAACACCTAACTTTTATTATCCTACAAAGTACTTCTAGTTTTATTCATGCAAAGTAGTTCTAGCATCACACCTACAAAATAGTTTCATACTTGTTTTTGGTAAAGCAAACGTCAAGTGTGCGTAGAGTTTTATCGATGGTCGATAGAACTTGAGGGAATATTTGTTCCGCCTTTAGCTCCTAGTTGGGTTTGACACTTATTTATCGAAGAAGGCTATAAACGCTCCCCTATACTTGTGGGTTATCAAGACCTTTTCCTGGCGCCGTTGCCGGGGAGCAATAGCGTGGGGTGAATATTCTCGTGTGTGGTTGTTTGCTTTATCACTAAAGTAGTTTTCATTTCCTGTTCTAAGTTGTTCTCTATCTTTAGTTCCGGATATGGAACACGAAACACCAAAAAAATAGTGGTACTTGCTACATGGAGATGGGGAACCTCCTAAAACCCTCGATGCTCGTTATGTGAAAAATATGCACTAATTTGATAATCCTGAGAAAACCCCATTCAACATGTTAATGGGGGTAACGTTGGATCAACGTGAATACTTTAGGGATTATCGGTTGACACAAAAAGGGAAACTTTTATGGGATCAAATTTATATGTTGCATTGGTATGCTCGGGATTTATGCTTGAGATATGATTATACTTGTTGCTCTTGGATGAACGCTATACACCTTCCCTTTTCATGCTAATTTAATGATAATGAAACCTTGGCTTCTTACGCTAATGGTATATATGATTATTATGATGTGGAAAGAATAGAAGAATTTGTTGCTTTTGAGGGTGCTTATGAATTTGAATCTTTGTTTGAAAAGTATGAAGCTTTTGATGATGATGTTTATAGACCTAAATTTTTTGCCATCCTTAAATATTGGTATGATAATTATAAATATAATTCCGATATTGATGAATTTATTGAGAAAATCTCCACTGTCCAAGAAGAGACTAATATTTTGCAAGAGTCTATGTAAGAAGAAATTGATGAAATTGCGAGCTCATTGGATGAAAAAGATGATGAGGAGAGCGAAGAACAAAAGGAGGAAGAGCGGATTAGCTACCCGTTCCCACCTTCTAATGAGAGTAACCCTCCAACTCATACATTGTTTAGTGTCCCTTCGTTCTTCCGAAAGATGAATGCTATGATAATTGCTATGATCCCGTTGATTCATTTGAAATATCCATTTTCAATGAAAGTGATGCTTGCTATGCTTGTGGCCAAGATGCCAATATGAATCATGCTTATGGAGATGAACTTGCTATAGTTGCATATGTTAAGAATGAAATTGTTGCTATTGCACCCACGCATGATAGTCCTATTATCTTTTTAAATTCTCCAGACTACACTATATCGGAGAAGTTTGCACTTATTAAGGATTATATTTATGGGTTGCATTTTGCTACTACACATGATGATTTTGATGAATATAATATGCATGTGCTTGCTGCTCCTACTTGCAATTATTATGAGAGAGGAACTACATCTCCACCTCTTTATGTTTCCAACACGAAAGAATTGCAAGAAACTGTTTATACTATGCATTGGCCTTTACTTGATGTGTATAAATTGTTCTTGTATGACATGCCTATGCATAGGAAGAGAGTTAGACTTTGTCATTGCATGATATATGTTGCTTTGTGCTCTTTACTAAATGCCAAATCATTGTTAATTAAAATTGGCTTTGATATACCTTGGGATCCGGGTGGATTCATTACTTGAGCACTTTATGCCTAGCTTAATGGCTTTAAAGAAAGCGCTGCCAGGGAGAAAACCCGGAAGTTTTAGAGAGTCATTTATTTCTATTGAGTGCTTTTATAAAGTTTAAAAAAATAGAGGAGAACTTAACACTTCAAAAAAAGAAATGCGGAAGTGAGAGAGACGAGCATTGTGAAAGTGGGGGACGTCCTTGAACTTTGTTCATGCCCATGGAAACTTTATGGATCTTGAATTGCAGAAACTTTTCAACAAAAATAATTATCCCCTTGTACAATTCCATTTTATTATAAAAATAATGTGCCAAGATTTGCCTTTAGGATGATTAGATTGCTTGTTGGTATGTGTGGTGCAGAAACAGAAACTTTGGCTGTAGCATGTGAATTTTCATTTTTTACTGGAATGTCAAAAGGTTCTGAAACTTTTTGCACAGTCTTGCTACACAAATTGTTTACATTGTCCTAATTATTCAGAATTTTTGGAGTACCAGAAGTATGGTATATGTTCAGATTGCCACAGATTGTCCTGTTTAAGACAGATTCTATTTTTGCTGCATTGTTTTGCTTGTTTTGATGAAAACTATCAATTTTTATTGGTGGTATAAGACATGGAAAAGTTATATTGCAGTAGCTACAATGCAAAAACAAAACATGAATTGGTTGCAAAATTACTTATAGTAGTGATTTGCTTTATTATACTAACGGATCTTACCGAGCTTTCTGTTGAGTTTTGTGTGGATGAAGTGATCAGAGATCGAGGAGGTCACGACATGGAGAGAAGAAGGAGAGGCAAGAGCTCAAGATTGGGGATGCCCAAGGCACCCCAAGTAAATATTCAAGGAGACTCGAGCGTCTAAGCTTGGGGATCCCCGGAAGGCATCCCATCTTTCTTCAACAAGTATCGGTATGTTTTTGGTTTCGTTTCGTTCATGTGATATGTGCAAATCTTGGAGCGTCTTTGCATTTAGTTTTTCCCTTTTTCTTTTATGCACCATGCTGGTATGAGATAGTCCATGGTTTATCTGTAGAATTCTCATTGCACTTCACTTATATCTTTTGAGTATGGCCTTGTAGAATGCTTCATGTGCTTCACTTATATCATTTAAAGTTTGGATTGCCTGTTTCTCTTCACATAGAAAACTGTTATTTGTAGAATGCTCTTTTTCTTCACTTATATTTGTTAGAGCATGGTCCTTTGTAGAAAGAACTAAACTCTCATGCTTCACTTAAATCTATTTAGAGAGTCAACAGGAATTGGTCAATTGCATGGTTAGTCACAAAATCCTACATAAAACTTATGGATCACTGAATATGATATGTTTGATTCCTGGCAATAGTTTTGTGATATAGAGATGGAATATGTGGAAGGTACTAGTAAATGGTTGTGTTTAGTAAGAATATTGGTGTTAAGGTTTGTGATTCCCAAAGCATGCACGTATAGTCTCTCGTTATGCTATGAAGTTGGAGCATGATTTATTATTGATTGCCTTCCTTATGAGTGGCGGTCGGGGAAGAGCGATGGTCTTTTCCTACCAATCTATCCCCCTAGGGGCATGCGTAGTAGTACTTTGCTTCGAGGGCTAATAAACTTTTGCAATAAGTATATGAGTTCTTTATGAATGATGTGAGTCCATGGAATATACACACTCTTACCTTTCCGCAATTTGCTAGCCTCTACGGTACCGTGCATTGCCCTTTCTCACCTCGAGACGTGGTGCAAACTTCGCAGGTGCATCCAAACCCCGTGATATGATATGCTCTATCACACATAATCCTTATTATATCTTCCTGAAAACAGCCACCATACCTACCTATTATGGCTTTTCCATGGCCATTCCGAGATATACTGCCATGCAACTTCCACCGCTTCCGTTTGATGACTTGAGCATTCATTGTCATATTGCTTTGCATGATCATATAGCTGACATAGTAGTTGTGGCTCAGCCACCGTTCATCATTTTTCCTACATGTTATGCTAGATCATTGTACATCCTGGTACATTGCCAGAGGCATTCATATAGAGTCATACTTTGTCATAGGTATCGAGTTGTAATTTTTATTTCTTTTGAGTTATAAGTAAATAGAAGTGTGATGATCATCATTATTCATTTTTAGAGCAGTGCCCTAGTGAGGAAAGGATGATGGAGACTATGATTCCCCCACAAGTCGGGATGAGACTCTGGACAATGAGAGAAAAAAAAGAAAAAAGAAAGAAAAAAGAAAAAAAAAGAAAAAGAAAAAACTTAAATAAACAAAGAGAGAAGGGGCATTGTTAGTATCCTTTACCACACTTGTGCTTCAAAGTAGCACCATGTTTTTCATATGGAGAGTCTCCTATGTTCTCACTTTCACATACTAGTGGGAATTTTTCATTATAGGATTAGATGCACACCCACTTAGTTTTCATATTGAGATTTCATACACTTACAGCTCTTAGTGCATTCGTTGCATGGCAATCCCTACTCCTCGCATTGATATCAATTGATGGGCATCTCCATAGCCCGTTGGTTAGCAGCGTGGATGTGAGACTTTCTTACCTTTTTGGTCTTCTTTATATTTACCCCTATCATCATACTCTATTCCACCTGTAGTGCTATATCCATGGCTTGTGCTCATGTATTGCGTGAGGGTTGAAAAGGCTGAAGCGCGTTAAAAAGTATGAACCAATTGCTCGGCTTGTCATCGGGGTTGTGCATGATAAATACTTTGTGTTAAGAAGACAGAGCATGACAAGACTATATGATTTTGTAGGGATAACTTTCTTTAGCGTTGGTATTTTGAAAGACATGATTGTTTGTTGGGATGCTTGACTATTGATGTCTTTATGTAAAATTATAGACTATTGCTTTGAATCACTTATGTATTAATATTAATGCCATGATTAGATATATAATCAAGTTTATGCTAGGTAGCATTCCACATAAAAAATTATCTTTTTTATCATTTACCTACTCGAGGACGAGCAAGAATTAAGTTTTTTTATTGTTTCATGCCAATATTATACAACTTTTACATGCTTTTGGCAACTTTTTATATGATTCATTGGACTAACATCCAGTGCCTAGTGCCAGTTCCTTTTTTTGCATGTTTTTTGTATCACAGAATATCCATATCAAACGAAGTCCAAATGCAATAAAATTTTATGGAGAATTATTTTGGAATATATGTGATTTTTGGGAGTTGGAATCACCGCAAACGGAGGCCCACACAGGGCACAAGACACCAGCGCACCACCCCTGAGCCACGCGTGGTGGTGGGTTGTGCTCACCTCATACATCGGTTGGAGCTCTACTTTGGGCACAAGGACTCTTATATCCGGAAAAAAATCGTGTTAAAATATCAACGCAATCAGAGTTACGGATCTCCGGGAATATAAGAAACGGTTTTCGGCCAGATCTAGGAACGTGAGACAAAAAAGAACACAGAGGGAGATCCAATCTCGGAGGGGCTCCCGCCCCTCCGCCGCCATGGAGACCAAGGACCAGAGGGGGAACCCTCCTCCCATCTATGGGGGAGGCCAAGGAAGAAGAATAAGGAGGGGGCTCTCTCCCCCTCACTTTCGGTGGCGCTGGAGTGCCGCCGGGGCAACGATCGGGACGGCGATCTACATCAACAATCTTGCTACCATCAACACCAACTTTCTCCCCCTCTATGCAGTGGTGTAACACCTCTTCTCCCCGCTGTAATATCTACTTAAACATGGTGCTCAACTCCATCCCAATGATCTATGGTTATCCTATGATGTTTGAGTAGATCTGTTTTGTCCTATGGGTTAATCGTGATCTTGGTTGGTATGATTGTATATTTTTTTATGGTGCTGTCCTACGGTGCCCTCCGTTCTTGTGCAAACGTGAGGGGTCCCCACTTTAGGGTGTTGCAATATGTTCATGGTTCGCTTATGGTGGGTTGCGAGAGTGACAGAAGCTTAAACCCGAGTAAGTGGGGTATGACGTATGGGAATAAAGAGGACTTGATACTTAATGCTATGGCTGGGTTTCATGACCTTAATGATCTTTAGTAGTTGCGGAAACTTGCTAGGGGTCCAATTATAAGTGCATATGATCCAAGTAGAGAGAGTATGTTAGCTCATGCCCCTCCCTCATATAAAATTACAAGAATGATTACCTGTACTTGTTAATGATTGCATAGGGACAAATAACTTTCTTGTTGACACAAACCCTTTTTCTAAACACCTAACTTTTATTATCCTGCAAAGTACTTCTAGTTTTATTCATGCAAAGTAGTTCTAGCATCACACCTACAAAATAGTTTCATACTTGTTTTTGGTAAAGCAAACGTCAAGTATGCGTAGAGTTGTATCGGTGGTCGATAGAACTTCAGGGAATATTTTTTCTGCCTTTAGCTCCTCGTTGGGTTCGACACTCTTATTTTTCGAAGAAGGCTACAAACGATCTCCTACACTTGTGGGTTATCACATACCCGAAGGAATGTCATAACCAATATTTCCAGTAGGTGAAGTAGGTTGAGGGGTAACTAATTGTGGTTCCGGTCGAGGTGAAGATACCCTGAACAAACTCCTCAAAGGAATGTTTTCCATAGTAACAAATGACAGTAAATTTCAGCACGTAGTAATAACTTTTCCTTACCGATTTCCACTTACCAAAAGCGATTCACTCCCCGGAAACGGCGCTAGAAAAGATCCGTGATGACCCACAAGTATATGGGATCAATAGTAGTCCTTTCGATAAGTAAGAGTGTCAAACCCAACGAGGAGCAGAAGGAAATGACAAGTGGTTTTCAGCAAGGTATTCTCTGCAAGCACTAAAATTATGAGTAACGACTAGTTTGATAGAAAGATAACTTGTAACATGCAAGTAACGGTAATGGTAGCAAGGTAGCCCAATCCTTTTGAGGCAAAGGACAGGCCAAAACGGTCTCTTATGATAAGCAAAGCGTTCTTGAGGGTACACGGGAATTTCATCTAGTTACTTTCATCATGTTGGTTTGATTCGTGTTCCCTACTTTGATAATTTGATATGTGGGTGGACCGGTGCTTAGGTGTTGTTCTTACTTGAACAAACCTCCTACTTATGATTAACCCCCTCGCAAGCATCCGCAACTATGAGAAAAGTATTAAGAATAAATTCAAACCATAGCATTAAACTTTTGGATCCAAATCATTCCCTTACGGAATAGCGCATAAACTAGGGTTTAAGCTTCTGTCACTCTCACAACCCATCATCTTATAACTACACCACAACACATTCCCTTAGGCCCAAATATGGTGAAGTGTCATGTAGTCGACGTTCATATGACACCACTAAGGGAGTCACAACATACATACCGTCAAAATATCGAACACATATCAAGTTCACATGATTACTTGCAACAAGATTTCTCCCATGACCTCAAGAACAAAAGTAACTACTCACAAATGATAATCATGCTCAAGATCAGAGGGGTATTAAATAGCATAATGGATCTGAACATATAATCGTCCACCAAATAAACCATATATTAATCAACTACAAGATGTAATCAACTCTACTAGTCACCCACAAGCACCAATCTACAGTTCCGGTACAAAGATTGAACACAAGAGATGAACTAGGGTTTGAGAGGAGATGGGGATGTTGAAGATGTTGATGGAGATTGCCCTCCCCAAGATGGGAGAGTTGTTGGTGATGATGATGACTATGATTTCCCCCTCCGGGAGGGAAGTTCCCCCGTAAGGATCGCTCCGCCGGAGGGCAAATGTGCTCATGCCCATGTTCCGCCTCGAGACGGGGGCGCTTCGTCCCGAAAGTCCTCTCCTTATTTTTTTTCTAGGTCAAAATGACTTATATACCAGAAGAGGGGCACTGGAGGTGGGCCGAGGAGGGCACAACCCACCAGGGCACGCCTGGGCTACCTGGCGTGCCCAGGTGGGTTGTGGCCACCTGGTGGGCCCCCTCTAGTACTTATTGGCTCCAATATTTCTTATACATTCCATAAAAAATCTTCGTGAAGTTTCTGTCGTGGTATTCTCACGGGGGGTTGCGAGACGACTGTCGGTGGAAACGACGCCTATGGGATCATGGGGAATCCCTTCTACGGTCGGCGGGCGCGGGGCTGTGGAAAGAGCGGGTTTAAGAGATCAACACGGGAAAGTTATCCAGGTTCGGCCCACAAGTGATGCGTAATACCCTACTCCTGCTGGCTTGTGTTTATCCGGTGTTCTTGGACTAGCTACATAATGTGCAGGGTCCAGAAAGTCTGAATCCTCTCTCAGTACGCCGCGGGCCTCCTTCTATAGTCAAAGGGGCCGCCACAGTGGCGCACAGGAGGTGGAAAGTTGTACAGTAGTCGAGTTTATCTCTGGCACCATAGGACAAAACGCATTAAATGCGCTACTTAGGTGTCCTCTTAATTTATCGGGGACGACAATGAGGCCCGTCCCGTCCGTTGCCGCTTCGCCTTACTCCGACACGCGTCCAGGCCAGCGAGGCATGCAGTGCCATGTAGGCTGGCAGGCTGTTGAGCTGGTGTGGTGGCAGGGTCTTCATGAACATCTGCATGCCACCACGTAGGCGCTTGACTAGTTGGCTTAGGAGCCATGTACTGCCACGTGGGTACCTGCTTAGTTGGTGGGTCGGCCGCTGAGCTGGGGCGGCGACAGGGTAGCAAGGCCTTGCCGCGGTCTTGCTGATATTCCCGGCAAGGGTCTTGCCAGGGCCTTGTGGGCATCCTCGGCAAGGAGCCTCGCTGTTGTCTTGTTTTCTGCTTCCTACCTAGGCCTCGCAGGCCCTTTGTCTTCACAAAGATCTGCATGCCACCATGGAGGCGCCTCCCGAGCCTTGGTTCAAATGTGGTTGATGGTGTCGGAACTTTTAGACTCAAGGGTGGCGACCCCATTGGTGTTGGGCAAGTTGCCCCGGCAAGGCTCTTGCCGGGATTGTGAAGGCCGCCCCGGCAAGGGTGTAACGCCCGCGATGCGGCTATATCTCCCACGTGTCGAGGCACGACTTACAGGCATAACCGCATTGTGGTTTTGTCATCTTCACACAATCCCATGTAATGAACAAGAAAGGGATAAAGAGAGTTGGCTTACAATCGCCACTTCACATAATACTTAAATAATTCATACATCATCCAAAATACACACATAGACCGGCTACAGTCAAATCCAAAAGAAAAGGAAGATAACCCCAAATGCTAGATCCCCGATCGTCCCAACTGGGCTCCACTACTGATCATCCAGAAAAGAAACATAGTAACGACCAAGGTCCTTGTCGAACTCTCACTTGAGTTCGGTAGCATCACCTGCACTGGTATCATCGGCACCTACAACTGTTTTGGTAGTATCTGTGAGTCACGAGGACTCAGCAATCTCAAAACCCGCGAGATCAAGACGATTTAAGCTTATGGGTAGGATGGCGTAATGAGGTGGAGTTGCAGCAAGCACTAAGCAAATATGGTGGCTAACATACGCAAATAAGAGCGAGGACAGAAGAAACGCAATGGTCGAGAAGCTAGAAGTGATCAAGAAGTGATCCTGAAACTACTTACTTTCAAGCATAACCCAAAACCGTGTTCACTACCCGGACTCCGCCGAAAAGAGACCATCACGGCTACACACGCAGTTGATGCATTTTAATTAAGAGAAGTGTCAAGTTCTCTACAACCAGACATTAACAAATTCCCATCTGCCACATTACCGCGGGCACGGCTTTAAAAAGTTTATACCCTGCAGGGGTGTCCCAACTTAGCCCATCACAAGCTCTCACGGTCAGCGAAGGATATTCCTTCTCCTAGAAAGACCCGATCAGTCTCGGAATCCCGGTTACAAGACATTTTGACAATGGTTAAACAAGACCAGCAAGACCAACCGACTGTGCCGACAAATCCCGATAGGAGCTGCACATATCTCGTTCTCAGGGCACACCGGATAAGCTAAGCATACAAGGACCAACATAACCCAAGTTGCCAAGGGACGGTCCCGCACGGTGCTCTAGTTTGGACCAACACTCAGAGGAGCACTGGCCCGGGGGGTAAATAAAGATGACCCTCGGGCTCCGGAAACCCAAGGGAAAAAGGCTTAGGTGAGGTAAATGTAAAACCAAGGTTGGGCCTTGCTGGAGGAGTTTTATTCAAAGCAAACTGTCAAGGGGGTCCCATAACCCCAACCGCGTAAGGAACGCAAAATCAAGGAACATAACACCGGTATGACGGAAACTAGGGCGGCAAGAGTGGAACAAAACACCAGGGATAAGGCCGAGCCTTCCACCCTTTACCAAGTATATAGATGCATTAATTCAAATAAGAGATATTGTGATAACCCAACATAAGCATGTTCCAACATGGAGCAATCTTCAACTTCACCTGCAACTAACAACGCTATAAGAGGGGCTGAGCAAAAGCGGTAACATAGCCAAACAACGGTTTGCTAGGAAGGTGGGATTAGAGGCTTGACATGGCAATATGCGAGGCATGATAAACAAGTGGTAGGTAGCGAGACATATCGATGGAACGAACAACTAGCAAGCAAAGATAGAAGTGATATCGAGGGAATGGTCATCTTGCCTGAAATCCCGCTAGGAAGAAGAGCGAGTCCATGAAGAAGACAAATGGACGTAGTCGAACAAATCCTCACTACTCCGGAACGAAACCGAAGCTAACGAGAGAAGCAAACCGAAAAGAAGCGAGCAACATGGTAAACACACAAGCATAAACATGGCATGATGCACAATCAAGGATGATGCATGTTCGGTTTAAATATGCATGGCATGGCAAAGTGCACAAACAAAACTACAAGTTAAGTGGAGCTCAACATGTAACAAGATGCATGTCGACGATACACCACATTCAAATATTTAGTTCACTCTCATTTATGTACACATCAATATTAAATGTTGCTTAACATGGCAAGAGGTGAAACATAATAAAACTACCTATTTAGGCAAGTTTAAATGAGGCTGGAAATAACAAACAACAATTCCGGAAAATCCTCATGTGCATATTTTGAATTTGGTACTGTTCTGACCTAAACCATATTTTAGAGATGTTAAACATGCAAGATGAGTGCACCACGTTAAACTAGGCATTTTTCTACCCCATTTACATATAAAGTTTATTTAAAATTGAGCTACGGGTAATTAGTTATGAAATAAACCATTTTAACATGGCATTCATGCAAATTAAAGCAAACAGCAAGTTAAACATTTTAAACATGGATGAAAGTTTCATATTATGAAACTAGATAAAATTCTAAGGATTTACATGTTCAAAACATTTTAATCCGATGCACGGTTTGTGAATCATTATATGCATGAACATGAGGGTTTTTCTACAAAACAGTAAAACACTGGATAATGCTAAATTCACAAAACTGGAAAAAACATCTATGGGCCGAATCTGCAGTTGGGCCAACAGTGGAAGGGGGCGCAGCGGTGGCTCACCATGGGCTGAGGCCCAGTTGGTGGAGCGGTGGGGCAGGCTGGATCTATAGGGGAAGCAGCGGGGCCGGCGCGTATTGCGGGCGGCTGGGCCTTGGCGTCGGGGTCAACAACAGCAGCAGGCCAGCTCGGGCGGTCGCGGTCAATGTAGCTGAAGCGCTGCACTCTGCTCCTCTCGAACAGCAGCGCAGGGGAAGAAGAGGATGCAGCGGCGGACTTGGCGTGATGCAGGGCTCCGGCGGCGTGGTCACCGGGCAGGAGAGGCCGGATCTGCCAGGTGGGGGAGGAGGTCCACACGGTGAGTCTGGTCAGAGGCTCTGGTGGCTGGAGGAAGCGGGCGCGCTCCGGTTCTCGTGCAGAGGAGGCAGAGGAACCTGGCGCGCCGACTCCAGGCGATGTAGGCGCGGCGGCGGCACGTCTTGGCGAGGGCGCAAGCAGCGGCGGAGCTCGGGCCCTGGGATGCTGGCGAGGTGGCCGTCCGGGCGAGAAGACGAGTGAAAGTGCAACTATCCCTGGGTGGTTTTGGTAATTCCTAACAACATATAGCTCATTGAGCTAATGCTATTTCAAGATAAATATTTCAGGAAAGCTCAATGATTGGCATGGCATGGATTAGAAAAGTGGACCCCTCAAAATGCTAAGGACAAAAGGATTGGCTCAAGCTCAAAGCACAAGACTCTATATTTTTCATTTTAGTGATCCAAGATCACATTGAGTCCATAGGAAAAGCCAATACTACCAAGAGGGGATGAGGTGCTGCTTAATGAGGTTCTTGCTCAAAATGCTTAGTGATATGCTCCAAAGCCCTCAACTACTTTCTCATATCCACATATGTCCCAAACCAAAAGTCAAACTCAGCCCCACCAAAACTTTCTATCCGGCGCCACCGAGTTCTCTTGACATAGCCACTACCAGAAACCCTAGTCTTTTCGGTCTCACTGATAGGGATCTCGATCTCACCGAGATGGGATTGTAATCTCTCTGTTTCCCTTCATAACTTTCGGTCAAACAGAGATGAGCGATCGGTCCCACCGAGATTGCAATGCAAACACTTTGTCCCTTTCATAACGTTTCGGTCCAACCGAGATGAGTGAATCGGTCCCACCGAGTTTGCCTGACCAACTCTTTGTTTGTCTATTACCAAAATCGGTCCCACCGAGTTTGTGTAATCGGTCTCACCGAGATTACGTTATGCCCTAACCCTAATGACATCGGTCCTACCGAGTTGACATGTCGGTCCCACCGAAAACCCTAACGGTCACATTATGAACCAATTCGGTCCGACCGAGTTTCATGATTCGGTCCCACCGAGTTTGGTAAATTGTGTGTAACGGTGAGATTTTGTGTGGAGGCTATATATACCCCTCCACCCACTCTTCATTCGTGGAGAGAGCCATCAGAACATGCCTACACTTCCAACATATATTTTCTGAGAGAGAACCACCTACACTTGTGTTGAGGTCAAGATATTCCATTCCAACCACATAAATCTTGATCTCTAGCCTTCCCCAAGTTGCTTTCCACTCAAATCATCTTTCCACCAAATCCAATCCTATGAGAGAGAGTTGAGTGTTGGGGAGACTATCATTTGAAGCACAAGAGAAAGGAGTTCATCATCAACACACCATTTGTTACCTCTTGGAGAGTGGTGTCTCCTAGATTGGCTAGGTGTCACTTGGGAGCCTCCGTCAAGATTGTGGAGTTGAACCAAGGAGTTTGTAAGGGCAAGGAGATCACCTACTTCGTGAAGATCTACCCGAGTGAGGCAAGTCCTTCGTGGGCGACAGCCATGGTGGGATAGACAAGGTTGCTTCTTCGTGTACCCTTCGTGGATGGAGCCCTCCGTGGACTCGTGCAACCATTACCCTTCGTGGGTTGAAGTCTCCATCAAGGTGGATGTACGATAGCACCACCTATCGGAACCACGGATAAAAAAATCTCCGTGTCAACATTGCGTTTGCTCCCTCAAACTCCTTCCTTTACCTTCATATGCAATTGTTTTACATTCCGCTGCTACACTCTTAGAATTGCATGTGTAGGTTGATTGCTTGACTTGTGCTAAGTTGCTAAAATCTGCCAAGAACTAAAATTGGGAACAGGCTAGATTTTTATTTGGTCAAGTATTCTAATCACCCCCCCTCTAGATATACTTTCGATCCTACAAGTGGTATCAGAGCCTTGGTCTCCATTTCCATTGATTTCCATAGCTTTTGGTGGTCATAGCCTTGGTTTCACAACCTATGAGAGTATGGCGTCTAGCGAGGGAAATTACCACCGTAGAGGTCCTTACTTTGATGGTACAAATTTTGCTAGTTGGAAGCATAAGATGAAAATGCATATTCTTGGACATAACCCCGCCGTTTGGGCTATTGTGTGTATTGGCTTGCAAGGTGAATTCTTTGATGGGAGAGAACCGAACCGTGAAGCTACCGCGGAAGAGTTGAAGATGCTGCAATACAATGCTCAAGCTTGTGATATTCTCTTCAACGGATTGTGCCCCGAGGAATTCAACAAAATCAGCCGTCTTGAGAATGCAAAGGAATTTTGGGATACTTTGATTGATATGCACGAAGGTACCGACTCCGTCAAGGAATCCAAATTGGATGTGCTTCAAAGTCAACTTGACAAGTTCAAAATGAAGGATGGTGAAGGCGTCGCTGAAATGTACTCTAGGCTTGCTGTCATCACAAATGAGATCTCCGGCTTAGGAAGTGAAGAGATGACCGATAGATGCATCATCAAGAAGATTCTAAGAGCCTTGGATGGAAAATATGATACCGTGTGCACATTGATCCAAATGATGCCCAACTACAAAGATCTCAAGCCAATGGAAGTCAGTGGAAGAATTGTTGCTCATGAGATGTCATTTAAGGATAAGGAAGAGCTTCAAAACAAGTCAAGTGGTGCTTACAAAGCTTCATGTGATGCCCCCACATCATCAAGTGAGAAGCAAACCTTCAATGAAGAATTGAGCCTAATGGTGAAGAACTTCAACAAGTTCTACAGGAGTAGAAGCAAGGAAATAAGTTCCAAGTCAAGTTCCTACAATGACAAAAGATCTTCTGGTCGTGAGCGTAACTGCTACAGTTGTGGAAGACCCGGACACTATTCCAATGAGTGTACGGCTCCCTACAAAAGAAGAGAAGATTCTCCCAAGAGAAGGAGTAGGAGAGAAGAATCACCATCAAGAGAGAGGAGGAGTAGAGATGATCATTATGAACAAAGACCCTCTCGAAGAAGCAAGGATTCAGAGAGGAAGGACAAGTCATCAAGGAGCTACACAAAACTAAGACATCAAGCTCATGTTGGTGAATGGATATCTGGCTCCAACTCCGACCATCACTCTGAAAGAAGTTATCACTCCGACTCCGAATATACTCAAGATGAAGGTGTTACCGGACTAGCACTTGTGACAACGAACTCCTACGACATATTTGACTCACCAAATGAAGGAATTGGAAGATGCTTCATGGCTAAAGGTCCAAAGGTGACACACCCCGAGTATGTTGATTTCAATAGTGATGAAGATGATTTGCTAGGAGATGATGATTTACTTGTTGACAACTCTAGTTATGAGAACTATGATGAACTTGCTATTAATCATGCTAATCAAGATAAAACGAATGATGATGATAAGAAGGAGATCGAGCGTCTAACTAAAGAACTAAACACTCTTAAGTTAGCTCATGAAACTACCTTGGAAGATCATCGAGAACTTTTAAAGACTCATGAGAAGCTACGCTTTGAAAAGCTCAACCTTGAGCAAGAGCATGAGTTCTTAAAAGCAATCAATGATGATCTTAGCAAGAAAAGTTCTTCTTACATTGCCAAGCGTTTACTCTTGTCTACTTACATGCCACAAGTTAAATCTAGCAACAAGAACACGAAAGATTCTTCATCTAGTAGTAACAACAATCATGCTAAATCCAATGTTGTTGCTTCTAGTAGTTCTCTTGATTCCACTAATGATTCTCTTAGCCAAGTTACACTTGAGCAAGAAAATAGCTTATTGAAGGGAATTATAGAGAAAGGTGTTTACAAGAGCCTTGCCGGAAGTAAGCAATTTGAGGAAATCGTACGCAAGCAAGGAAGGCACCGGAAGAATCAAGGTGTTGGTTTTGAATGAAAGTTCAATGCCAATGGAGTTGAATGGGAAGAAGATCAATACCCCAAGATAAAGTTTGTTCCTCAACAAGAGAAGTATGATCCTACTTCTTTCAATGGAACGCAAGCTCAAGATGACCTTCCACTACAAGACCACAAGCTAAAAGGCAAGGACAAGCTTCAAGAGGATATTGATGCATTTTAAGAAGCTCCTAAGGCCTTGGTCAAGTGGGTTCCCAAGACTACATCAAGTTCTACTTCATCAAGTATGACTACAACTCCGAGGATTCCTATCAAGATGGTGTGGATCCCTAAGAAGAAGAACTAGAGAATCCTTGAGGGTGACTCCACCAACATACTTCACTCTTTTCATTTTGGCAAGGACAAGTGCAAACATCTTCCATATCTTGCACTAGTTCATGGAGTCACAAACCCTCTTGTTGGTAAGACAAGGGACAAGGTAACCTAATGCTTTCGTGGACATCATCTTGTGTATACATCACTCTATGTCTATGGATATCCTTGTTTGTTCCTTGTGGGACAAACCAGTGTAGGTATTGAAAGTGCAACTCACTCCAATGGAATGCTCCAAATGATCTACATCAACATTGAGCATCCACATCTTCATTACCTACATGAAGTCATCATCGACAAAACCCAAGGTTAGTTCATCCCTCTTAGGGGGGATATCACATCTAGGGGGAGCTTTACTCTAAGAATTGAGCTAAAGCAACTCTAATGGTGTGAACACAACAATGCTTTATGTAAAAGTGGTAACCCCACTTGTGCTTAAACGATGAGTATGACCTATGATCAAATGTTCTCATTTGATTCCTAAGTCAATATACTCATATATAGATGACCTAGTTATCGCCAATTGCTTGATAGATGCTAGAGTGATTGTGCATGCCTTGTCACATATTTCATTTGTCATTTTATTGTGTGAGCATGTTGGATGCATAGTTTTCTCTCATTCGAGGTTATCCATTTGTTGCTTTGATTGTTTGGATTTTTCTCTTTTGCCAAATGGATGGACAAGAATGCCTAAGAACTCCCTCTAGCTATCTATACTTTCCTCATCTCAAACTCTATTCATGCTACATCACAAAGTTTGATCAAGTCAGATTCGAACCACTCTCTGTGAGGAGCACTCGGAGTCCCCGATTCGTCATAGACTTAAAATTCCAAGACCTCTTTGTGCATTTCGGTCTGACCGATTCATCCTTGTCGGTCCTACCGAGATCACTTAGTTGATCTAGGTTTTCAATCTCGGTGCAACCGATTAGAACCTTTCGGTCACACCGAGTTGCAGTAACTGCCTGCAGTTTTGCATCTCGGTGCCACCAAGTTGTTCCACTCGGTCACATCGACAGGGTCAGGTTATATATACTGACGGGTCAAATTTTGGAAATTTTTCCGAAACCCTTCACCCGCGCATGACCTGCTCTGCCTCTTCGGGTCTCCGGATCGTCCTCTCGCCGCCAGCAACCTCCCGCCGCTGGTCTCCACCGCCGTCAACGGCAATCTGCCCCGCCGTTGCCACCGTAGCGAACACTCGCCGCTCTAGGGTAAGTGTTCGACCCCTTGTGCTGTCTTTTTCAATCCGATTCCTAGCACAAGGACAATGCCATGTTTCTTGCCACAATTGAGATTGATCCATCGAGCTAAAACTTCCTTAGGTCTAGATTGATTCAAATAATTTAGGGTTAGCTCTCCGCAAAACTCGTCTCGGACCGACCGAACTGTAGAAATCGGTCTCACCGATTCGGCTTAGGCCATTGCACATGCGCTTTTCGGTCCGACCGAAACACGCAAATCAGTGTGACGGAGTTCAAGATTCTGTGAAACCCTAGCAATCTCGGTGCCACCGAACTGTGACTCGGCCCAACCGAGTTCACTAGTTTAGGTTCCAAGTGTTGCTTTGGTATCACCGAGTTTGTAAATTCGGTAGCTCCGAGATCACTTCTGTAGAGAACTAAAACTAAGCTTTTTGACTCAATTGTTTTGAAAAACCTCTGTACTTTGTGATGCTCATCTATTCTACCTCATCTACAACCTATTCACAGGGTCTGCTAACAGTTTGCCTGCAAGATGTCTGATCAAAGTGACAGCCCGAACAAGTCTGAGGATGTGACACCCAAATTTTTATTTGGATTTTTCAAAAAATTTATTTGACTTGAGGGAGGTGATTTAAATTTTTCCTTCAAAAGAACCCTTCCTCTCAAGATATTTTTCTTGTTGGCAAGAGTTTTTATTTGGATTCACCCAAAACTTGATTTTGGTCTTGGAGGTTTTCCTCTTTTATTTGGACTCAAACCAAAATACTTCTCTCTTGGAAAAAAATGTCTTTTGACAATTCCTTTGAAAAGCCCTATAGCTTTTGGAATGATCTTTTTCCACTTTCAACAAATCTCTCTTGCCATGACCTATGTGCAAATCCTCTTCCGCAAACCTTTCCCCACCTTTGGATCATGATGTACCTCAACTACAGCAAGTTGAACCTCTCCATATAATTATTTCCATTTATCTCTCATCAAAAACAATTTCTGCCTTCTATTCTAGCTCTTGGAGATTTACAAAGGAGCTACCCTTTCTGTTTTGATTTTTGCCCCCAAACCAATTTCCCTTCCTAGTCCTTTGAACCCTCACCCAAGATCCATGAAGATCCACTGGTCTCCAGTTCAAATTTTTCAAACTATACTTGCTGCAAGTTTGGACCAGATTTGCCAAATTTGATGAAATTCATTCAAATCCTTCTCCAAAAATTCTGAGAAAAATCAGGCAGCCTCTGGGTGCATTGAGAGGTCACCTCACCAAGTCCCAGCTCCAGGAAAAAAATTCTTCACACCAAATCATTTCATCGAACACCTTCAGAGCACTCTCAATGTCATGTTCAGTCAAATTCAGTTAACAGTGTCTGAACCACTGTCGTTTCTTCAGTGTCCGTTGCCAATCTCACTAGTGCCCCGACGTCGCCATGTTTCCTGTCCCCTCCCCCTTGTCCTCTGCATCGCACGAACGCCTAGATGCTTGCGGGCGTCGGCGACGAGCAGGAGGAGGTGCGCCGCCCCGTGACCGACGCCAGCGGCGGCTTTGCGGCCGCCAGAGAGAGGCGCAGCGCAGACGGCGCCGTCCAGCGCCGCCCAAGCCACCGGAGGCCGCCGCGTGGTCTTCCACTCCCCCGTGTGCGCTGCCACCCTCGTTGTGAACCACTAGGCGCGGAGCGCGCTCTCTGCCGCCGCCGTGCCAGTACGGCGACCCCGACGAAGACCGACGCCATTACGCCATGCCCGACCGAGTTTAGCAGTGGAACGGGACCAGTAACTCTCAATGGTGCTGCCTGGCCACCTAAACCCTCTGCCAAGCCACTGCCTCACCGTAATCGCTCGCTGGAGATTCTCCGTTCACGGCCACCCCCTCGAGCCGCCTATAAATAGAGGCCCCGAGCTCCAGCTAGCACCCACACCACCTCTGCACTCCACCAAGACCCCGCCTAGCCACTGGAAGAGCCCCGAGGGAGTCTCCTTCCTCAACTCCGGCTGCCGCGACCCGCCACGGGATCCAGCTCGATTCGCTCCCGTGCATGCACCTCTGCTTCCCATCTCTTGCCAGTAGCTCTCTAGTGCATCCCTCCTTCTGACCCGCGCTTCAATTCGAAGTTTGCAGCACACCACCGGAGTTCCCCACCATCGCCCGAGCCGCCGTCCGCCGGAGAAAGTGTCGCCGTCGACGTGGTGCTCTCCGACGCCCAAGTCCACCACCCACCGACGCGGAAGGACACGCTGATACTCTTGGTACACTCCGATCTCCCTGACTCGCCGTGGTTCGACGCCGGCGACCACCGCAGCCTTCGGGCGCCGGCAAGGTTTTTCAAACCTGACATGTGGACCCCCACGTCAGCCTCTCTTCTTTCTCCCCCGAAGAGTTTTCTGTTGGCGCCTTCGGGCAGAGTATGTTTTCTCTGTGGGCTGGCGCGTTTCTATTCGAACCGTTTTCTATTTTCTCAGTTTAGCCCCTGGAACTTTTCTGTTTCATTACAGATGAGTCCCTGGACAGAAACCCTTATAACTTTTTAATAAAAAGTGATTTTTTAGTGATTCTTTTTCTGACAGTCTTATAATTTTGTCTAGTTTTTTATGGGATTTATTTGAAAAAAAATTGGAACATCTTTTCTGCACGCGTTTGTTTTCATGTTAGTATGCATTTTTCGCTATACCGTAGGTTCCGGGAGAGGTGACGGAGCCGCGAACTTCGCCGAGCTAGACTCCGACTTCTTCAAACCAGGCAAGCATGTTTGAACCTTTCATCTGATAGGTGTTTTGCATGTTTGCGTGAAAGGTTGTGCATGGCATATGAGTATCGGTGAGTATCTCATTGCATGTGAGGCAACTACCCGTGTGTTCCAAAGTTACTGTGATCTCTGATGAGAGATGGCCTAGTCATGTGGTGACATGAAGGGCAGTAAGGTGGTACTGTTGTAGCATGCCAGCCTTACGTCATCCAATTAATTCCGAAGTTAACGTGGACGGAGTCACGTTGTCGTTCTTCCCCCTTCCGTGCTACCACATGTTTTCTGCCAGAATGCGGTTTAGTAAGTTGGTAACCTCTTTCCGTGTACACACCAAACAGAGGGGCCGGGATGATGGTTCCATGGCCCTGGATTAAAGCCAGTCATCCGGTCAGGGGGCATGGGTGTTTCCGGTTGGGACCGAGAGGGGGGCACCCCTTAGAGCGCGCGTATAGAAATTTGATCCCATGCTACGCGAGGTTGTAGCCTCCCCGTCTCAAGGTTTTTCTTGAACGTTGCCGAGGGTGATTCCTGGCTTCGGAATGTTGAATGGGTGTGTACTGGTTAGACGTGTTTCTTCCAAAACACCGTAAACGGAACTAGTCCCCGTGACTACTGAAATCCGTTGGCTGTGGTTAAAGTACAAACTCTGTAGAGTCAAATCCTTCCGAGTCATCGTATCCATGGTCAAGTAACGTGATCAGCGCATCCATGTCTATGTCATAACCTCGTGGTATATTTTTCTTTCCGGTAAGCGAGCGTGAGTAGTAAACTTGGCTGAACGTTATTCCTGTGGATGGACTAACCCTGTTGTTTATCTCATGTCTGATTATTCTCTTGATATGATTTAAAAATTCATGAGCTACTAAGTTATGAATATAAGCCCTTTATGTGATGTCGCTCAGACGTCCGACTGTGGCATATTTGTCTTTTACTTTCAATATAAGCCCTTTATGTGATGTCGCTCAGACGTCCGACTGTGGCATGTTTGTCTTTACTTTCAATGTAAGCCCTTTATGTGATGTCGCTCAGACGTCCGACTGTGGCATATTTGTCTTTTACTTTCAATATAAGCCCTTTATGTGATGTCACTCAGACGTCCGACTGTGGCACGCACTGCCTTTTATTTTCCATTATAAGCCCTTTATGTGGTGTCGCCTTGACGCCCGACTGCGGCATTGTTATTCTTGCATTTTCCTCTCGAGGAGTCATTCAGACCCTCGTTTGGCAACCAGTATATTATTTTGGGATTTCGGGAGGACTACCGCCCGACTTCTCTTTTATTTTCCGTGCAGTATTATCTCTATGTCTGAGTGCACTTGTTAACCTGTTCATATGCATCATGTCTACATTTGTTATATCTTATGTCCGAACTGTCTTGCGAGTACTTTCATAGTACTCACCTGGCTTGTTGATTTGGCCAGATGTTGACGAAGGCGATCTCATGGATGAAGAGTTTGATAGTGAGTCCGACGCCTAGAGGAATCCCAGTCAGTCCCGTGCGATCCTGGATATTGGTCACTTGTATTATATACGCTTCTGCCACCCGCAATAAATCTCCTCGAGCTTCACTCCGACGCTCGAAGAGCTGTTAGTTTTCAGGAGTCATATCACCTGCTTCGTTGTGATATATCCACCACCGTTGTTATCATGAGTTAGTAGTTATGCCACCCTATCCGCCGTTGTGTTCTATCGGCGTACATGTAATAAATTGTTGAGCAGTCTCCGCTCAACTTTGTATTATATTCAGTACTCCTGGTATTTTTCTTCTGTGACCAAGATATTGTCTACCAGTGAGAAGGAATTCTTCTTTACTGGTCCGTAAAAGGGATTGGTCTCTCAATAAATATTTTATTGAAAAACCGGTCGTGACAGAGGAACATGTGCAAATGAGTGAGGGCTCAGATCCCTCTAGCACTTCTGATGATGGCAGCAGGAGCACTCC
Organism: Aegilops tauschii subsp. strangulata; assembly: GCF_002575655.3. NCBI lineage: Eukaryota > Viridiplantae > Streptophyta > Magnoliopsida > Poales > Poaceae > Aegilops > Aegilops tauschii. The sequence continues at coordinate 199,103,634 of NC_053040.3, forward strand.
AAGCAACTTGCCAAAGGCAGCCACCAGGTCTAGGAAGAACAGAACCTCAGAATCAGAGGATGAGGACTATGTGGCCACTAAGGAGGAAGTAAGCTCCAAGAAGAAAGTGCTAAAGAAGGAGTATGGCACAGCTGCTGCAGTTAAGCCAGGACTAAACAAGAAGGCACCTGCTAGGAGGATGCCAATGTCAAAGCCAACGAAAGTTGCCAGAGGTGAAACTATGAAGTTAACCATTGAATCTGAAGAGGAAGCAGCTGGTGAGGACAAGGAGAAGAAGAGGGCAAGAACCACTACTGGCAGAGTTCTTGGCAAGCCCTCAATGAAGAGACATTCTGAAGGAGAAGAGGAAGAAGAAGAGTATGCTGCACCAGCACCCAAAGCTCAGAAGCTTATGGGAGATGCAATCAGATCAGGGGCTGCTCCATCTAAGCCCAAGTCTGCTCCCAAAGCTCAAACTCAGAAGCCCCCAAAACCCAAAAGGAACACCAGGAGTATTGCAGCTGAGGAAAAGAACAAGGCCCCAGTGCCTGAAGCAGAAGAAGAAGAAGAAGAAGAAGATGATGATGATGATGATTCTCTTGTCTTGAGAAAGTTGAAGCCAAAGATCACTGACCATAATGATGCACATCCTATTGCAGAAGATATGAGGATCAGAAAGGATGCAGGACTAAGACTGTGGAGACAGTCTGATCCATATGATGTCAGGAGGAGAACATCAGTTGATTACAGGTTCCACACAAAGGAACAGCAAGATTTCTATGAGACAATCCTGCTTGACAAGAATCCCATAGTATGTGACATGAGATGGATAGACTGGGAGTACATCAAGAAAAATGAAGATCACTATCCTGGAGTCTATGACAACTTCAAGGCTTGTGGAGTACATACATTTGTTAGACAGAAGCTCACTAGGTGGAATGATGAGCTGATCATGCAATTCTATTCTACAGCCCATTTCTATTCAGATGGGAGGATTATATGGATGTCTGAGGGTACTAGGTACCAATCCACAGTAGAAGAATGGGCCAAGCTGATCAATGCCCCTGAAGAACATGAAGATGACTTGGATGTGTATGCCACCAAGAAGAAAGACCACAACACTATGCCCAACATGTACAAGGAGATCCCAGACAAAGCTTTGGAGACTCATAAGCTTGGATCTGTACACTATTTGTTGTCTGGTCTGCCTACCATCAACTGGATCCTTAGGCACACATTGCTACCCAAGTCTGGAGATCACAAGATGATTAGAGGACATGCTATCAATTTTCTACACTTCTTTGATGTGCCTCAGAAGTTCAAAGTGATGAGTCTGATTGTGGAAACAATCAATAGGACAGATGCTGACCAAAAGAGAAGTTGTGGGTATGATCCACACATTCAGGAGCTCATCAACTCCAAGATGGGCACAGGTACATACTTGTTGGACAAGGAGCACCTTCCTCTGCATCCTGATTTTGAAGATAACACTATTGTGATGAATGAGGAACACCCCACATCTGTGCAAGCACAAGATAAGAGAGAGAACGCAAGGGCAGAGAAAGCTGCAAGAATGCCAACTGTTGAAGAGGCATCTCAAGTGTTCTTGAAATCCAAGCAAGATCAGCTTGGATATCTGATCCAATCCACTTTGAGGATTGAGAAGGGCTTGGCCACCCTAACTCAAAACCATGAGAGCTTGGAGAGGATCACTGAGCAGAAATTCTATGATCTTGATGTCAAAGTAACTGAGATTCAATCAGCAGTTGAGCAACTTCAGGAGGACGTGGAGCAGAAGATGGGCAAGTCAACTACAGATGCTTTTGCTAGAGTGCCCCGAAGATAGAGGTCTGCTGCAGTGCCAGTCACAGATACTAGAGCTACAGCATCAGCTCCAGCAGCTACAGCTCTAGTGCCACCTCCAGCAGCCACTCCACCAGCTCCAGCTACATCAACAGAAGCTTTCGTCCTTGGAGTCATCTCTACACCACTTACCGAAGATCAAGCCTGGGAGATGTTTAGTACTATGTTTTTTTGAACTTTTTGGTAACTTGTTGCCAAAGGGGGAGAAAAATGTATAGATCATAGGCTTGGAGAGAGAGTGTTGCTTTTTATCTCTCTTGCTATTTTGGTCGAACTACTTTTTGATTGTGTGATTGTGTGAGATACTTTTATGTCCTTGTGAGACACTTGTTCATCATGTGTTTGATCATATGCTACCTTTATGCTTGTTGGATGATATTCTCTTATCTCTTATATCCTTATATGATCATTTACTTGCTTGGTGATGAGTGCATGCTTTCAATTTCTATCATTTTGAGCGCTCCACCAAGATGTATGTGACATGGAAGAGTAACCCATGATCCTAATCGATTGTGCATTTGCATTCAAAAGCAAATTTTAAATAATGCACAAATTTAGGGTGAGCTCTTGCTTATCACATACTTCTCAAAGCGACGATGTTTTTCAATCTTATTATCATTTGTCGAAGCTTTGATCTATATGTTGTCATCAATTACCAAAAAGGGGGAGATTGAAAGTGCAACTATCCCTGGGTGGTTTTGGTAATTCCTAACAACATATAGCTCATTGAGCTAATGCTATTTCAAGATAAATATTTCAGGAAAGCTCAATGATTGGCATGGCATGGATTAGAAAAGTGGACCCCTCAAAATGCTAAGGACAAAAAGGATTGGCTCAAGCTCAAAGCACAAGACTCTATATTTTTCATTTTAGTGATCCAAGATCACATTGAGTCCATAGGAAAAGCCAATACTATTAAGAGGGGATGAGGTGCTGCTTAATGAGGTTCTTACTCAAAATGCTTAGTGATATGCTCCAAAGCCCTCAACTACTTTCTCGTATCCACATATGTCCCAAACCAAAAGTCAAACTCGGCCCCACCGAAACATTCTATCCGGCGCCACCAAGTTCTCTTGACATAGCCACTGCCAAAAACCCTAGTCTTTTTTGTCTCACCGATAGGGATCTCGGTCTCACCGAGATGGGATTGTAATCTCTCTGTTTCCCTTCGTAATGTTTCGGTCAAACCGAGATGAATCTTGTGTGGAGGCTATATATACCCCTCCACCCACTCTTCATTCGTGGAGAGAGCCATCAGAACATGCCTACACTTCCAATATATATTTTCTGAGAGAGAACCACCTACACCTGTGTTGAGGTCAAGATATTCCATTCCAACCACATAAATCTTGATCTCTAGCCTTCCCCAAGTTGCCTTCCACTCAAATCATCTTTCCACCAAATCTAATCCTATGAGAGAGAGTTGAGTGTTGGGGAGACTATCATTTGAAGCACAAGAGCAAGGAGTTCATCATCAACACACCATTTGTTACCTCTTGGAGAGAGGTGTCTCCTAGATTGGCTAGGTGTCACTTGGGAGCCTCCGTCAAGATTGTGGAGTTGAACCAAGGAGTTTGTAAGGGCAAGGAGATCGCCTACTTCGTGAAGATCTACCCGAGTGAGGCAAGTCCTGCATGGGCGACGGCCATGGTGGGATAGACAAGGTTGCTTCTTCGTGGACCCTTCGTGGGTGGAGCCCTCCGTGGACTCGCGCAACCATTACCCTTCGTGGGTTGAAGTCTCCATCAACGTGGATGTACGATAGCACCACCTAACAGAACCACAAATAAAAAAAATCTCCGTGTCAACATTGCATTTTCTCCCTCAAACTCCTCCCTTTACCTTCATATGCAATTGTTTTACATTCCGCTGCTACACTCTTAGAATTGCATGTGTAGGTTGATTGCTTGACTTGTGCTAAGTTGCTAAAATCTGCCAAGAACTAAAATTGGGAAAAGGCTAGATTTCTATTTGGTCAAATAGTCTAATCACCCCACCCCCTCTAGACATACTTTCGATCCTACAACGAGCGCAGGGTCGAGCGCTGCTGCGGGGTGCTCATCTCTCGTGCGGCTCGGGCGTGAGGGGGTCAGGAGGTCGAGGAAGTAGGGGCGCGTCCGGGTGGCCTGAAGCTCGAGGTCGCCGTCGGGTTCGGGTGTCCAAGGCGGTTTCCTGTACAGAGAGAGTCAAGAGGGAGTTGAGCAGGGACACGGAGAAGAAAAGAAGGAAGGAGGATAAGGACAGTGCGCGAGGGACTGATCTGGTGGTTGCAGGCAGCGGTGCTGCTCGTCGGACAGCGAGGCGAGGAGGGTGCCAGGGACGAGGCATGGCTCGGGCAGGAGAAGGAGGGGCGCTGCGGGATTCGGGCGGCTGCAATGTTGTGGTTGGCTCGCTGGGGAAATCGAGGGAGAGTGGGTGGATCTGGATCCCGAGGAAGATAGTGGCGGCGGCCTAGAGGGATCGATGGGACATCTCCCTCGATTCTAGGGTTGGTCTAGTTTATATAGCAAGTGGATCTAAAGGCAGACTAATGGAAGCCCTTTGATCTAAATCGGACGGCTGAGAAAATATAGGTTAGGAAGTCCAACTAAGAAAACAGAGATGTTTTATAGATGTTTGGGGATGATCCGGACCCATCGGTCACGACTGCCCGGGTTTGGTTCGGGACAGCTTTCGGACGCGCGCGAGAGGTTTGACGAAAGGCCATGGAGATAAGGGGGTTTTGACGGGCTTAGAGAAGAGAGAGAAGAGAGCGGTCCGGTTGATATGACAGGTCAACAGAGACAAGGAATAAGCGGCAACTACGAGCAGAAGCAAGTTTTGAAAAATAACGGCAACGAAGTGCCGATGCAAAGCGAATGATGTGATGATGAATGCAACAAGCAAATAAATACACGCGACGATAACGAAAAACATGGAAGGCGTCTAGAGCGTCGGTCTCGGGGCGTTACAAAGGGCCTTGCCGGGGGAGTTTCACCTCGCCCCTCTGCTCTTTATGCTTCTGGTCTTGAGCACGGCTCTGGTAGTCTTGTGTCTTGGCTTCCTCTTCTGTCCAGCCAAGCGTGGCTGCGGGTGCGTGGCTGCGACTGCCCGCGCACAAGTAAAGGGGTGCAAAAAGGACCCCTACTTTTGTACACCGACAGGAGCCCCCGGGCCTGGGCCACATATAAGCGCGGGGCATTATTGAGCCAGGCCCCGAACGGTGCGTGGGTGCGCGCGTGGCGGAGTTTTATCCCAGTAACTCCCCAGCTAGTTGCGCTTCCCCATGACCTGCGTTGAATGCGTGACATGGGGGGTAGCGCGTGGAATGACCGCAGCATGCTCGCGTCATCCCACGGTGAATAGTAAAGAGGCGGCTTGCGTGTCCCTTTAAAACTGCGGGGCCGCTGCTCATTTACTCTCTCTCCCTTGGAACCGTCGTTCCATGTTTCCCACTACGCCTGCCCCTTATGCCACGTACGCTGCATGCACGGCCTGGGGTAGGTGACAGATGCACGGGATATGGGAAGGCGCGTGGTGGCCGATACTTATGCGCCTTTGATTGGGTGGGGACGGTGGTCGATGGTCTTGCTCGTTGCCACTTAATGAGCCGGACCTGAACAGGCTCCTTAGAGGCGTAGAGCTAGTCTTTTAGCCCCCCCCCCAACTCAGCTATAGAAAAGGGGACTCAGGGGGAGGAGGAGGAGCATCTCCTCGCATCTCCCCTTCGTCTTCATTCTCCATCCACCGCCATGGCGAGAGGGCGTGGCCACGGCCATTCTCCCGCGGAGGCGACCAGGTCCTCCTCCCGCCAGAGAGCCGCGGCGGTCAAGGAAGTGCCAGCCTCCCAAGGCGAAGACCACGCTCGAGGTGGGGGTGCCGGACAGGGCAGCGGTCGGCGAGGCGGTCGAAGCAGAGGCGGTCGAGGCCGAGGTGGGCGCAGAAGGGGGACACCCGCGTCATCGCCATCTCTGTCACCATCTCCGCCACCATCTCCGCTTGCTTCGTCGAGTGGCCACGTTGGGGACACGGCGCTGGAGTTCATCCTGCAGCTGTGCGAGCCGCCGCATAACCGCCTTCGCCTTCCCAAGGCATTCGCGAGGGTGCTGGAGATCGACAAGCCATCAAGGTTGAGGCTCCACATGAATGGGTGTTGCAACGACGACATGTGGGTGAACACAGGGTTCCCCGTCCCTCATGTGATGCTCCTTCGTCGGGGGTGGAAAACCTTCGCACGAGCCCACTGCTTGATGAAGGTGCACGTTCTCTGCTTAAAGTTGGTGGAGAGCGACCTTCTCTCCGTCAAGGTCTTCGGGCGCTCGAGGACACAGGCCAGGGTGCTGCGCGGAGAGCTCGACCAGCAGGGAAGACGACGTGGACGGGTCCGACTAGGCGTCGGACGCCCTGTCCCTAGGCAACGCCGGCAGCAGCACCACCTGCACCTGGCCTTCTCCCCGGCAGGATGATTTGTTGGGGGCAGGGTAGTTCTTGGCGGCGGTTCCTCGAGCCGGCTCCTTGAACTTCTCGGGGCCACTGCTTCTGGCGGCTGGCGCTGGAGGGCCGGAGAAGACGAAGAAGGCGGGTGGCGGGCCGTCAACTCGGAGTATGATGGCACCGACGCCTTCGTCGCGTATTACCGGCCTGCTGCCTCATCTTACGGCTTCTTCGCCGACACCGTCATCACCAGCCTTCTCTTGGTGTCTTCTGCTGCTCGTACCTCGCCTAGGCGCTTCTTTTGCCCTCCTGTTTATCCTGGTCTGCTTCCTGAAGAGAGGGACAAGAAAGGGATTACGGGCATCTTATCTTCTTTTTTTCCTTAGATCTTTATGCCTGCGGGCACTCGTTGAATTCTAGACTTTGTAACCCCTTGCTCGTGCTCTTATTCTGTACGAATTGTGCTTGTTTGATTAACGTATTAATGAAAAAGGGTGTTTGTCGGGACCTTTTGTGCCTGAGCGAGGCTCACACCAAGGAGTGAGTCCTTGTTATTTTAAATAAACAATGTTGCCCGACAACAAACCTTGCCGTTCTCCTGCCTTATACCAGGCTTAAACCCACGCTCTTGGAGGGGAGCGGGGGTAGAGTAGGATCGGGCTCCTTGCTTGTTTCCCCTTCCACCGCAACTACAACCAGACTCCAGCCTGAAAGGGATTTCGAGCATGGGGAGGAGGGAGCACGGTGGTGCAGGAACGAGCGAGATTTCATACGTTCAAGTTTCATACGGAAACGCATAGCAGGGGAGAGAAAACTCATCTGAACTTGCAGCCCCCCGACAACCTTGGCTTGCCGGGACCAGGGTGTCAATCCATCTTATTTTCCCCAAATGGTTCTGCAGGAATGCCTGCGTAGCCTGCGATCCAAAGAAGAGGACTGAAAGAGACAGAAGAACACGCACTCGACCTCTATGCTAGGGGTTAGTTGCCGCAAAGCACTATCAACCCTAACAGAGAGAGAGACTAAACCTAGCATGCATGCTAATTCTAGGGCACCAGCGCTTCATTTATTTATGCTCAGGGTCTGCGCCTGGCTTTGTACATAGGGTTACATGCCTTTCCGGCAAGGCTAGTACAAACTGGGGGTTGCCGGGGCTCCCGGCATCCACGCCTTAGGGGTAAAACTTGCGAAGATGTTCGATATTCCAGGCGTTGCTTACTGGAATGCCATCTTCGGTCTCCAGGTAGACTGCATCGGGCCTGGTGACTCGCATTACTCGATAAGGGCCCTCCCACTTTGGTGTCAACTTGTTTGAATTCTTGGCGGATTGAATCCGCTGAAGAACAAGGTCGCCTTCCTCAAGACTTCGGGCATGAACCTTGCGGCTATGATAGTGGCGCAAGGCCTGCTGGTAGCGAGCGGATCGCACAGCAGCCCGAAGACGATCTTCCTCAAGGAGCGTCGCGTCCTCTTTGCGCAACTGCTCTTGCTCAAGCTCATCATAAGCAAGCACTCGAGGTGACCCGTATATGAGTTCCGTGGGGAGAACTGCCTCTGCCCTGTAAACCAGGGCAAATGATGTCTGGCCAGTAGCTCGATTTGGCGTCGTTCTGATCGACCAAAGAACTGTTGGCAACTCATCAACCCAGCACCTTCCGCACTTGTGCAGCTTGTCAAAAGTCCTAGTGTTGAGGCCACGCAACACTTCTGCATTCGCCCTTTCGGCCTGGCCGTTACTTCTGGGATGGGCAACAGAAGCAAAATAGACCTTGCTGCCGAGGTCTTGAATGTACTGCATGAAGTTGCGGCTCGTGAACTGCGTGCCATTGTCGGTGATGACTCTGTTGGGCACACCAAAACGGCAGACTAGCCCCTTGAAGAACTTGACGGCTGACTGTGTTGTCACCTTTCTCACTGGTTCCACTTCCGGCCACTTTGTGAACTTGTCGATCGCGACGTACAAGTACTCAAAGCCCTCGACAGCACGAGGAAAGGGGCCAAGTATGTCAAGCCCCCAAACCGAAAATGGCCAGGAAAGAGGGATTGTTTGAAGGGCTTGGGCTGGTTGATGAAGCTTCTTTGAATGGAACTGGCACGCTTCACACTTGGTTACTAGGGCAGTTGCATCCTGGAGGGCGGTGGGCTAAAAGAAGCCTTGCCGAAACGCTTTGCCGGCAAGGTCTCTCGACCCTATGTGGGAGCCACACATGCCTCCGTGTATTTCTGCCAACAGTCTCAGTTCGTCTTCCCGAGGAATGCACTTCAACTTCACACCGTTCGTTCTCCTTCTGTACAGGGCATCATCCACACACTGGTACATGCTGGACCGACGGGCTACTTTCTCTGCTTCTTCTTGTTCCTCAGGAAGCTCCCCTGTTTGAAGGAAATGGAGGGTGGCCTGCACCCATGCCAGAGCCTGGGGCTCGATGGCCAGGACTAAAGGCACATCTTCGGCCGTAGGGGCAACTGCCTCTACAACAGGGCCCGCCTTCCTTCGCTTGTTCTGTCCTACTGATGGCTCGACGGACGATTGAGTTAATTGAAGCGCAAAGGTACCTGGTTCCATAGGCAACTTCAGGGCAGCGCGCTTCGACAGGTCGTCAGCAATGTTGTTCTCCGCTCGGGGGACATGCTCTGCTTGCAATCCGTCAAAACGCTCTTCCAACTTCCTCACTTAATCCACGTAGGCTTCCATCAACGGGCTCTGGTAATCCTTGTTGACTTGCTTGACGATGAGCTATGAATCACCCCTGACGATGAGCTTCCTGATCCCAAGGTCTGCCGCGATCTTGAGACCGGCAAGCAATCCCTCGTACTCCGTCGTGTTGTTCGTCGATTTTTCCCGGGGAAAGCGCATCTGGACTACGTACTTGAGGTTCTCTTCGGTGGGCGCGACGAGTAGTACGCCGGCAGTAGCACCTTGCAATGAGAAAGCTCCATCAAAGTACATAATCCAATCGCGTCACGTTTCCTTGCCGGGAAGGGTGGTCTCTTGAACTTCTTCGTCGGGCATTGCGGTCCATTCTGCTACGAACTCTGCCAAGGCTCGGATCTTGATAGTTGAAGTACTTTCAAACTTGAAGCCAAAGCTCGACAGCTGCAATGCCCACTCCACAATCCTCCCAGCTGCATCTGGGTTGTGCAAGATTCGTTGCAACGGGAGGCGGGTGACAACGGTGATCTCATGTGCTTGGAAATAGTGGCGTAGCTTTCTCAAGGCCATGAGGAGGCCGAAAAGTAGCTTCTGCATACCAGAATACCTTGACCTAGCCCCCTGCAAGAGGGAACTGACAAAATAAACTGGGTGCTGCACCATCTTCTTCTTCTGTTCAACTTCCCCCATCTGCGCAGACTTCGCCTCGCCGGGACCGGGCCTAGCCGGGGGTTCCACCTTGCCGGCTTCAAGCCCCGCCGAGGAGGGCCCCGGCCCATCATCTGACGGCTCCACTACTACTGTCGCTTCTCCCTCGCGTTCCGTCTGCGCCACTAGCGCATCACTGACCACTTGATTCGTTGCCGCTAAGTATAGCAGCAACAGCTCTTGTGGTTTAGGTGCTACTAGTACCGGCATGGAGGAAAGGTACCTCTTCAAATCTTGCAGCGCTACCTCTGCCACCGGAGTCCATTTTACTAGACCCGCCTTTTTCAAAACTTTGAAAAAAGGGAGGGCGCGCTCAGCGGATTTGGAGATGAACCTACTCAGGGCGGCAATGCAGCCGACAAGCTTACGGACGTCCCTGACTCGTTTCGGCGCCTCAATCTGCTCAATGGCCTTGATCTTGTCAGGATTTGCTTCGATTCCGCGTTGAGACACAAAGAACCCAAGAAGTTTGCCAGACGGGACACCAAACACACACTTCTCTAGGTTGAGCTTGAGGTTGATCTTGCGCAGATTTGCAAATGTTTCTTCTGGATCTTGCACGAGCGTGGCCTTGTCCTTGGTTTTGACCACTATATCGTCCATATAGGCTTCCAGATTTCTATGCAGCTAGGGCTCAAAACCAATTTGGACCGCCCGGCCAAACATTGAACCAGCGCTCTTCAACCTGAAAGGCATTCGTACAAAACAATACGTACCACATGGGGTGATGAACGCGGTCTTCTCTTCGTGTTCCTTCATCATGAAGATCTGGTGGTATCCCAAACAGGCGTCGAGGAATGACAGCAGGTCACACCCGGTAGTGGAGTCTACAATCTGGTCGATGTGCGACAGAGGAAAGGATCCTTTGGACAAGCTTTATTGATATCTGTGTAGTCAATACAAAGCCTCCACTTCCCATTCGCCTTACGCACAACCACCGGATTGGCCAACCACGTGGGGTGGAGTACTCCTCTAACCAGGCGTGCCACCTCCAACTTCCTGATTTCTTTGATGATGAACTCCTGTCGCTCCAAAGCTTGCTTCCTGACCTTCTGCTTGACGGGCCGCGCGTGAGGACAGACAGCAAGATGGTGCTCAATCACCTCCCTGGGAACGCCGGGGATGTCAGATGCTTGCCATGCAAATACATCGACATTCGCCCGTAGGAAGGCGACGAGCGCGCTTTCCTATTTGTTGTCGAGGGTGGATCTTAGAGTGAAAGCCCAGCCCGTGCCGTCCTCCTTGACGGACACCTTCTTAGTTTCTGGTGGTGCAGCCTTGGACTTCTTGCTCTTGCCGGTGGAGCTCTCTAGCACATCCTCAACGGGAGCACAACACTCCGAAGAGTGCGCTTGCCGGAGTGGGTGCGAGAGGTCTTGTCGGCCTTCTTCCTTCCCGGGGCTTCGGCGGCAGGAGCAAGTGCCTTGGCGGAAGTTGCTGCAACTGCCTCTCGGTAGAGTTGGTCGGCGCAGATGAGCGCGTCTTTCTTGTCAGAGGGGACGGTGATGATGGTCAGCGGCCCCGGCATCTTCAATGTGTTGTAGGCATAGTGTGACGCCACCATGAACTTGGCCAGTGTTGGGCGGCCAAGGATCCCATTGTATGGCAAGGGGATCTCAGCAACATCAAAAACGATCTTCTTCGTCCTATAGTTCAGCTCGCCCCCAAACGTAACGGGCAGCGTGATCTTACCTTTCGGTTGACTCCTTCCCGGGTTGACCCCTTGGAACGTGCCCGTCTCCTCGAGATCTCCATCAGGAATCTGTAGCTTCTTGATCACAGCGGGCGAGATCAAATTTAGATCGGCCCCACCGTCAAGCAGCACTTTGGTCACCTTGAGGTTGTGTATTGTTGGTGAAACCAACAACGGCAAACACCCGACCGCAGTCGTGCGATCTGGGTGATCCTCGGTGTCAAAAATGATGCGCGTGCGGGACCACTTCAGTGGCTTCTGGGCATCGAACGATGGCTCTACCGCAGAGACCTCACGCATCCACTGCTTCAGTTTGCAGTGAGAGGTGTGCAGCGAGGCGCCACCATTGACGCACATGGACTCTGTAGCTTTCTGGAATTCGTGCTCGCCGGACTCGTCGTCCTCGTCATGATCACCATCTTCTTCCTTCTTGTCGCGGCCCCGAGCGGGCCTGTCTTGTTGATTATCTTTGCCGTGGTGACCCCCTTGGCCGCCATGCTTCTTGCCGGACCCCTCAGCACCATCTTGACCCTTCTCCTTGTCCCGCCTTTCATATTCAGCTTTCTGCTTTTCAGCAAGCAGCTCAACCTTGTCCTTGGTGCGGTGGATCTTGCAGTATTGCTTGTCGGAGCCTCCTGGCTCGTTGGCGGCCGCCAAGGCCCGGCAGGCAGCGCACCCAGCAACCTCCTTGTCGGGGTCGTCATCCTTGGCCTTCTTGGCGGCCCCGGGGTCGCCGGATCCCTCAACGGCAAGCACAATCTTGCCCTTATGTTTCCTGTTACGGCGCCAGCCCTTCTTCGTTGGGGCGGCGGCGTCTTTGTCCGTGGAGTCGGTTTCCGTGCCGGCGTCTTCGCCGGGGTACTTCCTTCCTTCCTCAGCCCGAGCACACCTATCCGCCAAAACATAAAGTTCGGCTACATCCTTGACCTTGTTCATCGCCAGCTCTTCACGCATCTTGCAGTTGCGTACGTTCTGGAACGCCCTGATGACAGCGGCGGGATGAACATCTGGGATGGTGTACTGCACACACGGCTGAATCTTTGTGTGTACTTACGCAGGGACTCACCATCCTTCTGGGGGATGACATGCAAGTAACTTGCCTGGCCAGGAGCTTGGTGGCCTCCGGTAAAGGCGCCAACAAACTCGTGGCACAGGTCTGACTAGGAAGAGATGGAATCCACTGGTAGGTGCATCAACCACGACATGACGTTGGGCTTAAGTGCCAACAGAAAGTAGTTGGCGAGCACCTTATCGTCGCGAGCCCCGGCGGCTTGCATCGCGATGGTGTAGATGATGAGGAACTCTGACGGGTGAGTCTTGTCGTTGTACTTTTCCCCAACATCAGGCTTGAACGTGCGGTGGGAGGGCCACTGGAACTGCCGCAACTCTCGGGTAAAGGCTGGACAGCCCACCTCTTAAGGCGGGCCGCCAGGGCCCCCCGGCGCTGGGTGGTCCATAGAAGGCCCCACACGTGGATCTGACTGACAGCGCGCCTCCCGCCGTCGCTTGATGGTAGTTCGAGTGTCTTCCTGAGCTCGCTCTCAAAGAACTTGACGTTGGTCGTAGCGGGTTCGCGGGTCGGACGATGCGGTGGAAACGTTGTCACAGGCGTTGGCCCGACGGGCCGGTAGCTGCTGTCACGGCCGCGAGGGAGGAGGGTGCACCATGGTCGCAGCGTCTTCGGTCCCCCCACCACCGGCATGCACCGGCTCGACAAAACGCTGGCGTCAGGGTCCCGTTGGGAGCGGCTCGTCTTTGTTGGCGAAGCTGACAAGGCTTCGGATGGTGGCCCTCCACTCGTCGAGCTTCTCCGCAGCAGGGGGAAGTCGAGAAGCAGTTGCACGCACGCCAGCGCTTCTGCTGGCGTGGGCGGCGGCGAGAGCTGCATAGACCGTGACGCGCTCCAACTTCTAACCAGGTTAGAAGGGGCTCTGTCACGGTCTCGTGGTCGCACGCCGCTTCCGCGGGCGTCCGAGCGCGCAAGCTGGCCTGGTGCGTCCTGCGAGTGGCGCACAGGGCTCTTTCCGTGGCAATGCCCGGGGGCTCCGGCATTGTGGTGTCGCTCATCGCGCGTGGCCTGGGAAGGCCGCGGCACGGGTGCCAGCTGGGGTGCCGTAGAGGTTGCCGCATCGCCCGTGGGTAGCAGCGCCCCGCCCCCGGACCCAGCGGCGTGTGGCTCATCGTCTCGGATTCGAACGACGCCGCTCGCCTGGCTCCGATCGCCATGTGTTGTGGATGCTTGCGGGCCACGTCTCCGGCCCCATCTGTGGCCACCCGGTCACCTGTAAACGCTGGCACGGACGGGCCGGCTCTGGGTGACCCGATCGCTCTGATCCCCTTTCTCTTGGGGACCATGGTGATGATGAAGTAGATGCGCTAACCTTCGAACCGGATTTTCACAGCTTGCGCCCCTACCTAGCGCGCCAAAGATGTCGTTGGAAACGACACCTATCGGATCACGGGGAATCCCTTCTACCGTCGGCAGGCGCGGGGCTGTGGAAAGAGTGGGTTTAAGAGATCAACACGGGAAATTTATCCAGGTTCGGGCCGCAAGTGATGTGTAATACCCTACTCCTGCTGGCTTGTGTTTATCTGGTGTTCTTGGACTAGCTACAAAATGTGCAGGGTCCAAAAAGTCTGAATCCTCTCTCAGTACGACACGGGCCTCCTTTTATAGTCAAAGGGGCTGCCACAGTGGCACACAGGAGGTGGCAAGTTGTACAATAGTCGAGTTTATCTCTAGCACCGTCGGACAAAACACATTAAATGTGCTACTTAGGTGTCCTCTTACTTTATCGGGGACGGCAATGAGGCCCGTCCCGTCTGTCGCCACTTCGCCTTGCTCCGACACGCGTCTAGGCCAGCGAGGCATGCAGCGCCATATAGGCTGGCAGGCTGCTGAGCTGGTGTGGTGGCAGGGTCTTCACGAAGATATGCATGCCACCACGTAGGCGCTTGACTAGTTGGTTTAGGAGCCAAGAACTGCCACGTGGGTACCTGCTTAGTTGGTGGGTCAGCCAATGAGCTGGGGCGGCGACGGGGCAGCAAGGCCTTGATGCGGATTTGCTGATATTCCCGGCAAGGGTCTTGCCGGGGCCTTGTGGGCATCCTAGGCAAGGAGCCTCGTTGTTGTCTTGTTTTCTGGTTCCTACCTAGGCCTCGCGGGCCCTTTGTCTTCACAAAGATCTGCATGCCACCATGGAGGCACCTCCCGAGCCTTGGTTCCAATGTGGTTGATGGCATCGGAACTTTTAGACTCAAGGGTGGCGGCCCCGTTGGTGTTGGGCAAGTTGCCCCGGCAAGGGCCTTGCCGTGGGAGTTTCACCTCGCCCCTCTGCTCTTTATGCTTCTGGTCTTGAGCACGTCCCTGGTACGTGTGTAGCATGCGGGGGTTTACCCAGGTTCGGGGCTCTCCGGAGAGATAATACCCCTACTCTTGCATGTCTATATGTATGTGGCATATCTGAAGTATAGAGTGCTCCTGGAGCTGTATTGGACTGAAGGAAGTAGACAAGAGCTAGCTAGCTAGTGTGTGGCGTGAGAGCCAGGGAGCCATTGAGGCCGGCTACTCTTCTGTGTGTGTGTGAGCACTTGGGCATGCATGCCCATAAGGGAGTGGAGGGGATGGATGGCTGGCTAGCTCCCTCTTATAGTGTGAGGGTAGCTTACATCCAAAGCTAGGTGGGTATGGTGGGTGGTGGCCCACCCACCAACTACACTATTCCAAATGTCATGCGAGGTGGCATGCTGCACAGGCTATAGTGTGCCACTATTCGCTAATAGTGTCGGGTACTGCCGTCACGTCTGCGGTATGGCTGTCTTGTCGGTGTCAGGTCGGAGCTACAGTTGACTCCCCGTAGCAGGCCGGCTGGAGCAGTCGGCCGGGGGAGCAGTCGGCCCGGGCGGGCGGGCGCCGCGTACGACTGTCGTCTGGAGCCGGGTGGCGAGCCAGCCGGAGTAGCCGGACTAAGGGGCTTTGCTAGCCCCGATGTCTTGAAATATTGTCTCACCTTCTTCAGGGTACCCGTGGTCAATTTCCCCGACAGTAGCCTCCGAGCCTCCTTTCCGGCAACTTGGCAAAGTTGGGTGGAGGTTTTTTAGCGGGTGTTGATGTATAATATGCTTGATGACGGTTGGCTGCAGGCCGCAGCCAACGCGACTTGCTTCTGGCGGGGGCGCGCGAGCGCACCCACTGGGTGTAGCCTCCAGGCAACTTGGAAAAGTTGGGTGGAGGGTCCTGTTGTTGATGATGAAGCCGACGGCGACGTCGAGGGTGCTGGGCGTGGACATAGAGTCCACCGGCGGGTGCTGTCGGGCGCGGGCGCGGGGTCTACCGACTGAAGCTGTGTGGCGCGGACGTAAGGTCCGCCGACTGATGGTGTCGGGCGCGGACGCAGGGGGTCGGCCGACTGATGCTGTTGCTGACAGCCGGCTGGGGCTACAGCCGGCTCGGCTTGCTTCCAGTGGGGGCGGGCCAGCTCACCCACTGGGTGTAGCCTCCGAGTGAGGGGGGGTTCCCCACGGAAATGATCATGCAAAAGACAAAGTTAGTCCGCGCAGATATATCAAATGTTTGCTTTTAGCATTGCAAGTTTTATGCGGAGGGTGCCAACTCGGCTTCGTCCGAGCCCCCTTCAATCTTTTTCATGTCCCCTCCGCTCTTTGGCTTGCGCTCTCGCTAGCCGGACAGCCGCTTTGCGGTCTGTGGCTGAGAGTGGGCTGCGGAGTGGAGTGTACAGTACTCAAACTCTGGGAGCAGATTCGACCAAGCTGGTACTCATAAAGCAAATGGCCGGGTTGGCCCAACCGTTTTTCTTCCCGGACGTTTTTTTCATGGGTGGCCTCCAGCTTTCGCTCTCGCTTGTCGGACATCCGCTTTGTGGTCTGTGGCTGAGAGTGGGCCTTCGGCTCGGCGCACGCTTCTAAGCCGTCTGCGGGAATGAACGTCTCAGGCCAAGCGGCCAGCCTCTGGGCTGACTCTGGCTGGCGCCGGGGCGAACAGTGGTGCAACTGTAATAAAAGCGGAGCTGGTCCCCGAGCGTCGCTCGGGGTTATCCGTGTTTTGCGCGGTGCAAAAATATGCGGGTGAGGAGCTCACATTGCTTTTGGCGCAGTAGAGGTGGAGATGATCTCTGGCAGGCCGCCCAAGCCTCTGGGTGCTCGAGGGACGCCCCAGCCGGTCGGGCTCGACCGAACAGTCGTCGAAGCGGACCGGCGGCCGGGTTGGCTCGTCTGCCGGCCAGGCGTCGGAGCAGGAGGCGGTCCAGCCGGCTTGGCACAGCCGGCAGTGCGGGTCGCGACTGACCGTCCGAATGGCGAAGCAGGCGGACGGGCTAGCCGGACGTTTTTTCTTTTCTCTGGCCGGCTGCTGGCAGCCAGACTTATACTTTTTCTTTTTCTACCGTCGGTTGTGGGCAGCCGGAAGTTCTTCTACACGAGCAGCCGGCTCGGTGCTTTCCTTTTCTTTCTCGGGCAGCCGGCCTCTCTCTCCTTTTTTTTCTTTTTCTTAGCACCCGGACCGACTCTTTTCTAATATTCGGACTCTTCTTTCTTTCTTCTTTCTTCTTCTCATCTCCAGCCAGCCCGGGAGCACACGGGCAGTTGGCCGCAGCTGCCGAGCGGAGGAAACCAGCGCGTGAGCACGGAGCCGGCAACCGGCCGGGGCCGGCGAGGCCTGCAGGCTGCCGGGCCGGGTGGCGGGCGAGGCCAGCAGGTGGCCCGGCCGGGTGCAGGGCAAGGCCAGCAGGCGGCCGGACCAAGCAGTCGGGGCGGGCGAGGCTGGAAGGCGGCAAGGCCGGGTGGAGGGCGAGGGCGGAGCTGGGCGGCGATGGGGAGCCGGCCCGAGGCCAACGCACAAAAACTGGCGCCTAGCCGCATGCAGAGGTGGAGCAGGCAGGTGCAAGTCATCCGGCCGCTGGGAGAGGCAGGGCTGGCCCGGCCGGAGTCGGCGAGCGCGGGGCATCCGGCAGCGGGAGGCAACCGGCGACCGACTATGGAGCAGGCGGGGACGGCAGCACCCGGCGGGGACGGCGTGGGAGGCGGAGCAGGCGGAGACACGGCGCTGCGGGCGGCCAAAAGGAAAACGGTGCGGGAGGCGGCCGGGTCGGGGCGAGGCTACAGCCGGCGCGGTCGGAGGAGCATGCGGCCAGGCTCGCGCAGCCGACGGGAGGACTGCAGGCGCACGCGTGCGCGATGCGCGGAAGTCCAGCGCGGCAGGTGGCCAGGGCAGAGGGATGTCGGCTTGAGCGTGACGCCGGGTGCTGGGGAGGCGCAGTCGGTTGCAGCGCGGGCAGAGTCGGCGGCCGAGTGGCGGGACTCGGGCAAGGAGCGCGCGGGATGGAGGCGGAGGCGCGGGCCGGCCGGGATGCGGCGCAGATGCGGCGCAGCCTGCCGTAGCGAGGCGGCGTACATGCAGTTTTGACTTGCATTGACAAATGCATGGATAATGTATGAGTGGTGGTAGGTAGCAGCAGAAACAGCGTAGCGCAGCGACGGAGTCGCCGGCCGGAGCGACGGCGAGGCTCACACGTCCGGCGGGTCACATGTGTGCACACGAACTGAGCTAGCTAGCGAGCTAGTACACATGTTGCTGCTGCCGAATCCATTGGGTTCGCTAGCTAGCTAGTTAGCTATGCATGAAAGCGTGCATGCACAGAGACCGGAGGTGCTCGGGACAGCCGTGGAGTAGTGCGAAGCCGCGAGTGCGCAGACCGAGGGCAGACGACGACGACGACGCGTCGTCCAGCACGGTCGCGCCGGGGGCATGCTGATGTCGAGCCCGCGACCGGTGCCGGAGAGATGGCGGCGACGTCGCGGTGATGATCAAGATAGCGAGGCCGACGGTGAGGACGCGTCGCCCCTCGCGGCCACTCCGGGGGCATGTCGATGTCGAATCCCCAACCGCTATCAGAGACACGGCGCGACGCCGCAACGGTGAAGGCAAAGATGGTCCCGTCCGGACAGCTTGCCCCATGGTGGGCGCCAACTGTCGTGGTATTCTCACGGGGGGTTGCGAGACGACAGATTCCACAGGGTGGCTTAAGGTGAGGGCAAGACTGTCGTGGAATATCCGGGGACGGGTACGCAAGTAGCACGCGGGGTCTACCCAGGTTCGGGGCTCTCCAGAGAGATAATACCCCTACTCCTGCATGTCTGTATATATGTGGCATATCTGCAGTACAGAGTGCTCCTGGAGCTGTATTGGACTGGAGGCAGTAGCCAGGAGCTAGCTAGCTAGTGTGTGGTGTGAGAACCTGGAGCCATTGTGGCCAGCTAGTCTTGTGTGCGTGTGTGAGCACTTGGGCATGCATGCCCGTAAGAGAGTGGAGGGGATGGATGGCTGGCTAGCTCCCTCTTATAGTGTGAGGGTAGCTTACATCTAAAGCTAGGTGGTATGGTGGGTGGTGGCCCACCCACCAACTACACTATTCCAGATGTCATGCCAGGTGACATGACGCATAGGCTATAGTGCGCCACTAGTCGCTCATAGTGTCAGGTACTGCCATCACGTCTGCGGTATGACTGTCTTGTCGCTGTCGGGTCGGAACTGCAGTTGACTCCACATAGCAGGCCGGCTGGAGCAGTCGGCCTGGGCCGGCGGGCGCCCCATCCGACTGCCGTCTGGAGCCAGGTGGCGAGTCGGACGGTGCAGTCGGACTGAGGGGCTTTGCTAGCCCCGATGTCTTGAAATATTGTCTCGCCGTCTTCGAGGTACCCGTGGTCAATTACCCCGACAGTTTCAGCTAATTTGGAATTGTGCAGAATAGGTAGCCTGGCGTAGCTTTTTCAGGTCCAGAATTCTAGCTGCCGGTATTCTCCCTCTTTAGAGAGAAAAGGCATTACAATTACTCCAAAAGGCATTATTATGCATAAAAACAATATATATAACCGTAGAAAAACATGATGCAAAAGGGACGTATCAGAGCATGAGAAGGACTTATTGGTTCACCTCGCCGAGGCCATGATTGACCCCTACTACGAAGACATGAAGGATTCCTGCAACAAGGACATGCATGCCTGGCACTCGGCCTGGATGGAGAAACTCGACAAAACTCATGTTGTGTATGCGGCCAAGGAAGCATACACGAGCTACGACATGTACAGGCCGATCGTTGACATGAGGAAGTGCCTCCTTCCCCAAAACGAACAGGGATCCAGCCGGAAGCAGAGCAATGGCAAGCGTCGTCGTAACAATAAGTAGATGATTAGATCATCGTTTCTCCTAGTTTAGTATGCATGTAATTGCCTACTTTGGTGTGTGGAAATGTTATGTGTGTAGTCACTTGTGTAATTGTATGCTTAATTTGGTTTTGCAATGCTGTATTTTTAAGTATATATATTGATTCTCTGTAGATAGAGCAAATCACATCGCACATGGACTAAACAATGGAACCCGTCGGTGATGATTTCATCAATCACTGACAATTGTATACCAGCAATCGTTTGCTCACAACACACACGGCTTGTTAACAGGAATCGTCTGTGTTGTTATCGATCTTCCACACATTTCCGATTACAGACTTGTTTGCCGCGTATCACACACATCTTGTTAAGGTTAACCGTTTCTGTTCTCTTGTCTCAACGCAAACAGTTCATCTGGCTGCCCGTCTCTATTGTTCCTCCTCATCACAAACAGTTTATCTGAGTGAACTGTATGTTGTATATCGCACACGCCTTCATTTGGATGTCTGTTTCTTTTGTTCTGCCTCATCGCAAACAGTTCATTGAACTGAACCGTATGCCCCTCATCGCACACGCAACTAAAATATGAACTGTGTTTTATGTATCCTTCATCTTAAACGTTTTGCATCTTTTTTACGGTTATTTTACATCACCAGTTGCAATTAATGCATCGCACAGGTTTCGTCAAAGGGTCTCTGATCATAGTGTCGCGTTAGCAGCATCCAGCAGTACTGGATGAACCACAATATTTAGAGGCGGTAAATGTGAAGAGACAAGTGTAAATCATTTTGACTGTCGACAGTGTTGAAGAAGCAGAATGCCCATAATGTGCCTTCCTGCATGCCATAGGCATGAACAAATTTTGTCCAACCCCTTGTGACGATCGCCCGCCCATCCTTCACCGCCTTCAGAAAGACTTCTAGAGCATTATCATGGTAGCATGAATTATATACTTTAGCCTTAGTTGCCTCCACTCCGGTCATGTAGTTTGCAAGGTAATCATTAGTAAATAGCTTCGAAAACCACTGAAAAGAGAAAAATATCAGATACCGAGGTCTAATAGAGTAACTTGTTGTGGGTAGGGAAAAAAGGCAACGCATTACTTACTATCCTAAAGTTCATTGTTGTCTTGGACAAAGTGTAAATAAAGAGCTTAATTCCCATCACCCATTTCTTTCGCCTAACAATCTTTCTTAGTTTCCTCACTTGACGCTTGCTCATGAATATCTCATTGCCCCATAAGCAAAAGGGATCGAAGCGTGGATCAGTATCGCTCATATATGTACCTACAAGCAACCAGTAATTGTCAGAAGCTAAACTGAGATTGCACAAATGATGTAAAATACAACTACCTATGTCAGCGTTCTATGAACCAGGGTACCGAGACTTGCCTGCCTGCGGCCCGCAGCGTGGCTCCATCGACGGCCTGGTACGACCCATCTTTAGCACCATGAACACAAGACCCTCGCAAGGGGCCAAGCCTCGTGATGCGGATGACGTCAAGACCTCCAGAAGGAGCGGCCTCCTCGGACTAGCTCCTGAGGAGCGGAGATTTCTATGCAACCCCTCACCTCGTGAGGTTCAGATGATGTAAGCCATGACGACCGAGGCCAGGCGGACGCCAGCGGCACAGGACAGCAGGTTTCCCCATTGGTGCTAAAGAGGCAAGCGCAGGCGCGGAGTCCCGAGGAATCAACCAAAAGTTTCCATTTTCATGCTACAAGACCAAGACCGCCAGGACGACAGGACGGAGGTCATCGCCGAGCCCACCACAGCGTCATGACCTGTAGCTTCATAGGGAAAGACCACCTTTCGTCAGGATAAGATGTACTAGCTGTCTCCCTTCGAATTTGGCCGCTATGGGTTCCCTTCCCGCCTTCATTTTGGGAAGAGGACCAAGGCCACTATAAATAGAACCTAGCCACCACCATAGTAGAGGATCCGGATCCAGTCCATCCTCACCCTCACCAACTCACACAAACACAAGAACACACCTCTTGAGGTTGTTCTCCCACTGTACTAGTTCATCCTCAGCCCACCTCGAGGCTAATCCACCACAAAGCAGGAGCAGGGTTTTACACCGCAAGGTGGCCCGAACCTGGGTAAACTGTTGTGTCCCGTTTCCTTCCAGTTCATTGAGCTAGGCTGTGGGATCGACGAGTTGGCAGACTGGGGAGGTTGATTTCTTCGCACGTACCCCAGAGTTCAAACCTATCTTGAGTCTGTGGAGCCCCGAAGCTAACATTTGGCGCGCCAGGTAGGGGTGTGTCGGAGCCTCACGTCCTCCGGTTGGTTCTTCACTGTTTTGCCGTTCCCATGGCTGAAGCTCGTCGAGTTCAGCTCAGCGCCGGGCCACCCAGACGGTGCCGGCAGGCGACGGCGCACCCCGTCGGTCCCCGTTGCCTGCAGCCAACGCCGCCATCGGCTCCGCAGCCCACGAGTAGCAGGCATCGTCACTGCAACCTTCTGTGCGGCATGATGACCGCACCGCCACTCCATCGCTGACTCCGGCGGCTGCTTCGTCTTCTCATGCTCATCGCGGACCGGAGAACGCGCAGGCTGCGTTGCTCATGGCACGCGAGCTCCTACGCTATCGCTCGACCGACGACCTCTATGAGGACTGGCTGGACCGCATCGCCGAGCTCGTCAGCACGGCCGGAGAGGCCCGTGCACCATCACGTTCACTGCCACTGTCAGTGATATACCCCGCGGTGTAACCCGCCGGATGTATGACCCGGCTGGAGCTTGGCGACTGACTGGCAACCCGCCCGGACCTAGTGGTTTACGGACAGCCCGCGGGAACATTACGACTCACTGGTGACCCGGCAGGCGGCTCAGATGGATGACAAGGCCCAAGGCTCAGTAGGCCGGTTCATATGATGGTGGGCCGGCTTAAGAGGAAAGGCATAAGGAATATTCTCCTACAAAGGAAGCAAGACTAGGACTCCACTTGTAATAGAGTAATCCTAATCCTACTAGGACTAGTCATGTAACCCGCCCCTTCAACATATATAAGGAGGGGCAGGGCACCCCAAAAGGGGGGAAGAAAAATAATCTCTATGGCTAGACACAATAAAAGGGGAGCCGGCTTATACAGCAACTCCCTCATGAGCATAATGAGACCTAGCCACAAACAGCATGTAGGGCTATTACCGGATGATGTTTCCTGGGGCCCGAAGCTGTCTAAGCCCTTGTCTTGTGTGTTAACCTGCCTCGCGTCTCTCGATTCCGACCAATCCCTTCAAGCTACCACGTAGATGTGTCGGCCTCGCAACTAAGTCCTCACACTAGGACATCTGTCGTGACAAATCCACGACAGTTGGCGCCCACCGTGGGGCTCGCGCACGATGGTGTTGAGTTCTTGGAGGGATCCCTCCCAGCGGTCGAGAAGCTCGCACTTCATCGGATGAAGAAAATTCATGCGACTCATATGATCAGATTGCTGCACTGACACGAAGGGTCTAGACACGAGCAATTCTCGTATATGGCTCGGTTACACTGTCTCTTGATAATCCACCAGAGTGTTGCGACCGCAGGAGGGCAGATCATCGATTAGAATCCAAGGATCGAAAAGCTCGGACAGTTGCCAAGAGGTGTACGTATCAAACAATTGCCAATGAAAAAAGGAAGGATTGCTTCAAGTTAGGATCGGCTACCACATCCCAATACTGCTCAAGGGGGCACGAGCCGAAAACACGGAGGACACGGACAAGGATAGTCAAAGCATGAAACCGACAACGACCAGGAGAGGCACGAGGACGGGGGATCGACTCCAACTCTGCCGCTTCGCCGTCCCACCTCCGCCCATGCCGATGCGCCTCCGAGCCGCCTGCTCCATCTGCAAGTCAAACACCGCCGCTTCGATCCATCCCCGCAGAGCCGCCGTCCATCGTCGTTACCTCCGTGGTCGGCCACTGTGGCTGCCTCCTCAGCTGCTGCACCTTGAGCCGCTGGAGATTTCCTCATCTGCAGCCATCGCAACGAGTGGCTTCCGTCTCGGTCTCCGCTGCGGTCATCGGCCTTGCGCCAAGCTACCGTGGCCGCCTGGCCCCGTCTCAACATCATGACCCGCCCTCAAACACCGTGGCTTGCCTTCGCCAGCGTAGCCTCGTCTCAGTGTCGTGGTCTGCCTTCAAAGACATGGCCTGCCTTGAGCCGGCCCGCTGGCTTCCGCTGAATCGCCACTGCCTCTATAGTTCTCTGCCTAGGCTGGTGTTCCGAGTTGCTTATCAGCCGCTACTGATTTGACCCGCCGACGGCCGATGTGGATTCGAGCTGGTCTTGCTCCGAGTCGCCTCCGAGTTGCCGCTCGCCTTTGCTCCTGCGCTGCAACCGTTAGGACGCGGCCCTGACCCAGTTGTTTCCAACGCGCCTGCCCGAGCCGCCCGCGTGCCCGCACGACTCGCTGCTGCTGGCTGCATCCACGCTACCCAGCCATAGCCACTGCCGGCGAGTCGCCGCCGCGGTCTCCAGTGAGCCGCTGCTCCGCCACCGCGAGTCGCTGTTGTCGTGGTCTCCACCGTGATCCCCGTTCAATCCAGCTTGCCATCTCTGCTACGGCCGCCTATGAGTCGCCGGACCGGCCCTTTGTCTCTCTGCTACAAGACACCGCTCACTTGGATCCGCGCTGAGCCGCCGGTCGGTCGGCAAGCTCCTGCCTACTGCATTGCCCCCCTGGCTGGCCGCCGGCTCGTGTTGCCCACTGCTTCAAAGAGAAAAAGAGAAACTTGGCTCGAGGGGCCGTGTGTGCACTGTTTTGGATTTGTTTAAGAAAAAAGGGAGGAGAAGGTCACGTGGAGACCTCAGGCACTTGAAGACAAAAGAACCAATCAATTCTTCTGTCAAAAACGAAAGCAACACTATGCATTATCCAGCACCAGCATCCGTGTTCATCCGGCAAAAGATACCAGGTGTTATTTTTCGTACGTATTTTGTCAGTACATGTTAATTCATCCGACAACAATTACTCTGGCCTGTAATATTTTTACGCAGGACGACTATTAATAGAAAAGGGGGTGGTATTATACCGTGGATGCACGTTCGGCTGTGCCACGTGGCTTCACGGACACGCGTGTCGTGGTCCAGTTTACATCAAGGCGTCGGCCGACTCACCCGTCCGCGTCGCCTTACAACGCCACGGACGACTCGCCCGTCCGCCCTCGCGGCCGTTTCACGCGTCCGCGACGGCTTACAACACGGAGGACAACTTGCTCGTTCGTGCTGTTTTACAATGCCACGGCCGACACATCTGTCTGCTCCCGCCGCCGACTTGCCTATAATTGATTTCAGCTTCACCATAGTGATCATCAACTCTACGGCGCATAATTTCTGGCCTAACATATCAGGTGAAATCCATTCAGTATATTTTTCATATTACATATGAATTTCTTTAAAAGAGCAATTACTCTTTCTTGCAAAATCTTTAAATGCAGGGCAAGTGCCTACTGCAAAGATAATCGTCTTGTCACGGAATTTGTTGCATGACATATACGAGAGATATACAAATATCAAGAGGTTGAGTATGAAGAATCTTAAGACAACTCCTCGAGTAATCTTAAGACTCAGGGGCTACAATGACATGACTCGACAGAATTAGCCGGTTTCAGTGAATTCAAGAGCCCCGGGTCCTTGGAGGGAAGATAACCCGGTCCCGGAGACTACTGCTATGTTGATGAAAATTTAAAGGCCGTCAGAAAATTTCCGGCTCAAAATGAAGAATTCTGGTGTAAAATCCGGCTCAAGGGAAATCTGTCTCTCACGAAGCTTTGAAGCTCGCAATATTTGGTTTGAAAAGAGTCCATCTCTCACAAGTTCGAGTTCTCAGGAAAAATTAAAGGTTGCCAAAGAGAACTTGCTCCCATGATGCGCGGTTCAAACATGGGTATCCTGCCTTATTGGCAAATCATATCATTGGTCAATTGGGGGCTTCCTGCTCATTGAGCATAGCTATGACTACCCTATTGACCCGGCTATCAAGCCAATATTATCATTTCATAAGAGCACAAATCTGATTACTTCGGTAATCCGGCTAACAAGCCAATATTATCATTTCATAAGAGCACAGCTGTGATTACTTCGGTAATCCGGCTATCAAGCCAATATTATCATTTCATAAGAGCACAACTCTGGTTACTCCGGTAATTCGGCTATCAAGCCAATGTTATCGCTTCATAAGAGCACAGCTCTGGTTACTCCGGTAACCCAGCTATCAAGCCAATATTATAATTTCATAAGAGCGTAGCTCTGATTACTTTGGTAATCCGACTGTCAAGCCAATATTATAACTTCATATGAGCATAGCTCTGATTACTTTGGTAATCCGGCTACCAAGCCAATACTATAACTTCCTATGAGCATAGCTCTGACCTACTTGGAGGCTTAATTCCCGGGTTAAAGGGACTAAAGAGAGTCTGTTGCACAGCATAGCTCAAACATAGGTACCCGGCCTTGATGGTTCAAAATACATCCCTTGGGGGCTCCCTGATTCACAGAACATAGCTTTGATAACACCTGCTTGGTTTGAAACGCCAGGTATATGATGAGCCGGCAGTATGAATTGATTTCACAGGCAGTGTAGCCCTGATTATATGACTCATCATTGAGCATCTTTGGGTTTGATAACCCGCCCTGATAGCGGACTTTAAGCTGCCAGGATATTTTGCCTTGAGCAATCAAAATGATGATATTTCATGACTCCGGGTTGATACTGGCTCCGGACTTTAATTATCAAGGCAATACCATGGTATTAATCTATAGGTATGTCTTTCAATAATGGTATGAATATTTTGGCCTTGGTAAACCGCCCTGGCTATGGACTTTAAGTCACCGATATACTGTGATTGCGCAATTGGAATTATGCGCTATAAAATCTTCGGATTGCACCCTGGTTTTGGACGTTAAGTCGCTAGTATATTTTGGATTGCGCCATTGAAATTATGCGCTTATAAATCATTGGGTTATTGCCTTCATTGGATATGGCGATGTAAGCCGGCAGTATGAGCCAATTCTACAGATATTGCTGGGTTATCCTGCTCCGGGTTATATTGTTCAATATTGAGTTTATTGAGGCTATGAGCCACCAAAGTGATCTTTTCAAAACTAGACATGACTATGAGCCGCCATGGATGGGGTTATCAATTCCTGATTTTTGCAAAGGTTATAAGCCGCCGGGTTGTATCCCAGAGGACAATGGATGCGCATTAAGTCACTATTGGCTAAGAGCCGCCAGATTATATTATTCCAATCTTTAATAGCCAACTTGGCTGGATTTTCATTATGATATTGAATGATTGAGGCTTTCAAAAGTCGCGTCAGCGCAATGGCTATTATTTCTTTATCAATGGTATGATTTATTCTACAATGGAAGGAATAGTCCTGAGTCGCTGCAGGCATATGACCCAGCACTTGTGGGCTACATTATTCAAATCATGATTATGCCAAATATGGAAGTCCCATGTCACTGCAAGCATGCACCATGACACTTGGGGGCTAATGCAAGGTCATTTTTTACCTGCCTTATTGAAGACCTGACTCATCACATCGAAATGAGTCGGCCCTTGGGGGCTACCAATTGCTCCTGTCAAAAATTCAAAGTACACAAGTCTTAATCCATTATATGGAAGGGTCCATTGCTCAGTTGGTAGAGCACAAGGCTCTTAACCTTGTGGACGTGGGTTCAAGCCCCATGGTGGGGGTTACATCATATGATGTTATTTTGAATGAAGTTCCAGATCAGTAAGGTCTTGCTGAGCCTTCCCTTGGGGGCTACACATTGCTTTTCAAGTCTACATAATCATATCTACAAAGTCCCTGCTCATTATTGCATAATGAGCCGGCCCTTGGGGGCTACACTGGTTGAAGTTTTTATGAGCATAACGCAATTTCAAGTCCCAGGTTGCTGCAAGCATGACAACCCGGCACTTGGGGGCTACATATGTGGAATATTCAGTTTTGACTAGTGACTGAGATGAACAACTTGGATTTCTTCAAGATTGCAACATTTATATTGAAGCAAGTCTTAAGCTATTTCTACGCTCCTTTCTTAAGACTTGGGGGCTACAGGTGATATGCATATAAGGGAGGTACACTTTCAAGCTTGGTGTTAGCAACAATTATGACTTGGTGCCAGCAATATTTACAAACTGGCAATTTTGGCAATCATAAACTCGGCAGGCTCTACATCTTTAAGCCGGCTGAAAATCAGATGAGTATTTCATGACCAATATTTTTGTCAAGCTAGAGCATTGGAAGCCGAGTCAAATGGATTATTCTTTATAATATTTTTTCTGCAAGAAACCAATGTCAGCAAATTGATTATAAAGCTGGCCTATTGACCCGGATTTTTCAGAAGAAGTGCCCGGATTTTTTTTGCATTGGTAAAAGTTTCAACATATCTACTAAAGGAGATTTGCTATGAGATCATGGACACGCATCTAGGAGGAAATGACAAGGACTTAAGGATGATAAGTTTACCATGGATAAATCCAAGCTAAACTGGGGGCTAATGTCGGGGATATACCCCGCGGTGTAACCCGCCGGATGTATGACCCGGCAGGAGCTTGGCGACTCACTGGCAACCCGCCCGGACCTGGCGGTTTACGGACAGCCTGCATGAACATTACGACTCACTGGTGACCCAGAAGGCGGTTCGGATGGATGACAAGGCCCAAGGCCCAGTAGGCCGGTTCATATGATGGTGGGCCGGCTTAAGAGGAAAGGCATAAGGAATATTCTCCTACAAAGGAAGCAAGACTAGGACTCCACTTGTAATAGAGTAATCCTAATCCTACTAGGACTAGTCATATAACCCGGCTCTTCAACATATATAAGGAGGGGTAGGGCACCCCAAAAGGGGGAAGAAAAATAATCTCTAAGGCTAGACACAACAAAATGGGAGCCGGCTTATACAGCAACTCCCTCATGAGCATAATGAGACCTAGCCACAAACAGCATGTAGGGCTATTACTGGATGATGTTTCCTGGGGCCCGAAGCTGTCTAAACCCTTGTCTTGTGTGTTAACCCGCCTCGCGTCTCTCGATTTTGACCAGCCCCTTCAAGCTACCACGTAGATGCCTTGGCCTCACGACTAAGTCCTCATACTAGGACATCTGCTGTGACAAATCCATGGCAGCCACCCCCGCCGCCTGTTGCGGGTGACATGGCCCACGGTGCACCTCCTCCACCTCCCAGGCAAGACGTCGTCCCCGAGCCAAGGCGCGAGGCTCCATGGCGCGACCCGCCGCACAGGGCGCCGACGCGTGACGAAGAAAGCTGCCAAGTGGTGCAACGGTCGCAAGGAGATGCGCGCGCGCCCCAGCACCGCCAAGTCAAGACCGCGTGCCACCCAAGGTGGTGGTGCGCGAGCGCCAAGATCATGCTCCACCTCCACAACGAGCTCCCATCACCACGGCAGGATGCCGCACATTCACCCCGGAGCTACGCCGTGTCGTCTGGCCAGGGAAGTTCAAGCCCGACCTGCCTCCGTGCTACGGCGGCACTCCCGACCCTGCCGAGTTCCTGCAGCTCTACGAGTTCAGCATCGAGGCGGCCAACGGCGATGAGAAGGTCATGGCGAACTGGTTTCCCATGGCCCTCAAGGATGGTGCGCGCTCGTGGCTCCTAAACCTACCCGCGGGATCGATATCCTCCTGGGGTGAGATGTGAGAGCGCTTCGTCGGCAACTTCCAAGGCACTCGCGACCGCCCACCAGCTATCGGTGACCTGTCGCGCATCAAGCAGCAGCCAGGGGAGACCTTGCAAAAAATACATCCAGCGCTTCAATAGCGTTTGCCTCAAGATTCCCAAGGTGTCGGACGAGGCCATCATTCTGGCGTTCACTGATGGTGTCCGGGACGTCAAGATGAAGGAAGAGCTCGCCATACACGAGGACCTGTGCACGGCTCTAGAGATGTTCAACATGGCAACCAAATGTGCGAGAGCTGAGGAAGGTCGCCTCTCCCTCCGGGAGCTCCCGGAGGCTGTCCCAGAAGACAAGAAAACCAAGGCCAAGGACGTGAAGCGCAAGGGGCCGGCTGTGCTCGCAGCCGAACCTGAGATGAAACGTGGTTGCGACCACCCATAGTCATCCAAGAGCAGCCGCTTGTTCTGCGTCTTCCACAACAGGCACAACCACAACACCAATGACTGCCAGGAGCTCAGGGCCATCCGTGACGGGCGCCTCGGTCGTCGCCCTGAGCGCAATGATCGAGGTTACGGCCGTTGAGGAGGCCGAGGCGGAGGACGCTGGGACAACCGCGACCCCTGCCAGGACTGGCGAGATCAGCCTCGCGAGGGTCCCTTGAGGGATCAGCCTCGTGAGGACCGTCCTCAGGGCAACGCTGGCCTTCCTCCGCTGCCGCCACCGCCAAGAACGAATGACGACCACCACCAAGATGATGGGTTGGGGGCTTCCAAGAGCCTCGTGCCATCGCTTGCATCCTAGGCGGCGCTCAGGCCCTTGCTTCCCATCGCATCTTCAAGCATTTTGCTCGCAAGGTGAACACATCCCTCCTCAAGCTTGAGGCAACGTGCCCGCTTAGGTGGTCCAAGTACGCCATCACCTTCGACTCTGCTGACCAGCTCAAGTGCGCGGCCACTGCCGGCGCCCTCCCGATGCTCTTCTTGCCTACCATCAGCAACATCCTCGTCACCAAGACACTCATCAATGGTGGCGCGGGGTCAATGTTCTCTTCGTTGAGACGTTCAATAGGCTCCAGGTGTCGTACAACCAGCTTTAGCCTACCAAGCCTTTCTCAGGAGTGACCAACGGCTCCACTACCCCGATAGGGCAGATCCGCCTCCCTGTCACCTTCGACAAGCGCGACAACTACCGCACTTAGCTTATCGAGTTCGACGTCGCCCACATTCGCCTCCCGTACAATGCCATCATCGGGTATCCAGCCCTGGCCAAATTCATGGCTACGACTCATCATGGCTACAATGTCCTCAAGATGCCAGGAAACTTCGGCATCATCACGGTCGCCTGCGACGGGAAGGAGGCGGTGTGCTCCCTCGAGCGCGCCTACCAGGCTGCAGCGGTCGAGAACCCAGATGACGAGGGTGCTGTCTATCCTCCTGAGGCCATCCCCAACAAGAAGAAGCAGCTGCTCCACTGAGGACCTCAGGAGGATGGGGCGGCCGGTGGCCCTGCCCCAGGACTTGCGCCCACTGACGGAGCGCATTCCCCTCTCCCATAGGAAGGCGCGCCCGGTGCCCCTGTCAGGCTGGGCTTGGGGGCTCTCCACTAGAGGGCCTCGGACTTTGCCAAAGTCACGAGGGAGGCGCTCAGGCACCATGTGGAGGCATGCTTCAACGCGCGCTTCCGTGAGGAGAGCGCAGGGCTCGAGGCCCCAGGCGCTCAGGAGTTCGTCATCAAGGCAATCAAGGAGCTACAGGAGGCGAGAGCCATGCAAAGCAAGCATCGCCCCGCACCACCCCGCGTAGCTTCCTCCCTTGACGAGAGCAGCGAGTTGCGCGCCTCCGTCAACATCCCAGGGCTCAACAGAGCCACGTCTCAGGAGCTCTTCTGGCCGTCCCACGTTGGCTGGTGTGAGGGCCCCCCTCACAGCTACGTTCTCACGCCTTTCGGTTTGCTGAACAGGGTTGCCACGCACCAGCGCCACATGCGGGGCGTCCTGGCGGCTCATGAGGCCAGGCACCAGGCAATCCTATCGGAGGTGGCGATGGATCCTTGCGAGCCCCCCGGGCGTCCAGAGCCTCGCGAGGTTCGGGACCTGGGGACTCATGAGTAGCTACTTCTGCAGCACGCATCTTCAGCTACTTCAACACTTCTTCAGCAACGGTGACAGGTGACATTTTTTGGTTTGTTCAGTTGGGGGCGCCCCTCTGGCTGCATTATCCGCAAGCCGTGTGGGTTCATCCCTGCGGCATGTATTGTTCTTTGCATCTATCAGGACCGGCTTTACCCTATCCATGAGCTGCTTTATGATTAAGGATGGGCACGACATCTGTGCTCGGGTCGGTCCCTGCAGCATCGCTAAACCCAAGTGGTTGAGCTCTGGTTGGCGGGGCAACTCCCGTGCACGTCACCTCCCATGGTCCTTGGTGCCTTATTCTCGCATGAGCTGATCGGGGTGGATAAGTTAGGGGGCGCGACCCGGTGCCTCGCCGCCGTGGGAGCTGCGCGCCGGTTGTCTTTCTTCAGGATCTTTGCATGAGAAGAGGGGCATGACGTTTGTGCTCGGGTCCGTCCCTGCAGCGTCGACAAACCTAACGGCTAAGCTTTGTCTGGCGGTCCGGTCCCGTTCACGTCACCTCCTGGGGTCGTTGGTGTTTGGCCTTCTCATGCGATATCCTCAGGAGATTCACTCGGTGCAGGCTGCCTAACCATCTTGCAGGACCATCTTAAGTGTTCTGAATCAAATTCAGGCGCAACCCTCCTTGAGGTAGGGCCTCGGGAGTCCCGCGCTAGCTCACGAGTGCCCATAGACACCTCCTCCAGTCCTACTGTGCAAGCCACGTGTGAGGACGGGGCTGCACACACCTCGGAGTCTCCCCTCAGAGGGAGCTCCCAGCCACGTACCAGTGGAAGCCCCATGCTCCGCACTGGCGGACAACATGGTCGAGGAGCGGCTATGCTCGTGCAAGAGCAGAAGCACCAAGCTCGGAGAGCTGGTGAATAAACAACTAAGGGAAACCTAGCGGCTGCAGTAACCTCAGGAGAGCCACCAGGCTCGCCACTCAGCCTCACCGCAATGCTTCTCCCTCGGGAAGGCCACGCGAGGGGGCTGGGCACGGGGGCTACGCTTAGGTCACGCCTGGCATATGCCACCTCACCGGGTCCCTGGACCTGGTCTTCCCGTGTCCCTCCCGAGCGAAAGCTCGGCGAGGAAAGGTATGAAGGTTTTTTCGTACGTCAAGGGGGACCCCTGGGCATCGCGACCCAGGGGCCTAACTGGTCACGTAGCCCCTATCCCCCTGGTCTCATCCTGGTGATCCGGACGCCCCAACAGTGGCTGAGGTATGCGCGGGGCCGGGCCCTGCGAACGCAGAACGCTAAAACCTACACCCGCATCTCCTACCCGAGGGATGTTCGTACGTCAAGGGGGACCGCTGAGCACCATGACTCGGGGGGCCTCACTAGTCGTGTAGCCCCTCACCCCTTGGTCTCGTCCTGGTGATCCTGACGATCCAACGGCAGCCAGGCCCTGCCGATGCAGAACGCTAAAGCAAACGAAAAGGAAATCGAGAAACCCTAGCAAATTATTACGAAACATATAGTCTCTTAAAAGCTCAAAGCATAAGTTCTTACGCCTCCACGAGGCACGATAAATGTTGGATGATTAAAATAGGAGGAAGCGCCGCCTTTGAGCCCCTTCCCCAGCCTTGGACACCGCTGTCGCCCACCTGGGGAAGCCCGTCATCAACAACGGTGCCGCCGTCCTTGCCATCAGCCGCGACTGCAGGGTCGACGCAGAGGAACTTCTGCAGCAGGGCCTCCAGATGTTTCTTCACGGCCTTGGCGACAGCATCATGGAGCTCGTGATCCATAGGCTCGAGCAGCGCACCAAGGTCAACGTTGCGTCACAAGCGGCTGCGGCTGCGGCCACACCGGCCACCTTCCTGCCCTCCTCAGCGGTAGCCTCGGCCTGGCTCCAGGCCGCCCTGACGAACGAGTCGGCCTGGAGCCACCCCGAGACCAGCTCCATACACCCCATCACCATGCGCCGGTCGGCGCCCTGAAGATCAGCCCAGAGCCGGTCCAGCGCGGAGAAGGCTTCCTCCAGAGCACTGGGAATGGCAGAAGAACCAAGGCCTGCCGGCGTGATGGCTTGGGGAGGAGGCGGCACCGGCGCCTGGGCTGGCGAAGCAACGATATCAAGGACGGCAGGGGGCTCCGGAGTCCTCAGACCCTCAGCAGGCGCGCTGAAGACGGGCGCCTCTAGAGTTGGCTTGGCCACAGGGGCAGCCTTCTCCTGAGGCTGGACCCCTGAGCCTCGCGAGGCCAGCTACAGACATGAGGCGCCCATTCTTCCTGCACCTGGGTCATTGTGGCCGCGGCAGGCCGCCTGGCCTCAACGGTCCTGGCCTCCTCCTTCTTCCTCTTCAGCACCGGCTGCAACCTAGCCACCAGGAGAAGGGTTTCGTGAGCACGGCATCAAAGATAAGGAGCAGAAACAAGGTAAAACACTTACTCGTCATCGGCGATGTGCGCCCTCCTCTTGGCTAGGAACGCGGCGCCCCCAAACTTCTGGGGCACGACCTTCGCCACGATCCCATGAGCGAACGACTGCATGGCGGCTGGCTCTTTGACGGCGGTTGTCGGCAATAAGGCGGAGGCGCCGCCCTGGGGAAGCGGCGCTGTCCCGCCCTTCTTCGGGGTCACCTGCTTCATCCTCTTCAGAGGGATGCCCCCAGACCTCTTGGCAACCCCGGTGGAGCAAGGCGACCCCTCGGCCAGGTACTCACCGGCGGCGTCATCATTGGAGAGGATGTAGAGAAGATCGCTCTGCCGGGGGGAGAGGTCTCCCCAACCCCCTCCAAGGTCGCCTCTGAGTCCTCCTTCCCCTCCTCCTCGGAGTACTCGCCGGAGGACACCGACACTGGGGAACTAGGGGCCTGGGAAGGCTTTAGCAGCACGAGCCCCCACTCATTGAAGATGGGCATGGCGTCGGCTACCTTCTCCCTGTCAATGCGGCGGTACAGTGGGAGATAGGGTTCCGGGAGGCCGCCCGGGTCCTTCTCGAGCAAGGTACGCACGACCTTGCTCAACTCCTCGTCAGACAGGTCATCCAGGCGCAGCCGGAGGTTGCCTTCCGCGCCCTTGAAGCTCCACAGAGGGCGCGAGTGCGCCTGGAGAGGGGCCAGGCGCTGCGTCAGGTCCCTGACAAGCATGGCTCTTGTGAGCTTCTCCGCCTTCCGATCAGCCGTCATCTTCTCCAGCAGCAGCTCCGCCCGGGGGTCGGTGAGCTTCTCGTGAGCCCACCGGTCCAGCTTCGTCGGCAACACAGTCGGGAGCTCCAGCCGAGCGTGAGAGCGCTTGGCGTCCATGAAGATCCACTTGTGTCGGAAGTCCTTCACCTTCTTCCCGGCCCTCGAGATCTTGTTGCTGCCATGAGACAAGACGAAGTAGACGCACCCAGAGCACTAGGAGCCACCCGTCCAGAGGTAGAAGAAGTGGCGGAACAGCGCAACAAATCACCCCCACAAACGCCTCGCAGTAGAAGGCGAAGATCGACAGGAGGAGGATGGAGTTGGGACGAAGATGAAAGGCGTGGATCTGGTAATGGTTGAGGACGGCAAAGAAGAAATTGGAGAAGGGGGAACGAGCCCCGCAAAGACGATGTGCAGAAAGAAGGGGTAGAAGGTTTCCCCCAAGGTTTCCGGCTTGGCGGAGCCAACCCAGAGCACCATCTCTCCTCCCACATTGCCGCTGCTCGCCGTCAGCAGGAGCACGATGGAATGGTGCTTCTCCTCAGTGACGGTGGACGCACTGAGGGCCGCCTCGAAGGAGGAGGCCGAGCGCGCAAAAGGGGCGGCGGGCTTCGCCTTATCAGTGGCCATCGGTGGCGAGCTTAGGGAAAGGTTCGGCAGATCTGGAGGCGCTCTGAGTCGGGGGAGAAGGGGATCTGGAGCAAAGACGAAGGGAAGGCAATGAAGGCTCAGCGGTAGGCGCCATCCTTTTTGTCAGCCCGGACGGTTGCCGAGGCTGCATGGGGGAGCGGAGAAGCCCACGTCCCATCAAGCGCCACGCGTCGGCCGAGGCCGCAGGCGGTTGGGGCCCGTGGCGCTCCACCCTTGCTCTTTTGCTTTGCCTCGAAGCCATGTCCGAGCGCTCCTAGGGTTCGGGCGCTACTATAGGCGTTCTGGGAACTAGGGTACCTAGAGTTGCCTCCCTACGCCCCGCAACGTGGCTCCCTGGGCGGCCTGGTACTGCCCATCTTCAGCACCAACAACACAAGACCCTCGCGAGGGGCCAAGCCTCGCGAGGCGGACGACATCAAGACCTCCAGAAGGAGCGGCCTCCTCAGGCTGGCTCCTGAGGAGCAGAGATTTCTATGCAAGCCCTCACCTTGTGAGGTTCGGATGATGCAAGCCATGACGACCGAGGCTAGGCGGGCGCCAGCAGGCGCAGGACAACAGGTTTCCTCTTTGGTGCTAAAGATGAAAGTGTAGGTGCAGAGTCCCGAGGAATCAACCAAAGGATTCCATTTCCATGCTACAAGACCAAGATTGCCAGGACGGCAGGACGGAGGTCATCGCCAAGCCCACCGCGGCGTCACGACCAATAGCTTTGCAGGCGAAGACCACCTTTTGTCAGGATAAGATGTACTAGATGTCTCCCTTCGAATTTGGCCGTTGTGGGATCCCTTCCTGCCTTCATTTTGGGAATAGGACCAAGGCCACTATAAATAGAGCCTTGCCACCACCATAGTAGAGGATCTGGATCCAGTCCATCCTCACCCTCACCATCTCACACAAACACAAGATCACACCTCTTGAGGTTGTTCTCCCACTGTACTAGTTCATCCTCAGCCCACCTCGAGGCTAATCCATCACAAAGCAGGAGTAAGGTTTTACACCGCAAGGTGGCCCGAACCTGGGTAAATTGTTGTGTCCTGTTTCCTTCCAGTTCATCGAGCTAGGCTGTGGGATCGACGAGTTGGCAGACTGTGGAGGTTGAGTTCATCGCACGCACCCTAGAGTTCGAATCTATCTTGGGTCTGCGGAGCCCCGATTCGGACAACCTACGTTCCTAAGTACAAGTATTTTTAGAGATTTCAATATGAACTACATATGGATGTTTATAGAATTATAGATATAGTTTAGATTAGAATCTAGATTCACTCATTTTGCTCCTTATGTAGTCTATATTGTAATCTCTGAAAATACTTATATTTAGGAACATATGGTGTATAAGACATGGGATGCAGCTAACCTCGATGGCAAACAACAGCATCGTGCATTGTAGCCCTGTGTAAGTACATGGAAAGCCAATGTTAACTAGAACAGGGTTAACCTCCACCAAAAATAGCAAATGGTAATAAAATGGCAGCATCTGTAGTGATATCTTCATTGAGAAAGAGTAGCACGGTAGAAAAGGGATGGATTAAAAAATGGATACAATTGTTAATTGCAACAGGTTTAACATCATCCTAAGTCATGTTTTGTAAGTTTGTAGCCATTGAAATACAATTGTTTAAAAATGGATACAACTGTTAATTGCATCAGGCTTAATAGCCATTGAAACCGGTACTGATAAAAATGCAATTGCCAGAGTAAAATATCACAAGGCAGGTGATGTGCTGTCAAAGTAGAGAATGGCCCAGTTGTATATAAAAAGGTAGGGAAAATAGCTAAAACATGTTAGGCATGTTTACTACAACATGCTTAATACATCAACCATACAAAACATATCCATTAACTTCAACTGGTATTGGTAAGATTGAACTGGTGAGTTCATACTTGGTAAGTCATGAGAGGAAGTTGTTGGGGCACTTCATCTTGGCCAGAACCCACCCAAAGTCGGCGGCGGCGGAGGCGAGCTCTTCCTCCTGGACGAAGCGTGGATCAGTGCCGCCGACATGTGTACGTACAAGAAGCAAGTAGATGTTAGAAGCCAAACTGCAATTGCACAAATGACATAAAATACTATAAGACATGGGATGCAGCTAACCTCGACGGCAAACAAAACTCGCCCTTTCTGGCCCCGTGTAAGTACATGGAAAGGCATGTCAAGTACAACAGGGTTAGTATCCACCAAAAATAGCAAATGGGCAGCATCTCTAGTATATCTTCATTGCAGATAGTAGCACAATAGCAAAGGGACAGATTAAAAAATGGATATAATTGTTAATTGCAATAGGCTTAACATCATCCTAAGTCATGTTTTGTAAGTTTGTACCATTGAAATACAACTGTTTAAAAATGGATACAACTGTTAATTGCAATAGGCGTAGCCATTGAAACCAGTACTGATAAAAATGCAATTGGCAGAGTTAAACATCACAAGGCAGGTGCTGCCAGAGCAGAGGATGGCCCAGTTGTCTATAAAAAGGTAGGGAAAGTAGCTAAAACGTGTTAGGCATGTTTACTACAACATGCTTAATACATCGACCGTACAAAACATAGCCATTAATTGCAACTGGTATTGGTAAGATTGAACTGGTGAGTACATACTTGGTAAGTCCTGAGAGGTAGTTGCTGGGGCACTTCATCTTGGCTTGAGCGTGCCCAAAGTCAGCAGCAACGGAGGCGAGCTGTTCCTCCGGGTCGAAGCGTGGATCTGTGCCACTGACATGTGTACCTACAGGCAACCAGTAAATGTTAGAAGTTAAACTGCAATTGCATAAATGATGTGAAATACTGTAAGAGATGGGATGCAGCTAACCTCGATCGCAAACAACAGCATTGGCCGTTATGACCCTGCGTAAGTACATGGACATGCATGTTAAGTACAACAGGGTTAGCATCCACCAAAAATAGCAAATGGGCAGCATCTCTAGTGATATCCTGAGTCATGTATTGTACGTTTGTTGCTAGTATTGGTGAAATTGAGGTGGACAGTTAATACTCGAACATCACACAATGTGCAGTACTGAAATAAACAAGGCACGAACATGCTTGCTTAATACATCAACCATACAAAACATAGCCACTGCAAGTGATATTGGTATGATTGAGCTGGTCAGATCATACCTGTTAAGTTCTGGGGGGCAGTCGCTGCGGCACTTCATCTGGGCCAGAGCCTGCAGCATGTCGGCGGCGGCGGAGGCGAGGTGTTCCTCTGGCTCAACACGCACAGCGGCTATCGCTCCATGGACCGCCATCGGCTCCTCAACCTCCACGTGATATGTGGTTGGGCTTCCGCAGCGATGCTCTAGAGGTAGGGGTGGGGATTTGGAGGCATGAGGATGTTTCGCAGGCACCATTTAAGCAATCAGGCCAGGCCATGATAGAGATCGGTGGGTAACCTGACTGGATCCGAGCAGAATGTAGATGTGGTTGAAGTTGTGGCTGGGACGGCGGCGGTTTGAGCTGCCGGTTGGTGGAGGGTGGACGGGGGAGATACTGAGGAAATTTCATGTGTAGGGATGTGGTTGGAGGAATAAATTCCAAAATCGCGCGCCTAATGAAAATTTCGATGCGAAACTTCAAACTTGGGCGGGGGAAAAAGACAACGCAGACAAAGCGCGTAAAATACTCGTATGCGAGAAAAGAGAAAATTGGCAGATCCCGTCTCCAAAAAAATGTACACGTGTAGTTGATTTTTTTTGGTCAATGGTACGCGTGGTTTATTAGGAAACATTGCACAAGTAACTGCCTTATGGATCATTAACGCAAAAAACGCACACGGGTACGCCATATAAACCGTGTGTTTTGTGATCTTCTTATAATTCTTATATCTATCAGCATCTCCAACCGCACATAATTTCAAAAATCTCTTTCGTTGTATCAGGATTATTCAAACGAGGCAAGGTGACACCCAATGAGCAATCATATGTCGGATGTGGGGTTCCGGCAAACCCTTAAGGTTCAAACTCTAGGGTGCGCGCGAAGTTCTTTCCCTCCTACCGATCCACGCCCTAGCTCGCTAAGATCTCGCGGATGAACTCAACGAACCCGCAACATAGAAAGACACGAGATTTATAATGGTTCGGCCCACCGTTGTGGTGTAATACCCTACTCCAGTGTGTGGTGGTGGATTGCCTCTTGGGCTGATGATGAACAGTACAAGGGGAAGAACGACCTCCTGAGGTTGAGGTGCTCTTGTGCTTGTCGGACTTGTGGGGGTGAGGACTCGATGCCCCTGAGTGCATTATCAGATCAAACGCCCCCCTACTATGGTTGCTAGCTCTACTTATATAGGCCCTGGTCCTCTCCCCAAATATTGAGCGGGAAGGGAGCCAACAACGGCGGGCAATTTGAAAGGGGACAGCTAGTACAAGCTATCCTGACAAAAGCGGTCTTCGCCTGCGAAAGGCTCTGGTGATGATGCCGTCTTGGGCTCCATGGTGACCTCCGTCCTGCTGGCCTGCTGGTCTTGGTCTCATTGCACTGATATGGAAACCTCTGCCTGATGCCTCCGTACTCCGCATCTGCGCTTGCTTCCTTAGCACCAAAGAGGAAACAAGGACACTGCACGCGCTGGCGCCCTCCTCGTATCGATCATCATGGCTCACGTCACAAGAGCCTCGCGAGGTTTGCCCCGCCTTGATATCTCCGCTCCTCATGAGCCTACCTGAAGAGGCCGCCCCTGAGGAGGTCTTGCGTCGTCCGCCTCGTGAGGCTTGGCCCCTCGCGAGGGTCTTGAATGCCTTGTTGATGAAGATGGGCTGTACAGGCCTGCTAGCATAGCCACGCCGTGGGCCGCAAGCAGGCAAGTCTGGGGACCCCCGTTCCCAGAACGCCTATAGTAGCCCCCAGGCCCAAGGTGCGCTCGGGCTTGGCTTCGAGGCAAAGCCAAAGGTCAAGTACAGAGCGCCGCGGGCCCCAAAAGCTTGCGGCCTTGGTCGACGCATGGCGGTTGATTGGACGTGGGCGTCTCCACTTCCCCACGCTGCCTCGGCAACTGCCCGACTTGACAAGTCCCTGCGACGTGCAAGGAAAACCATCATTACTTGTGATCGTGGGAGGCGCCGAATGGCCTTCTTCCGCTATAAATGGGGAGGGGGGCCGAGCCCCCGTCGCCCATCTCTTCCATGGTTCACTTGCTTCCTCCTCCTTGCTCCACTGCTGGCAGCAATGGCACCCATCCAAAGGTTCTCCGCTGAAGAGAAAGGAAAGGCCCCCTGCGATGATCCAGGGCCGCTCCCGCCGAAGAAGAGGTCGGTCCATCATCGCGACGAAGCGGCGATGCAGGTGGTGACGAGGCCTTGGTGCGAGCGGCCTCCTCCAGGGTATCCGCTACCCTTATACGCCCGAGTCGAGGGCTCAGGAGGGAGGAGCGACGAGCAGCGCCACCTACGCCGCGCCCGTGGTCTCCGTGCCACGGCGACACGCGCTGTCGCCCTTGGAATCCATGCCTCGGATTCCTCGTGCGAGCTCGTGCTATGGGCGCCGATGCCTCCAAGCTCCTGGATCCACTTTCCACGGTTCTTCTCCGACATGATGCTGCTGAGGGGGCCTCTCGAGCTCTGGCTGCAGCATGCCGACTGCAACGCTCCGGCGACTGGAGCAGAGATCGAAGCGGTCCCCACCGGCAAGATCTTCATGACCCGCGGCTGGGGCGAGGTTGCGCGGGTTTGCTGTGCGGAAGGCGCCCTCGTGATCCACTTTGAGTACGATGGCGCCTCCACGCTCTTCTTCAATGTCTTCGACGCGGAGGGCCGCCGCCTGGAGTGTTGCCCTGGAGGGGAGCGCCAGGCTGACGTGCGCTCCGCTCGTGGCTACTCCAGAAGCAGCAGCCCCTGGGAGTCTAGCGATTCTCCTGAGCTTTACGAGACTCCGGAGACGAGCGACGACAGCTACGTGCCCCCGAGCTCTCGTCGGGCTCGGAGCAGGGCTGCGGCATCCAGCCGCCACCGCCGCTGATCTGGATGGGGTCGGTGCCGGCCTCCCGTGGCCCACTATTGATGATGGCGTCCGCCACGGGAGGGTGTAGATAGGATTCCTCTTAGTTCTTGCTTTTGTTCCCTGCGAAGAATCATGAAGTACCCCGTGGGGGTGTGTAAAGGGTCTGTAATGTCTTTTGCGTATATATTCCCTGTTATGAAAATTTGCGAACGCATGTCCTATTCAGGCTCGGTCTCCCCTTTCCATCCTCGCGATAGCTTGTTGCTCTACGCCTATAGGTCCCGGTCCCCAGGCAGGCTGCAACCGTCGCCGGTATGCCAGGTCACATGTCGTGGTCAAGGCCAGGAGGTGAGCGACCCGAGGTCCAGTAAGAGCCCCTGAGGCGCGATGCTCAGGAGGTCCCCCTTAGCGCCCAAGCAGCTATGGTAAGGCAGGAAAGGGACGCGACGTGGCCGCAACAGGGATGCGGTGAGCGTAACGCCTAGGTTCCAACAACTTAGTTGTTCCGAGCTCGTGACTTATCTTGGCAGTTCGGGGTCGATTCTTCGCGATGCGCCAGGCCTGTGCGCTAACTTCCGCAGTGTAGCTAGGTTAGGCCCGTACGGGTCCTCCCCCTTCCAATGCTTTCCTTCGTGCTCTACGTCCTCAAGTCCCGGCCCTCGAGCGAGCTCAGCCACCGCTGGTATGCCAGGTCATGATGCCGTGGAGAAGGCCAGGGGTGAGGGCTGGAGAGCCAGTAAGAGCTCCTGAGTCGTGATGCTCAGGAGCCCCCCTTTTAACGTGCAAGCAGATTACTTGGAAGAGGTGGGAGCTCGCGGTGCCGCCTGGTGCTATCCTTATGACATTCCTGCTAGCCAGCACAAGCAGAAAACACGGTTTTGCCGTTATGGTTGCTAGTCTGCCACTGGTTGCTCTGTGAGGAGATGAAGGCACTGAGGGCCTGGTGAGGTGACGTGCGCGGGGCGTGCCGCGAGCCAGAGCTCGACCGCTCAGGTTTGTCGACGTGGCAGGGATGGACCCATGCACCAGCGCCGTGCCCGTGTGAGGAGGCTCTGCGGGAGGCGACGATCGACCAGGTGGTAATCGGGTAGGTGACAATCATAGGCAGATTAAGCATGGAAGGCAAGTCAGCTTGGGTAAATGCAGAAGATACATGCCACTGGGTCTGGCCCGAGCGGCTTGGGGATGATGCAGCCCGAGGGGCGCCCCCAGCAAGGTAAGCTAAAGACATAAGCAAAAGGGATACATGCCACAGGGACGGACCCACACGGCCTGGGAATAAAGCAGCCCGAGGGCCGCTCCCAGCTAAATGAACTTGGAAAATGTCACCTGGTTCTTTTGACGAAGGAGAGTTGGGGCAGCTAAAGGTACGCGGCGAAGGAGTGGCTCCTCACGAGCCATTGGGGCCCTGAGCCTCGGGAGGCTCTGGGGCTCAGGTGGTTCCCTGAGGACCATGTCCATCTCTGCCAGGACGGCGTGGTGCCTGGCCTCCTGAGCCGCCAGGACACGCCGCATGTTGCGCTGATAGGCTGACGACACGCTCGGCAAGCCGAAGGGCATGCGAACGTAGCTGTGTGGTGGACCCTCGCAACTGCCCACGCGCGAAGGCCAGAAAGGCTCCTGAGATGCGGCCCTCTTGAGCCCTGGAACGTCGATGCAGAGGCGCAGCCCGGCATCCTCGCCTGGATGGGGAGCTACGCCTGGTGAGCAGCGGTCGCCGCGCATGGCCCTTGCGTCTTGCAGTTCCTGAGTGGTCTTGGTGATGAACTCCTGAGTGGTGGGCACTCCTTGCCCTATGTTTTCCTGAGGGA
Source organism: Aegilops tauschii subsp. strangulata (assembly GCF_002575655.3). Taxonomy (NCBI): domain Eukaryota; kingdom Viridiplantae; phylum Streptophyta; class Magnoliopsida; order Poales; family Poaceae; genus Aegilops; species Aegilops tauschii. The sequence continues at coordinate 199,146,410 of NC_053040.3, forward strand.
AACATGCCGCGAAGCACGCCTCCAAGTAGTGCCCAAGCACCTCCCTCGTGAGGTTGGCAAGGTCTAAGGCCCTCCAGAAGAGAGCCCCCGAGCCCTGCCCGAGGACGGCGCCGGGCGCGCCTTCCTATGCGATGGAGGGAGGCGCCCCTAGAGCGGGCGCTGATCCTGTCGAGGTTCTAGTTATGACGCCATCTTCCTGAGATCCTGCACGGCGCAGCTACTTCTTCTTCTTGGCGAGGGCCTCAGGAGGGCCCTTGCCTTTGCTGTCGGGGTCGTCGATTGCTGCAGCTTGGAAGGCACGCTCGAGGGGGCATACCGCATCTCTCTCTTCACCTGGGACCGTGATGATTCCGCTGCTTCCCGACATCTTGAGGATGTTATAGCCGTGGTGGGTCACCGCCATGAACTTGGCCAGGGCCGGATACCCGAGGATGGCGTTGTATGGCAGGCAGATGTGCGCGACTTCGAAGTCGATGAGCTCGGTACGGTAGTTCTTGCGTTCCCCGAAGGTGACAGGCAGGCGGACCTGCCCTATCGGTGTGGTGCAACCGTCGGTCACTCCTGAGAAAGGCTTGGTAGGCTGAAGCTGGTCATACGGGACTTGGAGGTTGTCGAACGTGTCGACGGATAGGACGTTGAGCCCTGCGCCACCGTCGATGAGGGTCTTGGTGACTTGTACGTTGCTGATGACTGGTGAGCAAAGCATCGGGAGGGCGCCAGCGGTGGCTGCGCACTTGAGCTGGTCTGCCGAGTTGAAGGTGATGGCGCACTGGGACCACCTGAGCGGGCGCGTGGCCTCGAGCTTGGGGAGGACTGCATTCACTTCACGAGCAAACTGTTTGAAGATGCGCTGCGAGGCTGGGGCCTGGGCTCCGCACAAGATGCAGGCGATAGCACGTGGCTCCTGGAAGCCCCCACCCCCCTCGTCCTGATGGTGGTCGTCGTTCCTTCTTGGCGGTGGCGGCAGCGGGGGAAGACCGGTGTTTCCCTGAGGACGGTCCTTGCGAGGCTAGTCTCTCCAGGCGCCCTCACGAGGATGATCTTGCCATCGGTCCTCACGAGGCCGGCCGCGCCACTACTGGCGTGGGCCACGGTCGTCCCAGCGTCCGCCACCACGTCCTCCTCCTCGGCCGTAGCCCCGGTCGCTGCGCTCGGGGCGTCGACCGGAGCATCCTTCACGAATGGCTCTGAGCTCTTGACAGTCCCTGGTGTTGTGGGTGTTCAGGTTGTGGAAGGCGCTGAACGGCCGGCTGTTCTTGGATGACTCGGGCTGGTCCCTGCCTCGCTTGGTGTCCGGCTCCGCTGCGAGCATTGCAGCTTCCTTATGCTTCACGTCCTTGGCCTTCTTCTCCTCTGCACCTGCAGCCGGCAGCTCGAGGAGGGAAAGGCGCCCCTCCTCAGCTCTTGCGCACTTGGTTGCCAGGTTGAACAACTCCTGAGATGTGCACAGCTCCTCGTGGATAGCGAGCTCTTCCTTCATCTTGGCGTCGCGGACGCCGTCAGAGAACGTGGAGATGATGGCCTCATCCGTCACCTTGGGGATCTTGAGGTGGGTGTTGTTGAAGCGCTGGATGTACTTCTGGAGGGTTTCTCCTGGTTGTTGCTTGATGCAGCGCAGGTCACCCGCGGCCGGCGGGTGGTCGCGAGTGTCCTGGAAGTTGGCGACGAAGCGGTCGCGCATCTCGTCCCAGGAGGAGATCAAGCCTTGCGGCAGGTTCAGGAGCCAGGAGCGGGCACCATCCTTGAGAGCCATAGGAAACCAGTTCGCCATGATTTTCTCGTCGCCGTTGGCTGCTTCGATGCTCAGCTCATAGAGCTGCAGGAACTCTGCAGGGTCGAGGGTACCGTTCTAGCGAGGAGGCAGATCCGGCTTGAACTTGCCCGGCCAGGCGACGCTACGCAGCTCGGGGGTGAAGGCGCGGCAGCCGGCCGTGGTTGCCGGGGCCCGTCTCGGAGGTGGAGCTTGGTCCTGATGAGGCCCGCGTGCCACCACCGCGGGTGGCGCACTGTCTTGGCGAGGTGGCGCGGGGAGCACAGGTGCAGCTTCTCGCGGCCGAGGAATTTCTTGGCATCTTATCTCTTCGCGCACGGGCACCAGGCATGGTGGATCGCGCCATGGGGGCGCGCGCCTTGGCGCCAAGGCACCGTCTTGGGGCAGAGGTGGTGGAGGCGCCCCATGAGCCCATGTCGCCCATGGCTGGCGGAGGGCGAGGCAGAGAAAGGGACGGCGCCGGGGAGCCCCCTGCGGCGCGGACGAGCTCGGCGACGCGGTCGAGCCAGTCCTCGTAGAGGTCGTCGACCGGGCGGTAGCGCAGGAGCTCGTTTGGCATGAGGAGCGCGGCCTGCGCGTCCATGGGAGCGCAACGTGCGTGGGACGAGGAACCGGCGGGGGGTCAGCGATGGAGTGGCGGTGCGGCCGTCCTGCCGGACCGATGGGTGCAGCGAGGATGCTTGCTGCTCGTTCCCCACCGGGCCGGTGGCGGCATTGGCGGCAGGAGACGGAGAACGACGAGGTGGCCTGCCGACAGGAGCCGTTTGAGCAACGCGGGCGGTGAGGGCAGCCCGGCGCTCAGCTCGAGCGCGGCGTGCGTCCGCCATGGAGACGACGAAGCGACGGAGCGACGGAGCCTCGGTCGACGAAAGGGAAGCTACGGCGCACCCCTACCTGGCGCGCCAAATGTCGGATGTGGGGTTCCGGCAAACCCTTAAGGTTCGAACTCTGGGGTGCGCACGAAGTTTTTTCCCTCCTACCGATCCACGCCCTAGCTCACTAAGATCTCACGGATGAACTCGACAAACTCGCAACACAGAAAGACTCGAGATTTATACTGGTTCGGGCCACCGTTGTGGTGTAATACCCTAATCTAGTGTGTCGTGGTGGATTGCCTCTTGGGCTGATGATGAACAGTACAAGGGGAAGAACGACCTCCTGAGGTTGAGGTGTTCTTGTGCTTGTCGGACTTGTGGGGGTGAGGACTCGATGCCCCTGAGTACGTTATCAGATCAGACGCCCCCCTACTGTAATACCCTACTCTAGCTCTACTTATATAGGCCCTAGTCCTCTCCCCAAATATTGAGCGGGAAGGGAGCCAACAAGGGCGGGCAATTTGAAAGGGAACAGCTAGTACAAGCTATCCTGACAAAAGCGGTCTTCACCTGCGAAAGGCTCTGGTGATGACGCCGTCTTGGGCTCCATGGTGACCTCCGTCCTGCTGGCCTGCTGGTCTTGGTCTCGTTGCACTGATATGGAAACCTTTGCCTGATGCCTCCGTACTCCACGTCTGCGCTTGCTTCCTTTGAGATGCCATCAGCATGGCGGGCGGCCTCTTCTTTCTTGCATCGGCGGGACTCTCTTTTCTTGACTGCTTTCTGCCTTTTCCGCTCCTTCTGTGCGGCTTTGGCCGCCTCTAGATCCACCGCCCATTTGCCCATGGTAGCCTCAATGTCCGCCCACGTAACTGTGTGGCCGCTGGCGGCGATTAACTCAGTACGGTGAGATGCCATCGCTTCCTATAAATCAAAGCTTCTCAGCTTTTTACCAGGGCACGGTGTGGCCATACCATGGCACGATGCCTGGCGTCATTTTTTCAAGCACGTATTTCATTTTTCTATAGTTGATAACCCAATAAATGACGCGTTTGTGGTTGACTATTGCCACGTATTCCCTTGGAATCTCTGTCCATTCCTTGTAAAAGGCTTGAGAATTTACTAAATACCACGAGTATGGTTTTCCAGACCGTTCTTGTGCACCTTTTCGTGCACCGACTGTTCGAATTTGAATTATGTGGATTAATGGCTAGAAAATGCACATAATCCCCTAATATGGTAAATGAGCCCGGAAAAATGCCAAATTTGAACACGTTGCATTCGAGGAGGTATGTTGATTGTAGAAAAAACTGAATGACAAGCTAGGAAGGAAATTTGGATTCCCGGCCCCTTCAATCTTGCTGATTTCCCCCTCGAAACCATGAAAATTCCTCGGTGATGGTTCAATTTATGAATGGCGTAGACGACGACATAAGCCAAACCTTCTCAAATTTGTACCAGGGCATGGTGAGGCCATACCATGGCACCATGCCAGCCGTCATGTTTTTCAAGCATGTATTTCATTTTTCTACAGTTGAAAAACCAATAAACGACGTGTTTTTGGTTGACTACCACACATTTCCGTGAAATATTTGCCCATTCCTTGTAAAAGGCATGAGAATTTACTAAATAGCACGATCATGGTTTTCCAGACTGTTCTAGTGTGCACCGATTGTTTGAATTTGAATTATGTGCATTAATGCCTAGAAAATTCACATAATCCCCTAAATATTGTAAATGAACCCGGAAAAGTGCCAAATTTGAACACGGTGATTTGCAGGGTTTATGTTCATCGTACAAAAAAACTCATGGACAAAGGACAAAGGAAATTTGGATTCCCCTTCAATCTTGGTGATTTACTATCACACAGGATTCATCTCCATCGCCTCTGCGAACCGTGTGTGTTCACCCTCACATGTAAAAGGAAAAAAGAAAACCCTCACCCACTTTGTCCCCACCCACTCACCGCGGACACCTCCGCAACTCTTTACCTCATCAACTTGTATCGCGGCGGCCACACTAAGCTCAACGACTGTTGTCGGCGGGCGGAGGTCGCGCTCCAAACGGCACGGGTTTCACCCCTACCGGTTTCCGCCGCCTATCTGCACCGACATTCTAGACTCTGGTCGATTGGGGTTTTTTGCGGGATTGGGCCGGGGATTTTTCTCATGGATAAGGTAATCAACTTAGCGAAATATACACTCATCTCTTATTGCAGTCCATCCATCGCTGTTAATCAACCAGCGGAAATCGTCGTGGATTCATTTTTCTTCTAGCTAATTCGTGGGTGTTCATTCATGTGTCCACAGCGCGAGCACAAATCGGGCAAGTCTGGTCGCGGCCAGTCGAAAACGAAGTTCTATTCACCATTCCGGATGACTTCAAGGAGCGCTCGGTATGCTCAGTCTCAACCTACCATGGTCGGCATGGCCTAAATTTGTGAACATATACTGGTTATTGCTACATTTGGATAAAAGGTACGGTGCCACGTGCAGCCTAGATGTCGGAGCCGATCCCCCCCCTATATTAGGCAAATATATGATGTGTGTTACATTCATTCAGTTACTCTCATATTTGCATCAAATGTTTGTTACATTATCAATTTTTAATTATATATTTTTGTACTTTGCTTTCCTCTATATATTGATCTGTTCTATCAGTTACTCCCATATTTGCATCTTACTCTGTTATTTCAATATATCTAATTTACGATCTTAATTTTCATATCAAGCAGTACAACCCTTGCTTTGCAAAAACAAGAGTAGAAGGAAATCTTGGGCTTTACTTTGTTGGTGACTCCATGGATGTCATATTGACAACGCAGCATGGATTTAGAATGATGATTAGCGGAAAAGTTGATAAAGATGGTCACTCCTATTTTGATGCGGACCTTTGGAGAAAAATGTCTAAGTGTTATGAACTGAAAGCTGGCAATAAAATTCTAGTGCGTGCACCATAGCCTGGTCTAATTAACATGGATGTTTACTTCCCCAACGTCATCAGCCGATCAAAGTCTGATCGAGGTTAGTGTCCTTTCAAATTTCTCCATGCTAGCACATTACTTAGCAAAATCGGGGTATTTTTTCTAACTAGTTGATCACTATTTAAGCAACCAATTGTGATTTCATTTTCTAACTCCGTTCCTAGGAAGTAACAAATTCTATTTACCAATTTATGTGCACTATATATTCTTCTGCCATGTTCTGAATAAATAATACCTTTGCACCTTTTAAGCAGGATATGTTGGATGCATAGTGAACAATTTGTATGTTACTAAGCGTACCAAATTTCATTGGAAGGACTTGAAACATGTTATAACCTTTGTTGATAATCTGACAGAGATAGAATAGCGTATCAAAGCTGGATTTTGGATGGGATTAATTATACCTACGGTGCACACATTGAATAAGACCAATTGTGTGCACAAAATGCTGGTACAAAGTCTTATTTTTATGTTGATGCTCATAAACTATATATATCTTCAACGATATATTACAATTGGTTTTGATTCTACATTTCAACAGAAATTGCCCGCTGTAGCGGTTCCTGGATTGATTTCCCGACGTGGTCGAATTACACTTGTGCCTGCTAATAACGCCAAAGTGATTGCAAGGTACTGCATTTCCTGCAGAAATGGAACCATTCAAATTAACAAGTTCTCGCTTGTCATGGCAATGCATCCATATTGGAAAATTGGAGACACTGTTCTACTCATGCTCTACCAAGGCACAGGAGGGCTCTTCCTTTTCATGGACAAGATGTCGAGTCGCCGTGATCAAGCTACTTCCAGCGGGTAGTTGTGGTTGTTGGCCCTCAGCCTCTTAAAATGTGCTAGCTGTTACTATGTTAAGTATGTAGATATGGACCATATGGTTGTTGGCCCTCAGCCTCTTAAAATGTGATAGTTGTTACTATGTTAAGTATGTAGATATGGACCATATGGTTGTCAAAACCATGTTACGAAGATCCTCCTTTTGTCGAATAGTGTAACCACTATATATATGTTACTCAAATATTGTTAGCCAAGTTCTTAAATTTTCATGGAAAGTATTAGTATCATACACAGTTCATTGAGTTTAAGCATGTGCCTGATGTCCAGAAGGCATTTGCATATTAATTGTCCATATTGCAAATTCACACACGTGTTAACATAAGGAAACGTATGTGTAGCTTACTAATCATCGCACACGAGTACTCGCAGACGCATCGTGTGCGATACTCCTAGCCACCACAAGCAACTAGTTTGCAATTTTCAAAGTATTTTGTACACACATAATCACACACGAATTAACTGTAAGTCTGTGTTGTTATTTTTCATCGCAAACTGTTTATCCGAGTCGGTTGTTTACCTCGTATCACACACATCTTGTTTACACGACTCATTTGTATTCTTTTGGCTCATCGCAAACAGTTCATCTATGTGAACTGTATGCCGCATATCACACACATCTTGTTAAGTTGAACCGTTTCTCTTGTGTTCCCTAATCGAAAACAGTTCGTCCGCATGAACCGTATGCCATATATCACACACACCTTGATCTGGCTAACCGTTTTTGTTGCACTCCCGAATAGAAAATAGTTCATCTGAGTGAACTGTATGGCGTATATCGCACATACCTTTATATGGCCGCCCATTTCTGTTGTTCTGTCTCATCGCAAATAGTTCGGAGGGATCAACTGTGTGCCCTGCATCGCACACGCAACTAAAATCGGAATCGTGTTGGATGGCTCCGCCATCGCAAACGTTTTGCATCTTTTTTGACGGTTTTTTACATCATCGTTTGCGATTAATGCATCGCACACAGTTTTGTCAAAGGGTCTCTTATCGTAGTGTCGTGTTAGCAGCATCCTGCAGTAGTGCTTGTTTGTGTTGGGTGCAAGTATTTTCTTTTGTGTGTGCAGGTGTTGCTAACGAGGTTCTGTGTGGTTCTCCTACTGGATTGATAACCTAGGTTCTTAACTGAGGGAAATACTTATCTCTACTATACTGCTTCATCCTCTACTCTTCGAGGAAATCCCAACGCAACTCCCAAGAAGTAATGCATCCATGGCAGACACCACACCCAATAGGTGTTCGGTCAAATGCCATTGAGTTTTTTTGTAGAACTTCTCATTGTTTTCTAGAGTAAGCATGATGGAAGGGTACTTGTTGTGGAGGATGAGTTGTTGTGCTATGCGTGGAATGTCGTATTTGCGGACATTGTAGACATGAGGCAAGGAGCTCAATGTTTTGGCAAAATGTGTGTTCTTCCTTTCTTGAGTAAAAACACTTCACGCCCTACGAATTGCACGTGATCTATGATCACAATGTGAAGTTGCTAGCCCGTTAGTGGTACAACATCCCCAGCTCTATCATGAATTTGTGCATTGTGGTTACATGAGTGGAGACAATGTGGCCATCGGGCTCATCGACCATGCATATCGCAATGTTTGCTTCTTGTTGCTCTACATGTTCGTCAATTCGTTGATTCACTAAATGTTGCAACTTGATAATAATCAGATTATAGAGCCCAGACGTGTTCTTGTGTTATACCACATGACCGAGGGGAGGCCATCAATGTTCATACATTGTTCGATGAAGCTCAAGGGGCACAATGCGTGGCATGACTTGTGTCGATTCTGTCTCGAGTATCCTTAAATTCAGAATAGATAAATTAAAGAAACTTTTTGAACATCAAGTTATCCAAGATGTAATATTTACATTCAAACTATTGTTGTACTAGGGATATTCACAAGTAATTTATGGATGAATTGTGTTGTTTTCAATAATGATTTTGAGTGTTGCCTACTTAATGGGAAAACTGGGGCGGACATTTAGGGGACATGGTTGGATGGCCGACACCTGTATCCGTGAGGGACGAAAACGGAGCGAAAAATTCCAGCTTTTTCGGTGGAAAAGGGTAAATAGAGAGGAAATATGAAATGAAAATGAAAATTAAATTTTTGTGCGGAAACAGAAACAAAAATGGACAAACGGAATTTTTCATTTCCATGAATATAGAATTTTCATTTTTACTATAGGCATATAGCTGCTATGTAGCCTAAACATCAAATGACACACAATGACACAATGAGGTGACCCATTTGAGACTCAACTTTTAGTAACACACATGTGCTCAACTAGACCTTGTATGCAATTGTCCACTACTACTACTACAATATTACGCTAAGTTGCTAACATAATCATATTATTTTGTATCCATGTTAACAATTCATTAACTTTTCTTGGTTTCCATGTGTATTTCTGTATGATTCAAGGCCCGCTCTTGTTGTTTTGTTCATTCTATATTCGTTCTATCCTATTTCAAGTAGTATCTATTTTCGTATTTATGTACGTTTTCGCAAAACCCGGACACTCACACTTTTAGGCTGCCTAATGGCGACAAAGAAGCATCTTTACCGCTTTGAGTCTTTTGCAATAAAGGACGGGTCGGAGATTCGTTTCTGGGAAGATATCTGGCTAGACAATGCAAGTCTCCGAGAACATTATCCAGCCTTGTACATCATTGCTCATGATAAGAATAATACTATTGAGCAGGTCTTCAGTTCATCCCAGCCGAATATTTTCTTCAAACGGGATTTGATTGGCCCCCGTCTTATGTCATGGCATAAAGTTTTGTCTCGACTGGATTCGATTAACCCGACACAAGGCCGGGATGTGTTTCGCTGGGAACTTACTACATCAGGGTCTTTCATAGTAGACTCTATGTACCATGCGCTCATGCATTCTGAGGTACCGGTTAGTAATAACAAAAAAATCTGGAAGTCAAAGATCTTACTAAAAGTTAAAATCTTCATGTGGTATCTTTGTAGGGTAATTGTACTAACCAGAGACAATGTCACATGACGCAACTGGCAGAGAGTAAGAAGTGTTGTTTTTTTCTCATGACTAGACAATCAAACACTTCTTTTCTCAATGCAAGTTTGCACGTTCTACGTGGTCAGTCATCCAAATAGCGTCATTTTTTTGTCATTGGTTGGACCATATTCCAAATCTCTACTATTAAAGCAGAATCCAACGTAGTGATGGTTCGACCTCGTTCGATCTCCCCTCTCCCTCGAACGAACCCGCAACAAAAAAACTGCAGGGAACAGACCACGTTCATGGACGGCGAGAAAAAATTGGACGCTGATAACGCCCACACGTGTGGTGGGAGCAACACCCTTCCACACGCCCTACAACACACAGATTGCGCCATGTCACCGCATGCATGCATGTGGGAATCTTTTTGGATTTCTAGTTTTTAAAATGTTTTATCTCTTAAATGAAAAATTCGATTGAAGATCCATTTTCACCATTAAATCCATGCGACGAGATCTTCGAAACTAGATCCCATATCAATATTTTTTGACGACATTTTTTGGGGTTAAAAGTTGCCATGTCTATTGCACATGAATTGCCACGGTGTTTACACTGAAGTTGCCATGATATGTTTCGGCTATTTTTTCTTCTACCTTTAAAAGTATTTTTAACATATTATAAAATGGGGAATTAAGAAATTAGACTTGTCATGAACCATAAACTAAAATTACCATGATACATGCACTTAAAATTGCCATGGTTCATACCAAAAATAATTTCCATGGTCAAAGTACTGGAATTGCCATGGTCAAAATACTAAAATTGCCATGATCTATAAACTAAAATTGCCACATGGCAACTTTAGTGTAAACACTATGGCAACTACAATGTAAACAGCATGGCAACTTTTGGCCAAAAAAAATTCGTCGAAACATATCAACATGGGATCTCGTTTTGAAGGTCTCGTCGAGACCAATTTAATGGTGAAAACGGATTTTTAATTGAATTTTTTAATTACGAGATAAAACATTTTTAAGCCGAAAACCAAAAAGATTTCCGCTGATGTCATATGTTTTGACGTGGCAAAATGAATAGTAATGGGGGCGTTTGAGCCTTGTTGCATCGTGCCACACGTGTGGGCGTTATCATTTGGGAAAAAATTGAAACAACAAAAGCGAAAGAACCCCATGGAGCACGTTCTCCACCTCCACCCCCGGCCTTCCTATCTCCGTCCACAGATCTGTCATAATTCATCATATTGAAAAGTCAGCAGCCTTCCTTGTGTAGTTTCAAAATAATAGATAGGCCTCATTCTATACTCAATAGTTTTTGTGTGGCAATAATAGGTCATGTACTGGACATGGTTGTTATACTCATGTAGGAGTATACGTCTATCAATTATGATCTCAGCTTGTAGTGAGTTGAAAAGGTTGCATTGTTTCTACTGCAAATTGGTAACTAATATATGCCCGAGTGGTAAAAGAGAATAGTGTCATGAATCCAGAGCTTTTATGCATGGATTATAAATCTTTGAGCTTATAATTCAGTGTTTCTATGTTTGGAATCTTTGCCCAGATAGGCTGTAACAACATTTCAGCAATGGACCTTTGTTGTATTTCAGTTTCCTCATACTGCTGTCAAAATATAGTAATATGATCTTATTTAAAACATCAATTGGCATGTCAAGAATGTGAGAGGTCAGTGGGAGAAAAAAATATCATCTATGATAGTTGTTGGATTGAACAACCATTTCACCATGGTATGCTTCCGATTTGCATTATTATTTATTAATCCTTTTCTCTTTCTTTTATGAAAATTTCCAAATTAGTAAAGAAAATGTGCTTCTTATATTACTTTATTTTCTCCTATAGGTAAATACTCCTTAGCTAATTATAAGTATACAATCTAAATCTTTTAGTCACAATCTGTATGATGCCTTATACACATGTATGTTGTATACTGTTGTAGCTGAATTTTCTGATGATACACTGAACTCTGTGTTGGGGACAAGGAAGCTAGGGACAACAAAGGGAAGCTACTATACTAGAGGACCATACAAATATGATATTTGAAGAAACTCTCAAATATGAGCCATGCAACTTTATTGTAGTGGCCAGAAGACATAACGGTGTGAAAGCAATTCACACATCTGAAGGTGAGGAAATCTCACATTTATCAATTTATGGAAGGGGCATCCATTTGCATCTGAATGTTTTTCTCAGTATAGGAGTAATAAGGGTGATGTAGTCTTATAGTTTCAATGAAGTAATGTTGCCTATTATTTGATCTGTCATTTTTTACAAAGTAGTACTTCATTATGATTCAATCTCGCTACATATTGAATTTTCTTGGTGTTATATTATGTTAGTAGAGAAGTGTGATCGTTATATAGTCTACTGGTTTGAACTATAATTAGTTTTTCCTTGCCAGATTTGGGATTTCACAGCTGGAAAGTTCCCACGTGAGTTCAAGTCCCATGAGGGTTAAATTCCGTGCACAAATTTTCATCTCGATGGTTTCCTTCTGACAAGTGGCACAAATTTGTGTAATAAGGGTTCACATTTTATAATAATGTCTTGGTAATTTCTTGCATATGGTAGACCACAATTTTCTGTGATGGTTTTGTTGTAACAAATCTGGGTTATGTCAGAAATAATGTTAAATCAGATGATAATGAAAGCTAACTCCAGGCTGACATCTAGTACCAATTTTACTACACCGTTAGGCACCCATTGTCCTTTCCATGTAGTGTCTACTGAACCAGGTCGTGTCGGCAGTAGGTCTATATGAGTCAATAACAAGCCATGCTGAATGCTATGTTGACTTGCTGCAAATAGGAAAGGAAAGGACAACTTATTCTAAATCTGCAGAAATAGAATCTGGAAAATTTGGATTAACTCTCCAGTCTCCACCAAGTCGTTTTTTTTAATTGTTAACCTCATTATTATTTATCCATTTGGCTAGTCATTGTCATGCGATTGGATTAGAGCCAAAAAATATATATTTCCAAGGTCTGATCTTCTAGCACACAACCACTTTTAAAGGGACTTTCGCTTAAGCTGGTTGGTTTCTTGTATGAACATTAGGATTTTACAACATTAGATTCAATTCTGTGACCGAGCTTCCCCTGTAGGAAGATGCTTAAGCAGTGCATTTTGTTCATTTATTCATCCTCTCATGTAAGTACCATTTGTACACAATATTCTATTCCACTATGAATATGGGCTACTACGATTTGTATTTTGAATTGTATTTTGTATAGAGACTTGCACTCAAAAGATTATTGCACTAAGACATCTTTCATTGATTATGAATAAGTTTAATACGACATCATCTTTCATGGTAGGTCAGAACGTTGCATTTGTAATTCATACGTTCAATAAGCCATCATCTCTAATGATAACTGAGGATTATTTATGTATTTGCTAACCATTTTAAAACGGGCCCAAGTGATAGTGTGGTGACATCCCCAATCTTTGAAAGTTGTATTTTTATCTTGTAAGGATAGGGTAGTCAAGGAGACACAACTACCATGAAGGAGAAAATAAACATGATCAAATCATTATTGGTTGTTTGACACACCTTTTTGAATTACATCTTTTTCCTAAATATATATTTCTTCGTTATTCCGTGGTAACGCACGGGCATTCGACTAGTAGGTTCAAAATGCTAATAAGGGTGTGAGCGTGTCCCTTAAGTTGGTCACTTTGACAATGTAGAAATGTTATGGTTTTTAGTGACAAAAATACTTCTCCTCTACAGGTTATTTTTCGGTGTACGCAATTGAAAGTGCAACTAATCAGTAGGTGGTTTTGGTAATTCTTAACAACATATAGCTCATTGAACTAATACTCTTTCAAGATGATCATTTCAGAAAGTTCAATGATTGGCATGGCATGGACTAGAGATGTGGACCCCTCAAAATGCTAAGGACACATATTGGCTCAAGCTCAAGACTCTACATTTTCATTTCAGTGATCCAAGATCACATTCAGTCCATAGGAAAAGCCAATACTATTAAAAGGGGATGAGGTGTTGCTTAATGGCTTGCTTGCTCAAAATGCTTAGTGATATGCTCCAAAAGCCCTTAACCACTTTATCATTTCCACATATGTCCCAAACCAAAAGTCAAACTTGGCCCCACCGATTTGATCTATCCGGCGCCACCGAGTTCATTTGATATAGCCATAGCCAGAAACCCTAATCAGTTCAGTCTCACCGATAGGGATCTCGATCTCACTGAGATGGGATTGCAAACTCTCTGTTTCCCTTCGTAACATTTCAGTGCAACCGAGATGAGCGATCGGTCCCACCGAGTTCGCTATGCAAACTCTCTGTTTCCTTTTCGTAGCGTTTCGGTCTCACCGAAATGAGCGATCGGTCCCACCGAGTTTGCCTGACCAACTCTCTGTTTGCCTATTACACAAATCGGTCTGACCTAGTTCACGTGATCGGTCTTGCCGAGATTACGTTATGCCCTAACCCTAATGAAATCGGTCCCACCGATTTGACATATTGGTCCCACCGAAAATCCTAACGTTCACATTTTCAACTAAATCGGTCTGACCGAGTTTCACTATTCGGTCCCACCGAGTTTGGTAAATTGTGTGCAACGGTTAGATTTTGTGTGGAGGATATATATACCCCTCCACCCATCCTTCATTCATGGAGAGAGCCATCAGAACGTGCCTACACTTCCAGCATTCATTTTCTGAGAGAGAACCAACTACTCATGTGTTGAGACCAAGATATTCCAATCCAACCACAAGAATCTTGATCTCTAGCCTTCCCCAAGTTGCTTTCCACTCAAATCATCTTTCCACCAAATCCAAATCTGTGAGAGAGAGTTGAGTGTTGGGGAAACTATCATTTGAAGCACAAGAGAAAGGAGTTCATCATCAACACACCATCTATTACCTTTTGGAGAGTGGTGTCTCCTAGATTGGTTAGGTGTCACTTGGGAGCCTCCGTCAAGATTGTGGAGTTGAACCAAGGAGTTTGTAAGGGCAAGGAGATCGCCTACTTCGTGAAGATCTACCCAAGTGAGGCAAGTCCTTCGTGGGCGATGGCCATGGTGGGATAGACAAGGTTGCTTCTTCGTGGACCCTTCGTGGGTGGAGCCCTGCATGGACTCACGCAACCTTTACCCTTCATGGGTTGAAGTCTCCATCAACGTGGATGTACGATAGCACAACCTATGGGAACCACGCAAAAAATCTCTGTGTCTACATTGTGTTTGCTCCCTCCAAACTCCTCCCCTTTACCTTCATATGCAATGATTTACATTCCACTGCTATACTCTTATATTTGCATGTGTAGGTTGATTGCTTGACTTGTGATAAGTTGCTAAAATCTGCCAAGACTTAAAATTGGGAAAAGGCTAGATTTTTATTTGGTCAAGTAGTCTAATAACCCCCCCCCTTTAGACATACTTTCGATTCTACAAGTGGTATCAGAGCTTTGGTCTCCATTTGCCTTGATTTCCACAGCTTTGGTGATCATAGCCTTGGTTTCACAACCTAGGAGAGCATGGCGTCTAGCAAGGGAAATTACCACCATAGAGATCCTTACTTTGATGGTACTAATTTTGCTGGTTGGAAGCATAAGATGAAAATGCATATTCTTGGACATAACCCCGTCGTTTGGGCTATTGTGTGTATTGGCTTGCAAGGTGAATTCTTCGATGGGAGATAACTGAATCGTGAAGCTACCGCGGAAGAATTGAAGATGCTGCAATACAATGCTCAAGCTTGTGATATCCTCTTCAACGGATTGTGCCCCGAAGAATTCAACAAAATAAGCCGTCTTGAGAATGCAAAGGAAATTTGGGATACTTTGATTGATATGCATGAAGGTACCGACTCCATCAAGGAATCCAAATTGGATGTGCTTCAAAGTCAGCTTGACAAGTTCAAAATGAAGGATAGTGAAGGTGTCGCTGAAATGTACTCTAGGCTTACTCTCATCACAATTGAGATTTCCGGCTTAGGAAGTGAAGACATGACCGACAGATTCATCATCAAGAAGATCCTAAGAGCCTTGGATGGAAAATACGATACCGTGTGCACACTAATCCAAATGATCCCCAATTACAAAGATCTCAAGCCAAGGGAAGTCATTGGAAGAATTTTTGCTCATGAGATGTCACTCAAGGATAAAGAAGAGCTTCACAACAAGTCTAGTGGTGCTTACAAAGCCTCATGTGATGCTCCTACATCATCAAGTGAGAAACAAGTCTTCAATGAGGAATTGACCCAAATGTTGAAGAACTTCAAAAATTCTACAAGAGTAGAAGCAAGGAAAGAAGTTCCAAGTCAAGGTCCTAAAATGATAAAAGATCTTCTAGTCGTGAGTGTAATAGCTACAATTTTGGAAGACCCGGACACTACTCCAATGAGTGTACGGCTCCCTACAAAAGAAGAGAAGACTCACCTAAAAGGAGAAGTAGAAGAGAAGAATCACCTCCAAGAGAGAGAAGGAGTAGAGATGATCGTTATGAACGAAGAACCTCTCGCGGAAGCAAGGATTAGGAGAGGAAGGACAAGTCATCAAGGAGCTACACAAAACGAAGACATCAAACTCATGTTGGTGAATGGGTATCCGGCTCCGACTCCGACCATCACTCCGAGAGAAGTTATCACTCCGACTCGGAACATACTTAAGATGAAGGTGTTGCCGGTCTAGCACTTGTGTCAACCAACTCCTATGACATATTTGACTCACCAAATGAAGGAATTGGAAGATGAAGATTATATCAATAGTGATGTTGATTTCAATAGTGATGAAGATGATTTGCTAGGTGATGATGATTTACTTATTGACAACTCTAGTCATGAAAACTATGATGAACTTGCTATTAATCATGCTAATCAAGATAAAAAGAATGACGATGATAAGAAGGAGATTGAGCGTCTAACTAAAGAACTAAACACTCTTAAGTTAGCTCATGAAACTACCTTAGAAGATCATCAAGAGCTTTTAAAGATTCATGAGAAGCTACGCTTTGAAAAGCTCAACCTTGAGCAAGAGCATGGGTTCTTAAAAGCAATCAATGATGATCTTTGTAAGAAAAGTTCTTCTTACATTTCCAAGCGTTTACTCTTGTCTACTTACATGCCACAAGTAAAATCTAGCAACAAGAGTAAGAAATGTTTTTCATCTAGTAGTAACAATAATCATGCTAAATCCAATGTTGTTGCTTCTAGTAGTTCTCTTGATTCCACTAATGATTCTCTTAGCCAAGTTACACTTGAGCAAGAAAATAGCTTGTTGAAGGGAATTATAGAGAAAGGTGTTTACAAGAGACTTGCTGGGAGTAAGCAATTTGAGGAAATTGTACGCAAGCAAGGAAGGCACCGGAAGAATCAAGGTGTTGGTTTTGAATGAAAATTCAATGCCAATGGAGTTGAGTGGGAAGAAGATCAATACCCCAAGACAAAGTTTGTTCCTCAACAAGAGAAGTATGATCCTACTTCCTTCAAGGGAACACAAGCTCAAGATGATCTTCCACCACAAGACCACAAGGAAAAAGGCAAGGACAAGCTTCAAGAGGAGATTGATGCATTTGAAGAAGCTCCCAAGGCCTTGGTAAAGTGGGTTCCCAAGACTACATCAAGTTCTACTTCATCAAGTACGACTACGACTCCAAGGATTCGCATCAAGTTGATGTGGATCCCGAAGAAGAAGAACTAGAGAGTTCTTGAGGGTGACTCCGCCAACATACTTCACTCATATCATTTTGGAAAGAACAAGTGCAAACAACTTCCACATCTTGCACTAGTTCAAGGAGTCACAAACCCTTTTTTGGTAAGACAAGGGACAAGGTAACCTAATGCTTTCATGGACATCATCTTGTGTGAACTTCACTCTATGTCTATGGATATCCTTGTTTGTTCCTTGTGGGACTAACCCATGTAGGTATTGAAAGTGCAACTCACTCCAATGGATTGCTCCAAATGATCTACATCAACATTGAGCATCCACTTCTTCAACATCTACATGAAGTCATCATCGACAAAACCCAAGGTTAGTTCATCCCTCTTAGGGGGGATATCACATATAGGGGGAGCTTTACTCTAAGAATTGAGCTAAAGCAACTCTAATGGTGTGAACACAATAATGCTTTATGTAAAAGTGGTAACCCCACTTGTGCTTAAACGATGAGTATGACCTATGATAAAATGTTCTCATTTGACTCCTAAGTCAATATACTCATATATGGATGACCTAGTCATCGCCAATTGCTTGATAGATGCTAGAGTGATTGTGCATTCTTTGCCACATATTTCATTTGCCATTTTATTGTGGGAGCATGTTGATTGCATATTTTTGTCATTCGATGACATCCATTTGTTGCTTTGATTAATTGGCTCTTTTTCTTTTGCCAAATCAATGGACAAGAATGCCTAAGAACCTCCTCTAGCTATCTATGCTTTTCTCGTCTCAAACTCTATTCATGCTACATCACAAAGTTTGATCAAGTCAGATTCGAACCCTCTGGGTGAGGAGCACTCGGAGTCACCGATTCGTCATAGACTTAAACTTCCAAAACCTCTTTGTGTATTTCGGTCTGACCGATTCATCCCTTTCGGTCAAACCAGGTTCATTGAGTCGATCTAGGTTTTCAATCTCGGTGCAACAGATTAGAACCATTTGGTCACACCGAGTTGCAGAAACCGCTTGCGATTTTGCATCTCGGTGCCACCGAGTTGTTCCACTCGGTCACGCCGACAGGGTCAGGATGTATATACTGACAGGTCAAATTTTGGAAATTTCTCCAAAATATTTTCGCCTGCGCGTCTCCTGCTCTGCCAACTCGACTCTCCGGATCGTCCTCTCATCGCCAGCGACCTCCTGTCGCTGGTCTCCGCCGCCGTCAACGGAAATCTTCACCGCCGTTGCCGCCGTAGCGAGCTCATCGCCAAGTTAGGGTATGAGTTCGATCCTTTGTGCAATCCTTACCTCCGATTCTTAGCACAAAGTCAATGCCATGATTCTTACCACGTATGGGATCAATCTATCCAATAAAAACTTCCTTTAGATTAGTTTTGATTCTAAAAATTAGGGTTAGGTTTCCGCCGAACTCATCTCGGACCGACCGGGTTGTAGGAATCAGGCTCACCGATTTGGCTTAGGCCATTGCACTTGTAACTTTCGGTCTGACCGAAACTTGAAAATCGGTGTGACCGAGTTCAACTCTCAGTGAAACCCTAGCAATCTCGGACTCACCGAACTGTGTCTCCGTTTGACCGATCTCACTAGTTCAGATTCCAATATTGCTTGAGTGTCACCGAGTTTAACAAATCGGTAGCTCCTAAATGCTTTCTGTGGAAAACTAAAACTAAGTTTTTGACTCAATTGTTTTGCAAAATCTTTGCACTTTGTGATGCTCATCCACTCTATCTCATCTATATCTATTCACAGGGTCAGCTTTCAGTTTGCAGTGTCAGACATGTCATATCAGAGTGATAGCCAGAACAAGTCTGAGGAGCAAGTTAACCTGAGTGAGGGCACTAGTCCCTCTAGCAGTTATGATGAAGGCAGCAGAAGTACTCCTAGCAACCTGCCTAAGGCGGCTACTAGGCAGAGGAGAAAGAGAAATTCTGATTCAGAGGATGAAGACTATGTTGCTGCTGAGGAGGAGGTCAGCTCCATGAAGAAGGTTGTCAAGAAGGAATTTGGCACAGCTACTTCAACAAAGCCTAGTTTGAACAAGAAGGCTCCTGAAAAGAGAGTGCCCATGTCTAAGGCCAGAGCCTCAACACAGGAAACCATTGAGTTCACTCTTGAACCAAAGGAGGCTGCTAGTGAGGGCAAGAAGAGGAAGGAAAGGGTCAAGAAGACCATGGCTAGAGTAATTGGCAGATCCTCTATGATGAGAGACCCAGCTGAGGGTGAGGAAGAAGATGAAGAAGAGGGTGCTGCACCAGCACCTAAAGCACAAAAGCTGATGGGGGATGCCATCAAGTCTGGGTCTACTCCTTCAAAGCCCAAGACTGCCCCTAGCTACTGCTCCAGCCCCCAAAACTGCACCATAGAGGAGCACCAGGAACATACCAGCTGCTGAGACGAACAAGGCCCCAGTGCTTGAAATAGAAGAAGAAGATGATGAAGCCCAAGTGCTCGAAAAATTAAAGCCCAAGATCCCTGATCATGATGACAATCATCCAGTGGCTGAAAACATGAAAGTCAGAAAGGATGCAGACCTCAGATTGTGGAGACAATCAGATCCTTATGATATGAGGAGAATGACTACTGTGGACTATAGATTCACACCAAGGAGCAACATGACTTCTATGAGACAATTCTGTTGGATAAGAAGCCCATAGTGTGTGACATAAAGTGGGCAGATTGTAAGTACATCGACAACAATGAAGATCACTTCCCAGGAGTGCATCAGAGCTTCAGACTCAATGGAGTAGACACTTTTTGGGTCAGAAATTAACCAAGTGGAATGATGAGCTCGTTATGCAATTCTATTCTACAGCTCATTTCTATCCTGATGGAAGGATTGTTTGGATGTCTGAAGGTACAAGGTACCAATCTATTGTTGCTGAGTGGGCCAAGCTAATCAATGCCCCTGAAGAGCATGAGGATGACATTGAAGTCTATGCCAAGCGAAAGAAATATCACAACTCCACGGCCAACATGTACAAGGAGATACCTGATAAGGCCTTGGAGACTCACAAGCTAGGCTCAGTACATTATCTGTTGTCTGGACTGGCCACTATCAACACCATTTTGAGGCACACCTTGTTGCCCAAATCAGGAGATCACAAGATGATCAGAGGCCACTCCATAAATTTGCTTCAGTTGTTTGATGTGCCCCAGAAATTCAAGGTGATGAGTTTGATTGTTGAAACCATCAAGAGAAGAGCTGCTGACCAAAAGAGATCATGTGGGTATGCTCCACACATCCAGATGCTCATCAACTCCAAGATGGGCACAAGCACATACTTGTTGGATAAAGAACACCTTCCCTTGAGGCCTTACTTTGAGGACAACATAGTTGTCATGGATGCTGAAGATCCTACATCTGTCGAGGCTGAAGAGAAGAGGGAGAAAGCAAAAGTAGAGAAGGCAGCCAAAATGCCAAGTGTTGAAGAGGCTTCATAAGTTTTCCTCAAGTCAAAACAAGATCAACTTGGATATCTTATTTAAGCCACTTTGAGGATTGAGAAAGGTTTGGCCACCCTGACTCAGAATCAAGAGAGTCTTGAGAGGATCATTGAAACAAGGTTTTATGATCTAGACTTGAAGGTCACGGAGATGCAAACAGTTGTTGGGCAGCTCCAAGAAGAAGCTGAAGAGAGGAAAGGGAAATCTACCAGTGAAGTTTTTCACAGAGTGGCTAGGTCACAGAGATCTGCAGTAGTGCCAGTGACACACACTCGAGCTACTACTTCTACACCTGCAGCCACAGCTTCAGTTGTTCCTCCGGTTGCAACTCCACCAGCTCCAACAACCTCAACAGATGCATTCGTCCTAGGAGTCCTCTCCACGCCACCTCCCAAAAATCAAGCCTAGAGAGCCGCATAGCACTATGCATTTTCGAGCTTTTTGGTAACGTGTTGCCAAAGGGGGAGAAAGTGTATAGATTATAGGCTTCGTGAGAGAGAGAGAGAGAGATTTGCTTCTTTTTGCTATCTCATTTGCTACTTGTTTGATACTTATTTGTTTGCTTGCCTGGATGTTACTTTATGCATGTGTGAGATACTTGTATGATCATGTGTTTGATCATATCATACGTTAATGCTTGTGCTTGGATGACGATATTATATATTTCCCATGTATGATCATTCACTTTGTCTTGGTGATGAGTGTATATTTCATATGCTATAATTTTGAGCGCTCCACCAAGATGTATGTGACATCGAAGAGTAACCCATGATCCTAATCAGTTGTGCATTTGCATTCAAAAGAAAATTTTAAATAATGCACAAATTTACAGGGAGCTCTTGCTTATCACATACATCTCAAAGCGACGATGTATTTCATTCTTATTATCATTTGTCGAAGCTTCGATCTATATGTTGTCATCAATTACCAAAAAGGGGAGATTGAAAGTGCAACAAATCCCTGGGTGGTTTTAGTAATTCTTTACAACATATATGTGACGCCCCCGATTCAATCGTACAGTAATCATGCACGCAAACGTGTATGATCAAGATCAGGGACTCACGGGAAGATATCACAACACAACTCTAAAAACATAAAAAAAATAAGTCATACAAGCATCATAATACAAGCCAGGGGCCTCGAGGACTCGAATACAAGTGCTCGATCATAGACGAGTCACGGAAGCAACAATATCTGAGTACAGACATAAGTTAAACAAGTTGCCATAAGATGGCTAGCACAAACTGGGATACAGATCGAAAGAGGCACAGGCCTCCTGTCTGGGATCCTCCTAAACTACTCCTGGTCGTCGTCAGCGGCCTGCACATAGCAGTAGGCACCTCTGGTGTAGTAGGAGTCGTCGTCGACGGTGGCGTCTGGCTCCTGGGCTCCAGCATCTGGTTGCGACAACCAGGTAGAAGGGAAAGGGGGAAAAGAGGGAGAAAAGCAACCGTGAGTACTCATCCAAAGTAGTCGCAAGCAAGGAGCTACACTACATATGCATGGGTATATGTGTAACGGGCCATATCAGTGGACTGAACTGCAGAATGCCAGAATAAGAGGGGGATAGCTAGTCTTGTTGAAGACTACGCTTCTGGCAGCCTCCATCTTGCAGCATGTCGAAGAGAGTAGATTGCAGTTCTCCAAGTATCATCGCATAGCATAATCCTACCCGGCGATCCCCTCCTCGTCGCCCTGTTAGAGAGCGATCACCGGGTTATATCTGGCACTTGGAAGGGTGTGTTTTATTAAGTATCCGGTTCTAGTTGTCATAAGGTCAAGGTACAACTCCAAGTCGTCCTGTTACCAAAGATCACGGCTATTCGAATAGATAAACTTCCCTACAGGGGTGCACCACATAACCCAACACGCTCGATCCCATTTGGCCGGACACACTTTCCTGGGTCATGCCCGGCCTCGGAAGATCAACACGTCGCAGCCCTACCTAGGCACAACAAAGAGGTCAGCACGCCGGTCTAAATCCTATGGCGCAGGGGTCTGGGCCCATCGCCCATTGCACACCTGCAGGTTGCGAGGGCGGCCGGAAGCAGAACTAGCCCCCTTAATACAAGAGCAGGCTTACGTTCCAATCCGGTGCGCGCCGCTCAGTCGCTGACATCAAGAAGGCTTCGGCTGATACCACGACGTCGAGTGCCCATAACTGTTCCCGCGTAGTTGGTTAGTGCGTATAGGCCAGTGGCCAGACTCAGATCAAATACGAAGATCTCGTTAAGCGTGTTATTTTAAAGTAACCGCGGACGCCGACCAGGGCCAGGCCCACCTCTCTCCTAGGTGGTCTCAACCTGCCCTGTTGCTCTGCCACAAAATAACAGTCGGGGGCCGTCGGGAACCCAGGCCCACCTCTACCGGGATGGAGCCACCTGCCCCTTCAGCCCCCATCTCCGAACAGTATCATAAGTAATGTCACAATATAAAGTATATAGCATATGCCCGTGATCACCTCCCGAGTGATCACGGCCCAGTAGTATAGCATGGCATACGGACAAGAATGTAGGGCCACTGATGGAATACTAGCATCCAATTATAAGCATTTAGGATTGCAGGTAAGGGTAACAACTGTAGCAACAATGACAGGCTATGCATCAAAATATGATTAACCGAAAGCAGTAACATGCTACACTACTCTAATGCAAGCAGTAGAGAGAAGAATAGGCGATATCTGGTGATCAAGGGGGGCTTGCCTGGAAGCTTTGTTGTACAGGAAGAAGGGTCGTCGGTGACGTAGTAGTACTCGGTGGCATCAGCGCCGGTCTCGGGGTCTACCGGGGAAGAAGAGGGGGGAGAAACAGTAAATACGGAGCAAACAAAGCATCACAAAACATAACGAGGCAATACGCGATGCTAGGTATGCCCTAACGCGGTAGGAGGTGATACCGGCGAAGGGGAAAACATCCGGGAAAGTATTCCCGGTGTTTCGCGTTTTCGGACAGATGAACCGGAGGGGGAAAGTTGCGAGTTTGCTATGCTAGGGATGTGTGGCGGGCGAACGGGCTGCGTATCCGGATTCGTCTCGTCGTTCTGAACAACTTTCATGTACAACATCTGAGTTACGGGTTATTTTATATGATTTTCTAAAGTTTAAAATGATTTTTTGAAATTAACTTTAATTCAAATTAAAATAGAAAAATGCTAAATGCACCTAGCTGTAGCTAGTCTATGTGAATGACCAGTGGGGCCAGGGGGAGCTGAGCCAATAGTTGACCGGTCAAGGCTGACTGGTCAATGGGTCAATATGGACCCACCTGCCATTGCCACATGGGCCAATTAAAACACTTAACTAATTTAACTAGAGGGTGGGTCCACTTAAAACACTTAACTAAAACTAAATTAATCTAAGCAGGGGGTTTTGTGCTAAGAGGGAATTAGGCTACCCTAATTAGGATTCTACCTAATTAGACGTGGGTTGGGGCTGTAGTGGCCCAAGCCGGCCACACACACATGCACAAGCGCTCTGCCTTGGCCATGGCCTTGGCCAGCAGCAGCGGCAGGCAATGGCGACAGAGAGCAATAGCAAGCAAGAGCAGCAAGGCACCAACAGGGAGCAGCGGGCAGCAGCGACACAGCCGAGCAGCAGCAACAACAGGGCAACAACAGCGGCAAGGCAGCAGCTTCAGGCGGCAACAGGAGCAGCAGTGCAGTAGCAGAGAGCAACGGCCGCGCAGGAGCGGACGAGGCGGGCGCGGTCGGCGCGTGGGCACGTGCGGGGAGCGCAGCCGGGGTTGTTAGGGCGTGGCCCGGGCGCAGTAGGGGCTTGCGGCGGGAGCGGAGCTCCGGTCACGGCGCCCGTGTATGGGGGTCGTCGGGGTTGCGCTACAGGCACCCATTTGACATGCGCCTGGTCGCGTTCGAATGTACGCGGGGAGCCACGTCTAACGGTGGTGGTTACAACAGCTGGAGCGGCCGGAGTTGAGCACTCCGACGACGGCAACGGGCGGCGGTTTCGGGCAAGCTTGGTTTCAACGGCGTGGAGCACGGCCGGAGCTGCAAGTGCGCGCGTTGTCCTCGTGGGAGCTCCAGGGGCTCGATACTAAGCTCGGGTGCAAGCAAAAGCAGCTATGAGCTTTGTGACGACATGGCCGGCGGCGACGAGCTTCGGCCACAATGGGAACGGCAGCTACGGACACGAATTCGAGAACTAGGGAGAGGGCTTTCGAGCGGGAGCTCACCGGGGAGCGCACGAAAGGCTCGGTGAGGGCCGGGAGCGCTGGACGACGACGGGTCGACGGAGGTGCGCTGGTGGCCGAAGGTTGAAGAAGAGTTCGATCCGCTCGATGTAGTGGCCTCGGGCTCAAACGGTGGTTCATAGACGACGTAGGGGACGACGGCGAACCTCCTGGACGCCAATGGACAGCGAACGGTAGTCGGTGGCCACGTGTACGGCAATGGCGCAACGACGGCGGCGCTCGGGCGTCAAAGAAATCAAGGAGAGCGAGGAAAGGGGGGGAAATGTGCAGGGGCTAGGGTTGATGACGGGGCGTCGGGGTCTTGTAGGGCGAGGCCTTAACCACCGGGGGAGCCGCGGGATGGCTGCCACCGCGGCCATGGCGCCGTGGATGGCCGCCACGCCTCCTTTGCCTCCTGTAGCGATAGGTTGAAGGAGTTGGGGTGGGCTGGGCCTGTTTTGCTAAATGGGCCAAGGGGCCTAGTAGATTAGGTTTCTTTTCTCTTTACTAGTATTTTTCCATTTACTTTTCTGTTTATTTATTTAGCTATTGTTTTGTACTTTCTTTTAGCATCAAAATACTTTTGTAAAATGTTAAACCTTGCCATACAATTACTATGCATTATTGTGCACTACCACAACAAGTTTGGATTCAAAATAATTTATTAAGTTTGAGTTTATATTTAAATGGGATAAAAAGGTGTTGTTGGTCCACTGTTTTAATATCCAGGGGCAATTTTATATTTTGAAAAATGTCAATTATTTCATGACAAATTGTTAGTGAATATTTGTAACCCACCAAACATTTTTGTTTTACCGTTTGAAGAAATAACAATTTGACTTTATTTTAAATTTGAATTTGAATCGGGTTTGGATCAAAGTGAGGTTTAGCAAATTACTGCGATGACATGGCATCATTAAGAGGGGATTACTGTAGCTTGATTATCCGGGCATCACAATATAGCTCATTGAGCTAATACTCTTTCAGGATGATCATTTCAGAAAGTTCAATGATTGGCATGGCATGGACTAGAGATGTGGATGTAGCGATCCGACCTCAGACGGTCAAATCTCTGTGCATAGGTGTCATCCCTAGATCGGTAATGCTGACACACACACAGTACCTGAAGGATTTATAACATAGTGCAATCACACACTTAGTACATCGAATGTCTCAAAAGAGAACTTATTACAGTAATATGGTTTAAGGCCATCTAAATAAGATAACTACGGAAGCATCGAAGGTAAGTGAGTCCATCAACTCCAACGGCATAGCTGAGTGCACGACAACGACCTATCGCACCATACTCTTCGTCTGAAAAGTCTGCAACATAATACGTTGCAGCCCGAAACGGGTCAGCACATGGAATATGCTGGCAAAATAACACAGTATAGCAATGAACAGGTAAATGCTATCACTACATGCATATATGGCTGGTGGAGGCTCTATTGTTATCATGTTTTTTGCAAAAAAGCCAATTTTTCCCTACAACAAAGGAATATATTTTATTTAACTATCATGATAGTTGATAAACATTGAGAAGGTTCCTCCAACTCAATCCCAATTAAGCAGTATTATTAACCCAACAAATTAATTTAGAGTGATGAGATCAACATGACAATTCAAGAACCAGATACTTGAGATGTCCATAAACGGGGACACGGCTAATCATGATTAGTTTGTACACTCTGCAGAGGTTTGCGCACTTTTCCCCACAAGACTCGATCTCCTCCATTGGATTTCTCGCACTACATGGTGTTTGAGAAACGGATGACCGAGAAACAGTCTTTCAGAAGCATTAACTCTTTACTCTGGGTAGACAGTACCACCTACATCCCCTACATCTGCTAGTCTACCACTGAAAGAGTTCACACAACATACTCAACTATGCCAGAGCCCATAATGGCATGTGGCTGCACACGGAAGTTTCTAGCATGAATAATGTTATGATCCCTTTGAGCCTGGGTGGCGAACCGTAGGATGATCACACGGGTACTCCGGGATATCCTAGGACAACACTGGATTCTCCAGGTGCCCGCAACAAATCCACCCAGATGTGTATTTAGGTAGCCACCTTAACTTAACCATTAATTAACAATATCACATCTGTCATGGATACACTCAAACCCAAACCACGTCTACTAGCATAGCATAGCGGTATAAGCATAACGTAGAAGTAACTCCCAGGGTTTTATATTAAAGGACAATAGGTTCTACCTCATCATCTACTTCCCAATACCCACAAGTTAATCACATCCTAGTCATGCAGTTTTTGAGGATTGTAACTAATGCATAAAAACTGGGTATTAAAGGGGTATGATCAAAGTGTTACTTGCCTTGCTGACGATCCGCAAACCCTAGAGACTCGTAGTAGCACGCTTCGTACTCTGGAAATTCTATCGCAAACAAGCAATAGCACACATAAGAACTCAAGCATAGATGCAAGGGTAAAACTCAGATGAGAAATATCAAATCTGAAAGTTCAACTGAAGAGCTTCGATTTGCAAAAAGAATCAATCGAATCGGAGCTACGGAACTGAAACTACGGTCAAAAGAAATTCGAAAAAAAATCTGCTTGAAACCATATTTTAAATTGTCAAAACCATATTCTAGTTGATTAACTGGAAAGAGGGGTTCGAGACGAAGATTTTGGCGTTGGTTTCACTGCATTTGGACGAACGGTTAAAAAGTTGCGAGGGTTTGAAGATCAGGGGCTAATCTGCGATAAAAAAAAATCGTGGATAGGTCCCTGGCTGAAAAAAAAAAGAAAAAGAAAAAGAATACGGCGCGAACGTTCGCTGACAGAGGCAAACGAACGAATTAGTTCGTTAAAACGAACTAACGGGTGAACGTTCGCTAAACAGATCTAATCGGACGAAAACCGAGAAAACCGAGAAAAAAAACGATCTAACCAAAAAAAATGACGGCGGCGACGACGAGATCCGACAGCGGTGGTGCGGCGCGGGGCTGCGGGGCGGGGTCACCGGGCGGCGGCACGGCGCGGCGGAGCTGCGGTGGCGAGCGGCGCAGGCAGGCGGCGACGGCGGTGGTGCGGCGCGGGGCTGGGTGGGAGGCGAGGGGGCTCCGGCGGCGGCTTATAAAGGCCCCCCTGGGTCTCCGACTTGGAGAGGGGTCGGCGAGGCGGCGGTGAGTCGGACTCCTTCGGGAGTCCGGCGACTCCACGCGGCGGCGCGAGCAAGGCGGCGGCGCAGCTGGGCTTGGCCCGGCTCGGCTCGGGCTGGCCCAAAACTTTTTTAATAAATTTTGCTTGAGAAAAATCCTAAAAAAATATTAAAAAAATTTCTAAAAATGCCAAAAAACAATTTTCACCATCTAAATAAAATATTTAGAACAAAGTGAACATTTTTCTAGCCTAAAAATGCAATTTTGAAATATGCATATTTTTCTAATTCAAATAAAATCTCGAATAAAATCCAAATAAAATATTTATTTGATTTAAAAAATCTTTCGTCCAATATTTCTCTCTTTTTGAAGAAGTCATATTATCTTCTCCCTTTTAATTTAATATCAGAAATATTTCGGAGAGAAAAATTATTAAAACCAAAATGATCCTCTTTTCAAATTTGAGAAAATTCAAATATGAAAATAAATGAAATCCCCAACCCTCTCCGTAGGTCCTTGAGTTGCTTAGGATTTCTAGGATCGCAAACGAAATGCAAATAAAATATGATATGCATATGATGACCTATGTATAACATCCAAATTGAAAATTGGGATGTTACAAACCTACCCCCTTAAGATGAATCTCGCCCTCGAGATTTGGGTTGGCTAGAAAATAGGTGTGGGTTGTCTTTCCGTAGGTCTTTCTCCCGTTCCCAGATGGCTTCATCCTTAGTATGGTGGCTCCACTGAACTTTGCAAAACTTGATAACCTTACTACGCGTAACTCGGCTTGCAAACTCGAGAATCTTGACGGGTTTCTCCTCGTAGGTTAAATCACTATCCAACTGAATTGCTTTCGGGGGTACTGTATCTCTTAGAGGAATATCGGCCATCTCAGCATGGCACTTCTTCAACTGGGAAATGTGAAACACATCATGAACTCCTGACAGTCCTTCGGGTAACTCCAACTTGTA
The DNA here is from genome assembly GCF_002575655.3 of Aegilops tauschii subsp. strangulata. Lineage (NCBI taxonomy): Eukaryota > Viridiplantae > Streptophyta > Magnoliopsida > Poales > Poaceae > Aegilops > Aegilops tauschii. Next base: position 199,175,197 of record NC_053040.3, read on the forward strand.
GGCCACTTCTCCCATACGCTCCAAAACTCGGTATGGCCCTACAAATCTCGGGGCTAACTTTCCCTTAACTCCAAATCGTTTTACTCCTCGCAGAGGTGACACGCGAAGATATGCTCTGTCTCTGATTTCATAGATTACCTCCTTGCATTTTGAGTCTGCATAACTCTTCTGCCTGGACTGAGCTACCTTCAGTCTATCTCGAATCAACTTAACCTTCTCTTCTGACTCTTGGATCGAATCTGGTCCAAACAACTGACGATCTCCAACTTCATCCCACATCAATGGTGTCCTGCACCTTCTTCCATACAAAGCTTCGAAAGGGGCCATCTTCAAACTGACTTGGTAGTTTTTGTTGTGTGAGAACTCCGCGTATGGCAAATTATCATCCCAACTAGATCCATAATCTAGCGCACAAGCTCTCAACATATCCTCCAGAATCTGATTGACTCTCTCAGTCTATCCATCTGTCTGCGGATGAAAAGATGTACTGAACTCTAGCCTAGTACCCAAAGTCTGGTGCAGCTGGTGCCAAAACTTCGAGGTAAATTGTGTTCCTCTATCTGATACGATGGTCCTCGGAACTCCGTGCAGACATACGATCCTGGTCATATATATCTTGGCCAACTTCGCACTCGTATAGGTGGTTTTCACAGGGATAAAGTGAGCCACTTTGGTCACCTGCTACCCAAATAGAATCATATCCCGATCGGGTCCTGGGTAATCCTATGATAAAATCCATGCCAAGCTTATCCCACTTCCATTTGGGTATCGGCATAGGCTGCAGTAATCCTGCTGGCTTCTGATGTTCTGCCTTCACTCTCTGACATACATCACATACTGCTACATACTCTGCAATATCCTTCTTCATACCAGTCCACCAGAAACGCTTCTTCAAATCCAAATACATCTTGGTGTTTCCGGGGTGAATCGAGTATGGCGAGTCATGTGCTTCTTGAAGTATTAACTCCCTGATCTCTGCATGATTGGGTACATAAACACGGTCCTCAACCCATAAGGTTTCGTACTCATCCTCACGAAAAACCTTTGGCTTTTCCGTTACTCATCTTCTCCTTTATCTCAGCAATTTCCTTGTCATCCTTCTGAGCTTCTCGAATCTTCCCAATAATGTTGACTGAACTTCCATTGCTGCAACAAAACCTCTAGGGACTATCTCCAAACGAAGCTCCCTGAGATCATCGACAAACTCCTTAGGTAATCCTCCGCTTACAAGGGTATTGACATAACTTTTCCGGCTCAAAGCGTCTGTTATGACATTGTCCTTTCCTGGATGATAATGCAACTTCATATCATAATCCTTTATAAGCTCCAACCATCTCCTCTGCCTGAGATTCAGCTCCTTCTGCGTGAAAATGTACTTCAAACTCTTGTGATCCGTGTACACATCACAAGGGTTTCCAATAAGAAAATGTCTCCAGGTCTTGAGCGCATGTACTACGGCTGCTAACTCCAAATCATGCGTGGCATAATTCAACTCATGAGGTCGAAGCTGTCGTGAGGCATATGAAACCACTCTTCCGTCTTGCATAAGTACACCTCCAAGTCCTAAGCAAGAAGCGTCGCAATATACTTGGAAATCCTTGCGTATATCCGGCAGAATTAGCACTGGGGCGGTAACCAAGCGTTTCTTCAACTCCTGAAAACTTGCCTCACATTCATCTATCCATTTAAACTTAGTGTCCTTCTTCAATAACTCCGTCATGGGCTTCGCAATCTTGGAAAAATTCTCAATGAATCTCCGATAATATCCCGCGAGTCCTAGAAAACTGCGGATCTCTCCAACTGAGGTGGGTGCCAGCCAATCAGTGACTGACTGAACCTTGGTAGGGTCTACTGCTATACCTTCTCCTGATATAACATGTCCAAGAAATCCAACTTCTTTCAACCAAAACTCACATTTGCTGAACTTGGCATATAACTGATGTTCCCTGAGCTTCTCGAGAACTAAACGCAAATGCTCCTTGTGTTCCTCTTCATTCTTCGAGTATACCAAAATATCATCAATGAACACCACAACAAACTTATCCAAGAACTCCATTAACACCTTATTCATCGTACTCATGAAATAGGCAGGGGCATTTGTCAATCCAAAAGACATAACCGTGTACTCGTATAGCCCGTACCTTGTGGTGAAGGCTGTCTTGGGTATATCATGTTCTCGGATCTTCGGCTGGTGGTATCCTGATCGCAAATCGATCTTGGAAAATACTTTAGCTCCTTGCAGCTAGTCAAACAAATCATTGATCATCGGTAGTGGGTACTTGTTCTTGATTGTCACTTCATTCAACGCACGGTAATCAACAACCATTCTCAATGATCCATCTTTCTTCTCAACCAAGAGCACTGGGGCTCCCCACGGTGATGAACTTCGTCGAATGTAACCTTTATCCAGTAACTCCTTAATCTGCTTCTTGATTTCCGCCAGATCATTTGCGGGCATCCGGTATGGTCTCTTTGATATCGGTCCGGTGCCTGGCAACAGCTCTATCAAAAATCCAATGTCTCGATCCAGCGGCATGCCTGGTAGTTCCTCTCGAAATACATCCGGGTAATCCTTCACTACAGGCACTTCCTCCTGAACAACTCCCGAGAGAGATTTTACTTGGGTCCTCTTTGGCGCATGCCTGGATACATACTTGATCCTTTTTCCCTCCGGGGTGGTGAGCAGAATTGACTTACTAGCACAGTCAATGTTCCCTCCATACTTCGATAGCCAATCCATGCCTAGAATTATATCCAATCCTTGTGACTCCAAAATTATTAGGTCTGAGGGGAAAACATGGCTACCAATGGTTAAGGGTAACCGATCGCACCATCGGCTAGCCATATACTCTGCTCCTGGCGAGCTTACTAACATGGGTGACCTAAGGGCTAAGGTGGGTAACTTAAACTTGTCCACAAATCCCCTTGATATGTATGAATGCAATGCACGAGTATCAAAAAGAACGAGAGCGGTAAATGACTTAACCAAAAACTTACCGATAACTGCATCTGGCTGCTCCTCAACCTCCTCCACGTTGACGTATTTCACCTGACATCTGGTGAAAGGATTGGGCTTCTTCCCAGAGCTTCCATTGCCATTTCCATTCTTTGCTTCAGAACACTCGGTGGCGTAGTGTCCAGTCTTCCCACACTTGAAACAAGTAATGTGACTTAGGTCCTTTTTGGCAGGTGTAGAGGGGTTGGAACGGTCCTGGCTGCTGCTTCCTCCATTTCCATTCCCATTCTTGGGGCCACTTTGGTTATGTGAACTTCCTCCATTGTGAGTGTGGCCTCCATGGTTGTGGTGGGTGTGTCCTCCCGAGTTCGGGGTAAAACGAGGTCTCTGCTGAGCTCCTGAATTGTACTTCCCTTGTCCATACTTCCTCTTGCAGCTCTCTATCTGCTGCTGCTTCCCTTCAATCAAAAGAGCCCTGTCTACCAACTCCTGGTAGTTAGCAAATGTTGCTACCATCAACTGCATGCTTAGTTCATCATTCAGCCCTTCCATAAACTTCTCCTGCTTCGCGGCGTCTGTGGCCACATCATCCGGGGCATAGCGAGCTAACTTACTGAACTCATCCACGTACTGCCCCACAGTACGATTTCCCTGGCGTAAGTTGCGAAACTCACGCTTCTTCATGCACATAGCTCCGGTTGAGACATGTGCAGTGCAGAACGCTTGCTGAAACTGATCCCAAGTGACATTGGCTATGGGGAGAGTGGTTGTGTAATTCTCCCACCATGAGGCTGCGGGTCCATCCAATTGATGTGCGGCAAAACGCACCTTCTTAGCATCTGTGCAACCTGCGGTGGTGTAACGCCCACGATGCGGCAATATCTCCCACGTGTCGAGGCACGACTTAGAGGCATAACCGCATTGTGGTTTTGTCGCAAGAAGGGTCATCTTCACACAATCCCATGTAATGAACAAGAATGGGATAAAGAGTTGGCTTACAATCGCCACTTCACACAATACATAAATATAATACATACATCATCCAAAATACACACATAGACCGACTACGGTCAAGATCCAAATGAAAATAAGATAACCCCAAATGCTAGATCCCCGATCGTCCCAACTGGGCTCCACTACTGATCATCAGGAAAAGACACGTAGTAACGACCACGTTCCTCATCGAACTCCCACTTGAGGTCGATCCCATCATCTGCAATGGCATAGTCGGCACCTGCAACTGTTTTCCTAGAATCTGTGAGTCACGAGGACTCAGCACTCTCACACCCGCGAGATCAAGACTATTTAAGCTTATAGGAAAGGATGGTGAAATGGGGTGGAGCTGCAGCAGGCACTAAGCATATATGGTGGCTAACATACGCAAAAGAGAGCAAGAAGAGAAGCAACGGAACGGTCGTCATCTAGTAATGACCAAGAAGTGATCCTGAACTCCTACTTACGTCATTCATAACTCAAACCGTGTTCACTTCCCGGACTCCGCCGAGAAGAGACCATCACGGTTACACACACGGTTGATGTATTTTTAATTAAGTCAAGTGACAAGTTCTCTACAACCGGACATTAACAAATTCCCATCTGCCTCATAACCGCGGGCACGGCTTTTGAAAGATAATACCCTGCAGGGGTGTCCCAACTTAGCCCATCATAAGCTCTCACGGTCAACGAAGGATAAACCTTCTCCCGGAAAGACCCGATCAGTCTCGGAATCCCGGTTTACAAGACATTTTGACAATGGTAAAACAAGACCAGCAAAGCCACCCGAATGTGCCGACAAATCCCGATAGGAGCGGCACATATCTCGTTCTCAGGGCACAACAGATGGGCAAGACGTCGGGTTGGCATAGACCCTGGTTGCCCAGGGGCGCCGGACATCGCCCAGTTTGGGCCAGCACTCGAAGGAGCACTGGTCCGGGGGTTTAAAATAAAGATGACCCTCGGGCTCGCGAAAACCCGGGGGAAAAGGCTTAGGTGGCAAATGGTAAAACCAAGGTTGGGCCTTGCTGGAGGAGTTTTATTCAAGGCGAACTGTCAAGGGGGTCCCATAAATCACCCAACCGCGTAAGGAACGCAAACTCAAGGAACATAATACCGGTATGACAGAAACTAGGGCGGCAAGAATGGAACAAAACACCAGGCATAAGGCCGAGCCTTCCACCCTTTACCAAATATATAGGTGCATTAATTAAAATAAGAGATATTGTGATATCCCAACATATCCATGTTCCGACATGGAACAAACTTCAACTTCACCTGCAACTAGCAACGCTATAAGAAGGGCTGAGCAAAAGCGGTAACTTAGCCAAACAACGGTTTGCTAGGAAAGGATGGTTAGAGGCTGACATGGCAATATGGGAGGCATGATATAGCAAGTGGTAGGTAACGCAGCATGGCAATAGAGCGAACCACTAGCAAAGCAAAGATAGAAGTGATATCGAGGGTATGGTCATCTTGCCTGCAATATTCTCAGAGTTGTCGAAAGCTTGATCCTCGTAAGCGTACTCAACAGGTTCCTCGTTCACGAACTCGTCTCCCGGCTCTACCCAAGACAAGAACACAAGCAATGGAACCACAATAAATCACGGGAAATGCACAAGCAACATGATGCAATACATGAATGATATGCAAGATATGATATGCGATGTATATGCGTGCTCCGAAGGAAAATGATGAACAAGGCACTAACTTGGCAAACCAAGCATGCCACTGGAAAGATGAGATGATTTCGGTTGAAATCGATATAAAGATCACCGGAAACGGATGCACGGTTTGCAAACGGCAAGCAAAACAAGAATGACACGAATCTGCGATTAACAGCATGATAGCACTTAGAATGCAACATGTAACAATGCTACAGCACTCCAACATAGCAACAAAGCATATGGCAGTAATCTACAGGAGATGCTTGACAAAAGATGAACACTGAGCTACGGCTAGATCACAACATAACAGGCTCAAACAAGCATGGAAAAAGTGCAAAAGAAATCAGGTTCACAGACTTGGTGAAATTACTGGACATGACTGAAACAGCATCAGGTAGCAATGTTCAGAGCACGAAACCAACATGCTACAGGAACTTAACATAGCAAAACAAGGCATGACAGTATTCTAATAAATGCATATGTGGGCCGCGGCCGCGCTGGAGGAGACGGGCGGCGGGGAGGCGATGTGGGCCGCAGGGGCCGGCCCCGGGCCGCGGCGGCGCGGGGTACGGGCGGCGGCGGGCTGCCACGTGGCGTGCTCGGAGTGGTTGTGGGGCTTCGTCCGGCGGCGGCGGGGGAAAAATGCTAGGGTTGATCTGCGAATGTATTCGGAGGGAGAGGTGTATATATAGGTAGAGGGAGCTAGGAGAGTCCAAATGAGGTGCGGTTTTTGCCCACACGATTGTGATCGAACGACCTAGAGCATGGAGGTGAGTTAGAGGGGTTTTGGGCTGGTTTTGAGGGGGGTTTTGCTGCAACACACAAACGGACTTTGCGGTTACCCGGTTAACCGTTGGAGTACCAAACGACCTCCAAATGGAACGAAACTTGACCGGTGGTCTCCCGGTAGTATACCAAGGCCACTTGACAACCCTCGGTCCATTCCGAGAACGTTTGACACCCGCTCACGAAAGAAAACAAGAGGGGTGCGCGGGAGGAGGTGGGAGTGCCGGATTGCAAAACGGACAACGGGGAAAATGCTCGGATGCAAGAGACGAACACGTATGCAAATGCGATGCACATGATGACATGATATGAAATGCATGACAAGAACAAAATGCAAAACGAAAGACAAAACCCGACCACGAAGGGAATATCATAACACATGGCCGAAAATGGTACGAGTTGGAGTTACAAATATGGAAAGTTACATCCGGGGTGTTACAACACTCCACCACTACGAGAGGATCTCGTCCCGAGATCTAGGACTGAAAGAACTCTCGATATTCGGAACGGAGATGGTCCTCGCGTTCCCAGGTGGCTTCCCGGTCGGAATGGTGCGACCACTTCACTTTCAGGAATTTGATTGACTTGTTGCGAGTCTTGCGCTCAGTTTCTTCAAGAATAGAAACGGGGTGCTCATGATAAGACAGATCTTCTTGGAGGTCAATCTCTTCGAAGTTGATAGTGCGCTCAGGCGTCTTGAAGCACTTGCGGAGCTATGACACGTGGAACACATCGTGCACGTTCGCGAAGTTGGAAGGAAGCTCAAGTTGATAGGCGAGGTCGCCTCTTTTGCCAATGATCTTGAAAGGACCCACGTATCTAGGGGCAAGCTTCCCTTTGATACCAAAGCGACGAGTGCCTTTCATTGGAGAGACGTGGAGGTAGACATGCTCTCCGATCTCGAAAGCCAAATCACGGTGCTTACTATCGTAGTAACTCTTCTGGCGCGATTGCGCGGCTTTGAGATTTTCACGGATGACTTTACACATTTCTTCAGCCTCTGTGATTAAGTCATTGCTAAGAAGTTGACGTTCACCAGTCTCTGACCAATTGAGAGGAGTACGGCACTTTCTGCCATAGAGAATCTCAAATGGGGCCTTGCCCGAACTCGCTTGGAAGCTGTTGTTGTAGGAGAATTCGGCATATGGAAGACAATATTCCCATTTCATGCCAAAGGAAATGACACAAGCCCTGAGCATATCTTCAAGAATTTGATTGACTCGCTTGACTTGGCCACTAGTTTGAGGATGGAAAGCTGTGCTGAAGCGAATATTTGTGCCCATGGCCTTCTGGAAGGAGTCCCAGAACTTAGAGGTGAAGATGCTTCCACGATCTGAAGAAATCAATTGTGGAATGCCGTGCAAAGAGACAATTCTGGAGGTGTATAGCTCTGCCAACTGAGCTGCTGTGATGGATTCTTTGATTGGGAGGAAATGAGCCACTTTAGAAAGCTTGTCGATGACAACGAAGATAGCATCATTTCCGCGCTTGGACTTTGGAAAACCAGTCACGAAGTCCATTTCGATATGATCAAACTTCCACTCTGGGATAGCAAGAGGTTGGAGGAGACCAGCTGGTCGTTGGTGTTCTGCTTTCACTCTTCAACAGACATCACATTCATTCACGAACTGAGCAATTTCTCGCTTCATTCGAGTCCACCAATACGACTGCTTGAGGTCATGGTACATCTTCGTACTTCCAGGATGAATGGAAAGGAGAGAATTGTGTGCCTCGTTCATTATGACTTTCCTTAGATCACCTTTAGGAACCACAATCCGGTCCTCGAAGAATAAAGTGTCTCTGTCATCAATGCGATAGCACTTGTATTTGGAAAGACCCTTGTCGATACCACGTTTCACCTTCTTCACCGTGGTATCCAGGAGTTGTGCCTAACGAATTTGATCTTCCAAAGTAGGAGAGACTATGAGGTTGGCAAGAAAGCCTTGAGGAACAACTTGGAGATTCAGCTTGCGGAAAGCTTCACAAAGATCCGGTTGGAATGGCTTGAGAATTAAGCTGTTGCAATAAGCCTTCCTGCTTAAAGCATCTGCAATGACATTGGCTTTGCCTAGAGTATATTCAATACTCGGATTGTACTCTTGAATCATTTCGACCCATCGAGTCTGCCTAAGGTTGAGGTTGGGCTGAGTGAAGATGTACTTGAGACTCTTGTGATCGGTGAATATGTCCACTTGTCTTCCCAACAAGAGATATCTCCATGTTATCAATGCATGGACAACTGCCGCCAACTCAAGATCGTGAGTGGGGTAGTTCTTTTCATTGGGCTTCAACTGACGAGAGGTATAGGCCACAACTTTCTTCTCTTGCATTAACACAGCACCGAGACCTTGGAGAGAAGCATCATAGAAAACTTCAAATGGCTTGGATTCGTCAGGAGGAGTTAAGACAGGAGCTGTGACTAGTTTCTCTTTGAGAGTGTTGAAAGCAACATAACACTCAGGAGACCAGACATACTTCACATGCTTCTGGAGGAGGTTGGAAAGAGGCTTTGCAATCTTAGAGAAATTCTCAACAAATCTTCGGCAATAGCTTGCAAGACCAAGAAAACTGCGGAGCTGCTTGACATTCTGAGGAGGTTCCCAATTCACAATTGCGGACACCTTCTCGGGGTTAACAGCGATGCCCTTGGCAGAGATGATGTGACCAAGGTAAAGAACTTCATCAAGCCAAAACTCACATTTTGAGAACTTCGCATAGAATTGATACTCTCTGAGCTTTTCGAGCACCAATCGCAAATGTTTGGCATGATCCTTCTTATTCTTGGAGAAGACCAATATATCATCGAGATACACCAGGACGAATTCATTGGTATAGGGGTTGAAGATGAAATTCATCATCCGAGAGAATGTTGGAGGAGCATTGACAAGGCCGAAAGACATGACAGTATATTCATAAGAACCAAAGCTTGTTCTGAATGCTGTCTTGGGAATATCTTGTTCACGAATGCGAATCTGATGATAACCCATACGAAGGTCAAGCTTGGAGAATACTTTAGCACCTTTAAGTTGCTCGAATAGCTCATTGATGTTGGGAAGTGGATACTTGTTCTTGATTGTCTTCTTGTTCAATGGACGGTAGTCGACACAAAGTCGGTCCGTGCCATCCTTCTTCTGGACGAAAAGAACACCACAACCCCATGGAGATGAACTCGGTCTGATCAAACCTAGACGCTCTTGTTCATCGAGCTGTTTCTTCAATTCCTTCAGCTCCTTGGGTCCAAGCTTGTATGGACGCTTGCAAACGGGTTCAGTGCCCGGCTCAAGATCGATAACGAACTCAACTGGCCGGTGAGGAGGCATACCCGGAAGCTCTTCTGGAAAGACATCTTGATACTCACAAACGACTGGAATCTGAGAGATGGCATTCAATTCGCCCTTCTCATTGAGAGAAAATAACCGAATGGTTTCATCACGAGCGGCATAAACGATTACATCCTCAGAAGAGTGTGTCAATTGAATTTCCCTGGCAGCACAATCAAGTTGAGCTTTGTGCTTAGAAAGCCAGTCCATCCCGAGAATAAGATCAATATCCGAGTCACCAAGAACCATTGGAGAAGACAGAAATTTATAATTGCCCATCTTGATAGAAACATCTGGAGCCATCATTTTGGTATTCATGAATAATCCCGGAGAGGAAACCGCTATCGGCTTAGGCAGATCAACAATATGCAAATTATTCATGGATGCAAAAGGTCTTGATATGAAAGAAATAGATGCACCAGTATCAAACAAGACTTTTGCAGGAATATCATTAACAGGAAGATTACCCATTATCACATCAGTAGATTCCTCCGCTTGATCTGCATTCATCATGTTCACCTTTGCAAACTTTGGATTATGCTTGACCACTACATTGCTGGAAGATCTGACAGGAGGAGGAGGCGGAAGGCGCCTTTGGTTGAAGCGTTTGTTAGCATAGTGACCTTTCTGCTGACACTTGTTGCAAGTCACCTCTGAGAGTGGACGATGATAAGGAGCATTCGACTTTGGAGCTTGATTCTGAGACTTGTTCTGATAGCCAGGGTTGGAAGAGTGGGATGATCCATGGCCACCTTTGTTCTTCTGCTGGTAAGGCTGACAAAACGGAGGAGGAGGCAACCAGAACTTCTGTTGCTTAGCTGCCACAAGTGAGGAAGAAGAAGACTGAACTGCGTCCCTGACTCTCTTCTTAGAAGCCTCACACTTGAGTTGAGCAGCCTCTTGCTTCAGTGCCATGTTATAGAATTGATCAAACTGAGTAGGCTCAACAAGAACGAGAGCTAAATGCAGATCCTCTCTAAGGCCACCTCTGAAGTGATAGATCATGCTCTTTTCATCAGGAACGTCTTGTTTAGCGAAGCGAGCAAGTTTCTGAAACTGGATGTTGAATTGATACACAGACATGTTGCCTTGCTTGAGATTGCGGAACTCCTCACGCTTGCTCTCAACAACACTTTGTGGAATGTGGTGCGCTTTGAAGTCACAACAGAAGTCAGTCCAAGTGATCACACGACCTCCTCTGGAATCTTTGTATTGTTGATACCAATCAGCAGCTTGGTCCTTGAGCTGAAAAGAAGCGAACTTGACATAGTCCTCAGGCCTGACATTGCTACATTCAAAATGCTTGTTGATGTCCACGAGCCAATCATCGGCATCCGTGGCCTCGGCATAGTAGCTGAAAGACTTGGGCTGATTTGCGAGAAACTGGTTGAGGGTAGCAAAATGAAACTGATTGTTGCCTTGGCCTTGATTTCCTTGATTGCCTTGCCCTTGGGTGCGTTCTTGCAAGAGTTGCAGAATCATCTGAGCATTGGCGTTGGTGGCTGCCATGATAGCTTGCCATGCCTCCGGAGGCGGAGGTGGTGGCGGAGGGTTCGCTTGACTCCCTTCATTGCGATCCGGATTCTGACGCGTTGGCGGAGCCATCCTGAAGAGGGTGACATCCGTTAGCATCTTGATAGACAAATAGATAAGTAGAATCAACGGGTAGAAATTGCAACATATAGTCTTCACAATAAACATTCGAACGAAGATGAACGAATGAATTCCATAGTAAATCATCACACTTCCATAAGTTGAGAAGCCACTTGAAAAAGATATGGAATCAACATATGACTTCGAAGCAACCCGAATACCACAATACAAAACAAAACAAAGTATTGGCTTGCATAATAAGCCGGAACAAACATATGATAGAGATTTCGTCCGAAGTTTTCGTGGTGGGGCCCACACGGGCTCAATCGTACAGCACCATCATGTACAAGGCTGTGCACATGACATACGAAGCGTCCCCGAGTCGGCATAGCCAAGGACTCTTTATGACACTACGAGACCACTGTAAAACCAACCGTGTACAGGCGGACCACTAGACGTCGAACCCCAATCTCATATCATGCGTCTGTCGGAAAGATATCCTAAGAGCTACTTGAATTCCCATTTATAAACTCCAGAAACTTTCTGGTTATGCAATCTGGTGTTGGGGATACAGGGGACACAAAATATATCACCCAAACTAACAATCCCTAGATCCAGCTATATCCATCCGTCAACACATAACCAAGAAACCTTTGGAAATCGTGTACCTCGACCTTCGAAAAACATCCGTCATACGAGTTATGGCAATCCTCCCGAACTCCCGCCCCAGTACTGGGTGGCGTCGAGGTGATCTCACCAACAACTGCATAAAAGAGATTTCGATGTCGGCGAAACTCAGGTATTCCAGAACTGCAACGATAAAATTGTGACGACAACACCTCGGAGCTCAACTCCCCGGGACACTGCCACACCCCCTAAATGTCAGGAGGCACCAAGAACAATGTTCTCGTCACAAAACCATCGGAACGATTCCAAGATACCCGCGTGATCCTAAAAAAAAATTTAGTGAAATTTCAGGAGAGAAGAGTCAAAACTACTACGTCAGGAGGCCTAACCAGAGCGACAAAGGGACTGAGGAGTAAAAAGAATCCTGCTCTCCGATATATATAATCCTAAGACTCAAAACATTTTTGTTCTAGACTCAACAACGCCAGCGATTCGATCAAGCATGGGGCTCCTAAGTCGGGGATGGCTCTGATTACCAACTTGTAACGCCCACGATGCGGCTATATCTCCCACGTGTCGAGGCACGACTTAGAGGCATAACCGCATTGTGGTTTTGTCGCAAGAAGGGTCATCTTCACACAATCCCATGTAATGAACAAGAATGGGATAAAGAGTTGGCTTACAATCGCCACTTCACACAATACATAAATATAATACATACATCATCCAAAATACACACATAGACCGACTACGGTCAAGATCCAAATGAAAATAAGATAACCCCAAATGCTAGATCCCCGATCGTCCCAACTGGGCTCCACTATTGATCATCAGGAAAAGACACGTAGTAACGACCACGTTCCTCATCGAACTCCCACTTGAGGTCGATCCCATCATCTGCAATGGCATCATCGGCACCTGCAACTGTTTTGGTAGAATCTGTGAGTCACGAGGACTCAGCAATCTCACACCCGTGAGATCAAGACTATTTAAGCTTATAGGAAAGGATGGTGAAATGGGGTGGAGCTGCAGCAGGCACTAAGCATATATGGTGGCTAACATACGCAAAAGAGAGCAAGAAGAGAAGCAACGGAACGGTCGTCATCTAGTAATGACCAAGAAGTGATCCTGAACTCCTACTTACGTCATTCATAACTCAAACCGTGTTCACTTCCCGGACTCCGCCGAGAAGAGACCATCACGGCTACACACACGGTTGATGTATTTTTAATTAAGTCAAGTGACAAGTTCTCTACAACCGGACATTAACAAATTCCCATCTACCTCATAACCGCGGGCACGGCTTTCGAAAGATATACCCTGCAGGGGTGTCCCAACTTAGCCCATCATAAGCTCTCACGGTCAACGAAGGATAAACCTTCTCCCGGAAAGACCCGATCAGTCTCGGAATCCCGGTTTACAAGACATTTCGACAATGGTAAAACAAGACCAGCAAAGCCACCCGAATGTGCTGACAAATCCCGATAGGAGCTGCACATATCTCGTTCTCAGGGCACAACGGATGGGCAAGACGTCGGGTTGGCATAGACCCTGGTTGCCCAGGGGGCGCCGGACATCGCCCAGTTCGGGCCAGCACTCGAAGGAGCACTGGTCCGGGGGTTTAAAATAAAGATGACCCTCGGGCTCGCGAAAATCCGGGGGAAAAGGCTTAGGTGGCAAATGGTAAAACCAAGGTTGGGCCTTGCTAGAGGAGTTTTATTCAAGGCGAATTGTCAAGGGGGTCCCATAAATCACCCAACCCCGTAAGGAACGCAAACTCAAGGAACATAATACCGGTATGACAGAAACTAGGGCGGCAAGAGTGGAACAAAACACCAGGCATAAGGCCGAGCCTTCCACCCTTTACCAAATATATAGGTGCATTAATGAAAATAAGAGATATTGTGATATCCCAACATATCCATGTTCTGACATGGAACAAACTTCAACTTCACCTGCAACTAGCAACGCTATAAGAAGGGCTGAGCAAAAGCGGTAACTTAGCCAAACAACGGTTTGCTAGGAAAGGATGGTTAGAGGCTGACATGGCAATATGGGAGGCATGATATAGCAAGTGGTAGGTAACGCAGCATGGCAATAGAGCGAACCACTAGCAAAGCAAAGATAGAAGTGATATCGAGGGTATGGTCATCTTGCCTGCAATATTCTCAGAGTTGTCGAAAGCTTGATCCTCGTAAGCGTACTCAACAGGTTCCTCGTTCACGAACTCGTCTCCCGGCTCTACCCAAGACAAGAACACAAGCAATGGAACCACAATAAATCACGGGAAATGCACAAGCAACATGATGCAATACATGAATGATATGCAAGATATGATATGCGATGTATATGCGTGCTCCGAAGGAAAATGATGAACAAGGCACTAACTTGGCAAACCAAGCATGCCACTGGAAAGATGAGATGATTTCGGTTGAAATCGATATAAAGATCACCGGAAACGGATGCACGGTTTGCAAACGGCAAGCAAAACAAGAATGACACGAATCTGCGATTAACAGCATGATAGCACTTAGAATGCAACATGTAACAATGCTACAGCACTCCAACATAGCAACAAAGCATATGGCAGTAATCTACAGGAGATGCTTGACAAAAGATGAACACTGAGCTACGGCTAGATCACAACATAACAGGCTCAAACAAGCATGGAAAAAGTGCAAAAGAAATCAGGTTCACAGACTTGGTGAAATTACTGGACATGACTGAAACAGCATCAGGTAGCAATGTTCAGAGCACGAAATCAACACGCTACAGGAACTTAACATAGCAAAACAAGGCATGACAGTATTCTAATAAAGGCATATGACAAAATTCCCTTACTGACCATAAGACAAAAAGGACCAGAAGATATGATGGCAACCATGCAAACATAGCAAGTTTCGTTAACAGGTTTCAGACTTGGCAGAAAACAGAGCATGGCAGAAACAATAATATAAAGGCATCTTGGTGAGCTTGATGCACTCACCACGAAGCAATGCATGACAAAACAAGCATACCTACAGCAAGATGGCATGTTTATGAAGCTATCCATGGCAAGAACAAAAGCATAGCATGTATGGATCTACTACAACAAGCTTGGCAAAATTGAATAACACGTAAACAATCTGCCAGAAATATTTTATAGCAAAAGTAGAGCAAGATTGAGTCATGCTATGACACTCCATAATTGCAAACAAGGGCAGGAATGGATCAATTACAACAATATCTACAAAACATCTTTACTGAACATCTCCAAAATATGCATGGATCTCTCTGTAGCATCAAGTTACCAGGCAACAAAATAACAGCAGACAAAGACAGAAATTACCAAGTCCCTGAAATCAGAAACATTACGGAGCCTAGTTTGCATGCTTGTGCTAGTCACCACAGAGATCACAAAAATACATGGCATACACCACTGGAAATATGGCATGGCATACAACAAAACACATATAGAGCTCATGCCCATAAGATGCACAGATTAAATGCAACAAAAATAACAAATCTCCAAGTTCTGATAAGTAACAGCAGATAACAGCAACTAGCACTCTTGCAACAGAGATTTGAGCCTCAAGATGGACTCTAATGAACATTGTGCAATGGAACAAAATGTAGAGCATCATGAGACGAACATTTCGATATATTACACGCGCGAAACAGAGCTATATGCAGAGAGTTATGATGCTCTGAACATGGGCACATACTGTAAAATATAAAAGACACGGAGAAAAATCGGGGTACGGGAAAAGTCAACCGTAGGTCTCTTCCAGATCCGATCGGGGCCGGCTCGGGCGAAGCTCGCCGGAGCTGCGGGGAGGCGGCAGAGGAGAAGGAGAGGGAGGCCGGGCTCGGGGAAGGAGGCGAGGACGGGGAGGCGGCGGCGACCGGCGTCGAGGCGGCGGCCTCGGGGCGCGGCGGCGGCGGCGAAGACGGCGACGGCGGCGGGCACGGCGACGGCGGCGACTGGCGAAGGAGCAGAGGGCTCGGGCGCGGCCGCGCTGGAGGAGACGGGCGGCGGGGAGGCGATGTGGGCCGCGGGGGCCTGCCCCGAGCCTCGGCGGGCCGCGGCGGCGCGGGGTACGGGCGGCGGCGGGCTGCCACGTGGCGTGCTCGGAGTGGCTGCGGGGCTTCGTCCGGCGGGGTACGGACGTGTCCGGCGGCGGCAGGGGAAAAATGCTAGGGTTGATCTGCGAATGTATTTGAAGGGAAAGGTGTATATATAGGTAGAGGGAGCTAGGAGAGTCCAAATGAGGTGTGGTTTTCGCCCACACGATCATGATCGAACGACCTAGAGCATGGAGGTGAGTTAGAGGGGTTTTGGGCTGGTTTTGAGGGGGGTTTTGCTGCAACACACAAACGGACTTTGCGGTTACCCGGTTAACCGTTGGAGTACCAAACGACCTCCAAATGGAACGAAACTTGACCGGTGGTCTCCCGGTAGTATACCAAGGCCACTTGACAACCCTCGGTCCATTCCGAGAACGTTTGACACCCGCTAATGAAAGAAAACAAGAGGGGTGCGCGGGAGGAGGTGGGAGTGCCGGATTGCAAAACGGACAACGGGGAAAATGCTCGGATGCAAGAGACAAACACGTATGCAAATGCGATGCACATGATGACATGATATGAAATGCATGACAAGAACAAAATGCGAAACAAAAGACAAAACCCGACCACGAAGGGAATATCATAACACATGGCCGAAAATGGTACGAGTTGGAGTTACAAATATGGAAAGTTACATCCGGGGTGTTACAGGTGGTCAACTCCCTTCCAATCCTGCGTAGCCAGTCATCAGCAACAATCGGCTCGGTGCTACTGGAAAACACCGGCGGATTCAACCTCAGAAAACGGGCTAAGTTATCAACTGGAGGTGGTGGCGGTGGGTTGTTGTTGTTGTTGTTGTTGCCTTGGTTCTGGACTAGTAGCTGCATCAAGGCATTCTATTGTTGGATCAACTGAGTGAGCTCCGGTGGGAAGACAAATCCGGGGTCACGTCTCGGAGGCATCTGATGGGTTTAGAGGGAAGAGATTAGAATAGAATGAGGTCTAAAGAGAATAGCACTACCCATATGCACATGTGACAAACACAATCATATCACACCACTCAATTCAAACAAGGGCATACAATCGATCTAACTACCGTTACAAAATACTCGGACTACTACTATATACATGGGGGAATACTACTGATAATATGGTGGTCATCTAGAAATTTTGATCGGTGGAAGACTCCATGATATCCGCTCCAGCTTTGTCTTCGTAATCATCATCACTACTGTCGGGGTCGGAGTCGGTGTCGTCGATGATGATGTAGTCTTCGGGGTGGTCGTCATCTCCTCCTGGCGTGGGGTCTCCCATGAATACTCCTAGCTTCCTCATCAGGTCGTCATTCTTTTCTACTAGTATTGCGATTTCCTCCTCATATCCATCGCGTGTAGACTTGAGTTCTTCTTCAAGCTCCATGTTCCTAGTCATCACCTTCTTCAGATCTATCATGCTTGCGCACATTTGGTTCTCCTGGCAGCGAATGTGCTGGTTTAACTCCTGGATGAAAGCTGCAATGGACCTGTCCCTCCTGGTGCTGATCATCTCCCATTGCTCATCTCAGCGCCCACATATCTGATAGATGGTGTCCTTAAGATCCTTGTGGTAAACTTCACCGATGCGTCCCATGGCGATGTGGGCTGCCATGCTCTTTCCTAGACTCTAGGTTGGTGCGTCAAAGGAAAACTCTATGGGCTCAATGACTGGCGTGAACGTCCTTCCTGGAACTTGAACTCGAATCATCCAACGCTCCTCTTCTGGTAAAGTGGCGATGTAGGTCCCAGCGAAGCTTGGTATTCCAATTTCAGGTACCTAGTGACTTCCTTCAAGTGTCGTCCAAAAGGTGTGTCTTCATCCGGTTGAGCAAACTTGTTCCTTGGGTCCGCCGTCTATAGAGTGGAAAATGGAGAGGAGTCAGAAATGAGTACAGAAGAGTGACCTATGGCTTAGCTTAGTGGTCGCGTCCTACAATCAGTGTGTGCTCTGATACCATCTTGTAGCGATCTGACCTCAGACGGTCAAATCTCTGTGCATAAGTGTCATCCCTGGACCGGTAATGCTGACACACACAGTACTTGAAGGATTTATAACCGAGTGCAATCACACACTTATTACATCGAATGTCTCAAAAGAGAACTTATTACAATAATATGGCTTAAGGCCATCTAAATAAGATAACTGTGGAAGCATCGAAGGTAAGTGAGTCCATCAACTCCAACGGCATAGCTGAGTGCATGACAACGACCTATCGCACCTTACTCTTCGTCTGAAAAGTCTGCAACATAATACGTTGCAGCCCGAAACGGGTCAACACATGGAATATGCTAGCAAAATAACACAGTATAGCAATGAACAGGTAAATGCTATCACTACATGCATATATGGCTGGTGGAGGCTCTATGGTTATCATGTTTTTGCAAAAATGCCAATTTTTTCCTACAACAAAGGAATATATTTTATTTAACTATCATGGTAGTTGATAAACATTGAGAAGGTTCCTCCAACTCAATCCCAATTAAGCAGTATTATTAACCCAACAAATTAATTTAGAGTGATGAGATCAACATGACATTTCAAAAACCAGATACTCGAGATGTCCATAACCGGGGACACGGCTAATCATGATTAGTTTGTACACTCTGCAGAGGTTTGCGCACTTTTCCCCACAAGGCTCGATCTCCTCCATTGGATTTCTCGCACTACATGGTGTTTGAGAAACGGATGACCGAGACACAGTCTTTCAGAAGCATTAACTCTTTACTCTGGGTAGACAGTACCACCTACATCCCCTACATCTGCTAGTCTACCACTGAAAGAGTTCACACAACATACTCAACTATGCCAGAGCCCATAATGGCTTGTGGCTGCACACGGAAGTTTCTAGCATGAATAATCTTATGATCCCTTTGAGCCTGGGTGGCGAACCGTAGGATGATCACACGGGTACTCCGGGATATCCTAGGACAACACTGGATTCTCCAGGTGCCCGCAACCAATTCACCCAGATGTGTATTTAGGTAGCCACCTTAAGTTAACCATTAATTAACAATATCACATCTGTCATGGATACACTCAAACCCAAACAACGTCTACTAGCATAGCATAGCGGTATAAGCATAAGGTAGAAGTAACTCCCAGGGTTTGATAATAAAGGACAATAGGTTCTACCTCATCATCTACTTCCCAATACCCACAAGTTAATCACATCCTAATCATGAAGTGTTTCAGGATTGTAACTAATGCATAAAAACTGGGTAATAAAGGGGTATGATCAAAGTGTTACTTGCCTTGCTGATGATCCGCAAACCCTAGAGACTCGTAGTAGCACGCTTCGCACTCTGGAAATTCTATCGCAAACAAGCAATAGCACACATAAGCACTCAAGGATAGATGCAAGGGTAAAACTCAGATGAGAAAGATCAAATCTGAAAGTTCAACTGAAGAGCTTTGATTTGCAAAAAGAATCAATCGAATCGGAGCTACGGAACTGAAACTACGGTCAAAAGAAATTCAAAAACAAATCTGCTTGAAACCAAATTTTAAATTGTCAAAACCATATTCAAGTTGATTAACTGGAAAGAGGGGTTCGAGACGAAGATTTTGGCGTTGGTTTCCCTGGATTTGGACGAACGGTTAAAAAGTTGCGAGGGTTTGAAGTTCAGGGCTAATCTGTGATAAAAATAATCGCGGATAGGTCCCTAGCTGAAAAAAATAAAAATAAAAAGACTACGGCGTGAACGTTCGCTGACAGAGGCAAATGAACGAATTCGTTTGTTAAAACAAACTAACGGGTGAACGTTCGCTAAACAGATCTAATCCGACAAAAACTGAGAAAACCGAGAAAACCCTAACAAAAAAACTGATCTAACCGGAAAAAAAACCTATGGCAGCGGCGGTTTTTTACCGGTTCTTCAGGAAAACCGGCGGCGGTGGTGCGGCGCGGGGCTGCAGGGCGGGGTCAACGGGCGGCGGCGCTGGCGGCGGTGGTGTGGCGCGGTGCTGGGTGGGGAGGCGAGGGGGCTCCGCGGCGGCTTATAAAGGGCCCCCCCGGGTCTCCGACTTGGAGAGGGGGTCGGCGAGGCGGCGGCGAGTCGGACTCCTTCGGGAGTCCGGCGACTCCACGCTGCGGCGCGGCTGGGCTTGGCCCGGCTCAGCTCGGGCCAGCCCAAAACTTTTTAAAAAAAATTCGCTGGAGAAAAATCCTAAATAAATATAAAAAATCTAAAAATGCCAAAAACAATTTTCACCATCTAAATAAAATATTTAGAACAAAGTGAACATTTTTCTGGCCTAAAAATGCAATTTTGAAAAATGCATATTTTTCTAATTCCAATAAAATCTCGAATAAAATCTAAATAAAATATTTATTTGATTTAAAAAATCTTTCCTCCAATATTTCTCTCTTTTTGAAGAAGTCATATTATCTTCTCTCTTTTATTTTAATATCGGAAATATGTCGGAGAGAAAAATTATTAAAACCAAAATGATCCTCTTTTCAAATTTGAGAAAATTCAAATATGAAAATAAATGAAATCCCCAACTCTCCCTGTGGGTCCTTGAGTTGCTTAGGATTTCTAGGATCGCAAACAAAATGCAAATAAAATATGATATGCATATGATCACTCATGTATAACATCCAAATGGAAAATTGAGATGTTACAGGGGACCCCTCAAAATGCAAAGGACACATATTGGCTCAAGCTCAAGACTCTACATTTTCATTTTAGTGATCCAAGATCACATTGAGTTCATAGGAAAAGCCAATATTATTAAAAGGGGATGAGGTGTTGCTTAATGGCTTGCTTGCTCCAAATGCTTAGTGATATGCTCCAAAAGCCCTCAACCACTTTCTCATTTCCACATATGTCCCAAACCAAAAGTCAAACTCGGCCCCACCGATTTGATCTATCCGGCGCCACCGAGTTCATTTGACATAGTCATAGCCAGAAACCTTAATCAGTTCGGTCTCACCGATAGGGGTCTCGGTCTCACCGAGATGGGATTGCAAACTCTCTGTTTCCCTTCGTAACGTTTCGGTCTAACCGAGATGAGCGATCGGTCCTACCGAGTTCGCTATGCAAACTCTCTGTTTCCTTTACGTAACGTTTCGATCTCACCGAAATGAGCGATCGGTCCCATTGAGTTTGCCTGACCAACTATTTGTTTGCCTATTACAGAAATCGGTCTCACCGAGTTCATGTGATCGGTCTCACCGAGATTACGTTATGCCCTAACACTAATGAAATCGGTCCCACCGAGTTGACATGTCGGTCCCACCGAAAGTCCTAACGTTCACATTTTGAACTAAATCGGTCTGACCGAGTTTCACTATTCGGTCCCACCGAGTTTGATAAATTGTGTGTAACGGTTAGATTTTGTGTGGAGGCTATATATACCCCTCCACCCATCCTTCATTCATGGAGAGAGCCATCAGAACGTGCCTACACTTCCAGCATTCATTTTTTGAGAGAGAACCACCTACTCATGTGTTGAGACCAAGATATTCCAATCCAACCACAAGAATCTTTATCTCTAGCCTTCCCCAAGTTGCTTTCCACGCAAATCATCTTTCCACCAAATCCAAATCTGTGTGAGAGAGTTGAGTGTTGGGGAGACTATCATTTGAAGCACAAGAGCAAAGAGTTCATCATCAACACACCATCTATTACCTTTTGGAGAATGGTGTCTCCTAGATTGGTTAGGTGTCACTTGGGAGCCTCTGTCAAGATTGTGGAGTTGAACCAAGGAGTTTGTAAGGGCAAGGAGATCGCCTACTTCATGAAGATCTACCCAAGTGAGGCAAGTCCTTCGTGGGCGATGGCCATGGTGGGATAGACAAGTTTTCTTCTTCGTAGACCCTTCGTGGGTGGAGCCCTCCGTGGACTCGCGCAACCGTTACCCTTCGTGGGTTGAAGTCTCCATCAACATGGATGTATGATAGCACCACCTATCGGAACCACGCCAAAAATCTCTGTGTCTACATTGCATTTGCCCCCTCCAAACTCCTCCCCTTTACCTTCATATGCAGTGATTTACATTCCGCTGCTATACTCTTAGATTTGCATGTGTAGGTTGATTGCTTGACTTGTGATAAGTTGCTAAAATCTGCCAAGACTTCAAATTGGGAAAAGGCTAGATTTTTATGTGGTCAAGTAGTCTAACCACCCCCCCCTCTAGACATACTTTCGATCCTACAAGTAGCTTCGTACGTGGTCTGCACTACAACAAGCAAAGTACCAACCGATGTTCAAGGCGGGGTGTAGGCGATTGGAGCAGGTGGCTACGGTGGCTTTTTCCCAACATGGGTGGCAGCATAACCTCCGCATAAATCCACCACCATCTTCGACATAGGCATAGTGTCGGTCCATAGGATAGTGTTGTCGATTTCTTAGTTTTGTTTTATTTCTTATTGACAGACTTTTTATGTATGGCAGGGTACATCCTAATTATGCAGACGACATGTGTTACTCATAATGCTTTGTATTTGCTAGATGCTACATTTGGAGATAATAAAAGCGCCCTTTTATCAAAAAAAAAGCTTTTGCAAAAATATATATATGAAAACAAATGTAGTAGTACCTAATTTCATTTGTTTCCACTTTGATTTCATCCTTAGTATCCGTGTATGTCAAAACATGAACAAATAGTATGTCCGTGTTAGAGCATCTATAGCCGTTATGGGTAAATCCGCCCTTCAAATGCCTGCGAACGCGTTCGCGGACACTGACCGGTCACGCCTCAAATAATGCTATTCACATCCGGATACCTCAATTCCATATTATTACATGTAATGTAGCGATCTTTAAGCGGAGCTTGTTCGGTCGCCGTGGCCATGTCCGGTGGCCGGCTGCGCTCCCTAGAGTGTTGGACCGGTAGCCAGCAAGGTAGAGTAGGGCTGGAGACACGAGCCGGCTCACGGGACTCAAGGCGCCACCATTTTCTCATGCCCTACTCTTCCTCGTTGGAGCCTGGAACCGGTTGGGTGCCGGTGGACGTCAGATCAATGATGGATCCATCCTAGGACGAGCCGGGGACATCCACCACGACGTCGTTGCTGTGCCCGGACTGGTGCACCATACGAGGCGGCAGAGAATGCGACTCTGCCTCGCCGATGTCCACCACCTCAAGGGCTACCACCGCCTCCGCGCCCACTGCCTCGCACGGCAGGCACGCCGCGCCATGTTTGCGTTGGACGGCGCCCATGGTGTGTCCATGGCCTCGGGGCGCCAATGGAGGGGTTGCGCGTCTGCCACCGCGTTCGAACGCCAGACTGACCGCACCACCTCCGGTGAGGCAGCGATGACTTCCCTAGCTCCGGATCAATGCGTCATTTGGGCGGATGCAATGGATTCCCGACAGAAGGAGTCCGAGCGCTGTCGTGCATGGGCCTCCTACTAGCAGTGGTGCAGCTCAAGCCGGACGGTCATCTCCTCCTTGGGTTGCGTGGGATGAGTTCGAGGTCGACGGATGTGGAGGTGAAGGACTCGGATCCGCTGCTCGCCATGCCAAAGATGGTTGTACGGCGCTGGGACGAGCTTGGGTGGCGGAGGGGAGTGGGGGGAAGTGGCTAGGCTTTGGTCCGGTGAGTGGATGGGGAAGAGTATATGTGGGTCGGGTGGGCCAGCATGGGCCGGATCCGGCGTGGCAAGCGCTCCCGGGCTCACCCATATCTGTTCCATATTTGGATTGGATATGAGGGGTGCCGGTCAGCCCAAGCGCTTGAGACCCGTTTGAGGCGTCTATCTGAGTCAGATTTTCGTGATCGGTTAGTGATCGGGCGGGCTGGCCGCGCGTTTGAGGCCGGTTTGGAGCTCCCGGCTGTAGATGCTCTTAGGCCTCATTTGGTTGCAGGGTTTCCCGGGGGATCCTCGCCGTTTCCCCAGGCCAGAGAACCACGAGCCAAGTTGGCCCAAGGAAATCGAGTTGGTCATTTGGACCGCATCGTTCTTGGGGTAACCCTACCCGACCCACGCCCTTTCCACGGGGACGAAACCCACGACCCCATAGCTCGGGAGGAAACCCACGTCCCGAGCGAGACGAGCGAACGACAATGCCGTCGACCAAGATCCAGCGCCCCCGACCGCCTCCGAGCTCCTTCGCCGGCGACAGAAGCGACGCCCCCGACCCCGTCCCTCTGGTGCTACGGATCAAAGCTCCGCCCCTCCAATGACGGCGACGGACAGCGACTGCCACCGTTTTCCTTGTCGGATCTCCCCTCCGCCTCCAAGCTCCGATCCCCTCCCGCGATGGCGACAATGATGGTTTCGCAGATGTATTCATCTAATCAGGGTTAGCCCCCCCCCCAATACATTTTTCTTCAATTCATGATAAATTAATCCTAGCTGCTATGAGGTTCATGTGATTCGTGTTAGAAAGGAGAGAGATGGATGGTGGAATAGTTGATTGTATTGCTTGAGCCTCGTGGGCATATATATAGGAGTACATGATCATCTTGGAGCACAAGGCAAGGTAGAATAAAATTATACGCTATCCTAGTTTTCCTAATAATCACGATACTCAACGTCCCCCGCAGTCACAACGATAGCGACGCAGACGGTGAGACTAGAGAAGAATCTGCAGGCAAGCCGACGGACACCCCCCACAGTCGTAACGGTCGACGTATCATGGAAGTCGTGGCTGGAGTGGAAACCGACAAGGTTGATCAAGCAAGGCGGTAGCCCTTTGTGCTGATGTCGATGTACCCGAGAGCGTAGGGTGGTGTAGCCGTTGTTGAGGGACGTCGTGGTCAATGTCAAGTCGGGTGGCCGGTGTCGAGGTAGTCATTGTGGACCGGGAAGAAGAGCGGCGGCGGCGGCTAGGTCAGAAGCGCGGTGATGGTGCTAGAAGTAGGCGAGGAAGAACCTGACAGCGTGACGAGGACTGGCGCGGACGGTGGCTTTCCCGCGCCTAGGGAGGCGGCGCGACACATACCACGTAGAAGTTGACGCGCGGGGACGACAGAGTGGACCGCGCGCCGCGACGCTACGGCCCGACGGGACGATGCAGCGGCAGCGTGCGGGTCGGGGCGACGGCGGGGAAGACCTCAGGGCGGTTGCAGGGACCGTGTGCCACGCTCGCTACGGCCCGATGGGGCGACGCGGCGGCAACATGAGGGTCGGTGTAGCCTCGGGGATGGCCTGGAGCGGAAGGCGTCAGGGCGGCGGTTAACCGCGGGTCGCGGCACTACGACCCGAAGGGGCTACGCAGCGGCAGCGCGCGTGGTGGTGCAACCACGGGAACAGCCTCGGGGCGACGGCGGGGACCATATGCCGCAGCGGTAAGGCCTGAAGGGGCGACGAAGCAGCGGCATGGATCTGTGTAGCCACAGGGAGAACCACAGGGCGGCGGCACTGCAACCCGACGGGGCGATACAATGGCAGCCCGTTGCTCGATCGATGTTGATGCATAAGTACCCGATGACAAACTTCACATAATCCGGCGGTTGATCAGACTAAACGATGTGTGCTAGACGCACGAGCAGGGAGGCTGGTCTAGAAGCGTACATGCGTGAGCAACCTTCAATCACATGAGACGCAACATGCATGAAATCAACTAGCAGGAACATGCATGTAATGAGGCCACGTTGTGAATAGAAGGAGCAGCTCGGCGCTAGAGATCGCAGGCCATGGCGAAGATGGCAGGCCAGCGAGCGACCGTTGAACCAGCGGCCTGACGCGCAGCATGCGGGAGCCGGGCGCCGATCCAGATCCCGTCGGGGTTGATGAAGATGCTAAAGTAGACATACATTGTAGATGACAAACGGCGATGGTGATGCAAGCCGATCTATAGATCGGAAAACCAAAAAAGAACACCGATCAAATAACCGGTGAGAGAGAAAAAAACCCCGATTAGTGGATCCGGAAAAACACTGTAGGGCAACCGATCAACACGGTCGACGGACAAACCCTAGCTACGGGTTGCGCAGACCTCGTTGGAGATCCTGAAGATCGACCTCCCCAGGGGCAGCGCGGTGCGGAAGCGGCGGCGGCGGCTAGGGTTTAGGATCGAGGTAAGGCTGATGCCATCTTAGAAAGGAGAGAGAGGGATTGGTGAAATAGTTGATTGTATTGTTTGAGTTTCGTGCGCATATATATAGGAGTACATAATCATCTTGAAGTACAAGGCAAGGTAGAATAATATTCTAAGCTATCCTAGCTTTCCTAATAATCACCATACTCAACAATTCGACTCGTGTAATTGTTGAGGTAAGTTGAATTATTCGTAATTTTGCTAATTATTTTTGTATTTCATGTTTCCTGTTTTCCTTGAAATGCCCAAATTATCATCTATCTCTTGCAGTAATTTTGCACATTAAAGATTCAAGCTGCAGTGCCAACGCGATTGCACTATATCTTTTGTTCACTGAATTAGTTTGTGCCTATTAACATGGTGTTGTCATGTCATATTAGAATCTGTTAATACATTTCTCATATGCTTCTCTTTCCCAGCTTATGATCCTTTCATTTTTGCGAATCAAGGGGGCTAGACTTCTGAGACTTGGCTATGAGCCTACGACATATTTTTTGTTGGACGTCAGCTACATTCTTACACCTCTAGGTCACGAAGGTCGCAGTTCCATTTGGATCGCCAGTTTGCCACTCGGCACGAGAGGAGTGACACTTGATTACTAGTTTTGTATAAGAGTACCTAAGAAATGTTGCCTCTCTAGATGTTATGTAATCATCTTTAGTTCTGCTATATTCTTATGAGTGTACCAAGACGATATTCTAAATTAGTGATTATTTATACATTTGCAAATTCCTTGACTTTTTTATCTCTATAACTATATGTAATGTCTTGAGTATTTCTGTGTTTTTTTCGTAATTATTCATGGTATTTTTCTGAGCCGTTTCTGAATTTATCATATTAAATTCTTCATTTTCGTGTTTTTTGTCTTCTGGGGATTTTGGCCCTTCCATCTGTTGCAATTTGGTATGGTTGACTTTGGGGAGATTTCCCCATGGGAGAACGAGATCCTACCTGCCCCACAAAATCCCCCGATGGGGTTTGTTACCCTGGGCATGTTTCCTCGTGCAACCAAATGAGGCCCTAGAGCATCTCCACTCACGCCCCAACAGGCCCCTGGGCTCCCTTTTTAGCGCCGGCTCGAAAAAATCGGCCCAATCGCGTCCCTAGAAGCCCAAATTTTGCTAGTTAGGGCCGAAATTGGCGCCGGAGGACCCAGGCCGAACCCGGCGCGCTGGGCGGCGCCCGGGGTCGCCGGGCGAAACGGTTTTGGCACGAAAACTGGTGGACCCACCGAATCAGCGACTAGCGGCGCCGAGAATGTTCATCGTCCTCATCGCCTCGGTTCTCGTGGGAATCAATGCGAAGACTGCCACCGGTTAGCCTTCCATTGATTCCTCACGGGTGGCGTAGTGAAGGTGTGCTGCTGCGCGTCCCACCCCCTCCCCGCCACGCGTCCACACACTGCCGCCTGCCCACCGCCGACTCGCCGCTATAACACCCCCCTCGCCGGTGGCACTTGCCTCGCCCACAGCCTCCCTCTCTCCCTGCCGATGACGCTCCTCTCTTCTTCACCCCTCTCTCCTTCGCCGCCGAGCCCTCTCTCTCCCCCGTTTCCAGCGACCGATGGTCGAGCGTTTCCCCGGCAACGGAGCGGCGGCCAACAGCTTCGGCCGCCGCCATATCCATGAGTGGGAGGCGCGCCTCCTCCACGAGGCGGACTACCCGGCACCGCCAGACATGCGTGTGCTGGGCTCGTGGAGGCTCAGCGCCGGAGGAGTCCACGTGCCCCTGTGATGTCTACTACGCAACCTTCTCCTTGTAGACGTTGTTGGGCCTCCAAGTGCAGAGGTTTGTAGGACAGTAGCAAATTTCCCTCAACTGGATGACCTAAGGTTTATCAATCCGTGGGAGGCGTAGGTTGAAAATGGTATCTCTCAAACAACCCTGCAACCAAATAACAAAGAGTCTCTTGTGTCCCCAACACACCCAATACAATGGTAAATTGTATAGGTGCACTAGTTCGGCGAAGAGATGGTGATACAAGTGCAATATGGATAGTAGATATAGGTTTTTGTAATATGAAAATATAAAAATAGCAAGGTAGCAAGTAATAAAAGTGAGCGTAAACGGTATTGCAATGTGTTGAAACAAGGCCTAGGGTTCATACTTTCACTAGTGCGAGTTCTCTCAACAATAATAACATAATTGGATCATATAACTATCCCTCAACATGCAACAAAGAGTCACTCCAAAGTCACTAATAGCGGAGAACAAACGAAGAGATTATGGTAGGGTACGAAACCACCTCAAAGTTATTCTTTCTGATCGATCTATTCAAGAGTCCGTAGTAAAATAACACGAAGCTATTCTTTCCGTTCGATCTATCCTAGAATTCGTACTAGAATAACACCTTAAGACACAAATCAACCAAAACCCTAATGTCACCTAGATACTCCAATGTCACCTCAAGTATCCGTGGGTATGATTATACGATATGCATCACACAATCTCAGATTCATCTATTCAAACCAACACATAGAACTTCAAAGAGTGCCCCAAAGTTTCTACCGGAGAGTCAAGACGAAAACGTGTGCCAACCCCTATGCATAAGTTCACGAGGTCACGGAACCCGCAAGTTGATCACCAAAACGTACATCAAGTGAATCACGTGATATCCCATTGTCACCATAGATACGCACATGCAAGACATACATCAAGTGTTCTCAAATCCTTAAAGACTCAATCCGATAAAATAACTTCAAAGGGAAAACTCAATCCATTACAAGAGAGTAGAGGGGGAGAAGCATCATAAGATCCAACTATAATAGCAAAGCTCGCGATACATCAAGATTGTATCACCTCAAGAACACGAGAGAGAGAGAGAGATCAAACACATAGCTACTGGTACATACCCTCAGCCCCGAGGGTGAACTACTCCCTCCTCGTCATGGAGAGCGCCGGGATGATGAAGATGGCCACTGGTGAGGGATCCCCCCTCCGACAGGGTGCCGGAACAAGGTCCCGATTGGTTTTTGGTGGCTACAGAGGCTTGCGGCGGCGAAACTCCCGATCTATTCTGCTCCCCGATGTTTTTAGGGTATACGGACATATATAGGCGAAAGAAGTCGGTCAGGGGAACCATGAGGGGGCCACGAGGGTGGGGGCGCGCCCAGGGGGGCAGGCGCGCCTCCCTGCCACGTGGCCACCTCGAAGCTTCCTTGACTTCAACTCCAAGTCTACTGGATCACGTTCGTTCCAAAAATCACGCTCCCGAAGGTTTCATTCTGTTTGGACTCCGTTTGATATTTCTTTTCTGCCAAACACTGAAACAAGGGAAAAAACAGAAACTGGCACTGGGCTCTGGGTTAATAGGTTAGTCCCAAAAATCATATAAAAGTGCTTAGTAAAGCCCATAAAACATCCAAAAGAGATAATATAATAGCATGGAACAATAAAAAATTATAGATATGTTGGAGACGTATCAGCATCCCCAAGCTTAATTCCTGCTCGTCCTCGAGTAGGTAAATGATAAAAACAGAATTTTTGATGTGGAATGCTACCTAACATGTTTATCAATGTAATCTTCTTTATTGTGGCAAGAATATTCACATCCATAAGATTCAAAACAAAAGTTTAATATTGACATGAAAACAATAATACTTCAAGCATACTACCAAAGCAATCGTGTCTTCTCAAAATAACATGGCCAAAGCAAGCTATCCCTACAAAATCATATAGTCTGGCTATGCTCTATCTTCATCACACAAAATATTTAAATCATGCACAACCCCGATGACAAGCCAAGCAATTGTTTTATACTTTTGATGTTCTCAAACTTTTTCAATCTTCACGCAATATATGAGCGTGAGCCATGGACATAGTACTATAGGTGGAATAGAATGGTGGTTGTGGAGAAGACAAAAAGGAGAAGATAGTCTCACATCAACTAGGCGTATCAACGGGCTATGGAGATGCCCATCAATAGATATCAATGTGAGTGAATAGGGATTGCCATGCAACGGATGCACTAGAGCTATAAGTGTATGAAAGCTCAAAAAAGAAACCAAGTGGGTGTGCATCCAACTCGCTTGCTCACGAAGGCCTAGGGCATTTTGAGGAAGCCCATCATTGGAATATACAAGCCAAGTTCTATAATGAAAGATTCCCACTAGTATATGAAAGTGACAACATAGGTGACTCTCTATCATGAAGATCATGGTGCTACTTTGAAGCACAAGTGTGGTAAAAGGATAGTAGCATTGCCCCTTCTCTCTTTTTCTCTCATTTTTTTATCTTTTATTTCTTTTATTTGGGTCTTTTCTCTTCTTTTTATGGACTCTTTTTATTTTTTTTATTTGGGCTTCTTTGGCCTCTTTTATTTATTTATTTTCGTCGGGAGTCTCATCCCAACTTGTGGGGGAATCATAGTCTCCATCATCCTTTCCTCACTGGGACAATGCTCTAATAATGATGATCATCACACTTTTATTTACTTACAACTCAAGAATTACAACTCGATACTTAGAACAAATATGACTCTATATGAATACCTCCGGCGGTGTACCGGGATGTGCAATGAATCAAGAGTGACATGTATGAAAGAATTATGATCGGTGGCTTTGCCACAAATACGATGTCAACTACATGATCATGCAAAGCAATATGACAATGATGGAGCGTGTCATAATAAACGGAACGGTGGTAAGTTGCATGGCAATATATCTCGGAATGGCTATGGAAATGCCATAATAGGTAGGTATGGTGGCTGTTTTGAGGAAGGTATATGGTGGGTGTATGATACCGGCGAAAAGTGTGCGGTATTAGAGAGGCTAGCAATGGTGGAAGGGTGAGAGTGCGTATAATCCATGGACTCAACATTAGTCATAAAGAACTCATATACTTGTTGCAAAAATCTATTAGTTATCGAAACGAAGTACTACGCGCATGCTCCTAGGGGGATATATTGGTAGGAAAAGACCATCGCTCGTCCCCGACCGCCACTCATAAGGAAGACAATCAATAAATAAATCATGCTCCGACTTCATCACATAATGGTTCACCATACGTGCATGCTACGGGAATCACAAACTTTAACACAAGTATCTCTCAAATTCACAATTACTCCACTAGCATGACTCTAATATTACCATCCTCATATCTCAAAACAATCATCAAGTATCAAACTTCTCATAGTGTTCAATGCACTTTATATGAAAGTTTTTATTATACCCATCTTGGATGCCCATCATATTAGGACTAAATTCATAACCAAAGCAAATTACCATGTTGTTTAGGACTCTCAAAATAATATAAGTGAAGCACGAGAGTTCATATATTTCTTCAAAATAAAGCCACCGCCGTGCTCTAAAAGGATATAAGTGAAGCACTAGAGCAAACGACAAACTACTCCGAAAGATATAAGTGAAGATCAATGAGTAGTTTAAAAACTATGTGAAGACTCTCTAACATTTAAGAATTTCAGATCTTGGTATTTTATTCAAACAGAAAGCAAAACAAAATAAAATGACGCTCCAAGCAAAACACATATCATGTGGTGAATAAAAATATAGCTCCAAGTAAAGTTACCAATGAACGAAGACGAAAGAGGGGATGCCATCCAGGGCATCCCCAAGCTTAGGCTCTTGGTTATCCTTCAATATTACCTTGGGGTGCCTTGGGCATCCCCAAGCTTAGGCTCTTGCCACTCCATATTCCATAGTCCATCGAATCTTTACCCAAAACTTGAAAACTTCACAACACAAAACTTGACAGAAAACTCGTAAGCTCTGTTAGTATAAGAAAATAAATCACCACTTAAGGTACTGTAATGAACTAATTCTGAATTCATATTGGTGTAATATCTACTGTATTCCAACTTCTCTATGGTTCATACCTTCCGATACTACTCATAGATTCATCAAAATAAGCAAACAACACATAGAAAACAGAATCTGTGAAAAACAGAACAGTCTGTAGTAATCTGTATCATTCGAATACTTCTGTAACTCCAAAAATTCTTAAATAAATTGGTGGACCTGAGGAATTTGTCTAGTAATCATCTTCAAAAAGAATCAACTAAATAGCACTCTCCAGTAAAAAGTTTTAGCTAATCTCGTGAGCGCTAAAGTTTCTGCTTTTTACAGCAAGATCATAAAGACTTCACCTAAGTCTTCCCAAAGGTTCTACTTGGCACAAACACTAATTAAAACATAAAACCTCATCTAACCAGAGGCTAGATGGATTATTTATTCCTAAACAGAACCAAAAATCAAGAAACTAAAATAAAATTTGGTTGCCTCCCAACAAGCGCTATCGTTTAACGCCCCTAGCTAGGCATGATGATTTCAATGATGCTCACATAAAAGATAAGAATTGAAACATAAAGAGAGCATCATGAAGAATATGACTAGAACATTTAAGTCTAACCCACTTCCTATGCATAGGGATTTTGTGATCAAACAACTTACGGGAACAATAATCAATTAGCATAGGAAGGCAAAACAAGCATAACTTTAAAACTTTAAGCACATAGAGAGGAAACTTGATATTATTGCAATTCCTACAAGCATATATTCCTCCCTCATAATAATTTTCAGTAGCATCATGAATGAATTCAAAAATATAACCAGCACCTAAGGCATTGTTTTCATGATCTACTTGCATTGAAATTTTACTACTCTCCACATAAGCAAATTTCTTCTCATGAATAATAGTGGGAGCAAACTCAACAAAATAACTATCATGTGAAGCATAATCCAATTGAAAATTAAAATCATGATGACAAGTTTCATGGTTATCTTTATTCTTTATAGCATATGTGTCATCACAATAATCATCATAAATAGGAGGCATGCTTTCATCATAATAAATTCGCACATCAAAACTTGGGGGACAAAACATATCATCTTCATCAAACATAGCATCCCCAAGCTTGTGGCTTTGCATATCATTAGCATCATGGGTATTCAAAGAATTCATATGAGACAAACTCAATTCCATTTTTTTAGTTTTATTTTATAAATTAAACTAGTGATAAAACAAGAAACTAAAATATTCGATTGCAAGATCTAAAGATATACCTTCAAGCACTCACCTCCCCGGCAACGGCGCCAGAAAAGAGCTTGATGTCTACTACGCAACCTTCTCCTTGTAGACATTGTTGGGCCTGCAAGTGCAGAGGTTTGTAGGATAGTAGCAAATTTCCCTGAAGTGGATGACCTAAGGTTTATCAATCCGTGGGAGGCGTAGGTTGAAGATGGTCTCTCTCAAACAACCCTGCAACCAAATAACAAAGAGTCTCTTGTGTCCCCAACACACCCAATACAATGGTAAATTGTATAGGTGCATTAGTTCGCCGAAGAGATGGTGATACAAGTGCAATATTGATGGTAGATATAGATTTTTGTAATATGAAAATATAAAAACATCAAGGTAGCAAGTAATAAAAGTGAGCGTAAACGGTATTGCAATGTGTTGAAACAAGGCCTAGGGTTCATACTTTCACTAGTGCGAGTCCTCTCAACAATAATAACATAATTGGATCATATAACTATCCCTCAACATGCAAAAAAGAGTCACTCCAAAGTCACTAATAGCGGAGAACAAACGAAGAGATTATGGTAGGGTACGAAACCACCTCAAAGTTATTCTTTCTGATCGATCTATTCAAGAGTCCGTAGTAAAATAACACGAAGCTATTCTTTCCGTTTGATCTATCCTAGAGTTCGTACTAGCATAACACCTTAAGACACAAATCAACCAAAACCCTAATGTCACCTAGATACTCCAATGTCACCTCAAGTATCCGTGGGTATGATTATACGATATGCATCACACAATCTCAGATTCATCTATTCAAACCAACACATAGAACTTCAAAGAGTGCCCCAAAGTTTCTACCGGAGAGTCAAGACGAAAACGTGTGCCAACCCCTATGCATAAGTTCACGAGGTCACGGAACCCGCAAGTTGATCACCAAAACGTACATCAAGTGAATCACGTGATATCCCATTGTCACCACAGATACGCACATGCAAGACATACATCAAGTGTTCTCAAACCCTTAAAGACTCAATCCAATAAAATAACTTCAAAGGGAAAACTCAATCCATTACAAGAGAGTAGAGGGGGAGAAGCATCATAAGATCCAACTATAATAGCAAAGCTCGCGATACATCAAGATCGTATCACCTCAAGAACATGAGGGAGAGAGAGAGAGATCAAACACATAGCTACTGGTACATACCCTCAGCCCTGAGGGTGAACTACTCCCTCCTCGTCATGGAGATCGTCGGGGTGATAAAGATGGCCACCGGTGAGGGATCCCCCCTCCGGCAGGGTGCCAGAACAGGGTCCCGATTGGTTTTTGGTGGCTACAGAGGCTTGCGGCGGCGGAACTCCCGATCTATTCTACTCCCCGATGTTTTTAGGGTATACGGATATATATAGGCGAAAGAAGTCGGTCAGGGGAGCCACGAGGGGCCCACGAGGGTGGGGGCGCGCCTCCCTGCCTCGTGGCCACCTCGAAGATTCCTTGACTTCAACTCCAAGTCTCCTGGATCACGTTCGTTCCAAAAATCACGCTCCCGAAGGTTCCGTTTGATATTCCTTTTCTGCGAAACGCTGAAACAAGGGAAAAAACAGAAACTGGCACTGGGCTCTGGGTTAATAGGTTATGTTGGGGAACGTAGTAATTTCAAAAAAATTCCTACGCACACGCAAGATCATGGTGATGCATAGCAACGAGAGGGGAGAGTGTGTCCACGTACCCTCGTAGACCGAAAGCGGAAGCGTTAGCACAACGCGGTTGATGTAGTCGTACGTCTTCACGATCCGACCGATCAAGTACCGAAAGCACGACACCTCCGAGTTCAGCACACGTTCAGCCCGATGACGTCCCTCAAACTCCGACCCAGCCGAGTGTTGAGGGAGAGTTTCGTCAGCACGACGGCGTGGTGACGATGATGATGTTCTCCAACGCAGGGCATCGCCTAAGCACCGCTACGATATTATTGAGGTGGACTATGGTGGAGGGGGGCACCTCACACGGCTAAAAGATCAATGATCAATTGTTGTGTCTTTGGGGTGCCCCCTGCCCCCGTATATAAAGGATCAAGGGGGGAGAGGCGGCCGGCCAGGAGAGGGGCGCGCCAGGAGGAGTCCTACTCCCGCCAGGAGGAGTCCTACTCCCACCGGGAGTAGGAATCCCTCCCTTCCTTGTTGGATTAGGAGAAGGGGGGACGGAGGAGGAGGAGGAGAAGAAGGAAAGGGGGGCGCCGCCCCCCCCCCTCCTTGTCCAATTCGGACTAGAGGGGGAGGGGGCGCGGCCTGCCCTGGCCGCCCCTCCTCTTCTCCACTAAGGCCCATGTAGGCCCATTAAACCCCCGGGGGGGTTCCAGTAACCCCCCGGTACTCCGGTATATATCCGATAACCCCCAGAACCATTCCGGTGTCCGAATATAGTCGCCCAATATATCAATCTTCATGTCTCGACCATTTCGAGACTCCTCTTCATGTCCGTGATCACATCCGAGACTCCGAACTATCTTCGGTATATCAAAACATATAAACTCATAATATAACTGTGATCGAAACTTTAAGCGTGCGGACCCTACGGGTTCGAGAACTATGTAGACATGATCGAGACACGTCTCCAGCCAATAACCAATAGCGGAACCTAGATGCTCATATTGGCTCCCACATATTCTACGAAGATCTTTATCGGTCAAACCGCATAACAACATACGTTGTTCCCTTTGTCATCGGTATGTTACTTGCCCGAGATTCGATCGTCGGTATCTCAATACCTAGTTCAATCTCGTTACCGACAAGTCTCTTTACTCGTTCCGTAATACATCATCCCGCAACTGACTCATTAGTTGCAATGCTTGCAAGGCTTAAGTGATGTGCATTACCGAGTGGGCCCAGAGATACCTCTCCGACAATCGGAGTGACAAATCCTAATATCGAAATACGCCAACCCAACAAGTACCTTTGGAGACACCTGTAGAGTACCTTTATAATCGCGTTGTGACGTTTGGTAGCACACAAAGTGTTCCTCCGGTAAACGGGGGCTGCATAATCTCATAGTCATAGGAACATGTATAAGTCATGAAGAAAGCAATAGCAGAATACTAAACGATCGTTTGCTAAGCTAACGGAATGGGTCAAGTCAATCACATCATTCTCCTAATGATGTGATCCCGTTAATCAAATGACAACTCATGTCTATGGCTAGGAAACATAACCATCTTTGATCAACGAGCTAGTCAAGTAGAGGCATACTAGTGACACTCTGTTTGTCTATGTATTCACACAAGTATTATGTTTCCGGTTAATACAATTCTAGCATGAATAATAAACATTTATCATGATATAAGGAAATAAATAATAACTTTATTATTGCCTCTAGGGCATATTTCCTTCAGTCTCCCACTTGCACTAGAATCAATAATCTAGATTACACAGTAATGATTCTAACACCCATGGAGCCTTGATGATGATCATGTTTTGCTTTTGGAAGAGGCTTAGTCAACGGGTCTGCAACATTCAGATCCGTATGTATCTTGCAAATTTCTATGTCTCCCACCTGGACTAGATCCCGGATGGAATTGAAGCATCTCTTGATGTGCTTGGTTCTCTTGTGAAATCTGGATTCCTTCGCCAAGGCAATTGCACCAGTATTGTCACAAAAGATTTTCATTGGACCCGATGCACTAGGTATGACACCTAGATCGAATATGAACTCCTTCATCCAGACTCCTTCATTTGCTGCTTTCGAAGCAGCTATGTACTCCGCTTCACACGTAGATCCCGCCACGACGCTTTGTTTAGAACTGCACCAACTAACAGCTCCACCGTTCAATGTAAACACGTATCCGGTTTGCGATTTAGAATCGTCCGGATCAGTGTCAAAGCTTGCATCGACGTAACCATTTACGACTAGCTCTTTGTCACCTCCATAAACGAGAAACATATCCTTGGTCCTTTTCAGGTATTTCAGGATGTTCTTGACCGCTGTCCAGTGATCCACTCCTGGATTACTTTGGTACCTCCCTGCAAAACTTATAGCAAGGCACACATCAGGTCTGGTACACAGCATTGCATACATGATAGAGCCTATGGCTGAAGCCTAGGGAACATCTTTCATTTTCTCTCTATCTTCTGCAGTGGTCGGGCATTGAGTCTTACTCAACTTCACACCTTGTAACACTAGCAAGAACCCTTTCTTTGCTTGATCCATTTTGAACTTCTTCAAAACTTTGTCAAGGTATGTGCTTTGTGAAAGTCCAATTAAGCGTCTTGATCTATCTCTATAGATTTTGATGCCCAATATATAAGCAGCTTCACCGAGGTCTTTCATTGAAAAACTCTTATTCAAGTATCCCTTTATGCTATCCAGAAATTCTATATCATTTCCAATCAGAAATATGTCATCCACATATAATATCAAAAATGCTACAGAGCTCCCACTCACTTTCTTGTAAATACAGGCTTCTCCAAAAGTCTGTATAAAACCAAATGCTTTGATCACACTATCAAAGCGTTTATTCCAACTCCGAGAGGCTTGCACCAGTCCATAAATGGATCGCTGGAGCTTGCACACTTTGTTAGCTCCCTTTGGATCGACAAAACCTTCGGGTTGCATCATATACAACTCTTCTTCCAGAAATCCATTCAGGAATGCAGTTTTGACATCCATTTGCCAAATTTCATAATCATAAAATGCGGCAATTGCTAACATGATTCGGACAGACTTAAGCATCGCTACGGGTGAGAAGGTCTCATTGTAGTCAATCCCTTGAACTTTTCGAAAACCTTTCGCGACAAGTCGAGCTTTATAGACAGCAACATTACCGTTAGCGTTAGTCTTCTTCTTGAAGATCCATTTATTCTCAATGGCTTGCTAATCATCGGGCAAGACAACCAAAGTCCACACTTTGTTCTCATACATGGATCCCATCTCAGATTTCATGGCCTCAAGCCATTTTGCGGAATCTGGGCTCACCATCGCTTCTTCATAGTTCGTAGGTTCGTCATGGTCCAGTAACATAACCTCCAGAACAGGATTACCGTACCACTCTAGTGCGGATCTTACTCTGGTTGACATACGAGGTTCAGTAACAACTTGATCTGAAGTTTCATGATCATCATCATTAATTTCCTCACTAATTGGTGTAGGTGTCACAGGAACCGGTTTCTGTGATGAACTACTTTCCAATAAGGGAGCAGGTACAGTTAACTCATCAAGTTCTACTTTCCTCCCACTCACTTCTTTCGAGAGAAACTCCTTCTCTAGAAAGATTCTGAATTTAGCAACAAAAGTCTTGCCTTTGGATCTGTGATAGAAGGTGTACCCAACAGTCTCTTTTGGGTATCCTATGAAGACACATTTTTACAATTTGGGTTCGAGCTTATCAGGTTGAAGCTTTTTCACATAAGCATCGCAGACCCAAACTTTAAGAAACGACAACTTCGGTTTCTTGCCAAACCACAGTTCATAAGGCGTCGTCTCAACGGATTTCGATGGTGCCCTATTTAACGTGAATGCAGCCGTCTCTAGAGCATAACCCCAAAACGATAGCGGTAAATTAGTAAGAGACATCATAGATCGCAGCATATCTAGTAAAGTGCGATTACGACGTTCGGACACACCATTACGCTGTGGTGTTCCGGGTGGCGTGAGTTGCGAAACTATTCCGCATGTTTCAAATGAAGACCAAACTCGTAACTCAAATATTCTCCTCCACGATCAGATCGTAGAAACTTATTTTCTTGTTACGATGATTTTCAACTTCACTCTGAAATTCTTTGAACTTTTCAAATGTTTCAGACTTATGTTTCATTAAGTAGATATACCCATATCTGCTTAAATCATCTGTGAAGGTGAGAAAATAACGATACCCGCCGTGAGCCTCAATATTCATCGGACCACATACATCTGTATGTATGATTTCCAACAAATCTGTTGCTCGCTCCATAGTTCCGGAGAACGGCGTTTTAGTCATCTTGCCCATGAGGCACGGTTCGCGAGTACCAAGTGATTCATAATTAAGTGGTTCCAAAAGTCCATCAGTATGGAGTTTCTTCATGCGCTTTACACCGATATGACCTAAACGGCAGTAGCACAAATAAGTTGCACTATCATTATCAACTCTGCATCTTTTGGCTTCAATATTATGAATATGTGTATCACTGCTATCGAGATTCAACAAAAATAGACCACTCTTCAAGGGTGCATGACCATAAAAGATATTACTCATATAAATAGAACAACCATTATTCTCTGATTTAAATGAATAACCGTCTCGCATCAAACAAGATCCAGATATAATGTTCATGCTCAACGCTGGCACCAAATAACAATTATTCAGGTCTAAAACTAATCCCGAAGGTAGATGTAGAGGTAGCGTGCCGACCGCGCTCACATCGACTTTGGAACCATTTCCCACGCGCATCGTGACCTCGTCCTTAGCCAATCTTCACTTAATCCATAGTCACTGTTTCGAGTTGCAAATATTAGCAACAGAACCAGTATCAAATACACAGGTGCTACTACGAGCATTAGTAAGGTACACATCAATAACATGTATATCACATATACCTTCGTTCACCTTGCCATCCTTCTTATCCGCCAAATACTTGGGGCAGTTCCGCTTCCAGTGACCAGTCTGCTTGAAGTAGAAGCACTCAGTCTCAGGCTTAGATCCAGACTTGGGTTTCTTCTCTTGAGCAGCAACTTGTTTGCTGTTCTTCTTAAAGTTCCCCTTCTTCTTCCCTTTGCCCTTTTTCTTGAAACTGGTGGTCTTATTGACCATCAACACTTAATGCTCCTTCTTGATTTCTACCTCCGCGGCCTTTAGCATTGCGATGAGCTCGGGAATCGTCTTATCCATCCTTTGCATGTTATAGTTCATCACGAAGCTCTTGTAGCTTGGTGGCAGTGATTGAAGAATTCTGTCAATGACGCTATCATCCGGAAGATTAACTCCCACTTGAATCAAGTGATTGTTATACCCAGGCATTTTGAGTATATGCTCACTAACAGAACTATTCTCCTCCATCTTGCAGCTGTAGAACTTATTGGAGACTTCATATCTCTCAATCCGGGCATTTGCTTGAAATATTAACTTCAACTCCTGGAACATCTCATATGCTCCATGACATTCAAAACGTCGTTGAAGTCCCGGTTCTAAGCCGTAATGTAACACCCACGATGCGGCTATATCTCCCACGTGTCGAGGCACGACTTAGAGGCATAACCGCATTGTGGTTTTGTCGCAAGAAGGGTCATCTTCACACAATCCCATGTAATGAACAAGAATGGGATAAAGAGTTGGCTTACAATCGTCACTTCACACAATACATAAATAAAACATACATCATTCAGAGATACACACATAGGTCCGACTACGGAACCAAAATAAAAGAAGACAACCCAACTGCTAGATCCCTGATCGTCCCAACTGGGCTCCACTACTGATCAACAGGAAACGAAACAACACAACGAACAAGAGCTTCATCGGGCTCCCACTTGAGCTCAGTAGCGTCATCTGCACTGGTCTCATCGGCACCTACAACTGTTTGGGAAGTATCTGTGAGTCACGAGGACTCAGCAATCTCACACCCGCAAGATCAAGACTATTTAAGCTTAAAGGAAAGGATGGGGTAATGAGGTGGAGCTGCAGCAAGCACTAGCATATATGGTGGCTAACATACGCAAATAAGAGCGAGAAGAGAAGCAACAGGACGGTCGTGATCTAGCAATGATCAAGAAGTGATCCTGAACTCCTACTTACGTCAAACATAACCCAGAAACCGTGTTCACTTCCCGGACTCCGCCGAGAAGAGACCATCACGGCTACACACGCGGTTGATGCGTTTTAATTAAGGTCAAGTGTCAAGTTCTCTACAACCGGATATTAACAAATTCCCATCTGCCACATAACCGCGGGCACGGCTCTCGAAAGTTTATACCCTGCAGGGGTGTCCCAACTTAGCCCATTATAAGCTCTCACGGTCAACGAAGGATAAACCTTCTCCCGGGAAGACCCGATCAGTCTCGGAATCCCGGTTTACAAGACATTTCGACAATGGTAAAACAAGACCAGCAAAGCCACCCGAATGTGCCGACAAATCCCGATAGGAGCTGCACATATCTCGTTCTCAGGGCACACCGGATGAGACATCCTACGAGTAAAACCAGACCTCAAGTTTCCCCGAGGTGGCCCCGCAGTCTACTCGTTTCGGACCAACACTCGAAGGAGCACTGGCCCGGGGGGGTTAAAAATAAGATGACCCTTGAGTCTGCAGAACCCAAGGGAAAAGGGGATAGGTGGTAGCAAATGGTAAAACCAAGGTTGGGCCTTGCTGGAGGAGTTTTATTCAAGGCGAACTGTCAAGGGGGTCCCATAAATCACCCAACCGCGTAAGGAACGCAAAATCAAGGAACATAACACCGGTATGACGGAAACTAGGGCGGCAAGAGTGGAACAAAACACCAGGCATAAGGCCGAGCCTTCCACCCTTTACCAAATATATAGATGCATTAATTAAGATAAGAGATATTGTGATATCCCAACATAAATAGAATCCAACATGGAGCAATCTTCATCTTCACCTGCAACTAGCAACGCTATAAGAGGGGCTGAGCAAAAGCGGTAACATAGCCAAACAATGGTTTGCTAGGAAGGGCGACAAGGTTAGGGGCTGACATGGCAATAAGGGAGGCATGATAAAGCAAGAGGTAGGTAGCGCGGCATAGCAATAGAGCGAACAGCTAGCAAGCAAAGATAGAAGTGATTTCGAGGGTATGGTCATCTTGCCTGAAATCCCGCAAAGAAGAAGAACGAGTCCATGAAGAAGACAAGCGGACGTAGTCGAATGAATCCTCACAACTCCGGAACGAAACCGAAGCTAACGAGAGAAGCAACCCGGAAAGAAACAAACAACATAGTAAACAACCACCACATACACATGGCATGATGCAAAAACGAATATGATGCATGTCCGGTTTAATGAGCATGGCATGGCAAAGTGCAACAAACAACACTACAAATGAAGTGGAGCTCAATATGCAACGAGTTGCATATTGACGAAACACCACATCAATTATTTAGTTCACTCTCATTATGTACTCGACCATATTAAATGTTGATTACCATGGCAAGAGGTGAAGCATAATAATCTACCTATTTAGGCAAGTTTAAATGAGGCCGGAGATAACAAACAACAATTCCGATAACTCCTCATGTCAATTAGCAATTTTAATGCAAACATCAATTTTAGACATTTTACATGTTGTTATCATGATGCGGATGACATAATGCAAGGTATATGCAATTTTTATGAAAGCGTGGACATGAGCATGTAATGAAGCGTTTGTTACCGTGGTGGAACAAAAAGGGTGCCACGGCAACGAATCCGAAAATGGTGCCACGGCAACATGTCGGTTCCGGTAGCTCGTGGAGATACCGGCGCAAAAGAGAATTGTGCGGATGTGTGAGACACGCAAGAGAATGGTGGGGTGCTCCCGGATTCCGGGCTCCCACGGTACGATGGCATGGCAACGAGGAGGAACATGGAATGACAACTCGAAAACGGTGCAACCACGAGCATCTCATACAACACACACGCATTCGTTCACGGGCGTCGTCTCGGGGTTATACCTTTGAAGCGTGCGTTTCGGAACGGATCAAGTTCGGTACGAGGTAGAGGAAGTAGTCGTTCTCGCGACGGTAGTGGAAGTAGCGGTACACGCGGAGGTAGTCGAACTTGACTGTTCCGTTACACGGGTCTTCGGCAACGGTAGTGGAAGTAGTGGCACACGTTTGTTTTCGGAGAGGTACTTGACGGGTCCGAGGTCTTTAGGGCGACGGTAGTGGTACACGCAACGTTGAGGTACTTGTCGTTCCGATCTTGGCGGTGTAGATGTGCACGTTTCGTAGATGAACTTGGCGGTCCTCGTTGACCTGGTACTTGACCTATCCAGTCTCCGGGATCGTCGCGGTTCTTCGTGCCTCGTGTAACTGGTGTCCTTTCGACCTTGAGAGAGAAGAAACAGAACGGCCGCAGTGCACGATGGGAAGGGTCCTGCAGCAACAGGAGGTCGATGGCGGAACAGCAGCAAGATGAAGTGGGGCCGGCGTCGGTCTTAGCGTGGAGCAAGGGAAGCAGAGCTTCTGGAGGCTGGAGAGGCCATGGACGTCGGGCGCGCGATGCCACAGGGAGGAGGCGAGACCTCTGTGGCGCGTGGAGAGGGTCGTGGTCGGGCTCGACCACGTCGAGGAGGCCGTGGCGGAGCGAGCGGGAGGCGCTGGACGCGGGCACACACGCGCCCAGCGGGGCACGCGGGAGGCAGGAGGCGAGGCAAGGCGACACGACGGCGAAGGGGCATGGCTCCGGTGGCCATGGAGGCAAGGCGGCGCCATGGGAGGAAGCTTGCAGAAGGGAGGAGGCACGGCGGGTCGACGACGAGCTGGAGAGGGAGCTGCAGCGGGGGTCGCGGAGAGGCAGGAAGCGCGGCGCTCGACGGAGGAGGGAGGCGAAGCAGCTCGGGGCAGCGGAGCGCCATGGCTGAGGGAGCAGAGGAGGGGGCGAAGCAGAGGAGGAGGCTCGCGAGCGGCGGAGCTTGGGCACGGGACGGCGGCCGTTGCCAAAGGCGGGGAGACCGGCTCGTGGAGGATGGAGGCGAGGGGATCGAGCGGGCTCTGCTCGATGCGTGCGTTTGTGTGCGGCGGCAGGAGGAGAACGAAGAGGAGAGAGGGGATCGGGCCAGAGCGTGGTGAGGGCTAGGGTTAGGAAGCTGGTGAGGGCGGCTGGGCCTTAGAGGCCGGCCCAGTGGAGAGGAAAAATTGACCAGAGGCCTGGCCTAGTGGGATGCGGCTGCTGGGCTTCTCTTCTCCCTCTCTCTTATTTCTCTTTTAGCAGAAAAGTAATAGAGAGAAGAAAAAGAAAGATAGGGTTAGGGAAAGAATTTGCACATGCGGGTAATTTTCCTGGACTCACAAAAATATGCTCGTTCCAGGAAAAATAGAGGTGGCCTGATTGGAAGATTA
Source organism: Aegilops tauschii subsp. strangulata (assembly GCF_002575655.3). Classification (NCBI taxonomy): domain Eukaryota; kingdom Viridiplantae; phylum Streptophyta; class Magnoliopsida; order Poales; family Poaceae; genus Aegilops; species Aegilops tauschii. The sequence goes on from NC_053040.3 coordinate 199,219,211, forward strand.
TAAATTCAAATGCATTTGAATTTAATTCAAATGATTTGAAAGAAGTGAGGGTTGGGAAGGTCCAAAAATGTTCGGATTTTTGGTGGGGCTCTGGAATAAGATGAAAAAATATAATGCGAGGTTGGAGACCAAGAATTAAGATAACAAAGGCATTGGGATATTTGCAAGTGTGTTATGGTGAACTCCAACTAATGGAATATTTTAATATAGCTCCCTAAATATTAGGAGGATATGTTATAAAGAGAAATCACCATGTGAATTCCCTCGATTTAAATGGACCGAAGATCCATGCAATTTATTTAGGTGGATTTTTATGCAAAGATTAATGACATGATGGCATGATGACATGATGCAATGCAAAAATAAAAGAGCAAGCACCGAAAGAAACACGCGGTGATCACGAAAATATGGAAGTCTTCTGAAGCGTCGGTCTCGGGGCGTTACAACACTCCACCACTACGAGAGGATCTCGTCCCGAGATCTAGGATGGCACCGGAGAAAAACGGAAGAGGAAGAGAAGAGGTAAAACAAGTTGCTTCTTTGACAAGTGAGTGAAACCACGAACCTTGAGAGGTTGGACAACTTGAAAGAAAGAGTACAACGGAGAAAAACAAGATTGCAAACACTCTGTTTGCAAAGAGGAACAAGGAACATTACGAGAACCTTGTAGGTTGAAAAGCAAACAAAAATGGTTACGATGGACAAAAAGGACATGCAAGCACTCTGGTTGACACGAGATGTATAAGGAACGACAAAGATCAATTACGACAACACTCCGGTTAAAACAAGATAGAGAAGGAATAAGAGTGAGATAATTTGGACAGCACTCCGACTGTAAATGGAAGGAATTGAACATGATCTTGACAAGATGAGAGGATACTCGATGAAATTAACAACACATTTTCTCCGGAACTAATGAAAGAATGGCACAAGGGGTAAGAAAGATTTCAGACAGCACTCCGGTTGAGGAAGGAGACAAAACTTGATAAGATGAGAAAACTCGAATGAAAACACGACACTCCGGCTAAACGGATAAGAAAGGAAAAATTACATGATCTTGACAAAACAAGATGATTGGTCGAAGAGAGCAACATCACAATGCCTTTGGGACGAACGAATAGAAGATAGATCGTCGGAATAAGATAACGGAGAATAAAATGATAACTTCCACCACAATTGAATTTGGGAAGCATCCTTCCAAGAAGGTTAGAACGGAGTTGTTGGAAAACCAACAACGAAAAGAACAAGCTTGTAGTGGGCTTATGGAAAACTTCTCAAAATTATGAGGTGACAACCCGCCACTAACGGAAACAAATGATTGGGTTGATATCAACAAGGAGATGAAAACTTCTACACCGAGACGAGAAGGAGAAAATTTGGATCATTGATAACCACCACAAATAGCTACATTCCTTAGGGAAGGCTTTAGGTGAATTATAACCCAATATAACTCCAACAAAAAGATTGATTGGTTGAAAAGATCTCTTGAACGAAACAGAACATGATGGAATTTAAATATGTCACCCTTGAAAACTTGTGAATCATGAAACGCGAAGGGAAATTATCAAGAATGACATAACACCACCTCAAAAGATAAGGTAGAAAGAATTGCACTTCGGAATGCAAGAATGCTTGAGCTCCAACAAGAATCTTGAAGAACACTTCGAGAATGAATTAAATCCTTGATGAACCACCATGTATAGCCTCCATGAAGAACTCCGGTAATAAAAGAATGATCAAACGAAAGGTAAAATTGAAAAGAACTCCGGGAGAAGCCTTGCAATGATTTAGATGGAGCTTTGAAATGATATAATTGAAATAACTTGGAGCTCCGGAAAGAAAAGATGAACAACTTGGAGCCGAAAATTTGATATCATGAACGAACTCCGGAAGAAGGAATTAATCACTTAGGGAAAACAAGAATAAGAATTACATTACGCGTATCCTTCACCAATTTAGATTGATGACAAGCAACGGATCTTGCATACTACTTATTCTCGTAGAAAGGATTAAGATAGATATTGCGCAAACTAGTGAAGGTCTTCATCGAAACACCGGTAGGATTTGGAAACAACGAATGAATTGATATGGTAACGGGGGAAGAGAAATCTTGAACGAACCACCGTAAGAATTGGAAACGAAAGTAGCAAAGGCACAATTCAACGATTAGAAAATGAATGAAGATACTTGATAGAATTTAGATACACGAGAACGAAGAGATCGTGAACTGATTAGAGGATATTTGAACGATGCACCGGAAGAATTCGAGAACGAGAGCTGAAAGCTGAGAACGAAGAAATCTTCTGAAATGATGGCCTTTGGATGATCAAGAAGCGAAAACAACTCATGAAATGCTCCGGATGGGTGAAAAGAATTCTCTTAATCGAAAACAATTATGAGAGGATGGCATAAGCTAGAACTATGAATTTTCAAGAGAACGGACCAAGATTTAGGAGAAATTCTTCTTCGGTCTTCACATGTTGAGAATGATGACGAGAAACACCACCATGAATTTATGAGGCACTCCAGAACCATGAAGAATAGAAAGGTTGAATCAACAATGAAAAGAATTTGAAAGATCTGGGAGAAAGACATATGACTGATGATAATTCATTCTTACGTCAAACTTTGCAATGAATTTGGGAATAACTCCGGAAAGAATTAGAAGAGTCAGGTAAGATCCTGGAAAAAGACCTGTGGGTAAGAGCCCACTGAAAAGAACCACCGTTGAAATGATTACTTGGAAAGGAGATTGCATCGGTTGAATTAAATGGCTTGAATGAGATAACAACCTCAAAATAGTTAGGATGGATCTTGAATGAAAACACGAATCTCCTGAGATATCTTCAACAATCCGGAACAAATGAATGACGAGAAGTGGATGATTAAGAGGTACACCGGCATGAGAAAAGATTTGAAACAGGGAAAGGAATGTGACCAACATTGAAGGCTTGAATTTAGTCCACCGGAGAAGAAAAAGAATGAAGAATGATAAATTTGAAGAACATCTTCATGAGAACCACTTGGTAAGAACATTGATTGAAAAGAATGAAGGGACTTCACATGAATAAAATGGATACTTGGTTAAGAAATCTGAGTCCTTGAAGAAAGAGGGTGGGAGGGCGGGAAAAACAAAGGCAACTTGGGACGGATGAAACAAACAATGTTGGGAAACTGAGAGGTGATCTTGCGGATGGGGAGAATGATGGGATCATCTTGAAGAGAACCACGCCGGTTGGAAAATAATTAACATGACGATCTCGATGATCAAGAATGATTATCATCCACATAGAAATATGAGAACACCGTTTAGGAAAGGTATGGATTCAACATTTGACTTCGAAGCAACTCGAATACCACGAAACAAAACAACAACAAAGGATTGGCTTGCAAAATAAGCCGGAACAAACATATGATAGAGATTTCGTCCGAAGTTTTTGTGGTGGGGCCCACACGGGCTCGATCGTACAGCACCATCATGTACAAGGCAGTGCACATGACATACGAAGCGTCCCCGAGTCGGCATAGCCAAGGACTCTTTAAGACACTACGAGACCACTGTAAAACCAACCGTGGAAAGGCGGACCACTAGACGTCGAACCCCAATCTCATATCATGCGTCTGTCGGAAAGATATCCTAAGAGCTACTTGAATGTCCGATCATCACGTGAGATGGAGTAGTTTCAATGGTGAACATCACTATGTTGATCATATCTACTATATGATTCACGCTCGACCTTTCGGTCTCCGTGTTCCGAGGCCATATCTGTTATATGCTAGGCTCGTCAAGTTTAACCTGAGTATTCCGCGTGTGCAACTGTTTTGCACCCGTTGTATTTGAACGTAGAGCCTATCACACCCGATCATCACGTGGTGTCTCAGCACGAAGAACTTTCGCAACGGTGCATACTCAGGGAGAACACTTATACTTTGATAATTTAGTGAGGGATCATCTTATAATGCTACCGTCAATCAAAGCAAGATAAGATGCATAAAAGATAAACATCACATGCAATCAATATAAGTGATATGATATGGCCATCATCATCTTGTGCTTGTGATCTCCATCTCCGAAGCACCGTCATGATCACCATCATCACCGGCGCGACACCTTGATCTCCATCGTAGCATCGTTGTTGTCTCGCCAATCTTATGCTTCTACGACTATCACTACCGCTTAGTGATAAAGTAAAGTATTACAGGGCGATTGCATTGCATACAATAAAGAGACAACCATATGGCCCCTGCCAGTTGTCGATAACTCGGTTACAAAACATGATCATCTCATACAATAAAATTTAGCATCATGCCTTGACCATATCACATCACAACATGCCCTGCAAAAACAAGTTAGACCTCCTCTACTTTGTTGTTGCAAATTTTACGTGGCTGCTACGGGCTTAGCAAGAACCGTTCTTACCTACACATCAAAACCACAACGATAGTTTGTCAAGTTGGTGCTGTTTTAACCTTCGCAAGGACCGGGCGTAGCCACACTCGGTTCAACTAAAGTTGGAGAAACTAACACCCGCCAGCCACCTGTGTGCAAAGCACGTCGGTAGAACCAGTCTCGCGTAAGCGTACGCGTAATGTCGGCCCGGGCCGCTTCATCCAACAATACCGCCGAACCAAAGTATGACATGCTGGTAAGCAGTATGACTTATATCGCCCACAACTCACTTGTGTTCTACTCGTGCATATGACATCTATGCATAAAACCAGGCTCGAATGCCACAGTTGGGGAATGTAGTAATTTCAAAAAAATTCCAACGCACACGCAAGATCATGGTGATGCATAGCAACGAGAGGGGAGAGTGTGTCCACGTACCCTCGTAGACCGAAAGCGGAAGCGTTAGCACAACGCGGTTGATGTAGTCATACGTCTTCACGATCCGATCGATCAAGTACCGAACGCACGACACCTCCAAGTTCAGCACACGTTCAGCCCGATGACATCCCTCGAACTCCGATCCAGCCGAGTGTTGAGGGAGAGTCGGCGTGGTGACGATGGTGATGTTCTACCGACGCAGGGCGAAGAGATGGTGATACAAGTGCAATATGGATGGTAGATATAGGTTTTTGTAATATGAAAATATAAAAACAGCAAGGTAGCAAGTAATAAAAGTGAGCGTAAACGGTATTGCAATGTGTTGAAACAAGGCCTATGGTTCATACTTTCACTAGTGCAAGTTCTCTCAACAATAATAACATAATTGGATCATATAACTATCCCTCAACATGCAACAAAGAGTCACTCCAAAGTCACTAATAGCGGAGAACAAACGAACAGATTATGGTAGGGTACGAAACCACCTCAAAGTTATTCTTTCTGATCGATCTATTCAAGAGTCTGTAGTAAAATAACACGAAGCTATTCTTTCCGTTCGATCTGTCCTAGAGTTCGTACTAGAATAAAACCTTAAGACACAAATCAACCAAAACCCTAATGTCACCTAGATACTCCAATGTCACCTCAAGTATCCGTTGGTATGACTATACTCTATGCATCACACAATCTCAGATTCATCTATTCAAACCAACACATAGAACTTCAAAGAGTGCCCCAAAGTTTCTACCGGAGAGTCAAGACGAAAACGTGTGCCAACCCCTATGCATAAGTTCACGAGGTCACGGAACCCGCAAGTTGATCACCAAAACGTACATCAAGTGAATCATGTGAAATCCCATTGTCATCACAGATACGCACATGCAAGACATACATCAAGTGTTCTCAAACCCTTAAAGACCGATCCGATAAAATAACTTCAAAGGGAAAACTCAATCCATTACAAGAGAGTAGAGGGGGAGAATCATCATAAGATCCAACTATAATAGCAAAGCTCGCGATACATCAAGATCGTATCACCTCAAGAACACGAGAGAGAGAGAGAGAGAGAGAGATCAAACACATAGCTACTGGTACATACCCTCAGCCCCGAGGGTGAACTACTCCCTCCTCGTCATGGAGAGCGTCAGGCTAATAAAGATGGCCACCGGTGAGGGATCCCCCCTCCGGCAGGGTGCCGGAACAGGGTCACGATTGGTTTTTGGTGGCTACAGAGGCTTTCAGCGGCGGAACTCCCGATCTATTCTGCTCCCCGATGTTTTTAGGGTATACGGATATATATAGGCAAAAGAAGTCGGTCAGGGGAGCCACGCGGGGCCCACGAGGGTGGGGCGTGCACAGGGGGGCAGGCGCGCCTCCCTGCCTCGTGGCAACCTCGAAGCTTCCTTGACTTCAACTCCAAGTCTCCTGGATCACGTTCGTTCCAAAAATCACCCTCCCGAAGGTTTCTGTTTGGACTCCGTTTGATATTCCTTTTCTGTGAAACACTGAAATAAGGGAAAAAAACAGAAACTGGTACTAGGCTCTGGGTTAATAGGTTATGTTGGGGAACATAGTAATTTCGAAAAAATTCCTACGCACACGCAAGATCATGGTGATGCATAGCAACGAGAGGGGAGAGTGTGTCCACGTACCCTCGTAGACCGAAAGCGGAAGCGTTAGCACAACGTGGTTGATGTAGTCGTACGTCTTCACGATCCGACCGATCAAGTACCGAACGCACGGCAGCTCTGAGTTCAGCACACGTTCAGCCCGATGACGTCCCTCGAACTCCGATCCAGCCGAGTGTTGAGGGAGAGTTTCGTCAGCACGACGGCGTGGTGACGATGATGATGTTCTACCGACGCAGGGCTTCACCTAAGCACCGCTACGATATTATCGAGGTGGACTATGGTGGAGGGGGGCACCGCACACGGCTAAAAGATCAATGATCAATTGTTGTGTCTTTGGGGTGCCCCTGCCCCCGTATATAAAGGAGCAAGGGGGGAGAGGCAGCCGGCCAGGAGAGGGGCGCACCAGGAGGAGTCCTACTCCCACCGGGAGTAGGACTCCCTCCCTTCCTTGTTGGATTAGGAGAAGGGGGAAGGAGGAGGAGGAGGAGAAGAAGGAAAGGGGGGCGCCCCCCTCCCTGTCCAATTCGGACTAGAGGGGGAGGGGGGGCGCGGCCTGCCCTGGCCGCCCCTCCTCTTCTCCACTAAGGCCCATGTAGGCCCATTAAACCCCCGGGGGGGTTCCGGTAACCCCCGGTACTCCGGTATATATCTGATAACCCCCGGAACCATTCCGGTGTCCGAATATAGTCGTCCAATATATCAATCTTCATGTCTCGACCATTTCGAGACTCCTCGTCATGTCCGTGATCACATCCGGGACTGCGAACTATCTTCGATACATCAAAACATATAAACTCATATATAACTGTCATCGAAACTTTAAGCGTGCGGACCCTACGGGTTCGAGAACTATGTAGACATGACCGAGACACGTCTCCGGCCAATAACCAATAGCGGAACATGTATGCTCATATTGGCTCCCACTTATTGCCCTCTCACTGTAGCCGCATTTTTTTTGCACAGTTGAATGATTTCTTTTGGTAAGAGCAATGTTTGTTCAAAACAGCTTTTAACAAATCTCGACGACGAGATTTTTCTTAAGGGGGGTAGTGTTGTGACACCCCAAAATTTTGACCTTGTTTTATAAATTAAAATTTTGCCAGGAAATTAAACTCTTCCATTTGTCTAGATTTACCCTTTTGATATTGTGGATTTTTACCTCAAGTGGAAACTTTCCTAAAGTATTATTGGACTTGTATGCTCTCTCTATGAAACAATTCTTTATCAGTGGATTTAATTGCAAGATTTGCTTTTCCCTGAGCTTTATTCTTTTAAAATGGTTTTTCATAAATTTGGAGCCTGTTTTGCACTGCAACCATTTGATTGATGCATTTAAAAATTTCACCAAAATTTGGGGATGCCATGTGATGTTTCCACATCACTTTTATGCAAAAATATCTTTTGGTTATTGGAGATTTTGAGCTCTACATCAACTTTTCAAATCTGGTCCAGTAGGCATTTTTGCACTACAACCTATTTAAATATTCTTTTAAAAATTCTTCCAAGTGTTTGGAGATATCAGTAGATGCATATAATTAAACTTTATGCTAAAACCCAGTGATGTTCTTTGGAAAATTTGAGTCAATCAACCTCTTTTTCATTCTGGTCCAGTTTGGTGATTTGTACTGCAACCCTATTTTATTTTGCTCTAGTGCTCATGACCTTTTTCCTGCTTGTAGCCCTCCCTGCAAAACCCTTATGTCCAGGAGAGTGGACCCATTGGAGGATTTTAAGTGCATGCAATGAGACCTTTTTCTTCCTGTCCAAAACTGAAGTTTTACAAAACTTGCACTAGCAAGTTTCTGGTTTTGCCCAAATGATCTTGCCATCATCACCTACATCCAGGGAGACCATGATCTGGAGTTTTTGGCCACTCCAAGAGTTGCCTAGATGCCCTTAGCATTTTGTCGAACACCTTGTGTTCATGGACAGTTTTGGGCATGTTTCCTAGTTTGCATTATGATCTTGTTCCACTGACCCAGCAACCTTGTCCACTAAGCTCCTAGCTATCCCTATCCTAGTCCTGTTAATTGCCAGCTTCCCTCTCGCACTCTAGGCTGCCCTGGCATTTCGTCGAGCACGTCCCGTGCGTGCTCTGGGCGCGCCCAGAGCGCACGTTTTGCACGCACGCGCACCGAGCCGCCGCGTCGCACTGCCGCCCTCGCCGCGTCCCGCCCCTGGCCCTTGCTCGCCTGCAGAGCCGCGCACTACACTCGCCCACTCTCCACGCCACCCCTGGCGCCCTACAGCGCCGTCGTCAGAGCTTTTGGCGGCACGCCGGCGTCGGCAGTGAGCTCCTGCCACGGACGGCGCCGCCCAAGCCACACCAGCGCGCCAGCTGCCCCTGTGAACAGCTCGAGCTTATCCTGGAGCCCGTCGGCACGCGCTCGTCGCCGCCACGTCGCCCTGCGGCTACAGAGCGACGGTCGCCGGCGTTCTTATCCACGGCCGCCGCGGGACCAGCCTCGAACGCCTATAAAAGGAGACCCCGAGCCCCTCCGAGCGCTCAGGCGACCTCAGGCCTCCCCCTAGTGCTCCCCTAGCCGTGGATTGACCGGAAGAGGCCATCTCCCCCACCTCCGGCCGGTTCGGCCGCTGCTGCCTTCCGGTGCCATTCGTCGCAACCAGGCACTCCCTCGCCCATCCAGCGCCACCACTCACTTCCCCTTGTTCTTGCGGAGCTGCCCAGCGCCTCAGCCTCGATCGGAAACCACCGGAGCCCAAAACCCCCTTCACTCCCGTAGCCCCCTCCGCCGCGGAGCTCGCCGCCGGCGACTCCTCCCACCACCGTCGACCCAACGACCACCGAGAGGACCGCCCCAGTCTGGCAGGTCCATCCCCGCCCTCGGATACCCGTGGGGAGCTGCCGTTCATCGACGGCGATCGCCGGAGTCCCGCACCGTTCGGACAGAGGAAGAGGAGGGAGAGGGGGGAATAGTCAAACCTGACCAGTGGGCCCCCTGGACCCACTGTCAGCGACCCAGCCCCGCCGACGCGTGTTTTAAGTGGTGACGTGTTTCGCAAACTACGTTTTCGCTGAACAGAAAGCGTAAGCCCCCCGAAACGTTTTCTTTTTCTGTTTTATTTAAAACAGAACTTTGACTGGCTATATCTTTTAAAATAAAACTCCAAATGAGTTGATTCTTTTTCCTACCTCTCTCAAATTTCATCTAGTTTATTTTAAGATTTATTTCAAAAATATTTGGGACAACTTTTTGTACTGTTTTGAAATATTTGTTGTTTGAATGTTTTTCAAAATAGGGAATGGAGAGAGGGAAGAAAACTTTCAAAAAGTGCATCCCTTGCATACTCTTGAAGGCAAGCATTCTAAACTCTGGCATAATATTGTTGTGTGGTGTTTTGATACGGTTACAACACCACTTTGACCTGGAGCATGCGTTATTTCTATGTATCGATTCAGTCACACGCATAAGTGCGTATTGGAGATGCTTTACTGTTAGTGTGGATATGCTGGTAATAGTAATCATCCTCGCGAGCTTTTCATGCATACCGGCAGGAAGCCGGGAGAGTCGTGGTCTTGGGTAGACACGAGCTTGTCCCTAGTTCCTCGTCAAGACGAGTGTGTCCGGTATGGCATGATGAGGTTTGGTGAGCGGTGATTCTGTCTGTTAATGGGTATATTTTGGTTATGCTAATCATTCGGAGAATACTTGGACCCCCTGAGTTGGTCGTGGGTCGAGTCCTGTTCAGTAATTTTCCCCTACTTGTTTGGTACTACCACTTGTCCCTGCCGCAGGTAGGGTATGGTTCAGTAAGTTGTCAACCCCTTACCAAAGCACACACCGTACAGAGAGGCCATGGTGGAAGATACTGGATGCATCCGGTAGGCATGCCACCTGGTCCGGGGGCATGGGTGTTTCCGGTTGGGACCGAGAAGGGGGCACCCCTTAGAGCGCGCGATATAAATTTGATCCCATGCTACGTCGAGGTTGTAGCCTCCCCACTTAGAGTTTTGCTTGACAGGTGTCGTGGGTGATTCCAGACACCGGTAAGTTAAGCTGGTGTGTGCAGGTCAGGCGTGTTTTCAGTTAAAAGGCCGTAGGCGGAATTAGTCCCGATGGACTGAATAAATCCGTTACTCGTGGGTAAAGAGTACACCCTCTGCAGAGGTCATATCTATTTGGATAGCCATGTTTATGGGTAAGGACTACAGTCTGAGATGGGTCTAGTGACGGTTTTCGGATGGAGAAACGGCTAAACTGGATCATAGTAACGGTGTTCGGATGGAGAAACGGCTAAACTAGAATCTAGTGACGGTCTTCGGATGGAGAAACGGCTAGACTAGAACTTTGATTATGACCTATGACATATGAGGATTATGTTTATTATTATTATGGACTAACCATTTACATTACTTGAATTATTGAGTATCCCTGGGACGGTTCTACCTCCTGGATATTCACTGTGATTATTCTTATATAAGCCCTTTATGTGGCGTCGCTCAGACGCCCGACTGCGGTGTGTTTGTCATTTCTTTATTATTTATAAGCCCTTTATGTGGCGTCGCTCAGACGCCCGACTGCGGCATGCTTGTTATTTAATTATCCTTTATAAGCCCTTTATGTGGTGTCGCTCAGACGCCCGACTGCGGCATGCTTGTTATTTAATTATCCTTTATAAGCCCTTTATGTGGTGTCGCTCAGACGCTCGACTGTGGCATGCTCGTTATTTAATTATTCTTTATGAGCCCTTTATGTGGTGTTGCTCAGACGCCCGACTGCGGCATTGTTAATTTATTTGCACCCTTTCGAGGAGTCATTTCAGACACTCGATCAGCGCATTCTATTTCTATCCCCGTATTGCATGTTCATATTTTACCTGCATGCGTGCATCTCGGATTTCGTTTACTTCATGGCAGACGTTACCATCATAAAATATTTCGGAGTATGATCACCCCCTTGATATATTATACCCGTGTTCTTAATGTTTGCGAGTACATTCAAACGTACTCACTGGCTTGTCCCTGGCTATTGTCTTGGCCAGATTTCTTGCGTGGAGAAGAGCGTTACGACGACAGCCCCGGAACCCTTGTAAAGGTGATAGCAGCCTCGCGGAGATAGGAGTTATCCTGGTCAGCTGTTCTTGTGGGAAATGGAGTCCCATAGACGCAGATGAACCACAAACCGCTTCCGCCATCAACCACTAGCAAACCAAGTGTTGTACTCCTAGGCCACCATGGTCTTGTACTACATATTTTGTACTTTCTTGGAATCCTTGTATCAAGTTGGTGCCTCATCAGCTAACAGTAATCCTGGGGCTGGTGAGCACAAAGGCCATTTTCTGGGAAATTAATATCCCGAAAAACCGGTCGTGACAGTTGTGACGTTTGGTAGCACACAAAGTGTTCCTCCGGTAAACGGGAGTTGCATAATCTCATAGTCATAGGAACATGTATAAGTCATGAAGAAAGCAATAGCAGAATACTAAACGATCATGTGCTAAGCTAACGGAATGAGTCAAGTCAATCACATCATTCTCCTAATGATATGATCCCGTTAATCAAATGACAACTCATGTCTATGGCTAGGAAACATAACCATCTTTGATCAACGAGCTAGTCAAGTAGAGGCATACTAGTGACACTCTGTTTGTCTATGTATTCACACAAGTATTATGTTTCCGGTTAATACAATTCTAGCATGAATAATAAACATTTATCATGATATAAGGAAATAAATAATAACTTTATTATTGCCTCTAGGGCATATTTCCTTCAGGTTAGTCCCAAAAATCATATAAAAGTGCTTAGTAAGCCCATTAAACACCCAAAAGAGATAATATAATAGCATGGAACAATCAAAAATTATAGATACGTTGGAGACGTATCACCCTGCAACTCGCCGGGAATGGAGTACCCGGCGCCGTGCCTTTCACGCCGGAGCGGCAGCTCGTGGCTGCCGAGGCGCATGGCGACTGTGTCATCGTCTTCCTTCGGCTCCCACTCCCACTCCTCCAGCGCATGGACGCCGCTTTCCTCCGGCGAACGGACGCCGCTCGCCGCCCTCAAGGCTGAGCCCCAAGAGATGCAGGTGCGCCGACGCAGCGGCAACTTTGTCATAAACGAGGGTCGCCCCCGCTAGCCTTCCCCTCCTCCCCGTGGCCACCTTCGCCTGGTCAGGCCGAAGAAGGAGCCCGCGACGCCGCCTGTCGTCAAGCAGGAGCACCTTGCCATGTCAGCCGATGAGGAAACCTGCCTAAAGTGAGCGCGGGACGACCACGTCCGCGAGCAGATGTAGCGCCAGCGCTGCGCACTTGAGGAGATCGCCGCTCGGCATCGCGGCCGTGAGGAGCGCGACGTCGTCACAGCGACGAGGAGGCGTCGGGGCCGTCCAACCCCGTCCGCCACGACGACCCAGGGCAGGGCTGCAGCAGGGACGGCAGCGGCGTGCGGGGCGACGACGACGACGACTACACCAACTTCTACAGGCTCCTCGGCATGTAGAAGGCTCGGGGCGGCGAGCGACGTAGTTTTAGGGTTTAGATCATGTCCTTTAAATTATGTACAAATATGAATGAATTTCGTCCTAATTTCGCCCAAATTCTTCAAATTTTAGCCAAACTATATTTCAAAAAAGGGCGTCTGGGGCCAACTTGAGGTGGCGGGTAGGAACCCGACCGCCCCACGGCGAAAATAACGCCGGCTCGCATCCAAAAGGCACTATTTTACTTCCTGGGGCGTTGAACGAGTGGAGATACTCTTAGGGGTCGGCGTTGGGAGATGCGCTAACCGTCAAGCTGTTTTTTTTTAGACAAACCGTCAAGCTGTTGTCAAGGGCAATGAAATCGTGGCCACAGAATATCGGATCATAGTAACGCGGTCCCAGGCCGTTGGCTTCCCTCCCGCCGCAGGGACAACTGGTGGCTGCCATGCCACTTCGCCACCTAACATGTGTGGCCTCCACGCGCCACCGGATTCTCCTTCCCATACTCGTTCGTCCTTAGCGTCCCCTACCTTGCTCCCTCTACTATCGCGCTTGATCTCCCTCCCCCCATGCTCTTCCCTCTCGTCCTTCCCCGGTCTCCAAACTCCTTCGCATGAAACAGTAAGTGCAGGCGCTGTCCTTCTCATCGCTATGTGTGGTTTCCTTTGCTAGGCATAGACAGCAATGGATCCTGCATCTGCATGCCATGATAGTAGTTCGTACTGCCGAGCGTGCTGTGTTGCAGGTAGCGTGTGTGATTTGTGTGCCAGTTTCTCGAGTGAGACTGTATTTGTGATAGGCCAGTGTTGTTTTTGGGGTCTGCGTTATGAATCACACACTATGTGTTCACTCCCAACAATGTTAAACTAGCGGCTCAAAAGAAAAATGTTAAACTAGAAATAATTTCTCATGGTGTCACAAAGCGTACAACTTCATTCCGTGTGTAGCTGTAATCCCGACAATACTATGCACGTCAGTTATTAGAATAAGAAACTACGGAGTATATACTACCTCCTTTCCATAAAGAGTGTCGCAGTTTTGAACTAACCCAGTTCAAAACTGTGACACTTATTTTGGATCGGAGGGAGTAGTATATAGTTGCTGACATCGACCACCTATATTATCCCCCATGTGCCACCTTTGATGCATTTATTAACTGTTTTTTTTTTACATTTTGTCTAGAAATGACCATCTGTACCTGTATTATGTAGACATAAGTTTGTGCACTGCAAAGTAGACTCTTCGTCTATGTGTATTCATTTGTTTTGACGTGAAACTAATGCCCGTCTTTGACATCAGGTACTGAAATATCAGTTTCACATTGGCTGAAAATCTGCTAAATGAAGGCATAGGGATTTTGTCGGGCCAAAGGTTCATAATCTATAGCACACATACAGATTCGACACATATGGCTAGCCAAATATCTGGTACCATAGCATCTAGTGGGGTGTGCTATAATGATAAACACAGAATGCCGTGTAAGCTGAAAGCACTACGCTGTGTAGCATCGGATTGTTTACCACAAGAGGTAGAGGTAAGGAAGTGGATGAACGGATATCATATCATCAGGTCCTTTCCAAACGATAGGCATTGGAAAACGAATGCAAAGTCCAATGGTTACCTACTCCAACAAGGTCCGAATGTTCGGTGCCATTCTTATGGTTCTCGTAGTGGCAGTGAAACTACAGAGTGCAATATTCCTGAAGATGGCAACAATCCTTACAGGTACACACACACATTCGCACACAAATGAATAATCTGTCAGAATCCATGTACCTTTGTTAGCATGAAAAATAAAGATAATATTGAATACTTTGTCTGTATTTTGTTTCGTTTACACTGAACTCATGCAATATATATGATCGTAAAGCTAACGCCTGCTATCATAATGCTTCGTCCTATTTTTTTGACTTGTAATATTAAACTCAGTCAGCTGAAGACTAAGAAACAATTTCAGTGTCAAAGAAGACTTCCTCTAGTTTTATATACTAGTTTTCATGATTTTAAGAAATGTCTAGTTTCTTCCAACATAAACTGAAGTTCTGTACCAGAATTCTAAAATCATATATGGTAAACTGCACATGGTCATTAAGCAGATATAGTTCGTCATTTTTAGTTCCATATTCTTAATCTTCTGTTGCAGGGATTTTGATGAGCATCGAAGAGGAATGTCACATTTTTCAGATAGTCAAGTTGCAGCTCAGGAAAAAACACTATATTCTACTCAAGGGCTGTCTAAAGCGTGCCAATTTGTCTATAATGATGCAAAGTTTGTGAATGAAAGAGCTCAGAGTGATATTCTTTTGCTTTCACGGTACTCTTGTTCCCTGTGCATCATTGATATTCCCTCATGTAATTGTTTTCGTTGGTAGAAATAATGTATTTATTTGTATTGCTATTCTGAATTTTGATATCTGAAATCCTTTTACTCTTAGTGGCATCACAAGGTTGAACAAACGTGCATCTAAGGATGTTGCTGTATTAGGGTTGGGGTTTCTCAAGCTTGATGGTACATGCTCTTTCACATAACAAGCTATAAGTTTTTCCTTCCATAAGATTTAATTCCTCATCTAAATGTAAGATTGCCTGAAAGCTCGTGCAAGGAAGGACACCCGAAAGATTGATAACAGTGTGAAGGAACAGGCAGCCCACCTAACCAATTTCGCTAGAGTATGTACTAGATCTGTTCGTATGGAATGTTTCATATGCCATCTATGTATTATATTGGTTTCATTATACTTCTAATATGTTAATTTGACCTCTGTACATAATCAGATATTGAAGGAGCGAGCTCATTCAGACTTGAAGAAAGCAGCAGATCAACATTGGAGTGATGGTGCTTTGGAGGTAGGTCTATACTGTTAGGAAATATGCAACTTGTATTTCCAGGAGGCCATAGGCCAGTATATATACATGTACAGGTGTGGAATATATACAGGAAACCCCTTATACAATAGCGTAAATACAAAAGGTTACATGGCTATATATATAATACTCTAACACCCCCCTCAAACTCATGGTGGATTAAAAACACTGAGTTTGGAGAGATAGAAGCCATGCTGCGCTCTAGTCTGGGCCTTCGTCAGAAAATCCGCCAACTGTAACTCGGAAGGCACATACTGAAGAGCAATAACCTGATCCTGCACACCAGTGCGCACATAGAAAGCATCAACACCAATATGCTTGGTGAGCTCATGCTTAACAGGATCGCGCGCAATGCTAATAGCACCTGTCCTGTCAGATAAGAGCAGAGTAGGTGTAGTAACAGAAACACCAAAATCCTGAAGTAACCACCATAACCAAGTCACCTCTGCCGTCAAAAGAGCCATAGCTCGTAACTCAGCCTCTGCACTCGAACGGGAAACTGCAGTCTGTTTCTTCGTCTTCCAGGCAATGAGAGAACCACCAAGAAAAACACAGTAAGCAGAAAGTGAACGGCGATCGGAGGGATCACTAGCCCACGTAGCATCCGAATAGGCCTGAAGCTGTAAAGAGCTGGAGCGAGGAAAGAATAGACGGTGAGAGATTGTGCCCCGAAGATATCGAAGAACACGAAGGAGGTGACTATAGTGAACCGAAGTGGGAGCGGAGACAAACTGACTCAGAATATGAACCGAATAAGAGATATCCGGACGAGTGACAGCTAGATAGACAAGACTCCCAACAAGATGACAATAACGAGTCGGGTCAGGCAAGGGGTCACCATCAGTATCACGGAGGTGAACATTGAGCTCCATGGGAATCTCAACAATGCGCTCATCGGTAAGAGCAGCACGAGCAAGAAGATCCTGTATATACTTTTCCTGGGATATAAAAAAGGCATCAGAGGTAGAAGAGACTTCAATCCCAAGAAAGTAGCGAAGAGGTTCAAGATCGGACATAAGAAACTGCTCACTAAGACGGGCCTTTACAAAGGCAATATACTCGGGATCGTAGCCAGTGATGACCATGTCATCAACATAGAGAAGAAGAAGAGTCCGACCACGAGAAGAAAGGTGGACAAACAATGCTGGATCATGAGCACTCGCTAAAAAACCAGCGGCAGTCACCACAGAGGCAAAACGCTCAAACCAGGCATGGGGGCTTGCTTAAGGCCATAGAGAGAGCGACGAAGACGACACACCATGCCATCAGGAACAGAATACCCAGGTGGTGGCTGCATGTATACCTCCTCACGCAGCTCACCATTAAGAAAGGCATTCTTAACATCAAGCTGAGATACAGACCAGTGGCGTGCAGAGGCCACGGCAAGAAGTGTACGAATAGTGGTCATATGGGCCACAGGAACAAAAGTCTCATCGTAATCACGAGCATGCTCCTGCTGAAAGCCACGAGCCACAAGACGAGCTTTGTAACGCTCAAGAGAACCATCGGAGCGAGTCTTCACCTTGTAGACCCACTTACAAGTGATGGGACGGACACCTAGAGGAAGAGAAACAAGATCCCATGTACCAGTGCGTTCAAGAGCAGCAATCTCTTCTGCCATCGCAAACTGCCATTCAGGATGAACAACAGCCTAACGATAAGAAGTCGGCTCAAGAACAGCAGCACCAG
This sequence comes from Aegilops tauschii subsp. strangulata, assembly GCF_002575655.3. Lineage (NCBI taxonomy): Eukaryota > Viridiplantae > Streptophyta > Magnoliopsida > Poales > Poaceae > Aegilops > Aegilops tauschii. The sequence continues at coordinate 199,236,667 of NC_053040.3, forward strand.
CGGTTGAAAAACCAAGGCGATCAACAGGCGGAAGCGGACGAGGACGCAAGCCATAGGTAGGTTGAGACGAGGAGGATGGCACATCAGCAGACGCATCCACATTATGTGAACAACGAGTGTAATACTGAGGAAAAGATGGAAGAGTACGAGGAGGAATAGCCGAGGTAGAATCAGGAGGTGGAGACGAAGAAATCACCGGGGATGAAGGTGCAGAATCCGGTGACATGCGAGGTGAGGAAACCGTGGGAGATGGTGGCGACAACTCGGCAAGAGGTGGAGAAGTAGAGTGAGCAAGACGGAGAGACAAGGGCTCAACTGGAGTGATAGGTGTGTCGGGAAAAGTGAGGAAAGAGATATCCTCCACTGAAAAAGTCGAGGAAGATGGACGCGGGTAGAAGGGACGAGACTCATCAAAAGTCACATCCCGAGAAATACGCATCCCACGACCAATAGGATCCCAACAACGATAGCCCTTATGCTCATCACTATAGCCTAAGAAAACACACTCAACAGACTGAGCGGTTAGTTTGGTGTGTTCGTGAGGGGCAATAAGAACATAGCAAACACAACCAAACAAGCGAAGCGTCGAATAAGCAGGAGAATGATCAAAGAGACGCTCGAAAGGAACACCACCCTGGAGAGCAGCGGACGGCTGAAGGTTGATGAGATAGGTGGAGGTGAAGATAGCCTCGGCCCAAAAATGAGGTGGAAGAGAAGCGGCGATCATCAACGCACGAGCCGTCTCAAGAAGGTGGCGATGCTTCCGCTCAGCCACGCCATTCTGAGCATGAGCACCAGGACAAGAGAACTGAGGAAGAGTGCCCTGCTCAGCAAGAACACCACGTAACATCTTGGAAATATACTCGCCAGCGGAGTCAGCACAGAACACACGAATAGGCGAAGAGAACTGAGTGTGAACCATGGCCGCAAAACGCTTATAGATGGAAAGAACCTCACTACGAGAAGTCATAAAATAAAGCCAAGTGTAACGAGAGAAATCATCTATGAAAATAATATAGTATCGATGGCCCCCTTTCGAAGCGAAGGGAGCCGGACCCCATACATCAGAATGGACCAAATCAAAAGGACGCTGAGACACCGACTCACTAGTAGGATAAGGTAACTGAATTTGTTTTCCTAGTCTACAACCCTGACACTCTAAAGAGACATCTCCTGAGACAGACCCCAGAAGACCTCGACGAACTAATGATGACAAGCGAGACCCACAAAGATGACCAAGTCGATGATGCCACTGCTGGAAGGAGCCGGTAGCTGAAGCGACAGAAGCGGATGGACTAGCGATAGTGGTGGCAGCGGAAGGAACATGAAGCCAGTCTAGCTCCCAAAGACCCTGAGAGTCACGGCGGCGAGGGCCAGCCCCAACCAAAGTGTGCGTTCGACGATCCTGAACAGAACAAGAGTCAACGTCAAGGATGACGTGACTACCAGAATCAGTAAGTTGACCAGCAGAAAAAAGATTCATGGTAAGTCGAGGAACATGAGCAACATCAGGAACAGAGTAAGAAGATGTGGTAAGATTGCCTCGACTAGCAACAGAAAGAGGAGTACCATCAGCAGTGAGTACATGAACAGGAAAATCAAGCGATTTAAGAGAGGACAAATTTGAAGAATGAGAAGACATATGAAAATAAGCTCCGGAGTCCAGAACCCACGAGGATGTACCTAACTGTGTAGAGGGTGGTTGCTCAGTGCGGGAAGCATCAGTCACAGATCTGCAGTACCCGTCGAAGGGGAACCGGAAGCGGCAAGCAGACGCTTAAGTCGTACAATATCCTGCTCAGTCAAAGCGGTGGCTGAAGATGTCGAAGTAGAAGAAGTCCCTGAAGCTGATGATCGCGCCTTACGCAGGTGTTTCTTCTTCTAGAAGCATTGAGACTCAACATGACCATCCATATTACAGTAGCCGCATTGAGGACGAGACCCACCCTGGCCGCCCGTAGGAGTAGGCAAGAGCGGAGGAGCACTGGAGCGGGATGGAGCCGTTGCAGCAGGCGACATAACAGGAACTCGAGCAGCGAGCATAGAGGGAACCTCAAGTAGACCAGCACCACGTAGGCGAGTCTCCTCAGCACGAATCTCAGAAAGTGCCTCCATGAGGGAGATACGACCACGAGCAAACAACTGAGCACGCCGGGGCTCAAACTCCTTACGGAGCCGAGATAAGAACTCGTATACACGATGAAACTCCAAATCAGCCCGCACAGCCTGGCAACACTGACAAGTACGGCAACCAACAGTGCGGAGAGAATCAAGCTGACGCCAAATAGCAGAACTCTGTGCATAGAAATCGTCAACACAGGAATCACCCTGCTGAAGAGCATGTTCCTGCCGGACCACAGACAGATATAAGGCATCACCAGAGGGCTGATAGCGCTAACGGAGACGGGTCCACATCTCAGATACGGTAGGGGCAAACTGAGGCAGAACACTAGCAGTGAGAACGGCTGCGGCACGGGCATCCTCATCAAGCCACTGAGTGTAAGCAGAGAGAGCCCCATGATAAGTCTGAAGAGCCTCCTCATAAGTCGAAACCTGCTCATCATAAGCACGGACGGCAGCGTCATCTGCAAGCTTAGCTGCATCCTTCACAGCTTGATCAGCATCGGCAGCAAGAACCGGTGGCGTCGGCGGAGTAGGGTCCACAGGTGGAACCGGTCACGGCGGACAATGGACCTCGCCAGAAAGAACGCCCCAGAGACGAATGCCACGCATATGAATGCGCATGAAGCCAACAAACTCGATGTAGTTAGTGCCATCAAAGATCACCGGACAGCGAGGAACTGTGACATAGCTTGACGGTGTAGACTTTTTTTTTGCGTCAACAATCCGCCAACAGCAGCTTTCGGTCGTGAGGCTTAGAGCCTGGGCGAACCAGGCATACGAGGACAGAGCCAGCAGCAGGAATCCAGCGGCTGGGTTGGTGGCGGGGCAATCTGCTGCCTCGAACGAAGACTGCGGTTGGTGGCGGGGCGATCTGGTGGCTCGAACGAAGACTGCGCGGGGGCGGGGGGATCGATCGGGAGACGCCCGTTCTGCGGGGCGAGAGCGATCGATCGGGAGAGGCCGACTGCGGGGCGACGACGACCAGATAGGGAGAGGCCCAAAGCCCAACTGCGGGACGGGGCGGAGCTAACGGTAGACGACGGCTCGACTCAATCTGATCGATCGGGAGGGGCAAGCGACCGGCGGCTGGATCGAAAGCAATCCAGAGAACCGGAGAGGATACCGGCAGCAGGAGCGGATCAATGGCACGAGTTCCGGCGTGCAAAAAAATGACCTAGCTCTAATACCATGTTAGGAAATATGCAACTTGTATTTCCAGGAGGCCATAGGCCAGTATATATACATGTACAGGTGTGGAATATATACAGGAGACCCTTATACAATAGGGTAAATACAGAAGGTTACATGGCTATATATATAATACTCTAACATATACAAATTCTTTCTTCACTCATTTTGTAGGAAGTAGTTAATAGATTTAAGTAACATACATTTCTCATTCATACTGTCGATAAAGCTGCAACCATATCTATGTCATTGTAGTACCCGTTTAAATTATTTAATAACCATGCTAATATGCTATCAGTATGTTACTGTTTAATACATGGTTTCATGCTGATCTAATACAACAGCTATTTGCAAACCCAGGCAGATCTGCGACGAGCTGACATGGTTGTTCGACGACGTGCCATGGAGGATGCTTTCATGGCTTTAAAGGTAGCTTAATTAAGTGTCCATATAGCTCTAATATCTTTAAATCCTGTGGGTTTCATCACACAGTGACGTTTAATATTAGAGTAGTAGGGTAAATCCATCAGTGCCCACTGGAACCTCCTTATACTTGCTAATTTTCCTCATTAATCATTATTAGATGTACTAATGACAATATATACTGAAAAATCACAATTAGCTAATGCAACATTGAATGAGATATCTAACATAGTTACAACATACAAGTTAAATAAAGTGTAATTGGCAACGGATTATTATTATTTTTTTCTTTTTGAAAAGGAGGACATCAGAATGATGCATGCAGCCATTTTATTTAACTGAAGATCCAAAACAAAGTCTTAAGTTGAGTAAAGGCTCACAGAAGGAGCATAAAACGGACAAAGATAACAAAAACTGCCACAACCGGCGAAAAATAGGCCCAGATGACTGAACACCTATCCTATTATTGGATCGCCATCCAAACCGGTTGTAGATAACCCGTGTTACCGTCTCGGTTGCACCCAATAGGCAAAAGCACCCTTGAATCTGCATGAGTAAGGACCACATACGGATCCATGCAGTGGCTCTATATATAACCTGCAAAAAGTTGATGAAAATTTTCCTATTAAAGATGATATCATTTCTGCAGTTCCATATAGCCCAAAGTAGTGCACATATCCCTATCCGAATATGTCCCGCAATATTTGATTCCACTCCGGTTAGCCACGTCCCAAATAACGTGTCGATACTAATTGGAGGGCTAACGTTGAATGCTATATGTATCGTGCGCCAAAGTAGTTTGGCTAGAGGACAATCGAGAAAGAGGTGTTTTATGGTTTCATTCTGGTCACACAAACAACATCATGAACTACCCACCCATCTTCGCTTGATCAAGTTCTCCTTGGTTAAAATCACTTCCTTGTGTACAAACCACATGAAGATTTTGATTCTTAACGGAACTTTAACCTTCCATATGCGAAGTGATCTCCTTATTGGCCCAGAGTTAATTAAGTCCAAGTACATAGATTTCACCGTGAACCTACCGTTCGTGGATAATTTCTAGTGGATGGTATCTGGTTGGTGAGAGAGTTGAACATCCATCAACCTACGCAATAGATGAAGTCAAGAGAGCCATCGTTCCCCCACTAAAGCCCTCCCGAACTGAATGTTTGGTGGAACCGACTGTAATACTGTAGCTGCGTAGGCCTCCTTACGTTGTACAATATTATATAGCGTGGGATAATGTAGGGCTAAAGGCATCCCCCCTAACCATGTGTCTTCCCGGAATCTAGTACCGTTGCCATTACCAACGTTAAACTTCACCCTCTGAATAAAGGTTTCTTTCGTCTTCATTAACCCCTTCCAGAAAGGCGAGTCATTAAGTCTTACAGTAACTTTGGCCAATGTCTTAGATTGTAGGTACTTACTGCGCAACATTTGTACCCATGTACCCTCGGTCTCAACAGACAACCTCTAAGTTGTCAACCCCTAATTCACCCGTTGGGAAACGTCGTATGGAAAACAAAAAAATTTCTACGCACACGCAAGATCTATCCATGGAGATGCATAGCAACGAGAGGGGAGAGTGTGTCTACGTACACTCGTAGACCGTAAGCGGAAGCTTTGACAACGCGGTTGATGTAGTCGAACTTCTTCGCGTTCCATCGATCGAGTACCAAACGTACGGCACATCCACGTTCAGCACACGTTTAGCTCGATGACGTCCTCCGCCTTCTTGATCCAGCAAGACGGCGAGGTAGTGGATGAGTTCCGGCAGCACGGCGGCGTGGTGATGGTGATGGTGAAAAGCTATCTCCGCAGAGATTCGCCTAAGCACTACGAAAATATAACCGGGAGTGTAAACGGTGGAGGGGGGCGCCGCACACGGCTAAGCAATTGTTCTAGTTGTGCTAGGCGCCCCCTTCCCACATATATATAGGTGGGGGGGAGAGGGGAGAAGCCAAGGGGCGCCCTAAGTAGGGTCGAATCCTACTTGGGGACTTCCCCAAGCCGCCCCCCTTCCATATATGAGTGCGGGAGGAAGGTAAGAGGAGGAGGCGCCCCCCCCCCTTTCCTTTCTCTCCCAAGGAGGGAAAGGCAGGAGGGGCCACCCCTCCCCTTTCCTTCCCCTAGGGCTGGCCAGCCATTTAGAGGGGCGCACCAGCCCCCTAGTGGGCTAGTCTGGCCCCTCCTTTGGCCCATTAAGCCCATACACTTACCGGGGGTGTCCGGAACCCCTTCCGGTGCGGTCACCAAATCATATAACTCATATAACACTATATCGTCAACGAACGTTAAGCGTGCAGACCCTACGGGTTCGAGAACTATGTAAACATGACCGAGACACCTCTCCGGTCAATAACAAATAGCGAAACCTGGATGCGCATATTGACTCCTACATATTCTACGAATATCTTTATCGGTCGAACCTTATGACAACATACGTAATTCCCTTTGTCCATCGGTATGTTACTTGCCCGAGATTCGATCGTCGATATCTTCATACCTAGTTCAATCTCGTTACCGACTAGTCTCTTTACTCGTTTCATAATACATCATCTTGTAACTAACTCATTAGTCACTTTGTTTGCAAGGCTTCTTATGATGTGTATTACCGAGAGGGCCCAGAGATACCTCTCCGACACTCGGAGTGACAAATCCTAATCTCGATCTATGCCAACTCAACAAACACCTTCGAAGATACCTGTAGAGCATCTTTATGATCACCCAGTTACGTTGTGACGTTTGATACCACACAAGGTATTCCTCCGGTATCCGGGAGTTGCATAATCTCATAGTCGAGTGAATATGTATTTGACATTAATAAAGCAATAGCAATAAACTGAACGATCAATATGCTAAGCTAACGGATGGGTCTTGTCCATCACATTATTCTCCTAATGATGTGATCCCGTTATCAAAGGACTACTCATGTTTATGGTTAGTAAACCATAACCATCTTTGATCAACGAGCTAGTCTAGTAGAGACTCACTAGGGACATGGTATTTGTTTATGTATCCATACATGTATTTAAGTTTCTGGTCAATACAATTGTAGCATGAATAATAAACCTTTATCATGATTTAGGAAATATAATAATAACTATTTTATTATTGCCTCTAGGGCATATTTCCATCAGTCTCCCACTTGCACTAGAGTGAATAATCTAGTTCACATCGCCATGTGATTAACACCCATAGTTCACATCACCATGTGACCAACACCCAAAGAGTTTACTAGAGTCAATAATCTAGTTCACATCGCCATGTGATTAACACCCAAAGAGTACTAAGTTGTGATCTTGTTTTGCTTGTGAGAGAAGTTTAGTCAACGGGTCTGTCACATTCAGATCCGTATGTATTTTGCAAATTTTTATGTCTACAATGCTCTGCGTGGAGCTACTATAGCTAATTGCTCCCACTTTCAATATGTATCCAGATTGATACTCATAGTCATCCGAATCGGTGTCAAAGCTTGCATCGATGTAACTCTTTACGACGAACTCTTTATCACCTCCATAACCGAGAAAATATGTCCTTAGTTCTCTAAGGATAATTTTGACCGTTGTCCAGTGATCCCCTCCTGAATTACTTTGGTACCTCCCTGCCAAACTTATGGCAAGGCACACATCAGGTCTGGTACACAACATAGCATACATAATAGAACCTATGGCTGAGGCATAGGGAATGACTTTTATTTTCTCTCTATCTTCTGTAGTGGTCGGGCTTTGAGTCTGACTCAATTTCATCAAGTAGATATACCCATACCTATTCAAATCATCTGTGAAGGTCAGAAAATAACGATACCCTCCGCGTGCCTCAACACTCATCGGACCACATACATCGGTATGTATTATTTCCAATAAGTCATTAGCTCGCTCCATTGTTTCGGAGAACGGAGTTTTAGTCATCTTGCCCATGAGGCATGGTTCACAAGTATCAAATGATTCATAATCAAGTGATTCCAAAAGTCCGTCCGCATGGAGTTTCTTCATGCGCTTTACACCAATATGACCTAAACGACAATGCCACAAACATGTTGAACTATCATTATGAACTTTGCATCTTTGGCATCAATATTATGAATATGTGTATCACCACGATCGAGATTCAATAAACCATTCACATTGGGTGAATGACCACAGAAGGTTTTATTCATGTAAACAGAACAACAATTATTCTCTGACTTAATGAATAACCGTATTGCAATAAACATGATCTAATCATATTCATGCTCAATGCAAACACCAAATAACATTTATTTAGGTTCAACACTAATCCCGAAGATAGAGGGAGTGTGCGATGGTGATCGTATCAACCTTGGAATCACTTCCAACACTCATCGTTACCTCGCCCTTAACTAGTCTCCGTTCATTCTGCAACTCCTATTTCGAGTTACTTAGCAACTGAACCAGTATCAAATACCCAGGGGCTACAATGAACACTAGTAAGGTACACATCAATAACATGTATATCATATATACCTTTGTTCACTTTGCCATCCTTCTTATCCGCCAAGTATTTGGTCCGCTTTCAGTGACTATTTCTTTTGCAGTAGAAGCACTCAGTTTCAGGCTTGGGTCTAGGTTTGGGCTTTCTTTCCCTTTTTCTTGAAACTAGTGGTCTTATTAACCATTAACACTTTATTATCTTTCTTGATTTCTACCTCCGCCGATTTTAGCTTCGCGAAGAGCTTGGAAATCATTTTAGTCATTCCTTGCATATTATTTGGTGATAGTGACTGGAGAACTCTGTCGATCACTATCTTATCTGGAAGATTAACTCCCACTTGATTCAAGCGATTATAGTACCTAGACATTCTGAGTACATGCTCACTGGCTGAGCTATTCTCCTCCATCTTGTAGGCAAAGTACTTGTTAGAGGTCTCATACCTCTCGACACGGGCATGAGTCTGAAACACCAATTTTCAGCTCTTGGAACATCTCATATGCTCTATGGCGTTCAAAACATTTTTGAAGTCCCGGTTCTAAGCCATAAAGCACGACGCACTAAACTATCAAGTAGTCATCATATCGAGCTTGCCAAACGTTCATAACGTCTGCATCTGCTCTTGCAACAGGTCTGTCACCTAGCGGTGCATCAAGGACATAATTCTTCTGTGCAGCAATGAGGATAATCCTCAGATCATGGACCCAGTCCGCATCATTGCTACTATCATCTTTCAACATAGTTTTCTCTAGGAACATATCAAAATAGGGGAGCTATATCGCGAGCTGTTGACTACAACATAGATATGCAAACACTATTAAGACTAAGTTCATGATACATTAAGTTGAATTAATCAAATTACTAATGAACTCCCACTTAAATAAACATCCCTCAAGTTATCTAAGTGATACATGATCCAAATCAACTGACCCATGTCCGATCATCACGTGAGATGGGGTAGTCATCAATGGTGAACATCTCTATGTTGATCATATCTTCTATATGACCACGTTAGACCTTTCGGTCTCCAGTGTTCCGAGACCATGTTTGTACATGCTAGGCTCGTCAAGTTTAACCCAAGTATTCTGCATGTGCAAAACTGTTTTACACCCGTTGTATGTGAACGTAGAGTCTATCACACCCGATCATCACGTGGTGCTTCGAAACGACGAACTTTGGCAACGGTGCATACTCGAGGAGAACACTTTTATCTTGAAATTTAGTGAAGGGATCATCTTATAATGCTACCGCCATTCTAAACAAAATAAGATGCATAAAGGATAAATATCACATGCAATCAAAATATGTGACATGATATGGCCATCATCAACTTGTGCTTTTGATCTCCATCTTCAAAGCATTGTCATGATCTCCATTGTCACCGGCTTGACACCTTGATCTCCATCGTAGTGTCGTTGCTCGAGGTCATCACGCCAACTATTGCTTCTACAACTATCGCTAACGCATAGTGATAAAGTAAAGCAATTACATGGCGCTTGCACTTCATACAATAGAGAGACAACCCTAAGGCTCCTGCCGGTTGTCGATACTACAAAACATGATCATCTCATACATCAACATATATCACATCATATCTTGACCATATCACATCACAACATGCCCTGCAAAAACAAGTTAGACGTCCTCTATTTTGTTGTTGCAAGTTTTACGTGGCTGCTATGGGCTTTTAGCAACACAATTCTTAACTACGCAAAAACCACAACGTTGATTTATCAAGTTTGCTGTTTTAACCTTCTTCAAGGACCGACCGTAGTCAAATTCGATTCAACTAAAGTAGGAGAAACAGACACCCGCCAGCCACCTTTTATGCAAAACTAGTTGCATGTCAGTCGGTGGAACCGGTCTCATCTGCGTGGACATGTAAGGTTGGTCCGGACTGCTTCATCCCACAATACCGCCGAATCAAAATAAGACGTTGGTGGTAAGCAGTATGACTATCACCGCCAATACTCTTTGTGTTATACTCGTGCATATCATCTATGCATAGACCTGGCTTGGATACCACTGTTGGGAAATGTTGCATGGAAAACAAAACAAAATCTACACACACACAAGATCTATCCATGGAGATGCATAGCAACGAGAGGGGAGAGTGTGTCTACGTACCCTCGTAGACCGTAAGCGGAAGCGTTTGACAAAGCGGTTGATGTAGTTGAACTTCTTCGCGTTCCAACCGATCGAGTACCGAACGTACGTCACCTCCGCGTTCAGCACACGTTCAGCTCGATGACGTCCTCCGCCTTCTTGATCCAGCAAGACGGCGAGGTAGTGGATGAGTTCCGGCAGCACGACGGCGTGGTGACGGTGATGGTGAAGCTATCTCCGCAGGGATTCGCCTAAGCACTACAAAAATATGACCGGAGGTGTAAACGGTGGAGGGAGCACCGCACACGGCTAAGCAATTGTTCTAGTTGTGCTAGGCGCCCCCTTCCCACATATATATAGGTGGGGGGGAGAGGGGAGAAGCCAAGGGGCGCCCCAAGTAGGGTCGAATCCTACTTGGGGACTTCCCCAAGCCGCCCCCCTTCCATATATGAGTGCGGGAGGAAGGTAAGAGAAGGAGGCGCCCCCCCCCCCCTTCCTTTCTCTCCCGAGGAGGGAAAGGCAGGAGGGGCCACCCCTCCCCTTTCCTTCCCCTAGGGCTGGCCAGCCATGTAGAGGGGCCCACCAGCCCCCTAGTGGGCTGGTCTGTCCCCTCGTTTGGCCCACTAAGCCCATACACTTACCAGGGGTGTCCGGAACCCCTTCCGGTGACCCGATGACCAAGCGGTGCACTCCGAAACTCTTCCGGTGTCCGAATACCATTGTCCCATATATCAATCTTTATCTCTCGACCATTTCGAGACTCCTCGTCATGTCCGTGATCTCATCCGGGACTCTGAAAAACATTCGGTCACCAAATCATATAACTCATATAACACTATATCGTCAATGAACGTTAAGCGTGCGAACCTTACGTGTTCGAGAACTATGTAGATATGACCGAGACACCTCTCCGGTCAATAACCAATAGCGGAACCTGGATGCGCATATTGTCTCCTACATATTCTACAACGATTTTTATCGGTCGAACCTTATGACAACATACGTAATTCCCTTTGTCCATTGGTATGTTATTTGCCCGAGATTCGATCGTTGGTATCTTCATACCTAGTTCAATCTCGTTACCGGCAAGTCTCTTTACTCGTTCCATAATACATCACCGGAGATACCTGTAGAGCATCTTTATGATCACCCAGTTACGTTGTGAAATTTGATAGCACAAAAGGTATTCCTCCGGTATCCGGGAGTTGCATAATCTCATAGTCGAAGGAATATGTATTTGACATTAAGAAAGCAATAGCAATAAACTGAATGATCAATATGCTAAGCTAACGGATGGGTCTTGTTCATCACATCATTCTCCTAATGATGTGATCCTATTATCAAATGACAACTCATGTCTATGGTTAGGAAACCTTAACCATCTTTGATCAACGAGCTAGTCTAGTAGTGGCTCACTAGGGACATGGTATTTGTTTATGTATCCACACATGTATTTAAGTTTCCGGTCAATACAATTCTAGCATGAATAACAAACCTTTATCGTGATTTAGGAAATATAATAATAACCATTTTATTATTGCCTCTAGGGAAAATTTCCATCACCACCTTGGTGTTTGGGTCCGCAAATTATATCCCATCTGGACAATCTGTATTTCGTTTTTACTTCATCACATTGCCAGAAAAAAAGAGATCGATAAAAATCTAATCTTTTTCGTACCCCAACCAGAACTTCAAAGAAAGATAAGAGTAACATCGCCATACTAGTTAGAACTGAATTTATCAACACTAGCCGGCCCCCATATGACATAAGCTTGCCCTTCCAGCAGCTTAGTTTTTTCTCAAATCGATCTTCAAGGCACTTTTCACTCCTTATTCGATAATTTCCGATGGTGAATTGGTATCCCTAGGTACGAGAATGGTAGGGAACCCATTTCACATCCGAACAGTTATCTATACGCATCTTGTTCTTCTTTGGCCCTCCCAAAACAGAAAAATTCACTCTTGTAATTAACTATCAGTCCAGACAATTGTTCAAATAGGCAAAGTACTACTTCATGTTTCTAGCCTTTGCGAGATTATGTTCCATGAATATAATAGTATCATCAGCGTACAGTAGTATGGATACTCCCACATCCACAAGATGCGGAACTAGTCCTCCTACTTGGCCATTCTCCTTGGCCCGACCGATAAGGACTGCCAATATATCTGCTACTATGCTGAACAGAATAGGAGACATCGGGTCTCCCTGTCGTAAGCCCTATGCGTCTGAAAATAATGACCTATGTCATCATTCACTTTAATTCCAACACTATCTTTTTGAATGAAGGTGTCGACCTGTTTCCTCCAGGCATTGTCAAACCCCTTCATGCGTAAGGCCTGCTGGAGGAAGGGCCATTTGACCTTATCGTACACTTTCTCGAAAATCCACTTTGAAGATAACCCCATCAAGTTTCTTTGAATGGATTTCGTGCAGATTTTTGTGTAAGACAACCACCCCTTCTAGGATGTGTCTCCCCGGCATGAATGCAGACTGTGTTGGGTGCACCACCGAATGGGCAATCTGCGCCAGCCTGTTCATGGCTACCTTAGTGAAAATTTTGAAACTCACATTGAGTAGGCAAATCGGCCTGAACTGCTCAATGCACACAGCCTCCTCCTTCTTTGGCAACAACGTTATTGTTCCAAAGTTTAGGTGAAAAAGTTGTAGGCTGCCGTTAAACAATTCATGGAACATAGGCATGAGGTCATCCTTGATGATATGCCAGCATCTATTATAAAACACTGCTGGAAAACCATCCGGACCAGGAGCCTTATTGTGTTTCATTTGTGTGACAGCCTCAAACACCTCTTTCGCAGTAAATGGAGCAGACCATATCTCATTCTTGTCTGTGCTAAGCTGGGGTACGTCCCCAACCGCGGACTCATTATATACTGAGCCTGCATTCAGGACAAAAATTTAGAATGAAATAACACTAAACCAATTATCTTCAGTTTTGCAAACACGTTGTATAATTTCTCAGCCTTTGCTTATGCAAGCTTGCAGCTTTTACTGAATCAATTAATATGGCATTCTAACACTATCTCACTGTTGAGGGAATAACTAAAGTTATACTGGGGGTCCCACCTAAGTCTTACATAGCAATCCACGTGGCCGGTCAACAAAAAACAAAAGCAGTCAACACAAGTCAGGGAGGTCAACGAAAGTCCAAGCGATCTACCATGGCTCCAGACAAGCTACCCTGGTAAAGGAAAGTCAAAGAAAGTCTTTATGGTCAACAAGTCAAAAGGAGAACACATAAAAGAACAAGTCAAAGATGAAGGCAAAAGACCAAAGAAGCCCAAAGCCCAAGCAAGAAAGCCTTCATATGGTTGACAAAATCTAACTTCCATGTGCTACAACTCCCCTCCTAGCCCAACTAGGAGCCCATGGACTCATGGACCAAAGATCACCTCGTTCTACCCTCCCACCTCTTTTTAAGCGTAGCATCGGTTATTGTCAAGGACCCATAGGCTATATAAGCCCCTCCATGGGCATGTAAATCATTCACTCTCACTTGAATAAACTCAAGAGGAGAGTCACTCTCCCACCTTCCTAGAGCCCGACTCGACCAGAGGACGGGAATCAGAGTCGGAGGGACTTGGTAAGGCTCGGACTATTGGGAGTCGTGGAACATCGAAAGCGGAAACACTAAATGTTATGTGTGTTGAGCACCGCTCTCGACGACTTCCTCATAAAACACAGGTCACGCTCCAATGACGCCATGAATGGTTGGCATTGGGCATCGGGGCAACCCAACCAATGCACGCAGTTTTGATCGCCAACCAATCAATCGGAGAGGTTGGTACAATGGGAATCTTTTCCTCTCCACATGACCATTTGACCTAGAACCGCCAATATGGTGCGAAGATTTTAGCCCCAGCGCCCAATTGCCGCAATACGGTTAAGGAGGCGCTTAGTGAACCATGCCTCCATGCAAAATCTGAGCCTTGCAAGCTGCGGGCATTCACTCCTAGCCCTGGAAGCGACCTATTTGGCGGCATTCGGCATTCGGGATTCCTCTCTCTCTCTCTCTCCTCTCTCTCTCTCTCTCTCTCTCACCTAGCCCTGGAAGTGGCCTATTTCGGTCTCCCAGGCGGCATTCGGGATTCGGGATTCCAACTGCATGCCTAGATGTGACAGAGTAACGTTGGGTCTCTCTCTCGCTCTATCTCTCTGTCTCTCTTCCTCTCTCCCTCTCTCTCTCTCCCTCTCTCTTGTAGGAATTTCAACAAGTCCGGGGTGACCTTCCAGCAGGAAGATCATGCTGAACTTGGGGGCTATTGACAAGGATATGACACCCGAACACTGCCGGCCAGGCAAGGGACTAGCACATCATCTTCGAGTGGGTTGTGTCAACCACTCGGGCCCAAGAGCCAACTGGATGCCGCACCAACTTGAGATGCAAGGCAATGTGAGATCCACATACGCATGACATGGTCCGGCCCGGCCTGGCGGCACGAGCCCACCTTTAGTCTAACCCGAGCCATGTAACCCCAGCTTGACCAGGTATATAAGGAAAGCTAGGGCCTTCTAGGGAGAGATCCAAGACACACTAGCCCGTGACCATGAATTTGTAATCCGAGAAACATCTCTCTCCAACGATCTTCTCGATCGGTGACGAGCACTCGAGCAATACAACCACCACAGGCAGGAGTAGGGTGTTACCTCTCCAAGGAGGGCCTGAACCTGGGTACATCGCTTGTCTGGTGTGCTACCATCTCTATCTGCCACTCTCAGAGCACATCGACAAGTAGCTAGCCAAGAGATTCGCTGTTTATACTTTGCTACTTGGATAATAGTATATGTGATGCCTAGTGACACCTAGTCCATTTATTCCTATTATATACATGATCACAACTTACTAATATCTATGATAAATGAACAAGGCATTTATTGGGCAAAACAATCACTTATAGTTTAGATCCGGATTATACGAACTAATTTAGTCAATTATCCTTACTTGCCATATCATGCAGCTATTACATCAATGGCATCCTGTTTATTGATCCTTATACTTGCATGTAATATTATAATATTTAATACAGTTTGTCCGGGATATTCATGACATGATGGCAACCAAACTACAATATCAGTAAGTTTTTCTTATGAATTGTAGATGCAAGTTCTGTAAAGCAAAATAATGTTTAAGGAGTAACTTATCCCTATTGCATATTCACTATGGATTAGTCTTATTTAAACTATATGTTTACTCGCAAACTTCCAATGGATGGTTCATTTCCCTTGCAAATTTGACAAGGTTCATCACACTGGAGAAAAATGGGAAGATTCTTAAGTTGTTCCCTCGTGAAGTTTCTACTGATCAAATTGCTGCCATAGAGGTTGTATGTTCAGTAACTTGTTACTTGTAGCAGCATGGTCGTTGCTTTGCTAACATTTCCTTAATTTTTTTGTTCACAGGATGCATATCTTAATATGGCATCTGCCTTATCTGAGGCTGATGGTATCGACTACACCAATCCTGAGGAGGTGAACCATGTTTAAACTCATATGTAAAACATGAACTTTGCTATATTCATGTTCCAATAATCTTTTTTCTGTTTATGAAGCTTGAATTATTAGTAGCGGCTCTTATTGACCTGGATGCTATGGATGGGAAAAAGAGTGTTTCCTTGATAGTTGAATGTTCAAGCTCTCCAGATGTTAATACCAGGTGCATAGCAGCATTTTGTGACTTTATTTTACTGCATTTTCCTTTCTTTAATCTAATCTGTAACCAGGTGCTATTTGTAGTTTACGTTCATCTTCTCATAATCAGTTATAACTTTTAGACTAATAAGCTATTGCAGAATCTCATTGAAACACAAATTTGTCCGTGCATCAAAACATACAATTTCATTTTGGTCACATCACTAAAGACTACCACACATGGGTGCCCTACTTACTCTATACCAGAACGCCCGCCGAAACTAGTTCTGGAGCTGCTTTTACGGTTACTGTGCAAGTCGTTAGGGTGGCCCGATCTTCATGAAATGGAGGCGGATTTAGGAAGAACATGAGGGAAAATGGGAGGAATCACAAGAAGTACTAGTACTAGTTGATCAGGTAGTACTAAATCTCCGTGGAACGAGCGGACAAACTGAGCTTGATCTCCTCGTAACTTGAAACCGTGGTGGATGGTGACTTGATTCACGCGTGGGACAGCAGCAACTGCGGCTCGGCGGTTCGCATGCGACTTGACAGTGGCGCACCAAAAAACAATCTGCCTTTGATCCGGTAAATGAGACTAGGCTGGATTTCTGCAGCGGTGCGAAGCGAATCTTCCAGTCGGTCTCGGCGACTTGCAGCTGGCGGCGGCGCACACGACGAAACCCTAATTCTCTTGTCTCAATCTCGTATCTAAACCTTGCTTTGTATACCACTTGTTAGATAAAACGGGAATAAACGAGACACGAGAGCACATGGATTTTTACGTGGAAACCCTTGCGGGAGAAAACCACGGACGCATGAAGGCGCAATCACTATGATGGAGGAGTACTACAAGCACGAGATGACAGACCGTCTTTAGGTGCGACTATACATGGGGTATATATGAGGGCAATACATGAGAGTCCTTGGAGGACAAGTAAGAGAGTTGTACTCGTATGGGTCGGTACGACCGCAAAGGCCCATACTATTTGTACTACGTCTAGTCCAATACGGTAGAATTTGGGTCATAATTTAACAGTGTGCTCTACCTTGAAGTGCCGGTGTCACTATGCCACTAGACCTTGTCTGGTTGAGGACGACACTTGTACTCGAAACACAAGTTGGAGCAAAGTTCTTCACTTGCCAAGCTGTGGCAACTACCACCATCAATGATCACTTTGGTTGTTCTTCCATTGATGCCGGCCTTGGTATTTTTTTTGAAAAGGAGGTCATCCCCCGGCCTCTGCATCGAAAAGATGCATGCGGCCACTTTATTAGATCAAGTTCAACAAAGTAAATAGTCTGGTATGCAAAGTACAGCTCACAGAAGGAGCGAAACAAAAATAAGCAACTCAAAGCCATAACCGGCTGGACGGAAGGGCATTAAGGACCTATCCTATTATGCGACCGCCATCCAAACCGGTTGAAGATAGCCCGTGCTACCATCTCCCCCCGGTTGCACCCAGTAGCCAAATGCTCCCTGGATCCCGTAGGAGTGAGTAGCGACCACGTATGGATCCATGCTGTAGCCCTGAAGATAACCTTCAAGAAGTTAATCATATGAAGTCTGTTAAAAATCATATCGTTCCTGCAGTTCCATATAGCCCAAAGAAGTGCGCATATTCCAATCCGAATACTAGACGCAATCTCAGGGTTCACTCCATTTAGCCACGTCCCAAACAACGCGTCAATACTAGCTGGAGGAAAAATATTAAAAACGATATGAACGGACCGCCAAAGTAACTTCGCGAGAGGGCAATCAAGAAATAAGTGTTGAATTGTTTCATCATGAACACAAAAGCAACATCGTGAACTGCCTACCCATCATCGCTTTAGTAAGTTATCTTTGGTAAGGATCACTTGCTTGTGCACAAACCACATGAAAATTTTAATTCGCAAGGGAACCTTGACTTTCCAAATGTGTATCGATCTTGGGATTGGGCCAGAATTAATGAGGTCTAAGTACATTGATTTGACCGTGAACACTCCATTACCCGTTAGCTTCTAGCTCAAGGTGTCTCCCTGATCTGAGAGTTGAACGTCCATCAACCTTCTCACTAAGTGTAACCAGGAATTCCATCGTTCTCCTACTAGAGACCTCCTGAATTGGATATTCAAAGGTACCGTCTGCAAAACCGTTGCTACGTAATCCTCCTTACATTGAGCAGTATGATACAGGGAAGGATACTGGAGAGCTAGCGGCGTGTTACCTAACCAAGTATCCTCCCAAAACCTTGTTGTTGTACCATCCCTAACAATGAACTTCACCCTATGGAAGAAGGTTTCTTTCACTCTCATGAGCCCCTTCCAGAATGGGGAATCATTAGGTCTTACGGTAACCTGAGCAAGGGTTTTAGAGTGCAAGTATTTATTTCTCAGGATTTGTGCCCACATACCCTTCGATTCCTGTGATAGTCTATATAACCACTTGCTCAACACGCATTTATTTTTAATCTCGAGGTTCTCTATCCCAAGACCCCCTGGTCCTTTGGTCGACAAATAATATCCCATCTTGCCAGGCGATACTTTGTCTTAACCTCGTCTGACTGCCAGAAAAAAAGAGATCGATAGAAGTCTAATCTCTTTCGTACCCCTTTAGGCACCTCAAAGAAAGACAAAAGGAACATTGGCATACTCGTGAGTACCGAATTTATCAATACTAGCCGTCCTCCATATGACATAAGCTTACCCTTCCAGCAGCTTAGTTTCTTCTCGAATCGATCCTCGATACATTTCCACTCCTTATTAGTTAACTTCCTATGATGTATAGGAATGCCTAGATAGTTGAACGGTAATGACCCCAGTTCACAACCGAACAATTGCCTATAGTTGTCTTGTTCATCTTTGGCCCTACCAAAGCAGAACAATTCACTCTTGTGGAAGTTTATCTTTAGACCAGACAGTTGTCCAAACAGACACAACACTAGTTTCATATGCCTCGCGTTAGCAAGATCATGCTCCATGAAGATAATAGTGTCATCCGCATATTGTAGGATAGAGATGCCCCCTCCACCAGATGGGGAACTAGACCACCTACCAAGCCTTTCTCCTTGGCCCGACCTATGAGAACTGTCAACATGTCTGCCACAATGTTAAACAGAATTGGAGACATCGGATCTCCTTGTCTTAGGCCTTTATGCGTTTGAAAATAATGACCAATGTCATCATTCACCTTTATCCCAACACTACCTTTCTGGACAAAAGAATCCACCTGATCCCTCCATGCCCCATTAAAGCCATTCACGCGCATGGCTTGCTGTAAAAATGGCCATTTAACCTTGTCATATGCCTTCTCAAAATCTACTTTGAAGATCACACCATCGAGTTTCTTCGAATGGATTTCATGTAAAGTTTCGTGTAAGACAACAACCCCTTCTAGGATGTGTCTTCCAGGCATAAAGGTTGTCTGACTTGGTTGCACTACCGAATGGGCAATCCGCGTCAATCTATTGGTGGCCACTTTCGTAAATATCCTGAAACTTACATTCAAGAGACATATGGGCCTGAATTGCTCGATGCGAATTGCTTCCTCTTTCTTTGGCAGCAACATTATCGTGCCAAAATTTAGATGGAAGAGCTGCAGATGCCCATTAAAGAAGTCATGAAACATAGGCATAAGATCATCTATCACAATATGCCAGCATTTCTTATAGAATTCTGCCGGGAACCCATCTGGTCCTTGAGCTTTATTCGGTTTCATTTGAGCGATCGCCTCAAAAACCTCCTTCTCAGTAAAAGGTGCAGACAAAATCTCATGCTCATCTGACCTCAACTGAGGAATACCCTCGACTACATGCTCATCTAGGTCCACCGCGTTGTCCACCGGAGACCCAAAAAGTTGCTTCTAATAGTTGGATATATATAACTTGAGATTCTCATGACCCACCAACTATTACATCTTGGTATGGAAGACGTGACATCGTTGATCATTATCATCTTCTTGTTCAAGAATTAAGATCTTGGAGACAAGCAGAGCTGGACTCGAATCATTCTCACAAAAGACATGAACATCTTTGGCTTTGTTTACTTGTTGATGTTGAGCAACACGTTGCAAAGCTTCCAATTGTCCTTCACTCATAGATTCGTATTCTTCATCTTCATTGATCACCATAATGTGCTTGGTGGGCACACATAGTACTTCTACCCACGGCCTTTGCATGTGAAGCACTCAATTTGGCTTGTTTTGTCAGTAGAGTCCCTTGGAGCACTTGCACTTGTGTAGTTCCAGGCTTGGAAGAACTTGTAGGAGGGCGACTTGAAGAAGTCGTCAGTGCTTTGCAGCTTGAAGGAGCACCAATAGAGGGTGTAGCTCGAGTATAAGGCGCCATGCTTGGTTTTGCCTGAGAGTTTATGTCATCTTGGACTTGACATTCCTCCTTTGTTGCTTGGTGTACCAACTCATGCAAGTTGTTGTAGGGTTGAAAGCCCGCAATTTTCTTGATGAGGTGATTAGGGTGCCATTGTTTGCTCATCAAACTCCTTGACATTAGTGTGGATCATTGCTATTTCCATCTCCTTGTAGTACTCTTCGATGGTCTTGGTCCCTTGCTTGAGAACTTGGAGCTTCTTGAAGAGGTCGCATCTATAGTGTGTGAGCACAAATCTTGCTCTCATGACTTGCTTCTTCGCATCCCAAGTGGCAATGAGGGCTTCTCCTTTCTCTTGTCGAAGTTATTGTACTTGTCCCACCATATGAGTGCATTCTCGTCGAACTCGAGGGAGGCCATGGCAATCGCCTTCGGCTTGTTGAAGTCGTGGACTCGAAGATCTTGTCCACCTTGAGGGCCCATGATATGTATTCCTCGGGGTCAATGCCGCCGGATAACTTAGTCATTGTGAACTTGAGCTTGCCAAGACTTTCCTCTGCTTTATGATGGTTGCGAGGTTAACATTGTTCTTGTTATGGAGACGTGGTTTTTCTTCATGCTCTTCATTGTGCAGTTGGCCATCAATGCAAAGTGCATTGCCCATGCGTCGCATCTTGTGTCGTTGCTCAAGGCAAGCTTCTCCCTCTTGTCCACTTCTCTTGCTTGATGGGTGTGCTCTTCATATTCATGTTTTTTAGCACGAAGAGCTTGATGCGCTTGATTTTCTTGATTGGCTTGACGAGCTTCTTCTCGGTGGTGCTCATTGCTCTCTTCATCCTGTAGGTGACACTCTTCTTGTTGATGGCGCCTTTATTCTTCGTGACGCATTTGGCATTCACGGTTTTTATTCACACGTTGCTCTTGAGTTTCACAGTGTCCTCGTTCACGTTCTAGGATTCGGTCTTGTGGTCTGTTGCCGCGAGGAGGGTTTGGAGCGCGGGAGGGCTCGAGGTCTTCCTGGTCATGGTGAGACCGGTTTGAACTTGAGCCGGATGGTAGCTAGGAGTGAGCCTTTTCTTTGTATGGATCTACAAATAGCAATTAAAATGAATAAGTAGATTGCTGGAATTACTGCAGGAAAGGACAGAGTTTACTAGTTGACTCACAAATTCAAATTCATCCCAATTCCTCTCACAATTGGATAATGAAGAACAAAGATTAACAATATGATTTGCGAACCTTTGTTGCTCAGTGGCCCGACCACTGAGCTGTGTTGTGTTCTATACTATTTTGGTGTTATATGTTGAAATAGTGTCAATTATTTTCTTTTGCTCCTTGTAGGAAAGCTTTGGCTAATGCATTGGCTGCAGCTCCATCCATGTGGACCCTAGGGAATGCTGGGATGGGCGCATTACAGGTTAGCATAAATCCCTCATCTGTTATCAAAAGGTGAACCATATAACTGTTGGGTTCTTCATGTCTGAATTTCTTATACGTGGCTTGAACCACTGAGATCCCCAATCAATCTGTGCTCTGTTACTCTGTCAGATTGTAAATAGGTGATGTTCCGGACATTTGACATGACATGCAATTTTGAGTAAATTTACATTTTTTTCCAAAGAAAACGCAAAACATGCATCTCGACGCATTTGATAGAAACACTAGAGTTATAACTTTACAAGTCTATATGACTAGACCAAAACAACAGCTACCCAAATTAATGTGGGCATGTGAATCAGAGGCTACTCTAATACTCCCTCCAGCCCATATTACTTGTCGCTGGTTTAGTACAGTAATATGGATCCAAGGGACTAGAATATTTATGCCCCCGTCGCAACCCATAGGCAATTATCTAGTTCTCTTTTAAGATGTCATCTATTCTTACGCTTCTCCACCATGAAAACTTCAAGCCATTGGATCTATTTGTACGCTTTTCCACCATCAAAGCCCCATCCCTTTCAAAGAGAAGCCCTGTCTATATAATTCTCACTTATCATTACATGAGCTGTAGTTATTGGTTTTACTTTGGAAAGTTAAGTTGTTTCAGTGTTTTCCTTTAAATATCGAAAATGATAAGTACCTAACGTCAGGTATGAGCGCATGGAAAATCGAACGTTTTTTATGGCAATTCTAGTGATGCAAGGATGGCAATTTAGTTGACACACAATTTTCTGTCAAAAAATAAACTGAAGCACGAAGTTGGCATGCCAACTAAAGTTGCCATCTTCGTGTCACTAAACTTGCCACCGAAAACGTTTGATTTGCCATGTGCTCGTACCTGACGTTCAGTGTTATCAGATTCCTTAAGTATTGGTCAACCCTTCTTTTAACTGCAGAGATTGGCTCAAGATTCCAATCCCGCTGTAGCTAGCTCTGCAGCAAGAGCCATTGGCGAACTCAGAAAGCAGTGGGAGCTTGAAGAGGGTGACAGTCTGAGGTTTGTCATGAACCAAAACTTGATTTCCGAAGAGACTGACAGCGACAGTTGAGTAGCAGATGATATCACCACGTGAGGTGTAAATCAGATGAATGGCTCAACACGTACATACTGTAATAGGAACCGAAAAATGTGTAACTGAGTCGACTGCATTTCTCTGTGTTACGTCGCAGCATAAAATGTGCTGCTTGTTGACTACCTCACGAGAAGGCATGTCAAGGTACCTGGTAAGTGCTAAACAAATGTGAAGTGGTGTAATGAGAACTCATTTCCTCCGACCCAATTATTATATACTCCCTCTGTCCCATAATATAAAACGCTCTTATATTATGTGACGAAGGGAGTAGATGAATTTGGCCAGAGGTCTTGCAAAGTCATCCTTTTTATTTAGGTTTGCAATTTCTTTTGAGAGAAAAAATAGGACTCTGCTGCATTTTTTATTGATTTTCAAATAAATGGTACAAACTATATTTACAAAACCAAAGAAGTGCGAGAATCCGGAGATGGGCACTGGTGGCTCACCGGAGTATACGGACCGCAAGAGGATGACACAAAGATGGAATTCCTTGCTGATCTTCATGATGTGCGAGAATCCCGTGTTGGCCCGTGGTTACTGGGTGGCGACTTTAACATGATCACTTCGGCCGCTGACAAGAACAACTCCAACCTAAACCATCATGTCATGAGTCAATTCGGGCGCTTCATCGCCGACGAGGAACTACGTGACCTCTACATGCATGGCCGCCGATATACATGGTCTAGCGAGCACGACAACCCAACTCTTGTTCGCAACGACGAGTGCTCTGTACCTCGGGATGGGAAATTGCGCACCCTCACTGCCTTTCCTCTGTGGCGTCCGACCATTGCCCACTGGTCGTGGACTGCGTCGCAAACCCTGCCGGCGGGAAGATTTCACTTCGAGAGATTCTGGTTGAAGTTGGAAGGATTCCAACCCATGGTTGCTGAGGCTTGGAGTTCTGTGCCATCGGATCCTAACCCCTTCAGGCGCATCGTGGCCCGCCTAAAGACGACGGCAAGACACCTCCAGAGGTGGAGTATGAGCCATCGGGAATGTTTCGCTGCAACTCAAGGTTGCGCGTGAGCTCATTGACCACCTTGACGCCGCCCAGGACATGCGCCCGCTCTCGCAATCCGAGTCTTGGCTCCGGTGGAGACTAAAGGCATCCTACCTTGGCCTTGCCTCCCTCGAGCGATCCATCGCAAGACAACGGACCTGCCTTTCTTGGTTGCGGAGTGATGATGCCGCCATCTCCTACTACAAAGTTCACGCCTTGCACCGGAAGTAGCGCAACCGTATGACGTCCGTCCGTGTGGGCGACCATGTGGTGACCGGGCACGAGGCCATGGCTGAAGCCGCTTACAATCACTTCTCTAATGTGCTCGGAAGCGCCACGGAGCATGACATCACGCTTGATCTCCGCGCCTTGCGCGTCCCGTAGTTTGACTTACATGAGCTTGAGTCGCCGTTCTCTGAGGACGAGATTTGGAATGCAATCAAGAGCTTACCTACTGGCAAGTCGCCTGGCCCCGACGGATTAACCTCTGAATTCCTTGTTGCATGTTGGGACACGATCAAGAATGACTTCTGTGAGGCATTTGGCAAGTTCTATACCATGAATGGAAGGGGCTTCCAAAAACTCAACGAAGCCCTCCTCACCTTGCTCCCAAAGTGAGCGGATGCACAAACGCTCTTCGACTACCGGCCCATCAGCCTCATCCACATCTTCTCTAAGCTTGTCGCGAAGGTGCTCTCCCTTCGACTGACGCCATGATTGGGTCCCATGGTATCCACCAATCAAAACGCGTTCATTGCAGGGCGTTGCATCCATGATAATTTCCTGCTGGTGCAACAAACTGCTCGTCTGCTTCACAACCTCAAGACGCCACGCATGCTCCTCAAGCTCGATAGTGCACGGGACTCGACGACGTCTCCTGGCCATTCCCCTTGCAGATACCGCAACATCTTGGCTTCGGTCCCCGGTGGCGGGAATGGATGTCCATACTCCTCTCGACCACTTCCACGCGAGTTCTCATCAATGGGCACCCGGGGCCACCGATCGACCATGCGCATGGACTCCGGCAGGGCGACCCGGTCTCCTCGGTGCTCTTCACTCTGGTCATCGACGTGCTCAACAAAATGCTACTCCGCGTGGTGGATCGATGCCTTCTCCGACGCCTAACCTCTCGACATGCGACCTCGAGTATATCTCTTTACGCGGACGACGTCGTCATCTTCTGTCACCCGGACAACCACGACATTACCACCGTGCGTGCCATCCTACACATCTTCGGCAAGACTTCCGGGCTTCATACAAACTTCGCCAAGTGTTTTGCCACGTCGATCCGGTGCGACAAGGGTAACATCGCGACGATCACATACAAGATGCGGTGCCCGATAGCCCACTTCCCCATCATATACGTCGGCTTGCCCCTCTCCGTTCGCAAGACCTCCACAACTAGCTTGCTCCCTATCGTCGACAAGCTCGCCCGCAAGCTCTCCACTTGGCGAGCTTCCATGTTGTCCAACGGCGACCGTCTGGCTCTTGTGCGCCACGTTCTCAGTGCTATCCCTACGCAGTTCCTCACCACCTTCGCCCTCAACCAATCCATCCTCAAGAAGGTCAACCGGATCATCTGCGGATTCCTCTGGGCGGGAGGCACCGAGGCCAATGGAGGCCAGTGCCGTGTTAACTGGCAGCGAGTTTGTCAGCCGATCTCTCTTAGCGGGCTAGGCATCAGGGACATCCAAAGGACCGGCATCGCCCTCCGTGCACGGTGGCTTTGGCTACAATGCACCGACCCCTCTCTACCCTGGAGCCACTTACACATACCCCACGACCCTGATGTGAGCGCCATCTTCAGAGCGTCTACAACCTGGGACCTTGGGTCCGGTGACACCTGTAGATTCTGGGCCGACCGCTGGATAGACGGCATGTCCGTGGCTGAGATCGCCCCTCTTGTCCTCGCCCTCGTCCCTCGATGCCGCCGCCGGACCCACACCATTCGCGAGGGTCTCCACCTCAGATCTTGGGTCCAAGACACCCATGGAGCACTTGGACCGACGACTATGGTGCAATATGTTGATCTTTGGCGTCGCGTTCGCCACGTTGACCTCTCGGACGAGCCAGATGTGCTCAAATGGCACTGGACCACCTCCGACACCTACTCAGCAAGCTCATGCTACAAGGCCCTCTTCATCGGCGCCTGCGAGGACCCCCACTGGAAGCTCACATGGCGACCGTGGGCACCGCTGCGCGTCAAGTTCTTTCTCTGGCTTGCTCTTCAAGACCGATGCTGGACTGCTGATTGTCTGGCCATGCATGGCCTGCCACATGACGCGACATGTGTTCTATGCGATCCGGAGTCAGAGACCATGCAACACCTACTGACTGGATGCCCTTTCTCCAAACAGATATGGCATGAGATCCTCAGCCGGGTGAGATTCTCGGTGGACATACCCAATCCCGACACACCCTTCCATACTTGGTGGAGAACTTCGACTGGCAACACCATCGCCCAGATGAGGAAGGGCCTTTCGACCCTCATCATACTGACCGCTTGGCGCTTGTGGAAACACCGCAATGGTTGCATCTTCGACGGCGACCGGCCATCGATATCCCTCCTCTCCGCCAGCATCAAAGACGAGACACACCTTTGGGCAAGGGCAGGTGCCACTGGGTTACAAAACATCATCCCTGGCGCGTAGTTAGCCAACTTTCCTAGGGGCTGAGCAACCCCACACTCTGTTCTGCTCCAACGCTTTCATTCATGCCGCATGCGTACATGGCCTTGTAAGCAGTTGTAATCTCATGCTAAAACTCTCTTCTCCTATCAATGAAAAGATACGCATCTTGCGTATTCGCAAAAAAAACAAAGAAACTTATAAAGAAAAAGTCTGTGCGAAGGAATTTTTTTCTTGAAAAGTAGGATTACCACGGCCTCTGCATCAAAATGGCAACGTAGCTCGATACAAGTTCGCAAATTGAGCTGAAATAAAATAAAAGCCACAATCAGCAATAGGACAAGATGACTATACATCTATCCTATTGTTGGACCGCATTCAAACCGGCTGTAGGTATCCTGTGGTATCGTCTCAATGGTTACACTCATAAGCCATATGCTCCTTGTATTCTACACGGCTAAGTAACGACCACGTATGAATCTAGCCAGTTGCCCGGTTGATGACCAGCAAAAAAATTGTGATGTTTTGTTTGTTCAAAGTAGCGTCATCTTGACAACTTGATATAGCCCAAAGTAATGCATACAGCCCGACTCGAATATGCGCCGCTGTTTTGGGCTCTACCCCATTTAGCCAAGTCCCCAATAAAGTGTCAATGCTATTAGGAGGACCGACATTAACTGCCACATGTATTGTATGCCACAGTAAGTTGGCTAGTGGGCATTTGAGAAAAAGATGTTGGGTGGATTCATCTTGATCACATAAACAACAATGTTTACTACCCTCCCAACTATGCTCTGTCAAGTTATCTTTAGTCAAAATCAATTCCTTGTGAACAAACCACATAAAGACCTTTATTTTTAAATGCATTTTAATTTTCCAAATGTGAAGTGACTTTGGGATTGGACCAATGTTTATGAAATCTATATACATAGATTTCACGGAGAATACCCCTGACACTTTCCAGTGTAGTGTATCCGGCTCATCAAAAAGGTTAACATCCATCAACCTAGGCACAAGATGTAGCCATCTATCCCATTGTTTCCCCACTAGGGATCTCCTGAACTGAATGTTTAAGGGAACTGATCCTAGTAGTGTATTTACAAAAGCGTCCTTACATTGTACAATATAAGGGTTGGATATTGTATGGCCAGTGGCCTCTCACCTAACCATGTATCTTCCCAAAACCTAGTAGTATTACTGTTCCCTACAAAGAATTTGGTACTATTGAAAAATGCAACCTTTGTTCGCATTAACCCCTTACAAAAAGGTGAATCATTCGGCTACGCCGTTACTTGTGCGAGGGTCTTGGATTGCAAATACTTCTTACACAATAATTGTATCCACACACCCTCCTCCTTTACCGATAGGCTGTATAGCCATTTACTGAGCAGGCATATGTTCTTTGCCTCAAGGTTTTCAATCCCTAAACCCCCTTGGTCCTTCAGCCTACAAATTATATCCCACTTGGCCAACCTGTACTTGGATTTAGTCTCATCGCTTTGCCAGAAAAAACATGATTAATAAAAGTCCAACCTTTTTCGTACCCCCACAGGTACTTCAAAGAAGGACAATAGGAACATCGACATACTTGTAAGCACGAAATTTATCTGAACTAGCCTACCTCCATAAGACATACCCTTGCCCTTCCTGCAGCTCAGTTTCTTCTCAAATCGATCATCTATGCACTTCCATTCTTTGTTGGTTAGTTTTCGGTGATGAATTGGGATTCTCAGATAACTAAACGGAAGAGACCCCAACTCGCATGCAAACAACTGTCTATAATTTTCCTATTCTTCCTTGGTGCGCCCAAAACATAATAGTTTGCTCTTGTTAAAATTGATCTGCAAACCTGACAGTTGTTCGAAAAGACACAAAACCAGTTTCATATTTGTAGCCTTTGCCAAATCATGTTCAATGAAAATAATTGTATCATCTGCGTATTTTAGTATGGACACCCCACCGTCTACAAAATGAGGGATGAGCCCACCCACCTGACCGTCCTCTTTGGCTCGACCAATGAGAACCGCCAACATATCAGCCAACAATATTAAATAGGTAGGAGACATCTGATCCCAATGTCATAGTCCCTTTTGCTTCTGGAAATAATGAGATATGTCATCATTTACCTTGATCCCTATGCTGCCTTTTTATAGAAAGGATTCGACCTGCTTCCTCCAAGCCGCATCAAAACCCTTCATATGCAAAGCCTGTTGCAAAAATGGCCATTTAAATTTATCATATGCCTTCTCGAAGTCCACTTTGAAGACAACTCCATCTAGTTTGGCATGAATTTCATGCAAGGTTTCATGTAGAACAACAACACCCTCCAGGATAAGTCGTCCCGGTATAAAAGTCGTCTGAGTCGGGTGCACCACAGTATGTGCAATCTGTGTGAGATGATTAGTACCAACTTTTGTAAATATCTGAAAGCTCACATTAAGCAGACGCATTGGTCTGGAATACTGTAGTGACCCGACCCAAATGGATCGGAGTCTCTGTGCTTAAGGGCCATCCCTGGATCGGTATGCTGGCACACACAGTACTTAATGAAAAATAATAGAGTTCTGTCACACACTTTATTACATCGAGGTCCTCAAAAGAGTATTTATTACATAAATATGGTTGAAGGCCATCTAAATAAAATAACCGTGGAAGCATCGAAGGTAGATGAGTCCATCAAACTCCATGGCAAATGCAAAGTGCGGACAACGACCTATCGCACCTTAATCCTCGTCGGAAAACCCTGCAACGTGTTACTTTGCAGCCGTGTAGGTTAGCACATGGAATATGCTGGCAAAGTGACACTATAGAATAATAATGAAATTTCTACCTCTATATGCAATATGGCTGGTGGAGGTTGTAAGTTTATTTTTGCGTAAAGCTAATTTTTCCCTACATGAAAATTATTTAAATTATTACTACAAAGTTTATGTCGTTATTGAGATGGTTCCTCCAACTCAAACCAAAACCCAAGTTATTAATAGCCCAATTCATTAATTAAAAATATGGTGATGAGATCACTCAATAATTCCACTTCTAGACGCTCAAATTGTCCATAACCTGGGACACAGCTAATCATGATTAGTTTTTACACTTTGCATGGGTTGCGCACTTTCCCCACAAGACTCGACCACCTCCATGATCGGAAGATTGAGACGAAGTCTTTCAGTATGTGTTCCCCTTAACCCTGGATAGGCCGGTACACCTACATTCCCCTACATCTCCTAGCCTATGATAGAGGCGAAGGTGCCCTGTCTTTCGATGAGATGGTAACTAACGCTTTGGAGGAAGTCGACTTTGACGATCGAACTACGAACGTGCGAAGACATCGCCCCTTAGCAATCGCTAAACCAACTTTGAGAGTTTATTAACCATGCTAGCATGATCAACCTGACCACGAAGGTGTGTTTCCTGTAGGCAAATGAAGAACAAGTAAGAAACTGAGATTGCAATCTGGATATCGCGAATTTAAGAGGAAAGCTTTATTGATCAAAGTGGGGTTCTGTGACGTCTTTGTCTGGTCGTTGAACATAAACGAAGTACGCGAGTTGCAGCTATGGCGAACTTTAATCTAAAGAAAACCCAAAGTCTAAACGGTGCCTTAAGGGATGTATTTGTAGGGGGAAAGAGAGGGAATTTCGTCCCCCCTTGGCAAGGTGGGACTAAAACACCTCCCGAGTCGTTTCCCCTTACGAACTCTAAAAAATAGCCCATAAGTAGTATTTAAAAATTACATGAGCCTGGCCCAAAAAATAAGGTGGCGCATCACCTATATTAAGTTATGGACCAAACTTATGAAAGGCTATCTTGTATATTTCGTCCATGTCCATCATGGTGGCTCCAAAGTGATGAAAACTCCACTATAAACTTTGTTCTTGCTCCCCTTGCGCGCGCCATCTTCTCCATGCTTGATCATGCTCCAATATTCATCGTTCTTGTCCATGCTTGGCCCTTCATTTATAAGCAAAAAATGTATCCAATTTAGGAAGCATCATTGTGACGCCCCCATTCGATCGTACACTAATCATACACGCAAACGTGTACGATCAAGATCAGGGACTCACGAGAAGATATCACAACAACTCTAAAAATAAAATAAGTCATACAAGCATCATAATACAAGCCAGGGGCCTCGAGGGCTCGAATACAAGTGCCTGATCATAGAAGAGTCCGCGGAAGCAACAATATCTGAGTACAGACATAAGTTAAACAAGTTTGCCTTAAGAAGGCTAGCACAAACTGGGATACAGATCGAAAGAGGCGCAGGCCTCCTGCCTGGGATCCTCCTAAACTACTCCTGGTCGTCGTCAGCGGCCTGCACGTGGTAGAAGGCACCCTCGGTGTAGTAGGAGTCCTCGTCGACGGTGGCATCTGGCTCCTGGGCTCCAGCATCTGGTTGCGACAACCAGGTAGAAGGGAAAGGGGGAAAAAGAGGGAGAAAAGCAACCGTGAGTACTCATCCAAAGTACTCGCAAGCAAGGAGCTACACTACATATGCATGGTATATGGGTAAAGGGCCATATCAGTAGACTGAACTGCAGAAAGCCAGAATAAGAGGGGGATAGCTAATCCTGTCGAAGACTATGCTTCTGGCTGCCTCCATCTTGCAGCATGTAGAAGAGAGTAGATGGTAAGTTCACCAAGTAGCATCGTATAGCATAATCCTACCCGGCGATCCCCTCCTCGTCGCCCTGTTAGAGAGCGATCACCGGGTTGTATCTGGCACTTGGAAGGGTGTGTTTTATTAAGTATCCGGTTCTAGTTGTCATAAGGTCAAGGTACAACTCCGGGTCGTCCTTTTACCGAGGGACACGGCTATTCGAATAGATAAACTTCCCTGCAGGGGTGCACAACATAACCCAACACGCTCGATCCCATTTGGCCGGACACACTTTCCTGGGTCATGCCCGGCCTCGGAAGATCAACACGTCGCAGCCCCACCTAGGCACAACAGAGAGGTCAGCACGCCGGTCTAAATCCTATGCGCGCAGGGGTCTGGGCCCATCGCCCATTGCACACCTGCACGTTGCGTACGCGGCCGGAGAGCAGACCTAGCAACCTCCATTTCAAAGGAAGTTGCGTTACGCGGTCCAACCCGGCGCGCGCCGCTCAGTCGCTGACGTCACGAAGGCTTCAGCTGATACCACGGCGTCGAGTGCCCATATCTTTCCCGCGTAGTTGGTTAGTGCGTATAGACCAAATGGCCAGACTCAGATCAAATACCCAGAACTCGTTAAGCGTGTTATTTTGAAGTAACCGCGGACGCCGACCAGGGCCAGGCCCACCTCTCTCCTAGGTAGTCTCAACCTGCCCTGTCGCTCCGCCATAAAGTAATAGCCGGGGGCTGTCGGGAACCTAGGCCCACCTCTACCGGGATGGAGCCACCTGCCCCTTCAGCCTCCATCTCCGAACAGTATCATAAGTAATGTAATAGTATAAAGTATATAGCCCATGATCACCTCCCGAAGTGATCACGGCCCAGTAGTATAGCATGGCAGACGAACAAGAGTGTAGGGCCACTGATGGAACACTAGCATCCTATACTAAGCATTTAGGATTGCACGTAAGGGTAACACTGTAGCAACAATGACAGGCTATGCAACAGAATAGGATTAACCGAAAGCAGTAACATGCTACACTACTCTAGTGCAAGCAGTAGAGAGAAGGAATAGGCGATATCTGGTGATCAAAGGGGGGCTTGCCTGGAAGCTCTGGCAAGGAGAGGTCATCGTCGATGTAGTCGATCACGGGGGTATCGGCAGCGGTCTCGGGGTCTACCGGAAAGAAGTAACGGAGGGGGAACACAATAAATAACAGAGCAATGAAAGCATCACAAAGTATACTAGGGCAATACGCAGTGCTAGGGGTGACCTAACGCAGTACTAGGCGATACTGGCGAAGGGGGGAAACATCCGGGAAAGTATTCCCGGTGTTTCGCGTTTTCGAACAAACGAACTAGAGGGGGAAAGTTGCATGTTCGCTATGCTAGGGATGTGTGGCTGACAAGCGGACTGCATATTTGGATTCATCTCGTCGTTTTGAGCAACTTTCATGTACAAAGTATTTTCATCCGATTTACGGTTTAGTTTCTATGATTTATCAAAGTTTTATGCATTTTTGAAATTTATTTAATTATTTAAATCGAACATTATCCAGAACTGTGAAAGGTGATGTCAGCATGACATCAGCATGACGTCAGCAGGTCAAACCCCGCTGACCAGAGTCAAACTTGGCCTGTGGGTCCAGTGGGACCCACCTGTCATTGAGACAGAGGTGAAATAGGGTTTATTTTAAACTAATTAGGATTAGTTAAGTGTGGGCCCCATTAGTCAGTGACATATTAGTGTGATAATTAACTAATTAGGTTAATTAATTAGGGTTAATTAATTAATATATTATTTATTATTTTTTTATTTTTATAATTCTTCTTTTCTTTTCTGAAGGCGGGCCCTACGTGTCATAGAAACAAGGGCCTATTGGGCAGGGTTAGCGGGTAGCGGGCGCTGGCGAAACGGGGCGAAGCCCCGGGGTGCGGGTGTAGCCCGCCCAGGCGGCGCG
Source organism: Aegilops tauschii subsp. strangulata (assembly GCF_002575655.3). NCBI lineage: Eukaryota > Viridiplantae > Streptophyta > Magnoliopsida > Poales > Poaceae > Aegilops > Aegilops tauschii. The sequence continues at coordinate 199,269,609 of NC_053040.3, forward strand.
GGAGAGCTGGGCGCGGGCGCCGGCGGCCAGGGGCCACACGAGCGCCGGCCGGAACAGGACGATAGGGTGGAGGGGACCGGAGCCGTGGGTGCTCGAGCGGGACTGGCCGGAGCTGCGATGCCAGGGGTGTGCAGGCGAGGCAGGGAGGGGCGTGGGGGCGAGGTCGGGCCATGACGACTGCGGGAATCCAGGGGCGCAGGCGACGGCCACGGCGCGAGCGGGCAGGGGTGGTCGCGGTGGCGCAGAGCGGGCAGGGGTGGTCGCGGGCGTGCGATTGGAGGCGGGCCGTGGCGGACGCGCGCGGCGCAGTTGGGAGCTGGCGCTGGCAGACGAGGCGCGGCGCGCGCTAGGTCGAGGGAGCGAGCCGGGCGCGACCCTGGGTAGTAGCAGGCGTGGGCGAACGTGCCCGTGCGGGAGCACGCCGGTGGCGACAGCGCGCGGCGGTGATGCTTCGGATCGATGCCTTCGGTGTCCAATTGGACGACCGGGAGGTCCTAAGGGCAGCGGGCATCGAGAGAGAGAGAGAGAGGGGAGAAAGCGAGGGCTCACGTTGAGCCGGTAGGGAAAAGGGCAGCGGGGGTCGGGGTGGTCGATGGGGACGACGGCGTCGGAGGACGCAGACCGGCGGGGAGGAGGACGGAGACGACGGGCGACGTCGGGGAGGTAGGCAGGCGAGGGAGGCGTGGTCGAGGCGACCTCCAGCGGCGTCAGGGGCGACGGGCGACGGCGTCGAGTCGCGGGCGGTGAATGACGCGGTGGGATCGTGCCCCCGATCTCGATCCAGATCGGGCGGAAGGGAGAGAGCGAGTGGGGGGGGGAGTGGGTGTCGGCGCTAGGTCACGGGGAGGGGAGGAGGCCTAGTAGGCCAGGGGGTGCAGGAGTGGGTCGGCCGGCCCCTTCGGCCAACTGGGCCAGGGCCCAGTCGGGGGGGGGGGGTTGTCTTTTATTTATCTTTGTTTTCTTTTTATTTAATTTTTTTGTTTCTATTTTCTTTTAGTTACACATTAATTTTAGTTTAGTAAAATATGACAATAGCCCCTAAAGTAATGTTCCAGAATAACCCACTGTCATGAAAAGTTTTTACCCCGAATTAAAATAGTTTAGCAATTTATAAAATACCAAAGGCATTTATATAATTGTCTTTGCTACTGTTTAAATCATTTTAGAGTATTTGAACATTTTATAAAAGTGTAGTTTCTCCGCCATAATTACCTATGCATTATTTGGCTCACTCCGAACATTTTAGTTTTAATATTTGAAAACTTTTATTGTTTGCCTTTTATTAAAATTTGAATTTGAATCGTTTCGAACTAAGTGAGTTTATTAACATAAATCGAGGTGACGTGGCACCATTAGTAGAGGGTTACTGTGGCTTAATTATCCGGGCGTCACAATTCTCCTCCACTACAAGAAATCTCGTCCTGAGATTTAAGAGGGGAGTAAGGGGGAAAGTTCTGGTTACGATATTCTAACGGATCTTCTCGAAGAAGTTAATCCCTTTCGTTGATGTCTTCAATTCTTTATTCTAATGCATCATGATAAAGTTGTCGTCCTTTCTTCGGGAACTCCATCGTACTTACGAAAGGATAAGGGGGTATTACGGAAGAACGAACCGTTACAATGTTTGCTTATCTAGTAGATAACATCAGGGAAGGCGGCGGAAAGTAACTCTCGAATTGAAACTTAAGACATTATCGAGAGCAAAGTGAGGAGGTATTATGGGAAGTTTCGAGCGGGCATGCAATCGTTCGATGCCTGAAACAGGGCATGACAGGGGGTTCAAGGCAACGGGAATAAGGGTTGTGTCTGATACCAGATTATATCACTAGGCAGGTGGCCCGTGAATTACATACGAAGTCAAGCTCGAGGAATAACTTTGGCAACAAGGTGTACAAGGAGTCAGGTTTTGATCCTATGGAACTATGGGTTATGGCCCACCATGTGTGTTAAAGTAGAAGGAGCGGTGACATCTTGCACGATCATGATAGCAAGGCGTGTCAGAGGGTAGTCTATCAGTTATGTCAGCAACAACGTTGGTACCAAGGGCGAGGGACAAGAGAACCATTTTCCTGCTCGTTGAACGAGGCGGACCAATAGGCAAGGTTCTCGTCCATCGGTGGTCACCGGAATGCTATCAACAAAAGCAACAGGGTCTTACTGACACAGTTGTTCACCAAGGTGTTTACATAATCAGAAGAATATTACTGCTTAGATCATATAGATCACCAGAAAGGTTAAAAAAACAATGGAAAGGAAAAGGTGATCTTCATATTAAACAGAACAATGGAAAGGAAAATGTGTTTAAACACAAATCTCAGGGGTATATCCTTCCCAAGGACAAACAGAGCATGATATCCATGACAGGATATAACGTAGAAAACCTTTTAGGAAAGGGGAGAGAAATTTCATGACATTACCCATACAACGTTGTTTGGATAATTGATAAAGAGAATTTAGCATTGTGCTTCAAATGCTCTTATTGATGATCGGAGTAGCACAGACATGCTTCAAGATAGCATTGACATGGTCTTCAAGCAAAGGTCAGCTTTGGATACATGAAGGATTCATCAGGAACAACTGGTGGAATAAGTCTTACAATTTCCTCATGGAAGAGTGTTTAACCTGGCTGAAAAGGAAACTATAACAATAGAGCCTCCGGCCAGGTGTGCTAGGCATGACATCACCTTACCGGGTCATATAAAGACCAATGTTATAACTCTTGAAAATATATTCCAACCATCATATCTGACCGAGATTTAGATCTGATTGGTGTTAGGATACCTCCTACTCCGGATGCCTGAGAAGAAAAAGGTGTGACACAAATTGACGAGATGACATTGTAAGATCCTCGGGAAATGAACTATGGAAGTGAGTTCTGAAACAAGAGTTCATCATTAAACCAAGGAAATGACGAGGGGGTGGCTGATGGACTCAGCGACAATTCACCGAGATTAACAAAAGATGATTTCCGCAATTATGTGAACAAGGAGATAACATTTGTTAGATCAAATGATATAATGATGTATGCTCGAGGAAAACATACACAATTAAACATTGGTTGAAAGGTGCACCCGAATTATGGGCTTAGGTAGCAAGATCAATGTTAGAATGGTGTTTCGACAACCAAAGTCTTAGAATGGAACTATCAATCATTAACTTCAATGTAATAGGGTTGCTAGAAGTACAGAATCCAAGCAACACCATTCACTTGTTGGTATCCCGGTTAGAATAAACACGGGAAGCAAGAAAAGAATGGTGATCGTGATAAGTATCACTTGTATCAAGAATTCTCAAGTGGTGGTGAAATTAACACGACATTCTTGACATAAAAGATGGTAATACTCCAAGGTAAAGAAGAGCAATTGCTGGATAGCAAGGAACTCAAGGTATAACACAAAACACAAACAAGTTTGTGTTGGAGGGAAGGCAGTAGAGTGGTCGATGATCACACTAATCATCGAGGGCAAGGATGGTCTTTCTCAACATAAATTCAATTGATATCCTGCAAAAGCTCAGAATGCTGATGATTGATACGTCTCCAACGTATCTATAATTTTTGATTGCTCCATGCTATATTATCTTCTGGTTTGGACATTATTGGGCTTTATTATTCACTTTCATATTATTTTTGGGACTAACCTATTAATCGGAGGCCCAACCCAGAATTGCTGTTTTTTGCCTATTTCAGAGTTTCGCAGAAAAAGAATATCCAACGGAGTCCAAACGGAATGAAACCTTCGGGAACGTGATTTTTGGAATGAACATGATCCAGGAGACTTGGACCCTACGTCAAGAAACAAAAGAGGAAGCCACGAGGTAGGGGGGTGCGCCTACCCCCCCAGGCGCGCCCTCCACCCTCGTGGGCCCCCTGTTGCTCCACCGACGTACTCCTTCCTCCTATATATACCTACGTACCCCCAAACGATCAGATACGGAGCCAAAAACCTAATTCCACCACCGCAACCTTCTATACCCATGAGATCCCATCTTGGGGCCTGTTCCGGAGCTCCGCCGGAGGGGGCATCGATCACGGAGGGCTTTTACATCGACACCATAGCCCCTCCGATGAAGTGTGAGTAGTTTACCTCAGACCTTCGGGTCCATAGTTAGTAGCTATATGGCTTCTTCTCTCTTTTTGGATCTCAATACAATGTTCTCCCCCTCTCTCATGGAGTTCTATTCGATGTAATCTTCTTTTGCGGTGTGTTTGTTGAGACCGATGAATTGTGGGTTTATGATCAAGATTATCTATGAACAATATTTGAATCTTCTGAATTCTTTTATGTATGATTGGTTATCTTTGCAAGTCTCTTCGAATTATCAGTTTGGTTTGGCCAACTAGATTGATCTTTCTTGCAATGGGAGAAGTGCTTAGCTTTGGGTTCAATCTTGCGGTGTCCTTTCCCAGTGACAGTAGGGGCAGCAAGGCACGTATTGTATTGTTGCCATCGAGGATAATAAGATGGGGTTTTTATCATATTGCATGAATTGATCCCTCTACATCATGTCATCTTGCTTAAGGCGTTACTATGTTCTTATGAACTTAATACTCTAGATGCATGCTGGATAGCGGTCGATGTGTGGAGTAATAGTAGTAGATGCAGGCAGGAGTCGGTCTACTGTCTCGGACGTGATGCCTATATACATGATCATACCTAGATATTCTCATAACTATGCTCAATTCTGTCAATTGCTCAACAGTAATTTGTTCACCCACCGTAAAATACTTATGCTCTTGAGAGAAGCCACTAGTGAAACCTATGGCCCCCGGGTCTATCTTCATCATATTAATCTTCCAACACTTAGTTATTTCCGTTGCTTTTTACTTTGCTTTTATTTTACTTTGCATCTTTATCATAAAAATACCAAAAATATTATCCTATCATATCTATCAGATCTCACTCTCGTAAGTGACCGTGTAGGGATTGACAACCCCTTATCGCGTTGGTTGCGAGGATTTATTTGTTTTGTGTTGGTGCGAGGGACTCGCGCGTAGCCTCCTATTGGATTGATACCTTGGTTCTCAAAAATTGAGAGAAATACTTACGCTACTTTGCTGCATCACCCTTTCCTCTTCAAGGGAAAACCAACGCAGTGCTCAAGAGGTAGCAAGAAGGATTTCTGGCGCCGTTGCCGGGGAGGTGTACGCAAAAGTCAACATACCAAGTACCCATCACAAACCCTTATCTCCCGCATTACATTATTTGCCATTTGCCTCTTGTTTTCCTCTCCCCCACTTCACCCTTGCCGTTTTATTCGCCCTCTCTTTTTTGTTCACCTCTTTTTCGCTTGCTTTTTGTTTGCTCGTGTGTTGGATTGTTTGTTTGTCACAATGGCTCAAGATAATACCAAACTGTGTGACTTTAGCAATACCAAAAATAATGATTTCCTTAGCACTCCGATTGCTCCTCTTACCGATACTGAATCTTGTGAAATCAATGCTGCTTTGTTGAATCTTGTTATGAAAGATCAATCCGCCAGCCTTCCTGGTGAAGATGCGCTACTCATCTAAATAGCTTCGTTGATTTGTGTGATATGCAAAAGAAGAAAGATGTGGATAATGATATTGTTAAATTGAAGCTATTTCCTTTTTCTCTTAGAGATCGTGCTAAAGCTTGGTTTTCGTCTTTGCCTAAAAATAGTATTGATTCTTGGAATAAGTGCAAAGATGCTTTTATCTCTAAGTATTTTCCTCCCGCTAAGATCATCTCTCTTAGAAACGATATTATGAATTTTAAGCAACTTGATCATGAACATGTTGCACAAGCTTGGGAGAGGATGAAATTAATGATACGTAATTGCCCCACTCATGGTTTGAATTTGTGGATGATTATACAAATTTTTTATGCCGGATTGAATTTTGCTTCTAGAAATCTTTTAGATTCGGCCGCGGGAGGCACTTTTATGGAAATCACCTTAGGAGAAGCTACTAAAATCCTAGATAATATTATGGTTAATTATTCTCAATGGCACACTGCAAGATCTACTAATAAAAAAGTGCATGCGATAGAAGAAATTAATGTTTTGAGTGGAAAGATGGATGAACTTATGAAATTATTTTCTAGTAAGAGTGTTTCTTCTGATCCTAATGATATGCCTTTGTCTACCTTGATTGAGAATAATACTGAATCTATGGATGTGAATTTTGTTGGTAGGAATAATTTTGGTAACAACGCGTATAGAGGAAACTTTAATCCTAGGCCTTATCCTAGAAATTCCTCTAATAATTATGGTAATTCCTACAACAATTCTTATGGAAATTTTAATAATATGCCCTTTTAATTTGAGACTAGTGTTAAGGAACTTATGAATTCGCAAAAGAATTTCAATGCTTTGCTTGAAGAGAAATTGCTTAAAGTTGATGAATTGGCTAGGAACGTTGATAGAATTTCTCTTGATGTTGATTCTTTAAAACTTAGATCTATTCCTCCTAAGCATGATATCAATGAGTCTCTCAAAGCCATGAGAATTTCCATTGATGAGTGCAAAGAAAGAACCGCTAGGATGCGTGCTAAGAAAGATTGTTTTATGAAAGCGTGTTCTTCAAATTTCTATGAAAATAAAGATGAAGATCTAAAAGTTATTGATGTGTCCCATATTAAATCTTTGTTTTGCAATATGAATCTTGATAATTATGGGACTGAATATGATCCACCTTTACCTAGAAGGCGTTCCAAAAATTCGGAGTTTTTAGATATTGATGCAAAAATTGGTAAAAGTGGGATTGAAGAGACATTAGAAGCTAATAAACCCACTATTTTGGATTTCAAGGAATTTAATTATGATAATTGCTCTTTGATAGATTGTATTTCCTTGTTGCAATCCGTTCTAAATTCTCCTTGTGCTTATAGTCACAATAAAGCTTTTACTAAACATATCGTTGATGCTTTGACGCAATCTTATGAAGAAAAACTTGAGTTGGAAGTATCTATCCCTAGAAAACTTTATGATGAGTGGGAACCTACTATTAAAATTAAATTAAAGATCATGAGTTCTATGCTTTATGTGATTTGGGTGCTAGTGTTTCCACTATTCCCAAAACTTTGTGCGATTTGCTAGGTTTCCGTGATTTTGATGATTGCTCTTTAAACTTGCACCTTGCGGATTCCACTATTAAGAAACCTATGGGAAGAATTAATGATGTTCTTATTGTTGCAAATAGGAACTATGTGCCCGTAGATTTTATTGTTCTTGATATAGATTGCAATCCTTCATGTCCTATTATTCTTGGTAGACCTTTCCTTAGAACGATTGGTGCAATTATTGATATGAAGGAAGGGAATGTTAGATTCCAATTTCCATTAAATAAGGGCATGGAACACTTCCCTAGGAAGAAAATAAAATTACCATATGAATCTATCATGAGAGCCACTTATGGATTGCCTACCAAAGATGGCAACACCTAGATCTATCCTTGCTTTTATGCCTAGCTAGGGGCGTTAAACGATAGCGCTTGTTGGGAGGCAACCCAATTTTATTTTTAGTTTTTTGCTTTTTGCTTCTGTTTAGGAATAAATATTTGATCTAGCCTCTGGTTAGATGTGCTTTTATGTTTTAATTAGTGTTGGTGCCAAGTTAAACCTATGGGATCTTCTTGGATGATAGTTATTTGATCTTGCAGTAATTTCCAGAAACTTTCTGTTCACGAAAATAATTGTTAAAAATCACCAGAACGTGATAAAATAGTGATTCCAATTGCTGCTTATCAATAAATAAATTTCCTAGGTCTTCCTATTTTTGCTGATGTTTTGGAGTTCCAGAAGTTTGCGTTAGTTACAGATTACTACAGACTGTTCTGTTTTTGACAGATTCTGTTTTTCGTGTGTTGTTTGCTTATTTTGATGAATCTATGGCTACTAAAATAGTTTATAAACCATAGAGAAGTTGGAATACATTAGGTTTAACACCAATATAAATAAAGAATGAGTTCATTACAGTACCTTGAAGTGGTCTTTTGTTTTCTTTCGCTAACAGAGCTCACGAGATTTTCTGCTGAGTTTTGTGTTGTGAAGTTTTCAAGTTTTGGGTAAAAGATTTGATGGATTATGGAACAAGGAGTGGCAAGAGCCTAAGCTTGGGGCTGCCCATGGCACCCCCAAGATAATCTAAGGACACCATTAAGCCAAAGCTTGGGGATGCCCCGGAAGGCATCCCCTCTTTCGTCTACTTCCATCGGTAACTTTACTTGGAGCTATATTTTTATTCACCACATGATATGTGTTTTGTTTGGAGCGTCTTGTATTATTTGAGTCTTTATTTGTTAGTTTACCACAATCATCCTTGCTGTACACACCTTTTGAGAGAGACACACATGATTCGGAAATTATTAGAATACTCTATGTGCTTCACTTATATCTTTTGAGTTATATAGTTTTGCTCTAGTGCTTCACTTATATCTTTTAGAGCACGGTGGTGGATTTGTTTTATAGAAACTATTGATCTCTCATGCTTCACTTATATTATTTGGAGAGTCTTAAAATAGCATGGCAATTTGCTTTAATTAATATCATGCAAAATTTGATGCTTGATAATTGTTTTGAGATATAAAGGTGGTAATATCATAGTTGTACTAGTTGAGTAATTGTGGAATTGAAAAATACATGTGTTGGAGTTTGTGATTCCCGTAGCATGCACGTATGGTGAACCGTTATGTAACGAAGTCGGAGCATGAAGTATTTGTTGATTGTCTTCCTTTGTGTGGCGGTCGGGATCGCGCGATGGTTAACTCCTACCAACCCTTCCCCTAGGAGCATGCGTAGTAGTACTTTGCTTCGAGGGCTAATAAATTTTTGCAATAAGTATATGAGTACTTTATGACTAATGTGAGTCCATGGATTATACGCACACTTACCTTTCCACAATTTTCTAGCCTCTTCGGTACCGCACATTGCCCTTTCTCACCTTGAGAGTTGGTGCAAACTTCGCCGGTGCATCCAAACCCCGTGATATGATACGCTCTATCACACATAAACCTCCTTATATCTTCCTCAAAACAGCCACCATACCTACCTATCATGGCATTTCCATAGCCATTCCAAGATATATTTCCATGCAACTTTCCACTGTTTCATTTATCATGACATGATCCATCATTTTCAGATTGCTTTGCATGATCATGTAGTTGACATTGTATTTGTGGCAAAGCCACCGTTCATAATTCTTCTATACATGTCGCTCTTGATTCATTGCATATCCCGGTACACCACCGGAGGCATTCATATAGATTCATATTTTGTTCTAAGTATTGAGTTGTAATTCATGAGTTGTAAGTAAATAAAAGTGTGATGATCATCATTATTAGAGCATTGTCCCAAGTGAGGAAAGGATGATGGAGACTATGATTCCCCCACAAGTCGGGGTTGGACCGGGGTATTGCTCTGCAGAAGACAAGTGCTTAAACTTGCACGAGAAATGGTATTTAAAGGAGAACATGGTCGGAACCACGATTGCAAAGGATCAATTCACCGATACCAAATGATATTATATCAAGGAAATAGTTATTATTACAAGAAGCTTCCATGATAGGATCTACATCGTGTCCATGGGCATGAACACAAGCTCAAGGTCGACTCCCACTTCTTCAATGTATAACCTTCCATTCACCTCTCGCTTTTCGAAAATGACATTAGTTGTTGAAAGTTTTACCTGGTGCAATACCAGATAAGTATGACCCGTGAAATCTTTCGGGTTCACACAGATTAAGGAAGGCATAGGTTCAACCCACCGGGGCATCGTAGAAAGATATACCACAAACTTCAGGAGTAAATAACACAAGCTCGAAAGTAGAGCATGGTTGACAAAGCAGAGGATACAATTTACCAAAGGCATTATGTATCCGAGGAAAGGCTCACAGGCTTATTGCATATGAAGGACGCTGTCGGATAAAATCCAACAAAGGATCTGGTGGTCCACAAGGGATCTGACGTGAGCATCGGTACTCCACTAGAGGAAGAAGAATGCAAGGAGATCAGATTATAGAAACAACTGACTAACTCAAAGCTCAAATGCAAAGAAATTATGATTTCCAAATCAAGGGATCCGAAGCAATGCTCTGATTAGGGATGGATAAGTTGAATAGCCTTAGGGGTACAATCGACGGCAATTGGATTGGTTGAGAACCAGCTCGCGTTTAAAATGACGTCTGAGCCGGAAGGATAATTTTCAGGGAATAACTGATGATTGCGTGCATTCACACACATGTTGAATCAACAGGATCAAAATGTCAATCACAAGGATTTTAATGGTTATTGCTAGACAAATGGAATTGTCCAGACTGCAAGAAGACAAGTATTTGCAGAGCAATAGTTGGCAAAGGAGTACCGGAAGATCGGGTAGTATTTCAATGCATCTAGTGAATCCTATGAACAACTAGTAATGAACGGTTCCTCGATAAGTGTGAAGAAACAAATTGTAAGGATATTTTTTTTGCGGCAAGGAACCGCAAGGCAGTGGCACAAGGGATTCTTGGAGCAACGACGAGTATTACAGGGTATCTTGTAATAACAAGACCAACTGGGGATGAATGTAAGAATGGCAAGGGCATGTAGTTATCCATAAGGGTTGACGGTGGAAGGGGAATTGCAAAAGCGATGAGCACAAGTTCTCGGTAAAACATCGGAGAGTATCTTCGGAGTCTTCTGATAAAGCAGGCGATCATCTGGAATGTAAGGCGCTCCGGGAGAAATTATTATTGGGAACCTAGAGTCACAGCTAGTAAAATCGTTTAACCCGAATAGAAGAGATGTTAGAGTCCCAGAGTATAGGTCAAGGAATAAAAGATCCTAATACCACCCAATGGCGACGTGGGCCCATGGGCCGCACATCCATGTTAGTAAAACAGTTTTCATCGACTAGACTCAACTTCGCCCAAGGAGTTTGGAAGGGGGATTCCTACAGTCAGTCGGCTCTGATACCAACTTGTGACGCCCCCGATTCGATCGTACACTAATCATACACGCAAACATGTACGATCAAGATCAGGGACTCACGGGAAGATATCACAACACAACTCTAAAAATAAAATAAGTCATACAAGCATCATAATACAAGCCAGGGGCCTCGAGGGCTCGAATACAAGTTCTCGATCATAGACGAGTCAGCGAAAGCAACAATATCTGAGTACAGACATAAGTTAAACAAGTTTGCCTTAAGAAGGCTAGCACAAACTGGGATACAGATTGAAAGAGGCGCAGGCCTCCTGCCTAGGATCCTCCTACACTACTCCTGGTCGTCATCAGCGGCCTGCACGTAGTAGAAGGCACCCTCGGTGTAGTAGGAGTCGTCGTCGACGGTGGCGTCTGGCTCCTGGGCTCCAACATCTGGTTGCGACAACCAGGTAGAAGGGAAAGGGGGAAAAAGAGGTAGAAAAGCAACCATGAGTACTCATCCAAAGTACTCGCAAGCAAGGAGCTACACTACATATGCATGGTATATGTGTAAAGGGCCATATCAGTACTGAACTGCAGAAAGCCAGAATAAGAGGGGGATAGCTAATCCTGTCGAAGACTACGCTTCTGGCTGCCTCCATCTTGCAGCATGTAGAAGAGAGTAGATGGTAAGTTCACCAAGTAGCATCGTATAGCATAATCCTACCCGGCGATCCCCTCCTCGTCGCCCTGTTAGAGAGCGATCACCGGGTTGTATCTGGCACTTGGAAGGGTGTGTTTTATTAAGTATCCGGTTCTAGTTGTCATAAGGTCAAGGTACAACTCCGGGTCGTCCTTTTACCGAGGGACACGGCTATTCGAATAGATAAACTTCCCTGCAGGGGTGCACCACATAACCCAACACGCTCGATCCCATTTGGCCGGACACACTTTCCTGGGTCTTGCCCGGCCTTGGAAGATCAACACGTCGCAGCCCCACCTAGGCACAACGGAGAGGTCAGCACGCCGGTCTAAATCCTATGCGCGCAGGGGTCTGGGCCCATCGCCCATTGCACACCTGCACGTTGCGTACGCGGCTGGAGAGCAGACCTAGCAACCTCCATTTCAAAGGAAGTTGTGTTACGCGGTCCAACCCGGCGCGCGCCGCTCAGTCGCTGACGTCACGAAGGTTTCGGCTGATACCAAGACGTCGAGTGCCCATATGTTTCCCGTGTAGTTGGTTAGTGCGTATAGACCAAATGGCAGACTCAGATCAAATACCCAGAACTCGTTAAGCGTGTTATTTTGAAGTAACCGCGGACGTCGACCAGGGCCAGGCCCACCTCTCTCCTAGGTAGTCTCAACCTACCCTAGCGCTCCGCCACAAAGTAATAGTCGGGGGCCGTCGGGAACCCAGGCCCACCTCTACCGGGATGGAGCCACCTGCCCCTTCAGCCCCCATCTCCGAACAGTATCATAAGTAATGTAATAGTATAAAGTATAGAGCCCGTGATCACCTCCCGAAGTGATCACGGCCCAGTAGTATAGCATGGCAGACGAACAAGAGTGTAGGGCCACTGATGGAACACTAGCATCCTATACTAAGCATTTAGGATTGCACGTAAGGGTAACACTGTAGCAACAATGACAGGCTATACAGCAGAATAGGATTAACCGAAAGCAGTAACATGCTACACTACTCTAGTGCAAGCAGTAGAGAGAAGGAATAGGCGATATCTGGTGATCAAAGGGGGGCTTGCCTGGAAGCTCTGGCAAGGAGAGGTTGTCGTCGATGTAGTCGATCACGGGGGTATCGGCAGCGGTCTCGGGGTCTACCGGAAAGAAGTAACGGAGGGGGAACACAATAAATAATAGAGCAATCAAAGCATCACAAAGTATAATAGGGCAATACGCAGTGCTAGGGGTGACCTAATGCAGTACTAGGCGATACTGGCGAAGGGGGGAAACATCCGGGAAAGTATTCCCGGTGTTTCGCGTTTTCGAACAAACGAACTAGAGGGGGAAAGTTGCATGTTCGCTATGCTAGGGATGTGTGGCTGACAAGCGGACTACATATTTGGATTCGTCTCGTCGTTTTGAGCAACTTTCATGTACAAAGTATTTTCATCCGAGTTACGGTTTATTTTCTATGATTTATCAAAGTTTTAGGCATTTTTGAAATTTATTTAATTACTTAAATCGAACATTATCCAGAACAGTGAAAGGTGATGTCAGCATGACATCATCATGATGTCAGCAGGTCAAACCCCGCTGACCAGAGTCAAACTTGGCCTGTGGCTCCAGTGGGACCCACCTGTCATTGAGACAGAGGTGAAATAGGGTTTATTTTAAACTAATTAGGATTAGTTAAGTGTGGGCCCCATTAGTCAGTGACATATTAGTGTGATAATTAACTAATTAGGTTAATTAATTAGGGTTAATTAATTAATATATTATTTATTATTTTGTTTTTATTTTTTATTTTTATAATTCTTCTTTTCTTTTCTGAAGGCGGGCCCTACGTGTCATAGAAACAAGGGCCTATCGGGCAGGGTTAGCAGGTAGCGGGTAGCGGGCGCTGGCGAAACGGGGCGAAGCCCCGGGGTGCGGGTGTAGCCCGCCCAGGCGGCGCGGGAGAGCTGGGCGCGGGCGCCGGCGGCCAGGGGCCACACGAGCGCCGGCCGGAACAGGACGACAGGGTGGAGGGGACCGGAGCAATAGTTGGCAAAGGAGCACCGGAAGATCGGGCAGTATTTCAATGCATCTAGTGAATCCTATGAACAACTAGTAATGAACGGTTCCTCGATAAGTGTGAAGAAACAAATCGTAGGGATATTTTTTTTGCGGCAAGGAACCGCAAGGCAGTGGCACAAGGGATTCTTGGAGCAACGACGAGTATTACAGGGTATCTTGTAATAACAAGACCAACTGGGGATGAATGTAAGAATGGCAAGTGCATGTAGTTATCCATAAGGGTTGACGGTGGAAGGGGAATTGCAAAAGCGATGAGCACAAGTTCTCGGTAAAACATCAGAGAGTATCTTCGGAGTCTTCTGATAAAGCAGGCGATCATCTGGAATGTAAGGCGCTCCGGGAGAAAGTATTATCGAGAACCTAGAGTCACAGCTAGTAAAATCGTTTAACCCGAATAGAAGAGATGTCAGAGTCCCATAGTATAGGTCGAGGAATAAAAGATCCTAATACCACCCAATGGCGACGTGGGCCCATGGGACGCACAGCCATGTTAGTAAAACAGTTTTCATCGACTAGACTCAACTTCGGCCAAGGAGTTTGGTAGGGGGATTCCTACAGGAAGTCGGCTCTGATACCAACTTGTGACGCCCCCGATTCGATCGTACACTAATCATACACGCAAACGTGTATGATCAAGATCAGGGACTCACGGGAAGATATCACAACACAACTCTAAAAATAAAATAAGTCATACAAGCATCATAATACAAGCCAGGGGCCTCGAGGGCTCGAATACAAGTGCTCGATCATAGACGAGTCAGCGGAAGCAACAATATCTGAGTACAGATGTAAGTTAAACAAGTTTGCCTTAAGAAGGCTAGCACAAACTGGGATACAGATCGAAAGAGGCGCAGGCCTCCTGCCTGGGATCCTCCTAAACTACTCCTGGTCGTCGCCAGCGGCCTGCACGTAGTAGAAGGCACCCTCGGTGTAGTAGGAGTCGTCGTCGATGGTGGCGAAGACTACGCTTCTGGCAGAATAAGAGGGGGATAGCTAATCCTGTCGAAGACTACGCTTCTGGCAGCCTCCATCTTGCAGCATGTAGAAGAGAGTAGATGGTAAGTTCACCAAGTAGCATCGTATAGCATAATCCTACCCGGCGATCCCCTCCTCGTTGCCCTGTTAGAGAGCGATCACCGGGTTGTATCTGGCACTTGGAAGGGTGTGTTTTATTAAGTATCTGGTTCTAGTTGTCATAAGGTCAAGGTACAACTCCGGGTCGTCCTTTTACCGAGGGACACGACTATTCGAATAGATAAACTTCCCTGCAGGGGTGCACAACATAACCCAACACGCTCGATCCCATTTGGCCGGACACACTTTCCTGGGTCATGCCCGACCTCGGAAGATCAACATGTCGCAGCCCCACCTAGGCACAACAGAGAGGTCAGCACGCCGGTCTAAATCCTGTGCACGCAGGGGTCTGGGCCCATCGCCCATTGCACACCTGCACATTGCGTCCGCGGCCGGGGAGCAGACATAGTAACCTCCATTTCAAAGGAAGTTGCGTTACGTGGTCCAACCCGGCGCGCGCCGCTCAGTTGCTGACGTCACGAAGGCTTCGGCTGATACCACGACGTCGAGTGCCAATATCTTTCCCGCGTAGTTGGTTAGTGCGTATAGACTAAATGGCCAGACTAAGATCAAATACCCAGAACACGTTAAGCGTGTTATTTTGAAGTAACCGCGGACGCCGACCAGGGCCAGGCCCACCTCTCTCCTAGGTAGTCTCAACCTGTCCTGTCGCTCCGCCACAAAGTAATAGTCGGGGGCCATCGGGAACCCAGGCCCACCTCTACCGGGATTGAGCCACCTGCCCCTTCAGCCCCCATCTTCGAACAATATCATAAGTAATGTAACGTTATAAAGTATATAGCATATGCCCGTGATCACCTCCCGAAGTGATCACGACCCAGTAGTATAGCATGGCAGACGGGCAAGAGGGTAGGGCCACTGATGGAACACTAGCATCCTATACTAAGCATTTAGGATTGCAGGTAAGGGTAACACAGTAGCAACAATGACACACCATGCAGCAGAATAGGATTAACCGAAAGCTGTAACATGCTACACTACTCTAGTGCAAGTAGTAGAGAGAAGGAATAGGTGATATCTGGTGATCAAAGGGGGGGCTTGCCTGGAAGCTCTGGCAAGGAGAGGTCGTCGTCGATGTAGTCGATCACGGGGGTATCGGTAGCGGTCTCAGGGTCTACTGGTAAGAAGTAACGGAGGGGGAACACAATAAATAACAGAGCAATCAAAGCATCACAAAGTATAATAGGGCAATACGCGGTGCTAGGGGTGACCTAACGCAGTACTAGGTGATACTGGCGAAGGGGGAAAACATCCAGGAAAGTATTCCCGGTGTTTCGCGTTTTCGGACAGACGGACTAGAGGGGGAAAGTTGCATGTTCGCTATGCTGGGGATGTGTGGCTGACAAGCGCACTGCATATTTGGATTCGTCTCTTCGTTCTGAGCAACTTTCATGTACAAAGTATTTTCATCCGAGTTACGGTTTATTTTCTATGATTTATCAAAGTTTTAGGCATTTTTGAAATTTATTTAATTACTTAAATCGAACATTATCCAGAACAGTGAAAGGTGATGTCAGCATGACATCATCATGACGTCAGCACGTCATACCCAGCTGACCAGAGTCAAACTTGGCCTGTGGGTCCAGTGGGACCCACCTGTCATTGAGACAGAGGTGAAATAGGGTTTATTTTAAACTACTTAGGATTAGTTAAGTGTGGGCCCCATTAGTCAGTGACATATTAGTGTGATAATTAACTAATTAGTTTAATTAATCAGGTTTAATTAATTAATCAGGTTTGATTAATTAATACATTATTTATTATTTTGTTTTTATTATTTTTATAATTCTTCTTTTCTTTTATGAAGGCGGGCCCTACGTGTCATAGACACAAGGGCCTATCGGGCAGGGTTAGCGGGTAGCGGGCGCTGGCGAAACGGGGCGAAGCCCCGGGGTGCGGGTGTAGCCCGCCCAGGCGGCGCGGGGGAGCTGGGCGCGGGCGCCGCGGCCAGGGGCCACACGAGCGCCGGCCGGAACAGGACGGCAGGGTGGAGGGGACCGGAGCCGTGGGCGCTCTAGCGGGACTGGCCGGAGCTGCGATGCCAGGGGGTGTGCAGGCGAGGCAGGAAGGGGCGTGGGGGCGAGGTCGGGCCACGGCAACTGCGGGAATCCAGGGGCGCGGGCGCCGAACGCAGCCGCGGGGGCGATGGCCACGACGCGAGCATGCAAGGGTGGTCGCGTTGGCGCAGAGCGGGCAGGGGTTGTCGCGGGCATGCGATTGGAGGCGGGCCGTGGCAGACGCGCGCGACGCAGTTGGGAGCTGGCGCTGGCAGATGAGGCGCGGCGCGCGCTTGGTTGAGGGAGCGAGCCGGGCGCGGCCCTGGGTAGTAGCAGGCGTGGGTGAACGTGCCCGTGCTGGAGCGCGCCAGTGGCGACAGCGCGCGGCGGTGATGCTTCGGATCGATGCCTCCGGTGTCCAATTGGACGACCGCGAGGTCCTAAGGGCAGCGTGCATCAAGAGAGAGAGGGGGGAGGAAGCGAGAGCTCACGTTGAGCCGGTAGGGAAAAGGGTAGCGGGGGTCGGGGTGGTCGATGGGGACGACGGCGTCGGAGGACGCAGACCGGCGGGGAGGAGGACGGAGACAACGGGCGACGTCGGGGAGGCAGGCCGGCGAGGGAGGCGTGGTCGAGGCGACCTCCAGCGGCGTCAGGGGCGACGGGCGACGGCGTCGAGTCGCGGGCGGGGAACGACGCGGTGGGATCGTGCCCCCGATCTCGATCCAGATCGGGGGGAAGGGAGAGAGCGAGTGGGGGTGGGAGTGGGTGTCGGCGCTAGGTCACGGGGAGGGGAGGAGGCCTAGTAGGCCAGGGGGTGCAGGACTGGGTCGCCTGGGCCGACCGGCCCCTTCGGCCAACAGGGCCAGGGCCCAGTCGGGGGGGGGGGGTTGTCTCTTATTTATCTTTGTTTTCTTTTTATTTAATTTTTTTGTTTCTATTTTCTTTTAGTTACACATTAATTTTAGTTTAGTAAAATATGACAATAGCCCCTAAAGTAATGTTCTAGAATAACCCACTGTCATGAAAAGTTTTTACCCCGAATTAAAATAGTTTAGCAATTTATAAAATACCAAAGGCATTTATATAATTGTCTTTGCTACTGTTTAAATCATTTTAGAGTATTTGAACATTTTATAAAAGTGTAGTGTCTCCGCCATAATTACCTATGCATTATTTGGCTCACTCCGAACATTTTAGTTTTAATATTTGAAAACTTTTATTGTTTGCCTTTAATTAAAATTTGAATTTGAATCGTTTCGAACTAACGTGAGTTTATTAACAGATATCGAGGTGACGTGGCACCATTAGTAGAGGGTTACTGTGGCTTAATTATCCGGGCGTCACAATCATATTCTCATGAACATTAAAATCATTACCAAGAAACGATAGTACCTGGTAATTTAATTGGCGTGCGCGAGCTCTAGTAATATGTCCAGTATATGTAGCAGTAGGGGTTGTGGGTATAAGTTTTTTAGTGATGTCCTCATCATCCCCCTTCTTGCATTGAAGTTGTCCTTGATGGAAGCTCATCTTCCTCACCCAAGTAAGGCTTCAAATCTGCAATGTTAAAAGTGGGACTATGCCCAAAATTTGCATGTAGCTCAAGTTTATATGCATTATCATTTGTTTTATCTAACACCTTAAAAGGACCACCAGCACATGGCATTAGCTTTGACTTGCGCAAATCAGGAAACCTATCCTTACGCAAATGTAACCAAACAAGATCTCCAGGTGCAAAGGCAACACGTTTTCTACCGTTATCTCCAACAAGTTTATATTTAGCATTCATGCGCTCAATATTTTCCTTAGTTAACTCATGCATTTTTAAGATCAATTCAGCACGTTGTTTAGCATCAAAATTAACCTTCTCCGAAGATGGAAGAGGCAACAAATCAATGGGTGCATGAGGTAGGAAACCGTACACAATCTCAAAAGGGCACATCTTAGTAGTAGAATGCAATGAACGATTATAAGCAAATTCAATATGAGGCAAGTATTCTTCCCACATTTTAAGGTTATGCTTCAAAATAGCCCTAAGCATAGTAGACAAATTCTATTGGCTACTTCAGTTTGTCCGTCAGTTTGGGGGTGACATGTAGTACTATAAAGCAATTTAGTCCCCAACTTAGCCCATAAACATCTCCAAAAGTGGCTAGGACATTTAGTGTCACGATCTGAAACAATTGTACTTGGAACACCATGCAAGCTAATTATTTCATGAAAGAACAAATCATCAACATTAGTAGCATCATCACTTTTATGACATGGTATAAAGTGTGCTGTTTTCGAGAATCTATCCACGACAACAAATATGCTATCCCTCCCCTTCTCTGTTCGAGGTAAACCAAAAACAAAGTACGTAGATATATCCTCCCATGGAACACTAGGTATAGGCAAAGGCATATATAAACCATGAGGATTGAGTCGTGACTTAACTTTTTGACATGTAGTGCAGCGAGTAACAAAACACTCAACATCCCGTCTCATCTTTGGCCAAAAGAAATGTGTAGAAAGTACATCCTCCATCTTCTTCACGCCAAAGTGTCCCACTAATCCTCCTCCATGCGCCTCCTGCAACAACAAAAGACGAACGGAGCTAGCTGGAATGCATAGCTTGTTAGCACGGAACACAAATCCATCATTAATGATGAACTTGTTCCATGTTCTCCCTTCTTTACAATTGTACAACACAACTTTAAATTCAACATCATGCACATATTGATCTTTGATGGTCTCCAAACCAAATATTTTAAAGTCAAGTTGTGGAAGCTTAGTATAACGATGAGACAATGAATCAGTAATAACATTTTCTTTGCCCTTCTTGTGTTTAATGACATAAGGGAAAGTCTCAATGAATTCAACCCATTTAGCATGTCTACGATTCAGTTTTGCTTGACTTTTAATGTGTTTCAAACATTCATGATCAGAATGTGTAACAAATTCTTTGGGCTATAAATAATATTGCCATGTTTCCAAAGCCCGAACAAGAGCATATAATTCCTTATCATAAGTAGAATAATTCAGACTAAGCCCACTCATTTTTCAGAAAAGAATGCAACATGTTTACCATCTTGTAATAACACACCTCCTAAACCAATTCCACTAGCATCACATTCAAGCTCAAAAGTCTTATTAAAATCAGGAAGTTGGAGTAATGGAGCATGTGTTAACTTATCTTTCAATACCGTGAAGGCTTCTTCCTGTGCAGTACCCCAAACAAAAGGCACATCCTTCTTTGTAAGCTCATTGAGAGGTGTAACAATGGTGCTGAAATCTCTCACAAAACGCCTATAGAAACCAACGAGTCCAAGAAAACTCCTCACTTGTGTGACTGTTTTGGGCTCCGGCCAACTCTCAATAGCTTCAATCTTGGCTTTATCAACTTCAATTCCCTGTGGAGTAACAATATAGCCAAGAAAAGACAATCGGTCGATGCACTTCCCAAGGTTACCAAACAAACATGCATCACATAGAGCAATAAAAATATCACGTAAATGATCCGAATGTTCCTCCAGAGATCTACTATAAATTAGTATATCATCAAAGTACACTACCACAAATCGTCCAATGAAAGCACAAAAAACTTCATTCATTAATCTCATGAAAGTGCTAGGTGCATTAGTTAACCCAAAAGGCATGACTAACCACTCATATAAGCCAAACTTAGTTTTAAATGTTGTTTTCCATTCATCTCCCAATTTCATACGAATTTGATGGTATCCACTACGCAAATCAACTTTGGAGAATATTGTAGATCCACTTAACTCATCAAGCATATCATCTAGCCTAGGAATAGGATGACGATAATGAATAGTAATATTATTATCGGATCTACAATCAACACACATATGCGATGTACCATACTTTTTTGGCACAAGAATAATAGGGACAACACAAGGACTAAGGGATTCACGTATATAACGTTTGTTGAGCAGCTCCTATACTTGGCGCATAATCTCATTCATCTCCTCTAGATTGGTACGGTATGGCGCACGGTTGGGCAGTGATGCACTGGGAATTAAGTCAATCTGATGCTCAATCCCTCGAATAGGTGGTAATCCCGGTGACACGTCTTGTGGAAAGACGCCAGCAAACTCCTGCAAAATGTTAATGACAGTAGGAGGCAAAGAGGAGGGCATGTCCTCAAATGAAAAATAATGCCTCTTTGCACACAGAAGTACAGCAAATATATTTCCTAAAATCTAGATCATCAATATCATATTTGGTGGCAAGTAAACATCCGCTTTTCAATTTATTTCAGAGGCAACATGAGATGATGGTTTGTTATTAGGTTTCATTTGTTGCTCAAATTCTTTTGACACAATCTGATTTTCACTCTTGTTTTGCTCCTGTTTTGCTTTACTAGCTCTAGTAAGATCATCTTTCAAAATGTGTTTAGGAGACATAGGAAGCAAAGTAATATGTTTATCCTTTTGAACAAGAGTATACTGATTGTTTCTACCATGGTGTACAATTTTTTTATATCGAATTTCAATGGCCTACTAAGTAATAAGGAGCATGCTTGCATGGGTACCACATCACAATCAACATAATCAGCATATGTTGCGATACTAAAATGCACACGAACAATACGTGTTACCTTAACCTTGCTGTTGTTGTTGAACCATTGTATGTGGTAAGGATGAGGATGCGGTCTGGTGGTGAGAGACAACTTCTCCATCATCTCCATGCTAGCCAAGTTGTTGCAACTGCCTCCATCAATGATTACACGGACAGAACGTTCCTCCACAACTCCCTTTGTATGGAACAAATTGTGCCTCTGATTTTTCCCAGCTTGTGTTACCTGCACACACAAAACACGTTGAGCAACTAAACTTTCATACCTGCCAGCGTCTTCAACAGCCATGTATTGCGTCTCTTGTTCAGAATCATCTCCACCCTGCTTTTCACTAGCAATATGAGCCAAAGTCTCCTCATCATAGTCAGTAGCAGATTCATACCCACCATCCTCAATAACAATCATCACATGCCGAGATGGAGATTTGCTCGCATAGTGACCCTCACCCTTGCAACGACGACATATAACTTCATGTATTTGCCCCGTTGATGCCATGGATGAAGAAGGGATTTGAGCGGGACCAGAAGGTGTGCTCTTGGCGGATGGTAGTGGTGGTGTCTGTTTTCTTGTATCTCGATTGGAGTTGTCATATGAAGTAGGCAGTGCTGCAACAGGACGAGTGGAAGTAGAAGATGCATGTGGCGTCCATGATGAAGGTCGTCCTGCAAAAAAATTAGTTCGCGCCAATGCCTGCCGATCCTGCACTTCATGTTCAACTTTGCAAGCAAGATGGAATAAATGAGTGATATTATTATACTCCTTATACTCTAAAATTGTCTGAATCTCTCTATTTAATCCATCCATAAAACATGCAAGCATAGCTTCATTATCCTCAACAATACCACATCTAATCATGCCAGTTTGCAATTCCTGATAATATTCATGTACATAATTTTTTTCCTTGTCTTAAACATTGTAATTTTTGGAGTAATTTACATTGATAATATGGTGGAACCCAACAAGTATGCATGGCAATTTTCAAAGCAGCCCAAGTAGTAGGAATATTACCATGATATAATCTACAATGTTTAGACAACCAAACACATGCAAAACTAGTGAATGCACAAACAACAGCAACAACACGTCTATCCTCGGGATATTGTAAGCATGTAAAATGTTGTTCAGTTTCTAACTCCCAAGGAAGATAAACATCAGGAATGTATCTACGCTCAAATGGCAAAATATTCAACTTTAGTTTAGGGATGTGGTCATGATCTCGTACCTGAGGTGGTGGTGCAGCCCTACCATTGCGATTATTTTCATGTGGATGGCCTGGTGGTGGTGCTAGTGGTTGCACATAGTTCTGATTTTGATCAACCTCATCCTTGTAATCGCCGTCATAATCATCCTCCTCGGTAGCAGCTAGAGCCACAGAAGCATCAAAAGTAGGTGCAACGGCACCAAAAGTTTGGCTAGGCTCAAGGGGAATGAGCATTGCTTGTCCCACTTGATTTGCTTGATATGTGGGACGGGGAAGGCTTAATATATGGTAGGAAAAAGGTTGTTGTTGTTGTTGTTGTTTGGATAGAGCGATTTCCAAGAACAACATAGATGATATGTGGGACTGGGAAGGCTTAATATATGGTAGTAAAAAGGTTAGCAATAATCAAGCCAGAGATGCAAAGTTGAGTAAACGCTCAGTGACTGTACTGTGTTGGTCCTAGGCTAGACTGAGCTAGAGCCGCGAGCCTAGAACACTAACAAAATCACGGCGCTGCACGTAAACAAGGGAGGAGCACACTCTAAATCTCTTTTTTCTCCCCTTTTCACTTTTTTCTCTCTTTTTTGCTCTGCAACAATTTTTTTTCGAAGAAGTCTACCAATGGTCTAAAAATTGCCTAGCCAGAATTTTTCAGACTCTGTTTTTTTGAGTTTGGAACCATTTTTCTTCTACGGGTGGCACAGAAGTTGGGGAGTACGTCCAACATGGTCACGACATTTTTCAGACTTTGTTGTTGTAAGCTTGGATAGAGCGATTCCTAGGAACAATGTAGATGATATGTGGGACCGGGAAGGCTTAATATATGGTAGCAAAAAGGTTAGCAATAATCAAGTCAGAGATGCAAAGTTGAGTAAACACTCAACGACTGTACTGTGTAACGCCCACGATGCGGCTATATCTCCCACGTGTCGAGGCATGACTTAGAGGCATAACCACATTGTAGGTATTGTCGCAAGAAGGGTCATCTTCACACAATCCCATGTAATGAACAAGAATGGGATAACGAGAGTTGGCTTACAATCGCCACTTCACACAATACATAAATTTAATTCATACATCATCCAAAATCCACACATAGACCGACTACGGTCAAATCAAAATGAAAATAAGATAACCCCAAATGCTAGATCCCCGATCGTCCCAACTCGGCTCCACTACTGATCATCAGGAAATGAAACATAGTAACGACCACGTTCCTCGTCGAACTCCCACTTGAGCTCGGTTGCGTCATCTACACTGGTATCGTCGGCACCTGCAACTGTTTTGGTAGAATCTGTGAGTCACGAGGACTCAACAATCTCACACCCGCGAGATCAAGACTATTTAAGCTTATAGGAAAGGATGGTGTAATGAGGTGGAGCTGCAGCAAGCACTAAGCATATGTGGTGGCTAACATACGCAAATAAGAGCGAGAAGAGGAGCAACGCAATGGTCGCGAAGCTAGAAATGATCAAGAAGTGATCCTAAACTACTTACGTTCATACATAACTCAAACCGTGTTCACTTCCCGGACTCCGCCGAAAAGAGACCATCACGGCTACACACACGGTTGATGTATTGTAATTAAGTCAAGTGTCAAGTTCTCTACAACCGAACATTAACAAATTCCCATCTGCCTCATAACCGCGGGCATGGCTTTCGAAAGATAATACCCTGCAGGGGTGTCCCAACTTAGCCCATTATAAGCTCTCACGGTCAATGAAGGATAAACCTTCTCCTGGGAAGACCCGATCAGTCTCGAAATCCGAGTTTACAAGACATTTCGACAATGGTAAAACAAGACCAGCAAAGCCGCCCGAATGTGCCGACAAATCCCGATAGGAGCTGCACATATCTCGTTCTCACGGCACACCGGATAAGCGAAGCGTATAGGTACCAACGTAACCCAAGTTGCCAAGGGACGGTCCCGCACGGTGCTCTAGTTTGGACCAGCACTCAGATGAACATTGGCCTGGGGGTTTAAATAAAGATGACCCAACCGCGTAAGGAACGCAAACTCAAGGAACATAATACCGGTATGACGGAAACTAGGGCGGCAAGAGTGGAACAAAACACCAGGCATAAGGCCGAGCCTTCCACCCTTTACCAAATATATAGATGCATTAATTAAATAAGAGATATTGTGATATGCCAAAACTATCCATGGTCCAACATGGAAACAACTTCAACTTCACCTGCAACTAGCAACGCTATAAGAAGGGCTGAGCAAAAGCGGTAACTTAGCCAAACAACGGTTTGCTAGCAAAGGTTGGTTAGAGGCTTGACATGGAAATATGGGAGGCATGATATAGCAAGTGGTAGGTAGCGTAGCATAGCAATAGAACGAACAACTAGCAAAGCAAAGATAGAAGTGATTTCGAGGGTATGGTCATCTTGCCTGCAAGGTTCTCAGAGTTGTCGAAAGCTTGATCCTCGTAAGCGTACTCAACAGGTTCCTCGTTCACGAACTTGTCTCTTGGCTCTACCCACAGCAAGAACACAAGCAATGGAACCACAATCAATCACAGAAAATGCACAAGCAACATGATGCAAAACATGCATGATACGCGAGACATGATATGCGATGCGTATTCGTGCTCCGGAAGAAAAAGGATGAACAAGGCAGTAACTTGGCAAACCAAGTATGCGACTGGAAAGATGAGATGATTTTGGTCGAAATCGATATGAAGATCACCGGAAACGGATGCACGATTCTGCGATTAACAGCATGATAGCACTTAGAATACATCAAGTAACTATGCTATAGCACCCCAAGATAGCAATAAAGCATATGGCAGTAATCTACAGGAGATGCTTGACAAAAGATGAACACTGAGCTACGGCTAGATCACACAATAACAGGTTCAAACAAGCATGGCAAAAATGCAAAAGATACCAGCTTAACCGACTTGGAGAAAAATACTGAACATGGCTGAAACAGCAACAGGTAGCAATGTTCAGAGCAAGCAATCACATGCTACAGGAACTTATCATAGCAAAACAAGGCATAGCATGAATATACTAAATGCATAGAATAAAAGGCCCTTACTGACCATGAGCCAAAAAGGATCAGAAGATATGATGGCACCCATGTAAACATAGCAAGTTTCGTTAACAGCTTCCAGACATGGCAGAAAACAGAACATGGCGTTAACAGAATTATGAAGGCCTCTTTGTGAGCTCGATTCACTCATCACAAAGCAATGCATGACAAAACAAGCATACCTACAGCAAGATGGCATGTTTATGAAGCTAACCATGGCAAGAGCAAGTTCATAGCATGTATGGATCAACTACAACAACCTTGGCAAAATTGAATATCATGTTAACAATCTGCCAAGAACATTTTATAGCAAAAGTAGAGCCAGATTAAGACATGCTAGGGCACTCCATAATTGCTAACAGGGGCATGGATGGATAGAGCACAACTATATCTACAAAATATCCTTACTGAACATACCCAAAAGAAGCATGGATCTCACTGTAGACACATGGATACATGGCATCAAAATAACAGCAGTAACAGACTTAGCAAAATCCTAAGATCCACATAGATCAAAACACCTGTAGAGCTCATGCCCATAAGATGCACACATCAAATGCAACAAAAATAACAAAACATCAAGTTCTGATAAGTAACAACAGTAAACATCATATAGCACTCTTGCACCAGAGATTTGGGCATCAAGATGAACTCACACGAGCATGGCACAATGGAACAAAATGAAGAGCATCTCGTGATGAACATTTCGATATATCATGAGCATGAAGCGGAGCAGTATGCACGGAGTTATGACCGGTCAAAAAATGCAACATAATGCAATTATTTCGGGACTTAGCAGAAAACAAGGGGGGGGGGAAGTCAACCTCGAACTAGATCTGGAGGGTTCGTCGGCGCAGTCGCCGAGGATGGCCGGAGAAGAGGGAGACGACGGCCGGAGGGACGAGGGAGAGGAGGCGGCGCTCGGGCGCGGGTACCCGCGGTTGGCGGCGGCGGATCTAGAGACGAGGCCGGCGACGGAGAGGAGCTCGGGTGGCGCGCCGGCGAGGAGGAGGTGGCCGACGCGGTCGGCGGCGAGGGTTGGCGCGGCGGCGGCGACCGAGCGGCGGGGCCGGGGCGCGGGCGGCGGAGACCGGGCCGAGGTGGCCGGCCGTGGGCCTCGCGGGCCGCGGCAGGGCGCGGGGATCCGGCGAGGCGAGGTGGCGCGCCACAGTTGGTTGTGGAGGCGGCGGTGATGACATGGCGCGCCCTGATTCGTCGGGGCGACGCGGCCGGTGGACGCGTCCGGCGTGGGCGGACACGTCCGGTGGCGGAGTGGGAAGTTTGCTAGGGTTAGGGGTGGATTCATCCGCGAATTTCGGGGGAGGGGTGTTTATATAGGTAGAGGGAGCTAGGAGACTCCAAATGAGGCACGGTTTTCGCCCACACGATCGTGATCGAACAACCGAGAGCATGGAGGTGACTTAGATGGGTTATTGGGCTGTTTGGAGGGGTGTTTTGCTGCAATTCACAAAGGGCCTTTGCGGTTACCCGATTAACCGTTGGAGTATCAAACGACCTCCAAATGGAACGAAACTTGACAGGTGGTCTACCAGTGGTATCCCAAGGCCACTTGGCAAACCTCGGTCCATTCCGAGAATGTTTAACAGCCGCTCACGAAAAGAGACAAGAGGGGTGCGCCGGTGCGTGTGGGAGTGTCGGACTGCAAAACGGACAACGGGGAAAATGCTCGGATGCATGAGACGAACGCGTATGCAAATGAGATGCACATGATGACATGATATGCAATGCATGACATGAACAAAATGCAAAACAAAGACGAAACCCAACCGCGGAGGGAATATCATAACACATAGCCGAAAATGGCAAGAGTTGGAGTTACAAATATGGAAAGTTACATCCGGGGTGTTACAACACTCCACCACTATGAGAGGATCTCGTCCCGAGATCTAGGACTGAAAGAACTCCGGATATTCGGAACGGAGGTGGTCCTCGCGCTCCCAGGTGGCTTCTCGGTCGGAATGGTGCGACCACTTCACTTTCAGGAATTTGATTGACTTGTTGCGAGTCTTACGCTCAGTTTCTTCAAGAATAGCAACGTGGTGCTCATGATAAGACAGATCTTCTCTGAGGTCAATCTCTTCGAAGTTGATGGTGCGCTCAGGAGTCTTGAAGCACTTGCGAAGCTGTGACACGTGGAACACGTCGTGCACGTTCGCGAAGTTGGAAGGAAGCTCAAGTTGATAGGCGAGGTCGCCTCTTTTGCCAATGATCTGGAAAGGACCCACGTATCTAGGGGCAAGCTTCCCTTTGGTACCGAAGCGACGAGTGCCTTTCATTGGAGAGACGCGGAGGTAGACATGGTCTCCGGTCTCGAAAGCCAAGTCACGGTGCTTGCTATAATAGTAACTCTTCTGGCGCGATTGCGCGGATTTGAGATTTTCACGGATGACTTTACACATTTCTTCAGCCTCTGTGATTAAGTCATTGCCAAGAAGTTGGCGTTCACCAGTCTGTGACCAATTGAGAGGAGTACGTCACTTTCTACCATATAGAATCTCGAATGGGGCCTTGCCCGAACTCGCTTGGAAGCTGTTGTTGTAGGAGAACTCGGCATATGGAAGACAATCTTCCCACTTCATGACAAAGGAAATGACACAAGCCCTGAGCATATCTTCAAGGATTTGATTGACTCGCTCGACTTGGCCACTAGTTTGAGGATGGAAAGCTGTGCTGAAGCGAATGTTGGTGCCCATGGCCTTCTGGAAGGAGTCCCAGAACTTAGAAGTGAAGATGCTTCCACGATCTGAAGATATCAATTGTGGAATGCCGTGCAAGGAGACAATCCTAGAGGTGTATAGCTCTGCCAATTGAGCTGCTGTGATAGATTCTTTGATTGGAAGGAAATGAGCCACTTTAGTAAGCTTGTCGATGACAACGAAGATAACATCATTTCCGTGCTTGGACTTGGGAAATCCAGTCATGAAGTCCATTTTGATATGATCAAACTTCCATTCTAGGATACCAAGAGGTTGGAGGAGACCAGCTGGTCGTTGGTTTTCTGCTTTCACCCTTCGACAGACATCACATTCATTCACGAATTGAGCGATTTCTCGCTTCATTCGAGTCCACCAATATGACTGCTTGAGGTCATGGTACATCTTCGTACTTCCAGGATGAATGGAAAGAAGAGAATTGTGCGCCTCGTTCATAATGACTTTCCTTAGATCACCTTTAGGAACCACAATCCGGTCCTCGAAGAATAAAGTGTCTCTGTCATCAATGCGATAGCACTTGTATTTGGAAAGACCCTTGTCAATACCACGTTTCACTTTCTTCACCATGGTATCCAGGAGTTGTGCCTCACGAATTTGATCTTCCAAAGTAGGAGAGACTATGAGGTTGGCAAGAAAGCCTTGAGGAACAACTTGGAGATTCAGTTTGCGGAAAGCTTCACAAAGATCCGGTTGGAAGGGCTTGAGGATTAAACTATTGCAATAAGCCTTCCTGCTCAAAGCATTTGCAATGACATTGGCTTTGCCTGGAGTATATTCAATACTCGGATTGTACTCTTGAATCATCTCAACCCATCGAGTTTGCCTGAGGTTGAGGTTGGGCTGAGTGAAGATGTACTTGAGACTCTTGTGATCGGTGAATATGTCCACTTTTCTTCCCAACAAGAGATGTCTCCATGTTATTAATGCATGGACAACTGCCGCCAACTCAAGATCGTGAGTGGGATAGTTCTTTTCGTTGGGCTTCAACTAAAGAGAGGTATAGGTCACAACTTTCTTCTCTTGCATTAACACAGCACCGAGACCTTGAAGATAAGCATCACAGAAAACTTCGAATGGCTTGGATTCGTCAGGAGGAGTTAAGACAGGAGCTGTGACAAGTTTCTCTTTGAGAGTGTTGAAAGCAACGTCACACTCAGGAGTCCAGACATACTTCACATGATTCTGGAGGAGGTTGGAAAGAGGCTTTGCAATCTTAGAGAAATTCTCAACGAATCTTCGGCAATAGCTTGCAAGACCAAGGAAACTGCGGAGCTGCTTGACGTTCTGAGGAGGTTCCCAATTCACAATTGCAGACACCTTCTCGGGATTAACAGCGATGCCCTTGGCAGAGATGATATGACCAAGGTAAAGAACTTCATCAAGCCAAAACTCACATTTGGAAAACTTCGCATAGAATTGATACTCTCTGAGCTTGTCGAGCACCAATCGCAAATGTTTGGCATGATCCTTCTTATTCTTGGAGAAGACCAAGATATCATCGAGATACACTAGGACGAATTCATTGGTATAGGGGTTGAAGATGAAATTCATCATTCGAGAGAATGTTGGAGGAGCATTTACAAAGCCGAAAGACATGACAATATATTCATAAGAACCAAAGCTTGTTCTGAATGCTGTCTTGGGAATATCTTCTTCACGAATGCGAATCTGATGATAACCCGTTCGAAGGTCAAGCTTGGAGAAGACTTTAGCACCTTTAAGTTGCTCGAATAGCTCATTGATGTTGGGAAGTGGATACTTGTTCTTGATTGTCTTCTTGTTCAATGGACGGTAGTCGACACAAAGTTGGTCCGTGCCATCCTTCTTCTGGACAAAAAGAACACCACAACCCCATGGAGATGAACTTGGTCTGATCAGACCCAGATGCTCTTGTTCATCGAGCTATTTCTTCAATTCTTTCAGCTCCTTGGGTCCAAGCTTGTATGGACGCTTGCAAACGGGTTCTGTGCCAGGCTCAAGATCGATAACGAACTCAACTGGCCGGTGAGGAGGCATACCCGGAAGCTCTTCTGGAAAGACATCTTGGTACTCACAAACGACTGGAATTTGAGAAATAGCATCCAACTCGCCCTTCTCATTGAGAGAAAACAACTGAATGGTTTCATCATGAGCGGCATAGATGATAACATCCTCAGAAGAGTGTGTCAATTGAATTTCCCTGGCAGCACAATCAAGTTGAGCCTTGTGCTTAGAAAGCCAGTCCATGCCGAGAATTAGATCAATATCCGAGTCACCAAGAACAATTGGAGAAGACAAAAATTTATAGTCGCCCATCTTGATAGAGACATCAGGAATTATCGAGTTGGCTCTCATTGACTTCCCCGGAGAAACAACACCCAAATGTTTATCCAGGTAAGACCAAGTAAAATCATTCTTTGCAAAGAACGATCTTGACATGAAACAAAGCGATGCACCAGTATCAAATAAAACTTTTACATGAATATCATTAACTGAGAGATTACCCATTATAACATCAGTAGATTCCTCCGCTTGAGCTGCATTCATCATGTTCACCTTTGCAGACTTGGGATTATGCTTGACCACTGCATTGCTGGAAGATCTCACAGGAGGAGGAGGCGGAAGGCGCCTTTGGTTGAAGCACTTGTTAGCATAGTGACCTTTCTGCTGACACTTGTTGCAAGTTACCTCTGAGAGTGGACGATGATAAGGAGCATTCGACTTTGGAGCTTGATTCTGAGACTTGTTCTGATAGCCAGGGTTGGGTGGGTGGGAAGATGCATGGCCACCTTTGCTCTTCTGCTGGAAAGGCTGACGAAACGGAGGAGGAGGAGGCAACTAGAACTTCTATTGCTTAGCAGCCACTAGTGAGGAAGAAGAAGACTGAACTGCGTCCCTGACTCTCTTCTTAGAGGCCTCACACTTGAGCTGAGCAGCCTCTTGCTTCAGTGCCATGTTGTAGAAATCATCATACTTGGTCGGCTCAAAAAGCACGAGAGGTAATTGCAGATCTTCTCTGAGGCCACCTCTGAATTGATAGATCATGCTCTTTTCATCAGGAACGTCTTGCTTAGCGAAGCGAGCGAGTTTCTGAAACTGGGTATTGTATTGATACACGGACATGCTGCCTTGCTTGAGATTGCGGAACTCCTCACGCTTGCTCTCAACAACACTTTGTGGAATGTGGTGAGCTTTGTAGTCTCGGCGGAAATCATCCCGGTAATCACACGACCTCCTCTGGAATCTTTGTATTGTTGATACCACTCGGCAGCTTGATCCTTGAGTTGAAAAGAAGCGAACTTGACAAAGTCCTTAGGCCTGACATTGCTACATTCAAAATGCTTGTTGATGTCCACAATCATCGGCGTCTGTGGCCTCGGCACAGTAGCTGAAAGACTTCGGCTGATTTGCGAGGAACTGGTTGAGGGTGGCGAAGTGAGGCTGATTGTTGCCTTGGCCTTGATTTCCTTGATTGCCTTGCCCTTGGGTGCGTTCTTGCAAGAGTTGCAAAATCATCTGAGCATTGCCGTTGGTGGCTGCCATGATAGCTTGCCATGCCTCCGGAGGCAGAGGTGGTGGCGGAGGGTTCACCTGACTCCCCTCATTGCGTTCCGGATTCTGACGCGTTGGCGGAGCCATCCTGAAGAGGGTGACATCCGTTAGCATCTTGATAGACAAATAGACAAGTTGAATCAACGGATAGAAATTGCAACATATAGTCTTCACAATAAACATTCGAACGAGGATGAACGAATGAATTCCATAGTAAAATCATCACACTTCCATAAGGTGAGAAGCCACTTGATAAGAGATTGATGAATAAAATAACAAGGTATGAGTGGAACAAATAAATGGTAAGGATTACCCAATCACAAACCAAATATCTGCGGGAAGAAATGCTAAGAGCTACTTGAATCCCACCTATAAACTCCCGAAACTTTCTGGTTATGCAATCTGGTGTAGGGGATACATGGGACATAAAATATATCACCCAAACTAGCAATCCCTAGATCCAGTTGTATCCATCCGTCAACACATAACCAAGAAACCTTCAGAAATCGTGTATCTCAACCTTCAAAAAGCATCCGTTCTACGAGTTATGGCAATACTCCCGAACTCCCGCCCCAGTACTGGGTGGCGTCGAGGTGATCTCACCAACAACTGCATAAAAGAGATTTTCGATGTCGGCGAAACTCAGGTATTCCAGAACTGCAACGATAAAATTGTGACGACAACACCTCGGAGCTCAACTCCTCGGGACACTGCCACAACCCCTAAATGTCAGGAGGCACCAAGAACAATGTTCTCGTCACAAAACCATCGGAACGTTTCCAAGATACCCGCGTGATCCTAATTTTTTTAGTGAAATTTGAGGAGAGAAGAGTCAAAACTTCTACGTCAGGAGGCCTCACCAGAGCGACGAAGGGACTGAGGAGTAAAAAGAATCCAACTCTCTGATATATATAATCCTAAGACTCAAAACATTTTTGTTCTAGACTCAACAACGCCAGCGATTCGATCAAGCAGGGGGCTCCTAAGTCGGGGATGGCTCTGATTACCAACTTGTAACGCCCACGATGCGGCTATATCTCCCACCTTCCGAGGCACGACTTAGAGGCATAACCGCATTGTAGGTATTGTCGCAAGAAGGGTCAACTTCACACAATCCCATGTAATGAACAAGAATGGGATAACGAGAGTTGGCTTACAATCGCCACTTCACACAATACATAAATTTAATTCA
The DNA here is from genome assembly GCF_002575655.3 of Aegilops tauschii subsp. strangulata. Classification (NCBI taxonomy): domain Eukaryota; kingdom Viridiplantae; phylum Streptophyta; class Magnoliopsida; order Poales; family Poaceae; genus Aegilops; species Aegilops tauschii. The sequence goes on from NC_053040.3 coordinate 199,302,601, forward strand.
TACATCATCCAAAATCCACACATAGACCGACTACGGTCAAAATCCAGAAGAAAATAAGACAACCCCAAATGCTAGATCCCCGATCGTCCCAACTGGGCTCCACTACTGATCATTAGGAAACGAAACATAGTAACGACCACGTTCCTCGTTGAACTCCCACTTGAGCTCGGTTGCGTCATCTGCACTGGTATTGTCGGCACCTGCAACTGTTTTGGTAGAATCTGTGAGTCACGAGGACTCAGCAATCTCACACCCGCGAGATCAAGACTATTTAAGCTTATAGGAAAGGATGGTGTAATGAGGTGGAGCTGCAGCAAGCACTAAGCATATGTGGTGGCTAACATACGCAAATAAGAGCGAGAAGAGGAGCAACACAATGGTCGCGAAGCTAGAAATGATCAAGAAGTGATCCTAAACTACTTACGTTCATACATAACTCAAACCGTGTTCACTTCCCGGACTCTGCCGAAAGAGACCATCACGGCTACACACACGGTTGATGTATTTTAATTAAGTCAAGTGTCAAGTTCTCTACAACCGGACATTAACAAATTCCCATCTGCCTCATAACCGCGGGCACGGCTTTCGAAAGATAATACCCTGTAGGGGTGTCCCAACTTAGCCCATTGTAAGCTCTCCCGGGAAGACCCGATTAGTCTCGGAATCCCGGTTTACAAGACATTTCGACAATGGTAAAACAAGACCAGCAAAGCCGCCCGAATGTGCCGACAAATCCTGATAGGAGCTGCACATATCTCGTTCTCAGGGCACACCAGATAAGCGAAGCGTACAGGTACCAACGTAACCCAAGTTGCCAAGGGACGGTCCCGCACGGTGCTCTAGTTTGGACCAGCACTCAGAGGAACACTGGCCCGGGGGTTTAAATAAAGATGACCCTCGGGCTCGCGAAAACCCAAGGGAAAAGGCTTAGGTGGCAAATGGTAAAACCAAGGTTGGGCCTTGCTGGAGGAGTTTTATTCAAGGCAAACTGTCAAGGGGGTCCCATAAATCACCCAACCGCGTAAGGAACGCAAACTCAAGGAACATAATACCGGTATGACGGAAACTAGGGCGACAAGAGTGGAACAACACACCAGGCATAAGGCCGAGCCTTCCACCCTTTACCAAATATATAGATGCATTAATTAAATAAGAGATATTGTGATATGCCAAAAATATCCATGTTCCAACATGGAACCAACTTCAACTTCACCTGCAACTAGCAGCGCTATAAGAAGGGCTGAGCAAAAGCGGTAACTTAGCCAAACAACGGTTTGCTAGCAAAGGTTGGTTAGAGGCTTGACATGGCAATATGGGAGGCATGATATAGCAAGTGGTAGGTAGCGCAGCATAGCAATAGAACGAACAACTAGCAAAGCAAAGATAGAAGTGATTTCGAGGGTATGGTCATCTTGCCTGCAAGGTTCTCAGAGTTGTCGAAGGCTTGATCCTCGTAAGCGTACTCAACAGGTTCCTCGTTCATGAACTCGTCTCCCGGCTCTACCCACAGCAAGAACACAAGCAATGGAACCACAATCAATCACAGGAAATGCACAAGCAACATGATGCAAAACATGCATGATATGCGATGCGTATGTGTGCACCGGAAGAAAAAGGATGAACAAGGCAGTAACTTGGCAAACCAAGTATGCCACTGGAAAGATGAGATGATTTCGGTCGAAATCGATATAAAGATCACCGGAAACGGATGCACGGTTTGCAAATGGCAAGCAAATCAAGAATGACACGATTCTGCGATTAACAGCATGATAGCACTTAGAATACATCAAGTAACTATGCTACAGCACCCCAAGATAGCAACAAAGAATATGGCAGTAATCTACAGGAGATGCTTGACAAAAGATGAACACTGAGCTACGGCTAGATCACACAATAACAGGTTCAAACAAGCATGGCAAAAATGCAAAAGATATCAGCTTAACCGGCTTGGAGAAAAATACTGAACATGGCTGAAACAGCAACAGGTAGCAATGTTTAGAGCAAGCAATCAACATGCTACAGGAACTTATCATAGCAAAACAAGGCATGGCATGAATATACTAAATGCATAGAATAAAAGGCCCTTACTGACCATGAGCCAAAAAGGATCAGAAGATATGATGGCACCCATGTAAACATAGCAAATTTCGTTAATAGCTTTCAGACTTAGCAGAAAACAGAACATGGCGTTAACAGAATTATGAAGGCCTCTTTGTGAGCTCGATTCACTCATCACAAAGCAATGCATGACAAAACAAGCATACCTACAGCAAGATGGCATGTTTATGAAGCTAACCATGGCAAGAGCAAGTTCATAGCATGTATGGATCAACTACAACAACCTTGGCAAAATTGAATATCATGTTAACAATCTGCCAAGAACATTTTATAGCAAAAGTAGAGCCAGATTAAGACATGCTAGGGCACTCCATAATTGCTAACAGGGGCATGGATGGATAGAGCACAACTATATCTACAAAACATCCTTACTGAACATACCCAAAAGAAGCATGGATCTCACTGTAGACACATGGATACATGGCATCAAAATAACAGCAGTAACAGACTTAGCAAAATCCTAAGATCCACATAGATCAAAACACCTGTAGAGCTCATGCCCATAAGATGCACACATCAAATGCAACAAAAATAACAAAACATCAAGTTCTGATAAGTAACAGCAGTAAACATCATATAGCACTCTTGCACCAGAGATTTCGGCATCAAGATGAACTCACACGAGCATGGCACAATGGAACAAAATGAAGAGCATCTCGTGATGAACATTTCGATATATCATGAGCATGAAATGGGGCAGTATGCACGGAGTTATGACCGGTCAAAAAATGCAACATAATGCAATTATTTCGGGACTTAGCAGAAAACAGGGGGGGGGAGTCAACCTCGAACTAGATCTGGAGGGTTCATCGGCGCGGTCGCCGAGGATGGCCGAAGAAGTGGGAGACGACGGCCGGAGGGACAAGGGAGGCGGCGCTCGGGCGCGGTTACCCGCGGTTGGCGGCGGCGGATCTAGAGACGAGGCCGGCGACGGAGAGGAGCTCGGGTGGCGCGCCGGCGAGGAGGAGGTGGCCGACGAGGTCGGCGGCGAGGGTTGGCGCGGCGGTGGTGACCGAGCGGCGGGGCCGGGACGCGGGCGACGGAGGCCGGGCCGCGGGGGCCGGCCGTGGGCCACGCGAGCCGCGGCGGAGCGCGGGGATCCGGCGGGGCGAGGTGGCGCTCCGCAGTTGGTTGGGGAGGCGGCGGTGATGACGTGGCGCGCCCTGATTCGTCGGGGTGACGCGGCTGGTGGACGCGTCCGGCGCGGGCGGACACGTCCGGCGGCGGAGTGGGAAGTTTGCTAGGGTTAGGGGTGGATTCATCCGCGAATTTCGGGGGAGGGGTGTTTATATAGGTAGAGGGAGCTAGGAGACTCCAAATTAGGCACGGTTTTCGCCCACACGACCGTGATCGAACGACCGAGAGCATGGAGGTGACTTAGATGGGTTATTGGGCTGTTTGGAGGGGTGTTTTGCTGCAACACACAAAAGGCCTTTGCTGTTACCCGATTAACCGTTGGAGTATCAAACGACCTCCAAATGGAACGAAACTTGACAGGTGGTCTACCGGTGGTATCCCAAGGCCACTTGGCAAACCTCGGTCCATTCCGAGAATGTTTAACACCCGCTCACGAAAAGAGACAAGAGGGGTGCGCCGGTGCGTTTGGGAGTGTCGGATTGCAAAACGGACAACGGGGAAAATGCTCGGATGCATGAGACGAACACGTATGCAAATGACATGCACATGATGACATGATATGCAATGCATGACATGAACAAAATGCAAAACGAAGACGAAACCCAACCACGGAGGGAATATCATAACACATAGCCAAAAATGGCAAGAGTTGGAGTTACAAATATGGAAAGTTACATCCGGGGTGTTACATACTGTGTTGGTCCTAGGCTAGACCGAGCTAGAGATGCGAGCCTAGAACACTAACAAAATCACGGCGCTGCACGTAAACAAGGGAGGAGCACACTCTGAATCTCTTTTTTCTCCCTTTTTTCACGTTTTCTCTCTTTTTTGCTCCGCAACAAATTTTTTCCGAAAAAGTCTACCAATGGTCTAAAAATTGCCTAGCCAGAATTTTTCAGACTTAGTTTTTTTGAGTTTGGAACCATTTTTCTTCTACGTGTGGCACAGAAGTTAGGGAGTACGTCCAACATGGTCACGACATTTTTTTGTTGTTGTTGTTGTTGTGGTCAAAACTCCTCAAAGCTTGGATAGAGTGATTTCCAGGAACAACGTAGATGATATTTGGGACTAGGAAGGCTTAATATATGGTAGCAAAAAGGTTAGCAATAATCAAGTCAGAGATGCAAAGTTGAGTAAACGCTCAACAACTGTACTGTGTTGGTCCTAGGCTAGACCGAGCTAGAGACGCGAGCCAAGAACACTAACAAAATCACAGCGCTGCACGTAAACAAGGGAGGAGCACACTCTGAATCTCTTTTTTCTCCCTTTTTCACCTTTTTCTCTCTTTTTTGCTCCGCAACAATTTTTTTTCGAAAAAGTCTACCAATGGTGTAAACATTGCCTAGCCAGAATTTTTCAGACTTAGTTTTTTTGAGTTTGGAACCATTTTTCTTCTACGGGTGGCACGGAAGTTGGGGAGTATGTCCACCGTGGTCATGGCATGGAGTATGGCATGATCTGGAAATCAAAAACAAAGAAACAAATACTGGACCGAACTAGGACTGGTGGCGAAGATGAATCTGGTGGAACATGGGCTGGTGGCGGATGTATGTAGGGGCTGTGGAACACTGACTGGTAGCGAATCTGATGGAGGTGGACTCGGATTGGTGGTGAATATGTGTTGGAGTATATGGACTTGGATTGGCGACGGAGATGTGGTGGTGGTATATGGACTCGGATTGGCGGCAGATATGTGGTGGCGGTATATGGCAGCAGCGATGAAGATTGTGCGACAGCGGCGTGACAAACTGTGAACAGAACTCGAAACTCTAAAGGACTATACGCTAAGACTAGCAACTCGATACAACGATGCAACATCAAACTCAACAAAGCAAAACAATGAAGAGATTATGCAAAAGGCTCAGATTGGTTCGGATATGATGTACTAACCCAAATTTTTTGGATTTTCCGTGGACTATAGGTATGATCTAAACTACAAAAAACTAGTAAAATCTCACCGAGCAACCTGAAAACTTGATACCACTCGATTGAGGTGAAGGTGTCTCGTCATTCGATGAGATGGTAACTATCATTTTGGAGGAACACTGGTACAACGAGCTGCTATACAAACGGTTTTTAACCCCTTTCTGCAACGACATTTTAAACCATCACCTAGTGAGTGTGGGCGATAGGGGTGGTCCTTCCCACACAACCCAGAAACCGTCGGGGATATGTAGTACGAATGCATACATTTGGCATAACTAAGCGTATGCGATGCGAGCATCTATCCCAACGTGATTCTTCACACAACTGTTTGTGATATATCGAATATCCCAAACGCTCCATCTTTGCTACTCGTGTGTGTTGGCATTACCATTGCACACGCTATTATGTGGTGCAACGTTTACGATGCACACTCCATCATAAACAGTTCATGATTTCCAAGCGTGTGTGATCAGGAGACTATCACACACATTCACTTCTCCCGAACCGTATGCGATATGTAATTAAGAAGATTACCTAATCATCGTACGAGTGTCAGATATGATTATGAAACATCAGACCGTCGTACCAGTGTCGTACAGGATAACTATTACACATGCTATTATGTGGTGCAACATTTATGATGCTTACGGCATCCGAAATAGTTCATGATTGTAAACTGTGTATGATAAGGCGAGTATCACAAACATTTAGTTTGCTTGCACCGTTTATTATATTGTCTGACATCACACACGCTTCGCAAACGGCAAATGTGTGCATGGTCTCACATGTTTCCTCTCTGCAAACCATGTTAGAAGTACATGTATATCACACACGTTTGTGCTTTACATACTGTGTGCACCGTAACGACCTGCAGAGCATATTTTGACCCTAATTAAATCGCTGCTACTTAAAATTGTACCGAATTTGAATTTGAAAGTTGGTGATAACTTTATTCATATCCATCAGGTTAAACAACCAATGCATTATTCGATTCACACATACACATGTTCAAGAATTACATAAGCACCAATAAAGAATGATGAACTAGGGTTGTATACTTGTACTATTAAACACGGTAAAGAAAGATGCAAAAGACATTCTGGTTGCCGAACAAGGTGAAGCAGAATGCCCGTATTGTGGTCTCCTCCATCCAGAAGGCATGCACGACTCAGTACAACCCCTTGTGATGGCCGACTGCCCATCCCACACTGTGATCATGACTCATGAGGGCATCTAGATAATCATTGTGTTACGATAGAAATACTTTAACCTTTGCATGCCCACCAATCATGTAGTTTGAGAGGTATTCTTGAGTAAACTACTTCAAGAACCACTGCAAAGGAAGAAGATTCAGACATTGTCATCTAACACAACTCATTATGGGCAGTAAAAACAAGGCTGTAGAGTTATTACTTACCATGCTGCAGTTCACTATTCTCTTGGATAAAGTGTAAACAAATAGTTTAATTGCCATCTTGACATGTACCTAAAAGCACCAAGTTAACATTAGAAGCTAAACACCAATTGCAGTATGATGTAGTATAACAATCCCTCCGTCCCATTATATAAGATCTTATATCATCCAATATATTCACGGCGTGGATGAATAAACATCTTATATTATGGGGCGGAGGGAGTTTATTACATTTGTACAAATATTAGCCAATTAACTGAAGTTAACTGCTGCTATGTTGTTGGTGTTCTTGCTGCTCTTCTATGTATATCTAGACATCATGAGAACATTAAGGTAACACTCTTGGTTTGAGACTACGTTTGCCAAAGGTTGCCACATCTAAGGTTAGGTGTGTGTTTGGTTCAAGCCACATCTTAGGCAAGCAACATTGTGGTCCCACATCACATACACTCGAAAAGTTTGGCAAGATTCTCTTAGGCATGCCAACTTGTGGCTCTCATTTTGAAGAACTAACCCTTTGGCAAGTTTGGCAACATTGTATGGCAAAGTGTGGCATTCCTAGGCCTAGAATTAAACAACCCTTCCTTGTTGCTGTGTGGCCTAGGATTTTATATTTAGTCATTCAGTACAATGCATCTTGCTATGTAGCCTCAGATACGTTAGATATGGCCGTCGTTAACCTACCGATAAATGAGTTATAGATATATTCAGTTAAATGTCCGAGTCAACGATTAATCCCTTATCAGACCCCGGCCTATATGGTACCAGCTACCGATATCCTGAACAGTGTGTATGTATAAGCCATGGGATGAAACTAACCTCGATGGTGAACAACATATGTTCCCATTATTGTCCTGTGTAAGTACATTTAAAGGCATGTTAAGCACAACAGGTTAAACATCAACCAAATATATCCATGGTAAAGAACATAATCTCCAAATGATAGCTTCATGGAAAAGGTTTAAGCACGCTAGTTAAGAAAAGCAAGAAGTGGAAATGTGTGTTATTAACTGCAACATGCCTAATATTTAAAAACAAGCAAACATAGTCATTCAAACTTGTATTGTGCATGTCTAAGTACACTAGTTATTGTTAAATCAAATGGAAAGGCGTGTTAAATACTCCCTCTGGTCCTTTTTACTCTGCATATAAGAATTGTGTGAAGTCATACTTCATAAAGTTTGACCATATTTATATGAAAAAATATCAACATCTACCATGCTAAAGTTATACAATATGAACATTTAAGTCATGACACATCTACTAATATTGATTTCACATAATGTTGGTATTTTTTGTATAAAGTTGGTTAAACTTTATGAGGCTTGACTTTAGACAAATCTTATATGCGAACTAAAAAGGACCGGAGGGAGTACAACATGCTTAACAGCAACCAAAAATCATTCATAAAGTTATTATTAAAATTGGTATTGATGAAATTGAACTGCACAGTTCATACTAGCACATATAGAACATCACATTGTGAATAACTGAAATAAACAAAGCATACTACGCACAACCAAAGATGGCAATTGAAATTGGACATATGCTAACTACAAACAACCGAACAACCAAAAATCATAGAAATAAACAAGGCGTAATGCAAATGACCAAATATAGCAATAAATACTGGAGAGGTTCTCACTACGAAAGGCGTTCGAGAAAACAAATCATGGGATTCCCCCGGTGAAGAGGCATGGCAAAATAAATCATGGGTTTCCTCACTTGTCACAGATTGGCTCCTCCTCGTGGGCACCGTCGATGAGGTCTGACTTGGCAGCTGAGGATCCCAAGCCAGCGTCGCAGAGCGTGTCCTTCGGAAGTGACAAAAGGGGCTCCATGGCGACGAAGGATGGCAAATTGTTGATAATGAGCCACAGGAGATTAGCGGCAGGGCCATCGATGAGATCGATGTCTGTCGAACCCGAGGGGTTGGGGGGTGGGCAACTTAACCTGTGACATAGCCCGTGTCAAGCCGTCGTTGTCGATGACCTCGATGTCGTAGCCGGTGTCCATGACATGCGAGAATACTCTAGCCCGCTGATGGAAATGTTACGTCTAGTCATCGTTGTCAGGTTCCTCGGCGGCCACCTCATGTCGGGCAAAGAGGCCGCGGTAAAGATCTTTTGGGCCATTCGCTCCTTGAGCTCCCCGGGAAGCGTAGCCGGGCTTAATATGCGACACTCTGGAGTGGTGGAGGGGGTGGGGATGGGGTTCTGTGGGAAAGGGGACGTTTCGTAGGCGTCATCTAAGAAACTCAGGGTGGCGATGGTATATATATCGGTGGGTAACCTACATGGGCAGACCGACAGAGGTTGACGATGGAGGTGGTACGACGGTGGCGGGGGCAACCTAGCTAGGTTTCAAGCGAGGGAGGGGTGGTGTGTATGTGTGTGAGCGGGGGATTCAGGGTGTGTGTGTGGAGGGGGTCCAAGGTGGTGTTTGAGGAAATGCCGCGGGTATTGAAAATTTTACCAGGCGGGAGTAAAATGGTGGGGTTACCAAAAATTTGGATCAAGGGATTTAAGCAGAGCGGGGCGGGAGTAACAAACATCACACACGGTTGAAACATAATGATCGTGTGCTATCAAACAGAAAAACATAGCCGAGAAGATATTTTTGAGATTGCAAGGGATGCAGGCGGGAGTTAAATGCCGGGGCTACTGAAATTTGGATCTACTGATTGAAGCAGAGCGGGAGTAACAGACATCGCACACAGTCCACACATACTAATCGTGTGCTATAAACAGAAAAACCCTCTAGGCGGGTAGATATTTTCGTGATTGCGAGGGAGTAGATATTTTCGAGAGCAGGAGAGAAGCCTCATGGAGCCCAATCTACTGTGATGATGTGGGTGACAGGGGTAGGGGCACGGCACACGGATAGTCCTAGGGAACCGTGTCTGTTGCGTACCCGATCGCAGACGGTTGCTGCGTTCTACTTGTCTACTACTTATAGATTTGGCGGAAAAAACGTGGGAAAGGGTCAGAACACGAACACACACTATTGTAGGATGCTGCTAACGCGACACTACAATCAGAGACCCTTCGACGAAACTGTGTGCTATGCATTAATCTCAAACAATGATGTAAAAAACCCGCCAAAAAGATGAAAACGTTTGCAATGGCGGATACATCAAACACGGTTCACATTTTAGTTGCGTGTGTGATGCGGGGCATACGGTTTAGTTCAATGAACTGTTGCGATGTGGAAGAAGAACATAAACGGGCAGCCAAATGAAGGCGTGTGTGATATACGACATACAGTTTTGTCGGATTAACTGTTTGTGATGAGGCGGAACAACAGAAACGGGCAGCTAGATGAAGGTGTGTGCAATTGAGGGCATACACTTTATACGGATGAACTGTTAGCGATTAGGCAACACAACAGAAACGGTTAGCCAGATCAATGTGTCTGCGATTGACGGCATACACTTCACACGGATGAACTGTTTGCGATTAGCCACAACAAACAAAAACAGTTAGACAGATCAACATGTGTGCGCTAGACGGGCACACATTCTAATTAAAAAAGCATGCGCGATGGTAATAACAAGCGCGCACGATTGTTGGAACAAGACGTGTGCTGACATCGCCTATTGCAGTGCACCCTATGGTGCAAGCGCCACGTATGCGGCCGAGAAAGCGTGCCCACGTTACGCCGTCCGGGAATAGTGCCCCACTTAGAAATTATAGAAGCATCAATAAATTTGGAGCCTGCGTCCCGTCACATTCCAATGTACTACCACGCTATATTTAATTGCAAACCTGTTCACACCGATCAAAACCTAAACTGTTTCCCACTTAGGAGTGTATTAGTACTCCATTATAAATACTACTGCTCCAAGATGACTGCACATTCCTCCTCAACTCCTCATCTACAAAAACAAACAAGTCATTCATCATTGTTCCCTTGTGTCTGCCATGGCCAGCGTGAGTTCTGGGTCGAGAGATTACTACCAGGGAGAGGAGAGCATGGAAGCGGAAGCACGAGAGGTGTCCCGCCTCGCCGCGAAAGCAGCCGACATGTCTCATTGTGCAGTCTTAGAAGGACAGAGGTCCCGCTGCACCGTCGAAGCAGCACAGTGGTCCCGCCGCACCGTCGATGCAGCAGATGGTCCGGCCGCGCCGCGGAAGCAGCAGAGATGTCCCGCCGCGTCGCGAATGCAGATGAGATGTCCTCCCGCACCGTGGCGGCCTGGGAAAATGTCTCACAGGCAGGCGAGGACTCTCACAGGCGCATGCGCGCTATGCTTGATGACCTCATGGGTTGGATCTCCGACTGGAGGGAGCAGCAGGACGAGATGAATGCCTCGTTTGAAAATGCTACGAGCGTCATCCGGGGACTAGGGGAGGACAAGGCGAAGCTCCGTACCGAGCGCGACTTGCTAAGGGCGAAGATCGCTGGAATGACGAAGCAGCACGAGGAGACCACTGCCTTGTTGCAAAGGACCGACGTCATCGTCAAGAAACTTATGGACGAGAATGCCATGCTACGCATCGAGCGCCAAAGGCTAGTGGAGGAATCTGTGGATGCTCTCAAGCAGCGTCTTGAGGACACGAAAGAGCTCATCGCCGCTCGCCGCGGGGACTAGTTCCCGTGGCCTGCAGCAATGCATCTAGAAAGTAGAGATCAGCGAGCCAGATCGTTGTCGTCCTTCTTCTTTTGCCCTTGTGTATTTCTGGCGTTGCCGCATGTGGCTTTTTTAATCTTCCTAAATATGTAAGACAATTATTATCCATTGTCATCGTCCTTATATTCATCAGTCTTGCTATAAGTTGTAGTAGATGCTTTATAGGTCCGTCGGATCTTACATCAAGATCCATGCAAGACTTTCTTTTCAGATTTTCTTTTTTCTCTCTTAAATCTCAGTCGAATGAGACATAGCCAGGCCATGAAAAAGGGGCTCGGGTGCCATTAATAGAAACGTTAGGAGGGAGGTGGGCGGCGGATAGAGGTCAAAGGGCTCTCCTCTGGATGAGCATGTGCATGGGTCTGATCGCACGCCTCCCGTACTCAAATAGCTACCCCGCACGTCACCTCCTAGGCAATGAAAAAGAGGATGCGTGGCGGCACGTAAATGGTAAGTAGAATGCCCACGGTTTCTATAACACTTGTGTTTCTGATTTGTAACGTGACAACACTTGTTCCTGTAGAATATGAAGTATAGGTTGTGCAAACACAATGCATTGATCGGTGCACCAGGCACGTATATATGAGTACAGAGAGGGGCCACAACCTCGACTATACAAAGGAAACAGGAGGTGGGCTCAATACACAATATACTCAACCCCCCCCCCCCCCCCCCCCCGCGCAGTCGAAGCGGCGCAAGTGACGCAGAGACTGGAACGAAACTCCTCGAAGGTGGAAGTCGGCAGTCCCTTCGTCATCACATCGGAGAACTGTTGTGCAGTCAGAACATGAAGGACCCGAATACGTCCAAGGGCCACTTGCTCGCGCACAAAGTGAATGTCCAGCTCAATGTGCTTAGTCTGACGATGATGAACGGGGTTGGCGGAGAGGTACACCGCAGAGACGTTGTCGCAGTAGACAACCGTAGCCTGGGAGATATCGTGATGTAGCTCCTGAAGTAACTGTCGTAGCCAGGTGCACTCTGCAACAGCGTTAGCCACAGCTTGGTACTCAGCCTCCGCGCTGGAGCGCGATACTGTGGGTTGTCGCTTGGACGACCACGAGACGAGTGAAGGACCGAGGTAAACGCAGTAGCTGGAGGTGGACCGACGGGTGTCGGGGCAGCCAGCCCATTCTACGTCGGAGTAGGCCACCATCTCAAGAGAAGCGGACGCCGTGAGGGTGAGCCCAAGAGTCATCATGTCGTGAATGTAACGGAGGATCCGCTTCACGAGAGTCCAATGGGAGTCACGAGGGGTGTGTATGTGGAGACACACCTGCTGAACTGCATACTGTAGATCCGGTCGGGTGAGAGTCAGATACTGAAGAGCACCGACAATGGATCGCGATGCTGGCGAGCCCTCAAGAGCAGAAACCTTGGCCTTTGTGTCAACAGGAGTAGCAACAGGGTGACAGTTGAGCATGCCAACACGCTCAAGGAGCTCGTGCGCATACTTCTGCTGATGAAGAAAGAAGCCATCCAGTCGCCAAATGACCTCAATACCAAGAAAATAATGTAGAGCACCCAAGTCCTTGATGGCGAACTCATCACGCAGCCGGAGAGTAATCTGCTGAAGAAGAGCTGCGGAGGAGGCCGTCAGGATGATGTCGTCGACGTAGAGGAGCAAATATGCAGTCGTGTCACCATGGCGATAGGCAAACAGTGAGGCGTCCGAGTGAGTGACGCTGTAGCCCAGTGTCTAAAGAAACCCGGCGATACGCTGGTACCAAGCGCGAGGTGCTTGCTTGAGCCCGTATAGAGACCGGGACAGCAAACACACATGGCCAGGAAGAGATGCGTCGACGAAACCGGTGGGCTGCTCACAATAAACCTGCTCCTCAAGATGGCCGTGGAGGAAGGCGTTGGAGACACCCATCTGATGAACTGGCCAGCCTCGGGACACCGCAAGCTGGAGGACGGTGCGGATCGTGCCCGGTTTGACAACCGGTGCAAACGTCTCAATGAAGTCAACTCCAGCGCGCTGTCGAAAACCACGAACCACCCAGCGAGCCTTGTAGCGCTCAAGTGTACCATCCGAGCGGGTCTTGTGGCGAAAGGCCCACTTGCCGCTGATGACGTTGGCGCGAGGAGGCCGGGGAACCAGTGTCCAGGTGCGGTTCCGCTGGAGAGCGTCGAACTCTTCCTGCATCGCGACAAGCCAGTGAGGATCATGAAGGGCTGCGCGAGCGGATGCAGGAATAGGGGACGGCTCCACGGTGGAGGCGGCGAGGAGGTACTCGTCACTCGAGTACCGCAGACTCGGACAGTGAATGCCAGCTCAGGCCCGTGTGACGGGGCGAGACGGCAGCGCCGGGACGTCCGGTGAGGCAGGCGGCGAGGCACCCGGCTTGACAGCTGGCGACGGGGCCAGCGACGGGGCGGCCCCCGAGGTGGCCGGTGAAGATACCAGCGACGCGGCGGCCGGCAAAGATGCCGGCGGCGCAGCGGCCGGCGAGGCGGGCGATGCCGAGGCCCCTGACAGAGTTGGCGAGGGTGACGTGGGGGCGCAAGGCGCAGCTCGTCCCACGACGCGAGGACCGCCGAAGCCCGGAGGCGGTCCAAGAACTGAGCGGGGCCGTCCACCTGACGGGGTCGCTAGAGGGCCGCTGGTGGCCGGCGGCGACGGGGCGACGAGAGGTACCTATTGAAATGGAAACACCTTCTCATCAAAGTAAACGTGCCGGGAGGTGAATACACGATGTGAGACGGGATCGTAGCAGCGGTATCCTTTGGTGTTAGGTGGGTAGCCGAGGAAGATGCAAGCGACAAGCGAGGTGCAAGGTTATGAGGCGCAGTGGCGGCGATGCTAGGATAGCAGAGACAACCAAAGATGCGAAGGCCATCATAAGATGGGGGCGCACCAAACAGGAGATGGTGAGGGGCGTAGTTCCAGCGTGGGCGACACAGACAGATGTTGATGAGGAGGTTGGCGGTGGCGAGAGCGTCCGGCCAAAACCGGGGAGGCACGTTAGAGTGAAAGAGCAACGTGCTGACGCAGTCGTTAAGATTGTGAAGGATACGCTCGGCACGGCCATTTTGTTGGGACGTGTAGGGACAAGTGAGGCGGAAGATAGTGCCGTGAGAGGCTAGAAGGTTACGAACAGCGATGTTGTCAAACTCTTTTTCGTTGTCAGTTTGTAATGCAAGGATAGGACGACCAAACTGTGTGGTGACATAGGAATAAAAGGCGGTGAGTGTGGCAAGGGCCTCGGAATTGCGACGAAGAGGAAATGTCCACACATAATGAGAGAAATCATCTAAGATCACCAAATGGTATAGGTAGCCCGTGTTGCTTGCAATCGGGGATGTCCAAACATCACTATGCAATAACTGAAACGGAAAAGTGGAAACAGTGGTAGAGGCGCTAAAGGGAAGATGAACGTGCTTGCCAAGACGACAAGCCTCACAAGTATGGTCGTCGATCTTATTGCATGAGAATGAAAAACTCTGAAGAATTTGACGCAAAGTGGTGGGGTTCGGGTGTCCCAAACGAGCATGCCAAAGGTCGACACCTGCAGCGAGGGCAACTGGGGTGGTGGAGGCGGTGGCGGAGGAGTGCACCGGATAGAGCTCGTCAGGACTATCACAACGGTGAAGGACCATTCGAGTATGGGCATCCTTCACAGAAAAACCGACATCATCAAATTCAACGGTAATGGGATTCTCACGAGCAAGACGACGAACAGAGACACGGTTCGTTACTAAATCAGGAGAAACAAGAACATTAGACATGGTGATAGGCGTAGATGTGGAAGGAAACGAAGTACAACCAACATGTGTGATAGGTAGAGAGGAACCCTTACCAACGGTGATGCGAGTAGGAGTACGAACCGGAGTGAATGAGTTTAAGGTACCGGGATGAGATGTCATGTGGGCAGTGGCGCTCGAGTCCATGTACCAAGCGCCGTTGGTGCCGAAGGGGTTCGGTGATGAGGCCGAGTCCAGGGCGGCCAAAGTAGTAGGGCCCCATGGCGGGGAGACCAGCAGGGAGGCGAAGCCGGCGTAGCGCTGAACCGGGGCGGGCGGAGCATGGCCGCCGGCCATCGGCGGGGCGGGCAGAGCAGCGGAGCCAGCACCGGTCGGCTACTGCATCACGTCGAAGTTGGCTGGATGGCCCGCCGGGAAAGCCGGCGGCGTGGTGTGGCCGCCGAGGGCCTGAACCAGGGCGGGCGGAGCGTGGCCGCCGTCCATTGGCGGCACCAGCTCCATGTGAGTGAAGGGAGACGGCGCGCCCGCGTACATGGGGCTGAAGGGAGACGACGCAACAGAAGACATTGCAGCGACGACGGCTGTCACAGCCCCAGATCAGCCCTTGCTTTATTTTTCTTGCCTCCATGCATCATGTTTAAATTCAAATGAAATTTGAATTGAGGAATTTTCAAAGCCTCAGAAACCTTTTAAAAATGATCAACATTAAAATCCTCTCAAAGAAGCCTAAGAAAATGTTCCTGTTAAACCTTGAAAAATATTGGCAAGAATAAAATTCAAACCAATATTTTTGGAAGGTTTAACATATTTATTTTGGGCCTTTGAATTAATCCAATAAATATTTAAATTGGGTCTATATTTGTTATATAAGAAATATTTGTTCAATAATTCTGGAAATTGTTGTGTAGCTTTGGATAAGTCCATTTAATTTACACAATTATTTTCATGAATTTTGAAAATGGTTTGGTCTTTGAACTAAATCAAAACATAATAGCAAAAATAGAAAACAGAAAGAAATAAAAAAGGAAGCAGAGACTTACCTGAGGCCCACTTACCTGGTGGCCTAGCAGATTCGGCCCAGCCCACCTCCTCCTTCCTGTCGTCTTCCTCCCCAGGCCAGTAGGCAGAGCGCGTGGACGCAGCGCGCCGGCACGCGCCCCGGCCACCTCCACCCTGCCTGCCTGCGTCCCCGTCACCCTGGATCTCTCCCGCGTCGCCATGCACCCCCATGGACCTCTCTCACTCTCTCCCGTGGCCCTCCTCTCCTCTGCTCTCTCTCTCTCTCTCACGGCCGCCCAAACCGGCCGGTGCCCGCCACCGCAAAGCACCGCGCCCACCACCGTCCCCTTGCCCCATGGTTGTGACCTCTAGCTCCGCCTCGATGCCGTGAAGCTCCAAGCCGAAGAACGCGCTCGCGGATGCCCTGCAGCATCGTCACCGTCGCCATCTTCCTCGTCTGCTCCGACGAACGCCGTCGTTCGATTCGCCGACCCCCGAGCGTCCCCGAGCACGCTGAGCTACTCATCGACCTCGCCGTGAGCTCCTCTACCGAACCCCTCTCTCCCCGCCGTCGTTTTCTTCCTCTAGCCCCGCTGACCGCTGTGCCCGAAGCTTGCCGCCGCACAGCCTTGTCGCCACCGCAGCCACACCTACGGGAACCCGCAACCGAGCACTGCAACATGCGCAGCATGCCGTCAGGAGTCTAGAGCACTCACCCGTTGCTCCTACCGTGCGCTGCAACGCCGTTTTCACCGAGGTCCGAACTCCGGCCATCGCGGTTGTCGTCGTCGCCGTCGTTCCCGGCCTCGCCGCACCCAACCGCCTACACCACTGGATGCGATGCACTTCCAGCTCGCCGTAGAACCCAACCGCGCCCTAAACGGTGCCCTGTAGCGAGATCCCGACGATCTCCGCCGCGCGAAATGGTCGTCGCCGGCGAAACTCCGGCGAGAACCGACGTGGCGCAGTCATTAGCGCTAATCCCTGCCAGCTCAGCCGCCCTTTAGCCACTGACAATGGGCCCCGCAGCATGTCAAAGTGCTAGTCAACGCGGGTTTAGCACCGGTGTCACTGACGTGTGGACCCCACACGTCAGGTTTGACCCTGGTCAGCACTGCTGACGCAGGCATGACGCAGTGCTGACGCAATTAATCCTTTTCTGGATTTAAAATAATTCAGGAAATTCCAGAAAATGCTATAAACTTCTAAAAATCATAGAAAATTAACCGTAACTCCAAATGAAATAATTTTTATATGAAAAATTATCAGAAAAATCCAATCTATCCATTTATGCTACTTTCATTTATGAAAAACCAACTTATACCTGCTGTATAAGTGAAAACATTCCAATGGCATTTTAAATGCTCAAACTAGAGTTTGCATTTGAACCTTTGGTTCAAATGGACTCCCTTGCACTTGTTGCTAGCTGCATTAGCTCAATTCACAGCATATTGCCATGTCACATTCATGCATCATATTGTTGCATTGCATTGATTGTGTTTCCTCTCTGTTGCCGGTGTTTGTCCCCTCTCAGTAGACGACGTTCCGACGATGAGTTCGATGACACCGATGAAGAACTATAATATCTTCAGAAGTGCCAGGCAAGCAAAACCCCCTTGTCCATTCCGATACAAACCCACTCTCTCGCTCCTGCTCTCTTTTACTGCATTAGGACAACAACGATTCATCTGTTACTTGCTGCGGTAGTTGAACCCCTTATCCTCTGCATGACCTGTCATTGCCACAGTAAATAGATGAAACCCACTAGCATGAGTAGGAGTTGTTTGAGCCCTGATGTGCCTACTCATTCATGCTTGTTTGTCATGCCTGCTACTGCTTAGAGTTGAGTCGGGTCTAATTCGTCGGGGATGAGTTGGAATGGTGATGAACATGTCCTACGGTGTGTGAGCTAAGTGTGTGAACACGATTTGGTAAAGGTAGCGGTGAGAGGCCATGTAGGAGTACATGGTGGGTTGTCTCATTGAAGCCGTCCTCAGGAACTGAGTTCTGTGTTTGTGATCCATGATACAGTTACTACCACGCATTGGGCCCGAAACCAATGGACCCTCCCGGCTTCTTAATCACCCTTGTCCTCTGTCCAGGAGTTGCAAGTAGTTTCTGGTGTTTGTAGTATGCTGGAGGCCGTGGGCAGCGCTGACCGGAGGGGTGGGCTGTGATGCGGTAGGCACGTGGTACGGTGTACCGGGCGCCTGTTTGGTGTCTCGGGAACCCTGCACACATCGTTCGGGGCCGTATGTGGAAACCTCGGCGGGACTCCCTGCGGATGGAACCTGAATAGGCGATAAACCTGGACTAGAGACTTGAGTGTTTAGGTAGGCTGTGGATGACACCCTCGCTGGGCTTCCGCTTGAAGGTTGCCGAGTACATGTCGTGTAAACGGCGGTAAGTGGTGAGAGCGTGTGTGTCGAAGTACACCCCTGCAGGGTTAATATGATCTATTCGAATAGCCGTGTCCGCGGTAAAGGACTTCTGGGTTGCCTATAACAGTTCATAGACAAGTGAAAGTGGATACTCTAAAATGTGCAAGATAAGCGTGAGTGCTATGGATGGCGTTCTCGTAGGGAGACGGGAGCGGATCCATAGTGGAGTATTGATATGGTGAATATGTGGACTCGTGTGCGCCACCTCAAAAGAGTTACTTGCAGTCGTAGTTAGGATAGCCACCGAGTCAAAGCTGGCTTGCTGAAGTTAAACTCCACCACCCCCTTTGTTGATACCGATGCATATGTAGATAGTTCTGATGTAAGTCTTGCTGGGTACATTTGTACTCACGTTTGCTTATTTTATGTTTCGCAGAGAGACGTTAGTCTCGCTAGTAGTTCCGTGTGGACTTCGACGTTTAGCTTGTTACCTCAGCTACGATCTTGTGCCCTCGGCAGGATCTAGTAAATAGTCAGGCTTCTCAGCCTTTTTCATTTGTAGATGTCTGTACTCAGACATGTTAAGCTTCCGCATGTGTTTGACTTGTATGCTCTGAATGTTGGGTCGAGAGACCCATGTTTGTAATATCTCGCTCCTCGGAGACTAATGAATAAATACTTGAGTCGTAGAGTTATGTTGTGATGCCATGTTGTATTTACACATATCGAGCATATTGTGTGTATGATTGAAATGCTTGGTATGTGTGGGATCCGACAACCTAGTTGTTTATCCTTGGTAGCCTCTCTTATGGGGAAATGTAGTCTTGTGCTTCCATGAGCCATAGTAGTCCGCTACAGCCCGGTTCACCGGAGTCCTGCTAGCCCAGCACTACTGCTCCGGAACACTTGACTGGCCGGCATGTGTTTCACTTCGTTCCCGTGTCTGTCCTTTCGGGGAAATGTCACGCGGTGACATCCGGAGTCCTGCCTAGCCTGCTACAGCCCGGGTTCCCGGAGTCCTGTTAGCCCAGTGCTACAGCCCGGATTCGCACGCTGCTGACCGACATGCTCGATGTTGATTCATGTATGCCTATCCCCGTAAGTTAGTGCCACTTTGGGTTCACGACTAGTCATGTCGGCCCGGGTTCTCTGTCATATGGATGCTAGCGACACTATCATATACGTGAGCCAAAAGGCGCAAATGGTCCCGGGCCATGGTAAGGCGACACCCGTGGGAATGCCGTGCGTGAGGCCGCAAAGTGATATGAGGTGTTACAGACTAGATCGGTGTGACTTGGAATCGGGGTCCTGACAGCGTTGGTATCAGAGCCTGACTGCCTGTAGGATTACCAAGCCAAACTGGTCGAAGTTGAGTCTAGAAATGCTTTATTTATATAAGGGAATTGATTGTGGAAGGGAACGTAAGGCTCTTTTTACTCCTTTACCTTATGCCCTTCTGATCTGAGTCAACCTCTTCTTTTCTACGGGGATTAAGAACTAGGCTTCTCATCTTTCTATCAGGATCACGTGTTACTAATCCGTAGACTCGTAGGATTGTTGGTCTGAAGCCTCAGTTCAGTTTCTACTACTTCCATGTGTTGACAGTTGATCTCGGAACCTTGATATTGTGATTCTGAGTGGTTATGCCACTATTTTGCAGGATGTCTCAATTCTTTTGAGCATTTACATCCGTTATGCTATTCGAGTCATCCCATGTTTCTAAACAATCTGATGCATTTGCAAAATCCTTTCCCTCTGTTTTTGCGTCCCTTTGGGCCAGATTAAGCACACTACCAGTGCGTTGAGGCACTCTATTGCCTCGGTATATATGTTGGAGCTATTATTATGACCCTAGGTGTTTTAGGGAGTCACCTAGTAATCTAGCCATGTTTTGTGTTCCCGGTGTGATGATTCTGGCCACCATTCTCGAAAGCATCTCGTGATGCTATTTAGTAGTAGGTATTCTACTCTTGGGTTCTTGACCCAAGATTCACTCTACTTACCTCGTGTTGATAGTGTTGCTCATACCTTTAGGATATTAGTAACCTTTGCGATAGTCCTCGAGGTCCGTGGTATACCATTCTTCCAAATACCATGAACCATCCTTGGCAGAAGTTCCTCGTTGAACCAAAAGATCACAACCAGAGTGCTCTTGACGAGTTCTCCATTCTGCATTGTGAATCTGCCAGTCCTACCTTTCTGCATGGATTATCTGGAAGAAATATGTTGAACTTGTTTGACATACTAAATTTATGCATCCGCAACTCAGAAAAACATATGTTCCTTTGGGTTGTCCCTCTTTAGTTGTGTTCCGACCTTCATCTATCAATTGATAGTCAAGGGTATGGGTGCGATCGTGTTCATCGATGCCTATTACTCTTGTGGTCTGTCAAGCCATTCTATTCCGGAATGACTAGGAGAAACAAACTCCGGTACCTCGTCCATATCCAGGACTGGGTCAAAGTAGTTGTATTCCACAGATCAAAATGCCAGTCCAGTTTTTGTTCTGCTCTACCTTGGAGTGTTACCATCTTTATGCCAAGAGTGTCATGAGAATTGCACCACCTCTTATGAATTCTTGATTAAGTGTTACTCCTCGCCATCATCGTTCATTCCTCGGTCCCCATGTTATTATAACCGGAATACCGACAAGTGAATTGTGATGTGTGAAATCAATACTCCTGGCAACTCCGTTGCTTGGTAGTTAAAGGACAATAATTTCATCCTTAGCGTGTTGGTTACTGAATCACATCCTAAGGTTGATCGTGCTACCCAGTCCTTATTCCCGGTGCACTTTTCGATCAATGAGTTAGGATAGTGTCAGTCCTTGCTTATTTAGTCATATCATCTTGCCCTCGAAAGCAAGATTGTTCTCGAGCTTAGTAGCTTATCGGTGGTTCATGATTTTCCGGATATCTTCCCGGAAGTATCATCAGGTTGTTCCCTGACCGTTATGCCGATCTCGTGATCAAGTTGGTTTCCTATAAACCACCCCTTCTCCAAGAATCTGTGTTGGATACCCCTGAGCTAGTTGGTCAGGCTAAACAACAACTTGGAGAGTTGGAAGATAAAAGCTTGCCAGCTTAGTTCATTTCAGGGGATATATTCGCGTGTGTTGAAGATAGATGATATCTTCATCGATTGGTCCCTGTGATCAGTTGTTGGACCTATTTTCGTATCAAGACTTTGATTTGAGTATGGGCTATCATCAAATCAAATCAGAACCAACGATGTTCATAATGTTGTCTTACTCGTGGTTGATCCCTCGAGCATACACCATTATATCTTTTGGGTCTGACCAATGCTATCACTTGTTCACATAATTATGAAATTCCATCTCCATGGAAACCTGGATGAATTGTTGTTGAGCCCATCAGCAACACTGCTACCTTCTCCATGACTCGTGTTGAACATCCAGCTAGTATTGGAAACTTTATAAGCATTATCTTCGTGTTCCGTTCATGAAGCATATGTTTGGATGAAAGTAGTGACTTCCTATAATTCATGTGCATCTGATGCAAGTTGCCGTCGTGGATTTGAGAAAGTCAATGTTGCTTCTTTTGGAATCATCCCAAAATCGGTCATGCATATGTGCGAAGTAATCTGTGGTTCGGAGACTTGCAACCTTCGTTCTATATGTGTTCCTAGCACACCAAGCCACTGACTGATTTGTTCCAGGAGAAGGAGTTCCTTTTAAGAGCTAACCCGGGCTTAATTGAGAACTTCATTATCTGCGATGATGGTTCCCCTCCTGAACTCGGTAGTGTTTTATTATAAGACTACCATGTGATCATGCTTGTCTGGGACAGCGTGTTCAGATGTTGTAGCAGAACCAGCTCATGTTTTGGAGCTTGCTATCGTAGTTCATCCCCTGAGAATCTCGCAACGTCATCTCGTCGATTTGTGTTGCAAACCTTCATTTTTCTTCCTAGACTCGATGAGTCTGGAATATCCTGCCACCAACCAGATCTGAATCTCAGGCAGATGTGATGGTTGGAACGTTTCCCAAGAGCTATAATATTGGTCTCTCGATAACCGGTAAAGTGGATGTCGTGGCTAAACACACCCAGCCGGAAGACCTATTATGGTAGTATCTTGATTGAGTAAGTTGGCCACCTCCCCATAAGGATTTCTTAGGATTTATCCCAGTAGTTATTCCTTATAGATTCCTGCGCTCCCGAAGTCCGACCTACTACTTGATGTTCAAGATACCAAACCACATCTAATGGGTTACGCTAGAACATCAAGGAGAACATTAGAAGCGGAGTGCTAAATGTCTCTCGGTCGATCATCCAGATTTTGCTCCCTTGGCTTCGCTAAGGTGAAATCTGAGAAAGTGTTGTCCTCCTTTGCACCTGCATCCTCCATCACCGTTCATCATGGTAGTATGATGTGTCGCCAGGATCCTCGGCACGGATGTTGGTAAAACCTTGATGAATATGGAAATGCTCAAGTTCTGGAGAGCATACTAGAACACTAGGTTATATCCCCGGTATCAACGGGAATGTGCCTTCCGTTTGCCGAGTTGCTCCATAACCATAGTTTCCTTTCCGATCTGAGTATGCCATTTTTCCGAACTCCTTCAAATGATCGTTTGCGATTTTCCTTGGGCCGCTTTAGAGAGTTTCAGTGATCTTTGTATCAAAAGTAATTCTTTTTGCCGCTTAAGGGAATAATTCTACAAGTTACCTTCCCCAAGGTGCCCCGTTATGGAATCATGGCAATTTTTCCTCGCTACTTTGAAACCCTCGTCAAATTGTTTCTTCCGTCCCTCCTGGTGCATGTTTTGCCTCTCAGCTCGAGAGATGTTTCAATGCCTCCCTCCATGAGTTGATCCTGAGTTGTTCGATATTCGAGAAGATCGATCCTTCTAGAGTTTTCCCTTTCCCCTTGTTGTCTCGTCGGTTGGAGTTCTCAGAGCAAGACATCGAGACAAAGATGGTGATCGAATCAACGTTCTTATGAAGTGCAACTTGGATCGTGAAGATCATGTTAGCTCGTACCCCCTATGTCTTCTTACCTCACGTCTTAAATCTCGGGACGAGATTCTTGTTTAGCGGGGGTGAGCTGTCACAGCCCCAGATCAGCCCTTGCTTGATTTTTCTTGCCTCCATGCATCATGTTTAAATTCAAATGAAATTTGAATTGAGGAATTTTCAAAGCCTCAGAAACCTTTTAAAAATGATCAACATTAAAATCCTCTCAAAGAAGCCTAAGAAAATGTTCCTGTTAAACCTTGAAAAATATTGGCAAGAATAAAATTCAAACCAATATTTTTGGAAGGTTTAACATATTTATTTTGGGCCTTTGAATTAATCCAATAAATATTTGAATTGGATCTATATTTGTTATATAATAAATATTTGTTCAATAATTCTGGAAATTGTTGTGTAGCTTTGGATAAGTCCATTTAATTTACACAATTATTTTCATGAATTTTGAAAATGGTTTGGTCTTTGAACTAAATCAAAACATAATAGCAAAAATAGAAAACAGAAAGAAATAAAAAAGGAAGCAGAGACTTACCTGAGGCCCACTTACCTGGTGGCCTAGCAGATTCGGCCCAGCCCACCTCCTCCTTCCTGTCGTCTTCCTCCCCAGGCCAGTAGGCAGAGCGCGTGGACGCAGCGCGCCGGCACGCGCCCGGCCACCTCCACCCTGCCTGCCTGCGTCCCCGTCACCCTGGATCTCTCCTGCGTCGCCACGCACCCCCATGGACCTCTCTCACTCTCTCCCGTGGCCCTCCTCTCCTCTGCTCTCTCTCTCACGGCCGCCCAAACCGGCCGGTGCTCGCCGCCGCAAAGCACCGCGCCCACCACCGTCCCCTTGCCCCATGGTTGTGACCTCTAGCTCCGCCTCGATGCCGTGAAGCTCCAAGCTGAAGAACGCGCCCGCGGATGCCCTGCAGCATCGTCACCGTCGCCATCTTCCTCATCTGCTCCGACGAACGCCGTCATTCGATTCGTCGACCCCCGAGCGTCCCCGAGCACGCTGAGCTACTCATCGACCTCGCCGTGAGCTCCTCTACCGAACCCCTCTCTCCCCGCCGTCGTTTTCTTCCTCTAGCCCCGCTGACCGCCGTGCCCGAAGCTTGCCGCCGCACAGCCTTGTCGCCACCGCAGCCACACCTACGGGAACCCGCAACCAAGCACTTCAACATGCGCATCACGCCGTCAGGAGTCTTGAGAAGTCACCCGTTGCTCCTACCGTGCGCCGCAACGCCATTTTCACCGAGGTCCGAACTCCGGCCACCGCGGTTGTCGTTATCGCCGTCGTTCCCGGCCTCCCCGCACCCAACCGCCTGCACCACTGGATGCGATGCACTTCCAGCTCGCCGTAGAACCCAACCGCGCCCTAAACGGTGCCCTGTAGCAAGATCCCGACGATCTCTGCCGCGCGAAATGGTCATCGCCGGCGAAACTCCGGCGAGAACCGACGTGGCGTAGTCATTAGCGCTAATCCCCGCCAGCTCAGCCGCCCTTTAGCCACTGACAATGGGCCCCGCAGCATGTCAAAGTGCTAGTCAACGCGGGTTTAGCACCGGTGTCACTGACGTGTGGACCCCACACGTCAGGTTTGACCCTGGTCAGCGCTGCTGACGTAGGCATGACGCAGTGCTGACGCAATTAATCCTTTTCTGGATTTAAAATAATTCAGGAAATTCCAGAAAATGCTATAAACTTCTAAAAATCATAGAAAATCAACCGTAACTCCAAATGAAATAATTTTTATATGAAAAATTATCAGAAAAATCCAATCTATCCATTTATGCTACTTTCATGCATGAAAAACCAACTTATGCCTGCTGTATAAGTGAAAACATTCAAATGGCATTTTAAATGCTCAAACTAGAGTTTGCATTTGAACCTTTGGTTCAAAAGGACTCCCTTGCACTTGTTGCTAGCTGCATTAGCTCAATTCACAGCATATTGCCATGTCACATTCATGCATCATATTGTTGCATTGCATTGATTGTGTTTCCTCTCTGTTGCCGGTGTTTGTCCCCTCTCAGTAGACGACGTTCCGACAATGAGTTCGATGACACCGATGAAGAACTATAATATCTTCAGAAGTGCCAGGCAAGCAAAACCCCCTTGTCCATTCCGATACAAACCCACTCTCTCGCTCCTGCTCTCTTTTACTGCATTAGGACAACAACGATTCATCTGTTACTTGCTGCGGTAGTTGAACCCCTTATCCTCTGCATGACCTGTCATTGCCACAGTAAATAGATGAAACCCACTAGCATGAGTAGGAGTTGTTTGAGCCCTGATGTGCCTACTCATTCATGCTTGTTTGTCATGCCTGCTACTGCTTAGAGTTGAGTCGGGTCTGATTCGTCGGGGATGAGTTGGAATGGTGATGAACATGTCCTACGGTGTGTGAGCTAAGTGTGTGAACACGATTTGGTAAAGGTAGCGGTGAGAGGCCATGTAGGAGTACATGGTGGGTTGTCTCATTGAAGCCGTCCTCAGGAACTGAGTTCTGTGTTTGTGATCCATGATACAGTTACTACCACGCATTGGGCCCGAAACCAATGGACCCTCTCGGCTTCTTAATCACCCTTGTCCTCTGTCCAGGAGTTGCAAGTAGTTTCTGGTGTTTGTAGTATGCTGGAGGCCGTGGGCAGCGCTGACCGGAGGGGTGGGCTGTGATGCGGTAGGCACGTGGCACGGTGTACCGGGCGCCCATTTGGTGTCTCGGGAACCCTGCACACATCGTTCGGGGCCGTATGTGGAAACCTCGGCCGGACTCCCTGCTGATGGAACCTGAATAGGCGATAAACCTGGACTAGAGACTTGAGTGTTTAGGTAGGCTGTGGATGACACCCTCGCTGGGCTTCCGCTTGAAGGTTGCCGAGTACATGTCGTGTAAACGGCGGTAAGTGGTGAGAGCGTGTGTGTCGAAGTACACCCCTGCAGGGTTAATATGATCTATTCGAATAGCCGTGTCCGCGGTAAAGGACTTCTGGGTTGCCTATAACAGTTCATAGACAAGTGAAAGTGGATACTCTAAAATGCGCAAGATAAGCGTGAGTGCTATGGATGGCGTTCTCGTAGGGAGACGGGAGCGGATCCATAGTGGAGTATTGATATGGTGAATATGTGGACTCGTGTGCGCCACCTCAAAAGAGTTACTTGCAGTCGTAGTTAGGATAGCCACCGAGTCAAAGCTGGCTTGCTGCAGTTAAACTCCACCACCCCCTTTGTTGATACCGATGCATATGTAGATAGTTCTGATGTAAGTCTTGCTGGGTACATTTGTACTCACGTTTGCTTATTTTATGTTTCGCAGAGAGACGTCAGTCTCGCTAGTAGTTCCGTGTGGACTTCGACGTTTAGCTTGTTACCTCAGCTACGATCTTGTGCCCTCGGTAGGATCTAGTAAATAGTCAGGCTTCTCAGCCTTTTTCATTTGTAGATGTCTGTACTCAGACATGTTAAGCTTCCGCATGCGTTTGACTTGTATGCTCTGATTGTTGGGTCGAGAGACCCATGTTTTTAATATCTCGCTCCTCGGAGACTAGTGAATAAATACTTGAGTCGTAGAGTTATGTTGTGATGCCATGTTGTATTTACACATATCGAGCATATTGTGTGTATGATTGAAATGCTTGGTATGTGTGGTGTCCGACAACCTAGTTGTTTATCCTTGGTAGCCTCTCTTATGGGGAAATGTAGTCTTGTGCTTCCATGAGCCATAGTAGTCCGCTACAGCCCGGTTCACCGGAGTCCTGCTAGCCCAGCACTACTGCTCCGGAACACTTGACTGGTCGGCATGTGTTTCACTTCGTTCCTGTGTCTGTCCCTTCGGGGAAATGTCACGCGGTGACATCCGGAGTCCTGCCTAGCCTGCTACAGCCCAGGTTCCCGGAGTCCTGTTAGCCCAGTGCTACAGCCCGGATTCGCACGCTGCTGACCGACATGCTCGATGTTGATTCATGTATGCCTGTCCCCGTAAGTTAGTGCCACTTTGGGTTCACGACTAGTCATGTCGGCCCGGGTTCTCTGTCATATGGATGCTAGCGACACTATCATATACGTGAGCCAAAAGGCGCAAACGGTCCCGGGCCATGGTAAGGCGACACCCGTGGGAATACCGTGCGTGAGGCCGCAAAGTGATATGAGGTGTTACAGACTAGATCGGTGTGACTTAGAATCGGGGTCCTGACAACGGCAGTGGATGGGGAAGGAGGCGCGGCGGCGGCCAGGTAGGTGGCGACTAGATGGAGAGAGGGCAGGAGCTGGGAAAGGGGAGGGCGGCTATGAAGAGCTGCGGCGGCGGCGGCGCGAGGGAGGCGCGGCGGCGGCTAGAGTTAGGGTTCGAAGGAGGAGGTTGCGGAAGCGGGGAGCAGAGTGCAGCGGCGACCGGCGGCGGTGGCGGCGGCGGCGTGAGTTGGGCGGGGCAGTGGCGACCGGCGGCGGTGCGGAGGACGCGCGGCGGCGGCGGCTAGGGTTAGGTCGACCGACCTGCGATAGATACCATGTAGAATATGAAGTATAGGCTGTGCAAACACAATGCATTAATCGGTGCACCAGGCACGTATATATGAGTACAGAGAGGGGCCACAACCTCGACTACACAAAGGAAACAGAAGGTGGGCTCAATACACAATATACACGTACACAATATACTCAACAGTTCCAAAATGTCTTTGTTGATTGTTAATGTGTGCGCCTTCGCAAATCGGACAAATATTTTACCACAACATGTTGGTGCCATGTCATGACACCATGCCAAGTTTCATGATCTTTAGGCGAGTTTTGGATTTATGGGAATTTTAAAACCAAGTTTCTCGATGTTTCTGGTTGAGCCAAGATGCCCAGATGTTTGAATTCCATTCCCACTTCTTGCATGGGACCTAGAAATTCACCCAAGTACACATAAATGGTTTTTCAACTAACTTTGGCGCACTGGAGCATGCGCTTGTAGTTCAAATTTGAATTATGTGCATTAAATGCATGGAAATTTAATTAATGTATAAAAGGCCAAATGAACCCTGAATAATTCCAAAATTTAGCATGAAACTACTATTTGGTCGAAGCTGCCTGTGTAAAAAAATCAAGGCGGGAGAAGGTAGTGTATGTCATTTCGCACACAGAGGTGACACGTTCCCTCACCGAACCACGAGCCTTATTGAGAGAAGCCCCGGTTTGCAAGAAGCTTGCACCAAAGCTTGTCCCAATTCGGCCAGAAAATTTACCACAACATGTTGGTGCCATGTCATGACACCATGCCAAGTTTCATGATTTTCATGTGTGTTTTGTATTTACAGGAATGAAAAAACCAAGTTTCTCAATATTTCCGGCCGAGCCACGACGCCCAGATGTTTGAATTTCATTCCCATTTCTTGAATGGGACCTAGAAATTCACCCAAGGACACACATGTGATTTTTCAACCAACTTTGGTGCACTGGAGCATGTGCTTGTAGTTCAAATTTGAATTATGCGCATTAAATGCCCAGAAACTCAATTAATGTATAAAAAGGCCAAACGAACCCGGAATAGTTCCAAATTTTAACACAACACTCATATGGTTCTATGTTGCCTCTATAAAAAATCAAGGGGGGCGGCGAGGCAGCGTATATCATTTCGCACACAAAGGTGACGTTCCCCCTCGGGAACCACGAGTCTTCTTGAGAGAAGCTCCGGTTTGCAAGAAGCTTATACCAAAACTTGTCCAAATTCGGCCAATTTCTTTACCACAACATGTTGGTGCCATGAAATGACACCATGCCGAGTTTCATGATTTTCAAGCGAGTTTTGAATTTACAGGAATTTTAAAAACCAAGTTTCTCAATGTTATCGGCCGAGCCATGGCACCTAGATATTTGAATTTCATTCCCATTTCTTGCATGGGACCTACAAATTCACCCAAGGACACACATGTGATTTTTCAACCAACCTTGTAGTTCAAATTTGAATTATTCACATTAAATGCCCAGAAACTCAATTAATGCATAAAAAGGGCCAAATGAACCTGGAATAATTCCAAATTTAAACACGACACTCATATAGTTCTATGTTTTCTTTGTAAAAAAATCAAGGAGGGGGGGGTAGCATATGTCGTTTCGCACACAAAGGAGACATGTTCCCTCTCAAAACCACACGCCTTCTTCAGAGAAGCTAAAATTTGCAAGAAGCTTATGCCAAAACTTGTGCAAATTCTGCCCTTTCTTTACCACAGCATGCTGGTGCCATGAATTGTCACCGTGCCAAGTTTCATGATTTTCAGGTGAGTTTGGGATTTACAGGAATTTACAAACCAAGTTTCTCAATGTTTCCGGCCGAGCCACGACACCCAAATGTTTGAATTTCATTCCCATTCTTGCATGGGACCTATAAATTCACCGAAAGACAAACATGTGAGTTTTCAACAAACTTTGGTGCACTGGAGCATACACTTGTAGTTCAAATTTGAATTATGCACATGAAATACCTAGAAACTCAATTAATGCATAAAAATGCCAAATGAACTCAGAATAATTCCAAATTTTAACACGACACTCATGTAGTTGCATGTTCACTGTAGATAAATGTTCTAGCAATTCAAACACCATCCTTTCCCTCCGTAACACCATTTTGTCTTTCAGAACATAATGAAAAAAATCAGGTATACCACAAAGAGTTTACTACTCCCTCTCTCTAAGTTTACAGGGCGTGCACATAACCCTAGGTCATCAATTTGACCAACCTAATACAAGTCATATATTACAAAAAATATACCAATATAAATTTCAGATGTTATATTTTCAAACGGTATAATTTTTGTGTTATATAGTTTATATTATGGTGATAAAATTGGCAACCTAGGTATACGCGTAGGACTTGTAAACTGAGACGGAGGGAGTAGCAAGAATCGTGTGGGATGCGATATAAAATATCTTGGCGCACCATCTTGTCTGGCTTACGCAGGAAGCTTCATCGTCTACAGTCCACCGCTCGCGCTTGAACCACACTTGCGCGCCAGTTTGTCGCGGCACCGAGCGAAATTTTTCTGCCACCATGGAAATATCTATCTCCCCTCCCCTCCCTCCCACCAAAAGCCACATTTCCACTGTTCCTCCTTGCTTTCCAAGTTCAAACCTTCACTGCTGCTTACTGGCAGCTCAGCATCCTCACCGGCGACCATTCTTATTGCAGCGCCGCCTTCTTGCGGGCGACCCTTCTTCTTGCAGCGCCGCCTCCTCGTCGGTGACCCTTCTTCTTGCCGCGCAGCCTCCTTGCCGGCAACCCTTCTTCTTGCAGTGCCGCCTCCTCGCCACTGATACGTCTCCAACATATCTATAATTTATGAAGTACTCATGCTGTTATATTATCATTCTCGGATGTTTTACAATCATTTTATAGCAACTTTATATCATTTTTTGGGACTAACCTATTGACCGAGTGCCCAGTGCCAGTTGCAGTTTTTTTCTTGTCTTTTATATCACAGGATATCAATATCAAATGGAGTCCAAACACCGCGAAACTTTTTGTGGATTTTGATGGACTAGAAGACATCAAGTGGGCCAGAGAAGCACCCGGGGGGTGCCCCGACACTACTAGGGAAAACCTTATACACAGAATCTTAGCAGCAGTGCGGTACAGGAAGAGGCGCTACTGCTAATTAGCAGTAGCGCGGGAACAAAACAAGCGCTACTGCTACTGACTTAGCAGTAGCGCGGCTCGCTGGAACCACGCTGCTACTAAAATTGACCGACCGTTCCCGCCACCCCAGGTTTAGCAGCAGCGCGCTCTAGCGAACCACGCTACTGATAAAGTATAAGTATTAGCGTGCTTTTTTTTGGGTGACGCTACTGCTAATTTTGAAACTGGCCACATGGCGGGCCCCGCTTAGCAGTAGCGCGTGTGCCAGAAGCGCGTTGCTGCTATCTTATTAGCAGTAGCACGGTTTACGACCAGCGCTACTGCTAAGCCACAACATATACCACCTTTTCCTTCCTCCCCATCCTCTCTTCCTCACTTTCCCCTACCTCCCACCTCCTGACTCCCTCACTTTGCTTCTTCCTCACTACTTCTCCCCCCATTACTCTCCTTCTTCTACCTACCTTTCTCTCTCTTTATTACTCCTAGCTAACTATACACCACCTCCATTAATGCATCTCCTTTCTCTTTTTCCTTCCCCCTCCACTAGTTGAAGTTGTCTCCTCCCAAACTAGCTAGCTAGGTAGATGTAACATTTAGTGAAGTGACATATGTAACCCCTAACAAGATCTAGCCTTGTCAAGAAGAGCTTTGTCCACTTTTGTTCTCCCTACTAATCATCATCTCCATCATGTGCTCGATCTTGAGATAGGTGATTAAAAATTTATGCTTTTGCAAGAATGGAAATATGTGTATGTGTGTGCGATATGACATAATCGGGCGATATGATGGAAATTGTGTGTGTGGCATGAGTTGACGCTGAATTGTGCTTGTGAGTTGCCTATGTTTTGCCGAAATTTCGATTTATTTCCGTTTCGGCGAATTCCGGGCAAACTCTATATGTCCTATTTTTAGGGAAGGCCATGCCAAATTTTTGTATGACTTTGATGCATGCACGCATTTTTATAATCAATTTGTTTATTATTACAGTGCAGGCGTTCATGATGGTCAGTGGAACGATGCTGGACAGGTGGTTGCGGTCGGCGGTGCAGGACATGAAAGAAAATAACCTGACAGAGGTTTTATGTCCGTGTCGAAGATGCAAAGGACGAGTTTGGCTCGACCCCTATGATGAGGGTCGTGTTGAAGCACACCTGCTCATGAGTGGTTTCATGGATGGCTATACTCGGTGGATAATTGAAGATGAGGCTGATGATGTTGAGGACGTCGACGGGGCAGGCAATGACGACACGGGGCAAGACGAAGAGATGATGGATAATGGCGGCAGGGAAGAGGCCAGACATGGCAGCGGAGAAGGGGTCGGACATGGCGGCGTCGAAGGGGCCGGACATGGCGGCAGAGAGAATGTGGACTCCACGCTGCAGAGTTTGTCAGTACTAAGTTCAGTCGTGCGGGACCCTCATGTTCAAGCACTGCTTCGCAAGGAGACGAGTACTGAGAGAGCTGCTTCTAGAGAGGAGGCCAAGCTGCAGCAGCTGGTGGTAGACTCGAACTCTCCATTGTATCATGGTTGCAATCCCGAGGTGACCCGCTTGAGTTTCATGCTCCAACTCCTGAAGACGAAGGCTAAAAACAAATGGACCGACACTACCCTCGATGAGCAACTCAAGTACCTAAATGATGTTCTTCCCACGGGGAATCTTTGTCCTACTAGTGTGGATGAGGCCAAGAAGATCGTGTGCCCTCTTGATCTGCTGCATGTTAGATACCATGCATGCATCAATGATTGCATAATTTATCGGAAGGAGCACGCGGAAAAACAAGCTATCCGGTGTGCAATGCTTCTCGATACAAGAAGGCTGGGAAGAAATCTCCCCAGAAAGTTGTATGGTACTTACCGATCACTCCCTGTCTCCAGCGGTATTTCGTAGATCCCACGGAAGTAAAGCTCATGCTCTGGCACGCGGAGAGGAAGAATCTCGACGATGGAGTTGATCCGAAGCTGAGACACGTCAAGGATGGAAGCCAGTGGAGAGCGTTGAACGGTGAATATCGGTATTTTGAATGTGATGCAAGGAACATCGTGCTCGGCGCGTGTACCGATGGTATGAATCCATTTGGCAACTAGAACACCAACCATAGCAGATGGCCCGTGTTTGTATGGATGTACAACCTACCCCCTGGTTGTGCGTGAAGTCGATGTACATTCACATGAGCATGCTGATTCAAGGGCCGAAACAACCGGTAAATAATATTAATATGTATCTGGGGCTACTTCAAGAGGAGTTAGACACGTTATGGAAAACACAGGCCAATACATGGGACACCAGCAAAGGCGAGTATTTCTATATGAGAGCCACGCTGATCATGACGGTGCACGACTATCTCGGTTACAGATATGTCACAGGCCAGGTGTGCTATGGATATTGCGGATGTGCATCGATGATACGACGTCTCAGCAGCTAATGTCAAGGAAAGATGGCGGGTTTGGGAAAATCGTGTACATGGGGCATCGAAGATGGCTCGAGAAGGACGACCCATGGAGAAACCGTGGAGATCTATTCAATGGTGACTCTGCGCATCGAGGACCTCCACGTAAGCGGAGTGGCGCCAAAATCAATGAGCTATTGAAAAATTGGGAACAGTGCCCCGCTCCGGGAAAGACAATGAAAAAGGCGCCGGAGCCGCTGCTGAAGGTATGGAAGACGAGGTCTGTGTTCTGGGACTTGTAGTACTGGCACAAACTCGACACACCTCATTGCCTTGATCAAATGCATATCTGTAAGAGTGTCCTTGAGAGCTTTCTCACGACACTAATGAACATGCCGGATAAGACCAAGGATGGGCCGAAGGCAAGAAAAGACTTGCATGATTTGAAAATCAGGGAAGATCTACACATGCCGCCCCGTAAAAAGTCAGACGAGACAGAGACGGAGACAGAGGCGCGGGAGAAGAAGGGCAAAAAAGTAAAGGAAGAGGATTATTTCCCCCCTTCTTGCTTCACCTTAAGTCCGGCTGAGATCGATCAATTCTTTAAGTACCTTACCGGAGTCAAAGTTAATTCCGGTTACCGTGGCAAGATAAGCAAATATCTAGACACGAACAAGAAAATGTTCAACGGGATGATGTCCCATGACTGTCATGTGATGATGACGCAGATACTTCGTATTGCCCTTAGAGGGATAATGGACAAGCACGTCCGTGACACGCTTATTGGTCTCTACAACTTTTTTGACGTCATCTCTCGAAAGTCGATCAGTGTGAAGCAGCTCCGAAGGCTACAGGAAGAGATCATTGTGATACTGTATGATCTTGTGATGTACTTCCCGCCTGCGTTCTTTGACGTCATGGTGCATCGGTGTGTCCATATTGTGGACGACATAATAGACCTGGGGCCGTCATTCCTGCACAACATGATGCCATCTAAGACGATGAATGGGATCATCAAAGGATTCATTCATAACATGTCCCGTCCGGATGGAAGCATCGTCCAGGGCTATCTAACACAAGAGTGCATCTCTTTCTGCGAGAATTTTCTATATGGCGCAGACCAGCCGCCTAGTGGTGGTGTTGGTTTGCCCATTAACAAGCACGATGGGAGTCTCAAAGGAGAAGGCAACTCCAACGGTCGCAGGGAACTGCACATGGCATACTCAGATCGATGCAACGACTTTGACAGAGCAAACTTGGTAGTGCTACAACACCTAGACGAGGTAGATCCTTTCGTGGCACTACACAAAGAAATTATCGCAAAGAAGTATCGTGACCGGGGGGTATGTAGGACGGACGCCGAAGTTACTAGAGAGCACAACTCCACTTTCCTGCATTGGTTCAAAGAGCATATCATTGCTAATCCCCCGGAAGAGGGCTCTAAGGACGGATTGCTCATATATGTGTAACATCCCAAATTTTCAATTTGGAATGTTATACATTAGATCATCATTGCATAGCATATTTTATTGCATTTTGGCAAACACTCAAAAATCCTAAGCAACTCAAGGACCCTCGGAGAGAGTTGGGGATTTTTCGCGGTTTTCATATTTGATTTTTATCAAATAATGAAACGAGGATTTTTGGTTTAATTTATTTTTCTCTCCGAAAAATATTTCATATTAAAATAAATGAGAGGAGAAAATATGACTTCTCCAAAATAATTGAAATATTGGAGGAAAAATATTAAAATCAAATATTGGATTTTATTCGGATTTTATTTGCAATTTTAATTGCATTAGAAAAATTGCACGTTTTCAAAACTGCATTTTTTGGGCCAAGAAAATGTTCATCTTGTTCTAATTATTTAATTTAGACTGTGAAAATTTGTTTTGGCATTTTTGGATTTTTATTTATTTTTCTACAATTTTTTTAGGTTCGGCGAAATTATTTTAAAAAAAACTCGCGAAGCGCGCCGACTGGGCCGAAACCCAGCCGACGGCCCAGCCCAGCCCCGCGCCTCGTCTCCCTCCTGGAGACCGAGACGGAGACCGCCGCCGCCCAGAGTCCCGCTCGTCGCCGCCGCCCCTCGCCCCTTCCCCAAGGCAGCAACCCCCCTCCTTAAATACTCCCCGCCACCCCTCTCCTCACCCCCGCCCGACCCGAAGCTGCCCCGCCGCCGAGAGGACCCGCCGGAGCAGGAGCCCGACGCCGCCGCCTCGGGAAGCCCCGTACGCCGCCGCCCTCGTCGCCCCTCGCCGCCCCCGACGACGCCCGAGCCCCGCCGCCCTCTCCCGAACCCGCCGGAATACCTCGCCGGAGGTATAACCGCAGCCGCCGCCACCGTGCCGGTTTTTTTTTAAAACATTCGGTTTTTTCCGAAACCGTAGATTTTTTAATAGATCGGTTTATTTTTTTCTTCGGTTTAGTTAGTTAGTGAACGTTCACCGATCCGTTCGTTTTAACGAACGTGTTCGTCGGTTTGTCGCAGCTAACGAACGTCCGTTCGTTTAACTGTTCGTCAGTTTTCTTTTTCGTCGGATTTTTCGCGATTATTCCAGATCGCGATTTCTGATCAGATTTTCGTTCTGGTTTATCTTTTAGCTCATTTATCGGAATCAGGCGATTCAAGCGCCTAGCGTTTCGTCTCGAAATTCTCTTTCCGTTTAACCTATTCAAACAAGTTTTTGCTACTGTAAAATTTTACTTAGATCCAGATTAGGAAACGAAGCTTGTTTCTTTCGCCGTTTGACTTTCGTTGCTTCGTTTGATTCGATTCTTTTTGCAAACCGGAGTTCTTAAGTTGAACTTTCTGGTTAGATCTTTATTTGAGTTTTACCTGTGCATTAGATGAGTGCTTATTGTTTGCTTGTTTGTTTGCGATAGAGTACCCGGAGTGCGCCGCTTGCTACTTTGAATCTCTAAGTTTCACGGATCATCAGCAAGGCAAGTAACACTTTGATCATACCTCTTTTACTACCCAGTTTTATTGCATTATACCAACCCTCAAACATTGCATGGTTAGGATCTAATTAAACTGTGGGAATTGGGAAGTAGTTGAGGTAGTACCTATTACCTGTTTATTATCAAACCTTCGGGAGTTACTTCTACGTTTGCTTATATTGCTATGCTATGCTAGTAGACGTGGATTGGGTTTGAGTGTTACCATGACAGATGTGAGATTGTTAATTAATGGTTAACCTTAAGGTGGCAACTAAAACTCACATCTGGGTGGATTGAGGTACCTGGGTATTCCAGGATTGCCTGTTTTCTTTTGGACCGCCACCCAGGTTCAAAGGGATCATGAGATTATTCATGCTAGAAACTTCCGTGTGCAGCCGCAAGCTATTATGGGCTCTAGCATAGTTGAGTAGGTTGTGTGAGCTCTTGAAGAGGTAGACTAGTAGATGTAGGGGATGTAGGTGGTACTGTCTACCCGGAGTAGAGAGTTAATGCTTCTGAAAGACTGTGTCTCGGTCATCTGTTTCTCAAACACCATGAAGTGCGAGAATCCCAACGGAGGAGATCGAGTCTTGTGGGGAAAAGTGCACAAACCTCTGTAGAGTGTATAAACTAATCATGGTTAGCCGTGTCCCCGCTTATGGACATCTTGAGTATCTAGTACTTGGATTATCATGTGAATCTCATCATGTTACTTTAATTAATCTTGTTGGGTTAATGATGATACTTAATTGGGATTGAGAATGCTGTCAACCATTCTCAATGTTTAACAACCACCATGATAGTTAAATAAAATTTATTCCTTTGCAGTAGGGAAAAATTGGCTTTTCGCAAAACTTTAACCATAGAGCCTTCTACCAGCCATATATGCATGTAGTATAGCATTATTATGTTCATTACTCTCTATGTGTTACATTGCCAGCATATTCCATGTGCTGCCCGTTTTCGGGCTGCAACGTTTCATGTTGCAGACTTTTCAGACGACGAGTAAGGTGCCTTAGGTCGTGGTCTTGTACTCAGTGATGCCGTTGGAGTTGATGGAGTCACTTATCTTCCAAGTCTTCCGCTGTTATCGTTTTTAGATGGCCTTAAGCCATATTTGTCATACTTATTTCTCTCTTGAGATACTCGTTGTAATAAGTGTGTGATTTCTACTCTGTTATAAATCCTCCATTTGTACTGTGCGTGTCAGCATTACTGATCCAGGCATGACACTGGTGCACGGTAGATCAGACTGTTTGAGGTCTGGTCTCTACAAAGGTGGTATCAGAGCACACGCTGACTGTAGGACACGACCACTAAGCTTAAACCCTAGAACACTACTCTCTTCTCATTTCTGACTCCTCTCCACTTTCTACTCTTTTAGGAATGGCGGATGCAAGGAACAAGTTCATGCAACCGGATGAAGATACACCTTTTGGACGACACTTGAAGGAAGTCACTAAGTACCTGAACATCGGAATACCAAGCTTCACCGGGACTTACAAAGCCACACTACCAGAAGAGGAGCGCTGGAAGATTCAAGTTCAAGTTCCAGGAAGGACGTTTACGCCAGTCACTGAGCCTATAGAGTTTTCCTTTGATGCACCAACCTGGAGTTTAGGGAAGAGCATGGCAGCCCACATCTCTATGGGACGCATTGGAGAAGTCTACCATAGGGAGCTTAAGGATACTATTTATCAGATTTGTGGATGCCGAGATGAGCAATGGGAGATGATCAGCACCAAGAAGGATGGATCAATTGCAACTTTCATCCAGGAGCAAAACCAACACATTCGTCGCCAGGAGAACCAGATGTGCGCAGACATGTTAGACCTGAAGAAGGCATTGACCAAGATCATGGAGTTGGAGGAAGAACTCAAGTCTACGCGCGATGGATATGAGGAGGAGATCGCCACGTTGTTGGAGAAGAATGACGACCTGATAAAGAAGATCGGAGTATTCATGGGAGACCCAGCACCAGGAGGAGAAGATGACGATTCTACTTGCCCGGATAACTACATCATCATCGACGACACCGACTCAGACCCCAGTGAAGATGACTTTGTTGATGAAGCTGGAGCAGATATCATGGAGTCATTGACCGATCAAAATTTCTAGTAGACCACCATAATCATTAGTAGTATTCCCCCATGTATATAGTATAGTCCGAGCACTTTGTAACGATAGTTAGATCGATTGTATGCCTTGTTTGATTTGATTGAGTGATATTGATTGTGTTTGTCTCATGAGCATATGGGTAGTGTTTTCGCTCTAGACCTCATTCTATTCTAAATTCTCATCTTTTCTAAACCTATCAGATGCCTCCGAGACGCGACACCGGATTTGTTTTCCCACCGGAGATCACTCAGTTGATTCAGCAGCAGAATGCCCTGATGCAAGTGTTAGTACAGAACCAAGGCAACAACAACAACAACAACAACAACCCACCACCACCACCTGTTGATCACTTAGCCCGTTTCTTGAGGCTAAATCCGCCGGTGTTTTCCAGCAGCACCGAGCCGATTGTTGCAGATGATTGGCTCCGCAAAGTTGGAAGGGAGTTGACCACTGCAGGATGCACAGATGCGGAGAGAGTGCGTTTTGCCGCACATCAGCTTGATGGACCCGCAGCATCATGGTGGGAGAATTACACAGCCACACACCCTATTGACACTGTCACATGGGACCAGTTTTAGCAAGCTTTCTGTACTGCCCATGTTTTAGCAGGAGCTATGGCTATGAAGAAGCGTGAGTTTCGCAACCTACACCAAGGAGGACGCACTGTAGGCCAGTATGTGGAGGACTTTAGTAAGTTAGCACGTTATGCTCCAGATGACATTGCTACAGATGCAGCCAAGCAGGAGAAGTTTCTCGAAGGACTGAATGATGAGCTGAGCATGCAGTTGATGGTAGTACCTTCAACAACTACCAGGAGTTGGTAGATAGAGCTCTCATGATTGAAGGAAAGCAGCAGCAGATTGAAAACCGTAAAAGGAAGTATGGACAAGGGAAGTACAATTCTGGAGCTCAGCAGAAGCCACGTTTTACCCTGAAATCGGGAGGACAGTTTCAGCATACCCATGGAGGAGGTAGTTCGCACAACCATAATGGCCCCAAGAATGGTAATGGGAATGGAGGAAGCAACGGCCAGAACCGTACCAACCCTTCAACCCCAGCTAAGAGAGAGCTGAGCCAAGTCACTTGCTTTAAGTGCCAGAAGACTGGACATTATGCCAATGAATGTCCTGAAGCCCAGAATGGAAATGGCAATGGAAGCTCTGGGAAGAAGCCGAACCCTTTCAACAAAGGACATATGAACCACGTTAGCGTGGAGGAGGTTGAAGCTCAGCCAGATACAGTAATAGGTAAGTTTTTGGTTAAGTCATTTACTGCACTCGTTCTTTTTGATACTGGTGCATCGCATTCATACATATCAAGGGGATTTTTGGATAAGTATAAACTGCCAACCCAAGCCCTTAGGTCACCCATGTTAGTAACCTCGCCAGGAGTAGAGTATATGGCTAGTTTATGGTGTGATCGGTTACCATTAAGGATTGGTAACTACGTGTTTCCCTTGGACCTAATAGTACTGGAATCGCAAGGATTGGATGTGATATTAGGCATGGATTGGTTATCGAAGTATGGAGGGAACATTGAGTGCGCCAGTAAGTCGATTTTGCTTACCACCCCAGAAGGGAGAAGGATTAAGTATGTATCCCGGCATGTTCCGAAGAGGACTCAAGTAAATTCCTTATCAGGAGTTGTACAGGAAGAAGTACAAGTGGTGAAGGATTACCCGGATGTATTTCCAGAAGAGTTTCCAGGCATGCCACCAGATAGAGACATAGAGTTTTTGATTGAACTTTTGCCAGGCACAGGGCCGATATCTAAGAGACCGTACAGGATGCCCGCAAAAGATTTGGAGGAGATTAAGAAGCAGATTAAGGAGTTACTGGATAAAGGCTATATTCGCCCAAGTTCGTCACCTTGGGGATCACCCGTACTTCTAGTGGAGAAGAAAGATGGATCGTTGAGGATGGTTGTTGATTATCGAGGATTGAATGAAGTGACCATCAAAAATAAATACCCACTGCCGATGATCAATGATTGGTTTGACTGATTACAAGGAGCTAAGGTATTTTCCAAGATCGATCTACGATCAGGATACCATCAGTTGAAGATTCGAGAGCATGATATACCTAAGACGGCTTTTACCACCAGGTATGGGCTGTACGAGTATACCGTTATGTCATTTGGTCTGACTAACGCACCTGCCTATTTCATGAACCTGATGAACAAAGTGTTTATGGAGTTTTTGGATAAGTTCGTCGTAGTGTTCATTGATGACATTTTGGTTTATTCCAAGAATGAAGAGGAGCATAAGGAACATTTGCGTTTGGTACTTGAGAAGCTCAGAGAACATCAGCTATACGCCAAGTTCAGCAAATGTGAGTTTTGGTTGAAGGAAGGTGGATTCCTCGGACATGTTATATCCGGAGAAGGAATAGCAGTAGACCCCGCCAAAGTCGACACTGTGACAAACTGGGAATCACCCACATCAGTTGGAGAGATCCGGCGTTTTCTTGGACTTGCAGGATACTACCGGAGGTTCATTGAGAATTTCTCGAGGATTGCTAAGCCCATGACAGAGCTGTTAAAGAAGGACACCAAGTTCAATTGGACTAAGGAATGTGAAGCTAGTTTCCAAGAGTTGAAGAAACGTTTGGTTACATCACCAGTGCTGATTCTGCCAGATCAACGCAAGGATTATGAAGTATATTGCGACGCTTCACGTCGAGGACTTGGAGCAGTGCTAATGCAGGAGGGAAGAGTTGTTTCATATGCTTCACGACAACTTAAACCCCATGAGAAGAATTATGCCACCCATGATTTGGAGTTAGCAGCCGTAGTACATGCGTTGAAGACATGGAGACATTTTCTCATCGGAAATCACTGTGAGGTGTACACGGATCACAAGAGTTTGAAGTACATTTTCACGCAGAAGGAGTTGAATCTCAGGCAAAGGAGATGGTTGGAGCTCATTAAGGATTATGATATGAGATTGCATTATCACCCAGGGAAGGCTAACGTAGTAGCTGATGCGTTGAGCTGCAAGAGCCATGTTAACACCCTCATGACCGGAGAGTTACCGAAATTATTAGCCGGGGATCTTCGCGAGCTATGTTTGGAGATAGTTCCAAGAGGCTATTTAGCAACGTTGGAGATTCAGTCTACCCTGATGGAAAAGATCAGAGCAGCTCAGAAGATAGACAAGGAGATTGACAAGATAAAGAAAAGGATGAGTAAAGGAAAAGCCAAGGAATTTCGTGAGGATGAGCACGATACCTTATGGTTTGAGGACCGCGTTTATGTGCCCAATGATCCGGAGATCAGGAAGTTGATCTTGCAAGAGGCCCATGATTCACCGTATTCGATTCACCCAGGAAATACCAAGATCTATTTGGATTTGAAGGATACTTTCTGGTGGACCGGAATGAAGAAGGATATTGCGGAGTATGTAGCAGTTTGTGATGTATGTCAGATAGTGAAGGCAGAGCATCAATAGCCAGCAGGATTGCTACAACCATTGCCGATACCCGAATGGAAATGGGATAAACTAGGCATGGATTTTATCACGGGACTGCCCATGACTCGTTCAGGCTATGACTCAATATGGGTTGTAGTCGATCGTTTGACGAAAGTCGCTCATTTCATCCCAGTGAAGACCACTTACACCAGTGCTAAGTTGGCAAATATATACATGACCAGGATCGTATGTCTGCATGGAGTGCCGAGGACCATTGTATCAGATAGAGGAACCCAGCTTACTTCAAAGTTTTGGAATCAGTTACATGAAACTTTGGGTACCAGGCTAGAGTTCAGTACAGCCTTCCACCCACAGACGGACGGACAGACCGAGAGAGTCAATCAGATTTTGTAAGATATGCTGAGAGCTTGTGCGCTAGATTATGGATCTAGTTGGGACGACAATTTGCCGTATGCAGAATTCTCTTACAACAACAGTTTTCAAACCAGTTTGAAGATGGCCCCCTTCAAAGCTTTGTATGGAAGGAGGTGCAGAACACCCTTGTTGTGGAACGAAGTTGGAGACCGCCAGTTGTTTGGAACAGACTTGATTAAGGAATCAGAACAGAAGGTGAAATTGATTCGCGATAGGCTCAAGGTAGCCCAGTCCAGGCAGAAGAGTTATGCGGATTCTAAATGCAAGGAGACAGTTCATGAAGTCGGAGACAGAGTTTACCTACGAGTATCACCACTTCGAGGAGTTAAGCGCTTTGGAGTTAAAGGAAAGTTAGCGCCACGTTTTGTAGGACCATACAAAGTTTTGGAGCGTATGGGAGAAGTTGCCTACAAGCTGGAATTGCCTGTAGGATTGTCAGGAGTTCATGATGTATTTCACGTTTCCCAGTTGAAGAAGTGCCACGCAGATATGGCTGAGATACCACTGAGAGATACGGTGCCATTGGAGGCGATTCAGCTGGACAGTGACTTGACCTATGAGGACAAACCAGTTAAGATTCTGGAGTATGCCAGCCGAGTCACCCGCAGCAAGGTTATCAAGTTTTGCAAAGTTCAGTGGAGTCACCATACCGAGGACGAAGCCACCTGGGAGCGAGAGGAAGATCTACGGAAGAACCACTCTCACCTATTTTCTAGCCAACCCGAATCTCAAGGGCGAGATTCATCTTAAGGGGGTAGGTTTGTAACATCCCAAATTTTCAATTTGGAATGTTATAC
This sequence comes from Aegilops tauschii subsp. strangulata, assembly GCF_002575655.3. NCBI lineage: Eukaryota > Viridiplantae > Streptophyta > Magnoliopsida > Poales > Poaceae > Aegilops > Aegilops tauschii. The sequence goes on from NC_053040.3 coordinate 199,345,598, forward strand.
ATTAGATCATCATTGCATAGCATATTTTATTGCATTTTGGCAAACCCTCAAAAATCCTAAGCAACTCAAGGACCCTCGGAGAGAGTTGGGGATTTTTCGCGGTTTTCATATTTGATTTTTATCAAATAATGAAACGAGGATTTTTGGTTTAATTTATTTTTCTCTCCGAAAAATATTTCATATTAAAATAAATGAGAGGAGAAAATATGACTTCTCCAAAATAATTGAAATATTGGAGGAAAAATATTAAAATCAAATATTGGATTTTATTCGGATTTTATTTGCAATTTTAATTGCATTAGAAAAATTGCACGTTTTCAAAACTGCATTTTTTGGGCCAAGAAAATGTTCATCTTGTTCTAATTATTTAATTTAGACTGTGAAAATTTGTTTTGGCATTTTTGGATTTTTATTTATTTTTCTACAATTTTTTTAGGTTCGGCGAAATTATTTTAAAAAAAACTCGCGAAGCGCGCCGACTGGGCCGAAACCCAGCCGACGGCCCAGCCCAGCCCCGCGCCTCGTCTCCCTCCTGGAGACCGAGACGGAGACCGCCGCCGCCCAGAGTCCCGCTAGACCGCCGCCGCCCCGAGTCCCGCTCGTCGCCGCCGCCCCGAGTCCCGCTCGTCGCCGCCGCCCCTCGCCCCTTCCCCAAGGCAGCAACCCCCCCTCCTTAAATACTCCCCGCCGCCCCTCTCCTCACCCCCGCCCGACCCGAAGCTGCCCCGCCGTCGAGAGGACCCGCCGGAGCAGGAGCCCGACGCCGCCGCCTCGGGAAGCCCCGTACGCCGCCGCCCTCATCGCCCCTCGCCGCCCCCGACGACGCCCGAGCCCCGCCGCCCTCGCCGCCCTCTCCAGAACCCGCCGGAGCCCGCCGGAATACCTCGCCGGAGGTATAACCACAGCCGCTGCCGCCGTGCCGGTTTTTTTAAACCGTTCGGTTTTTTTTTCTGAAACCGTAGATTTTTTTAATAGATCGGTTTATTTTTTTCTTCGGTTTAGTTAGTTAGTGAACGTTCACCAATCCGTTCGTTTTAACGAACGTGTTCGTCGGTTTGTCGCAGCTAACGAACGTCCGTTCGTTTAACTGTTCGTTAGTTTTCTTTTTCGCCGGATTTTCCGCGATTATTCCAGATCGCGATTTCTGATCAGATTTTCGTTCTGGTTTATATTTTAGCTCGTTTATCGGAATCAGGCGATTCAAGCGCCTAGAGTTTAACCTATTCAAACAAGTTTTTGCTACTGTAAAATTTGACTTAGATCCAGATTAGTAAACGAAGCTTGTTTCTTTCGCCATTTGACTTTCGTTGCTTCGTTTGATTCGATTCTTTTTGCAAACCGGAGTTCTTAAGTTGAACTTTCTGGTTAGATCTTCATTTGAGTTTTACCTGTGCATTAGATGAGTGCTTATTGTTTGCTTGTTTGTTTGCGATAGAGTACCCGGAGTGCGCCGCTTGCTACTTCGAATCTCTAAGTTTCACGGATCATCAGCAAGGCAAGTAACACTTTGATCATACCTCTTTTACTACCCAGTTTTATTGCATTAGACCAACCCTCAAACATTGCATGGTTAGGATCTAATTAAACTGTGGGAATTGGGAAGTAGTTGAGGTAGTACCTATTACCTGTTTATTATCAAACCTTCGGGAGTTACTTCTACGTTTGCTTATATTGCTATGCTATGCTAGTAGACGTGGATTGGGTTTGAGTGTTACCATGATAGATGTGAGATTGTTAATTAATGGTTAACCTTAAGGTGGCAACTAAAACTCACATCTGGGTGGATTGAGGTACCTGGGTATTCCAGGATTGCATGTTTTCTTTTGGACCGCTACACAGGTTCAAAGGGATCATGAGATTATTCATGCTAGAAACTTCCGTGTGCAGCCGCAAGCTATTATGGGCTCTAGCATAGTTGAGTAGGTTGTGTGAGCTCTTGAAGAGGTAGACTAGCAGATGTAGGGGATGTAGGTGGTAATGTCTACCCGGAGTAGAGAGTTAACGCTTCTGAAAGACTGTGTCTCGGTCATCCGTTTCTCAAACACCATGAAGTGTGAGAATCCCAACGGAGGAGATCGAGTCTTGTGGGGAAAAGTGCACAAACCTCTGTAGAGTGTATAAACTAATCATGGTTAGTCGTGTCCCCAGTTATGGACATCTTGAGTATCTAGTACTTGGATTATCATGTGAATCTCATCATGTTACTTTAATTAATCTTGTTGGGTTAATGATGATACTTAATTGGGATTGAGAATGCTGTCAACCATTCTCAATGTTTAACAACCACCATGATAGTTAAATAAAATTTATTCCTTTGCAGTAGGGAAAAATTGGCTTTTCGCAAAACTGTAACCATAGAGCCTTCTACCAGTCATATATGCATGTAGTATAGCATTATTATGTTCATTACTCTCTATGTGTTACATTGCCAGCATATTCCATGTGCTGACCCATTTTTGGGCTGCAACGTTTCATGTTGCGGACTTTTCAGACGACGAGTAAGGTGCCTTAGGTCGTGGTCTTATACTCAGTGATGTCGTTGGAGTTGATGGACTCACTTATCTTCCAAGTCTTCCGCTGTTATCGTTTTTAGATGGCCTTAAGCCATATTTGTCATACTTATTTCTCTCTTGAGGTACTCATTGTAATAAGTGTGTGATTGCTACTCTGTTATAAATCCTCCATTTGTACTGTGCATGTCAGCATTACTGATCCAGGGATGACACTGGTGCACGGTAGATCAGACTGTTTGAGGTCTGGTTGCTACAATATGCCTTAGCACATGGCCCCTCGCCCAACCTCGTCACCTATCAGGCATACAATATCAATGGATACACGTTCTACACAGAGGCCAAAGATATGGACAGTGATGATCAGAATCAGGGGTGACGATGGAATGCATGACAGGCGGTGACAATGGAGCAACTGAGAGATTTTATGGAAGGGTCGAGGAAATCTGGGAGCTTCACTACTCTGGACTGCACAACGCGACGATGTTCCGTGCCAGATGGGTTAAGAATGTCGAAAGAGAAAACTGATATTTCACTACCATGACTATACCCGACGCCAAGAGCGCTACCGTGAACGCTATCGCAAAAAACGAGCCATGGGTACACGCTAAGCACATGGCACAATGCTTCTTCATAACCGACCTGTGCAATCCCAGCCGTGTTGTCGTGAGGAGAGGCAAAAGGAACATCATTGGAATGGATGGAATCGCCAATGAGGAAGACTACGACCAGTACGGCAACCCAATGAGGGAAGATGACGATGACGATGAAGTATACATCAAAAGAAGAATCAATACTACATTACCTAAGAAAGATCGTACTCCATGGAAAAGGAAAAGTCACAATGAGGGGCTCAATTATTCTTCAACGAACAAGAAGGGAAAGAAGCTCACTCAAAAATGAAAACGTCAATGCCGAGGAACCATTATCGGTCAAATGATGTAATATATATGTTTCCATTTTGTGTACACACTTAACCATTATGCATGGGTCAATTGATGTAATATATATGTTCCTATTTTGTGCATACTTAACCGTCAAATGATGCAATATATATCGCCTTAGTTATATGCATTGTATCACCTTCCCTTCGTCCACTGCTCTCGGAAAAAAAGAAAAGATAAGAAAAGAAAAGGGAGAGAAAATCAAGGAAAAGAAAATAGAAGAAACAAAAAAGGAGAACTGCTATAGGTACTGGTTATAGCTGTAGCGCTTTTGCAAAAAAGAGCTATAGCTAGTCAACATAGCAGTAGCGCCCTTTGGGAAAAAGCGCTATAGCTACCGGTGATAGCAGTAGCGCCGCTTTTCTAAACGCGCTATAGCTATTCTGAGGAAACGCGCTACTGCTATGTTCACTTAACCCCGCGGGCGGGCTTCCCGCCTCTGCTTCTTTCCCAAATCCACACTCTCTCTTCTCCCCGCTCGTCGCCGTCAGAGCCCTCCCTCGCCGCGCCCCTGCCTCAAGCGCCGGAGCCCTACCCTCGCCCTCGACCTCGCCGGAGTCCTGCCCTCGCCCCGACCCCAGCGCTCGCCCCCAACCCCCGACCCCGGCGACCTCGCCCTCGCCCCGACCCTGGCCCTAGCGCGCACCTCGCCCTCGACCTTGCCCTCGCCCCCGGTTTCCCTCCTCTTCTTCGTCCCCAACCTCGCCCCTCCACCCTCTGTCGTAAGCCCCCCACCGCTCCTCCTCTCTCTGCTAATTTAGCTAGGGTTCTTCGGTTAATTTAGTTAGGTTTTAGATGGGGTAGTAGGTTAATTAGGTTAGGTGTTTTAGGTGTAGTTAAAAGAAAAAACAAAATTGATTATATAGGTTTCTTGCATTTTTTTAGTTTAAGAAATTTGTGCTATTTAAATTTTATAGTGCTAGTTAGTTAATTAGAATTAGTATGAAACCTAGGACAGATTAGTTAAAGCAACCGTTGCTATTTAATTTTTTTAGTTTAAGCAATTGTTGCTATTAAAAAAACAGAATTATTATGAACCGTATGTTGCAAATTTTTTTAGTTTCAAATTTAGGTACGCTGAATTTAGTTTCAAATATTGTGAAGAAAAATGACTTGTGCTATGTCGACATGTGATATTCGGATTAGTTTCAAATTCAGGTAGGCTGAATTTGTGTACTTGCAAATCACTCTTTCTTCCTTTTATATGAAATTTTGAAGTGGACATGTGACATGTGGACATGTGATTTGGACATGTCATATTTGGAATTTGGACATGTGATATTTGGACAAGTGATGCTTTGGACATGTCATATTTGGAAATTGATGATTATGTGCAGGGTAAATGATCCGAGTGGCCTATGTTTTGCTAGAATGTTGATTCATTTCCGTTCCAGTGAATTTCAGGTGCACGATATGTCCACTTTTTAGCAAAGGCCATGCCGAAATTTTCCATGAATTTTGGCATGACTTGTGCTAGAAAGTAGGCATATCGAGTGCCGGGATTTGCTGGGGAAACGACATTCCGGCAAACATAGATCTTTTTTTATGCCATTTCTCATTTTTTATAGTTTCAGAATTAAACGAGGAGACTTAATCATAGGAAACATGTCGAACAACGAAGAAACTGGGCCTTCGGACCAAGATGCAGACGAGATGGATTATGAGGGTGAACAACAGTACCTTGACGTTTTGTCTGCTAAGCAGAGTCAAAGTTTGCAGGTCGGCCTCGATGATGGTACTGACACCGACATCGACACCGACGTCGCCGGCACCGACGGCGGCACCGAGACCGACGGGGAAGATACCGGCGGGGAAGGTACCGGCGCCGATACCGCTACCGAAAAGAAGAAGCAGAAGAAGCAGAGGATACAAAAACCTAGCAAACTCGGTGTCGAATGACTGGTGATCACAACGTTGGACCCTGGCAAGTTTGAGCCATTAGAGCCGGAAGAACCTCGCAAGTGCTATGGGAACCAAGTAGGATGCATCCTACGGGAATGCGCGAGCATCAATGATGATGACTTAAGGAGTAAAGAACATTTGAGGCAGTTGCTCCTGACGAAGTTGCACAAGAGATTCAAGTTACCCGATGGGAATGATAACATAGAACAACCGTGGGATGATCCGAAGATGAAAAAGATTAACAATCACGCCATGGGCATGTTCAGCAATGATTTGGCCTCCTGGAAAGGGAGGGCGAAATGAGCTATTGAGGCTGAGGAACCCCTGTCCAAGATTCTGGAGGAAAATCCGACACTTAAGGAAGAGGAGTTCGAAAAGTTCAAGGACACTTGCGTTACCGAGGTAGCCAAGGCTAAGGCTGCGAAATTCAAGAGCCTTCAGCAAACATGGGGAAGCATCACCTCGGAAGCCGTGTCTACCTTGGCAAAAGGCCCATATGGGGTAAGGAGGACGCGGAACGTGAAGCCGCGGGTCTCCCAGACCCCTTCGCGAAGTTCACCAACCCCTTGAGCGTAACTTCATTAGGGCCCACTACAAGTGGGACAAGGAAAAGAAGGTTTTTTACACGAACCAGATCACGAGGAATTGATTAGAATACTAGTAATTATTGTTTTACCACCTTACATTTAGCTCCTGATCAAGTCGACTACACATTCGTAAATGGTTCATGTTCCTTCGGCAGGAGAAGCAACACCAGCTTGCAGCCGAAAGCCCTACTTCGCCGATGTGGCCCAAATGGGACACCCCTCTCAACCGGGCCTTGAACGAACTTAAGGGACTCCCTTTGGGCCAGCGGCCTCAATATGGACGTGTGCACGACGCTGGAGATGACGCCATGTGGAAGGTGTTTTACAACGAGGGACCGGAGGCCAGGAAGCACAAAAAGAAGTTTAGTCAGGCGGACATCAACGAGAAGGTGAAGCTTGCGTTCGAGAAAAAAGCAGCTAAGGACGCAGAAAAAGCACCCGAGGAGAAAAATGAGTTGCTACAGCAGGCAGCTGATGCAGCTATAAATGCGTGCAGAAATGATTTTGCTACTAACTTGATCCCGGCTATCATCAACTGGACGAAGGAAAATCCAGACAAGACGGTACATGATTTCCCCATGCCCAGTTTCGTCACGAGAAACTCCGTGAACAACACCACCGCACCATCACCTGGTCAGGCAACCGGGCCTGCTCTCGCACCCGCACCCGCACCCGCTCATAGTAGCCCGTCCTCAGTCTCTGGCGCGCTAGGCGGATCTTCGTCTTTGGCTGAGCTCGACGCCCTCACGGTAATTACATGTCGCACCAACATCTATCTATAATATTCCATTTTCGTTGCCTTTCAGATGTTTTACGCCGCAGACTTGTGTTTGCAGGCCAACGAAACCACGTGCATCGTACTCTACTTGATCAAAGGCCGGAAGGTGGACGTGGGAAAGGGGGTGATAATGAAGCCCTTGGAGCTCACGTTCCACAACTAGCCGATGCCCGGTGGGCACTTCAAGGTTACCTTGTCGAGTGTGAAATCGGTGCATGAGGATTTGCCTCCTCCAGTACGGCTAGGGGGAGAGGACGATGAGACCCCGTTGCGGATTGGAAGCTGCAAGGGTTGGGTGCTGCTATGGCCGAAGAATCTTCTTCGCCTGGAGCCGGCGGAGAGCACACCAATAATCACACATCAAAAAGCATGTATGGAGACCACCACCCCGCCTACGCAATTACCAGTGCCTATAGTGCCGGGTGAGAGCGCCGGACGACGTGATGAAGGGGGTCCAATAGTGGCTGATGTAATCGCCCCCGTAGAACAAAGAATGGATGAAGAGATGGAGGAGGAGGACCCAATGAGTTTCCTCAATACAGACGCCTATGACGGTGACTTAGATATGATGAGTCATCCATATGACGAATCGGGCTATCAGCATGCTGATGAGGATATGGATGATCTGCCCGGGCAGGATCGTCCTAGCAGGGATTGCAAGAAGTCTCTCTTCATGAAATCCTCACAAGAAACACCTGCAGATGCCTCCTTAACACAGGCTCAACTAGCCGGGGGTCGTACAGTGCTTAGCCCGACAACACTGGGGCAGGGGTTAAGGAAGGGTCTGGAAGGTCAGCCCAAGAAAAAGGAGAGGAAGAGACCGGGGAAGATAGGCTCAGCTGCCTACAAACAAGCCAGAGCACATAGCAGCCAGACGGCGGATTTTGAAGAGCGTGTACTCGTCAAAGGTGCGGCCATGTTCCATGTCACGGGCAAGCCGATTCTACCGCCGAAACCGCTGGAGGCACTATTAGGGATTCTCAGGACACTGCACGACCATGTGCTGTCGACTGAGAAAAGCCTACTAGCCTCAAAGGATCCAGAATATTTGACATACGCGGCTCGTGTGCTTGAGGGGAAGTGCTACGTCGACACAGGACCCGCGGAGGTGTTCTTTCTGCGGTTTGACCATATCCTCGAGATGTTTCTCACAAGGCGGCTTGATTTTACAATCGTCCGCCTTTTTGCGCTACATATGAGCTCCATCATGAAGAGAGAAGAAGTCTCACAAATCTGTGTGGAGGATCCATACTACATGCACGAGTCCTTCTTGAGTCTCGATGACTTTGAGCGTGAAACTGCTAGGGAGTACCTCCAAAACTTCATGGTACAGAATAAGGACCAGGAAATTGTCCTACTGCCTTATCATCCAAAGTAAGTCAGTGCGGGACAACCTTTCGTACATTTCGGTCATTCCTTCTCATTCATATGGAGAATAATTTGAGGTGTTTTTTCCCGCAGCAACGGGCGCGCTATCCTTATCGTTCTTTACCCGCGAGTCTCCCACGCCGTGTATTTCGACCCTACTAGAAACTACGACAAGAAGGACTACACCCACGTAATGAATATTCTAGATGATGTTCTCCAAGGCTTCAACATTAGGGGTGGCCACCTGCAGATCAGGAAACAAAGGAATAAGAAGTTGGGTTTCTCGCATAAAACTAACTTCTGCTGCATCCATGTTCCCAAACCAAGCAAGAACGATGGATTCCACCTCCTCCATCTCATGATGGAGTTCAGAACATGTCATCAAAAGCTTCGCATGACAAGCAGAAACGATGATCATATCCGCAAGTGGGTAGAATCTCATGGAGAAGCGGATTATAAACTTAGAGATGACTTCTTTCGCATCGAGAGGGACATTGCGATGATCATCATGAAAGAACTCGTCGATGGGAGGGGGATGTTCCACCACGGCCCTATATCGCGAGCCGACGTCCGAACTTGCATAGGCATGCAATGTCTTGACCTCACGCCATTCAAGAAGCTAGGGTCCATCCTTGATGATATGGAAGGATGGAACTTCTAGTGATTTACGATGCCGATGATGATGATATGTGTCGGTTGAACTTGTATACTTTCTGTAGCGATGAAACTTTGTGATGTCCACAGTCCCTGCCGAACTTGTGTAACGCTACTTTGTTAGCTTGGGTACGAGGACCTGTGTACCTCTAATTAATTAGTTTGCGTACTATATGTTGCATATAGTTGCTAACCCTTTCTTTTTCGTGTTGCTCTAGTATATTTTGTTGCATAGGATTGTACATTCTCTTGATGAAGATGCATCTCTAACAGGTACCTAGATTCTTGATGGCGAAGAAGCAGTGCTATGTCGTGTACAAAGAGAAGGTTCTGGGAGTGTACGACGAGTGGCCTCAGTGTCAGGCACAAGTGGATGGGGTCTTGGGCGCCAGCCATAAAGGCTTCAAAAGCAGACAAGAAGCAAAAGCTAGTTACTTGAGGTTCATGCTAGCGCGAGAGAGGACTCGTAACCGCCGCCTCATGTACTGCATAGTTCCGCTCTCACTCATAGTGATAGCTCTTCTCGCGTATATCATTGTTTAGATGGATGACGATGTAGTTGCAAGTATTCAAGACTTGTATCACTATTTTCGAGATGATGACGAGAGACCACTTTGTGTTGGATGATGATTATGATGATGACATGATTTGATGAGACTATTTGTATGTATATGCTATGATTACATTTTTATGTGTATGATATGCTAGAGATTATTGTATAAAGCCCTAAACAAAATTTAGCAGCACAAAATATGGAGCAATTTTTTTCCAGAAACTAATAACAGTAGCCCGGGGTATGGCTTTAGTAGCAGCGAGTTCTTAGCAGTAGCACTCTTTGTCCAAGGGCGCTACAACTATTAGCAGCAGCGCATGTTTGAGGCCGACGCTGCTGCTATCACTCGATAGCAGTAGCGCGGGTCAAACTGCGCTACTGATAAGAGTTAGTTGTGGTGCCGTATCAGTAGCGCGGCCACCCGCGCTACTGCTAAGCATTTAACCCGCACTACTGCTAGGCATTTCCCTAGTAGTGCGAGGGGGGCACAACCCACCAGGGTGCGTCTGGGGGCCCAGGCGCGCCCAGGGGGGTTATGCCCACCTTGGTGGCCTCCCGCACCCCCTCTTTGCCATATAAATCACCAAATATTCCAAAAAACCTCGGGGAGACCCTAGATCAGAAGTTCCGCCACCGCAAGCCTCTGTAGCCATGAAAAACCAATCTAGACCCCGTTCCGGCACCCTGACAGAGGGGGAGATCATCACTGGTGGCCACCATGATGAGGAGAGAGTAGTCCACCCTCAGGGCTGAGAGTTTGTACCAGTGCTATCTGTTTAATCTCTCTCTCTCTCTCTCGTGTTCTTGAGATGTCATGATCTTGATGTATCACGAGCTTTGTTAATATAGCCGGATCATATGGTTTTCTCCCTCTCTGTCTTGTTGTGATGAATTGAGTTTTCCCTTTGAGATTTCGTTTTATCGAATTGAATACTTTTATGGATTTGAGAGCACTTGATATATGTCTTGCATATGAATAGCGAAATTATAAGCCCCTATCTTTCTATGTGTCCGGTTGAAACATTTTGCTCATGTGTATGCATGAGTGTTAGCAATCATAGAAGACTATATGATGGTTGGGTATGTGGAGCTCGTACTTAGACTCTGTTGAATAAGTTGAATTGCAATTGTTTGGTGACTAAGAATATAGGTTGTTGAGTTTCAAGAGAATTCATTGTTTGAACCTTAACATGTGAATTGGTTGCTACTTTGTCATGATGAGTTTTATGAGAAAGAGTTGCTATTTTGATGCTAGGGAAAGTGATTTAAATTATCATTTGATCAAACTTTTGCACTTTGCTAGCATTCACACTTCATAAATTATTTCTTTTATCATTTACCTACTCGAGGACTAGTAGGAATTAAGCTTGGGGATGCCGATACGTCTCCAACGTATCTATAATTTATGAAGTATTCATGCTATTATATTATCATTCTTGGATGTTTTACAATCATTTTATAGCAACTTTATATCATTTTTTGGGACTAACCTATTGACCCAGTGCCCAGTGCCAGTTGCTATTTTTTGCTTGTTTTTTACATCGCAGGAAATCAATATCAAACGGAGTCCAAACAACGTGAATTTTTTTGTGGATTTTTATGGACCAGAAGACATCCAGTGGGCCAGAGAAGCACCTGGCATCTCCCAGTGCCATTTTATGAAGTAGTTCCATTTTAGAAGAATTTATGCAAAAGATGCACGGATGTCGTAATAGTAAAAAATCTTACCATGGCATCTCCATGGATGTTACTGTAGCTCAACACGTGCACTAGTGGCATGTATTGACAATAATGTGGAGGAGTTTGATAATCGATGTTGTAATTCTCAAGATCTGTACAAAATGTGATCGGATGATTTTTCTCCTAATAGGTTAATTCCGAGCCATCGGTGTAGTAGGTTGTGTCTACCATCTTCCGCACATTGTTTGAAGAATAAAAATAAGCTGTCAATGGAAATAAGTTGTCAACTATTTTGAAATAAACAATATAAATTAGTTAATAACTATGTTTGACAAACTCACATAGCGGTAGAATTGGAAGCGTGTCAACAAGGACCCAAATGTCCATATTGCCTTGGTCGATGTCAGGATCACCAAGATCCATGCTGGCAAGCACACCCTCATAAAAACCATACATCTTGCAAAGTGCTTCCCAATTTGTGCAACCAAAATGGGTTACGCTCTCAGAATTGTACAGATTTACTTCTCCATACTATGATGGGTCCTTAGGTGAATTTTCTTTGTTTCAAAACATTCATGTTCTTCAAAACCCATCCTCTCCAAGACATGCGTCTTGCATGGCATGGGATAAGCTAGTCGAATTGTAGAAGATGATAATTACGCATTGAAATAGTGCTTAATTACAAAAAAACACTTGTCGTCGTTGCGTACCGTTTCAACATTGAAGGTTTCCTGGAGCTTAATACTGAAGCGCCGATCTTCGTCCAGGCGAGGCCTGTTGCACAGACCTCGGTCGTCGTTGCACCAGTCGCACTCCCCCGGGAGACTTCCGTCGTCTGATGACGACATTTCCTATGTTCATAATTCAAAGATTAAACTTGTACAATTAGATATATGTACTACAAAAACTAAATTAGATCATTATTATTCATCACGGGTTGATTATCGCTCTACCGAGTCTTTTCTTGAAAACTCTCAGCTCACGTGGTGTATATATTCAACCGTCGGTGATGGTCGCTCCTCCTTTCGTCCCCGAGTGCATTACACAAAAATGTCTAGCACATGGGAACGAAGCAGAAGCTACCCCCACGACAACAGTCGGGATTCTTCGTCCTCTCATATATGGTGGAGACTCTCCCTCACTGGTTCCTCTCTGACATTTGTGACCGTCGGTGATGATCGTTACTCCTCCTTCCCCTAGTGCATAACAAAGGTCTAGCACAAGGAGAAGAAGGAGAAACGACCCCCACGACAATAGTCGGGATTCTTCGTCCTCTCATATATGGTGGAGCCTCGACAGACTTAAAGTCAACCCGAAATATCGTTTAATTATCTTTCTAAAAAATCCAGGCCACTCGATATTTTCCTACATATTCTAGCACAAGTCATGCCAAAATTCACGGAAAAATCTGGCATGACCTTTGCTAAAAAAATGACATATCAAGCGCCTGAAAGTTGTTGGACCGGAAATTAATCAACACTCCGGCAAAACATAGGCCACTCGGAGGTGTAACCAGCAAACATGACCGGCCACTTGGGCAAGCACATATCCTATTTGAGCAACACAAGATATACATGTTTTTATCTACATCATATGAGCATTCAAACTTGATGGTCATTGCATTTCAATGGTTGAAAATATCAGCAAAAACATTTGAAAATATCTTATAGGACTCATATTGACATGGAGATTTGGCTGGTCTCACCTCGAGGTCGGAGGGGCTTGGTGACGGGGACAACGACGGGGATGATGGAGGGGCTCCTAGATTTCTGCAAAAACAAAAACCCTATAAGCTATCAACTAATCCAATGCATACGCCTTGCATAGTGGGGTCCAATTTCAGCATTCAAAATAGGAGTACTTCTCCAATTTGACCATTCAATAAGCAAAACCAAATTGTAAAATAAATAAGTATTCAAATTAGCATGCATTCAAATAGCAAAAGTAAATATCTCTTGCGTCTGTACATCGTCGAATATTATCACTAATGCATCTCGAATAGTATCATACGTATAACATCACTAATACAACTAAAACCCTAGCGAACGACGGGTATCGGCGCGGGCGGTGGACACCCAAAGAGAAGGAACCATCACATGATCATAGCTCCAGTGAGATCCCTGAAGAACCTGCCAGGTATTGTAGAACCTACGCTCCAACGCAACCATGTAGCGACGGACATGCGCGTCCTCCTCGCTAACACGGTGACGTACCACCTCCGCGGGGTCCTCAAGCCTCTGCACCATCACTGGCCCACACGACCGCCACCAAAGAAGGTTCAGGTCAACGACGGAGTCGCTCCTCACCAAGCTGCGCCCCCGTTAGGTAGGACCTCCCAGTACCAGCCCGGCGGAGCCCAGTCCCGGACATGGCCCCTCCGATCAAGAAGGTGTCCTCCGCTGAGTCGACGACGAGGATGCGGGATAGGCATCGTCGACGTCGATGCGGGAATAATTGCTTTAACTAAAAAAATAACAATTTAACATAGATATTCTTAATAAAAATAAACTAGTTCTATTAATTCAACTAAACACTTACTATAAATAAAAATAGGCTAGTTCTTACTAAAAATAAACTAGTTCAACTAGTTCTATTAATTTTCTTACTAAAAATACACTAGTTCTTACTAAAAATAAACTAGTTCAACTAGTTCTATTAATTTTCTTACTAATTCTATTAAACACTACTGCCCTAGTTCTTAAGCATCTACAAGTACTTAATAATTAGATGAACCCTACCTAGGAACTACTGCCCTAATTAGCATCTAATTTGATGAACCCTAACTAATTTGATGCACTCTAAAATTTGATGAACCCTAGCTAGGCAGAGGTAAGGGAGGAGGAGGAGGTGTAGGCGTGCTCACCTCGGGTGCCGGCGGAGGTAGGGAGCGGCCGAGGGAGGGGCAGGCGGCGTCGAGGTCGGGGTCGGGGCTTGGGCACGCGGCGTCGAGGTCGGGGTCGGGGGCAGCGTCGAGGGCATGCGTAGGGCGAGGGGAGAGCACGCGGCGGCCGAGGGCAACGACGGCGGCGTAAGAATATGAGTTCAATTTGGGGGAAGTGGCCGTGGGGAAGAAGGAGCGCGCGGTTTAGTCAAAAGTAGCAGTAGCTTGTTCCAGGAAAAGCGCTACCGCTACATTAGCTATAACGCTGGCTCACATAACGCGCTACTGCTGAGTTAGCTATAGCGCTTGTCCTGGAAACACGCTGCTCTACGCCTTTCTCTTTTATTTTCCTTTTTCATTTGTTTTCCTTCCCCTTTTTTCTATTTCTTTCATTTTCATTTACTTTTCTATATGTTATACATTTTATTTTCCTTTAATTAATAGTGGTTCTTTCTGCGCGAAACACACTACTACAAAAAGCTTAGCAGCAGCACTGTTTCTAAAAGACCGCTACTACTATATGTAGCCTATCGGCTTAGTAGTGAGAGTTTTAGTAGTAGCGCGTTTAACCTGCACGCGCTACTGCTACGTGTGTATCTGTAGCGCGTTTAACCTGCACGCGCTACTGCTATTTAGCACTAGCGCCCTTTTTTAACAAGCGCTACTGCTAAGATTCTGTGTATAAGGTTTTCCCTAGTAGTGAAGACCAGAGGTTGAAGAAGCACTATTGCCGTTGGATGGACATCGTACGGTCACTGGAGCTAGAATCATTCATATTGACTAAGTTGACAAAGCCCTCCGTCCGCGTCAACTTAGTAGGCCCACAAGTCAGCCTCCCATATGGTGGGTCCCAGCTAGCAAGGGGAGTATTCATTTTTTATGCGTAATAAGGAAGCACTTCCTTGCGTGCGAAGATATAGCTGGTGGGTCCGAGCTGTCAGCGGCGGGAACGTTTTTTTTTTCATGAAATACAGAGGCCCTTCCGGTGGGTCCCAGATGTCAGGTGGAGGAATCATTATTTTGCGCATAATAAGGAGGCATTTCTTTGTGTGCGGCCGTGGACCCAGCTGTCAGCCTCTCCACGTACAGTCCACTTCTGATGGATGTCGTTCGTCGACCACGTTGACCACGACACGTCGAGCGCATCCAAAGTGGTGGACAACGGCGAGGCCCCAGACAGCAACGAGCCAAAGATGGGAAGATGCGGGAGTGGAGTCACAGACAGAGAGGTGTATGAGGGTAACTGGTTCTGGTGCGGTGTGGTTCGGCAGTCGGTGGAGAAGAACAGGAGGTGTGGAGGGGTGGAGGGATGGCCTGGCCGGCGGTGGGGTAGCGCTTCACAGCGAAGCGTGCTAAGCAGAGCTGCTAGCAGCAGGAGGCGGGAGCAGGTGGTCCCGGCGGCACTGGAGGAAGAAGACGAGAGATTGAAGATGGATGTCGGTCGTTGGATGTAAATCCAATGGCTAACGATGTCAGAATCCCGGCGGCACTTGCATTGGCTTCGACATACTGGCCCACATTTCAGCCTCCAAAAATGTGGCACGTATTCAACCAATTTTTTAAGAATTTACAGTCAATTGATCTCTTTTTTTAGAATTACACTCCATTTGCTGGGCTGGGTGAACAAATAATGTAGTGTCCATGCGACCCATTTATTTTTTTCCTAAAAAATTATAGGCCATTTGCACTTTCTCGGAATACATGATTTTGCTGGGCTGATTCTAATTATAATGTTGGGTTGGGCGCATCAATATTATCAATAAACAGGGGCTAAGCATTTTGTTATAAATATATTTAAATAATAAGTGTTCTATTATTACATTGGTCCTTAAATCTTACCAAGCTTTTGTACACAATCACTAGGATTTTCGTTGCCAAAAAAATCCAGGATTTATTGTTAAGAAATTATTTTTTTAAGTTAATAAGATGTGGGATATTGTTTTCTTACATATGTAAGTATCTGTTAAATATATGATGACAATAACAATAATATATAATAACATATAAAATAATTTAAATATATATAATATAGTTAGAAGTGAAACATAAGTTGGACCAGGCGTTCCTATTCTTATATAGAAAAATAGAATAGACCTCTGCGTTTTCTTCAAAAATATACATAAATTGGGCTGTCGATGTTTCAGGAAAAATAAAACCTCGGATGGGAGGTCCATAGGCCGGTCGATACATTACGGCCCTCAAGAAAATACAAACCATCATGTCATGGGCTGCGCATGTTAAAAAAGAAAGCCTAGACGGGGCAGCCCACAACCCAACTGATACTTGCTGCCCCAGTGATAATAAATGATACATGCCAGCTCCCCGGCTTCGTTGTGAATTTATCTCCTTTAGTAACTACATTTAAGCACCTAAAAAAATGTAACTATGTTGACAAACCCGCAGGCCCCAACGTTAGTATAGCATTAGGAGGAAGTATTGTTTCAATGCCCGAGGCGCGGCCCACGAGCACCAACATCGCTCTGTGTCGGCGTTCTGGGAACGGGGGTCCCCAGACTTGCCTGCCTGCGGCCCACAGCGTGGCTGTGCTAGCGGGCCTATATGGCCCATCTTCATCAACAAAGCACTCAAGACCCTCGCGAGGGGCCAAGCCTCGTGAGGCGGACGACGCAAGACCTCCTCAGGAGCGGCCTCACCAGGCTGCCTCGTGAGGAGCGGAGTTATGAAGGCGGGGCAAACCTCGCGAGGCTCTCATGACGTGAGCCATGACGATCGACGCCAGGCGGGTGCCAGCGCGCGCAGTGTCCTGGTTTCTTCTTTGGTGCTAAGGAAGCAGGCGCAGGCGCGGAGTACCGAGGCATCGGGCAAAGGTTTCCATATCGGTGCAACGAGACCAAGACCAGCAGGCCAACAGGACGGAGGTCACCGTGGAGCCCAAGACGGCGTCACCGCCAGACCCTTTCGCAGGTGAAGACCACTTTTGTCAGGATAGCTCGTACTAGCTGTCCCCTTTCAAATTAGCCCGCCGTTGTTGGCTCCCTTCCCGCTCAATATTTGGGGAGAGGACCAGGGCCTATATAAGTAGAACTAGCCACCACCGTAGGGGCATCTCATCTGGATCTGTTCTAGTCTTGGGCCAATCCTTAGGTACACACCGAACACAAGAACACCTCAACCTCAGGAGGTCATTCTTCCACTTGTGCTATTCATCATCAGCCCAAGAGGCAATCCACCACCACAAACTGGAGTAGGGTATTACACCACAACGGTGGCCCGAACCAGTATAAATCTTGTGTCTTTGTGTTGCTAAGTCCGTCGAGTTCGTCCGCGAGATCTTAGTGAGCTAGGGCGTAGAGCGGTTGGACGGAAAGAACTTCGCGCGCACCCCAGAGTTCGAACCTTAAGGGTTTTGCTGGAACCCCACATCCGACATTTGGCGCCCCAGGTAGGGGTGCGCCGTAGCTTCCCTTTCGTCGATCGATGCTCCGACGCTCCGTCGCTCCGTCGTCTCCATGGCGGACGCACGCCGCCCTCGAGCTGAGCGACGGGCTGCCCTCACCGCCCGCGTTGCTCAGACGGCTCCTGTCGGCGGGCCACCTCATCGTTCTCCGTCTCCCGCCGCCAACGCCGCCACCGGCCCGGCGGGGAACGAGCAGCAAGCGTCCTCGCTACACCCATCGGTGCGGCAGGACGACCGCACCGCCACTCCATCGCTGACCCCGGCTGGTTCCTCGTCCCACGCATGCCGCGCTCCCATGGACGCGCAGCCGGTGCTCCTCATGGCGAACGAGCTCCTGTGCTACCGCCCGATCGATGACCTCTACGAGGACTGGCTCGACCGCGTCGCCGAGCTCGTCCGCGCTACAGGGGGCTCCCCAGCGCCATCCCTTTCTCTGCCTCGCCCTCCGCCAGCCACGGGCGACGTGGCACACGGAGCGCCTCCTCCGCCTCTGCCCCAAGATGATGCCTTCGAGCCAAGGCGCGCGGCCCCACGGCGCGATCCACCTCGCCCGGTGCCCGCGCGCGAAGAGAGAAGCTGCGAAGAAATTCCCCGGCCGCGAGGAGCTGCACCTGCGCTTCCCGCGCCACCTCGCCAAGACCACGCGCCACCCGCGGTGGTGGCACGCGGGCCTTGTCAAGACCAAGCTCCACCTCCGAGACGGGCCGCGGCAACCACGGCCGGCTGCCGCGCCTTCACCCCCGAGGTGCGTACCGTCGCCTGGCCGGGCAAGTTCAAGCCAGATCTGCCTCCTCGCTACGACGGCACCGCCGACCCCACGAAGTTCCTCCAACTCTATGAGCTGAGCATCGAAGCGGCCAACGGTGACGAGAAAGTCACGGCGAATTGGTTTCCTATGGCTCTCAAGGATGGTGCCCGCTCCTGGCTCCTGAACCTGCCGCATGGCTCGATCTCCTCCTGGGACAAGATGCGCGACCGCTTCGTCGCCAACTTCCAGGGCACTCGCGACCACCCGCCGGCCGCGGGTGACCTGCGACGCATCAAGCAACAACCAGGAGAGACCCTCCAGAAGTACATCCAGCGCTTCAACTACACCCGCCTCAAGATCCCCAAGGTGACGGACGAGGCCATCATCTCCGCGTTCTCTGACAGCGTCCGCGACATCAAGATGAAGGAGGAGCTTGCTATCCATGAGGAGCTGTGCACATCTCAGGAGCTGTTCAACCTGGCGACCAAGTGCGCAAGAGCTGAGGAGGGGCGCCTCTCCCTCCTCGAGCTGCCAGCTGCGGGCGCAGAAGAGAAGAAGGCCAAGGCCAAGGACGTGAAGCGCAAGGAAGCCGTAGTGCTCGCAGCGGAGCCGGACACCAAGCAAGGCAGGGATCAGCCCGAGTCATCCAAGAACAGCCGACCGTTCTCCG
The DNA here is from genome assembly GCF_002575655.3 of Aegilops tauschii subsp. strangulata. NCBI lineage: Eukaryota > Viridiplantae > Streptophyta > Magnoliopsida > Poales > Poaceae > Aegilops > Aegilops tauschii. The sequence continues at coordinate 199,364,291 of NC_053040.3, forward strand.
CCTTCCACAATCTGAACACCCACAACACCAGCGACTGTCAAGAGCTCAGAGCCATTCATGAAGGACGCTACGGTCGACGCCCCGAGCGCAGCGACCGGGGCACGACCGAGGAGGAGGACGTGGTGGCGGACGCTGGGACGACCGCGGCCCGCGCCAGGAGTGGCGCGACCGGCCTCGTGAGGACCGCTGGCAAGATCATCCTCGCGAGGGCGCCTGGAGAGACCAGCCTCGCGAGGACCGTCCTCAGGGCAACACTGGTCTTCCCCCGCTGCCGCCACCGCCAAGAAGGAACGACGACCACCATCAGGACGAGGGGGCTGGGGGCTTCCAGGAGCCACGTGCTCCTGCATCTTGGGCGGAGCCCAGGCCCCAGCCTCGCAGCGCATCTTCAAACAGTTTGCTCGTGAAGTGAATGCAGTCCTCCCCAAGCTCGAGGCCACGCGCCCGCTCAGGTGGTCCCAGTGCGCCATCACCTTCAACTCGGCAGACCAGCTCAAGTGCGCAGCCATCGCTGGTGCCCTCCCGATGCTTTGCTCACCAGTCATCAGCAACGTACAAGCCACTAAGACCCTCATCGACGGCGGTGCAGGGCTCAATGTCATGTCCGTCGACACGTTCGACAACCTCCAAGTCCCATATGACCAGCTTCAGCCTACAAGCCTTTCTCAGGAGTGACTGACGGTTCCACCACGCCGATAGGGCAGGTCCGCCTCCCTGTCACCTTCGGAGAACGCAAGAATTACCGCACCGAGCTCATCGGCTTCGACATCGCGCACATCCGTCTGCCGTACAACGCCATCCTTGGGTATCCAGCACTGGCCAAGTTCATGGCCGTCACCTACCACGGATACAACGTCCTCAAGATGTCGGGAAGCGGCGGAATCATCACGGTCCCATGTGAAGAGAGAGATGCGGTGTGCTCCCTCGAGCATGCCTTGCAAGCTGCAGCAATCGACGACCCCGACGGCAAAGGCGAGGGCCATCCTGAGGCCCTCCCCAAGAAGAAGAAGCAGCTGCGCCATGCAGGATCTTACGAGGATGGCGTCGCTGCTGGAGCCTCCTCAGGATCAGCGCCCGCTCCGGGGGCGCCTCCCTCCATCGCATAGGAAGGCGCGCCCGGCGCCCTCCTCGGGCAGGGCTCGGGGGCTCTCTTCTGGAGGACCTCAGACCTTGCCAACATCATGAGGGAGGTGCTTGGGCACCACTTGGAGGCATGCTTCGCGGCACGCTTCTCTCAGGAGAATACAGGGCAAGGAGCGCCCACCACTCAGGAGTTCATCACCAACACAACTCAGGAACTGCAAGATGCAAGGGCATTGCGCGGCGACCGCCGCTCACGAGGCGCGGCTCCCCATCCAGGCGAGGATGCCGGGCTGCGCGTCTGCATCGACGTCCCAGGGCTCAACAGGGCCGCATCTCAGGAGCCTTTCTGGCCTTCGCGCGTGGGCCGTTGCGAGGGTCCACCACACAGCTACGTTCGCATGCCCTGCGGCTTGCCGAGCGTGTCGTCAGCCTATCAGCGTAGCATGCGGCGTGTCCTGGCAGCTCAGGAGGCCAGGCATCACGCCGTCCTGGCATAGATGGAGACGGTCCTTACGGAACCACCTGAGCCCCTAGAGCCTCCCGAGGCTCAGGGCCCCGGTGGCTCGTGAGGAGCCAATCCTTCACCGCGTACCTTCAGCTGCCCCAACTCTCCTTCGTCAACAGAACCAGGTGACATTTTCCAAGTTCGTTTAGCTGGGAGCGCCCCTCGGGCTGCATTATTCCTAGGCCGCATGGGTCTGTCCCCGTGGCGTGTATCCTTTCCTTATGTCTTTAGCTTACCTTGCTGGGGGCGCCCCTCGGGCTGCATCATCCCCAAGCCACTTGGGCCTGACCCAGTGGCATGTATCTTTCTGCAATGATTATCACCTGCTCGATTGCCACCCGCCACGGGTACACACCTTCATCATGCAATTCGCTGGCGCGTTAAAAGGGGGGCTCCTGAGGATCGCGACTCAGGAGCTCTTACTGGCTCTCCAGCCCTCACCCCCTGGCCTTGACCATGGCATCGCGACCTGGCATACCAGTGGAAGCTGAGCTCGCTCGAGGGCCGGGACCTGAGGACGTAGAGCGCTTGCACCTAACCGTCTCGCAGGAATGCACAGCTATCAAAGACTCAAGACCAGGCACAACCCGCCTTGATGTAGGGCCTCGTGAGTCCCCCATTGGCTCACGAGTGCCCAAATACACCTCGCAGCCCTGCCGTGCAAGCCACATGTCAGGGCGGGGCTGTACATGCCCCGGGGGCTCCTCCCGGAGGGCCCCCCTCCCACGCACAAGTGGAAGCACCATGCTCCGCGCTGGCCGTGGACACTGCCGAGTAGCGGCTATGCCCGTGCACAAGCGGAAGCACTATGCTCCGCGCTGGTGATAAACAACAGAGGGCGGCCCCACGGTCGTACCAACCTGAGGGAGCCCCAGAGCTCAGCGTCCGGCCTCACCGCAAATGCCTCCCCTCGGGAGAGCCGCACGAGGGGGCTGGACACGGGGGCTGCGCTCGGGTGACGCCCAAGCGTATGCCACCTAACCAGGTCTCCCTGGCCTGGGAGCTGCACTCGGGTCACGCCCAAGTGCACGCCGCTCAAACAGGTCTCCCAGACCTGGTCGTCGCACGCCCCTCCCGAGGCCTCGGCGAGGGCAGGTACGGAAATTGTTTGCGCGTCAAGGGGGACTCCTGAGCATCGCGACTCAGGAGCCTGACTGGTCACGTAGCCCCTCACTCCTTGGTCCGTCCTGGTCTCCGGTCGGCCCAATGGCGGTTGAGGTATGCGCGGGGCCGGGCTCTGCCGACATAGAACATTAATCTATCCTCGCGCACTCTTCCTATAAGCTGTTTGCGCGTCAAGGGGGACTCCTAAGAATCGCGACTCAGGAGCCTAACTGGTCACGTAGCCCCTCACTCCTTGGTCCGTCCTGGTCTCCGGTCGGCCCAACGGTGGTTGAGGTATGCGTGGGGCCGGGCTCTGCCGACGCAGAACACAAAGCGGATAGGAAGAAAATCGCAAAATCTCAAAGCAAATATTACAAAACATATTGTGCTCACAATATTCGATGAAAGTTTAATGCCTCCACGAGGCCTGATGCATATTACAGGAACGAAACAGGAAAGTAGCCGCAGGTCACCCCTGAACACCGACATCGCCTGCAGAAGGTGCTCCTCCTTGGGTAATGATGTCTTCACCTGCAGCCGCAGGATCGGCGGCACCACCGGACAGGGGTGCGGAGGCAAAGCCGCGAAACTTCTTCAGCAGGGCCTCCACCTGACCCTGCACGGCTATGGAGACGGCTGTGCAGTGATCATCAGCCACAGGCTCCAGCAGCTCATCAAGACGAGCGTTGGGGTCGCGAAGGTGCAGATGGCTGAACACACGGGTCAATGCAGCTGAAGACAGGACGCGAGCTTCTGCCTCTGCCATGGGACCGATACCATCCACGATTTCCTCAAGCGCCTTCACCAAGAGAGGAAGCAGCAGGGCGGGGCCGTCCTCATCGGTGGTCAGCGGCCTCTCCAAGCCGTGCTCGTAGAGCGTCTTCTGTGCTGCGCGAGACCTCTTCTTGAGATCGGCAAAAGCCACGCGGTCTTCGGCCAGGACCCACGCCTTGGCATCAAGATCGGCCCCCTCGCCTTCACCTTCGGCTCCAGCTCTTCCAGTCGGCTGCTTTTGGCGGCCTGCGTCTTCCCCAGCTCCTCCAGCTCAGCGTCACGGTTTTTGACGGCGTCCTCCCGGGCTTTCATCTCCTGCTCCTTCACCAGGCGGCCGCGTGCTTCTTCGGCGTGCTTGTCGTGCAGGCTCTTCAGCTCATCCTCCAGCTCTTGGCAGGGATCGCGGGCGGCCTTGGCGTCTTTCAGTGTCGTCTCGCGATCGGCTGCAGCATTGGCGGCGCTCTGCTTCTCCTTCTCGGAAGACGCCACGTCCTGGCTCAGCGTCACGCGGACCGCCGAGTCAGAGTGTAGCCAGCCAGAGGCCAGCTCCAGGCGCCCGGCGACCAGACGCGGGTCCATGCTCAGGAGATCTGCCTGCAGCTGGGTCATCTCCAAAAGAGCAGGTTCCAGGATAGCAGTAGAGGCAGAAGAACCTAGGAGTGGAGGTGCAGCAGTGAGAGGAGGCGACGCCGTCACCAGGGCTTGGGAGACTGCGGGTTCCGGAGCAGTCGGGGCCTCTTCAACCAAGCCAGACGCCGGCACTTCAGGATCCAGAGGGGCCATGGGGGCTGACTCCTCCCGGCGATGCTCCTCTTGGCCTCGCGAGGGAGACCAGGCTAGGGAGGTGCGAGTGTTGCTGCCTCCTTTCTCTGTGGAGGGAGGCGTGGCCGCCGTATCCCCCTTCCTTTTCTTCGCCGAAGGGGTCGGCCTGATCAATCAAGGGTGAACATCAGGAAATAACAAGTACAAGCAGGGACAAGATGAAGCTCAAGGCACTTAACGATCCAGCGCGACGTATTCCACCTTCCGCTTGGGGAGCTTGAAGCCCGAAAGCACCGGGGCCTGAGAAGTGGGCTTGCGGGCCCCGGCGGCAGAAGGTGGCGCGGCAGAAGGGCAGGAGCCGGCCCCGGGAGGCGTCAAGACAGAGGCAGCATCCCGAGGGATCAGTGATGACCTACTCCTCGTCGGGACAACAGGCAGTTCTCCCTCCTCTTGGTGGGCCTCGACTTCGGCGTCGTCAGGAAGGGCGCGAAGGATTTCAGCTTTGCTCAAGGGGGAGTTTTCCCCCATCTCTTCGAGGGTCGCTTCCGAGTCCCCCTCCTCTTCTTTCCCCCCGTGGGACTCGTCGGAAGATAGCTCCACCGGCTTCAGCGCCACCGGGGCTCCGGAGAGCGCAGGCGGCACCAGCCCGCGTGCGTCGAAGGTCGGCCTGGAAAGCACAAGTGGCTCCCAGTCCTTGCGGTGGAACAAAGGAGTGAAGGCGCTCGGCGGGTACTCCTGGTTATCCCCAACCAGGAGGCGCAAGACGGCAGCCAATTCGTCGTCAGGCAGGGCCCCCAGCCTCAGGCGGATCTTGTCTTCTCCATCTCCAAGCTTCCACATGGGGCGCGATCGCGCCTGGAGCGGGGCGACGCGCAACATCAAGAATTCCCTCAGAAGCATGGCCCCTGTGACCTTCGCCGCCTTCGCGTTGCCTGGCTTCAGGTCGGTCTGCATCTGCCCCAACACAGACTACGCCCGCTCATCAGCGAGCTTCGCGCAGGGCCACCCTTTGTTGAACTGGGCACCTCCGTTGGCAAGGCGAAACGCGAATGGGCGCGCTTGGCGTCCATCATGACCCACTGATACGTCCATTTTGCATCATGCTTTTATATCGATATTTATTGCATTATGGGCTGTTATTACACATTATGTCTCAATACTTATGCCTATTCTCTCTTATTTTACAAGGTTTACATAAGGAGGGAGAATGTCGGCAGCTGGAATTCTGGGCTGGAAAAGGAGCAAATATTAGAGACCTATTCTGCACAACTCCGAAAGTCCTGAAACTCCATGAAAGTTATTTTTGGAAATAATAAAAAATACTGAGCGGAAGAAATACGTCAGGGGGGCCACCACCTGTCCACGAGGGTGGGGGCGCGCCCTACCCCCCTGGGCGTGCCCCCTGCCTCGTGGGCCCCCTGTTGGTCCTCCGGTGGCCATCTTCTGCTATATGAAGTCTTTCGTCCAAAGAAAAATCATAAGCAAGCTTTCAGGACAAGACTCCACCGCCACGAGGCGGAACCTTGGCGGAACCAATCTAGGGCTCCGGCAGAGCTGTTCTGCCGGGGATACTTCCCTCCGGGAAGGGGAAATCATCGCCATCGTCATCACCAACGCTCCTCTCATCGGAAGAGGGCAATCTCCATCAACATCTTCACCAGCACCATCTCCTCTCAAACCCTAGTTCATCTCTTGTATCCAATTCTTGTCTCCAAGTCCGGGATTGGTACTTGTGGATTGCTAGTAGTGTTGATTACTCCTTGTAGTTGATGCTAGTTGGTTTATTTGGTGGAAGATCATATGTTCAGATCCTATATGCATATTAATACCCCTCTGATTATGAACATGAATATGCTTTGTGAGTAGTTACGCTTGTTCCTGAGGACATGGGAGAAGTCTTGCTATTAGTAGTCATGTGAATTTGGTATTCGTTCGATATTTTGATGAGATGTATTTTGTCTATCCTCTAGTTGTGTTATGCGAACGTCGACTACATAACACTTCACCATTATTTGGGCCTAGAGGAAGGCATTGGGAAGTAATAAGTAGATGATGGGTTGCTAGAGTGACAGAAGCTTAAACCCTAGTTTATGCGTTGCTTCGTAAGGGGCTGATTTGGATCCATATGTTTCATGCTATGGTTAGGTTTACCTTAATACTTTTTTTGTAGTTGCGGATGATTGCAATAGAGGTTAATCATAAGTGGGATGCTTGTCCAAGTAAGGGCAGTACCCAAGCACCGGTCCACCCACATATCAAGTTATCAAAGTACCGAACGCAAATCATATGAACGTGATGAAAACTAGCTTGACGATAATTCCCATGTGTTCTCGGGAGCGCTTTTCTCGATATAAGAGTTTGTCCAGGCTTGTCCTTTGCTACAAAAAGGATTGGGCCACCTTGCTGCACTTTATTTACTTTTGTTACTTGTTGCTCGTTACAAATTATCCTATCACAAAACTATTTGTTACCTATTATTTCAATGCTTGCAGAGAATACCTTGCTGAAAACCGCTTATCATTTCCTTCTGCTCCTCGTTGGGTTCGACACTCTTACTTATCGAAAGGACTACGATAGATCCCCTATACTTGTGGGTCATCACCCACTTGGCTCAGATGTTGTCGGCCCTCTTCCCGGTTCTCGAGATTGAGTTGGCCTTGCCAGATGCGATGAAATTGGCGCACCCGGAGATGTGCCCATCGCTGACACGAAGGAAGAAGAAGTGGCGTAGAAGTGCCACGGATGGCATGACACCCAGGTACACCTCACAATAGTAGGCAAAGATGGACATGAGGAGGATAGAGTTGGGGTGGAGGTGCAACGCCTGCAACCCGTAGTGGTCAAGGACCTCATAAAAGAAATCAGAGAAGGGGGGGACCAACCCAATGGCGATGCTGCTCGAGAAGAAGGGGAAGAAGGTGCTTCCCTTAGGCTCCGGCACGTAGGAGGCAAGCCGGAGCTCCGTCTTGCTCAATTCATTACTCTCCACCGCCGTCAGCAGGCGTGCGAAGGCAAGGCTCTTTTCTGTGACAGTGGGTGCTTCCAGAGCTGGCTCATACGAAGTCGGCGCCGAGGAGGGCTTGGTCTTGCGCGGTGCCATGGATCACAGATGCGGGGCAAGATTGGAGCAGATCTGGAGATTTCAGCGGCGAGGAGCGAGAAAGGGGATCTGGAGCAAGGCGATGAAGAAGCAATGAAGGAAAGCACTGTCTGCGCCAGCCTTTTGTCAGGTCGGGCAGTTGCCGAGGTAGCGTGGGGAAGTGGAGATGCCCACGTCCAATCAACCGCCACACGTCGACCAAGGCCGCAGGCTTTTGGGGCCCACGGCGCTCCGCACTTGACCTTTGGCTTCGCCTCGAAGCCAAGCCCGAGCGCGCGTTGGGCCCGGGGGCTACTATCGGCGTTCTGGGAACGGGGGTCCCCAGACTTGCCTGCCTGCGGCTCATAGCGTGGCTGTGCTAGCAGGCCTGTACAGCCCATCTTCATCAACAAAGCACTGAAGACCCACGCGAGGGGCCAAGCCTCACGAGGCGGACAACGCAAGACCTCCTCAGGAGCGGCCTCACTAGGCTGCCTCGCGAGGAGCGGAGTTATCAAGGCGGGGCAAACCTCGTGAGGCTCTCGTGACGTGAGCCATGACGATCAACGCCAGGCGGGCGCCAGCGCGCAGTGTCCTGGTTTCCTCTTTGGTGCTAAGGAAGCAGGCGCAGGCGCGGAGTACTGAGGCATCGGGCAAAGGTTTCCATATCGGTGCAACGAGACCAAGACCAGCAGGCCAGCAGGACGGAGGTCACCGTGGAGCCCAAGACGGCGTCACCACCAGACCCTTTCTCAGGCGAAGACCACTTTTGTCAGGATAGCTCGTACTAGCTGTCCCCTTTCAAATTAGCCCACCGTTGTTGGCTCCCTTCCTGCTCAATATTTGGGGAGAGGACCAGGGCCTATATAAGTAGAACTAGCCACCACAGTAGGGGCATCTCATTTGGATCTGATCTAGCCTTGGGCCAATCCTTAGCCACACACCAAACACAAGAACACCTCAACCTCAGGAGGTCGGTCTTCCACTTGTACTGTCATCATCAGCCCAAAAGGCAATCCACCACCACACACTGGAGTAGGGTATTACACCACAATAGTGGCCCGAACCAGTATAAATCTTGTGTCTTTGTGTTGCTAAGTCCGTCGAGTTCGTCCGCGAGATCTTAGTGAGCTAGGGCGTAGATCGGTTGGAGGGAAAGAACTTCGTGCGCACCCCAGAGTTCGAACCTTAAGGGTTTTGCTGGAACCCCACATCCGACACTCTGGCAGTTAGAACCTGGCGAGCGGTATCATTCGTGCGCATGACGATGGGCCGCATGCCACAAAATCTAGAGACGGAGTTGGGCCCCCCGCAAGCGGCGCGGGGCCCTCCGGGGGCGTCGCCGTACCACCCACGGGCGGCGCGGCGACCTCCAAGATGCCCACCCCGGCACCCACAACATGCTCTTCCCAGGGTGTGTGCGACGAGCAGCGTCACCACGCCGGTGACCCTGGACACCGCCGTGGGAAGAGCCATGTGCATCATCTGCGGGACGAAGGAGGCGAGCATGGCTGCCGAAGTGCTGGCGAAAATGGCACGCAGCCGCTGGGCCGTGATAGAGCTCCTTCTAACGTGGTTAGAAGTCGAAGCGCGCCACGGTCCACGCAGCTTTCGCCACCACCCACGCCAGCAGAAGCTTTGGCGCGCGTGCAGCTACTCCTCGACTTCCCTCCTGCCGCGGAGAAGCTCGACGAATGGAGGGCCACCATCCGGAGCCTCGTCGCCATCGCCAACAAAGATGATCCGCGGTCGGCGGGGCCCTTGGGACGGCGCTTCGTCGAGCCACCACATGCCAGTGGTGGAAGGACCGGGGAGCTGCAGCCATAGTGCACTCTCCTCCCTCGTGCCAGTTGCCGCTGGTGCCGGTCTGTCATGACGATGCTTGTGATAACATTTCCATAGCATCGTCCGACCCACGGACCCACCGCGACCAGCGACAAGTTCTTCGAGAACGAGCCCATGGAGACGCTCGAACCACCATCGAGCGCAGGCGCGATACACGCCACCAGTCGGATAAGCGGGCAGGACCCGCTGTGGACCACCCAGCACCGGGGGACTCTGGCGGCCTACCTTACGAGGTGGGTTGCCCGGCCTTTACCCGTGAGCTGCGACAGTTCCAGTGGCCGTCCCACCGCACGTTCAAGCCCGACGTCGGTGAGAAGTACAACGGCAAGACCCATCCGTCAGAGTTCCTCAGCATCTACACCATCGCGATGCAAGCTGCTAGAGCTCGCGACGACAAGGTGCTTGCCAATTACTTCCCGTTGGCACTGAAGCCCAACGTCATGTCTTGGTTGATGCACTTGCCGACGGATTTCATTTCTTCTTGGTCAGATCTATGCCATGAATTCGTTGGTGCCTTCACCGGAGACCACCAAGCTCATGGCCAGGCCAGTGATTTGCATAACATCCCCTAGAAGGAAGGGGAAACCCTGCGCAAGTACATACAGAGGTTCAGCCGGGTGCAGTACAACATCCCCGATGTTCATCCCGCCGCCGTGATTAGCGCGTTCCATCAGAACGTGCGCAATCGCAAGATGCGTGAAGAGCTGGCGATGAACAAGGTTAAGGATGTGGCCGAACTTTATGTTCTGGCCGATAGGTGCACCCGGGCTGAAGAGGGAAGGAAGTACCCCGGCGAGGACGCCGGCATGGAAACCGACTCTACTGATGAAGACACCGCCACCCCGATGAAGAAGGGCCGGCGTCGCAACAGGAAACGCAAGGGCAAGGCCGTGCTTGCCGTCGAGGGATCCGACGACACCGGCGATGCCAAGAAGGCCGAGGCAGACGACCCTGGCAAGGAGATTGCCGGGTGCGCCGCCTGCCGGGCATTCGCAGCTGCCGACAAGCCAGGAGGCTCCGACAAGCAGTATTGCAAGATCCACCGCACCAAGGGCCATGACCTCTAGAACTGCCGACAGGTCGAGATGCTTGCCAAAAAGCAAAAGGCCGAGTATGAGAGGCGGGACAAGGAGAAGGGTCAGGATGGTGCCGAAGGATCCGACAAGAAGCGTGGCGGCCAAGGAGGCCGCCGCGGCAAGGATATACAGCAAGAGAGGAAGATGATGATCATGACAAGGACGAGGAGTCCGGCGAGCAAGAGTTTTAGAAGGCTACGGAGGCCATGTCCGTCGATGGTGGCGCCTCGTTGCACACTTCTCACCGCCAGCTCAAGTAGTGGGCGCATGAGATCACAGCAGCGGAGCCATCGTTCGATGCTTAGAAGTCGCTGAAGTGGTCCAGCACGCCCATCATCTTTGACGCCGAGGACCACCCTGATCGCGCCACTGCGGTCGGGTGTTTGCCGCTATTGGTCTCACCAACGATACGCAGCCTCAAGGTGAACAAGATGCTGGTTGACGGTGGGGCCGGTCTGAACTTAATCTCGCCTGTTGTGATCAAGAGGCTGCAAATTCCCAATGGAGACCTCGAGGAGACGGGCACGTTTCAAGGGGTCAACCCGGGAAGGAGCCAAGCGAAGGGGAAGGTCACGTTGCCTGTGACGTTTGGAGACGAGCTGAACTACAGGACGGAGAGGATTGTCTTCGATGTAGCCAAGATCCCCTTGCCCTACAACGGGATCCTCGGCCGCCCGACACTAGCCAAGTTCATGGCGGCGTCGCATTACGCCTACAACACACTGAAGATGCCTGGGCCGATGACCATCATCACCGTCCCCTGCAACAAGAAGGATGTGCTGATCTGCGCCGACCTACTCTACCGGGAAGCAGTTGCAGCAGCTGCCGCTGAAGCACTGGGAGGGAAGAAGAAGACCGGCAAGACCTCTCGCACCCACTCCGGCAAGCGCACCTCTTCGGAGTGTTGCGCTACGGTCGAGGATGTGCCAGAGAGCTCCACCGGCAAGAGCAAGAAATCCAGAGCTGCACCGCCACAGACCAAGAAGGTGTCCGTCAAGGAGGATGGCACGGGAGGGGCTTTCACCATAAGCTCCACCCTCGATAGCAAATAGGAAGGCACGCTCGTCACCTTCCTGCGGGCGAATGTCGACGTGTTTGCATGGCAAGCATCCGACATCCCCGGCGTTCCCAGGGAGGTGATTGAGCACCACCTTGCTATTTGTCCTCATGCGCAGCCCGTCAAATAGAAGGTCAGGAAGCAGGCTTTGGAAAGGCAAGAGTTTATCACAGAAGAGATCTGGAAGTTGGAAGCAGAAGGCTTGGTGAGAGGAGTGCTCCATCCGACGTGGTTGGCCAATCCGGTGGTGGTACTCAAGGTGAACGGGAAGTGGAGGTTGTGTATTGATTACACAGATATCAATAAGGCTTGTCCCAAGGACCCTTTCCCGTTGTCGCGCATTGACCAGATTGTTGACTCGACGGTCGGGTGTGATTTGTTGTCATTCCTTGACGCCTACTCAGGATACCATCAGATCTTCATGACAAGACAAGACAAAGAGAAGATAGCATTCATCACCCCATGTGGTATGTATTGCTTTTTACGGATGCCTTTCGGGTTGAAGAGTGCTGGCTCAAAGTTTGCAAGAGCGGTCCAAATTGGTTTTGAACCCCAGCTGCATAGAAATATGGAAGCATACAGATGACATAGTGGTCAAGACCAAGGACAGGGCAACACTTGTACAAGATCTGTAGGAGGCCTTTGCAAATTTGCGCAAGATCAACCTCAAGTTAAACCCTAAGAAGTGTGTCTTCGGAGTTCCGTCCGGCAAACTTCTCGGGTTCTTTGTGTCACAGCGTGGGATGGAGGCGAACCCAGACAAGATTAAGGCTATTGAACAGATTGAGGCGCCCAAGAAGATCAAGGATGTGTGTCGGCTCACTGGCTGTGTTGCCGCCATCAGCCGATTCATCTCCAAGTCTGCCGAGCGCGCCCTTCCCCTTTTCAAGATTTTGAAAAAGGCGGGCCCAATGGAGTGGACCCCGGAGGCCGAAGCAGCACTACAAGGGCGCGGAGTGAGCAGATCCAGGGCCTAGGAACCCAGATCCGGCCGAAGCTGGGTGGAGCAGCGTGCTCTGGCAAGCTTCAACGCGGCGTCGCGGATCCTAGCGGCGGGGCCGACGGGCGGATCCTGCCAGACTGTGCCGGATCCGAGCAGCGGTGGCGGCGACGTCCTGCATAGAGAGAGCCAGGGCGACGAGAGAGAGAAAGGAGAGGGAAGAAGGAGATAGATGGGGCGCGGTGCTGGCCTGGTCGCCGGAGTTGGTCGCCGGCGGGGCGGCGGCCGAGGCGGGCGGGGCTTGGCGATGGGGTCGAGGAAGCGGGAGTCATTAGGCGATCCGGGCCCCGATGGGCTCCGCGGGCTTGCCCCGGGCCCGGGCGGGCCACGGCGGCGGGGAGGACGTGTGGCGTGCTGTGGGTGGCCAGGAGCGGCGGTTGGTGGCCACGCGGCCTACGGGGCGGCGCCAAGTGGCATACAGGGGCTGGGTGGCACCGGAAAACGAGGGGAAGGTGGCTAGAGGTGGCTGGCGGCACGGATTCCGAGGATGAGGGCGGCGGCTGCAGGTGGAAGGAGGGCTAGGGGTAGGTGGAGGGCTAGGTTAGTCCAAATTTGGAAGGAGGGGTCTATATATAGCAAAAAGGGGCTAGGGTTGGGGGTTTTGGAGCGTTTCTGGACCCTCAAATCGCAATCGAACGGATCCGGTCGGAGGGGGGTTAGTGGGCTGGAGGTGGGATGTGAAGAGGGGTCTTGGGCTGAGAAGTGAGAGATGAAAAGCGGCCCGGCATGAGTTTTTGGACATCGAAAACGTCCGACGAATAGACCGGCAACGGTGCCGCAACGGATGACGGTTGGGCTATCAAACGGACTCCGAATGCGACAAAATTTGGCAGGCGGTCTACCGACACTATAACAAGACTGCACGCCAACTTTCATCCCATTCCAAGAACATTTTTATGCCACTTATAAAATAATATTTCGGAGGTGCCGCGGGCGCGTGTGTGTGTGTGAATGGGCTCAGAACGGACAACGAAGAGAACTGGGAGACCCGGACGGATGCAAGTTTTGAAAAACCTATAGATGAAATGTACATAATGACATGGCAAGGTGCAACACGCAAGCAAATGACACGGCAACGACGGCGAATAACTGGAAGACATCTGGCGCATCGGTCTCGGGGCGTTACAGAGGGGCCGTCAGTGGAGGCGGGGCCGAGGCACCGCCCCGTCCTCCTCTTCCTCGGCGACCTCAGCCTTGTCCCTCCCTCCTCCTCTCACATCACGTTCTGCCATCGTGGGATCCAGAGGAGGAGGGATGCACTGCCGAGCAGAAGCCCTCATCGCTGCCGCTGGAATTCCACCACGCCCTCGTCCTCTCACCATGACAAGTGAAGAAAGATTGCGGGGGAGGAGGAAGAAGCGTGTGTGTGTGTATGAAAATGCACCACTCCCGCCCCCTCTAATAGGAAGGTGAGGCAGGGGCTAGCCTCTCGCTCAGAGAGTGGCCGCCCCGCTCCTCCAATATGGCCGACCCCCTGCTCCACCAATGGTTCAGGGGATCAGGACCGACCCTCTGCTCCAACCAGTGGCGCCTGATTTTCAGCCATGAAACTCGCCCCCGCGCTCTCTGCATCCACCACCTATCCCGCCTAATGCATGGGGGACACGTGGTGGGTGTGCGCGAATCATGGGGCAAGTGGGATGGCAGTTTTCGCCCCGTGGTCGTGGGACGTGGGCAACCTACGGGCCACGATCTGAGTTTTTCCGTAATGTTGCACATGACACGCGAGAAAAATGGAAACTAGCCCGGGCTCAAGATTAATGATGAAGCAAAGAAGACTCCAAGGGGCCAGCCTCTTCAGCACCCTAGCCTGTGCACTTGTTAGGACCTACCCCGACGACGCTCGGCAGTGTGATCAGGGCAGGCCCGGGGGCTTCTGTCGATGCAACAAACCCTGGGTCCGTTGCCTAGACTGTGCACAGGCACGGGAATAAGATTACAACACCGGACCAGGCCAGAGATCTTCAAAGGACCAACATGCAGATCAAGAGGACCGAGACAAGGCCAAAGAAGCAAGACACCACTAGGAGAAAAGCCTCCATTGCTGAGCAGGCGAGCCCCGCGAGGACGGGGTTACCCCTGGAAGAAAACCCCCAAGACACCCCGGCAGGGCCTGCCGGGACTCGCGGAGGCGAAACCACCTCACCACGATGCACGTCATCGATCAGTGAGGTGTCAAGCCGCAAAGTGACTAAGTGGCAGCCTCTTTCTACAGGAAATTCCTACAGACGACACCAGTCCTACGACGTGTCAAGCAAGCAGGCGTGAAGCTGGCAAAACAGCCCGGCAAGGCTTGCCGGGCAAGCGACGATGTGACATTGAGGGGCGCATATAATGCGCCTGTCAGCCTGCAGAATTAGGTATGATAGCACTGTTTGCTATCGTTTCAGTGCATCATGACTAAATTGCCATTGTGGTGACCCCTTAATCTATAAAAGGAGGCCCATGGCAACCGTAGAAATGGTTAGAACGCGTAGCAGCCCGGAGACGGTTCTCCTAGAGTAGCACAACATCGTCACGCTGGTGCTGATCTTGCGCTACTTCATCGTAGGCAAGCACTCGAGGCGACCTGTAAATGAGTTCCATGGGGATAACTGCTTCTGCCCCATAAATTAGGGAGAAGGGAGTCTGCCCGGTAGCTCAATTTGGTGCTGTTCTGAGGGACCAGAGAACTACCGGCAGCTCATCAATCCACCACATGTCGTGCTTCTGCATCATATCAAAGGTTCTTGTCTTGAGTCCTCGCAGCACTTCAGCGTTCGCCCTCTCAGCTCGCCCATTGCTTCTGGGATGTGCGACGGAGGCAAATGAGATCTTGCTTCTGAGGGCATGAACATATTGCATGAAGGCGCGGCTCGTGACTTGGGTGCCATTGCCGGTAATTATCCTTGCTGGGACTCCAAAATGGCACACCAATTCTTTCAGGAACTTGATAGCTAACTGAGTAGTCACCTTTCTCACGGCAGCTACTTCCGGCCACTTTGTAAACTTGTCAATAGCAACGAACAAGAATTCAAAGCCCCCGGCAGCTCGGGGAAGGGCCGAGGATATCGAGCCCCCAGACCAAAAACGGCCATGACAAAGGGATTGCCTGAAGAGCTTGCGCATAAAGGTGGATTTTCTTGGAATGGAACTTGCAGGCTTCACACTTGGTGACTAGCTCAACCGCATCTTGGAGGGCTGTGGTCCAATAGAATCCTTTCCAGAATACTTTCCCAACCAATACCTTTGATCCAATGTGGGAGCCGCACATGCCTTTGTGTATCTCAGCCAGCAGTTCCTTTCCTTCTTCCTGGCAGATGCACTTCAATTTCACAGCGTTGGGCCTCCTTCTGTTAAAGAGTGTCATCGACAAACTGATACATACTGGCCCTCTGGGCTACTATTTAGCCTTCATCTTGGTCATCGGGAAGTTCTCCGGTTTGGAGGATGTGGACTATGTGCCTTGCCCAAGTTGGAGCCTCTCGACAACAAGGACTAGCAGCACCTCCTGAACTGCGGGGGCACATTCCTTGTTCGCGGGGACCATAGGACCGGCTGGAGGGTGCGGTCCGGCAGGTGATGAGGAGTTGTTTCCGACAGGGTCCCTACCAGGAGCCCCGGGAGGCTCTACTGGAGAGGCTTACCGGAGTCCATCTTTCTCCTTTTTCGGGCCATTGTTGCTGGGGATACGGAGGGCTGAGTGAGATGGAGAACAAAAGTCCCTCGCTCCACAGGAAGTTTCTGCGCGGCACACTTTGACAGATGATCAGCTATACTATTTTCCGCACGGAGTACGTGCTCCGTTTGCAATCCGTCAAAGCGCTCCTCCAATCTTAGAGCTTCCTCAATGTATGCCTCCATCAATGGACTTTGGTAATCCTTGTTGACTTGTCTCACCACAAGCTATGAATCTCCACGAATAATCAGCTTCTTGATTCCCAATTCTGCAGCAATCCTGAGCCTGGCACGGAGCCCTTCATACTCTGTTGTATTGTTGGTCGCCTCTTCCCGGGCAAAGTGCATCTGGACGATGTACTTCAAGTGCTCCCTGGAGGGGGCAACAAGAAGCACGCTAGCCCCTGCACCTTGTAGGGAAATGGCACCATCGAAATACATAATCGATTCTTGGGGTGCTTCCTTGCCGGGAATAACTGTTTCCAGCACTTCCTCATCAGGGGTTGGCGTCCATTCTGCAATAAACTCTGTCCATGCCCTGCTCTAAATTGTTGATGTGCTCTCAAATTTTAGGCCGAAGCTGGATAACTCCAAAGCCCACTCCACTATTCTGCAGGTAGCCTCAGGGTCTCAAAGTATCCTCTGCAACGGGAAGCGAGTGACAACCATGATCTCATGGGCTTGGAAGTAGTGGCGCAGTTTCCTTGAGGCCATGATGAGACGAAAGATCAATTTTTGCACACTAGTGTACCTCGAAATAGCTCCTTGTAGCAGGGAACTAACGAAGTACACTGGGCGCTGCACCACTTTCTTTTTTGCCGCGTCCTTGTGGTCGCCCTCGCTGCCGTGGTTATTTCTGTCCTAGTCCTTATCTGGGTCTGCCGGTCCTTGCTCACTTTCCGCTTCTTCCACTTCCCGCTGCGCCACCACGGCCGCACTAACCACTTGATTGGTTGCCGCCAAATATAGCAGCAACAACTCTTGGGGTTTAGGGGCAACTAAGGTTGGCGCATAGGATAAGTAGGCCTTCAACTCTTGCAAAGCTGCATCTGCTTATGGGGTCCACTTCATGGGTCCTGCCTTTTTCAGGATTTTGAAGAATGGCAGGGCGCGCTCGGTAGACTTGGAAAGACAACGTACCCTGTCAGACGCCTCACATCCTTGACTGTCCTTGGTGCCTGGATCTGCTCGATAGCTTTGATCTTTTCTGGGTTGGCCTTGATCCCTTGATGGGATACAAAGAACCCAAGTAGCTTGCCGGAGCGAACGCCAAACACACACTTCTCTGGGTTGAGCTTCAAGTTGATCTTGCACAGATTGGCAAACGTCTCCTCCAAGTATTGGATGAGGGTTGCTCTGTCCTTGGTCTTGACCACAATATCATCCATATAAGCCTCAATGTTTCTTTGCAGTTGTGGCTCAAAACCAATCTGGACTGCCCTTGCAAAAGTAGACCCGGCACTCTTTAATCCGAATGGCATGCGGCTAAAATAGTACGGACCACATGGGGTGATGAATGAGATCTTCTCTTCGTCTTCCTTGGACACGAAGATTTGATGATACCCAGAGTATGCATCCAGAAAGGAGAGCAAATCACAACCTGAAGTGGAATCCACAATCTGAATGATGCGTGGCAAGGGAAATGGGTCCTTCGGGTAAGCCTTGTTGAGATCCGTGAAATCTATGCAAAGCCTCAATTTCCCCTTAGCCTTGCGAACAACCACTACATTTGCTAACCATGTTAGATGTAGCACTCCTCTGACCAAACCAGCTGCCTCAAGCTTTTTAATCTCCTCTACAATGAACTGCTGCATCTCCAAGGCCTGCTTCCAAACTTTCTGCTTGACAGGTCGGGCGTGTGGGCAGACAGCTAGGTGGTGCTCGATTACCTCCTTGGGAACATCAGGGATATCAGATGGTTGCGAGGAAAACACAATGATATTCTCCCGCGGGAAGGCAACGACTGCGCTTTCCTATTTGTCATCAAGGGTGGCGCTGATAGTGAAGGTACGATCAATGCCAACCAGCCCTGTCGGGACCTTCTTCACTTGTGGTGCAGCAACCTTGGATCTTTTGCTGCTGGAACTCTCCGACAAATCATCAACAGGCGCAGTGCACTCCAGAGAGGTACGCTTCCCGGATTCCTTGCCAGTGTCCCTACTATCCTTCTTCTTTCCTCTATTCTCCTTGGTGGGAACTGTTGCTGCCGCTGCCTCTGCCGCGACTGCGTCCCGGTACATCTTGTCCATGCAAATGAGTGTGTCCTTCTCATCTGACGGGATGGAAATGACTCCTACGGGTCCGGGCATCTTCAAGGTGTTGTAGGCATAGTGGGATGTCGCCATCAATTTAGCCAGGGCTGGGCGTCTTCCCATTGTACGGCATGGGGAGGTCGACCACATCGAAAACAATCTTCTCAGTCCGATAGTTCAGCTCCCCTCCAAATGTCATTGGCAATGTGATCTTTCCCTTAGGATGAGTCATGACGGGTTAACTCCTTGAAACATGTCGGTGACCTTTAGCTCTTCTTCTGCTATCTAAAGTTTGCTGATGACCTTTGGGGAAATCATATTCAACCCGGCCCCGCCGTCCACCAACATCTTTGTGACCTTGAGGTTGCGAATTGTTGGAGAGACCAACAATGGCAAACATCCTACCGCAGTGGTGCCGTCGGGATGGTCCTCTTTGTCAAAGATGATGGGCGTGCGTGACCATTTGAGTGGTTTTCGGGCCTCTCGCACTGGT
This sequence comes from Aegilops tauschii subsp. strangulata, assembly GCF_002575655.3. Classification (NCBI taxonomy): domain Eukaryota; kingdom Viridiplantae; phylum Streptophyta; class Magnoliopsida; order Poales; family Poaceae; genus Aegilops; species Aegilops tauschii. The sequence goes on from NC_053040.3 coordinate 199,382,978, forward strand.
TCCACGGTCTTGACCTCACGTGCCCACCATTTGAGTTGGCGGTGAGAGGAGTGCAGGGATGCACCCCCGTCAATGCACAGGGCATCAGTGGCCTTCTGGAACTCCTGCTCACTGGTTTCCTCTTCATCTCCTCTATCACTCTCATCATCGAAGCTTCCTTCTCTCGACCCCTGGCGGGTTTTCCTTGGTTCCAGAAGGGTTTGCCGGGGCGATTTGCTTCACCGCCTCGATCCTTACCGCCAACGGTATTCTGACCTTTTTCCCTATCACGCTTCTCATATTCTGCCCTCTGCTTCTTGACAAGCTGCTCAACCTGATGACACTCTTGAAGATCGTGGCCCTTGGTCCGATGAATTTTGCAGTATGGCTCGTTGCCTTTCCCAACCTTCTCGGCAGCCGCAGCCTCCCGACAGTCAGTGCACACGCCAGCCTCCTTGCCGAGAGTTTCGGCTTTATCCTTCTTTCCGGTACTAGGTGTGCCCGATACTTCGACGGTCATCACTGCCTTATCCTTGCGCTTCTTGCTCTTCTTCTGACTGGTGGATTCGTCGTCATCCTCTGAGTTGACATTGACGCAATCCTCTTCATCAGGTAGTTTCCTTCCTTCCTCCATCCGAGCACACTTGTCCACCAAGGTGTAACAGCTCCTTCACAGTCTTGGGAAACCGCATGTTCATCTTGGAACAAATCCTGCGATTGCGCACATTGGACTAGAAGGCAGCTATCACAGCTGCTGGATGGATATTCAGGATGTTCCTGTGGACTCTGCTGAATCTCTGCATGTACTTCCGGAGAGTCCCTCCTTCTTTCTGTTGGAGAAGCAGCAAGTCGCTGGGCCGCCCAGGTTCTTGACGGCCGCCAGTGAAGGCGCCAATGAACTCATGGCACAGATCAGCCCTTGACGAAATGGAGCACTCCGGCAGGTGCATTAGCCAAGACCTCACATTGGACTTGAGAACCAAAGGGAAGTAGTTGGCAAACACATTCTCATCTCTTCCCCCGGCAACCTGAACAACGATGGTGTAGATGCTCAGAAACACTTCCGGGTTTAGCCTCCCATGATACTTCTCGGGTATCTCTGGCTTGAACGTGCGGATGGATGGCCAATGGACTTGCCGCAGCTCAAGAGTAAAGGCAGGGCACCCAACCTCGAAAGGTAGGCACCCACCAATCTCAAGCGCAGGCTCGTCAACATCGGGACCGTTGCACCCATTGGCCCGGCGGTGGTTGTCACGGCGTCGCTCGATGACGACACGCGCGTCTCCTCTCCGCCTGTCCTCCGGGGCTCGCCGTTGGCCTGGATGCGCTCAAGGGTCAGAAGAGGCCATCAAAACGTCATCAGGTTCTTGATTCTGCCGCGCTCGCACTGCTTGCCGTGGCGGGGACTGCACCGTGGGGTGGCCCCTTCGGTACGACTAGCAGCGCGGGCCGTCGTCGTTGCTTTGGTAGGCCATGGCGGGCCAGCTTGCTGTGAGCCCCCAGCCTCGGCGAAATCGAACAGACTCTGGATGGTGGCGCGTCACTCGTCCATCTGCTCGGCCGCCGGTGGAAACCGCAGTAGTAGCTGAGCCCGCGCCATAGCCTCCGTAGCAGTGCTTGGCATGGGTGATGATGATGTGGACCGCACCGTCAGCAGTGACAGCACCACGTCCTTCCTGCTACGAGGTGGCCACTTGGATGGCATGGTGACGTGGTGAAGGCACTTGAGGGCCAACGGCTCCATTGGACGCAGCAACCTGGTCGACTCGCCTCGGGGGAGGTGCGCGCTCTGCGATCGCTCCCACGGTGGGGGCGGTCGGGGGGGGCGGCGGTTCGCCTCGGGCTCAGTACCACTGTTGTGGCTGTGCCCATCGGCGAGAGGAAGGGGTGTGGATGGAGTAACCCCTCCACCCGTACCTCGTGGAGCATGGCCATCAGGGTGTTGCTGATGTTGCTCTCCTCTGGTGTCTCCTGCTCCTGCTTCAACTGCAGGGGAGGTGGTGACGGCGCCGCCTGCTCCAACCACATCCCCAGCAGTGCTCATATCGTGCGCCTCTGCATCCCCCGTGGCGTTGGTGGCCGTGGGCGGTGGAGCCTTTGAGTTGGACGGGTGAGCTGTAGCGCCGGCTTTCTTCTTGAGCTCCATGGTCGATGGCGCCGTCGAAGATGAAGATGGTGATGAAGATGACGCGCTGCTCACACTTTCATGTTCGTGCAAGTGACCCCCCTACCTGGCGCGCCAAAGATGTCGCGGGAAACCACGGCCACCTATGGGACCAAGGGTCCCTTGCTGGTTCGGCAGGGGGATGTCACGTTGCACAGAGAGTAGAAGAGTGTGGGGCAGCACGACAGAGATCACACAGGCAGTTTTACCCAGGTTCAGGCCGCCGTGAGGCGTAAAACCTTACTCCTGCTTTGGTGAATTGATGGTGGAAAAATGGTGGTGCTCGTAGCCCGTTTTCCCAGCAGGATTGCTTCAGGGTGAGAACGGCTATGCGCGTATGAATGTGTGGGTGTCCAACCTTCTAACCCTTTCTACAGTTGCCATGGGCCTCCTTTTATAGATTAAGGGGTCACCACAATGGCAATTTAGTCATTATGCACTGATAAGATAGCAAACAGTGCTATCATACCTATTTCTACAGGCTGACAGGGCGCATTATGTGCGCCGCTCAACGTCACATTGTCGCTTGCCCGGCAAGCCTTGCGGGGCTGTTTTGCCAGCTTCACGCCTACTTTCTTGACACGTCGCAGGACAGGTGTCGTCTGTACGTATTTCTTGTAGAAAGAGGCTGCATGTGGTGAATGGCTGTCACTTAGTCACTTTGCGGCTTGACACCGCACTGATCGACGACGTGCGTCGTGGTGAGGTGGTTTCGCCTCCGCGAGTCCCGGCAGGCCCTGTTGGGGTGTCTTGGGGGTTTTCTTCCGGGGCAACCCCGTCCTCGCCGGGCTCACATGCCCGGCATGGGAGCCTTTTCTCCTGGTGGTGTCTTGATTCTCTGGTTTGGTCTTGGTCCTCTTGATCTGCATGTTGGTCCTTCAAAAATCCTGATCCTTTGCACTTTGGCCTGATCTTGGTGTTGTAATCTTGCCCTCATGCCTGTGGACCCAGGGTTTGTTGCACCGACAACATGTATCAAGTTTTGGGTTAGTACAATTCTAGCATGAATAATAAACATTTATCATGATATAAGGAAATATAATATCAAGTTTATTATTGCCTCTAGGGCATTTCCTTCACCTAGTGACAAGCATTAAGCATAGCAAAGTCATAGCAACATCAATCTTAGAACATAGTGGATACTAGGGATCAAACCCTAACAAAACTAACTCGATTACAAGGTAAATCTCATCCAACCCGTCACCGTCCAGCAATCCTACGATGGGATTACTTATGCACGGAGGTGAGCTCATGAAATTGGTGATGGAGCACGGCTGATGATGACGATGGCGACGATTTCCCCTCTTCGTTGCCCAAAACGGACTCCGGATCTGCCCTCCTCGGGAAGAACGGGAGGTGGCGGCGGCTCTGTATCGTAAAACGCGATGAATCCTTCTCTCTGATTTTTTTCTCCCCGAACGTGAATATATGGAGTTGGAGTTGAGGTCGGTGGAGCTTTGTGGGACCCACAAGACAGGGGGCGCACCCAGGGGGTAGGGCGCGCCCCCACCCTTCTGGGCAAGGTGTGGGTCCCCTTTGGTTGATTCTTTCGCCAATATTTTTTATTTATTCGAAAAGTATTCTCCGTGAAGTTTCAGGTCATTCCGAGAACTTTTATTTCTGCACAAAAGTAACACCATGGCAATTCTGCTGAAAGCAGCGTCAGTCCAGGTCAGTTCCATTCAAATCATGCAAATTAGAGTCCAAAACAAGGGCAAAAGAGTTTGGCAAAGTAGATACGATGGAGACGTATCAGCTGCCTCGGCCCCCACGGCCACTTCCATGAGTGGGGTTCTTGCCGCGGCAACTGGAACCGGTGCGGACCGCCAACTGAGGGCGCCCGCGTCCCCCAGGGAGCGCCGCAGGCGTAGCAACAGACTTGCGGGGGCAGCCGCGCCCCCTCTTAGGCTGCGGCAGCTCCAGCCCCTCTTGCGGTGCCTTACCTTTCTCGGCGGCTGTGAACCTCCCACGGGCGCCATGGCTGCTGCGACAAGGGTTGGAAACGGAGAGGCGAGAAGACATAGATGGGCTGAGGGCTCCGTCCCCTTCGCCATTTTATAAGCAATCGAGAGGGCCAGCAGCGCCTCTTTTCCTTCAGAGCAATGATGGCCCAGTGGCGTGCGCCAAGCTTTATGTCAGCTTGGGCAGTTGCCGAGGTGTCATGGGGAAGTGGGGGCATCCATACCTAGTCGTGCGCCACGCGTGGAGCCTAGCCCACAGGCGGTTAGGGCCCGCGTCACTTCGCCCTTCGCTCTTAAGCAAGGGCGAACGCGTTGTGGGCCCGAGGGCTACTTTAGGGGTTCTGGGACCAGGAGTACCCAGACCCCTCTTCCTACGGCCCAGCACGTGGCTCCACCAATGGCCTGGTGCAGCCCAGCATCAGCACTTCACGAGCAAGACCCTCGCGAGGCAAACTATGCCAAGGCCTCTGATGGAGCGGCCCCTCGAGGCTGCCTCCAGAGGAGTGCACATCCCTAGGCTCGCGCCCACCTCGCGAGGCGTGCAGTGACATGAGCCATGACGACCGAAGCCAGGAGGGTGCCAGCAGGCGCAGGCATGGACAGTTTCCCCTTTGGTGCTAAGGACGCAAGGACGTATGCGGGTTCCTAAGGAATCCCCCAAAGGTTACCATTCCGGTGCAACAAGACCAAGACAATAGGCTCAGAAGGACGGAAGTCATCACCGAGCCCACCAACGCGTCACGACCAGAAGCTTTGCAAGCGAAGTCCACCTTTAGTCATGATATGGTGTACTCTTTTCCCCCTTTGAATTTGGCCACTGTGGTATCCCTTCCCGCCTAAACAATGAGGGACGAGGACCGGGGCCAGTATAAATATAGGCTAGACTCCACCATAGAGAGGGATCCGATCCCATCCGATCCATTCACCCCTCGAGCCCTCTAGAGGCAGCTCACCCTTGTACTAGTTCATCCTCAACCTCCTCGCGAGGCAATCCACCACAAAGCAGGAGTAAGGTTTTACAACGCAAGGTGGCCCAAACCTGGGTAAATCTCCGTGTACGATCCCTCTTCCACCTTGCTCGAACACGACGGGGCAACGTTGTGAGATAGTGAGTGGCAAGCGGTGGCGTAGCGGAGTTCTTCGTGTGCACCTCAGAGTTCAAACCTTTCTTTGGATCTGCGGAGCCCCGATTCCGACAAGGAGAAGGACTCCATGGCTGACCTCGCAGCTACCATCATTGACCCCTACTACACCAACATGAAAGAAGACGTGGATGCGACAGACCTGAAAACGTGGGAGGTACCTCTCAATCTAGCCTACATCACCTGCGCGACCAAGGACGCGTATGCTTGCTACGACATGTACAGCTGGATCTCGGACATGAGGGCGTGTCTGATTCCTATAACCGAGGAGTACACTGACAGCTGTAGCGTCATGACCAAGCATGCCAGGAAGATCTAGATGGTGCACTTTGTCTGTTTAAGCACCTTTATCATCTGAGTGTTTCATGCATTAGGCTATTTGTCGCAATTATCTGTTTTATCTGAAATATTTTGTCTAAGAACCCATTAACATGTTTTCCTTTTATTTTTTGACTGGCTATTTGCTTATGTACTACTCCCTCCGTCCGGAAATACTTGTAGGAGGAATGGATGTATCTAGGCATATTTTAGTTCTAGATACATCCATTTTTGTCCATTTCTTCGAGAAGTATTTGTGGACGGAGGGAGTACTATGTAACTAGTTTATTGGGCTGTCGTGTTTCCTTTTCTTAAGGTCCAGTAGGTGTCAACTGGGCCGTGGCTACCTCGCGCAGGTTTCTTTTCTTAGGACATCCATGACCCACAACATGATTATGGGGATCCAGCAGGTGTATCATTTTTCCAGTGTTGTTTTTTTCTTTCTGCTATGGCGGTGCCTCAGTGACCCATCCTAGCCTATGGCGGCCAGGCCATCCCTCGACTCCCCCACATCTTGTTTTATTCTTTGGCGGCGCCAGCTCCACCAGCCTACCATGCACCCGTAAAAGTCAACCGCCATATTCCCCTCTGTTTGTGTTCCCTAGTTCCGGTTGGTTCCAGTCTAAGGTCTCGATGTCGTCCTCCGCCTTGGTTGTAACGCCCACGATGCGGCTATATCTCCCACGTGTCGAGGCACGACTTAGAGGCATAACCGCATTGTGGTTTTGTCGCAAAAGGGTCATCTTCACACAATCCCATGTAATGAACAAGAATGGGATAAAGAGTTGGCTTACAATCGCCACTTCACACAATACATAAATATAATCCATACATCATCCAAAATACACACATAGACCGACTACGGTCAAGATCCAAATGAAAATAAGATAACCCCAAATGCTAGATCCCCGATCGTCCCAACTGGGCTCCACTACTGATCATCAGGAAAAGACACATAGTAACAACCACGTTCCTCATCGAACTCCCACTTGAGATCGATCCCATCATCTGCACTGGCATCGTCGGCACCTGCAACTGTTTTGGTAGAATCTGTGAGTCACGAGGACTCAGCAATCTCACACCCGCGAGATCAAGACTATTTAAGCTTATAGGAAAAGGATGGTGTAATGAGGTGGAGCTGCAGCGGGCACTAAGCAAATATGGTGGCTAACAAACGCAAATGAGAGCGAGAAGAGAAGCAACGGAACGGTCGTCATCTAGTAATGACCAAGAAGTGATCCTGAACTCCTACTTACGTCATTCATAACTCAAACCGTGTTCACTTCCCGGACTCCGCCGAGAAGAGACCATCACGGCTACACACACAGTTGATGTATTTTAATTGGGTCAAGTGTCAAGTTCTCTACAACCGGACATTAACAAATTCCCATCTGCCTCATAACCGCGGGCACGGCTTTCGAAAGATAATACCCTGCAGGGGTGTCCCAACTTAGCCCATCATAAGCTCTCACGGTCAACGAAGGATAAACCTTCTCCCGGAAAGACCCGATCAGTCTCGGAATCCCGGTTTACAAGACATTTCGACAATGGTAAAACAAGACCAGCAAAGCCGCCCGAATGTGCCGACAAATCCCGATAGGAGCTGCACATATCTCGTTCTCAGGGCACACCGGATAAGCGAAGCGTACAGGTGCCAACATAACCCAAGTTGCCAAGGGACGGTCACGCACAGTGCTCTAGTTTGGACCAGCACTCATAGGAACACTGGCCCGGGGGTTAAAATAAGATGACCCTCGGGCTCGCGAAAACCCGGGGGAAAAAGGCTTAGGACGCAAATGGTAAAACCAAAGTTGGACCTTGCTGGAGGAGTTTTATTCAAGGCGAACTGTCAAGGGGGTCCCATAAATCACCCAACCACGTAAGGAACGCAAACTCAAGGAACATAATACCGGTAAGACAGAAGCTAGGGCGCCAAGAGTGGAACAAAACACAGGCATAAGGCCGAGCCTTCCACCCTTTACCAAAAATATAGATGCATTAATTAAATAAGAGGTATTGTGATATCCCAACATATCCATGTTCCGACATGGAACAAACTTCAACTTCACCTGCAACTAGCAACGCTATAAGAAGGGCTGAGCAAAGCGGAAACTTAGCCAAACAACGGTTTGGTAGGAAAGGATGGTTAGGGGCTGACATGGCAATATGGGAGGCATGATATAGCAAGTGGTAGGTAGCGCAGCATGGCAATAGAGCGAACAACTAGCAAAGCAAAGATAGAAGTGATTTCGAGGGGTGGTCATCTTGCCTGCAAGGTTCTCAGAGTTGTCGAAAGCTTGATCCTCGTAAGCGTACTCGACAGGTTCCTCGTTCATGAACTCGTCTCCCGGCTCTACCCAAGACAAGAACACAAGCAAACGGAACCACAATCAATCACGAGAAATGCACAAGCAACATGATGCAAAGCATGTATGATATGCGAGATATGATATGCGATGCATATGCGTGCTCCGGAAGGAAAATGATGAACATGGCAGTAACTTGGCAAACCAAGCATGCCACTGGAAAGGTGAGATGATTTCGGTCGAAATCGATATAAAGATCACCGGAAACGGATGCACGGTTTGCAAATGGCAAGCAAAACAAGAATGACACGAATCTGCGATTAACAGCATGATAGCACTTAAAATGCAACAAGTAACAATGCTACAGCACTCCAACATAGCAACAAAGCATATGAAAGTAATCTACAGGAGATGCTTGACAAAAGATGAACACTGAGCTATGGCTAGATCACAACATATCAAGCTCAAACAAGTATGGCAAAAGTGCAAAAGATAACAGGTTCACAGACTTGGTGAAAAACTGGACATGGCAGAAAACAGCATCAGGTAGCAATGTTCAGAGCATGCAATCAACATGCTACAGGAACTTAACATAGCAAAACAAGGCATGGCAGTGTTCTACTAAATGCAAATGATAAAAGTCCCTTACTGACCATAAGCCAAAAGGTAACAGAAGATATGATGGCAAGCATGTAAACATAGCAAGTTTCGTTATCAGGTTTCAGACTTGGCAGAAAACAGAGCATGGCAGAAATAATAATATGAAGGCATCTTGGTGAGCTTGATGCACTCACCACAAAGCAATGCATGACAAAACAAGCATATCTACAGCAAGATGGCATGTTTAAGAAGCTATCCATGGCAAGAAAAAAAGCATATCATGTATGGATCCACTACAACAAGTTTGGCAAAAATGAATATCATCTTAAGAATCTGCCAGAAATATTTTATAGCAAAAGTAGAGCAAGATTGAGTCATGCTATGGCACTCCAAAATTGCCAAAAATGGCATGAATGGATCAATTACAACAATATCTACAAAACATTCTTACTGAACATCTCCAAAATATGCATGGATCTCTCTGTAGCATCAAGTTTACATGGCAACAAAATAACAGCAGACAAAGACTTGGAGAAATTACAAAGTCCCTGAAATCAGAAACATTACGGAGCCTAGTTTGCATGCTTGTGCTAGTCACCACAGAGATCACAAAAATACATGGCATACACCACTGGAAAGATGGCATGGCATACAACAAAACACTTGTAGAGCTCATGCCCATAAGATGCACATATTAAAAGATACAAAAATGACAAATCTACAAGTTCTGCTAAGAACCAGCAGATAACAGCAACTAGCACTCTTGCACCAGAGATTTGGGCATCAAGATGGCCTCTAATGAACATAGTGCGATGGAACAAAATGTAGGGCATCATGAGACGAACAATTCGACATATTAGACGCATGAAACGGAGCTACATGCAGAGAGTTATGCCATGCTGAACAGGGGTACATAATGTGAAAATGCAAAAAAAACTTGGAAAAAATTCGGGGTTCGGGAAAGTCAACGCACTGTGCGATCTCACTGGATCTGGATCGCCGGAGTTCGAGGCTCGCCGGAGAAGTGGTGGCGCGGCGGCCGGAGACGAAGGGGAAGGAGAGGAGCTCGGGCGTCGCGGGACACGGCGGAGGAGGCCGGAGGGGGTACCGGAACGGCGGCACTCGGGCGCGGCGGCGGTGGTCGACGCCGAGGTCGGCGGCGGGGCGGCGCCGGCGGGCGGGCGGCGGAGAGGCCGCGGCGGCGCGGGCGAGGTGCGGCGGCGGCGCACGGGAGCGGGGGAGGCGCGCGGACCCGCGGGGTCGGCGGCGGGACTGGCGGGCCGCGGCGGCGGAGCGGGGACGGCTGCCACGTGTCAACGCGCGAGTGGCTGCGGGCTTTGTCCGGCGGCGGCTGGACGCGTCCGGCCGCGGAGAGGAAGGTGGTTAGGGTTTCGTCTGCGAAAGTATACGGGAGGTCTCACATATTTATAGGTAGAGGGAGCTAGGAGAGTCCAAATGAGGTGCGGTTTTCGCCCACACGATCGTGATCGAACGACCTAGAGCATGGAAGAGAGTTTGGTGGGTTTTGGGCTGGTTTTGAGGGGGGTTTTGCTGCAACACACAAATGGACTTTGCGGTTACCCGGTTAACCGTTGGAATACCAAACGACCTCCAAATGGAACGAAACTTGACCTGTGGTCTCCCGGTAGTATACCAAGGCCACTTGACAAGCCTCGGTCCATTCCGAGAATGTTAGACACCCGCTCACGAAAGAAAACAAGAGGGGTGCATCGGAGCAGATGAGAGCGCCGGATTGCAAAACGGACAACGGGGAAAATGCTCGGATGCATGAGACGAACACGTATGCAAATGCAATGCACATGATGACATGATATGAAATGCATGACTTGAACAAAATGCAAAACGACAAACAAAACCCGACCACGGAGGGAATATCATAACACATAGCCAAAAATGGCAAGAGTTGGAGTTACAAATATGGAAAGTTACATCCGGGGTGTTACATTGGTGCTCTCGCTGCAGCGCCGCCATCTGTCGTTCTCAACATGGTGAACAAATGAGAGGAATCGGGAGGTGACTGTACGTGGAGAGGCTGACAGTCCGAGCCCACCAGGTCCATGACATAGGTTTTGTTGTATAACATATGCATCCCATCGTACAAACACAGTTGATCCAGCAGGTTTCAACATTTTTTTTGGTCCAACACGTATCAAGCGGCCTCCCGGCCGATCTTGTTTTATAACATCAGCAGCCAAACTTATGTTTGTTTTTCAGGACAACGCATAGCTCAGTCCTATTTTTCTATAAGAATGCCAAACTAAACCTCTGTTTTCCCTTCTATAATAGTATATATGTTTATATTTTATTTTATTACATATATATATTTGAAACAACCTAAGGTTCCGGTTTGACTTGTCCTTCGTCCATCCTTTGTATAGACTTCCTCACTTCCTTTATTTTTCTTTTTTATTAATCCTATCTCTAATTTTTCTCCCACTTTCTTTTTCGAGGTAATCTGATTTTTCTCCCACTAGTTTTCCCTAGAACCAACTCAATTGTCCCACGTCCTGCCTAAAAGATAATAATACCCCACGTCTTATTAACTCGTCAAATTAAAATAATATCTTATTTCGTAAGTCGATAAGTTCTAACAAAATAATAATAGTAATAGTTTAACAATAAGCTGGCAAGTTAATCCCTGGTGATTGAGTACATAAGCTTGCTAAGATTTTACTAACCAATGCAGTAATAGACGTGCAATCACGGTTGGGAAACATTGAATGGAAAACAAAAAAATTCTACACACACGCAAGATCTATCCACGGAGATGCATAGCAATGAGGGGGAGAGTGTGTATACGTACCCTCGTAGACCGTAAGCGGAAGCGTTTCACAACGCGGTTGATGTAGTCGAACTTCTTCGTGCTTCAACCGATCAAGTACCAAACGCACGGCACCTCCGTGTCCTGCACACATTCAGCTCAGTGACGTCCCTCGCCTTCTTGATCCAGCAAGACGTCGAGGTAGTAGATGAGTACCATCAGCACGACGGCATGGTGACGGTGATGGTGAAGTGATGTCCGCAGGGCTTTGCCTAAGCACTACGAAAATATGATCGGGGTGTAAACTATGGGGGGGGGCGCACACGGTTAGGCAATTGTCTGGCATGTGCTAGGTGCCCCCTCCTCATATATATATATATATATATATATATATATATATATATATATATATGGGAGGGAGAGGGAAGAGGCCAAGGGGCACCCCAAGTAGGTCTGAATCCTACTTGGGCTCCTGCCCTTGGCCGCGCCGCCTGACATATTTGCCGGAGGGGGAAGGAAAGAGGGGGGCGAGGGAAGGAAGTGGGAATCATAATCCACACTTACCTTCTCCCCATTCCTTCTCCTCCTTAGGCCGGCCCATATGGGGGGCGCACCAGCCCCTTCTGGCTGGTGCGTTTCCCCACAAGGTCCATATCTTTTGCCAGGGGTGGCCGGACCCCTTCCGGTGACCAGATAAGTACCCGGTACCCCTCGAAACACTTCCGGTGTCCAAATACCATCGTCCTATATATCAATCTTTACCGCTCGATCATTTCGAGACACCTCGACATGTCCGTGATCTCATCCAGGACTCCGAACAACATTCGGTGACCAAATCACAAAACTCATATAATAATATATCGTCATCGAACGTTAAGCGTGCGGACCCTACGGGTTCGAGAACTATGTAGACATGACCGAGAAACCTCTTCGGTCAATAACCAATAGCGGAACCTCGATGCCCTTGGCCGCACCCCAAGTAGGTTTGAATCCTACTTGGGCTCCTGCCCTTGGCTGCGCCCCCTACCATATTTGTCGTAGGGAGAAGGAAAGTGGGGGCGAGGGAAGGAAGTGGGAATCATAATCCACACTTACCTTTCCCTTCTCCCCTTTCCTTCTCCTCCTTAGGCCGACCCATATGGGGGGCGCACCAGCCCCTTCTGGCTGGTGCGTTTCCCCACAAGGCCCATATCTTTTGCCGGGGGTGTCCGGAACACCTTCCGGTGACCCGATAAGTACCCGGTACCCCCGAAACACTTCCGGTGTCCGAATACCATCGTCCCATATATCCTCGTCATGTCTGTGATCTCATCCAGGACTCCGAACAACATTCGGTGACAAAAGCACATAACTCATATAATACTATATCGTCATCGAACATTAAGCGTGCGGACCCTACGGGTTTGAGAACTATGTAGACATGACCGAGACACCTCTCCGGTCAATAACCAATAGCGGAACCTGGATGCCCTTGGTCATGCCCCAAGTAGGGTTGAATCCTACTTCGGCTCCTGCCCTTGGCCGCACCACCTGCCATATTTGTCGGAGGGGGGAGGAAAGAGGGGGGCGAGGGAAGGAAATGGGAATCACAATCCACAATTACCTTTCCCTTCTCCCCTTTCCTTCTCCTCCTTAGGCCGGCCCATATGGGGGGCGCACCAGCCCCTTCTGGCTGGTGCGTTTCCCCCACAAGGCCATATCTTTTGCCGGGGGTGTCCTGAACCCCTTCCGTTGACCCGAAAGTACCGGGTACCCCCCGAAACACTTCCGGTGTCCGAATACTGTCGTCCTATATATCAATATTTACCTCTGGACCATTTTGAGACTCCTCGTATTGTCCATGATATCATCCGGGACTCCGAACATTATTTGGTGACCAAATCACATAACTCATATAATACTATATTGTCATCGAACGTTAAGCGTGCGGACCCTACGGGTTCGAGAACTATGTAGACATGACCGAGACACCTCTCCGTTCAATAACCAATAACGGAACCTGGATGCCCTTGGCCGCGCCCCAAGTAGGTATGAATCTTACTTGGGCTCATGCCGGCCGCGCCCCCTGCCATATTTGTCGGAGGGGGAAGGAAAGAGGGGGGCGAGGGAAGGAAGTGGGAATCATAATCCACACTTACCTTTCCTTCTCCCCTTTCCTTCTCCCCTTTCCTTCTCCTCCTTAGGCCCGCCCATATGGGGGTGCACCAGCCCCTTCTGGCTGGTGTGTTTCCCCACAGGGCCCGTATCTTTTGCTGGGGGTGTCCGGAACCCCTTCTGGTGACCCGATAAGTACCCGGTGCCCCCCCCCCCGAAACACTTCCGGTGTCCGCATACCATCGTCCTATATATCAATCTTTACCTCTCGACCATTTCAAGACTCCTCGTCATGTTTGTGATCTCATCCGGGACTCCGAACAACATTCGGAGACCAAATCACATAACTCATATAATACTATATTGTCATCAAAAATTAAGCGTGCGGACCCTACGGGTTCGAGAACTATGTACACATGACCGAGACACCTCTCCGGTCAATAACCAATAGTGAAACTTGGATGCCTATATTGGCTCCTACATATTCTATGAAGATCTTTATCGGTCGAACCATTTTGACAACATACATAATTCCCTTTGTCCATCGGTATGTTTACTTGCCCGAGATTCGATGGTCGATATCTTTATACCTAGTTCAATCTCGTTACCGGAAAGTCTCTTTACTCATTCCGTAATGCATTTCCTTGTGACTAACTAATTAGTAATTTGCTTGCAAGCTTATGATGTGTATTACCGAGAGGGCCCAGAGATACCTCTCCGATACTCGGAGTGACAAATCCTAATCTCGATCTATGCCAACTCAACAAACACATTCAGAGATACCAGTAGAGAATCTTTATAATCACCCAGTTATGTTGTGACATTTGATAGCACACAAGGCATTCCTCTGGTATCCGGGAGTTGCATAATCTCATAGTCCAAGGAATATGTATTTGACATGAAGAAAGCAATAGCAATAAAACTGAATGATCATATCCTAAGCTAACGGATGGGTCTTGTCCATCACATCATTCTCCTAATGATGTGATCCCGTTATCAAATGACAACACATGTCTATGGTTAGGAAACCTTAACCATCTTTGATCAACGAGCTAGTCTAGTAGAGGCTTATTAGGGACACGGTATTTGTTTATGTATTCACACATGTATTTAAGTTTCCGATCAATACAATTCTAGCATGAATAATAAACCTATACCATGAATAAGGAGATATAATATAAAATAATAACTTTATTATTGCCTCTAGGACATATTTCCTTCAGTCCCCCACTTACACTGGAGTCAATAATCTAGTTCACATCTCCATGTGATTTAACACCCATAGTTCACATCGCCATGTGACCAACACCCAAAAAGTTTACTAGTCAATAATCCAGTTCACATCGCCATGTGATTAACACCCAAAGATTACTAAGGTGTGATCATGTTTTGCTTGTGAGAGAGGTTTAGTCAACGGGTCTGTCACATTCAGATCCGTAGGTATTTTGCAAATTTCTATGTCTACAATGCTTGCATGGAGCTACTCTAGCTAATTGCTCCCGCTTTCAATATGTATCCAGATCGAGACTTAGAGTCATCCGGATCGGGGTCAAAGCTTGCATCGACGTAACTCTTTACGACAAACTCTTTATCACCTCCATAACCAAGAAACATTTCCTTAGTCCTCTTTAGGTACCTAAGGATAATTTTGACCGTTGTCCAGTGATCTACTCCTGGATCACTATTGTACCCCTTTGCCAAACTCATGGCAAGGCACACAACAGGTCTGGTACATAGCATGGCATACTTTATAGAACCTATGACTGAGGCATATGGAATGACTTTCATTCTCTATATGTATTCTGTCGTGGTTGGGCTTTGATCTTAGTCAACTTCACACCTTTTTAATGTCGGATTCCGGGCTCCACAGACCCTAGATAGATTCGAACTCTGGGGTGCGTACGAACAACTCAACCTCCCCAGTCTACCAACTCGTCGATCTCACGGCCTAGCTCGATGAACTGGAAGGAAACGAGACACAACAGTTTACCCAGGTTCGGGCCACCTTGCGGTGTAAAACCCTACTCCTACTTTGTGGTGGATTGGCCTCGAGGTGGGTTGAGGATGAACTAGTAAAGTGGAAGAACAACCTTAGCAGGTGCGTTCTTGTGTTTGTGTGAGCTCGTGAGGGTGAGGATGGAATGGATCCGGATCTCCTTCTACGGTGGTGGCTAGGCTCTATTTATAGTGGCCCTGGTCCTCTCCCCAAAATGAAGGCGGGAAGGGATCCCACAATGGCCAAATCTGAAGGGAGACAACTAGTACATCTTATCCTGACAAAAGGTAGTCTTCGCCTGCAAAGCTTCAGGTTGTGATGCCGTGGTGGGCTCGGTGATGACCTCCGTGCTGCCATCCTGGCGGTCTTGGTCTTGTAGCATGGAAATGGAAACCTTTGGTTGATTCCTCGGGACACCGCGCCTGCGCTTGCCTCCTTAGCACCAAACAGGAAACCTGTTGTATTGCACCCGCTGGCGCCTGCCTGGCCTTGGTCGTCATGGCTTGCATCATCCGAGCCTCACGAGGAGGGGGTTGCATAGAAATCTCCGCTCCTCAGGAGCCAGCCTGAGGAGGCCGCTCCTTCTGGAGGTCTTGGCGTCGTCCGCCTCGTGAGGCTTGGCCCCTCGCGAGGGTCTTGCGTTGTTGGTGCTGAAGATGGGCCGTAGGCCGTCGATGGAGCCACGCCGCGGGCCACAGGAAGGCAAGTCTGGGTACCCCGGTTCCTAGAATGCCGACAATAGCCCTCGGGCCCAAGGCGCGCTCGGACTTGGCTTTGAGGCGAAGCCAAAGGGCAAGGGCGGAGCGCCGTGGGCCCCAACCGCCTACGGGCCCAGTCGATGCATGGCGCTTGATGGGACATGGGCGTCTCTGCTTCCCCACGCAGCTCGGCAGCCGTTCGACTTGACTAGAACATGTTGCATGTAGAAAAACCATCATTACAAGGGATCATGGAGGCCGGCGATTGGCCTCCCTCCGGCTATAAATGGGGGGCGGAGCCCCCCTTCTCATCTCTGTCTTCTCGCATCTTGTTACTTCTTCCCTTTCTTCCTTGTCCCGCCGTGTTGCCATAGCGTCCATGGCACCGATCAGGAGGTTTTCCGCAGCGGAGAAGGGGAAAGCTCCTCGGGAGGGGCAGGAGGTGACGCGGCCTTGGTACGAGTGGCCTCCGCCTGGCTTCCCAATCCATATGTACGCCCGCGAGCAGAGCCCTGGGCAGGATGGCAGCACCCAGCGCCGCGCGGTCTGGGGTTGCGGAAGACAGGCCGCGGCTGCTCGGCCAGCCAGCCCGCGAACTCATGTCGAAGGCACATCATGCGAGTTTGCGGTGTGGGCGGTAATGCCGCCATGCACGTGGATCTGGCTCCCAAGGTTCTTCGCCGAGGAGATGCCGCCGAGGGGCCCCGCTGAGCTGTGGTTGAAACACGCCGGGTGCTGTAGCCTAGCTACTGAGGCAGAGGTCGAGGTCGCCCCCCGGGCGACGTCTTCATGACTCGAGGATGGGGGGAGATCGCCCACGCCTGCTGTCGGGAAGGGGCTCTCGCCGTCCACTTCGAGTACGATGGAGCCTCCCGCTTTTCTTCAAGATCTTCGACGAAGACGGCCGGTGCCTGGAGTGCTGCTCCGGAAGAGGCGATCCACGCGGCGCAGCCACGGGTGCTGAACTTGCCCTTGGCCTTGCCAGCAGCTCCTCCAGCAGTGGTAGAGACTCCCTAGAATGAGCTACGAGCCGCCAAGCTCCCGCCACGCCCGGAGCACAGCAGCGACGTCCGCCCGGCGTCGTCGGTGACGCCGTGTGGTCGGGTTTCTTCCAGGTCCTCTTCTTTTGTATTCCCTGCGCGGAATTGTGACGAGCCGCGTGGGGGCGTGTAAAAAGAATTGTAATGCTTTTGCCTTAACGTTATCATTCCCATTTTGGTGTCATGATTGCATATCTCGCTTCGGCACGGTGCCCCTTTTCGTTCTCGCGGTAGCTTAGTGCTCTACGCCGACAGGACCAAGTCCCCAGGCAGGCTTGAACCATCACTGGTATGCCAGGTCGCGATGCCGTGGTCAAGGCCAGAAGGTGAGGGGCCCGAGGTCCGGTAAGAGCCCCCAAGGCGCGATGCTCAGGAGGTCCTCTTTAGCGTCCAAGCAGCTCCCAGAAGGCCGAAAAGGGAGGCGACGATGCCCGAGCGAGATCACGAGAGTCGAAATACTAGGTCGTGAGGTTCACGCTGATATATAGGGGGTGAATTATCTTTACGGGCCTGCGGCGACTCCCTTGTGTGGCGCCCGACCTTGTCCTGGTGATGGCGCTTCTAGGCGAAGCTCGCGCCGATTCCCCCCTTTCCCGCTCATCTAGATGCTCTACGTCCTCGGGTCCCGGCCCTCGAGTGAGGCTCAGCCGCCGCTGGTATGCCATGTTGCGATTCCGTGGTCAAGGCCAGGGGGTGAGGGCTCAAGAGCCAGTAGGGGCTCCTGAGGCGCGATGCTCGTGAGCCCCCCCTTTAACATGCAAGCGAATTGCATAAAAAGGGAGTGGCTGGTGAGGCCGCCCGTAGTCTGGCTCCGGAGGTTCCTGCGATTTAGTCGGGGAGAGAGATCATAACACATGGCCGCGCGTGCTATCCTGGCGTTGATCTTTCTGCGAGAAGGTGAACGCAATTAGGACCTGGTGAGGTGACGTGCATGGGTTAGGCCGCGATTCAGAGCTCGTTCTCTCATGTTTATCGGCGCTGCAGGGATGGACCTGAGCACAGGCGTCGTGCCAACAGCCCCCGTGGCGGGATGAGCAAACAGCGGGCTAGCAACGTCCGGAGGCCGCGAAGGGCGACGAAGCACCGAACAGACAGGTGATAATCATAAAGTAGCTCATGGATAGGGTAAAGCCAGTTCTGATAGATGCAAAGAACGATACATGCCGCAGGGATGGACCCACACGGCTTGGGGATAATGCAACCCGAGGGGCGTCCCCAACTGAACAAACCAAAAAGTGTCACCTACCACCGTTGCTGAAGAAGTGTTGAAGTAGCTGAAGACGCGTGCTGCAGAAGTCGCTCCTCGCGAGGCTCCGGAGGCCCGGGGGGCTCGCGAGGGTCCATTGCCACCTCCGACAGGATCGCTTGGTGTCTGGCCTCATGAGCCGCAGGACGCCCCGCATGTGGCGCTGGTGCGTCGCAGCCCTGTTCAGCAAACCAAAAGGCATGCGAACGTAGCTGTGAGGGGGGCCTCGCACCGGCCGAGGTGGAACGGCCAGAAGAGCTCCTGAGACGCGGCTCTGTTGAGCCCTGGGATGTTGACGCAAACGCACAGCTCACTGCCCTCATCAGGGGAGGGAGTTGCGGCGGGTAATGCGGGGCAACGCTTGCCTCGCATGGCTCTTGCCTCCTGTAGCTCCTTGATTGCCTTGGTGATGAACCCCTGAGCACCTAGCGCCTCGCACCCTCTGCTCTCCTCGTGGAAGCATGCGTTGAAGCACGCATCCACATGGTGCCCGAGCGCCTCCCTCATGACATTGGCCAGGTCGGAGGCCCTCCAGAGGAGAGCTCCCGAGCCCAGCCTGAGAGGGACGCTGGGCGCGCCTTCCTATGCGGGAGGGGAAGGCGCCCCATCAGTGGGCGCAAGTCCTAAGGCAGGGCCACCGGCCGCCCCATCCTCCTGAGGTCCTCGGTGAAGTAGCTGCTTCATCTTCTTGGGGACGGCCACAGGAGGGTAGACAGCCCCCTCGCCATCTGGGTTCTCGACCGCCGCAGCCTGGTAGACGCACTCGAGGGAGCACACCGCGTCCTTTTCGTCGCAGGCGACCGTGATAATGCCTCCACTCCCCAGCATCTTGACAACATTGTAGCCATGGTGAGTCGCAGCCATGAACTTGGCCAGGGCTGGATACCCGAGGATGGCGTTGTACGGGAGGCGAATGTGGGCAACGTCGAAGTCGATGAGCTTGGTGCGGTAGTTGTCGCGCTTGCCAAAGGTGACAGGGAGGCGGATCTGCCCTATCGGGGTGGTGGAGCCGTCGGTCACTCCTTAGAAGGGATTGGTAGGCTGAAGCTGGTCGTACGGCACCTGGAGTCTGTCGAATGTCTCGAGGGAGAGAACATTGAGACCCGCACCGCCGTTGATAAGTGTCTTGGTGACGAGGACGTTGCTGATGATAGGCGAGCAGAGCATCTGGAGGGCGCCGGCAGTGGCCGCGAACTTGAGCTGATCAGTAGAGTCGAAGGTGATGGTGTACTTGGACCACCTGAGCGGACGCGTCGCCTCGAGCTTGGGGAGGGACACGTTCACCTCGCGAGCGAACTGCTTGAAGATGCGATGGGAGGCAGGGGCCTGAGTGCCGCCTAGGATGCAAGCAATGGCACGCGGCTCTTGGAAGCCCCCAGCCCCTTCATCTTGGTGGTGGTCATCATTCCTTCTTGGTGGTGGCGGCAGCGAAGGAAGGCCAGCGTTGCCCTGAGGATGGTCCTCACGAGGATGATCCCTCCATGGACCCTCGCGAGGCTGGCCCTGCCAGCGGTCCTTATGGGGCTGATCGCGCCAATCCTGGCGGGGGTCGCGGTTGTCCTAGCGTCCTCTACCTCGGCCTCCTCCACGGCTGTGGCCTCGGTCGTTGCGCTCGGGCGACAAGCGAGTCGCCCGTCGCGGATGGCCCTGAGCTCCTGGCAGTCATTGGTGTTTTTGTTGTGCACGTTGTGGAAGACGCAGAACGGGTCGCCGCTCTTGGATAACTCCGGGTGGTCGCAGCCACGTTTTGTCTCGGGTTCGGCTACGAGCACAGTTGGCCCCTTGCGCTTCACGTTCTTGGCCTTGGCTTTCTTGTCTTCTGGACCCGCCTCCGGAAGCTCCAGGAGGGAGAGGCGACCTTCCTCATCTCTCGCATACTTGGTTCACATGTTGAACATCTCCAAAGCTGTGCACAGGTCCTCGTGTATGGCAAGCTCTTCCTTCATCTTGACGTCCCGGACGCCATCAGTGAACTCCGAGATGATGGCCTTGTCCGACACCTTGGGAATCTTGAGGCGAATGCTGTTGAAGCGCTGGATGTATTTGTGCAAGTCTCCCCTGGCTGCTGCTTGATGCATCGCAAGTCACCCACAGCCGGTGGGCGGTCGTGAGTGCCCTGGAAGTTGGCGACGAAAAGCTCTCGCATCTCATCCCAGGAGGAGATCAATCCCGCGAGGAGGTTTAGGAGCCACGAGCACGCACCATCCTTGAGGGCCTTGGGAAACCAGTTTGCCATGACCTTCTCATCACCGTTGGCCGCCTCGATGCTCAACTCGTAGAGCTGCAGGAACTCGGCAGGGGCGGGGGTGCCGTCGTAGCGCGGAGGCAGGTCGGGCTTGAACTTCCCTGGCCAGACGACGCGGCATAGCTCCGTGGTGAACGCGCAACATCCTGTCGTGGTCATGAGAGCCCGACGTGGAGGTGGAGCCTGATCTTGGCGCTCACGCACCACCACCTCGGGCAGCGCGCGGTCTTGGCGTGGCGGCGCTGGGAGCGCACGCGCCTCTCCTTGGGGCCGTTGCACCACTTGGCAGCTTTCCTCGTCGTCCGTCGGCGCCCTGCGCGGCGGGTCGCGCCGTGGAGCCTCACGCCTTGGCTCGGGGACGACGTCTTGTCTGGGAGGTGGAGGAGGCGCACCGTGGGCCACGTCGCTCACAAGAGGCGGCGGAGGAGGCGGTGAACGGGGAGGTGCAGGGGCCTCTCCGGCGGCACTGACGAGCTCGGCGATGCGGTCCAGCCAGTCCTAGTTGAGGTCGTCGGTCGGGCGATAGCGCAGAACTCGCATGCCATGTGAACGCAGCCTGCGCATTTGCTGGCCCGCGACGAGCGTGAGAAGACGAAGCTACTACTGGAGTCAACGACGGAGTGGCCGTGCATCCATCATGCCACAAGGAAGGTTGCAGCGACGAAGCCTGCTGCTCGCGGGCCGCGGGGCCGGTGACGGTGTTGGCCGTAGGAGATGGGGAACGGCGGGGAGCGCCGTCGCCTGCAGGTGCTGTCTGGGCAACATGGGTGGCGAGGGCAGCCCGGTGCTCAGCACGAACTCGACGAGCATCAGCCATGGGGACGGTGAAACGGGGGCGGATCGGCTGGAGGAAGAGAGGCTCCGACACACCCCTACCTGGCGCGCCCAATGTTCGATTCTGGGCTCCGCAGACCCTGGATAGATTTGAACTCTGGGTGCGTGCGAAGAACTCAACCTCCCCAGTCTACCAACTCGTCGATCTCACGGCCTAGCTCGATGAACTGGAAGGAAACGAGACACAGCAGTTTACCCAGGTTCGGGCCACCTTGCGATGTAAAACCCTACTCCTGCTTTGTGGTGGATTGGCCTCGAGGTGGGCTGAGGATGAACTAGCACAGTGGAAGAACAACCTCAGGAGGTGTTTTCTTGTGTTTGTGTGAGCTCGTGAGGGTGAGGATGGAATGGATCCGGATCCCCTTCTACAGTGGTGGCTAGGATCTATTTATAGCTTGGTCCTCTCCCAAAAATGAAGGCGGGAATGGATCCCACAATGGCCAAATTCAAAGGGAGACAACTAGTACATCTTATCTTGACAAAAGGTAGTCTTCGCCTGCAAAGCTTCAGGTTGTGATGTTGTGGTGGGCTCGACGATGACCTCCATCCTGGCGGTCCTGGTCTTGTAGCATGGAAATGGAAACCTTTGGTTGATTCCTCGGGACTCTGCGCCTGCACTTGCCTCCTTAGCACCAAAGAGGAAACCTGATGTACTGCGCCCGCCTGGCCTTGGTCGTCATGGCTTGCGTCATCCAAGCCTCACAAGATGGGGGCTTGCATAGAAATCTCCGCTCCTCAGGAGCCAGCCTGAGGAGGCCGCTCCTTCTGGAGGTCTTGGCGTCGTCTGCCTCGCGAGGGTCTTGCTTTGTTGGTGCTGAAGATGGTCCGTTCAGGGTCGCCGATGGAGCCATGCCACGGGCTGCAGGCAGGCAAGTCTAGGTACCCAGGATCCCAGAACACCGACAGTAACACAAGTAAGAACCCTTTCTTTGACTGATCCATTTTGAACTTCTTCAAAATTTTATCAAGGTATGTTCTTTGTGAAAGTCCTATCAAGCGTCTTGATCTATCTCTATAGATCTTGATGCCCAATATATATGCAGCTTCACCGAGGTCTTTCATTGAAAAATTCTTATTCAAGTATGATTTTATGCTATCCACAAATTCTATATCATTTCCGATCAACAATATGTCATCCACATATAATATCAGAAATGCTACAGAGCTCCCACTCACTTTCTAGTAAATACAGGCTTCACCATAAGTCTATATAAAACCATATGCTTTGATCACCTCATCAAGGCGTATATTCCAACTCTGAGATGCTTGCACCAGCCCATAGATGGATCGCTGGAGCTTGCACACTTTGTTAGCACCTTTAGGATCGACAAAAACTTCTGGTTGCATCATATACAACTCTTCTTTAATATCCATTAAGGAATGCAGTTTTTTGACATCCATTTGCCAGATTTCATAATTATAAAATGTGGCAATTGCCAACATGATTCGGACTGACTTAAGCATCGCTATGGGTGATAAGGTCTCATTGTAGTCAACCCCTTGAACTTGTTGAAAACCTTTCATGACAAGTCGAGCTTTGTAGATGGTGACATTACCATCAACGCATGTCTTCTTCTTGAAGATCCATTTATTCTCAATGGCTTGTCGATCATCGGGCAAGTCCACACTTTGTTCTCATACATGGATCCTATCTTAGATTTTGTCGGATCACGAGTTCCGGCAAAACCCTCAAGGTTCGAACACTGGGGTGCGCACGAAGGTTTCCCCCCTACCGATCCACGCCCTAGCTTGCTAAGATCCCACGGACAAACTCCACGAACTCACAGCGCAAGGGACACAAGATTTATACTGGTTCGGGCCACTATTGTGGTGTAATACCCTACTCCAGTGTGGTGGTGGTGGATTGCCTCTTGGGCTGATGATGAACAGTACAAGGGGAAGAACAGCCTCCTGAGGTTCAGGATGTTCTTGTGCTTTGTGAACTTGTGTGGGTGAGGATCACTCAAAATCAGATCAGGCTCCATCCCCCGCCTTTTTCCTACAGTGGTGTCTAGTCCTATTTATAGAGGCCCTGGTCCTCTCCCCAAATATTGAGCGGGAAGGGATCCAACAACGGCCAATTTGAAAGAGGACAGCTAGTACGGCTTATCCTGACAAAAGTAGTCTTCGCCTGCTAAAGGCTCTGGTGGTGACACCGCCTTGGGCTCCATGGTGACCTCCGTCTTGCCGTCCTGCTGGTCTTGGTCTCGTTGCACTGATATGGAAACCTTTGCTTGATGCCTCGGTACTCCGCGCCTGCGCTTGCCTCCTTAGAACCAAAGAGGAAACAAGGATGCTGCGTGCGCTGGCGCCCGCCTGGTCTCGATCGTCATGGCTCACATCACGAGAACCTCGCGAGGTTTGCCTTGCCTTGATCTCTCCGCCCCTCGCGAGCCTGCCTAGTGAGGCCGCTCCTGAGGAGATCTTGCGTCGTCCACCTCGCGAGGCTTGGCCCCTCGCGAGGGTCTTGGATGCCGTGTTGATGAATATGGGCCGTACGGGCCTGCTAGCAAAGCCACGCCGTGGGCCGCAGGCAAGCAAGTCTGGGGACCCCTGTTCCCAGAACACCGACAGTAGCCCCTGGGCCCAAGGCGCGCTCGGGCTTGGCTTCGGGGCGAAGCCAAAGGTCAAGTACAGAGCACCGCCGGCCCCAATAGCCTACGGCCTTGGTCGACATGTGGCGGTTGATTGGACGTGGACGTCTCCGCTTCCCCACACTGCCTCGGCAACTGCCCGACTTGACAAGTCCATGCGAGATGCAAGGAATACCATCATTACCTGTGATCGTGGGGGGGCGCTGGTTGGCCTTCTCCTGCTATAAATGAGGAGGGGGGCAGAGCCCCCGTCGCCATCTCTTCCCATTCCGCTTGCTTCTTCCTCTTCTGTTCCACCACCAACATCGATGGCGCCCATCCGAAAGTTTTCTGCTGTGGAGAAAGGAAAGACTCCCCTCGACGGGCCGGCACCGCTCCCGCCGAAGAAGAGGCCGGTCCATCACCGCGATGCAGCAGTGATGCAGGTGGTGACGAGGCCTTGGTGCGAGCGGCCTCCTCCTGGGTATTCATTACCCCTGTACGCCCAAGCCGAGGGCTCAGGAGGGAGAGGCGACGAGCGTCGACGCGCGCGCCTTGGCCAAGGTCGACGTGCCGCCACGGCGCGGGTCGCCGCCCCTGGGGTCCACGCCACGGACTCCTCGCGCGAGCTTGTGCTTTCGGCGGCGATGCCCCCGAGCACTTGGATCCGCATCCCGCGGTTCTTCGCCGACGTGATGCCACCGAGGGGACCCCTCAAGCTCTGGTTGCAGCATGCCGACTGCGATGCTCCGGCGACCGGGGCAGAGGTCGAAGCGGTCTCCTTCAGCAAGATCTTCATAACCCGCGGCTGAGTTGAGGTCGCGCGGGTTTGCCGCACTGAGGGCGCCCTCGCGATCCACTTCGATTATGACGGCGCCTCCACACTGTCCTTCAAGGTCTTCGATGCGGAGGGCCGCCGCCTGGAGTGCTGCCCTGGTGGAGAGCGCCAGGACGGTGCGCGCCCCGCCTGCGGCCCCTCCAGCAGCAGCGATTCTTAGGAGTCCAGCGGATCTCCTGAGCTCTACGAGACTCCGGAGACGAGCGACGACAGCTATGTGCCCCTGAGCTCTCCCCGTGCCCGGAGCAAGGCTGTAGCGTCCGGCCGCCGCCGTCGCTAATCTGGATGGGGTTGGCGCCAGCCTCCCGTGGCCCACTATTGATGATGACGCCGGCCGCGAGGGCGTGTAGATAGGATTCCCCTAAGTTCTCATCTTTTTGTTCCCTGCGAGGAATCAAGAAGTACCCCGTGGGGGCGGTAAAGGGTCTGTAATGTCTTTTGTTGATATTATCCTTATAATGAAGATTTGCGAACGCATATCCTGCTTAGGCTCGGTCTCCCCTTTCCAACCTCGCGACAGCTTGTTGCTCTACGCTGACAGGTCCCGGTCCCCAGGTAGGCTGTAGCCGTCGCTGGTATGCCAGGTCGCGTGCCGTGGTCAAGGCCAGGAGGTGAGCGGCCCGAGGTCCAGTAAGAGCTCCTGAGGCGCGATGCTCAAGAGGTCCCCTTTAGCGCTCAAGCAGCCGTTGTAAGGCAAGAAAGGGAGGCGGTGTTGCCGCAACGGGGTTGCGGCATGCGTGACTCCTAGGCTCCAACGGTTAGCCGATCTGAGCGCGGGACTTATCTTGACGATTCGGGGTTGACTCCTCGTGCTGCGCCAGGTTCGTGCGTAGGCGTCCGCAGCGTAGCTAGCTCGGGCCCATACGAACCTCCCCCTCTCCCACGCTCTCCTTCGTGCTCTACGTCCTCAGGTCCCGGCCCTCGAGCGAGCTCAGCCGTCGCTGGTATGCCAGGTCGCGTGCCGTGGTCAAGGCCAAGGGGTGAGGGCTGGAGAGACAGTAAGAGCTCCTGAGGCGCGATGCTCAGGAGCCCCCCTTTTAACGCGCAAGCGGACTGCAAGGGCGGAGAGGGAGCTCGCGGTGCCACCCGCTGTTATCCTCAGGAGATTCCTGCAAGCCAGCACAAGGAGAAACACAGTTTGCCATTATGGTTGCCGGTCTGCCACCGGTCGCTCCATGAGGAAGTGACGGCACTGAGGGCCTGGTGAGGTGACGTGCACGGGGCGCGCCGCGAGCCAGAGCTCAGCCGCTCAGGTTTGTCGACGTTGCAGGGACGGACCCGTGTACAAGCGTCGTGCCAGCGTGAGTAGCCCCCGTGGTGGGGTGATGATCGAACAAGTAGTAGTCATAAGTAGATTAAGCATGGAAAGCAAACTGGCTTAGGTAAATGCAAGGGAGATACATGCCACTGGGTCAGGCCCGAGCGGCTTGCGGATGATGCAGCCCGAGGGGCGCTCCCAGCGAGGTAAGCTAAAGACATAAAAGGGATACATGCCACAGGGACGGACCCACGCGGCCTGGGAATGATGCAGCCCTGGGGGCGCTCCTAGCTAAATAAACTTGGAAAATGTCACCTGGTTCTGTTGATGAAGGAGAGTTGAGGCGGCTGAATGTACGCGGCGAAGGGGTTGCTCCTCACGAGCCATCGGAGCCCTGAGCCTTGGGAGGCTCTGGGAGTCCCGGTGGTTCCTTGAGGACCGTCTCC
Source organism: Aegilops tauschii subsp. strangulata (assembly GCF_002575655.3). Taxonomy (NCBI): domain Eukaryota; kingdom Viridiplantae; phylum Streptophyta; class Magnoliopsida; order Poales; family Poaceae; genus Aegilops; species Aegilops tauschii. The sequence continues at coordinate 199,409,498 of NC_053040.3, forward strand.
ATCTCCGTCAGGACGGCGTGATGCCTGGCCTCCTGAGCTTCCAGGATGCTCCGCAGGTTACGCTGATAGGTGGACGCCACGCTCGACAGGCGAAAAGGCATGCGAACGTAGCTGTGAGGTGGGCCCTTGCAGCATCCCACGCACGAAGGCCAGAAAAGCTCCTGAGATACAGCCCTGTTGAGCCCTAGGACGTCGATGCAGACACGCAGCCCGGCATCCTCGCCTGGATGGGGAGCTGCGCCTGGTGAGCGGTGACCGCCGCGCATGGCCCTTGCGTCTTGCAGTTCCTGAGTGGTCTTGGTGATAAACTCCTGAGCGGTGGGCGCTCCTCACCCTGTATTCTCCTGAGGGAAACGTGCCGCGAAGCACGCCTCCAAGTGGTGCCCAAGCGCCTCCCTCGTGATGTTGGCAAAGTCTGAGGCCCTCCAGAAGAGAGCCCCTGAGCCCTGCCCGAGAGGGGCGCCGGGTGCGGGCGCCGATCCCGACGAGTCGCCGCTTGCCTAAGGCTCTGCACGATGCGGCTGCTTCTTCTTCTTGGGGTGGCCTCAAAAGGGCGCTCTCCCTTGCTGTCGGGGTCGTCGATTGCTGCAGCTTGGAAGGCACGCTTGAGGGAGCACATCGCATCTCTTTCTTCGCACAGGACTATGATGATTCTGCCGCTTCCCGGCATCTTGAGGACATTGTAGCCGTGATGGGTCACCGCCATGAACTTGTCCAGGGCTGGGTACCCGAGGATCGCATTATATGGCAGGCGAATGTAGGCGACGTCGAAGTCGATGAGCTCGGTGCGGTAGTTGTTGCGTTCTCCGAAGGTGACAGGGAGGCGGACTTGCCCTATCGATGTGGTGCAACCGTCGTTCACTCCTGAGAAAGCTTGGTAGGCTGAAGCTACTCATATGGCACTTGGAGTTGTCGAACGTGTCGACGGACAGGACGTTGAGCCCTGCGCCGTCGTCGATGAGGGTCTTGGTAACTTGCACGTTGTTGATGACTGGTGAACAGAGCATTGGCAGGACGCCAGCAGTAGCTGCGCACTTGAGCTAATCTGCCGAATTGAACGTGATGGGGCACTTGGACCATCTGAGCGGGTGTGTGGCCTCGAGCTTGGGGAGGACTGCAATCACTTCACGGGCAAACTACTTGAAGATACACTGCGAGGCTGGGGCTTGAGCTCCGCCCAAGATGTAGGCGATAGCACGCGGCTCCTGAAAACCCCAGCCCCCTCGTCTTGATGGTGGTCGTCGTTCCTTCTTGGTGGTGGCGGTAGCGGAGGAAGGCAAGCGTTGCCTTGAGGACGATCCCCACGAGGCTGATCCTGCCAGCGGTCCTATCGAGGCCGATCGCGCCACTCCTGGCACGGGCCGCGGTCATCCCAGCGTCCGCCACCACGTCCTCCTCCTCGGCCGTAGCCCTGGTCGTTGCGCTCGGAGCGTCGACCGAAGCGTCCCTCTCGAATGGCTCTGAGCTCCTGACAGTCACTGGTGTTGTGGCTATGCAAGTTATGGAAGGCGCAGAATGGTCGGCTGCTCTTGGATGACTCGGGCTGGTCCTTGCCGCGCTTCGTGTCCGGCTCCGCCGCGAGCATGGCTGCTCCCTTACGCTTCACGTCCTTGGCCTTGTCTTTCTTCTTGCGCGGGCGCCGGACGCGGCAGGTCGCACCGTGGGGCCGCTCTCCTTGGTGCCAAGACTCCGTCTTGGGGTAGAGGTGGTGGAGGCGCCCCATGGGCCACGCCGCCCGTGGCTGCCGGAGGACGAGGCAGCGAGAGGGACAGCGCTGACAAGCTCGGTGATGCGGTGGAGCCAGTCCTCGTAGAGGTCGTCGACGGGGCGGTAGCGCAGGAGCTCGCACACCATGCACAGAGCAGCCTGCGCATCCACAGGAGCGCGACGAGCATGGGATGACGAACCGGCCGGGGTCAGCGACGGAGTGGCGGTGCGGCCATCCCGCCGCACCGACGGGTGCAGCAAAGATGCTTGCTGCTCGTTCCCCACTGGGCCGGTGGCGGTGTTGGCGGCAGGCGATGGAGAACGACGGGGTGGCCCGCTGACGGGATCCGTCTGAGCAACGTGGGCGGCGAGGGCAGCCCGGCACTCAGCACGTGCGCGGCGTGCGTCCGCCATGGAGACAATGAAGCAACGGAACGCCGGCGACAGAAGGGAAGCTTCGGCGCACCCCTACCTGGCGCGCCAAATGTCGGATCACAGGTTCCGGCAAAACCCTCAAGGTTCGAACACTGGGGTGCGCATGAAGGTTTCCCCCTACCGATCCACGCCCTAGCTTGCTAAGATCCCACGGACGAACTCCACGAACTCACAGCGCAAGGGACACAATACTAGTTTGGGCCACCATTGTGGTGTAATACCCTACTCCAGTGTGGTGGTGGTGGATTGCCTCTTGGGCTGATGATGAACAGTACAAGGGGAAGAACAGCCTCCTGAGGTTGAGGTGTTCTTGTGCTTTGTGAACTTTTGTGGGTGAGGATCACTCAAAATCAGATCAGGCTCCGTCCCCCCCGGTGGTGGCTAGTCCTATTTATAGAGGCCCTGGTCCTCGCCCCAAATATTGAGCGGGAAGGGAGCCAACAACGGCCAATTTGAAAGGGGACAGCTAGTACAGCTTATCCTGACAAAAGTAGTATTCGCCTGCTAAAGGCTCTGGTGGTGACGCCGCCTTGGGCTCCTTGGTGACCTCCGTCTTGTCGTCCTGCTGGTCTTGGTCTCGTTGCACTGATATGGAAACCTTTGCTTGATGCCTCAGTACTCCGCGCCTGCGCTTGCCTCCTTAGCACCAAAGAGGAAACAAGGATGCTGCGCGCGCTGGCGCCCGCCTGGTCTCGATCATCATGGCTCACGTCACGAGAACCACGCGAGGTTTGCCTTGCCTTGATCTCTCCACCCCTCGCGAGCCTGCCTGGCGAGGCCGCTCCTAAGGAGGTATTGCGTCGTCCGCCTCACGAGGCTTCGCCCCTCGCGAGGGTCTTGGATGCCGTGTTGATGAAGATGGGCCGTACGGGCCTACTAGCAAAGCCACACCGTGGGTCGCAGGCAGGCAAGTCTGGGGACCCCCGTTCCCAGAATGCCGACAGATTTCATGGCCTCAAGCCATCTATAGGAATCCGGGCTCATCATAGCTTGTTCATAGTTCGTAGGTTCGCCATGGTCTAGTAACATGACTTCCAGGACAGGATTACCGTACCACTCTGGTGCAGATCGTGCTATGGTTGGCCTACGAGATTCAGTAGCAACTTGATCTGAAGTTTCATGATCATTATCAATTGCTTCCTCTCTAGGTTGTGTAGGCATCACGGGAACGGATTCTCTGATGTGCTACTTTCCAAGTCGAGAGAAGGTATGATTACCTCATCAAGTTCTACTTTCCTCCCACTCACTTCTTTCGAGAGAAACTCCTTCTCTTGAAAGGTTCCATTCTTGGCAACAAAGATCTTGCCTTTGGATCTGTGGTAGAAGGTGTACCCAATTGTTTCCTTAGGGTATCCTATGAAGACACACTTCTCCAATTTGGGTTCGAGCTTATCAGGCTGAAGCCTTTTGACATAAGTGTCGCAACCCCAAACTTTAAGAAACGACAGCTTAGGTTTCTTGCCAAACCACAGTTCATGCGGTGTCATCTCAACGGATTTAGATGGTACCCTATTTAATGTAAATGCAGCTGTCTCTAATGCATAACCCCAAAATGATAGTGGTAAATCGGTAAAAGACATCATAGATCGCACTATATCTAATAAAGTACGGTTACGATGTTCAGACACACCATTACACTGTGGTGTTCTAGGTGGCGTGAGTTGTGAAACTATTTCACATTGTTTTAAATGAAGGCCAAACTCGTAACTCAAATATTCGCCTCCACGATCGGATTGTAGAAACTTTATTTTCTTGTTATGATGATTCTCCACTTCACTCTGAAATTCTTTGAACTTTCCAAATGTTTCAGACTTGTGTTTCATCAAGTAGATATACCCATACCTACTCAAATCATCTGTGAAGGTGAGAAAATAATGATACCCGCCGCATGCCTCAATACTCACCAGACCGCATACATCGGTATGTATTATTTCCAGTAAGTCATTAGCTCGCTCCATTGTTCCGGAGAACGGAGTTTTAGTCACCTTGCCCATGAGGCATGGTTCGCAATTATCAAATGATTCATAATCAAGTGATTCCAAAAGTCCATCTGCATGGAGTTTCTTCATGTGCTTTACAGCAATATGACCCAAACGGCAGTGCCACAAGTATGTAGCACTATCATTATCAACTTTGCATATTTTGCCATCAATATTATGAATATGTGTATCGCTACAATCGAGATTCAATAAACCATTTACATCGGGTGTATGACCATAGAAGGTTTTATTCATGTAAACAGAACAACAATTATTCTCTGATTTAAATGAATAACCCTATTGCAATAAACATGATCTAATCATATCCATGCTCAATGCAAACACCAAATAACATTTATTTAGGTTCAACACTAATCCTGAAGGTAGAGGTAGTGTGCGATGGTGATCGTATCAACCTTGGAATTACCTCCAACACACATCGTCACCTCATCCTTAACTAGTCTATGTTCATTCTACAACTCCCGTTTCAAGTTACTAACCTTAGCAACTGAACCGGTATCAAATACCCAGGGGTTGCTACTAACACTAGTAAAGTACACATTAATAACATATATACCTTTGTTCACTTTGCCATCCTTCTTATCTGCCAACTATTTGGGGCAGTTCTGCTTCCAGTGACCATTCCCTTTGCAGTAGAAGCACTCAGATTCAGCTTGGGACCAACTTTGGGCTTCTTCACATGAGTGGAAACTTGTTTGCCATTCTTCTTGAAGTTCCCTTTCTTTCCCTCGCCCTTTTTCTTGAAACTAGTGGTCTTGTTAACCATCAACACTTGATTCTCTTTCTTGATTTCTACCTTCGCCGATTTCAGCATTGCAAAGAGCTCGGGAATTGTTTTTGTCATCCCTTGCATATAATAGTTCATCACGAAGTTCTAGTAGCTTGGTTATAGTGACTAGAGAACTCTGTCAATCACTATCTTATCTGGAAGATTAACTCCCACTTGATTCAAGTGATTGTAGTACCCAGACATTCTGAGCACATGCTCACTGGCTGAGCTATTCTCCTCCATCTTGTAGGAAAAGTAGAGGTCTCATACCTCTCGACATGGGCATGAGTCTAAAATACCAATTTCAGCTCTTGGAACATCTCATATGCTCTGTAGCGTTCAAAATGTTTTTGAAGTCCCGGTTCTAAGCCGTAAAGCATAGCGCACTAAACTATTAAGTAGTCATCATATCGTGCTTGCCAAATGTTCATAACGTCCGCATCTGCTCCTGCAATAGGTTTGTCACCTAGCGGTGCATCAAGGACATAATTCTTCTGTGTAGCAATGAGGATAATCCTCAGATCACGGACCCAGTACACATCATTGCTACTATCATCTTTCAGCTTAGTTTTTCTCTAGGAACATATCAAAAAATATAGGGGAGCTATATCGCGAGCTATTGATCTACAACATAGATATGCAAAAACTATTAAGGCTAAGTTCATGATAAATTTGAGTTCAATTAATCAAATTACTAATGAACTCACACTTAAATAGACATCCCTCAAGTCATCTAAGTGATACGTGATCCAAATCAACTAACCCATGTCCGATCATCACGTGAGATGGGGTAGTCATCATTGGTGAACATCTCTATGTTGATCATATCTACTATATGATTCACGTTCGACCTTTCGGTCTCCAGTGTTCTGAGTCCATGTACATGCTAGGCTCGTCAAGTTTAACCAAAGTATTCCGCATGTGCAAAACTGTCTTGCACCCGTTGTATGTGAACGTAGAGTCTATTACACCCGATCATCACGTGGTGTCTCAACACGACGAACTGTAGCAACGGTGCATACTCAGGGAGAACACTTCTACCTTGAAATTTAGTGAAGGGATCATCTTATAATGCTACCGCCGTACTAAGCAAAATAAGATGCATCAAAGATAAATATCACATGCAATCAAAATATGTGACATAATATGGCCATCATCATCTTCTGTGTAACGCCCACGATGCGGCTATATCTCCCACGTGTCGAGGCACGACTTAGAGGCATAACCGCATAGTGGTTTTGTCGCAAGAAGGGTCATATTCACACAATCTCATGTAATGAACAAGAATGGGATAAAGAGTTGGCTTACAATCGCCACTTCACACAATACATGAATATAAATCATACATCATCCAAAATACAATCATATAGACCGACTACGGTCAAAATCCAGATGAAAATAAGACAACCCCAAATGCTAGATCCCCGATCGTCCCAACTGGGCTCCACTACTGATCATCAGGAAAAGACACATAGTAACGACCTCGTTCCTCGTCGAACTCCCACTTGAGTTCGACCCCATCATCGGCACTGGCATCGTCGGCACCTGCAACTGTTTCGGTAGAATCTGTGAGTCACGAGGACTCAGCAATCTCACACCCGCGAGATCAAGACTATTTAAGCTTATAGGAAAGGGAGGTGTAATAAGGTGGAGCTGCAGCGGCAAAAGCATATATGGTGGCTAACTTGCGCAAAAGAGAGCGAGAAGAGAAGCAACGGAACGGTCGTCATCTAGCAATGACCAAGAAGTGATCCTGAACTCCTACTTACGTCATACATAACTCAGACCGTGTTCACTTCCCGGACTCCGCCGAGAAGAGACCATCACGGCTACACACGCAGTTGATGTATTTTAATTGGGTCAAGTGACAAGTTATCTACAACCGGACATTAACAAATTCCCATCTGCCTCATAACCGCGGGCACGGCTTTCGAAACCCTGCAGGGGTGTCCCAACTTAGCCCATCATAAGCTCTCACGGTCAACGAAGGATAAACCTTCTCCCGGAAAGACCCGATCAGTCTCGGAATCCCGGTTTACAAGACATTTCGGCAATGGTAAAACAAGACCAGCAAAGCCGCCCGAATGTGCCGACAAATCCCGATAGGAGCTGCACATATCTCGTTCTCAGGGCACACCGGATAAGTCAAGCTACGAGTAAAACCAGACCTCGAGTTTCCCCGAGGTGGCCCCGCGGGCTGCTCGGTTCGGACCAACACTCGAAGGAGCACTGGCCCGGGGGGGGTTAAAATAAGATGACCCTCGGGCTCGCGGAAACCCGGGGGAAAAGGCTTAGGCGGCAAATGGTAAAACCAAAGTTGGGCCTTGTTGGAGGAGTTTTATTCAAGGCGAACTGTCAAGGGGGTCCCATAAATCACCCGACCGTGTAAGGAACGCAAACTCAAGGAACATAATCCCGGTATAACAGTACTAGGGCGGCAAGAGTGGAACAAAACACCAGGCATAAGGCCGAGCCTTCCACCCTTTACCAAAATATATAGATGCATTAATTAAATAAGAGATATTATGATATCCCAACATATCCATGTTCCGACATGGAACAACTTCAACTTCACCTGCAACTAGCAACGCTATAAGAGGGGCTGAGCAAAAGCGGTAACATAGCCAAACAACGGTTTGCTAGGAAAGGATGGTTAGGGGCTGACATGGCTAAAATGGGAGACAATATATAGCAAGTGATAGGTAGCGGAGCATGGCAATAGAGCGAACAACTAGCAAAGCAAAGATAGAAGTGATTTCGAGGGGTGGTCATCTTGCCTGCAAGGTTCTCAGAGTTGTCGAAAGCTTGATCCTCGTAAGCGTACTCGACAGGTTCCTCATTCACGAACTCGTCTCCCGGCTCTACCCAAGACAAGAACACAAGCAAACGGAACCACAATCAATCACGAGAAATGCACAAGCAACATGATGCAAAGCATGTATGATATGCGAGATATGATATGCGATGCATATGCGTGCTCCGGAAGGAAAATGATGAACATGGCAGTAACTTGGCAAACCAAGCATGCCACTGGAAAGGTGAGATGATTTCGGTCGAAATCGATATAAAGATCACCGGAAACGGATGCACGGTTTGCAAATGGCAAGCAAAACAAGAATGACACGAATCTGCGATTAACAGCATGATAGCACTTAAAATGCAACAAGTAACAATGCTACAGCACTCCAACATAGCAACAAAGCATATGAAAGTAATCTACAGGAGATGCTTGACAAAAGATGAACACTGAGCTATGGCTAGATCACAACATATCAAGCTCAAACAAGTATGGCAAAAGTGCAAAAGATAACAGGTTCACAGACTTGGTGAAAAACTGGACATGGCAGAAAACAGCATCAGGTAGCAATGTTCAGAGCATGCAATGAACATGCTACAGGAACTTAACATAGCAAAACAAGGCATGGCAGTGTTCTACTAAATGCAAATGATAAAAGTCCCTTACTGACCATAAGCCAAAAGGTAACAGAAGATATGATGGCGAGCATGTAAACATAGCAAGTTTCGTTATCAGGTTTCAGACTTGGCAGAAAACAGAGCATGGCAGAAATAATAATATGTAGGCCTCTTTGTGAGCTTGATGCACTCACTACAGAGCAATGCACTACAAACCAAGCACACCTACAGCAAGATGGCATGTTTATGAAGCTATACATGGCAAGAACAATTTCATAGCATGTAAGGATCGACTACAATAAGCTTGGCAAAATTGCATATCATGTTAAAATCTGCCAGAAATATTTTATAGCAAAAGTAGAGCAAGATTGAATCATGCTATGGCACTCCATAATTGCAAACAATTGCAGGAATGGATCAATTACAACTATAGCTACAAAACATCCTTAATGTACATCTCCAAACTATGCATGGATCTCTCTGTAGCATCAAGTTTACTTGGCAACAAAATAACAGCAGACAAGGACTCAGAGAAATCACCAAGTCGCTGAAATCAGAAACATTACGGAGCCTACTTTGCATGCCTGTGCTAGTCACCAGAGAGATCATAAAAATACATGGACTACACCACAGGAAAGAAAGCATGGCATACTTCAAAACACATGTAGAGATCATGCCCAAACGATGCACAGATTAAATGATACAAAAATGACAAATCTCCAAGTTCTGATAAGAACCAGAGAATAACAGCAACTAGCCCTCTTCCAACAGAGATTTGGGCGTCAAAATGACCTCTAATGAACATGGTGCAATTGAATAAAATGAAGAGCATCACGAGGCGAACAATTTGACATATTACAAGCGCGAATCCGAGCTACATGCGAGGAGTTATGGCATCGCGAACAAGTGCACATGCTGAGAAAATTCCAAGACTTAGAGAAATAGAAGGGGACGGGGAAAGTCAACGCGTACAGTGATCCTCCAGATCCCGATCGGGAGAGCTCGAGCTCGGTCGATGGCGCTCGCCGGCGGGAGGAAGAGGAGGCGGTGAGGTCGGCGGGGCCGACGCCGGAGGAGGAGAGGGAGGCCGGAGGTGGCGCCGGCGGGCGGTGGCGCGGCGCCGGCGGGGAGGCGGTCGGCGGCGGGCGGCGAGACGCGGCGGGACCGGCCGGCGGCGGGGCGGCGGGGCTCCGGCGTGGAGGCGGCGGGGCGAGGCGGGGCCGAGCCGGCGGCGGCGTTGCGGGCCGGGAGGGCCGCGGTCGGGCCTCGGCGGCGCGCAGTGACGTGGCGGCGCGGGAGAGGTCGGCTGCGGCGGCGGACGTGTCCGGCCGACGGCAGACGCGTCCGGCGGCGCGGAGGGAAATTTTCTAGGGTTGGACTGAGATTTCGTTTTTCGGGATGCCCACATATTTATAGGTAGAGGGAGCTAGGAGGCTCATGATCGAACGACCTAGAGCAAGGAAGAGAGTTTGGTGGGTTTTGGGCAGGGTTTTGAGGGGTTTTGCTGGACACTCAAATGGACTTTGCGGATGCCCGGTTAACCGTTGGAGTACCAAACGACCTCCAAATGGAACGAAACTTGACCGGTGGACTCCGGATGGTATATTAAGGCCACTTGACAAGCCTCGGTCCATTCCGAGAAAGTTTGACACCCGCACACGAAAGAAAACAAGAGGGGTGCACCGGAGGAGATAGGAGCGCCGGATTGCAAAACGGACAACGGGGAAAATGCTCGGATGCATGAGACAAACACGTATGCAAATGCAATGCACATGATGACATGATATGAAAATGCATGACATGACAAAATACAAAACGAAAGACAAAACCCGACAACGGAGGGAAAATCATAACACATAGCCGGAAATGGCAAGAGTCGGAGTTACAAATATGGCAAGTTACATGCGGGGTGTTACAACACTCCACCACTACGAGAGGATCTCGTCCCGAGATCTAGGACTGAAAGTACTCCAGATATTCGGAACGGAGGTGGTCCTCGCGTTCCCAGGTGGCTTCCCGGTCGGAATGGTGCGACCACTTCACTTTCAGGAATTTGATTGACTTGTTGCGAGTCTTGCGCTCAGTTTCTTCAAGAATAGCAACGGGGTGCTCATGATAAGACAAATCTTCTTGGAGGTCAATCTCTTCGAAGTTGATAGTGCGCTCAGGCGTCTTGAAGCACTTGCGGAGCTGTGACACGTGGAACACATCGTGCACGTTCGCAAAGTTGGAAGGAAGCTCAAGTTGATAGGCGAGGTCGCCTCTTTTGCCAATGATCTTGAAAGGACCCACGTATCTAGGGGCAAGCTTCCCTTTGATACCGAAGCGACGAGTGCCTTTCATTGGAGAGACACGGAGGTAGACATGGTCTCCGATCTCGAAAGCCTAATCACGATGCTTACTATCATAGTAACTCTTCTGGCGCGATTGCGCGGCTTTGAGATTATCACGGATGACTTTACACATTTCTTCAGCTTCAGTGATTAAGTCATTGCCAAGAAGTTGGCGTTCACTTTCTGCCATAGAGAATCTCGAATGGGGCCTTGCCCGAACTCGCTTGGAAGCTGTTGTTGTAGGAGAATTCAGCATATGGAAGACAATCTTCCCATTTCATGGCAAAGGAAATGACACAAGCCCTGAGCATATCTTCAAGGATTTGATTGACTCGCTCGACTTGGCCACTAGTTTGAGGATGGAAAGCTGTGCTGAAGCGAATGTTAGTGCCCATGGCCTTCTGGAAGGATTCCCAGAACTTAGAGGTGAAGATGCTTCCACGATCTGAAGAAATCAATTGTGGAATGCCGTGCAAGGAGACAATTCTGGAGGTGTAAAGCTCTGCCAGCTGAGCTGCTGTGATGGATTCTTTGATTGGAAGGAAATGAGCCACTTTAGAAAGCTTGTCAATGACAACAAAGATAGCATTATTTCCGCGCTTGGACTTTGGAAAACCAGTCACGAAGTCCATTTCGATATGATCAAACTTCCATTCTGGGATAGCAAGAGGTTGAAGGAGACCAGCTGGTCGTTGGTGTTCTGCTTTCACTCTTCGACAGACATCACATTCATTCACGAATTGAGCAATTTCTCGCTTCATTCGAGTCCACCAATACGACTGCTTGAGGTCATGATACATCTTCGTACTTCCAGGATGAATGGACAGAAGAGAATTGTGCACCTCGTTCATTATGACTTTCCTTAGATCACCTTTAGGAACCACAATCCGGTCCTCGAAGAATAAAGTGTCTCTGTCATCAATGCGATAGCACTTGTATTTGGAAAGACCCTTGTCGATACCACGTTTCACCTTCTTCACCATGGCATCAACGAGTTGTGCCTCACGAATTTGATCTTCCAAAGTAGGAGAGACTATGAGGTTGGCGAGAAAGCCTTGAGGAACAACTTGGAGATTCAGCTTGCGGAAAGCTTCACAAAGATCCGGTTGGAAAGGCTTGAGAATTAAGCTGTTGCAATAAGCCTTCCTGCTTAAAGCATCTGCAATGACATTGGCCTTGCCTGGAGTATATTCAATACTCGTATCGTACTCTTGAATCATTTCGACCCATCGAGTCTGCCTGAGGTTGAGGTTGGGCTGAGTGAAGATATACTTTAGACTCTTGTGATCGGTGAAAATGTCCACTTGTCTTCCCAACAAGAGATGTCTCCACGTTATTAATGCATGGACAACTGCCGCCAACTCAAGATCGTGAGTGGGGTAGTTCTTCTCGTTGGGCTTCAACTGACGAGAGGTATAGGCCACAACTTTCTTCTCTTGCATTAACACAGCACCGAGACCTTGGAGAGAAGCATCACAGAAAACTTCATACGGCTTGGATTCATCAGGAGGAGTCAAGACAGGAGCTGTGACTAGTTTCTCTTTGAGAGTGTTGAAAGCAACGTCACACTCAGGAGACCAGACATACTTCACATGCTTCTGAAGGAGGTTGGAAAGAGGCTTTGCAATCTTGGAGAAATTCTCAACGAATCTTCGGCAATAGCTTGCAAGACCAAGAAAACTGTGGAGCTGCTTGACATTTTGAGGAGGTTCCCAATTCACAATTGCGGACACCTTCTCGGGGTTAACAGCGATGCCCTTGGCAGAGATGATGTGACCAAGGAAAAGAACTTCATCAAGCCAAAACTCACATTTGGAGAACTTCGCATAGAATTGATACTCTCTGAGCTTGTCGAGCACCAATCGCAAATGTTTGGCATGATCCTGCTTATTCTTGGAGAAGACCAAGATATCATCGAGATACACTAGGACGAATTCATTGGTATAGGGGTTGAAGATGAAATTTATCATCCGAGAGAACACTGGAGGAGCATTGACAAGGCCGAAAGACACGACAGTATATTCATAAGAACCAAAGCTTGTTCTGAATGCTGTCTTGGGGATATCTTCTTCACGAATGCGAATCTGATGATAACCCATACGAAGGTCAAGCTTCGAGAATACTTTAGCACCCTTGAGTTGCTCAAATAGCTCATTGATGTTGGGAAGTGTATACTTGTTCTTGATTGTCTCTTGTTCAATGGCCGGTAGTCGACACAAAGTCGGTCCGTGCCATCCTTCTTCTTGACAAAAAGAACACCACAACCCCATGGAGAAGAAATCAGTCTGATCAAACCCAGACGCTCTTGTTCATCGAGCTGTTTCTTCAATTCCTTCAGCTCGTTGGGTCCAAGCTTGTATGGACGCTTGCAAACGGGTTCAGTACCAGGCTCTAGTTCGATAACGAACTCAACTGGCCGGTGAGGAGGCATACCCGGAAGCTCTTCTGGAAAGACATCTTGATACTCACAAACGACTGGAATTTGAGAGATGGCATTCAATTTGCCCTTCTCATTGAGAGAGAAAAACCGAATGGTTTCATCACGAGCGGCATAAATAACCACATCCTCAGACGAGTGTGTCAATTGAATTTCCCTGGCAGCACAATCAAGTTGAGCCTTGTGCTTAGAAAGCTAGTCCATCCCGAGAATAAGATCAATATCCGAGTCACCAAGAACAATTGGAGAAGACTGAAAATCATAGTCGCCCATCTTGATGGAAACATCCGGAACCAACATACTAGAACTCAAACGTTTACCCGGAGAAACGACATCCATGGGTTTACTCAGATGAGAACAAGTGAATTCATGCTTGGCAAAAAACGGTCTTGACATGAAACAAAGAGATGCACCAGTATCAAAAAGAACTTTTGCAGGAATATCATTAACAGGAAGATTACCCATTATCACATCAGTAGATTCCTCTGCTTGAGCTGCATTCATCATGTTCACCTTTGCAGACCTTGGATTATGCTTGACCACTGCATTGCTGGAAGATCTGACAGGAGGAGGAGGAGGAAGGCGCCTTTGGTTGAAGCACTTGTTAGCATAGTGACCTTTCTGCTGACATTTGTTGCAAGTCACCTCTGAGAGTGGACGGTGATAAGGAGCATTGGGCTTTGGAGCTTGATTCTGAGACTTGTTCTGATAGCCAGAGTTGGAAGAGTTGGAAGAACCATGGCCACCTTTGTTCTTCTGCTGATAAGGCTGACGAAATGGAGGAGGAGGAGGCAACCAGAACTTTTGTTGCTTAGCTGTCACAAGTGAGGAAGAAGAAGACTGAACTGCGTCTCTGACTCTCTTCTTAGAAGCCTCACACTTGAGCTGAGCAGCCTCTTGCTTCAGTGCCATATTGTAGAATCGATCAAACTGAGTAGGCTCAACAAGAACGAGAGCTAACTGCAGATCCTCTCTAAGGCCACCTCTGAAGTGATAGATCATGCTTCTCTCATCAGGAATGTCTTGTTTAGCGAAGCGAGCAAGTTTCTGAAACTGGATGTTGAATTGATACACTGACATGTTGCCTTGCTTGAGATTGCGGAACTCCTCACGCTTGCTCTCAACAACACTTCGTGGAATGTGGTGCGCTTTGAAGTCCCGACAGAAGCCATTCCAAGTGATCACACGACCTCCTCTGGAATCTTTGTATTGTTGATACCAATCAGCAGCTTGGTCCTTGAGCTAGAAAGAAGCGAACTTGACATAGTCCTCAGGCCTGACATTGCTACATTCAAAATGCTTGTTGATGTCCACGAGCCAATCATCGGCATCCGTGGCCTCGGCATAGTAGCTGAAAGACTTGGGCTGATTTGCGAGAAACTGGTTGAGAGTGGCAAAGTGAAACTGATTGTTGCCTTGACCTTGATTGCCTTGATTGCCTTGCCCTTGAGTACGTTCTTGCAAGAGTTGCAGAATCATCTGAGCATTGGCGTTGGTGGCTGCCATGATTGCTTGCCATGCCTCCGGAGGTGGAGGTGGTGGCGGAGGGTTCGCTTGACTCCCTTCATTGCGATCCGGATTCTGACGCGTTGGCGGAGCCATCCTGAAGAGGGTGACATCCGTTAGCATCTTGATAGACAAATAGATAAGTAGAATCAACGGATAGAATTTGCAACATATAGTCTTCACAATAAACATTCGAACGAAGATGAACGAATGAATTCCGTAGTAAAACATTACACTTCCATAAGTTGAGAAGCCACTTGAAAAAGATATGGAATCAACATATGAATTCGAAGCAACTCGAATACCACAATACAAAATAAAACAAAGTATTGGCTTGCAGAATAAGCCGGAACAAACATATGATAGATATTTCGTCCGAAGTTTTCGTGGTGGGGCCCACACGGGCTCAATCGTACAGCACCATCATGTACAAGGCTGTGCACATGACATACGAAGCGTCCCCGAGTCGGCATAGCCATGGACTCTTTAAGACACTACGAGACCACTGTAAAATCAACCGTGTACAGGCGGACCACTAGACGTCGAACCCCAATCTCCTATCATGCGTCTGTCGGAAAGATATCCTAAGGCTACTTGAATTCCCACTTATAAACTCCCGAAACTTTCTGGTTATGCAATCTGGTGTAGGGGATACAGGGGACACAAAATATATCACACAAACTAGCAATCCCTAGATCCAGCTGTATCCATCCGTCAACACATAACCAAGAAATCTTCGGAAATAGTTTACCTCAACCTTCGAAAAACATCCGTTATACAAGTTATGGCAATACTCCCGAACTCCCGCCCCAGTACTGGGTGGCGTCGAGGTGATCTCACCAACAACTGCATAAAAGAGATTTCGATGTCGGCGAAACTCAGGTATTCCAGAACTGCAATGATAAAATTGTGACGACAACACCTCGGAGCTCAACTCCCCGAGACACTGCCACAACCCCTAAATGTCAGGAGGCACCAAGAACAATGTTCTCGTCACAAAACCATCGGAACGATTCCAAGATACCCGCGTGATCCTTAAAAAAAATTTAGTGAAATTTGAGGAGAGAATAGTCAAAACTTCTACGTCAGGAGACCTCACCAGAGCGACGAAGGGACTGAGGAGTAAAAAGAATCCTACTCTCCGATATATATAATCCTAAGACTCAAAACATTTTTGTTCTAGACTCAACAACGCCAGCGATTCGATCAAGCAGGGGGCTCCTAAGTCAGGGATGGCTCTGATTACCAACTTGTAACGCCCACGATGCGCCTATATCTCCCACGTGTCGAGGCACGACTTAGAGGCATAACCGCATAGTGGTTTTGTCGCAAGAAGGGTCATCTTCACACAATCCCATGTAATGAACAAGAATGGGATAAAGAGTTGGCTTACAATCGCCACTTCACACAATACATGAATATAAATCATACATCATCCAAAATACAATCATATAGACCGACTACGGTCAAAATCCAGATGAAAATAAGACAACCCCAAATGCTAGATCCCCGATCGTCCCAACTGGGCTCCACTACTGATCATCAGGAAAAGACACATAGTAACGACCTCGTTCCTCGTCGAACTCCCACTTGAGATCGACCCCATCATCAGCACTGGCATCGTCGGCACCTGCAACTGTTTCGGTAGAATCTGTGAGTCACGAGGACTCAGCAATCTCACACCCGCGAGATCAAGACTATTTAAGCTTATAGGAAAGGGAGGTGTAATAAGGTGGAGCTGCAGCGGCAAAAGCATATATGGTGGCTAACTTGCGCAAAAGAGAGCGAGAAGAGAAGCAACGGAACGGTCGTCATCTAGCAATGACCAAGAAGTGATCCTGAACTCCTACTTACGTCATACATAACTCAGACCGTGTTCACTTCCCGGACTCCGCCGAGAAGAGACCATCACGGCTACACACGCAGTTGATGTATTTTAATTGGGTCAAGTGACAAGTTATCTACAACCGGACATTAACAAATTCCCATCTGCCTCATAACCGCGGGCACGGCTTTCGAAACATAATACCCTGCAGGGGTGTCCCAACTTAGCCCATCATAAGCTCTCACGGTCAACGAAGGATAAACCTTCTCCCGGAAAGACCCGATCAGTCTCGGAATCCCGGTTTACAAGACATTTCGGCAATGGTAAAACAAGACCAGCAAAGCCGCCCGAATGTGCCGACAAATCCCGATAGGAGCTGCACATATCTCGTTCTCAGGGCACACTGGATAAGTCAAGCTACGAGTAAAACCAGACCTCGAGTTTCCCCAAGGTGGCCCCGCAGGCTGCTCGGTTCGGACCAACACTCGAAGGAGCACTGGCCCGGGGGGGTTAAAATAAGATGACCCTCGGGCTCGCGGAAACCCGGGGGAAAAGGCTTAGGCGGCAAATGGTAAAACCAAAGTTGGGCCTTGCTGGAGGAGTTTTATTCAAGGCGAACTGTCAAGGGGGTCCCATAAATCACCCGACCGCGTAAGGAACGCAAACTCAAGGAACATAATCCCGGTATAACAGTACTAGGGCGGCAAGAGTGGAACAAAACACCAGGCATAAGGCCGAGCCTTCCACCCTTTACCAAAATATATAGATGCATTAATTAAATAAGAGATATTGTGATATCCCAACATATCCATGTTCCGACATGGAACAACTTCAACTTCACCTGCAACTAGCAACGCTATAAGAGGGGCTGAGCAAAAGCGGTAACATAGCCAAACAACGGTTTGCTAGGAAAGGATGGTTAGGGGCTGACATGGCTAAAATGGGAGACAAGATATAGCAAGTGATAGGTAGCGGAGCATGGCAATAGAGCGAACAACTAGCAAAGCAAAGATAGAAGTGATTTCGAGGGGTGGTCATCTTGCCTGCAAGGTTCTCAGAGTTGTCGAAAGCTTGATCCTCGTAAGCGTACTCGACAGGTTCCTCGTTCACGAACTCGTCTCCCGGCTCTACCCAAGACAAGAACACAAGCAAACGGAACCACAATCAATCACGAGAAATGCACAAGCAACATGATGCAAAGCATGTATGATATGCGAGATATGATATGCGATGCATATGCGTGCTCCGGAAGGAAAATGATGAACATGGCAGTAACTTGGCAAACCAAGCATGCCACTGGAAAGGTGAGATGATTTCGGTCGAAATCGATATAAAGATCACCGGAAACGGATGCACGGTTTGCAAATGGCAAGCAAAACAAGAATGACACGAATCTGCGATTAACAGCATGATAGCACTTAAAATGCAACAAGTAACAATGCTACAGCACTCCAACATAGCAACAAAGCATATGACAGTAATCTACAGAAGATGCTTGACAAAAGATGAACACTGAGCTACGGCTAGATCACAAAATATCAAGCTCAAACAAGTATGGCAAAAGTGCAAAAGATAACAGGTTCACAGACGGTGAAAAACTGGACATGGCAGAAAACAGCATCAGGTAGCAATGTTCAGAGCATGAAATCAACATGCTACAGGAACTTAACATAGCAAAACAAGGCATGGCAGTGTTCTACTAAATGCACATGACAAAAGTCCCTTACTGACCATAAGCCAAAAAGGACCAGAAGATATGATGGCAAGCATGTAAACATAGCAAGTTTCGTTATCAGGTTTACAACTATAGCTACAAAACATCCTTACTGAACATCTCCAAAATATGCATGGATCTCTCTGTAGCATCAAGTTTACATGGCAACAAAATAACAGCAGACAAGGACTTAGAGAAATCACCAAGTCCCTGAAATCAGAAACATTACGGAGCCTACTTTGCATGCTTGTGATAGTCACCACAGAGATCACAAAAATACATGGACTACACCACTGGAAAGATGGCATGGCATACTTCAAAACACATGTAGAGCTCATGCCCAAACGATGCACAGATTAAATGATACAAAAATGACAAATCTCCAAGTTCTGATAAGAACCAGAGAATAACAGCAACTAGCCCTCTTCCAATAGAGATTTGGGCATCAAGATGACCTCTAATGAACATGGTGCAATTGAACAAAATGAAGAGCATCACGAGGCGTTTGACATATTACACGTGTGAATCGGAGCTACATGCAAGGAGTTATGGCATCACGAACAAGTGCACATGCTGAGAAAATTCCAAGACTTGGAGAAATAGAAGGGTACGGGGAAAGTCAACGCGTACAGTGATCCTCCAGATCCTGATCGGGAGAGCTCGAGCTCGGTCGATGGCACTCGCCGGCGGGAGGAAGAGGAGGCGGCGAGGTCGGCGGGGCCGACGCCAGAGGAGGAGAGGGAGGCCGGAGGTGGCGCCGGCGGGCGGTGGCGCTGTGCCGGCGGGGAGGCGGTCGGCGGCGGGCGGCGAGACGCGGCGGGACCGGCCGGCGGCGGGGCGAGGCGGGGCCGAGCCGGCGGCGGCGTTGCGGGCCGCGGTCGGGCCGGCGGGCCTCGGCGGCGCGCGGTGACGTGGCGGCGCGGGAGAGGTCGGCTGCGGCGGCGGACGTGTCCAGCCGACGGCGGACGCGTCCGGCGGCGCGGAGGGAAATTTTCTAGGGTTGGACTAAGATTTCGTTTTTCGGGATGCCCACATATTTATAGGTAGAGGGAGCTAGGAGGCTCCAAATGAGGTGCGGTTTCGCCCACACGATCATGATCGAACGACCTAGAGCAAGGAAGAGAGTTTGGTGGGTTTTGGGCTGGTTTTTGAGGGGGTTTTTGCTGGACACTCAAATGGACTTTGCGGATGCCCGGTTAACCGTTGGAGTACCAAACGACCTCCAAATGGAACGAAACTTGACCGGTGGACTCCGGGTGGTATATTAAGGCCACTTGACAAGCCTCGGTCCATTCCGAGAAAATTTGACACCCGCACACGAAAGAAAACAAGAGGGGTGCACCGGAGGAGATAGGAGCGCCGGATTGCAAAACAGACAATGGGGAAAATGCTCGGATGCATGAGACGAACACGTATGCAAATGCAATGCACATGATGACATGATATGAAAATGCATGACATGACAAAATACAAAACGAAATACAAAACCCGACAACGGAGGGAAAATCATAACACATAGCCGGAAATGGCAAGAGTCGGAGTTACAAATATGGCAAGTTACATGCCGGGTGTTACATTCTGATTTTGATCTCTCCAAAGCATCGTCATGATCTCCATCATCACTGGCTCGACAACTTGATCTCCATCGTTGTGTCGTGGTCGTCTTGCCAACGTTTTGCTTCTACAACTATTGCTAACTCATAGCGATAAAGTAAAGCAATTACATGGCATTTGCATTTCATACAATAAAGAGACAACCATAAGGCTCCTTCCGGTTGCCTGATATCTTACAAAACATGATCATCTCATACAATAACGTATATCACATCATGTCTTAACCATATCAATCACAACATACCCTGCAAAAACAAGTTAGACGTCCTCTACTTTGTTGTTGCAAGTTTTACGTGGCTACTATGGGCTTCTATCAAGAACCGTTTTACCTACGGCAAAAACCACAACGGTGATTCATCAAGTTTGTTGTTTTAACCTTATTCAAGGACCGGGCGTAGTCAAATTCCATTCAACTAAAGTAGGAGAAACAGACACCCGCCAGCCACCTTTATGCAAAACTAATTGCATGTCAGTCGGTGGAACCGGTCTCATGTGTGTGGACATGTAAGGTTGGTCCGGGCCGCTTCCTCCCACAATACCCCCGAATCAAAATAAGACATTGGTGGTAAGAAGTATGACTAACACCGCCCATAACTCTTTGTGTTCTACTTGTGCATATCATCTACACATAGACCTGGCTCATGATGCCACTGTTGGGAAATGTTGCATGGAAAACAAAAAAATTCTATGCACACGCAAGATCTATCCATGGAGATGCATATCAACGAGGGAGAGAGTGTGTCTACATACCCTCGTAGACCGTAAGCGGAAGCGTTTCACAACATGGCTGATGTAGTCAAACTTCTTCGCACTTCAACCGATCAAGTACCGAACGCACGGCACCTCCTCGTTCTGCACATGTTCAGCTCGGTGACGTCCCTCGCCTTCTTGATCCAGCAAGACGTCGAGGTAGTAGATGAGTTCCGTCAGCACGACGGCGTGGTGACGGTGATCATGAAGTGATCTCCGCAGGGCTTCGCCTAAGCACTACGAAAATATGATCGGGGGTGTAAACTGTGGGGGGGCGCCGCACAGGGCTATGCAATTGTCTGGGATGTGCTAGGCGCCCCTGATGTCTACTACACAACCTTCTTCTTCTAGACGTTGTTGGGCCTCCAAGTGCAGAGGTTTGTAGGACAGTAGCAAATTTCCCTCAAGTGGATGACCTAAGGTTTATCAATCCATGGGAGGCGTAGGATGAAGATAGTCTCTCTCAAGCAACCCTGCAACCAAATAACAAAGAGTCTCTTGTGCCCCCAACACACCCAATACAATGGTAAATTGTATAGGTGCACTAGTTCGGCGAAGAGATGGTGATACAAGTGCAATATGGAGGGTAGATATAGGTTTTTGTAATCTGAAAATATAAAAACAGCAAGGTAGCAAGCGATAAAAGTGAGCGAAAACAGTATTGCAATGCGTTGAAACAAGGCCTAGGGTTCATACTTTTACTAGTGCAAGTTCTCTCAACAATAATAACATAATTGGATCATATAACTATCCCTCAACATGCAACAAAGAGTCACTCCAAAGTCACTAATAGAGGGGAACAAACGAAGAGATTAGGGGTACGAAACCACCTCAAAGTTATCCTTTCTGATCGATCTATTCAAGAGTCCGTAGTAAAATAACACGAAGCTATTCTTTCCGTTCAATCTATCCGAGAGTTCATACTAGAATAACACCTTAAGACACAAATCAACCAAAACCCTAATGTCACCTAGATACTCCAATGTCACCTCAAGTATCCGTGGGTATGATTATACGATATGCATCACACAATCTCAGATTCATCTATTCAAACCAACACAAAGAACTTCAAACAGTGCCCCAAAGTTTCTACCGGAGAGTCAAGACGAAAACGTGTGCCAACCACTATGCATAAGTTCACAATGTTACGGAACCCGCAAGTTGATCACCAAAACATACATCAAGTAGATCACGTGAATATCCCATTTTCACCACAGATAAGCACATGCAAGACATACATCAAGTGTTCTCAAATCCTTAAAGACTCAATCCGATAAGATAACTTCAAAGGGAAAACTCAATCCATTACAAGAGAGTAGAGGGGGAGAAACATCATAAGATCCAACTATAATAGCAAAGCTCGCGATAAATCAAGATCGTGCCAAATCAAGAACATGAGAGAGAGAGAGATCAAACACATAGCTACTGGTACATACCCTTAGCCTCGAGGGTGAACTACTCCCTCCTCGTCATGGAGAGCGTCGGGATGATGAAGATGGCCACCGGTGATGGATCCCCCCTCCGACAGGGTGCCGGAACGGGTCTAGATTGGTTTTCGGTGGCTACAGAGGCTTGCGGCGGCAGAACTCCCGATCTAGGTTTCTTTCTGGAGGTTTCTGTATATATAAAAGGGTTTGGCGTCGAGAACAAGTCAGGAGTCTCCGAGCTGTCCACGAGGCAGGGGGGCACGCCCAGGGGGGTGGGCGCGCCCCCCACCCTCGTGGGCAGCCCGGGACTCTTCTGGTCCATCTCCGATGCTCCGTGGGCTTCTTCTGGTCCAAAAATAAGTTCCGTGAAGTTTCAGGTCAATTGGACTCGGTTTGGTTTTCCTTTTCTGCGATATTCAAAAACAAGGAAAAAACTGAAACTGGCACTGGGCTCTAGGTTAATAGGTTAGTCCCAAAAATCATATAAGATAGCATATAAATGCATATAAAACATCCTAGATGGATAATATAATAGCATGGAACAATCAAAATTATAGATACGTTGGAGACGTATCAAGCATCCCCAAGCTTAATTCCTGCTCATCCTCGAGTAGGTAAATGATAAAAACAGAATGTTTGATGTGGAATGCTACCTAACATATTTATCAATGTAATCTTCTTTATTGTGGCAAGAATATTCAGATCCATAAGATTCAAGACAAAAGTTTAATATAGACATAAAAATAATAATACTTCAAGCATACTAACCAAGCAATTATGTCTTATCAAAATAACATAGCCAAAGAAAGCTCATCCCTAAAAAATCATATAGTTTGGCCATGCTTCATTTTTGTCACACAAAAATGCTCTCATCATGCACAACCCCGATGACAAGCCAAGCAATTGTTTCATACTTTAGTATTCTCAAACTTTTTCAACTTTCACGCAATATATGAGCGCGAGCCATGGACATAGTGTTGGAAATATGCCCTAGAGGCAATAATAAATGGTTATTATTATATTTCTTTGTTCATGGTAATTGTCTATTGTTCATGCTATAATTGTATTGTCCGGAAATCGTAATACATGTGTGAATACATAGACCACAACGTGTCCCTAGTAAGCCTCTAGTAGACTAGCTCGTTGATCAACAGATAGTCATGGTTTCCTGACTATGGACATTGGATGTCATTGATAACGGGATCACATCATTAGGAGAATGATGTGATGGACAAGACCCAATCCTAAGCATAGCATAAAAGATCGTGTAGTTTCGTTTGCTAGAGCTTTTCCAATGTCAAGTATCTTTTCCTTAGACCATGAGATCGTGCAACTCCCGGATACCGTAGGAGTGCTTTGGGTGTGCCAAACGTCACAATGTAACTGGGTGACTATAAAGGTGCACTACGGGTATCTCCGAAAGTGTCTGTTGGGTTGGCACGGATCGAGACTGGGATTTGTCACTCCGTGTGACGGAGAGGTATCTCTGGGCCCACTCGGTAATGCATCATCATAATGAGCTCTATGTGACTAAGGCGTTAGTCACGGGATCATGCATTGCGGTACGAGTAAAGAGACTTGCCGGTAACGAGATTGAACAAGGTATTGGGATACCGACGATCGAATCTCGGGCAAGTAACATACCGATTGACAAAGGGAATTGCATACGGGATTGATTGAATCCTCGACATCGTGGTTCATCTGATGAGATCATCGTGGAACATGTGGGAGCCAACATGGGTATCCAGATCCCGCTGTTGGTTATTGACCGGAGAGGCGTCTCGGTCATGTCTGCATGTCTCCCGAACCCGTAGGGTCTACACACTTAAGGTTCGATGACGCTAGGGTTGTAGAGATATGTGTATGCGGAAACCCGAAAGTTGTTCGGAGTCCCAGATGAGATACCGGACGTCACAAGGAGTTCCGGAATGGTCCGGAGGTGAAGAATTATATATAGGAAGTCAAGTTTCGGCCAACGGGAAAGTTTCGGGGGTTACCGGTATTGTACCGGGACCACCGGAAGGGTCCCGGGGGTCCACCGGGTGGGGCCACCTATCCCAGAGGGCCCCGTGGGCTGAAGTGGGAAGGGAACCAGCCCCTAGTGGGCTGGGCGCCCTGCCATGGGCCTCCCCCCATGCGCCTAGGGTTGGAAACCCTAGGGTGGGGGGCTTCCCACTTGCCTTGGGGGGCAAGGCACCCCCTTGGCCGCCGCCCCCCACCCTAGATGGGTTTGGCCGGCGCCCCCCTCCCAGGGGGCCTATATAAAGGGGGGAGGGAGGGCAGCAAGATCTCAGCCTTGGGCGCCTCCCTCCTCCCCTGCTACACCTCTCTCTCTCGTAGAAGCTCGGCGAAGCCCTGCCGGCATCCCGCTACATCCACCACCACGTCGTCGTGCTGCTGGATCTCCATCAACCTCTCCTTCCCCCTTGCTGGATCAACAAGGAGGAGACGTCGCTGCACCGTACGTGTGTTGAACGCGGAGGTGTCGTCCGTTCGGCACTCGGTCATCGGTGATTTGGATCACGGCGAGTACGACTCCGTCATCCATGTTCATTGGAACGCTTCCGCTCGCGATCTACAAGGGTATGTAGATGCACCCCTTTCCCCTCGTTGCTAGTATACTCCATAGATGCATCTTGGTGAGCGTAGGAAAATTTTAAAATTATGCTACGATTCCCAACAGTGGCATCATGAGCCAGGCCTATGCGTAGTTACTATGCACGAGTAGAACACAAAGAAGTTGTGGGCGTTGATGTTGCCAATTCTTCTTGCCACTACTAGTCGTTTCTTGTTTCGGCGGCATTGTAGGATGAAGCGGCCCGGACCGACCTTACACGTACGCTTACGTGAGACAGGTTCCACCGACTGACGTGCACTAGATGCATAAGGTGGCTAGCGGGTGTCTGTCTCTCCTACTTTAGTCGGAACGGATTCGATGAAAAGGGTCCTTATGAAGGGTAAATAGAAATTGGCAAATCACGTTGTGGTCATACGTAGGTAAGAAACGTTCTTGCTAGAAACCTACAAACCACGTAAAAACTTGCAACAACTATTAGAGGACGTCTAACTTGTTTTTGCAGCATGTGCTATGTGATGTGATATGGCCAGAAGATGTGACGAATGATATATGTGATGTATGAGATTGATCATATTCTTGTAATAGGAATCACGACTTGCATGTCGATGAGTATGACAACCGGGAGGAGCCATAGGAGTTGTCTTTATTATTTTGCATGACCTGCGTGTCATTGAATAACGCCATGTAAATTACTTTACTTTGTTGCTAAACGCGATAGCCATAGAAGTAGAAGTAATCGTTGGCGTGATGACTTCATGAAGACACGATGATGGAGATCATGATGATGGAGATCATGGTGTCATGCCGGTGACGAAGATGATCATGGTGCCCCGAAGATGGAGATCAAAGGAGCATAATGATATTGGCCATATCATGTCACTATTTGATTGCATGTGATGTTTATCATGTTTTGCATCTTATTTGCTTAGAACGACGGTAGTAAGTAAGATGATCCCTTATGATAATTTCAAGAAAGTGTTCACCCTAACTGTGCACCGTTGCGAAGGTTCGTTGTTTCGAAGCACCACGTGATGATCGGGTGTGATAGATTCTAACGTTCGCATACAACGGGTGTTGACGAGCCTAGCATGTACAGACATGGCCTCGGAACACACGCAATACACTTAGGTTGACTTGACGAGCCTAGCATGTACAGACATGGCCTCGGAACACGAAGGACCGATAGGTCGAGCATGAGTCGTATAGAAGATACGATCAACATGGAGATGTTCACCGATCTTGACTAGTCCATCTCACGTGATGATCGGACATGGCCTAGTTGACTCGGATCATGTTTCACTTAGATGACTAGAGGGATGTCTATCTGAGTGGGTGTTCATTGTGTAATTTGATTAGATGAACTTAATTATCATGAACTTAGTCTAAAATCTTTACACTATGTCTTGTAGATCAAATGGCCAACGTTGTCCTCAATTTCAACGCGTTCCTAGAGAAAACCAAGCTGAAAGATGATGGCAGCAACTATACGGACTGGGTCCGGAACCTGAGGATCATCCTCATAGTAGCCAAGATAGATTATGTCTTAGAAGCACCGCTAGGTGATGCACCAATCCCAGAGAACCAAGACGTTATGAACGCTTGGCAGCAGCATGCTGATGATTACTCCCTCGTTCAGTGCGGCATGCTTTACAGCTTAGAACCGGGTCTCCAAAAGCGTTTTGAGAAACATGGAGCATATGAGATGTTCGAGGAGCTGAAATTGGTTTTCCAAGCTCATGCCCGGGTCGAGAGATATGAAGTCTCCGACAAGTTCTTCAGCTATAAAATGGAGGAGAATAGTTTTGTTAGTGAGCACATACTCAGAATGTCTGGGTTGCACAACCGCTTGACTCAGCTGAGAGTTAATCTCCCGGATGACGCGGTCATTGACAGAATCCTCCAGTCGCTTCCACCAAGCTACAAGAGCTTCGTGATGAACTTCAATATGCAGGGGATGGAAAAGACCATTCCTGAGATATATTCAATGCTGAAATCAGCGGAGGTGGAGATCAGAAAAGAACATCAAGTGTTGATGGTGAATAAAACCACTAAGTTCAAGAAGGGCAAGGGTAAGAAGAACTTCAAGAAGGACGGCAAGGGAGTTGCCGCGCCCGGTAAGCCAGTTGTTGGGAAGAAGCCAAGGAATGGACCCAAGCCCGAGACTGAGTGCTTTTATTGCAAGGGAAGTGGTCACTGGAAGCGGAACTGCCCCAAATACTTAGCGGACAAGAAGGCCGGCAACACCAAAGGTATATGTGATATACATGTAATTGATGTGTACCTTACCAGTACTCGTAGTAGCTCCTGGGTATTTGATACCGGTGCGGTTGCTCATATTTCTAACTCAAAACAGGAACTACGGAATAAACGGAGACTGGCGAAGGACGAGGTGACGATGCGCGTCGGGAATGGTTCCAAGGTCGATGTGATCGTCGTCGGCACGCTACCTCTGCATCTACCTACGGGGTTGGTTTTAAACCTCAATAATTGTTATTTAGTGCCAGCTTTGAGCATGAACATTGTATCTGGATCTCGTTTAATTCGAGATGGCTACTCATTTAAATCCGAGAATAATGGTTGTTCTATTTATTTGAGAGATATGTTTTATGGTCATGCCCCGCTGGTCAATGGTTTATTCTTGATGAATCTCGAACGTGATGTTACACATATTCATAGTGTGAATACCAAAAGATGTAAAGTTGATAACGATAGTCCCACATACTTGTGGCACTGCCGCCTTGGTCACATTGGTGTCAAGCGCATGAAGAAGCTCCATGCAGATGGACTTTTGGAGTCTCTTGATTACAAATCATTTGACACGTGCGAACCATGCCTCATGGGTAAGATGACCAAGACTCCGTTCTCCGGAACAATGGAGCGAGCAACCAACTTATTGGAAATCATACATACCGATGTGTGCGGTCCAATGAGTGTTGAGGCTCGCAGAGGATATCGTTATGTTCTCACTCTCACTGATGACTTAAGTAGATATGGGTATGTCTACCTAATGAAACACAAGTCTGAATCCTTTGAAAAGTTCAAGGAATTTCAGAGTGAGGTTGAGAATCAACGTGACAGAAAAATAAAATTCTTACGATCAGATCGTGGTGGAGAATATTTAAGTCACGAGTTTGGTACACACTTAAGGAAATGTGGAATAGTTTCACAACTCACGCCGCCTGGAACACCTCAGAGAAATGGTGTGTCCGAACGTCGTAATCGCACTCTATTGGATATGGTGCGATCTATGATGTCTCTTACCGATTTACCGCTCTCATTTTGGGGCTATGCTTTAGAGACTGCCACATTCACTTTAAATAGGGCTCCGTCGAAATCCGTTGAGACGACACCGTATGAATTATGGTTTGGGAAGAAACCTAAGCTGTCGTTTCTAAAAGTTTGGGGATGCGATGCTTATGTCAAGAAACTTCAACCTGAAAAGCTCGAACCCAAGTCGGAGAAATGCGTCTTCATAGGATACCCTAAGGAAACCATTGGGTATACCTTCTACCTCAGATCCGAAGGCAAGATCTTCGTTGCCAAGAACGGGTCCTTTCTGGAGAAGGAGTTTCTCTCGAAAGAATTGAGTGGGAGGAAAGTGGAACTTGATGAGGTGATAGTCACCCCTTCCGAACCGGAAAGTAGCGCAGCGCGGGAAAATGTTCCTGTGGTGCCTACACCGACTGGGGAGGAAGTTAATGATGATGATCATGAAGCTTCGGATCAAGTTACTACTGAACTTCATAGGTCCACAAGGACACGTTCCGCACCAGAGTGGTACGGCAACCCTGTCCTGGAAATCATGTTGTTAGACAACGGTGAACCTTCAAACTATGAAGAAGCGATGGCGGGCCCGGATTCCGACAAATGGCTAGAACCCATGAAATCCGAGATAGGATCCATGTATGAAAACGAAGTATGGACTTTGACTGACTTGCCCGATGATCGGCGAGCCATAGAAAACAAATGGATCTTTAAGAAGAAGACGGACGCGGATGGTAATGTCACCATCTAAAAAGCTCGACTTGTTGCTAAGGGTTATCGACAAGTTCAAGGGGTTGACTACGATGAGACTTTCTCACCCGTAGCGAAGCTAAAGTCCGTCCGAATCATGTTAGCAATTGCCGCATACTATGATTATGAGATATGGCAGATGGACGTCAAAACGGCATTCCTTAATGGCTTCCTTAAGGAAGAGTTGTATATGATGCAGCCGCAAGGTTTTGTCGATCCTAAGAATGCTAACAAAGTATGCAAGCTCCAGCGCTCAATTTATGGGCTGGTGCAAGCATCTCGGAGTTGGAACATTCGCTTTGATGAGATGATCAAAGCGTTTGGGTTTACACAGACTTATGGAGAAACCTGTGTTTACAAGAAAGTGAGTGGGAGCTCTGTAGCATTTCTCATATTATATGTGGATGACATATTATTGATGGGAAATGATATAGAATTCTTGGAAAGTATAAAGGCCTATTTGAATAAGTGTTTTTCAATGAAGGACCTTGGAGAAGCTGCTTATATATTAGGCATCAAGATCTATAGAGATAGATCAAGATGCCTCATTGGTCTTTCACAGAGTACATACCTTGACAAGATATTAAAGAAGTTCAATATGGATCAGTCCAAGAAGGGGTTCTTGCCTGTATTGCAAGGTGTGCAATTGAGCACGGCTCAATGCCCGACCACGGCAGAAGATAGAGAAAAGATGAGTGTCATCCCCTATGCCTCGGCCATAGGGTCTATTATGTATGCCATGCTGTGTACCAGACCTGATGTAAACCTTGCCGTAAGTTTGGTAGGAAGGTACCAAAGTAATCCCAGCATGGAACACTGGACAGCGGTCAAGAATATCCTGAAGTACCTGAAGAGGACTAAGGATATGTTTCTCGTTTATGGAGGTGACGAAGAGCTCGTCGTAAAGGGTTACGTCGACGCTAGCTTTGACACAGATCTGGATGACTCGAAGTCACAAACCGGATACGTGTATATTTTGAATGGAGGAGCAGTAAGCTGGTGCAGTTGCAAGCAAAGCGTCATGGTGGGATCTACATGTGAAGCGGAGTACATGGCAGCCTCGGAGGCAGCACAGGAAGCAGTCTGGATGAAGGAGTTCATTACCGACCTAGGGGTGATTCCCAATGCGTCGAGCCCGATGACTCTATTCTATGACAACACTGGAGCTATTGCCCTTGCGAAGGAGCCCAGGTTTCACAGGAAGACCAGGCATATCAAGCGTCGCTTCAACTCCATTCGTGAAAGTGTTCAAAATGGAGACATAGATATTTGTAAAGTACATACGGACCTGAATGTAGCAGATCCGTTGACTAAACCTCTCCCTAGAGCAAAACATGATCAACACCAGGACGCAATGGGTGTTTGAATCATCACAATGTAACTAGATTATTGACTCTAGTGCAAGTGGGAGACTGTTGGAAATATGCCCTAGAGGCAATAATAAATGGTTATTATTATATTTCTTTGTTCATGGTAATTGTCTATTGTTCATGTTATAATTGTATTGTCCGGAAATCGTAATACATGTGTGAATACATAGACCACAACGTGTCCCTAGTAAGCCTCTAGTAGACTAGCTCGTTGATCAATAGATAGTCATGGTTTCCTGACTATGGACATTGGATGTCATTGATAACGGGATCACATCATTAGGAGAATGATGTGATGGAAAAGACCCAATCCTAAGCATAGCATAAAAGACCGTGTAGTTTCGTTTGCTAGAGCTTTTCCAATGTCAAGTATCTTTTCCTTAGACCATGAGATCGTGCAACTCCCGGATACCGTAGGAGTGCTTTGGGTGTGCCAAACGTCACAACGTAACTGGGTGACTATAAAGGTGCACTACGGGTATCTCTGAAAGTGTCTGTTGGGTTGGCACGGATTGAGACTGGGATTTGTCACTCCGTGTGACGGAGAGGTATCTCTGGGCCCACTCGGTAATGCATCATCATAATGAGCTCTATGTGACTAAGGCGTTAGTCACGGGATCATGCATTGCGGTACGAGTAAAGAGACTTGCCGGTAACGAGATTGAACAAGGTATTGGGATACCGATGATCGAATCTCGGGCAAGTAACATACCGATTGACAAAGGGAATTGCATACGGTATTGATTGAATCCTCGACATCGTGGTTCATCCGACGAGATCATCGTGGAACATGTGGGAGCCAACATGGGTATCCAGATCCCGCTGTTGGTTATTGACCGGAGAGGCGTCTCGGTCATGTTTGCATGTCTCCCGAACCCGTAGGGTCTACACACTTAAGGTTCGGTGATGCTAGGGTTGTAGAGATATGTGTATGCGGAAACCCGAAAGTTGTTCGGAGTCCCGGATGAGATCGCGGACGTCACGAGGAGTTCCGGAATGGTCCGGAGGTGAAGAATTATATATAGGAGGTCAAGTTTCGGCCACCGGGAAAGTTTCGGGGGTTACCGGTATTGTACCGGGACCACCGGAAGGGTCCCGGGTGGGGCCACCTATCCCGGAGGGCCCCGTGGGCTGAAGTGGGAAGGGAACCAGCCCCTAGTGGGCTGGGCGCCCCCCCCATGGGCCTCCCCCCATGCGCCTAGGGTTGGAAACCCTAGGGTGGGGGGCTTCCCACTTGCCTTGGGGGGCAAGGCACCCCCTTGGCCGCCGCCCCCCACCCTAGATGGGTTTGGCCGGTGCCCCCCCTCCCAGGGGGCCTATATAAAGGGTGGAGGGAGGGCAGCAAGATCTCAGCCTTGGGCGCCTCCCTCCTCCCCTGCTACACCTCTCTCTCTCGTAGAAGCTCGGCGAAGCCCTGCCGGCATCCCGCTACATCCACCACCACGCCGTCGTGCTGCTAGATCTCCATCAACCTCTCCTTCCCCCTTGCTGGATCAAGAAGGAGGAGACGTCGCTGCACCGTACGTGTGTTGAACGCGGAGGTGCCGTCCGTTCGGCACTCGGTCATCGGTGATTTGGATCACGGCGAGTACGACTCCGTCATCCACGTTCATTGGAACGCTTCCGCTCGCGATCTACAAGGGTATGTAGATGCACCCCTTTCCCCTCGTTGCTAGTATACTCCATAGATGCATCTTGGTGAGCGTAGGAAAATTTTAAAATTATGCTACGATTCCCAACACATAGCACTAAGGGTGGAATAGAATATGATGATGGGGGTTGTGTGGAGAAGACAAAAAAGGAGAAAGTCTCACATTAACGCGGCTAATCAACGGGCTATGGAGATGCCCATCAATTGATGTCAATGCGAGGAGTAGGGATTGCCATGCAACGGATGCACTAGAGCTATAAATGTATGAAAGCTCAACAAAAGAAACTAAGTGGTTGTGCATCCAACCTGCTTGCTCACGAAGACCTAGGGCATTTGAGGAAGCCCATTGTTGGAATATACAAGCCAAGTTCTATAATGAAAAATTCCCACTAGTATATGAAAGTGACAACATAAGAGACTCTCTATCATGACGATCATGGTGCTACTTTGAAGCACAAGTGTGGAAAAAGGATAGTAGCATTGTCCCTTTTATTTCTCTTTTTTATTTTTTTTATTTGGCCTTTCTCTTTTTTTAATTGGCCTTTATTTTTTTCCTTTTTTTATTTTTCTGGGCCTTTCCTTCTTTTATTTGGCCTTTCTTTTTCTTTTTTTATTTGGGACAATG
Source organism: Aegilops tauschii subsp. strangulata (assembly GCF_002575655.3). Lineage (NCBI taxonomy): Eukaryota > Viridiplantae > Streptophyta > Magnoliopsida > Poales > Poaceae > Aegilops > Aegilops tauschii. Next base: position 199,441,667 of record NC_053040.3, read on the forward strand.
CTCTATTAATGATGATCATCACACTTCTATTTATTTACAACTCAATGATTACAACTCGATACTAGAACAAAATATGACTCTACATGAATGCCTCCGGCGGTGTACCGGGATGGGCAATGAATCAAGAGTGACATGTATGAAATAATATGCATGGTGGCTTTGCCACAAATACGATGTCAACTACATGATCATGCAAGGCAATATGACAAAGATGAAGCGTGTCATAATAAACGGAACGATGGAAAGTTGCATGGCAATATATCTCGGAATGGCTATGGAAATTCCATAATAGGTAGGTATGGTGGCTGTTTTGAGGAAGATATAAGGAGGCTTATGTGTGATAGAGCGTATCATATCACGGGGTTTGGATGCACCGGCGAAGTTTGCACCAACTCTCGAGGTGAGAAAGGGCAATGCACGGTACCGAAGAGGCTAGCAATGATGGAAGGGTGAGAGTGCGTATAATCCATGGACTCGACATTAGTCATAAAGAAATCACATACTTATTCCAAAAATCTACAAGTCATCAAAAACCAAGCATTACGCGCATGCTCCTAGGGGGATAGATTGGTAGGAAGATACCATCGTTCGTCCCCGACCGCCACTCATAAGGATGACAATCAAAGAACACCTCATGTTTCAAATTTGTCACACAACGGTTACCATACATGCATGCTACGGGACTTGCAAACCTCAACATAAGAATTTCTCAATTCCATAATTACTCAACTAGCACGACTCTAATATTACCATCTTCATATCTCAAAACAATCATCAAGTATGAAACTTCTCATAATATTCAATGCACTCTATATGGAAGTTTTTATTATACCCATCTTGGATGCCTATCATATTAGGACTAATTTCATAAACAAAGAAAATTACCATGCTGTTCTAAAGACTCTCAAAATAATATAAGTGAATCATGAGAGTTCGTCTATGTCTTCAAAATAAAACCACCGCCATGCTCTAAAAGGATATAAGTGAAGCACTAGAGCAAAAGACAAACTACTCCAAAAGATATAAGTGAAGATCAATGAGTAGTCGAATAATTATGTAACTATGTGAAGACTCTCTAACATTTAAGAATTTCAGATCTTGGTATTTTATTCAAACAGCAAGCAAAACAAAATAAAATAAAATGACGCTCCAAGCAAAACACATATCATGTGGTGAATAAAAATATAGCTCCAAGTAAAGTTACCGATGAACGAAGACGAAAGAGGGGATGCCATCCGGGGCATCCCCAAGCTTAGGCTCTTGGTTGTCCTTGAATATTACCTTGGGGTTCCTTGTTCATCCCCAAGCTTAGGCTCTTGCCACTCCTAATTCCATAGTTCATCCAATCTTTACCCAAAACTTGAAAACTTCACAACACAAAACTCAACAGAAAACTCGTAAGCTCCGTTAGTATAAGAAAATAAAACCACCACTTAGGTACTGTTGTGAACTCATTCTAAATTCATATTGGTGTAATATCTACTGTATTCCAACTTCTCTATGGTTCATACCCTCCGATACTACTCATAGATTCATCAAAATAAGCAAACAACACATAGAAAACAGAATCTGTGAAAAACAGAACAGTCTGTAGTAATCTTTATCAAACGTATACTTCTGTAACTCCAAAAATTCTGAAATAAGGTGGTGGACCTGAGGAATTTGTCTATTAATCTTCTTAAATAAGAATCAACCTAATAGCACTCTCCAGTAAAAAGTTGTAGCTAATCTCGTGAGCGCTAAAGTTTCTGTTTTTTACAGCAAGATCACAAAGACTTCACCCAAGTCTTCCCAAAGGTTCTACTTGGCACAAACACTAATAAAAACATAAAACCACATCTAACCATAGGCTAGATGAATTATTTATTACTAAACAGGAACAAAAAGCAAGTAACAAAATTAAAATTGGGTTGCCTCACAACAAGCGCTAACGTTTAATGCCCCTAGCTAGGCATGATGATTTCAATGATGCTCACATAAAAGATAAGAATTGAAACATAAAGAGAGCATCATGAAGAATATGACTAGCACATTTAAGTCTAACCCACTTCCTATGCATAGGCATTTTGTGAGCAAACAACTTATGGGAACAATAATCAACTAGCATAGGAAGGCAAAACAAGCATAAATTTAAAACTTTAAGCACATAGAGAGGAAACTTGATATTATTGCAATTCCTACAAGCATATATTCCTCCCTCATCATAATTTTCAGTAGCATCATGAATGAATTCAACAATATAAACATCACATAAAGCATTCTTTTCATGATCCACAAGCATAGAAATTTTATTACTCTCCACATAAGCAAAATTCTTCTCATTCGGAATAGTGGGAGGATCATAAGAAACTCGAATACTACAAATTGTTTCCATACTAAAAGAGTAATGTTCAGAAAAAGGGTAATCATAATCATGACAAGTTTTATAAATATAATCATCACTACTTTTATAGCATAAGTTTCAACACAATAATCATCATAAGTAGCAACTTTGTTCTCATCATAATCAATTGAAACCTCTTCCGAAATAGTGGATTCATCACTAAATAAAGTCATGACCTGTTCAAATCCACTTTCATAAATATTATACGATTCAACACCCTCCAAAATAGTGGGATCATTACTTCCTAAAGTTGACACTCTTCAAAACCCACTTTCATCAATATAACCATCATAAATAGGAGGCATGCTATCGTCATAATAAATTTGCTCATCAAAACTTGGGAGGCTAAAAATATCATCTTCATTAAACATAGCATCCCCAAGCTTGGGACAAACATTAATTGCAGCAAATATATTCTCAAACATGTCATTCTCATCAAACATAGCATCCCCAAGCTTGGGCCTTTTCATATCATAAGCATAATCACTCTCATCATTAATAGTATGGATAGCACCAATAGTATAGCAATTATCATCATCACAATGAGTAATAGGAGCAACATCATTTGGGAGGGATACCTTTTTACCTTTGCTTCTCCTTCTTTTATTTTTCTTCTCCAAATCATGTGTGGGTTTAACCCTCTTTTTTGAGCTCCTTATTAATGAGAGTGGTTGAATAGAAAGCTCCTCCTCGTTACCTGATTCATCATAAGAAATAATAGGAGGATAGTGGGTTTAACCGATCAAGTACCGAACGCACGGCACCTCCTTGTTTTGCACATGTTCAGCTCGGTGACGTCCCTTGCCTTCTTGATCCAGCAAGACGTCGAGGTAGTAGATGAGTTCCGTCAGCACGATGGCGTGGTGACGGTGATCATGAATTGATCTCCGCAGGGCTTCGCCTAAGCACTACGAAAATATGACCGGGGGTGTAAACTGTGGGGGGGGGCGCACAGGGCTATGCAATTTTCTGGGATGTGCTAGGTGCCCCTGATGTCTACTACACAACCTTCTTCTTGTAGACGTTGTTGGGCCTCCAAGTACAGAGGTTTGTAGGACAGTAGCAAATTTCCCTCAAGTGGATGACCTAAGGTTTATCAATCCGTGGGAGGCGTAGGATGAAGATGGTCTCTCTCAAGCAACCCTGCAACCAAATAACAAAGAGTCTCTTGTGTCCCCAACACACCCAATACAATGGTAAATTGTATAGGTGCTCTAGTTCGGTGAAGAGATGTTGATACAAGTGCAATATGGAGGGTATATATAGGTTTTTGTAATATGAAAATATAAAAACAGCAAGGTAGCAAGCGATAAAAGTGAGCGAAAACGGTATTGCAATGCGTTGAAACAAGGCCTGGGGTTCATACTTTTACTAGGGCAAGTTCTCTCAACAATAATAACATAATTGGATCATATAAATATCCCTCAACATGCAACAAAGAGTCACTCCAAAGTCACTAATAGCGGGGAACAAACGAAGAGATTATGGTAGGGTACGAAACCACCTCAAAGTTATCCTTTCTGATCGATCTATTCAAGAGTCCGTATTAAAATAACACGAAGCTATTATTTCGGTTCAATCTATCCTAGAGTTCGTACTAGAATAACACCTTAAGATACAAATCAACCAAAACCCTAATGTCACCTAGATACTCCAATGTCACCTCAAGTATCCGTGGGTATGATTATACGATATGCATCACCCAATCTCAGATTCATCTATTCAAACCAACACAAAGTACTTAAAAGAGTGCCCCAAAGTTTCTACCGGAGAGTCAAGTCAAAAACGTGTGCCAACCCCTAGGCATAAGTTCACAATGTTACGGAACCCGCAAGTTGATCACCAAAACATACATCAAGTAGATCACGTGAATATCCCATTGTCGCCACAGATAAGCACATGCAAGACATACATCAAGTGTTCTCAAATCCTTAAAGAATCAATCCGATAAGATAACTTCAAAGGGAAAACTCAATCCATTACAAGAGAATAGAGTGGGAGAAACATCATAAGATCCAATTATAATAGCAAAGCTCGTGATACATCAAGATCGTGCCAAATCAAGAACACGAGAGAGAGAGAGAGAGAGAGAGAGAGAGAGAGAGAGATCAAACACATAGCTACTGGTACATACCCTCAGCCCCGACGGTGAACTACTCCCTCCTTGTCATGGAGAGCGCCGGATGATGAAGATGGCCACCGGTGATGGATCCCCCCTCCGGCAGGGTGCCGGAACGGGTCTAGATTGGTTTTCGGTGGCTACAGAGGCTTGCGGCGGCGGAACTCCCGATCTAGGTTTCTTTCTGGAGGTTTCTGTATATATATAAGAGGTTTTGGCGTCGAGAACAAGTCAGGGGGGTCTCTGGGCTGTCCATGAGGCAGGGGGCGCGCCCCCCACCCTCGTGGGTAGCCCGAGACTCTTCTAGTCCATCTCCAATGCTTCGTGGGCTTCTTCTGGTCCAAAAATAAGTTTCGTGAAGTTTCAGGTCAATTGGACTCCGTTTGGTTTTCCTTTTCTGTGATACTCAAAAACAAGGAAAAAACAGAAACTGGCACTGGGCTCTAGGTTAATAGGTTAGTCCCAAAAATCATATAATATAGCATATAAATGCATATAAAACATCCTAGATGGATAATATAATAGCATGGAACAATCAAAAATTGTAGATATGTTGGAGACGTATCAGCCCCCTCCTCATATATATAGGTGGGAGGGAGAGGGGAGAGGCCAAGGGGCGCCCCAAGTAGGTATGAATCCTACTTGGGCTCCTGCCCTTGCCCCCCCCCCTCCTGCCATATTTTTCAGAGGGGGAAGGAAAGAGGGGGCACAGGGAAGGAAGTGGGAATCCTAATCCACACTTACCTTTCCCTTCTCCCCTTTTGGTGACCCGATAAGTACCCGTAGCCCCCGAAACACTTCCGGTGTCCGAATACCATCATCATATATATCAATCTTTACCTCTCGACCATTTCGAGACTCCTCGTCATGTCTGTGATCTCATCCGGGACTCCGAGCAATATTCGTCACCAAATCACATAACTCATATAATATTATATCGTCATCGAACGTTAAGCGTGCAGACCCTACGGGTTCGAGAACTATGTAGACATGACCGAGACAGCTCTCGGTCAATAACCAATAGCGGAACCTGGATGCCCATATTGGCTCCTACATATTCTACGAATATCTTTATTGGTCGAACCATTTTGACAACATACGTAATTCCCTTTGTCCATCGGTATGTTACTTGCCTGAGATTCGATCTTTGGTTTCTTTATACCTAGTTCAATCTCATTACCGACAAGTATCTTTACTCGTTCCGTAATACATCACCTCGTGACTAACTCCTTAGTCGTTTGCTTGCAAGCTTACGATGTGTATTACCGAGAGGGCCCAAAGATACCTCTCCGATACTCGGAGTGACAGATCCTAATCTCAATCTATGCCAACTCAACAAACACCTACGGAGATGCATGTAGAGCATCTTTATAATCACCCAGTTACGTTGTGACATTTGATAGCACACAAGGCATACCTCCGGTATCCGGGAGTTGCATAATCTCATAGTCGAAGGAATATGTATTTGACATTAAGAAAGCAATAGCAATAAAACTGAACGATCATAATGCAAAGCTAACAGATGGGTCTTGTCCATCACATCATTCTCCTAATGATGTGATCCTGTTATCAAGTGGCAACACATGTCTATGGTTAGGAAACCTTAACCATCTTTGATCAACGAGCTAGTCTAGTAGAGGCTTACTAGGGACACGGTATTTGTTTATGTATTCACACATGTATTTTAGTTTCCGATCTATACAATTCTAGCATGAATAATAAACCTTTATCATGAATAAGGAAATATAATATAAACTAACAACTTTATTATTGCCTCTAGGGCTTATTTCCTTCAATCACGTGTTTATGTTTTTATAGCATGTCTCCGTCCAGCCCAACATGATAACTCAGCCCAGCAAATCCGTGTATTTCGGAAAAATTTGCAAATGGGTTGTAAATTCTAACATAATATATAAATGGGCTGCATAGACGCTACATTATTGTTTCACCCAGCCCACCAAATGGACTCGTTGACATGTGGGCCATTAGGTCGAAGCCTAAGCAAGGCGTTGGATTTACATCCAACGGTCGGCATTATTCTTCAATATCTTGTCTTCTTCCTCCAATGCTGGCGGGACTGCCTCTCTAGCCTCCGGCATCCATCGACGCTACTTCGCGCGCCTCGCAGTAAAACACTACCCCACAGACGGCCAGGCCATCCCTCCACTCCTTCGAACCTCCTGTTATTCTCCACGAGTGTAGACACAGCCCGCACCCGGACCAGTCAAGTCTCGCACTCCTATCCGTCTGCGACTCCATTACCGCGTCTTCCCCATCTCCGGGTCGTTTCCTTCTGGAGCCTCACCATCATCCACTACCTTGGTGTGCTCGGCGTGGCGTGGTCAACATGGTCAACAAGTGAGAGTCATCGGAAGACGATTGTACGTGGATAGGCTGACAGTGGGGACGCACCACGTCCATGGACGCATGCATGCAACTGCCTCCTTTTTATGTGGAAAAATAATGTTTCCTCCCCCTGACAGCTGGGACCCACTAGCTACATCTTTGCAAGCAAGGAAGTGTGTCCTTATTACGCGCAAAAAATGATTCCTCCCCTTGACTACTGGAACCCACCAGCTATATCTTCGCAAGGAAGGAAGTGCCTCCATAACTCCCCTGACAGTTGGGACCCATGAGGTCGAAGCGTACGTAGTGATATGTGTCCGGTCGCAAACAAGTATGTACATATTGGTGGATCGGTCTCTTTCCAACGATGAATAGTGATCGAGCAAGGAGCGTCCCATGTCGTACTAGAGCCTCGACGTATCAGTTCATGCAGTCCTATCTAAACCGTGTACACGGCCACGCTGCAATAAAGTAAATACAGCCACGTACGTACATACGGGCAGGGTCTCGAATACGTACAGCAATGGCATCATGTTCGTCTACAGCCAATCGGCTGGGTCAAAACGGAGGAAACAACTTTGTGTTCATCGGGAGGCAACCGACTAGGTCAGAATGCAACCTGTTCATCGGGAGCCAACCGGCTTGGACGGAACAGACGAAAATGGGGTCATGTTCATTGACTCGGGCTATGGCATACCGCAAAACAGAGGAAACAGAGTTCTCTTCGACCGCCTACGGTCAAAATAGGGTCCTATTCATCGGGAGGGGAGTGGCGTACCACAAAACAGAGGAAACAGACTTCTCTCCAACCACCTACGGTCGAAATAGGGTCATGTTCATCAGGACGGGTGTGGCGTACTGCAAAACGGAGGAAACAGACTTCTCTCCAACCGCCTACACTCGAAACAGGGTCCTGTTCATCGGGAGGGGTGTGGCGTACCACAAAACGGGACTCCACGGGATACTGTTCATCCACCATTGACTTCCTCCAGCCTCCACAGCCACTTTTCATCCACGGGCTACTGTTCATCTAGCCTCCACCGGCTACTGTTCAACTAGCCTCCATGGGGTCCTGTTGATCCACCCCGAACCGGTTGGGGTGTGTGGCGGCCTCCTCGGGGTCATGTTCATCCAGTGTCAGCCACGTACTACCACGAGGTCATGTTCATCCAGCGGCAACCGCTTACTACCATGAGGTCATGTTCATCTAGCGGCAACCGCCTACACATGGTCGGTGTCTTGTTCATCCAACCCCCACCGGGAACTGTTCATCCACAGCCAACCAACTGGCTAGACTCACCATGTCTCGACTCATCTACGTATCGCGTGCGTGGCAGCAACAGGCACTGTTCATCTAGAGGCAACCCAAACCGGCTAGCTATGTCTCACGCGGGGGTTCGATCAACTTCAGTAAGCAGGTACAGTGATCAATCGGGTTCAGTTAGCAGCGAACGAGTCCGTCGGGTTGAGTTAGCAGCGAAGGGATCAATCGATCGGCTTCAGTATGTAGCAGTGTGATCGCTCAGGTTCAGTAAGTGAATGCCTCTCGCTCGGGTTCAGTTATAGCGACATGGCTCGCACCACGCGCGTGTATGAGACAGAAACAGGCAAACCACACAGCATCGCTCGGCCCCGACCACCCATCGTAACCGGGAACTACGCAAAATTTTCCTTGCCCTCGCTTCTACCATGATTTTTTATGTCATGGACAGCCCAAAGAATGTCATGCAGGTGCATCCCCGGCCCGCCCAGGATGAAAAGCCCATTTTCTGTCATTTTTTTGTCATAGAAGTAGGAGCCCACCGCATCCATGATGATATGTGTTCTTGTCACAATTATCGTCATAGAAGTGTCGTAACCATGACAGGAAAAAATTGTTCGGGCCATAATGTCATGGATGTATCTTTCTTTGTAGTGCGTATGATGCTACCTCTGTTAAACATGACATATATTTTGGGTGCAAGGCATGTCTTGCGGCACGCTTATAGATAGATAGAGATAGCTTTCCTTTCTTGTTTAAGTTACATCTATCTCTATCCAGAACTCCCTATAATCTCTTTTGGTTAAACCTCCTAACCGACTACTCCCTCTGTAAAGAAATATAAGAGCGTTTAGATCACTATTTTAGTGATCTTAACACTCTTATATTTCTTTACGGAGGGAGTGCCATGTATCTCATGAGAGGATCTCTCTCCATGATCGATATAACACCACACGGGCTCCCTATCGGGGGTTGAGAAGCTTCTACCGGCGCTTACATGGTATACAGATCAGGTCCCTTCCATCGCATCTAGCCAGCTCCACCATCCTTCCAAGCCTCCACCAATATCCCTAGCAATCATGTTGTCCTCCACCTCTGCCATCACCTCCGGCCTCAACCACAACACCTTCGAGCCACATATCCGCAGAAACTATGTTCTATGGCGAGCTCAAGCCTGATCTCAAATCATGGGCGTCAGCTTATATGGATACCTAGACCAAACCATCGAAGGTCCTTCCAAAACCATCACAACCAAAGACAAAGAGGGCAGGGATCGGGTTGTATCAAACCCTGCCTATGCCCCCCTTGCTTGTCCAACCGATTGGCGCATATCTACTCAGAAATCTCTCCAAAGAAGTACTCATTCAGGTGGCATCGATAGGAATGTCGCATGTGATCTGGAATGTGTTGGGGAACATGTTCTCGGCCGTATCCCTCTCCCGTGCCAACAACATCAGGGCTGCCCTCACCAATTCCCAGAACGGCATCCTGATACGGAGCTAACCCGGTGTAGGCCGATCTTTCACGATTGGAGTGGATTCCCTCGAAGAACATGAAGAACACGGGGAAGAACGGGGAGAAATCACAAGGGGAAACACTCAAGAACAAGTCCAATCACACATCCACTAGACAATCAAACACACAAGATCCACAAGGTACATGAACAACAAAGGGAAGGCCGCAAGGTAGAGTTCATCCCAAATCCAAAGGAGATGGGGGCTTGAATCCTAGAAGGATCTTCTCCGAGGAGGTCTTGGCCTCCAATGGAGTAGTCTCTCTTGATAACCCACACGTATAGGGGATCGTTTGTAGCCTTCTTCGATAAATAAGAGTGTCGAACCCAACGAGGAGCTAAAGGTAGAACAAATATTCCCTCAAGTTCTATCGACCACCAATACAACTCTACGCACACTTGACGTTTGCTTTACCGGAAACAAGTATGAAACTATTTTGCAAGAATAAAACTACGAGTACTTTGTGAGAACAAAACTACGGATAAATTGTGGGAAAGTAAAAGTAGATAGCTTTTGTCAATAAGAAAGTCATTTGTCCCTAGGCAATCAATAACAAGTACCGGTAATCATTCTTGCAATTTTATATGAGGGAGAGGCATGAGCTAACATACTTTCTCTATTGGATCATATACACTTATAATTGGAACTCTAGCAAGCATCCGCAACTACTAAAGATCATTAAGGTCGTGAATCCCAACCATAGCATTAAGTATCAAGTCCTCTTTACTCCCATACACCATAACCCACCTACTCGGGTTTAAGCTTCTGTCACTCTCACAACCCACCATAAGCGAATTATGAACATATTGTAACACCCTATAGCGAGGATCCCCCACGTTTGCGCGAGATGGAGGGCACCGTAGGACAGCACCATAAATAAAATATACAATCATACCAACCAAGATCACGATTAACCCACAGGACAAAATGGATCTACTCAAACATCATAGGATAACCATAGATCATCGGGAAATAATATATGGGGTTGAGCACCATGTTTAAGTAGAGATTACAGCGGGGAGAAGGGAGGTTACACCTCTGCATAGATGGGGAGAGAGTTGGTGTTGACGGTAGCAAGATTGTTGATGTAGATCGCCATCATGATCCTAGCCCCGGCGGCGTTCCGGCGCCACCGGAAGAGAGGGGGAGAGAGCCCCCCTCCTTCTTCTTCTTCCTTGGCTTCCCCCTAGATGGGAGGAGAGTTCCCCCTCTGGTCCATGGTCTCCATGGCGGCGGAGGGGCGAGAGCCCCTCCGAGATTGGATCTCCCTCTGTGTTCTCTTCTGTTTCGCGTTCCCCAGATCTGGCTGAAAACCATTTCTTATATTCCCGGAGACCCGTAACTCCGATTGCGCTGAGATTTTAACATGATTTTTTCCGGATATAAGCTTCCTTGCGCCCGAAGTAGAGCTCCAACCGACGTACGAGGTGAGCACAACTGACCACCACGCGCCTGGCACAGGGGTGGTGCGCTGGTGTCTTGTGCCCTATGTGGGCCTCCATTTGCGGTGATTCCAACTCCCAAAAATCACATATATTCCAAAATAATTCTCCATGAAATTTTATTGCATTTGGACTTCGTTTGATATGGATATTCTGCAATACAAAAAACATGCAAAAAAACAGGAACTAGCACTGGGCACTGGATCAATAGGTTAGTCCAATAAATCATATAAAAAGGTGCCAAAATATGTGGAAGTTGTATAATATTGGCATGAAACAATCAAAAATGATAGATATGACGGAGATGTATCATCTCTCTCTCTACGAACCCTAGCTATTCATCATGTGCCCGAAATCGCCCAGGCACCGGACGTCTGCCAGCTACCGGACGTCGGACCACCGGTCATCCGCCATCCACCGGACGTCTGACGTCTCCTGACGAAACTGAAAAAGTTCAGTTCGGCCACCACCACCTCTTCACCTCCACTTCCGCATACGCACCCTGATACCACCATCACTTTCCGCAACCACCATTGCCTCCTCGTCTCGCACTCCGACACAATTTTGACACATTTAGTTTTCACATTTAAGTTGTGGTTCATCGTTTCCTAGGGTGTTTCGGCTAACTAGGAACGATTCGACATCGTCATCACCGCCGCTCATCTCGGCCAAGGACTTGACAACAACCTCATCTTCATACGTCCTTGCTTACACCCGACATACCATGGACGGTAACTTCGATGACATCTTGGTCTACTCCTTGCCATTGCATTGATAACCCCATAGCCCATTTTGCATAACTTACCCATCGAGGCTAGACTTTGAGTATTGCCGGCAATGTTACTTGTGCACATTAGTGATCATACTTCCCATAGCATGCATACCATATCATCGTGGTGCATCTCTTGGTATCATCTTTTGTGACAAAGTTGTCCTCGTATACACAATTGCTATATTGGTTCGTGAAGTTTTGCATGCGAAAAGAGCTCAAAAGAGAAAGAGACAACAAGCTTTTAAGCAAAGAGGAAAGATAAGCAAAGAGCTTATAAGCAAGAACCATAGCATCATAATACATTAAGATTGTCATACTCGATCATGTTGGATCATATCATCGGAATACCATACATATAGCATACTTGGGATAGAAGTCGTTGCATTTTTGCTTAGTAGGTTGTGCACAAGTTTCGTATCCGCCTATTGTGCAATCGTGCTAGCGTCTCTCTAGAGTGGTGCAATAAGAGCACTTTCGTGGATTCCACATTTTGGCTCATTCCTTGGTTGCACGACCCCACTTATCTATTTGCGTGTGTGTTTCTGTGTACCACATCTTGCTATTGGTCTACTTGTTGGATTTGCCAATTTGTGAATCTTTTCCAACATTATTGAGGCTCACTAACAATTGCATTCACATTTTGTGCCACCATCCTAACCGAGCTCCACCATAAGCTTTTACTTATGTGGGTGTGAGAACTGACAAGAATTGGTACCAATTGTGCTATTTCCTTGTTTCACATTTGAGTGATCATTGATCCATCTTCAACATCGGTCAAGGTACATTTGGTATAAGTTCTTCTCGTTCTCCCCCTCACATATTTTCTTAGAATGATGGATAGGCCAAGTACTTCTACCAACCCACTCTTCATCGAGCAAGACGACGACATGTCCTCCTACGTCACAAAGAGCCACCTCTTTGGTGCACAATGTGCTTTGCCTCGAGAACAATAAGCAATGAACGACCGCATCGACAACCTTGCCACCGACTTGCGACTCTCCGAGCAACGTACAAAAGACTATTTCGACAACAAGCTCGATGAACAAAAACAAGAGAGCAACGCAAGAATGGATGAGATTCGCGCTTTGTTGGTAAGCCGCTCTTCTACCTCTTCGCCCTGCTCAAGACGGAGCCGCTCAAGTCGACACTCTGATGACACCATCTCTGGCTCAAGTACTCCGACATCAAACACTCATCGACGAGCCGCGCACTAAGACCGTCAAGCAAACCGCAATCCTCTACACGGAACCGATTCTCAAGAACAACTTCGAGCGCAAGAACATTGTCACCGCCTAAACCAAGCTACCTTGGCGCAAGCACAAGAAAGACAATGTCTACGCCAACAAGAGGAAGAACGAGCGCGCCAACATCAAGAGGAGCAAGACGCCGAGGCGCTTCGACAACAACAACAACAACGGCGTGAAGCTCAAGCACTCAAGGCCCAACGTGCCCTCCATGAAACAAGTCGCACCATAGCAGACCACAACGGTCAAACACGCGAGCAAGAAGAAGCGCTTCGCAATGAAGTTCAAGAGAGGATTTATCAATCACGTGTGCATCGTCAAGTTCCTCAAGCTCCTCCACAAGCTCGACAAGAACCTCAAGTTCACCAAGAGCATGAAGACAATGGAAATCCTCCACGATAAGAGCAAGTTGAGGGAGACAATCCTCCGCGTCAAGGACGGCATCACCCCCGACCCCAACACAATGAAGAGCAACTCTACAGCAAGCTAAAGTTCACCATGCCCAAGTTTTCCGGAAGCAATGATCCCGGAGAGTACCTTTCATGGGCATTGAAGGTTGATAAAATATTCCGCTTACACAACTATGAGGAAGAGAATAAGATTGCAATGGCATCCCTTGAGTTCCAAGACTACGTCCTCATTTGGTGGGAACAAGTCATCGAGCGCCGTGAGGCAAGAGGAGAACCACCCATCACAACTTGGACGCAAATGAAGGATGTCATGAGAGCACGTTTGGTGCCAACCTACTACAACCGCGACCTCTTCAAGAAACTCCAACTCCTCAAGCAAGGAACCAAGAGCGTTGAAGAGTACTACAAGGAAACGGAGATTGCCATGATAAGAGCCAATGTCACGGAAGATGACGAGCAAACTATGGCACGTTTCTTGAATGGACTCAATCATCCTGTCAAGAAGATCGCCGACTTCCAACCATACTCAAACCTCATCGAGCTAGTGCATCAAGCTACCAAAGCGGAACATCAAGTGCAAGATGATTTCAAATATGCCAAGTTCTCATCCAAGTCCTATGGTTTCTCCAACTCTCAAGATTCAATGACTCGAACACCTTCTACCTCAACCAAGCCATCTACAAGCAACGGCGACAAGTCAAGTGACAAGAAGACTTCGACAACCTTACTACAAGCAACTTCAAGCCGAGAGCTTCATCATCATCTACTCCAACCGATGAGACCATCAAGACAAGTTCCTTCAAATGCTTCACATGCGGCGTCCGAGGCCACAAGTCCTTCGAGTGTACAAACAAGCGCACCATGATCTTCAATGACGATGGTATATATGATTCCATGAGTGAAGGAGAAATGTAAGCCCTTGAGCAAGTGGCCATGCACCGGCAAGTGAACAAATATGAAGATGATCAAGTCTTTTGTGACGAAGATTCGAGCCCCGCTCTCGTTGTCTCCAAGGTCTTGACTCTTCAACATCAACAAGAAGAAGACCAAAGATTCCATATCTTCCATACCAAGGCCGGCATCAATGGAAGGTCCGTCAAGGTCATCATCGACGGAGGGAGTTGTCATAACTTGGCAAGTGAAGAACTTTGCTCCAAGCTCCAATTGGTCAAGATGAAGCACCCGCATCCTTACAAGGCTCAATGGCTAAGCGACTCTGGCACTATCCAAGTCGAGCATATGGTACAAATTTCCTTCAAGATCGGAGCTTACGAAGACACTTTGGAGTGTGATGTCATTCCGATGTCCATTTGCCACCTCCTTATTGGACGACCATGGCAATTTGACTGAGGTGTCATCCATCATGGGCGAACGAATCACTATAGCTTCAAGATGAAAGGAAAGGAATTTGTGCTACGACAAATGTCTCCCAGCCAAGTGATCGCCGACAAGCAAGCCACCCATCGTGGAGAGAATAGTGAGAGAGCGAACCACCAAAAAGAGAGTGAGCGCCACAAGCCTAAATTGAGTGCCTCCACGATGAGCGGCAAGAAGAACCTAGTCCTAATTGCCACCAAAAGTGAGATGGGAGAAGTGTATGAGAACCCATCAAGTGTCATGCACTATGTCCTTTTATACACGGACGAGGGACCAAAAACTAACACATCTCACCCTCTACCTTTAGTGTTGTCTTCTCTTTTGCAGGCATTCCAAGATGTTTTTCCCGATGAGCTACCCCCGAGAATACCGCCACTACGAGGCATTGAACATCGAATCGACCTCATCCTTGGAGCACCCCTTCCTAACAAGGCTCCCTACCGCGTCAATCCCGAGGAAACTAAGGAGATCCAACGGCAAGTACAACAACTCATCGACAACGGCCATGTACGAGAAAGTTTGAGCCCTTGTGTCGTCCCGGTAATCCTTGTTCCCAAGAAAGATGGTACATTTCGCATGTGTTCTGATTGTCGTCCTATCAATGCTATTACCGTGCGTTATCGTTACCCTATTCCATGCCTAGATGATATGCTAGATGAGCTTAGTGGAGCCACCATTTTCTCTAAGATTGATCTTAAGAGTGGCTACTAACAAATACGCATCCAAGTAGGTGATGAATGGAAAACTGCATTTAAGACCAAATTTGGCTTATATGAATGGCTTGTTATGCCAATGGGTTTATCCGAAGCACCCGATACTTTCATGAGAGTCATGCATTTCGCTCTTCGACCTTATATTGGTGTATTCGTTGCGGTCTATTTTGATGATATTCTTGTATTTAGCAAATCTCTCAAAGATCATGTCACCCATCTTAGAACCATGTTGCAAACCCTTAGGAAAGAGCGCCTTTATGCTAATATGGGCAAATGCCTTTTCGGTGTTGATAAGGTTGTTTTATTGGGTTTCCTTGTGTATTCTAAGGGCGTTCATGTAGATGAATCTAAGATCAATGCTATTAAAACTTGGCCCCAACCAACCAACTTGCAACAAGTGCATAGTTTTCTTGGTTTAGCCGGTTTCTATCATAGATTTATGAAGGATTTTAGCACCATTGCTTCACCTTTGCATGCTTTGAGTAAGAAAAATGCGCCTTTTGTTTGGGGACCATGCCAAGATACCGCATTCAATAAACTTAAGAATTTGCTTACTCATGCTCCCGTGCTTGCATTACCCAACTTTGACAAACCTTTTGAAATTCATTGCGATGCTAGCGGTAATGGCATAGGAGGTGTGTTAACGCAAGAGAAGCACCCCATAGCATAATTTAGTGAGAAACTCTCCGGGGCGCAACTCAATTATCCCATCTATGACAAAGAGCTATATGCTTACTGCGAGTTTTGCGTGAATGGGAACATTATCTTCGCCCTCATGAGTTTATCATTCATAGCGATCATGAAATGCTAAAGTACCTTAAGGGTCAAACTAAGTTGAACAAGCATCATGTTAAATGGAGTGAATTCATAGAGTCATTTCCCTATGTCATCAAGTATATCAAAGGCAAGGAAAATGTTGTGGCGGATGCGCTTTCCCGCAAATGCATGCTTGTTACTAAACTTGAATTGAATGTCATTGTCTTTGAGAACATAAAATACTTGTATGTGCATGATCCTACTTTTGCTATTCCTTATGAAAAGTGTTTGACGCATACATCTTGGGAACGCTATTACATCAAAGATGATTATCTTATGAGAGATAACAAACTTTGCATCCCCGAGTCTTCTCTTCGTTTGTTACTTTTGCAAGAATCTCATGGAGGAGGACTAATGGGACACTTTGGACGCGACAAGACATTTTCTACGCTCTCCAAGAACTATTTTTGGCCCAAGATGTTCCGCGACGTCTCACGCTTCACCAACTGATGATAGACATGTCGCAAAGCTAAGTCCAAAGCTCAATCTCATGGTCTTTATACACATCTTCCAATTCCATATCACCCATGGGAAGATATTAGCATGGGTTTTGTGCTTGGTTTTCCTAGGACTAGAAATGCAAAGGATTCCGTGTTTGTTGTTGTGGACCGATTCTCCAAAATGGCTCATTTTATCCCATGCAATAAGATGGACGATGCTTCACATGTTGCAAACCTCTTTTGTAGGGAAATATTGTGCCTACATGGCGTGCCAAAGACGATAGTCTCGGACCGCGACGTCAAGTTCTTGAGCTACTTTTGGAAGACCTTATGCGCAAAGCTCGGAATCAAGCTACTATTCTCCACGGCATACCATCCACAAACCGACGGCCAAACGGAAGTGACGAACCGAACACTCTCCACTCTACTACGTGTGTTGATCAAGAGGAACATCAAGGAGTGGGAAGAGTGCCTACCCATCGCCGAGTATGCCCACAACCGCGTGAGACATTTGACTACCGGCAAGTCCCCTTTTGAGGTCGTCTACGGTTTCAACCCATTGTCCCTGTCGGTGTCAAAACCGGCGGATCTCGGGTAGGGGGTCCCGAACTGTGCGTCTAAGGTCGATGGTAACAGGAGATGGGGGACACAATGTTTACCCAGGTTTGGGCCCTCTCTATGGAGGTAATACCTTATTTCCTGCTTGATTGATCTTGATGAATATGAGTGTTACAAGAGTTGATCTACCACGAGATCGTAATGGCTAAAACCCTAGAAGTCTATCCTGTATGACTGTATTCATTTCCGTACTAAGCCCTCCGGATTATATAGACACCGGAGGGGACTAGGGTTGTACAAAGTCGGATACAGAGAAAGGAATCTTCATATTTGGTCGCCAAGCTTGCCTTCCACGCCAAGGAGAGTCCTATCCGGACACGGGAGAGAGTCTTCGGTCTTGTATCTTCACAGCCCATTAGTCCGGCCCATGTCCAATAGGCCGGACGCCCGAGGACCCCTTAGTCCAGGATTCCCTCAGTAGCCCCTAAACCAGGCTTCAATGATGAGGTGTCCGGCGTGCAGATTGTCTTCGGCATTGCAAGGCAGGTTCCCCTTTCCGAATACTCCAAGATAGTCTTCGGACGAACATGTCCGGATCTGCAACACAAGTACCACAACCGTAGAGAATATGATATTTCATGAGTCCAATCTGCCGACAACTTTTCGTAACGTGACATCACGCTTGCCCGGTCATTATTTCAAACCATTTCCTGTCCTGCCGTTCCATGTTTCGAGGCGAGGTTTTTATTGGCACGTCTTGTCGAAGCAGAGATCATGTCCCCTTATTGCGGGATTCTTATTAATACGAGTGTGGGTAACCCAACTATTCCATTGGAAAGATTCCTTAGGAATAGGCGGGTTTTCAGGCTTAGGAGGAGGCGTTCGATACCCGCTGCCTTTATAAAGGAGCCAAGGGCCGTCTTTATTTACGCCAAACCTCTCCTCAACCTCCCCAACCTCGAGTCCTAGCACCCAAGGTTTGACTCCATTGCTTCAAGCTTCCCAGTCATGTCCGGACCCAGCCCGTAGGGCCGATGGGTGGCTTCCTCTGTTACAGAGGACGACATTGCGAAGCTTCGGGCAGCCAGATACCTGACCGCGGAGATCCCCCCATGGGCTTCTTGCTCAAGGACAGGTTATTCCGACTCCCAGATCCGGTGAGAGGGTCGTATTCATCTCTCACTTCCTCCGAGGGTTAGGGTTCGCTCTTCACCCCTTCGTCTGGGGGCTCATGTTTTATTACGGACTAGATTTTCACGATCTAGCCCCAGATTCTTTCCTCCATGTCTCGGCATTCATCATCACGTGTGAGGCCTTCCTCCGAATTCCCCCACACTTCGGCTTATGGCTCAAGACCTTTAGTGTGAGGCCGAAGGTGGTCGACGAGAAACAGGCGGAGTGCGGCGGCGTTGTAGTGAGAAAGCTCACCAATGCTCTTTGGCCAAAAGGTTCCTTCACCGAAACTTCCAACCAATGGCAGCGGGAGTGGTTTTACGTCACAGAACCCCGCGGTACCAAGTGGGCAGCTATACCTGTGTTCCGTTCGGGCCCTCCGTTACAGCTTGCATCATGGATTAATAAGGGGCTGGACTGGGGATCAGTTGATGAAGTGCAGACTCTACAGAGCCGCATCTGAACCCTCCTTGAGAGGGACATCGATCTTGTCAACGTGATTCAAGTAATGCTAGTCCGCCGAGCCCTGCCATGCCAGCGTAGGCCTCTTCACATGTGGGAGTTTAATCCGGAAGGACCACGAACCCTCCAACACTTCTTCGGCACTACGCACAAAGGGATGTGGAAGTTGTTTTTCGGGAAACAAAAACAGTGGCCGGACACCACCGAGGACATCGGCCTCGACTGCAACCATCCGGATACCTCAGTAAGCGCTCAACTCCCGAACACTTTGTAGTTAAGCATGCTGTAATACGTTACTGAGCAAACTATCTTCTTCCAGGGCTGGGTAAAGAAAGCGGAGCGAATTAGGTGTTCGGCCCCCCTCCCCGAAGACTCAGCGGATCCCGTACTAACAAGGATGCTGGCCCCGGCACCATACCAGATGCCTGTGGAGGAGGACAAGGCGGAAAGTGGGAGGACCAAAGGCGGCCTCCATCCCGAAGGTATATCAAACATTGTGTCCGGGGGAATCAAAATTCCATCGTCTGAAGACAAAAGTGAAGGCGAAGTCAACGTCTCTTCCCCCCATGGTAAGAAAAGGGTTGCCTCCGAAGATTGGGAGGGAAGGGCTCCTAAGCGAGGCAAGGTGCCCCAGTCGGGTTGCTCGGGCTTGGAGGATGGCGTCTTCGTACAGTCCCACGATGAGGACAAGCCTCTAGCTGAATCGTGAGTGAACAAGGATTTTTTTTAAACACATCCCGTTTCTTTCCTATTACCAAGGTAACATCTAGAATATATGTTTTTTTTTGCAGCTCGGCAAATAGTCTTCTTCACCAATCCTCTTCCTCGGGAGATCTTCTTCCGGAGATGATGGAAAGCGAGACACCTCCATCGGTCTCCTCGCCCACTAAGGCGGACGACTTTGAGGTGTCATCCCGGAGGGTCTCTCCTGGTCAACAAGTGGTGCGAGGGGTGATGAAGACACTACCCGAAGGTGATACTTTGGTAGCCCAGGATCCGGGGGCCAACAATAAAGGCCCCGGACAGTCCGGCTTACAGCCGGAGACGACTCTTGGGACAGATAAGTGGATTCCTTCGAAGGGAGGCTGTACTCCTACAGCAGCTTCTGGAGGTCCTGAGGATAAGGTGAACTCACTCCTCTCCGAAATACCACTTTCTACACATGAGACATGGCTACTACCTCAAACGGAAACACTATGTGTGATCAGGTACTTGGAGGAAGAACACGGAGCAGCTACATCCAATGGATAAGACGGCGAGGACACCAAGTATGAGGGACAAGAAGAAGAGTTGCCATTGAAGCTACAGCCACCGGACGTCCGGCCTCCACCGGACGACCGGCACCTGAAGCCCCAGCATACCCAAGTCCCAGCCAACGCAAGCTACAGACGTCCGGCCTTCACCGGACAACCGGCCACACCTCCCAGTAAGTGGATGTCCGGCCTCCACCGGACGACCGGCACCATCACCATCGAGGGAAAATTAGCGGAAGTCCGAAGTGACCGGACGTCCGGTGCCACCTTCACAGAACGAAATTAGCGGAAGACCGGCGACTACCGGACGTCCGGACGCCCATGAGCCACCGGACAACCGACACCTAGCGGACGTCTGGTACCTGTCTGCGCACAGTTTCAGGCTCGAGGCCCATTTACCCCATTTACTTCGCCCCCATTTGCACTAAGACTATAAATAGACCTCCTCCTCCTCCTAGTTAGGGTTAGCAAAGGATTAGCTCATTTTAGAGATAGAGCTTTGCTCATCCACTTGGTTACTTCTCCTGTGGAGCTCATGACCTCTTCGGAGAAGATCCCCCAAGCAGATTCAAGACCCCTCACGGGAAGACCCCCTCAAGGCCTCCTCACAGAGAAGAACTAGTTACCCCATGTATCGTCCTTTGTTGGATTTGGATCGTGTATCTCTTTGTGTTTCGAGGATCTAGCATATGTGTGACCGAATCTTGTTGGTTTGAGTGATTTCTCTTGTGTTTTCCCTCGTTTCCCTCTCGTGTTCTTCATAGGGTCCGCTCCAATCGTGAAAGATCGGCCCGAGGGTTTCCACCCTACATCACATCCAATCGGCCGCGACCTACTTCGACAACATGCACGCCCTCTCCGATGAACTTGATGCGGTGGGCAAACCAATCAGGGAGGATGAGTTGACCTCTTTCATTGTTGTTGGCCTTGATATGGAGTATCAACCCATCATCTCCGCCTTAGACATCCGCACCGAGCCGATCTCCGTCGGCAACCTTTTCTCCCTAGTGGCAAACTTTGACCTGAGGGTCGAGATGTTCCATGTCACGGGAACTGACGACTTCAAATCATCGGCAAACATCGCCTCCCATGGTCTCCAGGGGCCAAACAAGGGCTTTCGCAACTAGCAGAAGGGCAGAGGTGGTGGCGGATCGTGCATCAGAAGCGGTCACTATGGTGGCAATGGCTACAGTGGCAACCCCAGCGGCGGCTACAACGGTTGGTTCTGGCGGCAGCTACAATGGTACCAGCGGCTACCACCAGAATAGTGGCGGTGATGTTCACCACAATGCTGGTGGTGGTGACTACTATCACCAAGGCAAAAACTCCAGCAGCAGACACAACCCTCGGCACCCCCTCCAACAACAGGGGCACCCCCTTCAAAGACATGAAAGATATGAAGGCAGGTGCCAAATATGTAAGAAAAATAATCATCTAGCTAGAGACCGTGATTTGCGCTATGCCAGTAACATGTCCCAAAAGAAAAAGGTTAAAGCTGCAGCTGACACATCATATGGTGTCAATGCCAATTGGTATTTGGATACGGGTGCCACAAACCACATCACCAGCGAACTGGAGAAGGTGATGTTGCATGAGAAGTATTGTGGCCATGATCAAGTCTACGCCACAGCTAATGGTGGGGGTATAGAGATTAGTCATATTGGTCAATCAATTATCAAAACCCCACACAAAGATTTTGTTCTAAAAGAAACCTTACATGTTCCACATGCCTCCATAACCCTTCTCTCAGTTCATCGTATTGCCCTCGATAATAATGTCTTTCTAGAAGTTCACCCATATTTCTTTTTGATCAAGGACTAGGTCATGAAGAAATTATCCATAGGGGTACCTATGTACAAGGGCTCTATTCATTGCTTCCTAAGTATTAACAATTCAATAAACAAGTGTATGGTGCCATCAAACTCGCTGCAGAAAGGTGGCACAGTCATCTAGGCCATCCATCTTTTGCTATTGTTCATCGCATTCTTAGTAGAAATAAACACCTAGTTGTTGGTGAGACAAATCTAGAAACTATTAGTGATTTATGCCAAAGAGCAAAAGGTCATCAATTACCATATCATGTCTCCACTAGTGTGTCTACCAAGCCATTGCAACTTTTTTTATGTTTGGGGTCCAGCACCCTTTTCTGTTGGTAGACATTCTTATTATGTAGCGTTGTTGATGGCTATAACAAATACACTTGGACCTACCTCCATAAGAAACATTCTGATGTGTTTCAAGTTTTTCACAACTTCCAAGCCATTGATGAATGTTAATTTGGTAGCAAAATCATTACCATGCAATCATATTGAGTGGTGAATATGAGAAACTAAATTCTTTTTCCAAAAAAGATAGGTATGTCTCATCATGGTGTCTTGTCCACAGCCCATCAACAAAATGGTGTGGCAAAATGCATATTGAGATATGTGAAAAACACCTTGGATGTTGGACTAACCTTTAGCAAGTCATTTTCTACACTTGTTACTGCTTTTTTCGAATCTGACTCCGTGGGCTGTTTGGATGATCGAAGGTCAACATGTGGCTTTGCAGGTTTCTTTGGGCCCAACCTGGTCTCATGGTATGCAAAGAAGTAGGCCGCAATTTCAAGATCAGGCACTCACACAAAATACAAGGCATTGTCAAATGCAACAACAGAAATTATCTGAGTCAAGTCCATGCTTAAGGAACTTGGAATATACCATACACAAACACCCTATCTTTGGTGTGACAACCTTCGTGCTACATACTTGCTTGTTAATCCTGTTTTTCATGCTAGAACCAATCATATTGGGATTGACTATCATTTTGTGAGGGAAAGAGTTTCTAATAAGGAACTGGACATTCGGTTTCTACGCACCAAGTTACAGATGGCTTTACAAAGGCATTGGCACAAGATCATTTGAAGATTTCAAACATAATCTTAACTTGAGGAGTTTAGATCAAGTGAGGGTGTTAAACATGAGATATATTGTGGGTGCAAGGCCTGTCTTACGGCACACTTGTAGATAGATAGAAATAGCATTCTTTTCTTGTTTAAGTTACATCTATCTCTATACCAAACTCTCCTTGTAATATCTTTCGGTTAAACCTCCCAACCGACTACTATGTATCTGATGAGAGGATCTCTCTCCACGATCAATATAACACCATGCGGGCTCCCTATCAGGAGTTGAGACGTTTCTAATCCCTGCTGCTACACATACTGGACCAATTACTAGAGCTCGCGCACACCAATTACATTACCAGGTACTTCCGTTTCTTGGTAACGATTATAATGTTCATGAGAATATGATGCTGCCTAAATTGGATACATTTGTTTTCCTTCCAGATGAAGAGTCCAACATGGACAAGAAGGATGAACATTGGAGCATGATCAAGCATGAAGATGATGGCACGCGTAAGGGGAACAAGAACGGAGTTTCTGGTGGAGTTTTCAGCACTTTGGAGCCACTATGATGACATACAAGTACATGGACGAAATATACAAGATGACCTTGCATAAAT
This sequence comes from Aegilops tauschii subsp. strangulata, assembly GCF_002575655.3. NCBI lineage: Eukaryota > Viridiplantae > Streptophyta > Magnoliopsida > Poales > Poaceae > Aegilops > Aegilops tauschii. The sequence goes on from NC_053040.3 coordinate 199,465,454, forward strand.
TTTGTCCATAGCTTAATATAGGTGTTGTGCCACCTTATTTTTGGGCCAGGTCCATGTAATTTATAAGTACACTTAGTAGGCTATTTTTAGAGTCTTTATTAATAGGGAAAACTACTTAGGACAGAATTTAATCCCACCTTGCCAAGGGTTGGACCAAATTCCCCTGTCTCCCTATAAGTGCAGCCCTTAGGGCGTCATTTTAGACTTGGGTTTTGTTTAGATTAAAGTCAGCCATAGCTGCAACTCGCGTCCTTCGTTTGTGTTCAACAACTAGACCAAGATGCCATAGAACCCCACTTGATTAGTAAAGCTTTCCTCCTAAATTCGCAATATTCAGATTGCAATCTCAGTTTCTTGCTTGTTCTTCATTTGTGTGCAAGAAATAGACCCTCATGGTCACGTTGATCATGCTCCGGCGTGGTCAATAACCTCTCAAAGTTGGTTTAGCGATTGCTAAGGCGCGATGTCTTCGCGCGTTCGCTGTCGGGTCGTCAAAGTCGACTTCCACCGAAAGCGATAGCTACCTCTCACCGAAACATTAGGACACCTTCGCCTCTATCAAGTGGTATCACATTTCTAGGTTGCTCGGTGAGATTTTACCAGTTTTTCGTAGCTTAGACTGCATATGTCTTCATATCTACAGTCCACGAAAAAGCCACCAAAAATATTAGGGCTAATTCATCGTATCCGAACCAATCTGAGGCTTTGCATAATCTTTTTAGTGTTTTGCTTTGTTGAATTTACAGTTGCATCATCGTGTCGAGTTGATGATCTTAGCATCTAGTTGCCTTAGAGTTTCGAGTTCTGGTCATAGGTTTTCATGTCGCTGTCGCACCATATTCTTCGTCGTTGCCATATACCATCACCACATATCCGCTGCCAATCCGAGTCCATATACAACCACTGCATATCCACCACCAATCCGAGTCATATATATCCATCACGTCCCCATCACGCCAACCGAGTCAACCTCCAGCACATCATTGCCACCAACCCGTGTTCCACCGCCGCTACATATATCTGCCACCAATCGAGCTCCAGCAGAATACATCTCCACCACCAATACTAGTCCGAGTTAATTATTCGCATCTTTGTTTGATTTACAAATCACACAATACTATGTGCCGTGATCAAGTCATACTCCCCAACTTTTGTGTCACCCGCAGAAGAGAAATAGTTCCAAACTCAAAAAAAAAACTAATCCTGGAAAATTTTGGCTAGGCAGTTTTTAGACCATTTGTACTCTATTTCAGAAAAAATGTTGTTGAGCTAAAAAAGAGGGGGAAGTGAAAAAAAAGTTGAAAAATAGAGCGGAAAAAGAGATTCAGAGTGTGCTTCCTTTTTGCTACCATATATTAAGCCTTCCCAACTCCACATATCATCTACATCATGCGTTTGACACCACGTGACAATCTCTTTATCAAAGCTTTGAGGAGTTTTGACTACAACGGTTGCCGATTACCGCTTGCTGCTTGGTAAGAATGGATAAGAATTTGTGATTAGCTTGACAGATTTGTGACTTTCCACCACACCACAACCTATTAGTAGCCAATAAGAACATATTTTTATGTGTTTCTATTGTTGCTAACCATGGTAGGATCACACGCCGGCGAGCTAGACTGGGAGAGCATGAAGAACAAGGAACTACATGATAAATTTCAGCAAATGATGGGTGAACAGGTGCAAGACATGTTGGACAGATTTGGAGAGGCCATGGAGAAGCTAGATGGCTTGGAGAAGACGTTCGACACCAAGATGGAGGCCAAGTTTAATGAAGTACTCGCACGTATACCACCACCACCGGCTTCACCTGTCATGTGGGACAACAACAACAACAACAACAACAACAACAACAACAACAACAACAACAACAACAACAACAACAACAACAACAACAACAACAACAACAACAACAACAACAACAACAACAACAACAACAACAACAACAACAACAACAACAACAACAACAACAACAACAACAACAACAACAACAACAACAACAACAACAACAACAACAACAACAACAACAACAACAACAACAACAACAACAGCAACAACAACAACAACAGCAACAACAACAACAGCAACAACAGCAACAACAACAACAGCAACAACAACAGCAGCAACAACAACAGCAGCAACAACAACAACAACAACAACAACAACAACAACAACAACAACAACTTCCAAATCACGTGGGACAAGCACAGCGTGTGCCTATCGAGCAAGGCTAGCACTCCAGTGTCTTTGCTACTATTGATGCTTCTGTGGCTCCTTCTACTACTGTCAATCAGTATGAAGACTATGATGGTGATTACGAGGATGGGGTTCCTCAAAATCAGAACTACGTACAACCACCAGCACTAGCACCAGGTCATCCACATGCATACAATCACAACGGTGGCGCTGCACCACCCCCTTAGGTATGAGATAATGACCATGTCCCTAAACTGAAATTGAATATTCCGCCATTTGAGGGTAGATATATTCCCAATGTATATCTTACTTGGGATTTAGCAACTGAACAACGTTTTACATGCTTACAATATCCTGAGGATAGACATGTTGCTACTTTTGTTTGTGAATTCACTAGTTTTGCTTCTGATTGGTGGTCTGGACATTGTAGAATATATCATGATAATATCCCGACTACTTGGGCTACTTTGAAAACTGCTATGCGTACTCATTTGGTTCCACCATATTATCAATGTGAATTACTTCAAAAATTGCAGCGTTCAAGATAAGGAAATGCTTTAATATTATTAGAATTAAAACTTGCATGATTAGATGTGGTATTGTTGAGGACAATGAATCTATGCTTGCACGTTTCATGGGTGGGTTAAATAGAGAAATTCAAACCATCTTAGAGTATAAGGATTATAACAATATCAGTCGTTTATTCCATCTTGCTTGGAAAGACGAATGTGAAGTGCAAGATCGACGGGCATTGGCATGAACTAATTTTTCTACAGGTCGTTCTTCATTATGGAACCACGTACATCATCTACTTCCACACGTTCTGCTACGGGACTGCCTACTTCAGCCGCCAACTCCAACTGAGATACAAGAAATCAGGCACCAGGACCACCCCCCGGCAAGAGCACACCTTCGGGTCCCGCACACAACTAATCTTCATCCATGGCATCAACAAGGCAAACACATGATGCTATATATCCTCGTTGCAAGGGTGGAGGTCATTATGCGAGCCAATGCCCATCCAAGCGTGTGATGGTCATTACTGAGGATGGTGGGTATGAGTCCGCTAATGACTATGATGAGGAGACTTTGGCTCTTATTGCAAGTGAAGAACATGGTGGAGATGATTCTGAATAAGAGATGCAATACATGGCTGCTGAAGACGCTGGCAGGTATGAAAGTTTAGTTGCTCAACGTGTTTTGAGTGTGCAGGTAGCACAAGTTGAGAAAAATCATAGGCGCAATTTGTTCCATACAAAGGGAGTTGTGAAGGAACATTTTGTTCGCGTCATCATCGATGGAGGGAGTTGCAATAACTTGGCTAGCATGGAGATGGTGGAGAACTTGTCTCTCACCACCAGACCACATCCTCATCCTTACTACATACAATGGTTCAACAACAGCGGTAAGGTTAACGTAACACGTACTGTTCGTATGCATTTTAGTATCGAGTACATATGTTGATTATGTTGGTTGTGATGTGGTACTCATGCAAGCATGCTCCCTATTACTTGGTAGACCATGGAAATTCGATAAAAAATTGTCCACCGTGGTAGAAAAAATAAGTATACTCTTGTTCATAAGGATGAACATATTATTTTGCTTCATATGTCTCCTGAACACATTTTGAAAGATGATCTTACTAGAGCTAGTAAAGCAAAACAGGAGCAAAATAAGAGTGAAAATCGTATCATGGCAAAAGAATTTGAGCAACACAATAAGCATAACAAACCATCATCTAGTGTTGCCTCCGAAATTAAATTGAAAATTGGATGTTTACAGCCACCAAATCCGATATTGATGATCTAGATTTTAGCAAATTTGTTTGCTGTGCTTTTGTGTGCAAAGAGGCATTATTTTCATTCGAGGACGTGCCTCCCTCTTTCCCACCTGTTATCACTAAAATTTTGCAGGAGTTTGCTAACGTATTTCCACAAGACGTGCCACCGGGATTACCACATATTCGAGGAATTGAGCATTAGATTGACTTAATTCCTGGTGCTTCGTTGCCCAACCGCTTGCCATATCGTACCAATCCAAAGGAGACGAAGGAGATTTCAAGTCCAGGAGTTGCTCGACAAAGGTTATATACGCGAATCCCTTAGTCCTTGTGTTGTTCCTATTATTATAGTGCTGAAAAAGGTTATATACACGTATGTGTGTTGATTGTAGATCCATTAATAATATTACTATTCCCTATCGTCATCCTATTCCTAGTCTAGATGATATGCTTGATGAATTAGGTGGCTCTACCGTATTCTCCAAAGTTGATTTGCGTAGTGGATACCATCAAATTCGTATGAAATTGGCAGATGGATGGAAAACAGCATTTAAACTAAGTTTGGCTTATATGAGTGGTTAGTCATGCCTTTTGGGTTAACTAATGCACCTAGCACATTCATGAGATTAATGAACGAAGTTTTACGTGCTTTCATTGGACGATATGTGATAGTCTATTTTGATGATATATTTATAGCAGATCTTTGGAGGAATATTTGGAACATCTGTGTGCTATTTTTATTGCTTTATGTGATGCACATTTGTTTGGTAACCTTGGGAAGTGCACCTTTTGCACCGTCTGAGTATGTTTTTCTGGCTATGTTGTTACTCCACAGGGAATTGAAGTTGATAAAGCCAAGAATGAAGCGATTGAGAGTCGGCCGCAGCCCAAAATGGTCACACAAGTGAGGAGTTTTCTTGGCCTAGCTGGTTTCTATAGGCGTTTTGTGAGAGATTTCGGTACCATTGCTGCAGCTCTCAATGAGCTTACAAAGAAGGGTGTGTCTTTTGTTTGGGGTACGACAGAGGAAGGAACCTTCATGGTATTGAAAGATAAGTTAACACATGCTCCTTTACTCCAACTTCCTGATTTTAGTAAGACTTTTGAGCTTGAATGTGATGCTCGTGGAATTGGATTACGAGGTATGTTATTACAAGATGGTTAACATGTTGCATACTTTTCTGAAAAATTGATGGGCCTAGTCTAAATTATTCTACTTATGATAAGGAATTATATGCTCTTGTTCGGACTTTGGAAACATGGCAACATTATTTATGGCCCAAAGAATTTGTTAAACATTCTGATCATGAATCTTGGAAACACACTAAAAGTCAAGCAAAACTGAACAGTAGACATGCTAAATGGGTTAAATTCATTGAGACTTTCCCTTATGTCATTAAACACAAAAGGGCGAAAGAAAATGTTATTGTCGATGCTTTGTCTTGTCGTTATACTGTGCTTTCACAACTTGACATTAAAATATTTGGTATGGAGACCATTAAAGACCAATATGTGTATGATGTTGGATTTAAAGATGTGATGCAGAACTGTAAAGAAGGAAGAACATGGAACAAGTTGGTCATTAGTGATGGATTTGTGTTACGTGCTAACAAGCTATGCATTCCAGCTAGCTCCGTTCGTCTGTTTTTGCAGGAGGCGCATGAAGGAGGATTAATGGGACACTTTGGCGTGAAGAAGACGGAGGACGTACTTGCTACACATTTCTTTTGGCCAAAGATGAGATAGGATGTTGGGCGTTTTGTTGCTCGTTGGACTAGATGTCAAAAAGCTAAGTCACAACTCAATCCTCATAGTTTATATATGTCGTTGCCCGTACCTAGTGTTCCATGGAAGGACATATCTATGGATTTTGTTTTAGGTTTACCTCGAACAAAGAAGGGGGGGGATAACATATTTGTTGTCGTGGATAGATTTTTGAAAATGACATACTTTATACCATGTCATAAAAGTGATGTTGCTGCTAATGTTGTTGATTCGTTCTTTCATGAAATTATTCGCTTGCATGGTGTGCCTAATACAATTATTTCAGATCATGATAATAAATTACTTAGCCACGTCTGGAGATGTTTATGGGATAAGTTGGCGACTAAACTGCTCTTTAGTACTACATGTCAGCCCCAAACTGATGGTCAAACTGAAGTAGTCAATAGAACACTGTCTACTATGCTTAGGGCTGTTTTGGAGAATAACGTGAAAATTTGGGAAGAATACTTGCCTCGTATTGAATTTTCTTATAATCGGTTGCTGCATTAATGTGCCTTTTAAAATTGTGTATGGTTTCCTACCTCGTGCATCCATTGATTTCTTGGCTCTTCCATCTTCAAGAAGGTTAATTTTGATGCTAAACAACGTGTTGAATTGATCTTAAAAAATCATGAGTTAACTAAGGAAAACATTGAGAGCATGAATGCTAAATTCAAACTTGCTGGCGATAAGGGTAGAAGACATATTGTGTTTGAACCAGGAGATCTTGTTTTGTTACATTTATGCAAAAATAGGTTTCCTGATTTGCGCAAATCTAAACTAATGCCACGTTTTGATGATCCTTTTAAGGCGTTAGAGAAAATAAATGATAATGCGTATAAACTTGAGCTGCCTGCAAATTTTGGGGTTAGTCCCACTTTTAACACTGTAGATTTGAAGTCTTATGTAGGTAAGGAATATGAGTTTCCTCGAGGACGACTTCAATTCAAGGAGAGGATGATGAGGACATCACTAATACAGTTACACCCACAATCCCTGCTGCTACACATACTGGACCAATTACTAGAGCTCGTGCATGCCAATTAAATTACTAGGTACTTTTGTATCTTGGTAACGATTCTAATGTTCATGAGAATATGATGCTGCCTAAATTGAATGTTTGTTTTGCTTGCAAATGAAGGGCCATCATGGACAAGAAGGATGAACATTGGAGCATGATCAAGCATGGAGATGATGGCGCGCGCAAGGGGAACAAGAATAGAGTTTCTCGTGGAGTTTTCAGCACTTTTGAGCCACAATGATGACATACAAGTACGTGGACGAAATATACAAGATGACCTTTCATAAATTACGTCCATAGTTTAATATAGGTGTTGCGTCACTTTATTTTTGGGCCAGGTGATAGAGGCAAAGGTGTTCCGTCTTTCGATGAGATGGTGGCTATCGTTTTTAATGGAGTAGACTTTGACGATCCGGCTACGAACGTGCAAGGATGTCGCGACTTAGCAACCGCTAAACCAACTCCGAGAGGTTATTGACCACACCGGAGCATGATCAACCTGACCACGAGGGTCTATTTCCTGCAAGCAAACGAAGAACAAGCAAGAAACTAAGATTTGCAATCAAGATATTGCGAATATAAGAGGAAAGCTTTATTAATCAAGGTGGGGTTCTGTGACGTCTTGGTCTGGTCGTTGAACACAAACGAAGTACGCGAAGTTGCAGCTATGGCGAACTTTTAATCTAAACAAAACCCAAAGTCTAAACGATGCCCTAAGGGTTGTATATATGGAGGAAGAGGGGGGAATTTCGTGGCCCTTGAAGGAGGGGTCCGAAACCAACCCTAACTCTTGTTTCCCCACACATACGGACTCTAAAAACAGCCTATACTTGACTATTTTGAAATTACATGGGCCTGGCCCAAAAATAAGGTGACCCAGCACCTATAATAGCCTCTGGATGATATTTATGAAGTGGCAACTTGTATATTTCGTCCAAGGCTTCATGCACTCATTATGGTGGCTTCAAAGTCCTGAAATCATCACTTGTAACTCCGTTCTTGTTCCCCTTGCACATGCCATCATCTCCATGCTTAATCTTGCTCCAATGTTCATCCCTCTTGTCCAAGCTAGGGCCTTCATTTGTAAGCAAGACAAATGTATCCAATTTAGGCAGCATCATATTCTCATGAACATTAGAATCATTACTAAGAAACAAAAGTACCTGATAATTTAATTGGCGTGCGCGAGCTCTAGTAATTGGTCCAGTATGTATAGCAGCAGGGGCTGTGGGTGTAACAATGATATTGATGTCCTCATCACCAGGCCCATGTAATTTTGAAATACACTTAGTAGCATGTTTTTAGAGTCTGTATTAATAGGGGAAAACGACTTAGGATAGAATTTAGTCCCCATCTTGCCAAGGATGGATGAAATTCCCATGTCTCCCTATATAGGGCGTCATTTTAGAATTGGGTTTTGTTTAGATTAAATTCGTCATAGCTGCAACTCACGTCCTTCATTTGTGTTCAACGACCCCACTTGATTAGTAAAGCTTTTCTCTTAAATTCGCAATATTCAAATTGCAATATCAGTTTCTTACTTGTTTTTCATTTGCGTGCAGGAAATAGACCCTTGTGATCTCGTTGATCATGCTGCGACATGGTCAATAACCTCTCAAAGTTGGTTTAGCGATTACTAAGGCACGTCTTCACATGTTCGTTGTCGGATCGTCAAAGCCAACTTTCACCGAAAACGATAGCTACCTCTCATCAAAACATCCGCCTCTATCACCAATGCTTACAACCTCCACGGTGCATAGTATCATAGCTTGATATCATAGTGACCTCATTTATTGTCAAGCAACACTCCAGCCAAGTACTAGAACACACATGAGGAAATGCTGAAGTCCACAAGGGTAATAAACGGCACAAACTATATTAACACAGTATATTACAATACAAACAGGACCAAACGGAGCTTGTAGAATCTCAACTCATAACCAGAACAAAAACGGGAACTAAACATTGAACATCTTGTTTGAGCCTGTATGCAGATCATACACAAATCAGAATTTTAGATGGGTCTTCTGAAACAACAATCTTCAAGCTGCAGTACCTTGCAGTTCTTGCCTCGACACAAACCACCCTGAACCCGCATGGGCATGGTAGACTTGGCAAGCAACAAAATAGCATGGAGAGTATGAAAAATGATATTTGATCCAGGCTAGGATCTCCAGATAAGCAGCAACCAGCATGGAGAATATGCCATTGATATTTGATCCAGGCTATAATCACATGAGATCGATCTCTTTTGTCTTCAACATCTTCAGAATCCATCTTGTTCCTTCTTTTCACAGCCAAGGCTTAAATTTTGCACAATGATGTGGCTGAATCGCTAAATCATAGTAGTAACAAAGAACGTTAGAAGGATATCTTCTAAAGACTTGCCGCCAGATGTAATCTTGTATTAACTAATTGCTTGAATTTCTCTAGTTCTCATGTAAGTCATGAACTGCCCAGGTACTTCAGCAAGAAGTGACTGAACTATGGATATCCCGGTACCTGGAAATACGATGGATTATCACATTCCTTTACTTTCTAAGTGAAGGTCAGGAAAGCAAAATCATATGCAGGAGACAGCGAACAAATATTATACAGATGGCAAGATACATGAAAACAGAATGATTTGTCCTCTAATGCCAAAATTACATCGAACACAGCATTACTAAAACACATACCATGCACATCTTTCATTGGGGCGAACTGTATCACATCCCTTGATGCAACTCTCCCCGTTGAGCTTTCCAATCTTCCCCCTTTATTTGGATCCAGAAACTGCACAGTGAAGGAATATTGTCGTCTGATTTTATCCACTTTTCAGTGATTAGGGTTATGTCATTAGTAGACCCTTCTAATTGGTACAGAACTGTTACTTTAGCATTCCACTTTTATGTCTAAAAGGAAATATACAAATGACTTTACACAAATAAAACTGGGAAAACTTGTCCAGCCCCATTACCTCCATTTCCTTGAAGTCAGCCCCACCAACTCCAACAACAATGATGGACAAAGGAAAATCGGATGCCTTTATGATTGCATCAATAGTCTCCTGAAAATCAGTCACTACACCATCCTGGACAAAAGATTAACGGGTAAGAACGAAAAACATGGTGCAGTTTTTAAAGATGGGCCTAGAGGTATTACATACCGTCACTATTAACAGAATAAAGTATTTCTGTTGGTTGCTTGTAAGGGATTGGCTTGCTATTGCTGTAGCGGTGCTAAGTAGAGGACCAAAGAGTGTAGGACCAGCCAATGACACATTGCGTAGCGCACTGATATAAGCTGACATAATTCCCTGTATTCCCTCAACCTGAGGAAGATTATATGGGTAGGCTATGAATAAATGGAAGCTTAAACCTTAAGAAGCCACCCAAAAAAGAGAGGAGAATGCGGCACAAGGGTTCATTCATTTTGCAAATACAAACAAGTTTACTAAACTTAACTAAGATGGGTGAAAAAGCGGATTCTCAATTAGCTTTCCAGAGAAAGCACACAAATTCTTCATCTGAAGACGATACTCCATTCAAATGTTGGAAATAATGTAAAATACCTCAGGCTGATAAGTGCTGCCATTTAAGTTGAAACAGTGTGAAACAGGACCGTCAATAGGTCTTGCTCCATAGCCCCAAGAGGGGATACGCTTAGCTGGGTCATAGTACTGTAGTATATCTCCAATCTCCAGTATTACCTGCCACAAAAACAGCAATGGAAGAACCTAATATCAATCTGTGCTCAAAGGTTCACCAGAATACAAAACTAGAATGATAAATCAGTTGCCCACTCTTTGATATGCATTTGGCCGTCCGGAGGGGTCAATATAATGCAAGGAATCTGGAAGCCGAGGGTTTCCATTTGAAGCTATAAAGCATAAACATTGACAGTAAAAAATAGGAAACGTGCTGTTACAAACTAGTGAATGAGAATTGAGCAAGGCCAGCTTGCAGTAGCACATCCGTGCATACCTGTGTAGTCGATGGCTACCATCAAATTCAATTGACACCCAGCAGAAATATAATCGATAAAAGTATGTCTACTATTCTCAAGATATTTCTCCACATATACCTGGCTCTTCAATACCTGCATGTCAGAATAAAATTCGGTTAATACAGTATAACAGTTGCAGAGGTTCTACAGAAGAAGAAAAATATTACCTCCTTACTATGACAATCATGTGCATTGCTGGCAGGAACAAAGAAATTTTCACCATTCCCACTATGGTACATGTTTTCCAATTCGGCGACTGATTTTACTATCTTGCTGTCAAATTACAAAGGGTATCTAATCAGAAAAGAACATGAATTTGAGAATTAATGGCATAGGCTATAAGGCACCATTACATGCTAACAACTACTCCCTCCGTCCCAAAATATAAGAATGGTTTTTACACTAGCATAGTGTCAAAAACGTTCTTATATTTTGGGACAGAGGGAGTAATAAACAACAAAAGCGAGTGCAGGTAGCATGTTGAGTTACAAAAGGGGACAATTACCCAACTAGGTCATGTTTGCCATTGCTACTGAAGTTGAAGCATTCTATCATGAGGGGATTCTCCTGAAACATAATACAGCCACGAGAAAAGAAATACAGAGGGATTAGACACATACAAAAGCCATTAGGCAACAAAGAAAGTGGATTTTTTCTTTATTCATTTTAGAGCAGCCGCCTGTGATGCCTGTCGAAGCGTTATCTTTCAAAGGGGGCCGGCTGATGAAGATCTAAGGCTGGCTACCTAACTTACCGCTTCATGCATGCTCCAGTGAAGCTCAGCCATCGATTCCACATTGGACAACTCCATTTAAATTACAGTTTTGGGCTACTCGTCGTTGTCAAGCTCTGCGCCCTTCTACCGTCTTCTTTTACCTTTTGTTGCTTTACTTTTCACATGCGACCTTCCGACTACATAAGCCTAGATTTAGGGTGGTAAGGGCATGTTATTTTGCTAGGGTTTCCCCCTAAGCCGCCGCTGTTCGCATGCCGGCAAGAACTCCTGTAGCTAATCTAAGTGAGTTTTGAATCTTCTGAATTTTCTGAGTTTCCTGAACTTGTCAAGCCGGTCATTGTCACTGCCCATGCGCTTGCAGAGAACTAACAGCACCAGCTAGTGGTTCAAAACTTCAAATAAACATATATGTAATGCTGACTCGAGGGGCACGAAAGTTCGTATATATAAGCTCTGATTGCACCCTAAACAGAAAGTACAAAAGAAAATGGAAGTGGAAAGATCTCATGCCTTACTTCCGACCTGTTGGAGATTCATAATCACTGGCTTCCACTTAGGATTGAGATCATTCTTCCTTACTTCTGTCTTGCAAATTGGAACAGGTGTTCCGTTCTCTGACATTCTGGATATTAGCAAGAAAGGATCCTGTAATAAGCATGATTAGAAAAGTGAAAAACTATTTTCTTCTGCAACCAACAATCCACATGCGAAGCATAGATAGCCATTCACCAAATTGCAAGTGCAACAACAGTAAAACAAGTACCCAGCAAAAGATGAAAACATAAGCTTACACTTTTTGAAAGAAGATCCTTGATTTCAAGATCTGAACAGTGGAATACCATTTCCATTAATGCTTTTGAACCAGCACTTTCTTCGGCCTGAACAGTTAACTCACCAAATTTACTAGGATTTGGTAAGTTGTGCTCAGAAACACCAAGCTTTAGGGTGAACAATCTATTCTGTTTGGTGATAACCTACAAAATCAACTTTGATCTCAAGAAACAAAATATGCAAGTGCTGGCCACACTACTTTGCAACCACAAAACAGTATGTTTATGATGAACCTAGGATAATATGTCGTGGAACTGGAACTACCAACCAGTTCTAGAGCTGAAAATCCAGATGATAAGATAAACTTGGCCACCAGGTTAATACAAGCAGGATTTCTTACTTTGTCCTTTCCTCCCTTCACCACTTATTTTAAGTTTTACAGCACAGTTTGACGTATTCATTGCAGAAGGTCCAAAATAGTTACTCTTTCCTCAACACAAGTATGTTTTGTGCACTTAAGTATTTAGTCAAGGAAAGAAACAATAGCCACGAAAAGCAGCAATGATTTAACCATAGTAAACATACGTCGGATAAATTACAGATGGCTTCTCCAAGAAACTGTTGCTCCTCCAGTTTAAGCATCTGCATTTCAGGGCAGGCTAACATTAGAATTGTAATGACAGATGAAAGGAGGAATGAGAGAAGACTTTCCAAGATATCATATTTGCCAGTATCCTTGCCGAAACTAGTGTGTGCAATGGAATGTAGATTAGGGTTGTTCATATCAGCAAAAAGAAATGGTAGAAAAAAAGGAATAAAGTGAAGAAACAAATAAAATGAACTGACAGTTATAAGAACATAGTACAGATATCTTTCTTCTACTTTGGGAAATCTACGCAGAATCACAATTTTAAGATACTCTGTGGTTTCTAGAGAACTTCAGTAACCAACAGACTAAAAACCACGGAACAATCAAATATTTCTTTTTGTATAATTTACACCATTATAAATAAAAATTAACTAAACCTACAGCTACATAATCCAATTTGGGACAGTGCAAAAAAGTAAAGTTGTCATGAAATGTGGACTTTCACATCGAAGGCTTTCTCTAGCAGAAAATCATCGGTACGAGTATTTTGAGAAGAAAAATGAAAACAATGACAAAACATAATTACCTTTTCACCAACTTCATGAAACTGCGGATCAATATCATAAATATGAAACCTGTGAGGAAATATATCTGTTATAACCGAGGATCGACAAGATGTAAAATTCATTCTTAACACTTGTAGTCTAAGATAGAAACAAGGGAGAATTGAAGTGATTTAGTGAACACTAGAATCTTACACCAATGGCTGAAGAACTTCAAACTGGTATTGCAAAATGATCTTTGCATTCCATGACGGGCTCGATGAATTTACAATAACTTCAGTGCGCCCAATTTCTTCAAGTGCTCCGTCATTGCTCGAATACACAACGACTATGGGATTGCTCTGCGAAAGAGAGAGGGAGATTGAGAAGTGTAACACAAAGTTGGATGAGATAATATGATAGAATAGATTTGTTCTGGACATGGGTCCACAGTATCAAGGCAAGAGTGGCAGCATGGGAGGAGTCCATGAGAGAGAAGTATCCTAAGAGTCCGCTAGTAAAGTATAGGATTAAGAAAGAGTCCAATTGTATAAGGAAATATCTAAGTCTAGTTGTATTAGGAGAGGTCAAGGGCCTCAGCATATATAAGGATGACATATGCATTCACATTGGAGGCAAGCAAGAACAATCAATCTATTCTCCCAAGTTATTCTGTCCTCTAAACCTATGTCTACCCAATCCCTCGCAGCCATGCCAGCTGGGTATCTTCAGCCCAGTAGTTATCCCTTTGTGAATCAAGGTTCACAACATTTGGTATCAAGCCGACCACCATGGCTTCTAGGGGCTGTTTGGATTCGGCCTCTGCTAGCTACGCCAATTTATTGGCAGACGTTTTCGCCGCCAGCTTCTCGCCAACAAATTGGCGCGAAATTGAGCTGCAGCCACCGACATAGCCTGGGCAAGCCAGAAAATTGGCTCCCATCCAAACAGACGGACAGCTGGAAGTCAACGCCAATTATTCGGCTGGGCAGGTGTTGGCTCAAATCCAAACAGACCCCTGGTGCCAACTCTTTCATGGAACAGTTCAAGGCCTCCATCTGATCTACTTTTGACGAATTCAAGATTCGCATACTTGAGACTGATACAGAAAAGAGATGGATAGCAATGGCTTCAGCAGCAAGCATAGTGAGCATGGTAGCAACATCGTTCGTGCAGCCGGAAGTTGACGCAGCAACAGTGATTCGACAAAAAGCGTCAGAGGCGCACGAAGAAGCAGCGGCGACAGTTACTACGAGACATCCAGATGCAACAGCTTCAGATGCAGATAGAGGAGCGACAACAGAGCAACCAGGTGCACAACCACGCGTAACATCATCAGCAAAATCCTCTTCAGTGGTAGGACTGAGGCAGCTGGCTGGAAATACCTCGTGTGTGGTGTGTTACAGCCCTGCCCCTAAAGTGTTGATTTTGCGTTAAAATTGGCAAAGATGGTGGTTAAGTGATAGCCTAGCCTCAAATGTGGAAGCGGAAAGAATCCTATTGCCAACTGAAAGCCAGTGACATAACAAGGGACATCCCAAATATTCTTAGGAGAGGATCTCGGACAGAGGTTCTCCACTGGAAAGATTTTTGTGTGGACTTAAACAAAACAGAAAAATCAAGGAATTCCTTTAATGGTGGTCGCAGTTTCCTTGTTTTGCATCAAGAGAATCAACATCCAAGGAGTCTATGCTGGAAATTGCAGGCATGTTGTACATGAAATCTGTATCTCTAGAAGCTGGAAATCAGGTTGACCTAGAGATATACAAGTTGTACTTGAGAGAATTAGGGAAGAGCTCTAGCAAAATCTGGAGCTGGAGTCAAAGTATCACATCAATACGGGGCTATGAAGGACTTCAGCCCTGGCCGCCACCATGCAACTTGAGGACAAGCTGCTTGTCCTGGAGGGGTGTATTGTGAACATGTGTCCACAGTATCAAGGCAAGAATGGCAGCGTGGGAGGAGTCCATGAGAGAGAAGTACCCTAAGAGTCCATTA
Source organism: Aegilops tauschii subsp. strangulata (assembly GCF_002575655.3). Taxonomy (NCBI): domain Eukaryota; kingdom Viridiplantae; phylum Streptophyta; class Magnoliopsida; order Poales; family Poaceae; genus Aegilops; species Aegilops tauschii. The sequence continues at coordinate 199,480,838 of NC_053040.3, forward strand.
GGAAAGTATAGGATTAGAAAAGAGTCCAATTGTATAAGGAAAGATCTATGTCTAATTGTATTATGAAAGGTCAAGGGCCTGAGCATCCATTACTCCCTATGTTCCAAAATCATGGAAGTTCTAAGTTTGTCCTAAGTCAAACTTGTTTCCCCTGCCCCTTAACTTGCACATTTTTCTATACTTATACAAGTTGGACTTAGGACAAACCTAGAACTTCACTTATTTTGGAAAGGAGGGAGCATACAAGGATGAGATGTATCAATGTTTGAGGCAAGCAAGAATGATCAATTTATTCTCCCAAGCTATTCTCTCTAAACCTACGTCTACCCAATCCCTCGCGGCCATGCCATCTGGCTATCTTCAGCACAGTAGTTATCCCACTGTCAAAGGTTCACAACAAGACTTGACGTTTTCCAACAGATTAGCATGTGTGCATGGTGAGAATGATTGCTGAGAAGTCAGAACAAGATAGGTACTAGATAGGGCATCCAGATCAGTTGGTTATCAATGCCAATTTTGTTTGCTACCCATTCCGGTTCACTACTTAAGGTACTACATTTGACTTAAGGGTTATAGCGAAGCCCATAGAGGTTGGTGGCGGTGTAAAAAAAAGCATGACCCAAGCGACATGCCATGGACCGAGGTGGAGGAGGCATCACTGCTTTGCCCCTGATTCTCAGGGCTTCGTCAGAGACCGTTGTGTCTTGTACCCAGGGTGCAGCGGCATCCGGTAGGGTCAGCCTTTTCCCCTGGACCAGACATGGAGGCTGATATCAAATTGCAAGAGCCCTAGTTGCGCAGGACTATACCGTAACCTGGAGGTATTGCGGCCTCACGGGAACAGCGAGGTTAGGTAACGGTAAAATTTCTTTTATGCTTTCCTAATAGTGACCGCTGATTCCTATAAGTACACAACTAGGACCCTCCAAAAGTGATTATTACTTCCTTTAATTAACTAGGATCAAATCCCTGATTAGATCGGCTGCCAGCCCTAACCTGGCTCGCTGGCTTCCCCCTAAGCCTATACGGGATGCCCCACATGACAATAGCATTCTTCAATATACATGCGAACTTTGCCCAATGCTCCTCCTAAAGGGATCTGTATAGACACATAACTATAGCAGCATATGAAGGAAACTTAAAGAACTTGATATTTGGGGGGCTATGTATTTTCTTTGAAGAGCGGGCTAGCATTAAGTGATATCTCTAAGCAGTGCAGTGTTGCTTTGTTAAAGGCTGCTTATAAGTAACATGTCACTCTTCTCTATATTCTATCATCTAAATATCACATGGGTTTGTAAAAGGTCTAATAATTTCACCTTATTTTATTAGGGGAATTGTACATATACCACTAGTGTTTGCTGGTAGTATAAATTACCATTGGATCTTGGAAGTGATGTAATTGCTCTGGTAACACTGAAAACATGGAGGATAGTTTTTTTTTTAATTCTGGTGACAAGTGAACGAGCTTGACTAAATCTGTACCTTAAGTTTTACATACATTTGTTGTTAGATCACCAGGTTTTCCTTGTAAAGTTGCCACTATAATCAGTGCGATTTCTATGTTAACACTGTAAACAGGTGAAATAGTTAATGTTGAACACTCGACCTGCGCAAACAAGTTTGACCATGGTCCAGGCTTACGGCTCATTCTGTTTGCAGGATTCCAAATCAAAGGACTAGAAAAGGTAAAAGATTAACTCTAATTCTTAGGAATTTTCCATAAGGTCGTACCTAATACTAAGAATCCTTGGGAACTGACCCAATATGGACACAATCCTAAGAAATCTAGTACCCACATTCCTATGAAACGAATGGCATACATAAGAAGAAATCCCGTAGGAAGAAATCCTATGAAAATTCTCCAAAAATCCAACAAATCAAATAAACCCTTCCTGACCATACTGCTCTCAAAATTTCAAAAAAAAATTGAAAATTCCCAAGATATGCATAGTGCAATAATGTGTCATGTGTGAAGCTGCATATTTTGCGCGAAAAGTATGTACATCTATGTGATGCATGAAAAAAAATGTGTAGACACAGTTGTTGTGTTGAACCCTCCATTATTTCCTACTTTTGTACAGGGCACAGATGGACATATGATGCGGAGCATCCTACGGACATCACCATGTCAAGAGTCAGTTTGGCAAGTGACACGTGCGACCTCTACTTCACATACATAAAGGTGAATCATCACCTTTACACGTGTTCACTTGACCCCTTCGAGGATGGTATACTACTTGACACTCCTCTCGTGTGCATGCATAGGTATTACCGGAGCTTCACCATTAACGAAAGGGAGTGCAAGCGCATGTGTACGACTACACCATCCGCGAGGGAAGCATGGAAGAGAAGACGGAAGAAGACCGAACAATAGACAAGTCTGCACCTGCCCGGATCATCAGCCCCTGGCCCGGACGATCCGGCTACACGCCCGAAGACAACAGCACGAGCCCGGACGAAGCCAGATCATCCGAACCCCCATCCGGATCATCCGGACCCTCGACGCCTGGATCATCCGAACTACCTCTCGGATCATCCAGACCATGCCTGCGTGCATGACTTGGGCCAAGGCCCGTGTACCCATTTCGCCCCCTCACTTACCCCCTCGTGGCTTAGACTATAAATAGACCTCCTCCACCTCCTTTCTAGGGTTAGCAATATGATAACTCATCTTAGTTGAGCTTTGCTCCTTACCTTCTCTTCTTGAGAGAGAGACCACTCCCATGGAGTTCAAGACCTCCATAAGAGCATGTGAGAAGATCCCGAGGGATTCAAGACCCCCTTGTGGGAAGGATCTATCTAGATCATCAAGACCCCATCTCCTTTGGATTTGGGATGAACTCTACCTTGTATCTTTCCCTTTGATTGTTCATGTACCTTGTGGATCCATGTGTTTGTTAGTCTAGTGGATGTGTGATTGGATTTGTTCGTGAGTGTTCCTCTTGTGATTTCTCCCCGTTCTTCCTCGTGTTCTTCGAGGAATCCTCCAATTCGTGAAAGATCGGCCATTAGGGTTCCACCCTACATCATCTTGGTATCATGAGCCACGTTGATCACGAATTTGGAGTCCTCTCCTTCGTTTTCTTGCCCAATTTCAAAAATCCCCACCAGAAAATAGCCTCACCAAATTTTTTGCATTTTGTTGGTTCTTGTGAGATTTTGTTGTGTTTGATCCACGATTTTGTTGTTTAGCAAGTGGATCTAGGCTTTCCCCACCTCCCCGCCATGAAATCCCTCCAAAGAAAATCTTTTCACATCAATTTTGACCCTCCAAAATCAAAAATTTCCGCCCAAATCGCGTCCCCGAGAGGAAATCCCGAGCAGTTTGACCTGCCCGGATCATCCGGATGTGCTCCCAGATCATGCGAACATCACCCGGATCAGTTGGACCCTCTTCTAGACGTCCGGCTAACCCACGCACCCAAAAATCAGTACCCGAGTTGACGAACCCGGATCATCCGGACTTACTCCCGGATGCCCGGGCAACCCCGAAACTGACGCAGCTGAAATATTGTTTCGGTCATAACTAATTCATCCGGAGTCCGACTTCGATGTTCTTTAGCTCGTTTCATAGCTATTGACATCCCCCATCCCACGAAAATACTACCACCATCATTTGACTCCATTAAAATTTTGACATTTTGGCATCTTTGCCTAGGCCCTCCACCATAACATCCGCAAAACCACCATAGCCTTCTGCAACGTAACCCATTTTGATCCCCATTGCATTTGTGGTTGTTTGAGTTGTGATTTGAGTCTCCTAAGGTGTTTAGGCTACTTAGGGACGGTTACTTCTTCATTAACCACTACCTCAACTTCCGCATTGCCAACTTCAACACCAGCACCGCTTTCCGCTACCACCATTTGACATTTGAGATTCTGAGTTGTGGTTTTCCCGTTTCCTATGGTGTTTCGGCTAATTAGGAACGGTTCGACATCGCCACTCATTTTCTCCACGGACTCCATCGACATTGTCCACTTCATCATCATCCATCCTTGCTTACAAACGAGAAACCACCGACGGTAACTCCAGCAACATCATTGTACATTTCCTTGCCATTGCATTGATAGCCCCGAGCCTATTGCGTATCTTTCCCACCGAGACTAGCGAGTTGAGAATTGTCGGGGCACGCTCATTGTGCACCGTAGTGATACGCTTACGCCGCATAGCTAGTTTTAGCGTGCAATCATCTTGCTATCATCATTGTGCCATTAAGTCTCTCCCGTGCATATCTTACATACTTGTCTCATATATTGGCTCGAGCATCAAGCATAGTAGAAAAAGCATACAAAAAAAAAGAAAAAAAAAAGGAAAAAGCTTTTAAACAAAAGAGGAGATAAAAAGAGCTTGTAAGCAATAGAAATAGCATTGAGCCATTTTGCATAGTATATCATCTTGGAGCATCCATACATAGCATACTTGGGATTGAAGACGGCACGGTTTCTCACATAGGTTGGTGGACAAGCGTATCTAACCCATTTGAGCAATCGAGCTATTGTCACTCTAGTATCCGTGCAACAGAGCTTTTTGCATGGCAACACATTTTGTGCTCATTCCTTGGTTGCACGGATCCCACTTATCTATCCGTGTGTGTGTTCCTTTGTGCCACCATAGCTATTGATCTATTTGCTTTACATTGCAATTTTGTGAATCTTTCTCAACATTATCGATTTAATTGACTTACACTTGCTTGAATTTTGTGCCACTTGTCCTAACCAAGCCACTCGATAAGCTTTACTTCGTAGGTGCGAGTGAACAAGTCCAGTACTAATTCCGCTATTCTGTCATTTCACGTTGAGTGATACGGGATACATCCTCAACTTTGGGAAAAGGTATATTGGTATTGTTTATCTCATTTCCTACTCACTTTTGCTCGAGTCTTGTGATGGATAGGCAAAGCACATCTACGTCGGTCTACAACAACAACGACGAGCTTGATTCTCTCGACGACGTCTATATTGGTGCTCTCAAGGCGCAACAAGAGCTCATGAAGGCCAAGGCTTCTCCACCCGAAGCACACATCGTGGCGACCAAGCTCCACGACAACGAGCATGAGGATAGTACCACCAAGATGTCCAACCCCGACGAGCTCCAAGATGACGCTCCCAAGTTCGACTTCACCGCCATCCCTCTGTGGCATTGACGATGCCGAGTCTACCACAACTCTTTTTTAAGACGGTGCGGCGACGACTACGACTACGGAGCCTCTCATGGAACATGCTTTGGAAGCCAGCAACATAGTGGCGAGCAAGGATGATGCTTCCATCTTCGGCCTTCATCCATGGCGACAGTGACAAGATGGTTGAGCACGGGATTTTCCCTTCAACCATGGCGGCCTATGATGATAAGTTGAGAGACTTGTGCCACCATATTGAGAGTGAGAGTGACTTCACCACTAGCCCCATATATGATGAGATGCCACAATTCCCATGTGAGGAGAGCCACAACCCCCACCACTTGGGTGAGATGAGTGACTCCACCATATGTGACTTTGAGTGCACCTATTTTGAGGGAGTGAGTGAGCCACCACATAGAGAGAGTGAGATAGTTGATAGGTCTTGTGAGGCCATTTGCACTTATAACGACTTAACCACTACCTCTATTGTGTCTTCTCATTTGGTGCTAGGTCCCATATACAATGACGCCCCGATCCTCGACGACTTCGTCCTTCCTTTGGACAAGACGATGGCCATGGTGGACTATGATGCACCTCCACATGGTTCCATCAAGATGAAGATGATGACCACGATTTGGTCTTTACCACTTCACCTACACCACATGAGTGGAATGAGAAAGGTAACATAGGTGAAGGTGATGCTCTTGTCCCACTAGTGGACATTCTCGACATTGATTGCTTGCATGATGTTGATCCACCTATTGCCATGCTTCATGCTAGTTCGACTTCCCCATGCCATGATTTACCCATTTATGATGAGTTTGATGATTGCCATGTGGAGTCTATTAGTTGAGATGCCATGTTGCATAGGATTTCTTGTGATAATTCTCTCGGTCACATCATGTTTGACAATCCGCTTGACGTGTCATATGCTATGCTTGAGATCAACCATATGTCATATTTGCAATCTCATCGTAGTAACTATGCATATGCCATCAAAATAAACCCAATTTGCACATATGGCATAGATGACAAGCCCATGGTTATTGACATTTGTTTCTCTTGCGATGATATTGGTATGCTCCCTTTGCATCATTTCAATCGTATGCCATGACATGACCACCTAGCTTCGGAAATGCATTGTTTGCCATGTTGTCAATTTTCTCCATGTTATGCTTCCGCTATTGCTCATGAGAACCCCATAGTTTCCTCATACATGTTAGGACATTTTGATCCATCCCATCCATTGCAGGATCTCAATAATTGTGTGCACCATATGCTCTCCATGAATAAAAATGCTATTGTTGTGCCATATACTTGCACGCTCTATTTGTGTCCACATTTTGTTATACATAACAACTATTCTTGCATGATGGATGACATGTTCCTATACCATGCCTCAAATTTCTTTGAGCATTGCTTATTTTGTGCTAACTCACACGTGCACATACACATCATGATGGATGATGTGTCATTCACCACGCACACACTTTTTTGGTTTGTGTCTCTTTTGTGTAGGTCATCACACATATTCATCAACCTTGCAATCCCATGAGTTGACGAAACGAGCTCTTGAGAGCAACGATGACTTGGGATCCCATGGATTGTTTTTCACACCGTTTCCATTGCGGAAGAACTTCGTGCATTTCTTCTATATGGCCTCACATGGTTATGGGTTATTGTCCATTACATATTGCCCATCTTCCATGTTCACTTTGCATGTATGCTCATTTCCATTTGGATGACATGCTTTGGCTACCCATGCTTTGCATCTCACATGATTCATGATTCTAGTGCTCGTATGTGTATTTGCAAGCTTGGTGGAGATATTGCTTGTTATTGCCATGTTTGCTTTGTACCCCATGCCTATGATGATACTTCGATATTGATTTGTGTCCGTGCTTGCTATATGTCATGTGCATTGCCTATGCCTACTATTTGCTCACATGACATGATTGTCATGATTTGCCCTAGTGTGTTGCATCTTCACTCCACTAGTTTGCACGACATGATTGATATGCTTGCTTTGTGTAGTGCATCACCCATGATTCATACTTGCTCAATTCATGCGGTTGATAGACTATTGTCATGCTTTGCACATGATTCATATTGCTTCTTGTCATATATCTCCATATGTTGCCTCTTTCATGCTAGATGATTTTTCATGTATTGAGTGCAACAATGCTATTAGTCTTGCTAATGAGATAGCCCCCATAGCTATCTACCATATATTTGGAGATTTTGACATATTTCTTGTGAAGCATGCTTGTCTTCTCTCTTTGCACTATATGCCTAGTGCCATGAACATTAAGATTGTTGCATCATATTATGCATGCACTTTTACTACTAATGGTTATGTGCAAGAGAAAAGAACCATCATGATGGATGATGTGTTTATCTACCATGCGCGTATGTTCTTTGCTTTGTTTTGTGCATGTGTAGGATACTTGGACTTCATGTCAATTTCTACTTCACATGAGTTAGACCATTCGAACTATTGAGAGCAAGCCTCATACATTCTACCACGACTTGCTTCTACACCGCATTTGCTTGTGCTTCGGCATTGTGAAGGACGCACAAGGACACGCTTTCAAGGTGACATCCTTCTTGAGCATGGATATTGTGGATCATACTACTTGTGTTGCTTGCACCATGAGACTTCTTGGTCATCTTGGACCACTTGATTGCGCACATGTTAGAGATCTTGCTACGACTTATCATTTTCACCTTTCCATGTCTCATGATATATATGCCTTGTGTGCTGCATCCGACTTGTGGATTACTTGCTCCTATCATATGTTCACATATGCCATGCCCCATTGATTATCACATGCTAGACTTGATTGCCTCACACATGATGAACACTTTCTCTTTCCATTGCGTTGAGTGCCACACTATCTTCACTACAGCATATGCACATTATGCTTGGATTGTCTTGCCCCATGTGTTTGGACACTTCATTTTCTTTGGTGTTGTGAATGATTCACATGCATACCATAGACCATTTGTTGAGCGTTTTATGCATGCTTGCTATGAACTTGAGGTAGATGCTTATTCTCTTGTCGCACATATTTGCATCGCTACCTCAGTTTACATGCTTGTTTCCATGATGACCTTGATTTTGCTCACATTATGTGCTTATATGCCATGACACAATCCTATGTCACACCATATGCTATGCTTGATGACGACACTTGTTCGGTGAATCACCACTTGAATGCTTGGTTTTGCACTAACGCTAACCACATTTGTTTTTCCAAGTGTTTGTCGTCCTTGCTCCTTTTGAAGGAATCCCAAGACGGTGCGACATTGGAGAGTGCCTATTTCGAGCTTCAAGATGACGTCCACTTGGTGATCGTCCACTTCTACACGGCAACGTCATCTCTTTCCCATGGTGATTTGGTTTTTGATCCGAGGTCGGATCTTTCCCAAGGGGAAGGGAATGATGTGGAGCATCCTACGGACATCACCATGTCAAGTTTCCGTTTGGCAAGTGACACGTGCGACCTCTACTTCACATACATAAAGGTGAATCATCTCCTTTACATGTGTTCACTTGACCCCTTCGAGGATGGTATACTACTTGACACTCCTCTCGTGTGCATGCATAGGTATTACCGAAGCTTCACCATTAATGAGAAGGAGTGCAAGCGCATGTGTACGACTACACCATCCGCGAGGGAAGCATGGAAGAGAAGACAGAAGAAGACCGAAGAACAGACAAGTCTGCACTTGCCCGGATCATCTGGATCCCCTCCCGGACGATCTGGCCGACGCCTGGATGATCCGGCCCATGGCCCGGACGATCCGGCTACGCGCCTGAAGATAACAGCACGAGCCCGGACGTAGCCGGATCATCCGGACCCCGACGCCCGAATCATCCAGACCACCTCTCGGATCATCCGGACCATGCCTGCGTGCGTGACTTGGGCCGAGGCCCATGTACCCATTTCGCCCCCTCACTTACCCCTTCGTGACTTAGACTATAAATAGACCTCCTCCACCTCCTTTCTAGGGTTAGCAATATGATAGGTCATCTTAGTTGAGCTCCCATGTACCCATTTCGCCCCCTCACTTACCCCTTCGTGACTTAGACTATAAATAGACCTCCTCCACCTCCTTTCTAGGGTTAGCAATATGATAGCTCATCTTAGTTGAGCTTTGCTCCTTACCTTCTCTTCTTGAGAGAGAGAGAGAGAGAGACCACTCCCATGGAGTTCAAGACCTCCATGTGAGCATGTGAGAAGATCCCGAGGGATTCAAGACCCCCTTGTGGGAAGGATCTATCTAGATCATCAAGACCCCATCTCCTTTGGATTTGGGATGAACTCTACCTTGTATCTTTCCCTTTGATTGTTCATGTACCTTGTGGATCCATGTGTTTGTTAGTCTAGTGGATGTGTGATTGGATTTGTTCGTGAGTGTTCCTCTTGTGATTTCTCCCCGTTCTTCCTCGTGTTCTTCGAGGAATCCTCCAATTCGTGAAAGATCGGCCATTAGGGTTCCACCCTACATCAACATACTTACGCTAAAATTTTGAGGATTTACACTTCACCCATGAAGTACATCTAGCTCTGTTCTTTAAGATGCTAATTGTCATACTTGGGCATGTCCTTTTATTACCACAAGTCAGCATTTTCCACCTTGAGGATAAATTCAACATTTTCTTGAAAACTGAGGCTAGCAGTGGCAAATAAACCGTTTCATCCCTTTCAATGGTACGATGTAATTGCAAGTGTAAATTTATTGTTGCACTTGCGCACATTTGCAGTTGTGGATATACAATATCCTACTATGTAACTAACCAGAGATGGAATACAAGTGGTACTTAGTAGCGAATCATTTCAAATATTCAACATGTGATATGTCATAGCAACACATTGAGATGCCAATGACAATAGAATTTCAGACAGGGCAACATCACAATTGCGAGAACAACAAAAGAGAAGTGTACCTTGAAGAAATATTCTTGATCGCCCAAATTTGATGCGGAGAGAGATAACTATTTCAACATGTCACATAGAGCAAAAGTTAAATAATACAGCAAAAGTTAACAGGTCCGATCAATTCAGAAATTGAAATTCTGCTGCTACAATTGATGGATTAAGCAATAAACCAAAACAACACATAAAAACAGACATGTTTCTCCACCCCCCACAAAACACACTTAAGAACGTTCGGGATTCAATACCAAATACCATGACATGACTAAAACAAATGTATCTACTGCTTTGCCCCATGGCTAAAAGTATCCCAATCTGGAGCCCACGAACAAGGTAGGGACCCACTTATCAGTTTATCACTGGCCTTAGGTACACCATGCAGTATATTATAGACAACCCTACATAACACAATAGCAACATTCAGTGTAGGTTTAAACTGGTGAAGCCTTCGATTAGAACATCAGAAAATTGCAGAGTGCAAGTACAAGTCTGTCGTAAATCATATTCATCGCATTTACCCTAGCATATTCAGTGTAGGCTTGTAGATTGCATAACGCAAATGGTATAACATCTTTTTTTTTTGCAGAAATCCCCCGCCCAAGAACAAAAATGCGAACACGGCACCAAAAAAGGGCGCTAGTGGAGTAGGATTAACTGACTTATGCCAAATGGGAATTCCGATCCCGCCAAGCACAAACCACTTCAGCCCACACCATACACAGGCAAGAGCACCACCGAACGAGGTCGAACCAAGAGATGTAGCAGACTAGCAGTGCCTAGACCCCGTACCTCGATCTGCGTGGACGCGCCGGCGCCGCGGGAGCGGAGGAAGCGATCAGCCACGGCGGAAGCGGCATCGGCGGAGGAGGCGGCGGGGCCAACGGAGTGGCGGCCGGCGCCCATCTCGTCAGAGCAGCAGTTCCCCATGGCGTCCTTCTCCTCTCCCGCTTCGCCGGCGAGGCGAGATCTATCCGTGTATCGATCTCGGCGGGGAGAGAAAGGGGCGCGTGGTAATGGGATGGTAGCAGCAGTACCAACTACAGCAAGTGGAGTCGTGGAGACGACGCGGAGACTTGGACAACGGACGGCTAATGGCAACTTCAACGCGGATCGCCTAGTTGACCTCTCAAACGTTGTCCGGACAGTTTCAGTCATTCAAGGCGGCTTATCAGTAAATGTTTTTGGACGTGACTAACGTCCGACTAGATTGGAAATGAATCCTATCCCAACTCCCTTCCGTGAAACAAGCATGCATGCATTTTTTTTTCAGAAAATATTCTTGTAATATATTCATATTCTTGTAATATATTCAAATCACAAACTAATACAAAGTCTTTAACCCATACAAGCACACCCTAAGAGCATCTCCAGCCGCGCCCCCAACAGGCCCCCAGGCGACTTATCGCGCCGGCATAAAAAAAACACCCTAGTCGCGCCCCCAGGACGCTCAAATCCGCCGGCTCGGCCCGTTTTTGGGCCCCGCGATCGCAGGCCGAACTCGGTGCACTGGGGGGGCGGCTCCGGCGCAAGGGAAAAGCACGCCTGGCCCACACCGTCAGGTGAAAAGTCAAGTCTGCCGTCCATATTCGCCTCCCACACCCCGCGAGCTTGGCCGCCACCCGACTGATCCCGGCGCCGCCCACCGCACACCATCGCTAGATAGGCCATTCCCCGCCGGGAAAATAGTAGAGGTTTCGCCGACGCAGCCTCTCCACCACCGTCTGGGCGATTTTTCCGGCGTTCCAGCCGCGGAGGGGCAGTGTCCCGGCGGGTGCGCGCCCACCGCGCCCGCAAGGTGTTTGGCGATTTGCCTGCCTCGGCAATGGACTCAGACGACGAGGAGGCGCTCGCCGCGCTGCTGGAGGAGGAAGCCGATGCCGACGTTCAAGAAGAGGAACATCTCATGGTCCTCGCCGCCCTCGCCGGCCTGCAGGCGAGCAATGAAAAGCCGCGGCGAGGTGGCTCGGTGCCAGGGCGAATGAAAGCAAAGAACCGGCATCGTCTCGAAGGCTACTTCATGCTCTACTCCGACTACTTCGTCGACGCTCCACTGACGGCGACAAAGTGTTTCGGCGCCGTTATCGGATGAGCCAAAAGCTTTTCTTCGGGATTGTGAATTCCATCCGGGAGTTCGAGAGCTACTTCAGGTGCAAGAAGGATTGCATCAGCAAACTTGGATTCACCTCAATCCAGAAGTGCACGATAGCGATGAGGATGCTTGCATACGGAGCTCCCGGTGATTCACTCGACGACTATGGGCGCATGGTCGAGTCCACGACCATTGAGTGTTTCTACAAGTTCTGCAGGGCAGTGGTGGCAGTGTTTGGACCGCAATACTTGTGAACACCCAATGCGGAAGACACTGCTCGGATCCTAGCACAGAATGCATCAAGAGGATTTCCTGGAATGCTTGGAAGCATCGACTGCATGCATTGGAAATGGAAGAACTGCCCATTTGCTTGCCAGGGGATGTATAAAGGCGCCAAAGGCAGTTGCATTGTGGTGCTTGAGGCGGTGGCCACACAGGACCTCTAGATTTGGCACTCCTTCTTTGGTATGCCAGGAACTCACAATGACATCAACGTGATACAGTGCTCCCCTGTCTTTGCCAAGCTTGTTGAAGGTCATTCTCCTCCGGTGAACTTCGAGGTCAATGGGCGGCACTACAACAAGGGGTACTACCTAGCTGATGGCATCTATCCAAGATGGTCTACATTTGTGAAGAATATCTCAAACGCTGTGTCAGGAGGCAAGAAGTCCCACTTTGCCAAGGTTCAGGAGGCTTGCAGGAAGGATGTCGAGCGGGTATTTGGTGTGGTCCAATCTCGATTTGTTGTTGTCCGGTACCCTGCTCAGACCTGGTCGAAAGATCAAATGTGGGAGATCATGACTTGCTGTGTCATCTTGCACAACATGATCATCGAGAGCGAGCAGGAAGAGCCAGTGTTTGACACTGAACCATACTACAGGCAGGGTCCTCTAGCCGAAGTTGATCACTAGCTACCGGCAACCTGGACTGCCTACCTCAATATGCGTGAGGAGATCCGAGACCCACAGGTGCATCATCAACTGCAGTAGGATCTGGTGGAGCACCTATGGAGGATCAAGGGCGACGCCTAGCTCGACGTGTGATGAAATATGAGTTTTTATTTGTTGAACTATATAATTTGTATTGAACTATTTGTTGTTGCACTATTTTGTTGAACTATTTGATTTTCTGTGATGAACTATGTGATAAAAAAATATTTATGTTAGAATTCAATGCCGAACCACGACGAGCCACGCCGAATATGGGCCGATTCTCGCCGATATCGGGCCATTTTTCGTCGAAAGTGGGCCGAAAACTGGGCGATATCGGCGCCTGGGGGCGACGGCTGGATGCCCAACCACCCCCAGAGCTGATTCGACCCCCGGCTCGCCCCCAGGCGGCGATTTTTATGCCTCCTGGGGGACAACGGCTGGAGATGCTCTAACACACATAATAAACCCAAAAAACGCAAAGCACCCTGACACAATCAACAAAACAAGAAAATCTCTGAAGCTCTGTGTCATCATCCCCAAACCTTGCGAGAAGACTTGTGACACCCAAAATTTTATTTGGATTTTTCAAAAAAATTATTTGACTTGAGGGAGGTGATTTAAATTTTTCCTTCAAAAGAACCCTTCCTCTCAAGATATTTTTCTTATCGGCAAGAGTTTTTATTTGGATTCACCCAAGACATGATTTTGGTCTTGGAGGTTCTTCCCTTTTATTTGGACTCAAACCAAAATACTTCTCTCTTGGAAAAATGTCTTTTGACAATTCCTTTGAAAAGCCCTATAGCTTTTGGAATGATCTTTTTCCACTTTCAACAAATCTCTCTTGCCATGACCTATGTGCAAATCCTCTTCCACAAACCTTTCCCTACCTTTGGATCATGATGTACCTCAACTACAGCAAGTTGAACCTCCCCATATATTTATTTTCCATTTATAGCTTATCAAAAACAATTTATGCCTTCTATCTTGATCCTTGGAGGTCTTCAAAGGAACTACTCTTTCTGCTTTGATTTTTGCCCCCAAACCATTTTCCCTTCCTAGTCCTTTGAACCCTCAACCAGGATCCATGAAGATCCACTGGTCTCCAGTTCAAATTTTTCAAACTATACTTGCTGCAAGTTTGGACCAGATTTGCCAAATTTGATGAAATTCATTCAAATCCTTCTCCAAAAATTCTGAGAAAAATCAGGCAGCCTCTGGGTGCATTGAGAGGTCACCTCACCAAGTCCTAGCTCCAGGAAAATTTTTCTTTACACCAAATCATTTCATCGAACACCTTCAGAGCACTGTCAATGTCATGTTCAGTCAAATTTAGTTAACAGTGTCTGAACCACTGTCGTTTCTTCAGTGTCCGTTGCCAATCTCGCCAGTGCCTCGGCGTCGCCGTGTTTCCTGTCCCCTCCCCCTTGTCCTCTGCACCGCACGAGCGCCTGGATGCTTGCGGGCGTCGGCGACGAGCAGGAGGAGGTGCGCCGCCCCGTGACCGACGCCAGCGGCGGCTTTGCGGCCGCCAGAGAGAGGCGCAGCGCAGACGGCGCCGTCCAGCGCCGCCCAAGCCACCGGAGGCCGCCGCGTGGTCTTCCACTCCCCCGTGCGCGCTGCCACCCTCGTCGTGAACCGCTAGGCGCGGAGCGCGCTCTCTGCCGCCGCCGTGCCAGTACGGCGACCCCCGACGAAGACCGACGCCATTACGCCATGCCCGACCGAGTTTAGCAGTGGAACGGGACCGGTAACTCTCACTAGTGCTGCCTGGCCACCTAAACCCTCTGCCAAGCCACTGCCTCGCCGTAATCGCTCGCCGGAGATTCTCCGTTCACGGCCACCCCCTCGAGCCGCCTATAAATAGAGGCCCCGAGCTCCAGCTAGCACCCACACCACCTCTGCACTCCACCAAGACCCCGCCTAGCCACTGGAAGAGCCCCGAGGGAGTCTCCTTCCTCAACTCCGGCCGCCACGACCCGCCACGGGATCCAGCTCGATTCGCCCCCGTGCGTGCACCTCTGCCTCCCATCTCTTGCCAGTAGCTCTCTAGTGCATCCCTCCTTCTGACCCACGCTTCAATTCAAAGTTTGCAGCACACCACCGGAGTTCCCCACCATCGCCCGAGCCGTCGTCCGCCGGAGAAAGTGTCGCCGTCGACGTGGTGCTCTCTGACGCCCAAGTCCACCACCCACCGACGCGGAAGGACACGCTGATACTCTTGGTACACTTTGATCTCCCTGACTCGCCGTGGTTCGACGCCAGCGACCACCGCAGCCTTCGGGCGCCGGCGAGGTTTTTCAAACCTGACATGTGGACCCCCCACGTCAGCCTCTCTTCTTCCCCCCAAAGCGTTTTCTGTTGGCGCCTTCGGGCAGAGTACGTTTTCTCTGTGGGCTGGCGCGTTTCTATTCGAACCATTTTCTGTTTTCTCAGTTAAGCCCCTGGAACTTTTCTGTTTCATTACAGATGAGTCCCTGGACAGAAACCCTTATAACTTTTTAATAAAAAGTGATTTTTGAGTGATTCTTTTTCTGACAGTCTTATAATTTTGTCTAGTTTTTTATGGGATTTATTTGAAAAAAAATTGGAACAGCTTTTCTGCACACGTTGGTTTTCACGTTAGTATGCTTTTTTCGCTATGCCGTAGGTCCGGGAGAGGTGACGGAGCCGCGAACTTCGCCGAGCTAGACTCCGACTTCTCCGAACCAGGCAAGCATGTTTGAACCTTTGATATGATAGGTGTTTTGCATGTTTGCGTGAAAGGTTGTGCATGGCATGTGAGTATTGATGAGTATCTCGTTGCATGTGAGGCAACTACCCGTGTGTTCCAAAGTTACTGTGATCTCTGATGAGAGATGGCCTAGTCATGTGGTGACATGAAGGGCAGTAAGGTGGTACTGTTGTAGCATGCCAGCCTTACGTCATCCGATTAATTCCGACGTTAACGTGGACGGAGTCACGTTATCGTTCTTCCCCCTTCCGTGCTACCACATGTTTTCTGCCAGAATGCGGTTTAGTAAGTTGGTAACCTCTTTCCGTGTACACACCAAACAGAGGGGCCGGGATGATGGTTCCATGGCCCTGGATTAAAGCCAGTCATCCGGTCAGGGGGCATGGGTGTTTCCGGTTGGGACCGAGAGGGGGGCACCCCTTAGAGCGCGCGTATAGAAATTTGATCCCATGCTACGCGAGGTTGTAGCCTCCCCGTCTCAAGGTTTTTCTTGAACGTTGCCGAGGGTGATTCCTGGCTTCGGAATGTTGAATGGGTGTGTACTGGTTAGACGTGTTTCTTCCAAAACACCGTAAACGGAACTAGTCCCCGTGACTACTGAAATCCGTTGGCTGTGGTTAAAGTACAAACTCTGCAGAGTCAAATCCTTCCGAGTCATCGTATCCATGGTCAAGTAATGTGATCAGCGTATCCATGTCTATGTCATAACCTCGTGGTATATTTTTCTTTCCGGTAAGCGAGCGTGAGTAGTAAACTTGGCTGAACGTTATTCCTGTGGATGAACTAACCCTGCTGTTTATCTCATGCCTGATTATTCTCTTGATATGATTTAAAAATTCATGAGCTACTAAGTTATGAATATAAGCCCTTTATGTGATGTCGCTCAGACGTCCGACTGTGGCATGTTTGTCTTTACTTTCAATGTAAGCCCTTTATGTGATGTCGCTCAGACGTCCGACTGTGGCATGTTTGTCTTTTACTTTCAATATAAGCCCTTTATGTGATGTCGCTCAGACGTCCGACTGTGGCACGCACTGCCTTTTATTTTCCATTATAAGCCCTTTATGTGGTGTCGCCTTGACGCCCGACTGCGGCATTGTTATTCTTGCATTTTCCTCTCGAGGAGTCATTCAGACCCTCGTTTGGCACCCAGTATATTATTTTGGGATTTCGGGAGGACTACCGCCCGACTTCTCTTTTATTTTCCGTGCAGTATTATCTCTATGTCTGAGTGCACTTGTTAACCTGTTCATATGCATCATGTCTACATTTGTTATATCTTATGTCCGAACTGTCTTGCGAGTACTTTCATAGTACTCACCTGGCTTGTTGATTTGGCCAGATGTTGACGAAGGCGATCTCATGGATGAAGAGTTTGATAGTGAGTCCGACGCCTAGAGGAATCCCAGTCAGTCCCGTGCGATCCTGGATATTGGTCACTTGTATTATATACGCTTCTGCCACCCGCAATAAATCTCCTCGAGCTTCACTCCGACGCTCGAAGAGCTGTAGTTTTCAGGAGTCATATCACCCACCTCGCTGTGATATATCCACCACCGTTGTCATCGTGAGTTAGTAGTTATGCCACCCTATCCGCCGTTATGTTTTATCGGCGTGCATGTAATAAATTGTTGAGCAGTCTCCGCTCAACTTTGTATTATATTCAGTACTCCTGGTATTTTTCTTCTGTGACCAAGATATTGTCTACCAGTGAGAAGGAATTCTTCTTTACTGATCCGTAAAAGGGATTGGTCTCTCAATAAATATTTTATTGAAAAACCGGTCGTGACAAGACTTCTGCAACACAAGAATCGGCAACCAGATCCAAGCAAACCATTATCTTCTACCACGACATAATCACCACCACACTGCTCCCATTTTTCTTTGCTCCAGCGCCGAAAAGACATGGACACACATATGTATCCGACACACCTGCACTAGTTTTCGCCATTTGTGGCTTTGAGTACCGCTACATGTGTCCCTTCCAAATGGAAGATGTCAGAATCGGGGCCCCGCAGACCCAAAAAAAGGTTCGAACTCTGGGGTGTGCACGAAGAACTCCGCTAAGCTATACTTCCTACTAACTACCCCATGACGATACTCCGTCATGCTCGAGCGAGAAGGGGGAGGAATGGAACACGGAGGTTTACCCAGGTTCGGGCCACCTTGCGGTGTAAAACCCTACTCCTGCTTTGTGGTGGATTGCCTCATGATACGTCTCCATCGTATCTACTTTTCCAAACTCTTTTGCCCTTATTTTGGACTCTAATTTGACTGATTTGAATGGAACTAACCCGGACTAACGCTGTTTTCAGCAGAATTGCCATGGTGTTATTTTTGTGTAGAAATAAAAGTTCTCGGAATGACCTGAAACTTCACGGAGAATACTTTTGGAATAAATAAAAAATATTGGCCAAAGAATCAACCGAAGGGGGCCCACACCCTGTCCACAAGGGTGGGGGCGCACCCTACCCCCTGGGCGCGCCCCCTGTCTTGTGGGTCCCACGAAGCTCCACCGACCTCAACTCCAACTCCATATATTCACGTTCGGGGAGAAAAAAATCAGAGAGAATGATTCATCACGTTTTACGATACGGAGCCACCGCCACCTCCTGTTCTTCCTAGGGAGGGCAGATCTGGAGTCCGTTTTGGGCTCCGGAGAGGGGAAATCGTCGCCATCGTCATCATCAACCATCCTCCATGACCAATTTCATGATGCTCACCGCCGTGCGTGAGTAATCCCATCACAGGCTTGCTGGACGGTGATGGGTTGGATGAGATTTACCATGTAATCGAGATAGTTTTGTTAGGGTTTGATCCCTAGTATCCACGATGTTCTAAGATTAATGCTGCTATGACTTTGCTATGCTTAATGCTTGTCACTAGGGCCCGAGTGCCATGATTTCAGATCTGAACCTATTATGTTTTCATGAATATATTTGTGTTCTTGATCCTATATTGCAAGTTATAGTCACCTACTACGTGTTATGATCTGGCAACCCCGGAGTGACAATAGTCGGGACACTTCCCGGTGGTGACCGTAGTTTGAGGAGTTCATGTATTCACTAAGGGCTAATGCTTTGGTCCGGTTCTCTATTAAAAGGAGGCCTTAATATCCCTTAGTTTCCAATAAGACCCCACTGCCATGGGAGGGTAGGACAAAAGATGTCATGCAAGTTCTTTTCCATAAGCATGTATGACTATATTCGGAATACATGCCTATATTATATTGATGAATTGGAGCTAGTTCTGCGTCGCCCTATGTTATAACTGTTGCATGATGCATGCCATCCGACATAATTATCCGTCATTGATCCATTGCCTACGAGCTCGTTTCATATTGATCTTTCCTATGTTACTTTTCAGTTGCAACTGTTACAATTGTTACAAAACTGCTACTGTTAATTTTGCCACCGTTGTCGTTACTTCCATATTACTTTGCTACTAAATAATTTGCTGCAGATATTAAGTCTTTCAGGTGTGGTTGAATTGACAACTCAGTTGCTAATACTTGAGAATATTCTTTGGCTCCCCTTGTGTCGAATCAATAAATTTGGGTTGAATACTCTACCCTCGAAAACTGTTGCGATCCCCTATACTTGTGGGTTATCAAGACCTTTTTCCGGCGCTGTTGCCGGGGAGCATAGCTCTATTCTCGGAGTCACTTGGGATTTATATTTGTTGATCACTATGAGGAATTTGAAAGATCAAAGAACCTAGATTTTTCCCTCAACTACAAGGGGAGGTAAGGAACTGCCATCTAGCTCTGCACTTGATTCACCTTCTGTTTTGAGTAAACTTGCGACACCTACACCTGCTATTGATTACGATATGTTGCATGTTATTGATGATGCTACTTCTGCTATGCATGATGCTTATGATGATACTACTTCTCTGTTTAATAATACTGTGCCACTAGGTGAATTTCTTGATGAACAACTAGCTAGGGTTAGAGAGAATGAAATTACTGAAACTGAAGATTATGATTCTCCCCCTAGATATGAATTGCATGTTGTACCTAAGGGTTATATTATGGATGAAGAAACTGCTAGAGACTTTTTTGCTTGCAATGATAGAGATTATCTTAAGAAACTGTTAGCTAAGCTGAAAGAAAAATCTTTGAATGCTAGAATGCAATATGATCCTAAGTTTGCTACTTCACCTATCTTTGTTATTGATAAGGATTATGAATTCTCTGTCGATCCTGAGTTAATTACTTTGGTTGAATCTGATCCTTTCTATGGTTATGAATCTAAAACTGTTGTGGCACATCTTACTAAATTGAATGATATAGCCACCCTATTTTCTCATGGGGAAAAATTCGCTATTACTATATTCTTAAATTGTCTCCTTTTTCATTAAAGGGTGATGCTAAGTTATGGTTTAATTCTCTTGCTCCTGGTTGTGTGCGTAGTCCCCAGGATATGATTTACTACTTCTCTGAAAAATATTTCCCTGCTCATAAGAAACAAGCTGCTTTAAAGGAAATATTTAACTTTGTGCAAATTGAAGAAGAGAGTGTCCCACAAGCTTGGGGGAGGCTTCTCCCATTACTTAATGCTTTGTCTGATCATCCTCTCAAGAAAAATGAAATAGCTGTAATCTTTTATAATGGACTAACCGATGCTTCCAGAGACCACCTGGATAGTTGTGTTGGTTGTGTTTTCAGGGAAAGAATTGTTGAGCAAGTTGAATTGCTATTGAATAATATGTTGAGTAATGATAATGATTGGACACTTCCTGAACCAACTCCTAAGCCAACTCCGAAGAAAAGAGGTATTCTATTTCTCAGTCCTGAAGATATGCAAGAGGCAAATAATCTATGAAAGAAAAAGGTATTAAAGCTGAAGATGTTAAGAATTTACCGCCTATTGAAGAAATACATGGTCTTGATAACCCGACACAGGTAGTAGAGGTAAACTCTCTTTATAGATTTGATGAAGGTGATATTCCTCATAATAAGTCTGCTAGTCAATGCTTGGATGACTAGAGGTGGTAAAATGACCCAGGAACCTTTGTATCCTGAGGGCCATCCTAAGAGAGTTAAGCAAGATTCTCAGAGAACTAATACTGATGCACCTAGTCCTAGTAATAAAAAGATAAAGAAAACTGATAGGACTTTGCATGCTTCTAGTGAACCTGTTATAGAAACACCTGAGAATCCCAATGATATTTCTATTTCTGATGCTGAAACACAATCTGGTAATGAACATGAACCTACTAATGATGTTAATGATGATGTTCATGTTGATGCTCGACCTAGTAATGATAACGATGTTGAGATAGAACCTGTTGTTGACCTTGATAACCCACAATCAAAGAATCAACGTTATGAGAAGAGAGACTTCATTGCTAGGAATCATGGTAAAGAAAGAGAACCATGGGTTCAGAAACCCATGCCCTTTCCTCCTAAACCATCCAAGAAAAAGGATGATGAGGATTTTGAGCGCTTTGCTGAAATGATTAGACCTATCTTTTTGCGTATGCGTTTTACTGATATGCTGAAAATGTCTCCTTATGCTAAGTATATGAAAGATATTGTTACTAATAAAAGAAAGATACCGGAAGCTGAAAATTCCACCATGCTTGCTAATTATACTTTTAAGGGTGGAATACCAAAGAAACTTGGAGATCCAGGAGTACCAACTATACCATGCTCCATTAAAAGAAACTATGTTAAAACTGCTTTATGTGATCTTGGAGCCGGTGTTAGTGTTATGCCTTTATATTTGTATCATAGACTTGAATTGAGTAAGTTGACACCTACTGAAATTTCTTTGCAAATGGCTGATAAATCAACTGCTATACCCAACGGTATTTGTGAGGATGTGCCTGCTGTGGTTGCAAACATTACTATCTTAACGGACTTTGTTATTCTTGATATTCCCGAGGACGATAGTATGTTGATCATCCTTGGTAGACCCTTTTTGAATACTGCATGGGCTGTTATTGCTTGCAATAAAGGCAATGTCACTTTTCATGTTAATGGTAATGAGCATACGATACACTTTCCGAAGAAACAACCTCAAGTTCATAGTATCAATTCTATTGGAAAATTTTGAACTATTACTATTGGAGGTTTTGGATTCCCTCTTCCTACTGTCAAAAAGAAATATGATATTCTTATTGTTGGGGACGTGCATATCCCCATTGAGGTAACCTAGTGTTATTCGAAAATTCTCTGGTTTCATGTCATTCGGAAGAAGTTTTTTAACAAGACTTGATCAACCTTGTTAATGGATTCCTTTTGATGGGCATGAGATGGATGAATTTAGAAAGCACAACTTTATGTACCTATCTTTTACTTTCTGTTTATTTAGAATAAATAAAGCAAAAATAGTATTTTCTGTCTGTTTTCTGAATTATCCGTGAAATAGAGAAATGCCCCAAAAATAGAAGTTCTCCAAATGTCGTGAAAATTTAGTATGATTTTTTATAGAATATTTTAGAATTTCTGGCACTGAACATGCACCAGGGGGATGCAACAGTGGACCACAAGGGTGGAGGGCACTCCCTACCCCCCTGGGCGCGCCCCCTGTCTTGTGGGTCCCACGTGGGTCCCCTCCACTTATTCCAGTACCCATCCACTTCGTCTTCCTCCAGAAAAAAATCATACAGTAGCTCAAACCCATGTTCTTGCTCATCTTGCTGCCATTTTTGATCTCCTTGTGCAAAGCTCCATTTGCAAAAAAATGTTTTAGGGAATTGTTCCTCGGTATGTGACTCCTCCATTGGTCCAATTAGTTTTTGTTCTAGTGCTTTATTTATTGCAAATTTTTGTTGTTGTAGTGACCTTGTCTTGAGCTTGCATGTCAAATTTATATGGTCCAAAGTAGTTTTGATGCATGGTATAGCCTCTAGACACTTGTAGGAGTAGTTGTTATCAATTTTGTTGAGTTTGGTTCACTTTTATTTTGAGTCACTAAAAATTTCAGATATTTTTCAGAGGAAGAAAAATGTCTAGGAAAATGTACCAAGGTGGTTCTTCAAGGAAGCAAGCACTGAGGCTCGCGATACATGAGCCAGACCTTGAACCACCAAGGGAAGCTCAAGTGCGGCCTTGTGAATGGCCGTCGGATGAATTCATGGTTCATGCAGGTTTCAAGGATGAGTTTGATGCATACGTACAAAATGCGAGCCTTGAGGACTTCGTGTCAGAAAAGTGCCGACAATACTATTACCTCACCGATTCCTTTGTGCGGAGGTTTGAATTTTCATCTAAGCGCAATACCCATACTATTTTATTTGATCTTTATGATGAATCATATACCATGGACCTTGAGGATTTTAATACTGCTTGCAAAATCCCACAATGGGGCCTTCTTAGTGAGCCTCACAAAGCTGAATACAATGATTTCCTTGCTAGCATCATTGTGGGAGAAACTAGAAATATCACACAAGCTACCATAGGGAGCATTCACTTTCCTGCCATACATTATTTTGCTCTCTTTATAGGTAGATGCATTAATGGTAAGCATGAGCATTGCCACCTTTGCGTTCTAGATCTTAGTGTCCTCAAGTGTGCGGTGTTAGGTGATAAGCGTTATAACTTGGGGGATATTATTGCGACGAGGTTACATCTTAATGCTAAAGATGGAGATTTATTTGGTGGGATTTATGCAACTCGTTTAGCTAATTATCTTGGTGTATAGGGAATGACATTGAGTTGCCACCTGCTTTTCTAGATTATAATGCTATGGTACACTACCAGTTTCTTGAGAGGAACGGACAGTCCCTCCAGTACCGACTAATCTTTGATAGACGGCGTGCTGTCCATATTACCCTTCCTGCTCCTGCCTTCTTTAACTTCTAGTTGAATGGGAGATATTTTATAACTAGAGAGGAGGAGAACGAGTATGAGAGAGCAGCGGAGGCCGCTCGCCTCCAAGAAGCAGCTCGCCAAGCGGTAGCTGCCGCAGCACAGTACAACCCCAACTATGATTTCGGATACAATCCGGGCAAGTCGTGGCCCTAGACCAACTTAGGCTAAAAGCCTAAGCTTGGGGGGGGGTACGTATTTCTCACCGACATTACATTCATGTTCACACACTCATTTCAGTTGTCGGTGTTCATACTTTTTCATTGTATTATCCATGCTAGTTTATTTCTTTTTCCAGCTTTCTTCTTGTGTGTTTGTAAAACTTTGAGAAAAAACAAAGAAAATAGTTGTAGTTTCCTTTCCATGCTTAGTTGTAGTATTAAAGAAAACCCAAAAAGATTTCTCGTTCTTCTTTTGCTTGTTGGGAGCTTTCCCGTGTAGTTTTTCTCGTTCTTGTTTTACTTTCTTCAGAAAAACAAAAACTCCAAAAACATTTCAGTGTGTTTCTTTGAAATTCTTTTCTTTTCTTTGGGGGTCGAGAGGAGAAGACCACGATGAAAATGTTGAGTGGCTCTCATATGCATTATTGTTGATCTAACAAAGAGCCCATATTACCTTGTCTTATCCTTTGAATAAATGTTTGCAGATTCCAGCTCAGTCCAATGCACATGCACTATTATTATTATCCTCCACACCGTTCGGTCATGCAAGTGAAAGGTAATAATAACGAAATATGATGAAATGATTGAGATGAGGAGAAGCTGGTATGAACTCGACCTATCTTGTTTTTGTAAATATGATTAGTTCATCGTTCCTGATTCAGCCTATTATGAATGAAACATGTTTGCAATGACAATTAGAGATTATAGTTACTCATGCCATGCTTAATTAGCTAGGAGTTTATAATTGTTTACCTTGCGTGCCAACAGGCTTTTAAAATGGTTGTGATGTAGTATGATAGGATGGTATCCTCCTTTGAATGATTCGAGTGGCTCGACTTGGCACATGTTCACACATGTAGTTGAAACAAAATCAACATAACATCCACGATATTTATGTTCATGGTGATTTATATCCTACTCATGCTTGCACTCAATGTTGGTTAATCTCAATGCATGTTTATGACTGTTGTCGCTCTCTAGTTGGTCGCTCCCCAGTCTTTTTCTAGCCTTCACTTGTACTAAGCGGGAATACTGCTTGTGC
The DNA here is from genome assembly GCF_002575655.3 of Aegilops tauschii subsp. strangulata. Classification (NCBI taxonomy): domain Eukaryota; kingdom Viridiplantae; phylum Streptophyta; class Magnoliopsida; order Poales; family Poaceae; genus Aegilops; species Aegilops tauschii. Next base: position 199,505,675 of record NC_053040.3, read on the forward strand.
ATCCACCTCCATAAACCCAAAGTTGTTCCATATGAGTCCACCATACCTACCTATATGCGATATTTACTTGCCGTTCCAAGTAAATTTGCATGTGCCAAACTCTAAACCTTCAAATGATAATCTATTTTGTATGCCCGAATCTCTCATGTAGCGATTGGGGGCTGTCAGTATCTTCAATGCTAGGTGGGTTATTCTCACGATGAGTGGACTCTGCTCATCATTCACGAGAGAATGGCTGATAACTGGGATGCCCAGTCCCATGCTCAAATCAAATCAAAATATAAATTGTAAACAAAACTCCCCCAGGGCTGTTGTTAGTTGGACGGTACCCATTGTTTCGGACCACCGTGGAATGTGCTTGTTGGTGGTGGGGGGGGGTATAAACTTCACCATTCTGTTTGGGAACCGACTATAATGTATCTATTATGGAAGATATCGAGATCTCTTGGTTGTTATGTTGACAATGAAAGCATACCGCTCAAAATATTATTCATCTCTGTTTGAAAACTCGAGCTCTAGCACCTCTGCAAATCCCTGCTTCCCTCTGCGAAGGGCCTATCTATTTACTTTTATTGCTGAGTCATCATCCTCTTATAAAAAGCACCAGTTAGAGAGCACCACTGTCATTTGTATGCATTGCTATTAATTTATATTGAGTATGACTATCATCTCTTTTACCATGAATTACAATATTTACTCAGTCCTTGATCTTCAGGGGTGCTCTGCATTTATGTTTTGCGGTCTCAGAAAGGGCTAGCAAGATACCATCTTGTTATATCACATCATGATTGTTTTGAAAAAGTGTTGTCATCCGAGATTTATTATTATTGCTCGTTAGTTGATTATGCCACTGATATGAGTAAATGTGAGACCTAACTGTTATTGTGAATATGGTTAGTTCATAACCTTTGCTGAAAACTTGAATGATGGCTTTACATATTTGCAACAACAAGATCAAACAGAGTTTGTAATTGTTTTTCTTTATCACTTTTAGTTTGTCAACTGAATTGCTTGTGGACAAGCAATGGATTAAGCTTGGGGGAGTTGATACGTCTCCATCGTATCTACTTTTCCAAACTCTTTTGCCCTTGTTTTGGACTCTAATTTGCATGATTTGAATGGAACTAACCCGGACTAACGCTGTTTTCAGCATAATTGCCATGGTGTTATTTTTGTGCAGAAATAGAAGTTCTCGGAATGACCTGAAACTTCACGGAGAATACTTTTGGAATAAATAAAAATATTGGCCAAAGAATCAACCGAAGGGGACCCACACCCTGTCCACAAGGGTGGGGGCGCGCCCTACCCCCTGGGCGCGCCCCCTGTCTTGTGGGTCCCACGAAGCTCCACCGACCTCAACTCCAACTCCATATATTCACATTCGGGGAGAGAAAAATCAGAGAGAAGGATTCATCGTGTTTTACGATACAGAGTCGCCGCCAGCTCCTGTTCTTCCTCGGGAGGGCATATTTGGAGTCCATTTTGGGATTCGGAGAGGGGAAATCGTCGCCATCGTCATCATCAACCATCCTCCATCACCAATTTCATGATGCTCACCGCCGTGCGTTAGTAATCCCATCGTAGGCTTGCTAGACTGTGATGGGTTGGATGAGATTTACCATGTAATTGAGTTAGTTTTGTTAGGGTTTGATCCCTAGTATCCACTATGTTCTAAGGTTGATGTTGCTATGATTTTGCTATGCTTAATGCTTGTCACTAGGGCCCTAGTGCCATGATTTCAAATCTGAACCTATTATGTTTTCATGGATATATTTGTATTCTTGATCCTATCTTGCAAGTTAAAGTCACCTACTATGTGTTATGATCCGGCAACCCCGGAGTGACAATAGTCGGGACACTTCCTAGTGATGACCGTAGTTTGAAGAGTTCATGTATTCACTAAATGCTAATGCTTTGGTCCGGTTCTCTAGTAAAAGGAGGCCTTAATATCCCTTAGTTTCCAATAGGACCCCGCTACCACGGGAGGGTAGGACAAAAGATGTCATGCAAGTTCTTTTCCATAAGCACGTATGATTATATTCGGAATACATGCCTGCATTATATTGATGAATTGGAGCTAGTTTTGTGTCACCCTATGTTATAACTGTTGCATGATGCATGCCATCCGACATAATTATCCATCATTGATCCATTGCCTACGAGCTCGTTTCATATTGATCTTTGCTACGTTACTTTTCCGTTGCCACTATTACAATTGTTACAAGACTGCTACTGCTACTTTTGCCACCGTTACCGTTACTTCCATATTACTTTGCTACTAAATACTTTGCCGCAGATATTAAGTCTTTCAGTTGTGGTTGAATTGACAACTCAGCTGCTAATACTTAAGAATATTCTTTGGCTCCCGTTGTGTCGAATCAATAAATTTGGGTTGAATACTCTACCCTCGAAAACTGTTGCGATCCCCTATACTTGTGGGTTATCACCTCGCAAGGAGGATGAAGATGAACTAGTACAAGGGAAGCAAGAGTGCTTGACCCGGATCCACCCACTCTCTATGGTGGAGACTGGCCTATACTTATACTGGCCTTGGTCCTCTTCCCTCATGGCCTAGGCGGGAAGGGATACCACGGTGGCCAATTTTGAAGGGGGACAACAGTACACCCTATCCTGACTAAAGGTGGTCTTTGTCTGCAAAGCCTCTGGTTGAGACGCGCTGGTAAGCTCGGCGATGACCTCCGTCCTACCGAGCTTGTGGTCTTGGTCTTGTTGCACCGAAGAGGTAAGCTTTGGGGATTCCTTGGGAACCCGTGTGCTGGCTTTGTCCCTCTAGCACCAAAGAGGAAAATGTCCTTGCCTGCGCCCGCTGGCGCCCTCCTGGCCCTGTTCGTCATGGCTCACGTCACCGCGCGCCTCGTGAGGTGGGTGAAGCCTAGAGATGTCCGCCCCTTGGGAGGCGCCTCCTCTGGAGGCCGCTCCTTTGGATGGGGCCTTGAAGTAGTTCGCCTCGTGAGGGTCTTTCTCGTGAAGCCTTGACGCTGGGTCACGTCGGGCCGTCGATGGAGCTACGCGTTGGGCCATAGGCAGACGGGTCTGGGTACCCCCAGTCCCAAAGCCTCGACAGTAGCTCCCGGGCCCACGACACGCTTGGCCTTGCTTCGAGGCGAAGGCGAAGAAGGGAGGGCGAGGCGACACGGGCCTCAACCGCCTATGGGCCAGGCTTGACGCATGGCGCACGACTGGACATGGGACGCCCCCACTTCCCCATGACGCCACGGCAACCGCTCCGGCTGACAAGAAGCCTAGCGTCCGCCGCGGGGCCATCATTGCTCTGAAGGTGAAGGGGCGCAGGTTGGCCTCCTCCAATGCTTATAAGAGGGCAAAGGGGCGGAGCCCTCGGCCCATCTCTGTCTTCTTGCCTCTCCGTCTCCAACCGTTGCCATTGCAGCCATGGCGCCCATGAGGAAGTTCTCCGCCATCGAGAAGGGCAAGGCGGTGCTGGAGGGATCGGAGCTGCCGCAGCCCAAGAGGGGGCGCGGCTGATACGTCTCCAACGTATCTATAATTTTTTATTGTTCCATGCTTTTATATTATCTATTTTGGATGTTTTATATGCATTAATATGCTATCTTATTATTTTTGGGACTAAGTTATTAACCTAGAGCCCAGTGCGAGTTTCTGTTTTTTCCTTGTTTTTGAGCTTCGCAGAAAAGGAATACCAAACGGAATAAAACTTCACGATGATATTTCTTGGACCAGAAGACATCTAGGAGACTTGGAGTTCAAGTCAGAGGAGCCACGAGGCGGCGACAAGGGTGGAGGGCACGCCCCCTACCATGTGGGCCCCTCGTGACCCCCCTGACCTAGTTCTACCTCCTACATATTCACATATATTCCCAAACCACCAGAAGCATCCATGAAAACAATTTTCCACCGCAGCAACCTTCTATTCCCGTGAGATCACATCTTGGGGCCTTTTTCGGCATCCTGCCGAGGGGGATTCAATCATGGAGGGCATCTACATCAGCTCTATTGCCCTTCCGATGAAGCGTGAGTAGTTTACCACAGACCTACGGGTCCATAGCTAGTAGCTAGATGGCCTTTCCTCTCTCTTTGATTCTCAATACCATGTTCTCCTTGATGTTCTTGGAGATCTATCCGATGTAATCTTCTTTTGTGGTGTGTTTGTCGAGATCTGATGTATTGTGGATTTATGATCAGCTTATCTATGAATATTATTTGAATCATCTCTGAATTCTTATATTCATGATTTGGTATCTTTGTATTTTTCTTCGAATTATCGGTTTTGTTTGGCCAACTAGATTGGTTTTTCTTGCAATGGGAGAGGTGCTTAGCTTTGGGTTCAATCTTGTGGTGTCCTCGCCCAGTGACAAAGTAGGGGTAGCGAGGCACGTATTGTATTGTTGCCATCGAGGATAAAAAGATGGGGTTTATATCATATTGCTTGAGTTTATTCCTCTACATCATGTCATCTTACTTAAGGTGTTACTCCGTTCTTTATTAACTTAATACTCTAGATGCATGCTGGATAGAGGTAGATGTGTGGAGTAATAGTAGTAGATGCAGGCAGGAGTCGGTCTACTTGACACGGACGTGATGCCTATATTGCGTAATCATTGCCTTAGACATCGTCATAACTTTGCGCTTTTCTATCAATTGCTTGACAGTAATTTGTTCACCCACCATATTATTTGCCTTCATGAGAGAAGCCTCTAGTGAAACCTATGGCCCCCGGGTCTATTTTCCATCAAATTAGTTTTTGATCTACTATTGTGCAATCTTTTATTTTCAGATCTATAAACCAAAAAGCCCAAAAATATTTACTTTATCTTTTGTTTAGTTTTATCTATCTCTATCAGATCTCACCTTGGCAAGTGACCGTGAAGGGATTGACAACCCCTTTATAGCGCTGGTTGCAAGTGTTTGATTGTTTGTGCAGGTATTGGTGATTTGTGTGTTCTTGTCGTACTGGATTGATACTATGGTTCTTAACTGAGGGAAATACTTATCTCTAGTTTGATGCATCACCCTTTCCTCTTCAAGGAAAAAACCAACGCAAGCTCAAGAAGTAGCAGGAAGAATTTCTGGCGCCGTTGCCGGGGAGATATACGCCAAGTCAAGACATACCAAGTACTCATCATAAAATTCTCATCTCTTGCATTGCATTATTCGCCATTCGCCTCTCGTTTTCCTCTCCCCCACTTCTAAAACAATTTTTGAAAAGACTTGGCCTTTTCTTTCGCCCTTCTTTCGTTCGTCTTTTCGTTTGCTTTTTGTTTGCCTGTTTGTTAGATTGGTTTGTTGCCATCATGTATGAATCTGGGGAGATTATCGTTGAAAAGGATAGTAGTGATGATGAAGGAAACATTGATACTTTTGCTAATACTAATCCTCACGAGGAATCTACTATCTTGCACACTAAAAACCTTCGCATACGTAGCGGCAATATTATTGGAAAAGGGGTTATTCAAGATTTCTTTAGTTGTGCTGGTGCGTACCACGTTAGGTGGATATATTCTCCATGAAATTAATAGTCTCACGGATGCTATATCTTTGCTTGTAGTTGAACTTGAAAGACAATTTGTTCATATGCATCCATGCATACAAAAGATTTTTCTAGAGTTCTCTAATATTGAGCATTCTTCTGTTAAGCGCGCTGCCACTATATTTCTAACCCATAAGTTTAGATTTATTATGAAAGAAGCTAGTGAAATTTTAGCTCATTATAAAGTAGATGGTGGTCGTCCTCCCATAGAGGGATTCTCTTTAACCAAGAAGAAATAATGCGTTTGCGATCTGTCAATCATGTTGCTTATAATGAAAATTTGAGAAAAAGGGTCCCTACCGATGTTTTAGTTGTTAAAATTTCTGAACTTAATGACAACTTTGCTATACAAAACAACGGATTGGGTTTCTCTCTTGGAAATAAGCTCATGACTTTTTGTAGTGACCTGACCTCAAACGGTCAAGCCTCTATGTATCTGTGCCATCCCTGGATCAGTATGCTGGCACACACCGTACATCAATGTATATATCGAAGTGCAATCACATGTATAAATATTGTAAACTGATATATACCTCTAAGTCTCAGCGGAATCAATTAAACGGGTGTGGAGTCCCATCAACGCCATTGGCAGGTTGAGTGTAGACCGTAACCTTGTACCGTACTCTTACTCGTCGGAAGAAATATCTGCAACATTATATGGTGCAGCCATGTAGGTCAGTACATTGCATGCACCGGCAAGATCACAATAAAAGAAAGCAGATGATAAAGCTATACTATATGCAACATGGCTTTGTGTCCCTGTGTCTAAGTTTTGTTTTGCATAAAAGCTGGTTTTATTTTCCCTACAACAAAGGATAGTCTAGGAAATCTCTACTACAAAGCAGATACCTATACCTGACATGGTTCCGTCAACCGATGTCTCATAGCCCATATCATCATAAGTTGCCCACAATTAAGTTTTAGATTTGTGTCAGGACCCTGATCCTAAGTCACACCGATCTAGCATGTAACACATCATATCACTTCGCGGCCTCATGCACGGTATCCCCACGGGTGCCACCTTACTTGGCCCAGGACCGTTTGCGCCTTTTGGCTCACGTATATGATAGTGTCGCTAGCATCCATATGAAAGAGAACCCGGGCCGACATGACTGGCACTAACTTACAGGGACAGGCATACATGACCCAGCAATGAACGTGTCGATCATCAATGTATGAACCCAAGTCGTAGCAAGCTACAAGGACTTAAAGGAACAACGCGTGACATTTCCCCGAAGGGACAGACACAGGAATGAAGAAGGACACATGTCGGCCAGCATAAGTGTTCCGGAGCAGTAGCAAGCTACCATGGCTCAATGGAAGCACTAGGAGACATTTCCCCATAAGAGAGGCTACCAAGAATAAACAACTAGGTTGACGGATCCCACACATACCAAGCATTTCAAAATCATACACACAATATGCTCGATATGTGCAAATACAACATGGCATCACAACAAAACTCTATGACTCAAAGTATTTATTTATAAGGCTCCGAAGAGTCATACATAGTAAGAATTACAAATTATGGGTTACATACATGACCCAACATACAGAGCATACAAGCAACGGAAGCACAACATGTCTGAATACAGACAAATAAAAATGAAAAGGCTGAGAAGCCTGACTATCTACAAGACCCTCCCAAGGGTACAAGATCGTAGCTGAGGTAACAAGCTACACGTCGAAGTCCACGCGGAACTACTAGTGAGACCGAGGTCTCTCTGCAAAACATAAATTAAGCAAATGTGAGTACAATTGTACCCAGCAAGACTTACATCAGAACTAGCTACATATGCATCAGTATCAACAAAGGGGTGGTGGAGTTTAACTGCAGTAAGCCAGCTTTGACTCAGTGGCTATCCTGTACTACGACTGCTGGTAACTCTTTTGAGGTGGCGCACACAAGTACACATATTCACCATATCAATACACCACTATGGATCTGCTCCCGTCTCCCTACGAGAAGGCCATCCATAGCACTCACGCTTATCTTGCGCATTTTAGAGTATCTACTTTCACTTGTCTATGAACTGTATAAGCAACCAAGTAGTCCTTTACCGCGGACGTGGCTATTCGAATAGTTTGATAACCCTGCAGGGGTCTACTTCTTTACACACGCTCTCGCCACTTACCGCCATGTACACGTCATGTATCTCGGCAACCTTCAAGCGGAAGCCTGGCGAGGGTGTCGGCCACGACCTGACTAACCACACAAGTCCCTACACTGGTACGCGTCGGTGCTATACAAACAGTTTTTAACCCCTTTCCGCGATGGCATTTGGAACCGTCGCCAAGTGAGTGTGGGCGATAGGGGGGGTCCTTCCCACACGACCCAGAAATCGTCGGGGATAGGCCCTCCTGGGACACCAAATGAGCTCGTGTGCGATCGGGCGAGGCATCAAAACCCAATCATTTCCGTAGGTCTGTACATCCCACACGGTGAATCACAGAAAAACATTTCCGTAGGTATGCATATCACACATAGTCAATCCAAGGAATACGTTTCCGTTCTTATGTACATCCTACATAGTCAATCCAAGGAAAACGTTTCCGTTCGTATGTACATCCCACACAGTCAATCCAGGGAAAACATTTCCGTTCGTATGTACATCCCACACAGTCAATCCAGGGAAAACGTTTCCGTTCGTATGTGCATCCCACATAGTTTTATGTGTAGGCTCGTGTGTGAAAGGTGTAACTATCACACACGCTCTGCCTTGGTTAATTGTTTGCTTTTATGAACTACATCACACACGATTTGATGAAGAAAACTGTGTGGCATTGGGCTATCCATCACAAGCGCTTTTACTGCTAGAACCGTTTGCAAAGTTCCATGACACATTTAGCAGGTTTATTAGTTTATAATTAATAATTCTAGTATTACGCAAATTCACATTTCATATCGAACAGCTGTTTGCCAATTTCATATCAGGCACATAAATATATTATGACATCACAGTACGATAGCTACATGAAAACAACACAATACAACATATAGCTAGTTCAACTTCATAAGAATAATATATTCATTTCCCTAATCGAGATCATCCAGGCTCGTCTTATCCACCTCTGCTTTCAGTTCAGTAAGAACCTGTTTTGCACTGGCCAACTGGGAAATTGCCTCCTCCTTCGCCAACACCATCTTAGCAAAGTCCGATTTAAAAAATCTGAGCCCATTCTCCACCTTCCTCTTTTTATCCCGCATCTTCAAATATTCTTCAACGTTGACAACATTTTCTCTATTCTCTTCCTCATACATGCTCCAGAGCTTGGCTAGGCACATCTTCAAAGACTGTGGCCACTCTTGATCAACCCACTCCAAGTAAGAACACTTCCGTTCATCCTATAATATTTAAACCTAGATCAATAACAATTGTAGGGGGAAATGGGTTTATAGCAACATAGAAAATCACCAATGCTTATTTTGAAAAATTGAAGAAACATGTTAATTATGAAATATCTTCTAAAAAAGATCAATGTGCAAATGAATTAATTGCTACTGAGACAACAACCAAATTCTAGAACATCAGAAGCTATAATTAACTACAACAACGCTACAAGTTCTTACTCATGTATAATAAATAACAAATCGAACATTTTATGAGGAAGGTAAATATAACTGCAACAGCATAGCGACAGTGTTTGGATGACAACAAATTGATACTAAGAGGTGTGTGCACGTACAAATTTAGTAACATAGAACTAATAGCACTAAGGATGTCCACTATGTATGCCAAAACTGGTGTAAAGACAACTGTTGCTACATCTCGCACCGGTGCCCTGCACTGGCGAGCCGATGCAGCGGAAAAAAATCAGGGAGCCGGACTCTGGAGCACCTAGTTGCTCCGCCCAGTCCCTTCGTGCCATAAAGATTTTAGTATTTTACTGCTTGGCTGCTCGGATGTGTGGACCAAAGTTGGCTGCACAAACTGCTGAAGCGGTGCCAATTAATTTTCTAATGGCACCGCTGATGAGATGGCAACAATTTTAGATACTAGGTACAAACTGTGACACTGTCTTAGGATGCGTTTGGTTGAAGGTGTGGTATGAATGGGTTGGGACCGTGACAGTGTCTGAATCACATCTAACAAATGATTTGTAACAACGAAAGAGGGTCTAACCTTCTCTGCACATGCCAGAAACTTCCTTACACTGTCCACAGATTCAAACGCAACTAGCTTCACGCATGGAGATTGATGGTGACTTCAATCTTCAGCCACCCCGCTCCATTCATTGCCACTAATGGTCCTAGGGAGCTACAAGAGGAAAAAATGACTCAAATCGACCACCGGGTAAAAATCCTTCATTCCAAGCCATAGCCCGGAGAGAGAAGAGAGGCATACCCGGGTGGTGAAGGAGTCGTCGCTGGAGGAGGAACCGCTGGAGAGGTCTTTGAAGAAGACCATGGCGACCCCGGCGGTAGGATGCGAGACAGCGAGAGCGAGGAAGCGGCTATAGCTTAGGAAGGAAGGAAGGAAGGAAGGAGGAAACGGGGGAAATGTGACTTGTGGTCGGGGAGAAAAGGGGGTGGGGAAGGGGGGAGGGGCGGGGTAGATATTTTGGCGGTAGGCCAAAATTTTGGAAATGTGGAGGGAAACTTTGCGCGCGGCGCCGCTGGACCATTCACTTTGAACGATTGTGTGCATCGCAAACGATTCTTCTGCTTTACGCGCATGGGATGAGTTTGATAATTCAAATTTTGGTGGAAATTTCCCTGGGTACGTCATTGCATAATTTAACATCGCTTGCTAATTTGGGTACACAAAAGAGCATACAACAGATAGACCACACTTACTGAATCGAGCAATTTTAGTAATTAAACAGAGCCAATTGACCAAAACATTGCTCTAACAGAAGACCAACATTAAAAACAAAGCCTAAGTACGCATAATTTTAACAAATCCGCCGTCGCGCCGGCCTATGCATCGCCGGTGTGAGACGAGACGTCGATGACTTGTCCTGGCGACATGCCGCCATTGGTGGACTCCGCGTCCCCCTTGCCGAAGACAGCGTCCTCATCCTTGTCCTCGGCGCCGCCCTCAAGGTTGTAGTACTCATAGTAGTGGCTGCGCCAGAGCTCGCGTTGGTAGTCCACCGCCAATTCCTCAACGGACAGACTCTTCTCTAGCTCGACCTCGGCCACGCGCAACTCCTCCTCCCGGCGCACCTCGATCTCCGCCGCCTCCTGCATCTTCAGCTCCCACTCGGCGACCTCATGAGGAAGCAGGTGCTCCATAGCCACCGCCGCCTTTTCGAACGTGGGTTGCATGCTGGAGTCCGAGGTGGTCTGGAATATCTTGGCGTGTGCATCCTCGATCTTGGTGTGGATGGCCTCAACCCGGGCCAGGGTGACATAGGCGGCACGGACGGCAGCTCGAGCGCTCTCGGCGTTTGTAGCCGCCATCGCAGTAGCAGCTGCAGCCGTCTCGGCTGTAGCAGCTGCCCCGTCAGCTGCCGCAAACGCCCTCTCGACGGAAGTGGCTGCGCTCAATGCGGATGCGGCGACACTCTCGGCGTAGGCGGCCGTGCTCTCGGCGCAGGCGGCGGTGCTCGAGGAGGACGCGACCATCGTAAGGGCCTTCACGAAGCGTTTCCACAGCGTCATCTTTGCAAGAAGGGGGTGCGGGAATGGGGATCGGGATTCGTGGATTCGGGGTTGCCGGCACTGGAGCAGACGAGCCGGCGAAGCTTAAGGAGGGAGACTTAAATAGACCCAGATATTTTCATCGCAAACGGTTCCTAGAAAACAACTGTGTGTGATGTTGTAGATATTTTTTATTAGCTGTGAAAGACGAACCTAGAGTAAAGTGGCAACGGATGGTGTTTTAAATGTACGGGAAATTTTGTATTACTAATACAACTGTCATGTCAAATTTTGGAAAATTTCAGGGGTCATTTGACCTTTTAAGACATTTAAGTGATTGTCTAGCCATTCAATGACCATAATTGAAATTTGAACTACATGTACATGCAACAGCTAACCATAACGGTTTGAAAAATCATATTTGTGTACTTGTGTGCGATTTAAGTCCATGTGCAGTAAATTACAAGGAATTTTCAAACATATTTGTCTCACGACATGGACACATGCATATGTATGCATGGAGTGACATGGCATTTTAATTCCAAAAAATTAAAAAATATCAGAAACACATGAAACCTTGGTTGGTGTAATGTCATGCCACTAAGATGATGTGGTAAAAAAATTGGCATGTTTGACAAAAGTTTGGACACACACCCCTCACAAACCGGAGCAACTCACTAGAAGGCTCGTGGTTCCGAGAGGGAACAATGCATGTTTGATGATGAACGGGAGATAGCTTCCTCTTACGGCCTTCAATTTGTTTTCTACGTTTAACATGCACTACTACAACTGTAATGTGAAATTTTTGGAAAATTCTAGGGGTCATTTGACCTTTTAAAGACATTTAAGTGATTTTCTAGCCATTTAATGACCGTAATTCAAATTTGAACTACATCTACATGCAACGGCTAACCATAACGGTTTGAAAAATCATATTTGTGTACTTATGTGCGAGTTAATTCCATGTGTAGTAAATTAGAATGAATTTTCAAACATATTGGTCTCACGACATGGACACATGCATATGTATGCATGGAGTGACATGGCATTTTAATTCCAAAAAATTAAAAAAATATCAGAAACACATGAAACCTTGCTTGATGTAATGTCATGCCACCAAGATGATGTGGTAAAAAAATTGGCAGGTTTGACGTAACTTTGGACACACACCCCTCACGAACCAGAGCAACTCACTAGAAGGCTCGTGGTTCCGAGAGGGAACAATGCATGTTTCATGACGAACAGGAGATTGCTTCCTCTTACGGCCTTCAAATTTTTTTCTTCGTTTAACGTGCACTAATACAACTGTACTGTGAAAATTTGGAAAATTCTAGCGGTCATTTGACCTTTTAAAGACATTTAAGTGATTTTCTAGCCATTTAATGACCGTAATTCAAATTCGAACTACATCTACATGCAACGGCTAACCATAACGGTTTGAAAAATCATATTTGTGTACTTGTGTGCGAGTTAATTCCATGTGCAGTAAATTAGAAGGAATTTTCAAACTTATTGGTCTCACGGCATGGACACATGCATATGTATGCATGGAGTGCCATGGCATTTTAATTCCAAAAAATTAAAAAATGATCAGAAAAACATGAAACCTTGTTTGATGTAATGTCATGCCACCAAGAAGATGTGGTAAAAAATTGTCATGTTTGACGTAAGTTTGGACACTCACCCCTCACAAACCAGAGCAACTCACTAGAAGGCTCATGGTTCCGAGAGGGAACAATGCATGTTTGATGACGAACGGAAGATAGCTTCCTCTTACGGCTTCAATTTTTTCTACGTTTAACATGCACTACTATAACTGTAATGTGAAAATTAGGGAAATTCTATGGGTCATTTGACCCTTTAAAGACATTTAAGTGATTTTCTAGCCATTTAATGACCGTAATTCAAATTTGAACTACATCTACATGCAACAGCTAACCATAACGGTTTGAAAAATCATATTTGTGTACTTGTGTGCGAGTTAATTCCATGTGTAGTAGATTAGAAGGAATTTTCAAACATATTGGTCTCACGACATGGATACACGCATATGTATGCATGGATTAACATGGCATTTTAATTCCAAAAAATTAAAAAATATCAGAAACACATGAAACATTGCTTGTTGTAATGTCATGCCCCAAGATGATGTGGTAAAAAAATTGGGATGTTTGACGAAAGTTTGGACACACACCCCTCACAAACCAGAGCAAATCACTAGAAGGCTCATGGTTCCGAGAGGGAATAATGCATGTTTGATGACGAACAAGAGATTGCTTCCTCTTACGACCTTCAAATTGTTTCTACGTTTAACGTGCACTAATACAACTGTACTATGAAAATTTGGAAAATTCTAGCGGTCATTTGACCTTTTAAAGACATTTAGGTGATTCTCCGGCCATTTAATGACCGTAATTCAAATTTGAACTACATCTACATGCAACGGCTAACCATAACGGTTTGAAAATCCATATTTGTGTACTTGTGTGCGAGTTAATTCCATGTGCAGTAAAATAGAAGGAATTTTCAAACATATTGGTCTCACGGCATGGGCACATGCATATGTATGCATGGAGTGATATGGCATTTTAATTCCAAAAAATTAAAAAACATCAGAAACACATGAAACCTTGCTTGATGTAATGTCATGCCACCAAGATGATGTGATAAAAAAATTGGCATGTTTGACTCAAGTTTGGACACACACCCCTCACAAACCGGAGCAACTCACTAGAAGGCTCGTGGTTCCGAGAGGGAATAATGCATGTTTGATGACGAACGGGAGATAGCTTCCTCTTACGGCCTTCAATTTTTTTCTACGTTTAACGTGCACTACTATAAGTGTAATGTGAAAATTAGAGAAATTATGTGGGTCATTTGACCTTTTAAAGACATTTAAGTGATTTTCTAGCCATTTAATGACCGTAATTCAAATTTGAATTACATCTACATGCAACGACTAACCATAATGGTTTGAAAAATCATATTTGTGTACTTGTGTGCGAGTTAATTCCATGTGTAGTAAATTAGAAGGAATTTTCAAACATATTGGTCTCAGGGCATGGACACATGCATATGTATGCATGGAGTGCCATGGCATTTTAATTCCAAAAAAATAAAAAATGATCAGAAAAACATGAAACCTTGCTTGATGTAATGTCATGCCACCAAGATGATGTGGTAAAATTTTTGGCATGTTTGACGAAAGTTTGGACACACACCCCTCACAAACCGGAGCAACTCACTAGAAGGCTCGTGGTTCTGAGAGGGAACAATGCATGTTTGATGACGAACAGGAGATAGCTTCCTCTTACGGCCTTTAATTTTTTCTATGTTTAACATGCACTAATACAACTGTACTGTGAAAATTTGGAAAATTCTAGCGGTCATTTGACCTTTTAAAGACATTTAAGTGATTTTCTAGCCATTTAATGACCGTAATTCAAATTTGAACTACATCTACATGCAACGGCTAACCATAACGGTTTGAAAAATCATATTTGTGTACTTGTGTGCGAGTTAATTCCATGTGCAGTAAATTAGAAGGAATTTTCAAACATATTGGTCTCACGGCATGGGCACATGCATGGAGTGCCATGGCATTTTAATTACAAAAAAATATAAAATGATCAGAAAAAATGAAAACTTGCTTGATGTAATGTCAATCCACCAAGATGATGTGGTAAACAAATTGTCCTGTTTGACGATAGTTTGGACACACCCCCTCACAAACCGGAGCAACTCACTAGAAGGTTCGTTGTTCCGAGAGGGAACAATGCATGTTTGATGACGAACAGGAGATAGCTTCCTCTTACGGCCTTCAAGTTTTTTCTACATTTAACATGCACTAATACAAATGTCATGTGAAAATTTGGAAAATTTCAGGGGTCCTTTGACCTTTTAAAGACATTTAAGTTATTTTCTAGCCATTTAATGACCATAATTCAAATTTGAACTACATCTACATGCAATGGCTAACCATAACGGTTTGAAAAATCATATTTTTGTGTACTTGTGTGCGAGTTAATTCCATGTGTAGTAAATTAGAAGGAATTTTCAAACATATTGGTCTCAGGGCATGGACACATGCATATGTATGCATGGAGTGCCATGGCATTTTAATTCCAAAAAAATAAAAAATGATCAGAAAAACATGAAACCTTGCTTGATGTAATGTCATGCCACCAAGATGATGTGGTAAAAAATTTGGCATGTTTGACGAAAGTTTGGACACACACCCCTCACAAACCGGAGCAACTCACTAGAAGGCTCGTGGTTCTGAGAGGGAACAATGCATGTTTGATGACGAACAGGAGATAGCTTCCTCTTACGACCTTTAATTTTTTCTACGTTTAACATGCACTAATACAACTGTACTGTGAAAATTTGGAAAATTCTAGCGGTCATTTGACCTTTTAAAGACATTTAAGTGATTTTCTAGCCATTTAATGACCATAATTCAAATTTGAACTACATCTACATGCAACGGCTAACCATAACGGTTTGAAAAATCATATTTGTGTACTTGTGTGCGAGTTAATTCCATGTGCAGTAAATTAGAAGGAATTTTCAAACATATTGGTCTCACGGCATGGGCACATGCATGGAGTGCCATGGCATTTTAATTCCAAAAAATTATAAAATGATCAGAAAAAATGAAAACTTGCTTGATGTAATGTCAATCCACCAAGATGATGTGGTAAACAAATTGTCCTGTTTGACGATAGTTTGGACACACCCCCTCACAAACCGGAGCAACTCACTAGAAGGTTCGTTGTTCCGAGAGGGAACAATGCATGTTTGATGACGAACAGGAGATAGCTTCCTCTTACGGCCTTCAAGTTTTTTCTACGTTTAACATGCACTAATACAAATGTCATGTGAAAATTTGGAAAATTTCAGGGGTCCTTTGACCTTTTAAAGACATTTAAGTGATTTTCTAGCCATTTAATGACCATAATTCAAATTTGAACTACATCTACATGCAACGGCTAACCATAACGGTTTGAAAAATCATATTTTTGTGTACTTGTGTGCGAGTTGAAAAATCATTGGACAATGTAAATATCTGGTGTTCAAAAAAGAAAATGTAAAGATCTGGCAAGACAACCGCCCTCCACACGTATGGCACTCTATCTCGCGGCTCAAGGTTTGGTAGGTGAGTGGCGGGGATCATTAATCAGACACGATTCTGTATTGGAAACCGTCAACTATTATGTTCACACACGGATTTTGCTGCGTGAATCGTGTGTAATTGAAACTACAGTACTCGTAATTTCCGGCGACCGACGTGTGTACTGTTCCCGTCGATCTAGATTCCGGCCGCCAATAAATACTACCTTGCTCATGTAGTCCCACCCGCATTCTCATCTACATCCTCCCCTCGCTCGCCCTCTCTCTCTCTCTCAAATCCATGACATGGCGCCACCGGTCTGCCCACGCGCCGACGAGGAGTCGCCGCCCCGCGAGGACGCTCACTCGAATAGCTGCGACGAGGACCCCTATGCGCCGCTGGATGAGGTTGCGCCGGACCCCCCAACTTTGGATTGGTTTTGGGGCCAGTACAATCTTTGTCTGTGGAAGTCCCTGCCGCCGGCTGAGAAATCCAGGCAAGTGGCGTTCAAGAAGGAGATAGCAGAGGAGGAAGCCATGTACTAGGCGGCCCGTGAAGCCTGTGATGCCGCCTGGAGAAAGGAGGTGGCGGAGCTTTGGGGGCGGGCGCGTCATCGTGCGGAGGAGGTGTACGAAGACGGGTACTTCGCGAGGAAGGTCAAAGGCGCTGGGCGCCTTGTCACTGCGTGGAGGTGGGCCGATGAGCTCCAGCGTGCCACCGACGAGGAGCTCTGGTGGGCGCCCAATGAAATGGCAAGATCGTTCGCGCTCGTCCGCCAGCAAGAGGCAGAGGAGTACGTCAAGCGTTGTGAGGCGGAGGAGGCGGAGTACTACCTCCGCACTAGGAATACGCCGCGCACGAGGGAGCTGCTGGCGAGGGGCTGCCGGAATACTGGCCCCAGGAGGGATTATTAGTTTTAGTATTGTTCGTTCTCAATTTTATGCATTGTACCTAGTAGTTAAGTATCATCACGTATATGTGATGATATTATATATATATATATATATTGTGATGAACTAATGAACAATTAATATATATATTATGAATTCCATTTTCTATCTGTTTTTGTATACTAATTTGAATCTAGCTGTTATCATCCACATATACAGAATGGAAAGCGTATATACTGTTGGAAATATGCCCTAGAGGCAATAATAAATAGGTTATTATTATATTTCCTTGTTCATGATAATCGTTTATTATCCATGCTAGAATTGTATTGATAGGAAACTCAGATACATGTGTGGATACATAGACAACACCATGTCCCTAGTAAGCCTCTAGTTGACTAGCTCGTTGATCAATAGATGGTTACGGTTTCCTGACCATGGACATTGGATGTCGTTGATAACGGGATCACATCATTAGGAGAATGATGTGATGGACAAGACCCAATCCTAAGCCTAGCACAAGATCGTGTAGTTCGTTTGCTCAGAGCTTTTCTAATGTCAAGTATCATTTCCTTAGACCATGAGATTGTGCAACTCCCGGATACCGTAGGAATGCTTTGGGTGTACCAAACGTCACAACGTAACTGGGTGGCTATAAAGGTGCACTACAGGTATCTCCGAAAGTGTCTGTTGGGTTGGCACGAATCGAGACTGGGATTTGTCACTCCGTGTAAACGGAGAGGTATCTCTGGGCCCACTCGGTAGGACATCATCATAATGTGCACAATGTGACCAAGGAGTTGATCACGGGATGATGCGAGTTACGGAACGAGTAAAGAGACTTGCCGGTAACGAGATTGAACAAGGTATCGGGATACCGACGATCGAATCTCGGGCAAGTAACATACCGATAGACAAAGGGAATTGAATACGGGATTGATTGAATCCCCGACATCGTGGTTCATCCGATGAGATCATCGTGGAACATGTGGGAGCCAACATGGGTATC
The DNA here is from genome assembly GCF_002575655.3 of Aegilops tauschii subsp. strangulata. Classification (NCBI taxonomy): domain Eukaryota; kingdom Viridiplantae; phylum Streptophyta; class Magnoliopsida; order Poales; family Poaceae; genus Aegilops; species Aegilops tauschii. The sequence continues at coordinate 199,523,801 of NC_053040.3, forward strand.
CAGATCCCGCTGTTGGTTATTGACCGGAGAACGTCTCGGTCATGTCTGCATGGTTCCCGAGCCCGTAGGGTCTACACACTTAAGGTTCGATGACGCTAGGGTTATAGGGAAAGTATGTACGTGGTTACCGAATGTTGTTCGGAGTCCCGGATGAGATCCCGGACGTCACGAGGAGTTCCGGAATGGTCTGGAGGTAAAGATTTATATATGGGAAGTCCTGTTTTGGTCACCGGAAAAGTTTCGGGTGAAATCGGTAATGTACCGGGACCACCGGGAGGGTCCCGGGGGTCCACCAAGTGGGGCCACCAGCCCCAGAAGGCTGCGTGGGCCAAGAGTGGGAGGGGACCAGCCCCAGGTGGGCTGGTGCGCCCCCCCACCAAGGCCCAAGGCGCATGGGAGAGTGGGAGGGGGCAAACCCTAGGTCCAGATGGGCCTTAGGGCCCATCTAGTGGGGCGCCCCCCCTCTCCTCCCCTTGGCCGCCCCCCTTGGATGGGATCTAGGGCTGGCCGCCTCCTCTTGGGGGTGGAAACCCTAAGGGGGGCGCAGCCCCCTCCCCCCCTATATATAGTTGAGGTTTGGGCTGCCCAAGACACACGAGAACGTCTCTCTTTCGGCGCAGCCCTACCCCTCTTCCTCCTCCTCCTCTCCCGCGGTGCTTGGCGAAGCCCTGCGGGATTGCCACGCTCCTCCATCACCATCACGCCGTCGTGCTGCTGCTGGATGGAGTCTTCCCCAACCTCTCCCTCTCTCCTTGCTGGATCAAGGCGTGGGAGACGTCACCGGGCTGCACGTGTGTTGAACGCGGAGGCACCGTTCTTCGGTGCTCAGATCGGAATCAACCGCGATCTGAATCGCTACGAGTATGACTCCCTCATCCGCGTTCTTGCAACGCTTCCGCATCGCGATCTACAATGGTATGTAGATGCACTCCCCTTCCCCTCGTTGCTAGAGTACTCCATAGATTGATCTTGGTGATGCGTAGAAAATTTTGAATTTCTGCTACGTTCCCCAACATATACACACATTGAAACAGAACATATAAGAACGGAAAACAGAGTACACACATTGAAACAGAGGAATAAATAGAGAAATAAGATGATTGGTTTGAATACATAGCAATCCACGTCGAAACGACTCAACAAAATAAAACGCGTCCATGAGACCATGACCAGCAGCCCTTGCCTATAGTAGCTCTTGGCTCTGCCTGAACTCGTGCAGGCGTTCGTCCAAGCGGTCGACACGCTCGCAATACATCTGGAGCACAATCTCGAGCTCCAAGTTGGCTATTTCATTGGAGATCAATAGCTCGAGGATGCGACGGCCATGTTCCTCTACCGCGCCCAGGTGGACACCCTGGCCAAGGAGGCGGTCGAGCCTACCGACCAGCGCGTTGGCATCGAGCGGGCCGTGAACAAGGCGAACGGCACGACCCATGCGAACGGCGCGGTGGGCGTCCGGTGCAAGTATGGCACGGCCGGCCTCTGGTGCAAGTACGACGCAGAGGGCCTCTGCCCACTCATGGCGAGGAATGGGGGTACTGACGGGACATGTACCCAGCTGCGACGCCGTGTCGACAGCAGGCAAGCACCGATGGATCCGCTCTTGCTATGCGACATGCCGCGCCTCTCGCTCTGCGGCGCTCCAACGGTCTCGCCGTGCGACGCACCATCGATCATGTTGTGCGGCGAGCTCCAGCCTGTCGGCGCTGACATGCCTATCTTGATCCGCAACGCTCAAGCACCATGCGCCAAAGGTCTGCTCAACCCTGGCGATGACGCGCATCACGACATCATCCATCGCGTTGCCGGGGAGCGCCTCGGCCTCGACGGGCCGTTGTGCCTACTCGTTTTCCTCGTCGACGAGGTTGATGGCAGAGGCGGTGCTTTGGTGGGTTGGCATGCTTGAAAAGGGTGGATGTGCTACAGGCTACGCTTGTCGCCTCCGTGCTTCGGTGCGCCGCCTAGGCTTATGCGCAATATCTCTAGGTGGCGGGAAACAGGTGAGGAAATGGCGGGAAACAGTGTGTGTTCATAAAAGACCATCAAATTAATGGAAACTTAGCATAGAAGGAATATCGAGCTAGCACAAGAAGTAGATGATGATCAGATGAACACGGACCACACTAGGGAACGCGTCGGTGATGAATTCATCAATCGCAACCGGTTGAATACTAGCAAGCGTTTGCCCACAACACACACGAATTATTCCATTAGAAACAGGTCAGATGGATCAACTATATGCCATGTATCGCACATTGTCAAAAAGTAATGCGGTAGACCTTCTTTAACATGTGTTAAAAAAACAAGGACCTCGAGGTTAAATTAACTCATGGGATGGGTCGTATCAGGCATTTAATTTGACAAATACGACCCATCCTATCAGTTAATTTAACATCAACATAACTTCCCATCCAGTCACCCATCTGATGGCTGCTCCAGCCTGAGCACACTTAACTTGAGAGTTCTCTTACATGAGCTACTGGTGGAACAACTAGTCCTTGATGATATAGGATGCCTCTTCGCATCCTTATGGCGTATCCGGATGACTGCCCATCCCCCAATGGCAAATAGATATTGTGTAGAGAGAGCATATCACATACGTCTTATTAGAAGCAATTGTTTGTGTTATTATTGGTCTTCGCACACATTTCTGATTACATGCTTGTTTGCCGCGTATCACACACATCTTGATATATTAAACCGTTTCTGTTCTCTTGTCTCAACGCAAACAGTTCATCTGAGTGAACCGCATGCCATATATCGCACACACCTTGATATGGCTGACCGTTTCTTTTGTTCCTCATCATCACAAACAGTTAATTGAACTGAACCGTATGCCCTGCATCGCACACGCAACTAAAATCTGAATCGTGTTTGATGCATCCGTCATCGCAAACGTTTTGCACCTTTTTTGACGGGTTTTTTACACCACCGTTTGTGATTATTGCATCGCACACAGTTTCATCGAAGGGTCTTTGATCGTAGTGTCGCGTTAGCAGCATCCTGCAGTAGTGCTAGTCCAGGTTTATCGCCTATTCAGGTTCCATCCACAGGGAGTCCGGCCAAGGTTTCCACTATGGCCCCGAACGATGTGTGCAGGGTTCCCGAGGCACCAAATAGGCGTCCCAGTACACCGTGCCACGTACCTACCGCATCACAGCCCACCCCCAGGGTCAGCGCTGCGCACGGCTTCCAGTATACTACAAACACCACAAACTACTTGCAACTCCTGGACAGAGGACAAGGGCGATTAATAAGCCGAGAGAGTCAATTAAGGATCCCAATGTGTGGTAGTAGCTGATCTTGAATCACACACACAAAACTCAGTTCCTAAGGATGGTTCCAATGAAACAACCCACCATTTACTCCTACAAGGCCTCTCATCGATACCTTTACCAAATCGTGTTCACACACTTAGCTCTCAACAATAGGACATGATGACCACATTCCAATTCATCCCCGATGAATCAGACCTGATACAACTCTAAGCAATAGCAGGCATGACAAGCAAGCATGAACGAGTAGGCACATCATGGCTCAAACAACTCCTGCTCATGCTAGTGGGTTTCAACTATTTATTGTGGCAAAGATAGGTCATGCAAAGGAATGGGGTTCAACTACCGCAACATGTAATAGTTGAATCGTTGTTGTCCTAATGCAGTAAAAGAGAGTAGGAGCGAGAGAGTGGGATTGTATCGGAATGCTCAATGGGGGTTTGCTTGCCTGACACTTCTGAAGATATTAAAACTCTTCATCGGTGTCATCGAACTCATCGTCGGAACTACGTCCACTTAGATGGGACAAACACCGGCAAACAAGAGGGAACACAATCAATGCAATGCAACAGTATGATGTATGATCCTGACATGGCAATATGATGTGATTTGAGCTAATGCAACTAGCAACAAGTTAAATGAAGTTGGTTTGAACTCTAGGTTCAAATTCAAACTCCATATGTTGATATTCAAATGCCATTTAATTGATTTGACCTGATCAGCAGGTTTAACTTGCTTTAACACACCTGAAATAGTACCACTGGATAGATTGGATTTTTCTGATCATTTTTCATATATAAATTTTTTAATTTGGAGTTACAGTTAAATTTCTATGATTTTTTTGAAGTTTTAAACATTTTCTGGAGTTTCCTGGATTATTTTTAAATCCAGAAAATTGTTAACTGCGTCAGCATTGTGTAAGCATGACGTCAGCAGGTCAACTGCGCTGACCCAGGTCAAACCTGACCAGTGGGGCCCGCACGTCAGTGACTAGAATAACTAATCTAATTTAACTTAACACTAACCTAGTTTAGTTAGCCGGGCGGGGCCCGCATGTCATAGAACCAGGGGGTCAAATCCCTGGTCAGCCGGGGCTAATCCACCGGCGACTCGACGCCGGCGAGGCCAGACGCGGTGGCGAGGTGCGGGATTCCTTCTCCGGCGACCAAATGGCCGATTAAGGGTATCTACGTCATGTGGATGCTCGCCCGCATCGAGTGGTGGCGGTGGTTGGGCCTGGGGTGGCCGGAGTCGTCGCTGGTGTCGACCTTGGCAGTTGTCGGAGCTCGGGTGAGCTTGGGGCCGAGGCTACGGCAGGCGAGGCGGCGCGTGTGGGGCACCTACGTGCTCTACGCGGGGCGGGGAGGAAACTGGGCACGACGGCCGGACCATTGGATGGCCGGGAACTTGTCGGTGGTGAGCACATGCGGCGACGCGTGAGGCGAGCATGGTGCGGTGTCTATGGTGCACAAGGGAGAGAACAGGGAGGGGGAGGAGGAGAAGCAGCTCACGGCGGAGTCGAAGGTGGCCTTGGCGAGCTCGGGGAGGGGCTGGTGATGACGGGAGGTCACCGGCGATCTCGGCGACCCGAGGAAGAAGAAGGCGTCGGGGCAGCGCTTTGAGGCATCCGGCGTCTCGTGGCTTGACGGGGAGGATGAGGAAGACTCGGCAAAGCTCTTGGACTCGTCGGTAAGGCGAGGGGGAGGCGGTGACCGGTGGCGACGGCAGTGCTCGGGCGAGAGAGAGAGAGAGATCTAGGGAAGGGGGTGAGAGCGAGGGAGAGTGACAGAGAGGGTCGAGGGGGTCTGCGTGGCACTCGTTGAGGCATCCAGGCCCACGGCGGCAAGCAGGAGCTGGCGAGGCACGTGCTCGCGAGAGGCAGCCACGCGCACCGCGTCCTTCTGGCGCGAGGTTAGTGGTGACTTCCAGGCGCCAGTGGGCTGGGCCGGCACAGTGCCAGGCCAGGTAAGTGGCCCACGTGAGTCCTTCTCTCTCTCTTTTCTAATTCTTTCTCTTTTCTATTTATTATGTTTTGTTTTGATTTAGTAAGAATACTAAACCATTTGGTAAAATGCTGAAAATAATTGTGGGCACTTGTGAAATTATTTCCAACAGCCCTCATTTAGTTTCAGAATTATTTGAGAATTTAAAATATTTATAGCATTTAAATGCCCAAATTCAAATACTTTATGATTTGATTAAAAATCCAGGAATGACCTAGAAATATGTTCATCATTTTTGGCAGAGGTTTTCACCTTTATCAGAATCATGAACATTTCCAAAGGGCATTTTGGGTTCATTGAAAAATATTCTATTTGAACCTATTTGAATTCTTTCTGGTGCTGGGGTTTGAACATCCACAATTCAAATTCATTTGAATTTTAAACATGATGACATGATGATTAAGCAAAGACAACAGGGGCTGAGCTAGGGTTGTGACAACTCACCCCCACTAAACAAGAATCTCGTCCCGAGATTCAAGCATGGGGTAAGAGGAAGAGGGGACACAAAGCTAACACAATCTTCACGATCCAGCTGCCCTTCTCGAAGATGTTGATTCATTGCTTCATCTTGACATTGACGTCTTTGCTTTCGAGATCTTCATCCCCCATGATGATGACAGAAAGAAACTCTATAGGAATCGATCTTCTCGAAGATCGAGCAACCAAGATCAACTCATGGAGTGAGATATGAAAACACCTCTTGAGTTGAGACGCGAAACACACATCAGGGGTGATGGAAAAGAAACAGATGACGAAGTTTCAATTTGTTAGGCAACAATTCTATGCTTGAGTAGGATGGTGCATGGTTTCAAAGTAGCGAGGAGATAATTGTCATGATTCCATAACAGGACACCTTAGAAGAGGTGACTCGTAGAATTATTCCCTTAAGTGGCAAAAAGAATTACTTTTGATACAAAGATCATTGAAACTCTTTATACCAGCCTAAGGCAATCACAAACGATCGTGTGAATGAGCTTGAAGAAATGGCATACTCATACTAGAATGGATGACGTGGACTACCTTGTTGAAGACAATGCAATGGATGATTTTTGCTTATCATCGGAAATGGATGGAACCCATGGTAAGGACCACTTTTGAAGATGATCCTGAATAGCAATTACTAAGAGGGGCAGCCCATGGGAAAATGGCACAATGGCGGTGCAAGCTAGGAACAAAATGCAAATGTCGAAATGTTCCAACCATCATATCTGCCTGAGATTCAGATCTGGTTGGTAACGGGATATTTCAGACAACATGTCTGGAAAAGAAAGTTTGCAACACAAATCGACGAGATGACGTTGTGAGATTATTGGAAAATGAACTACGATAGCAAGCTCCAAAACATGAGCTAGTTTTGCTACACACATGTGAACATGCTGTCCCAGACAAGCATGACCACATGGTAGTCTTACGACAAAGCACTACCGAGTTCGGGTTGGGAACCATCATTGCGGATAATGAAGTCCTTACATAAGTCATATGATTAGCTCTTATGAAGGAACTTCTCCTTGAACAAATCAATCAGTGGCTTGGTGTGCTAGGGAATACATATGGAATGGAGATGATCAGTCTATCGAACCACAGAATACTTCGCACATGCATGACTGACTTGGGATGATTCCAGAGGAGGCAAAAACAAACTTTATCGAATTCACGGTGGCAACTTGCATCGAATGCATATGAATTAGAGAAAGTCACTTCTTTCATCAAACATATGCCTCATGAACGTAACACGAAGGCAATGCTTACAAAGTTTCCAACACTAGCTCAGTGTCCAACAAAATCATGGAGAAGATAAGGATGTTGTCGATGGGCTCAACAACAATTCATCCAGGTTTCCATACAAATGGAGACCATAACTATGTGAACAAGATGATAGCATTGGTCAGACCAAGAGATATAATGGTATATGCTCAAGGAAACAACCACGAGTAAGACAACAATATGAACATCATTGGTTCTGATTTGATTTGACGATAGCCCATACTCAAATCAAAGATTGGATAAGACGATAGCTGCGACAATTAATCACAAGGATCAATCGATGAAGATATCATCTTTCTTCAACACACACACACACAAGGATATCCCTTTGGAATGAACTAAGTCAGATAAAGCCTTTTATCTTCCAACTCTCCAAGTTATTGTTTAGGTTATCCAACTAGTTCAGGAGTATCCAACATAGATCCTTGGAGAAAGGGTGGTTCATAGAAAAACCAACATGATCACGAACTCAACATAGCGGTTAGGTGACAACCTGGTTATACTTCCGAGAAGATATTTCAAAAATCACGAACCACAGATATGTTACTAAGCTTGAGAACAATCTTGCTTTTCAGGACAAGATGATATGATCGAAAGAGCAAGGAATTAACATAATCCAAACTCATTGATCGAAGAGTGCACTAGGAAAATATACTAGGTAGCACAATCTATCTTAGAATGATGATTCAATAACCAGCACGCTAAGAATGAAATTATTGTTCTTTAACTACCAAGCAACACGGTTGCTAGGAGTATTGACTTACACATCATAATTCACTTGTCGGCATTCCGGTTGCGACAACACGAGACCAAGGAATGAATAATGATGGTGAGAAGTATCACTGCAACAAGAATTCATAAGAGGGTGACACTCCAAGGTAGAATAGAACAAAAGCTGGATTGGCATTTTGATCTGCGGAGTACAACACTTTGACCCAATCCTAGATATGGATGAGGTACTGGAGTTTGTTTCTCCTAGTCATCCTGAATAGGATGGCTTGATGGACTACAAGACTAATAGGCATCGATGAACACGAATGCACACATACCCTTGACTATCTACTAATAGACGAAGGTTGGAATACAACTAAAGAGGGACAACTCAAAGAACATATAACTTTCTGAGTTGTGGATGCATAGATTGGTATGTCGAACAAGGCTCAACACATTTCTTCCGGATAACCCATGCAGAAAGGATGGATTGGCAGATTCACAACGTAGAATGGGGAACTCATTGAGAGTACTTTTATTGTGATCTTTTCGTTCAAGAAGAACGTCTGCCATGGTTGGTGAAGGAAATATGCCCTAGAGGCAATAATAAAGTTATTATTTATTTCCTTATATCATGATAAATGTTTATTATTCATGCTAGAATTGTATTAACCGGAAACATGATACATGTGTGAATACATAGACAAACAGTATGTCACTAGTATGCCTCTACTTGACTAGCTCGTTGATCAAAGATGGTTATGTTTCCTAGCCATAGACAAAGAGTTGTCATTTGATTAACGGGATCACATCATTAGGAGAATGATGTGATTGACTTGACCCATTCCGTTAGCTTAGCACTTGATCGTTTAGTATGTTGCTATTGCTTTCTTCATGACTTATACATGTTCCTATGACTATGAGATTATGCAACTCCCATTTACTGGAGGAACACTTTGTGTGCTACCAAATGTCACAACGTAACTGGGTGATTGTAAAGGTGCTCTACAGGTGTCTCCAAAGGTACTTGTTGGGTTGGCGTATTTCGAGATTAGGATTTGTCACTCCGATTGTCGGAGAGGTATCTCTGGGCCCACTCGGTAATGCACATCACTTAAGCCTTGCAAGCATTGCAACTAATGAGTTAGTTGCGGGATGATGTATTATGGAACGAGTAAAGAGACTTGCCGGTAACGAGATTGAACTAGGTATTGAGACACCGACGATCGAATCTCGGGCAAGTAACATACCAATGATAAAGGGAACAACGTATGTTGTTATGCGGTTTGACCGATAAAGATCTTCGTAGAATATGTGGGAGCCAATATGAGCATCCAGGTTCCGCTATCGGTTATTGACCGGAGACGTGTCTTGGTCATGTCTACATAGTTCTCGAACCCGTAGGGTCCGCACGCTTAAAGTTCGATGACGGTTATATTATGAGTTTATGTGTTTTGATGTACCGAAGGTAGTTCGGATTCCCGGATGTGATCACGGACATGACGAGGAGTCTCGAAATGGTTGATACGTAAATATCGATATATTGGACGACTATGTTTGGACACCGGAAGGGTTCCGGGAGGTTTCGGACATTTATCGGAGTACCGGGGGTTACCGGACCCCCCACCCCGGGAAGCTATTGGGCCTTAGTGGAAAGGAGAGAGGGAGGCCAGGAGGTGGCGCGCGGCCCCCCTTGCCCCAATCCGAATTGGGCAAGGGAAGGGGGCGGCGGCCCCCTTCTCCTTCCTTCTCTCCACCTCCTCCTTCCCCCTTCTCCTACTTAGAATAGGAAAGGGGGGGGGGCAAACCTACTTGGAGTAGGATTGCCCCCCCTTGGGCGCGCCTCCTCCCCTTGGCCGGCCCTCTCCTCCTCCCCCCTTTATATACGGAGGAGGGGGGCACCCCATAGACACAAAAATTGATCCCTTGGATCTCTTAGCCGTGTGCGGTGCCCCCTCCAACACAATCCACCTCGATAATATCGTAGCGGTGCTTAGGCGAAGCCTTGCGTCGGCAGAACATCATCATCGTCACCACGCCGTCGTGCTGACGGAACTCTACCTCAAAGCTCGGCTGGATCGGAGTTCGAGGGACGTCATCGAGTTGAATGTGTGCTGAACTCGGAGGTGCCGTGCGTTCGGTACTTGATCGGTCGGATCGTGAAGACGTATGACTACATCAACCGCATTGTGCTAACGCTTCCGCTTTCGGTCTACGAGGGTACGTGGACACACTCTCCCCTCTTGTTGCTATGCATCACCATGATCTTGCGTGTGCGTAGCAATTTTTTTGAAATTACTACGTTCCCCAACAGTGGCATCTGAGCCTCGTTTTATGCGTTGATGTTATATGCACGAGTAGAACACAAGTGAGTTGTGGGCGATACAAGTCATACTGCTTACTAGCATGTCACACTTTGGTTCGGCGGTATTGTTGGATGAAGCGGCCCGGACCGACATTACGCGTACGCTTACGCGAGACTGGTTCTACCAACATGCTTTGCACACAGGTGGCTGGCGGGTGTCAGTTTTTCCAACTTTAGTTGAACCGTGTGTGGCTACGCCCGGTCCTTGAGAAGGTTAAAACAGCACTAACTTGACGAACTATCATTGTGGTTTTGATGCGTAGGTAAGAACGGTTCTTGCTCAGCCCGTAGCAGCCACGTAAAAGTTGCAACAACAAAGTAGAGGACGTCTAACTTGTTTTTGCAGGGCATGTTGTGATATGATATGGTCAAGACATGATGCTATATTTTATTGTATGAGATGATCATGTTTTGTAACCGAGTTATCGGCAATTGGCAGGAGCCATATGGTTGTCGCATTATTGTATGCAATGCAATCGCCCTGTAATTGCTTTACTTTATCACTAAGCGGTAGCGATAGTCGTAGAAGCAATAGTTGGCGAGACGACAACGATGCTACGATGGAGATCAAGGTGTCGCGCCGGTGACGATGGTGACCATGACGGTGCTTCGGAGATGGAGATCACAAGCACAAGATGATGATGGCCATATCATATCACTTATATTGATTGCATGTGATGTTTATCTTTTATGCATCTTATTTTTCTTTGATTGACGGTAGCATTATAAGATGATCTCTCACTAAATTTCAAGATAAAAGTGTTCTCCCTGAGTATACACCACGTGATGATCGGGTTGATAAGCTCTAAGTCCATCTACAACGGGTGCAAGCCAGTTTTGCACATGCAGAATACTCAGGTTAAACTTGACGAGCCTAGCATATGCTGATATGGCCTCGGAACACTGAGACCGAAAGGTCGAGCGTGAATATAGTAGATGTGATCAACATAGTGATGTTCACCATTGAAAACTACTCCATTTCACGTGATGATCGGTTATGGTTTAGTTGATTTGGATCACGTGATCACTTAGATGATTAGAGGGATGTCTATCTAAGTGGGAGTTCTTAAGTAATATGATTAACTGAACTTAAATTTATCATGAACTTAGTACCTGATAGTATTTTGCATGTCTATTTTGTTGTAGATAGATGGCTCGTGCTGTTGTTCCGTTGAATTTTAATGCGTTCCTTGAGAAAGCAAAGTTGAAAGATGATGGTAGCAATTACACGGACTGGGTCCGTAACTTGAGGATTATCCTCATTCCTGCACAGAAGAATTACGTCCTGGAAGCACCGCTAGGTGCCAAACCTGCTGCAGGAGCAACACCAGATGTTATGAACGTCTGGCAGAGCAAAGCTGATGACTACTCGATAGTTCAGTGTGCCATGCTTTACAGCTTAGAACCGGGACTTCAACGACGTTTTGAACGTCATGGAGCATATGAGATGTTCCAGGAGTTGAAGTTAATATTTCAAGCAAATGCCCGGATTGAGAGATATGATGTCTCCAATAAGTTATACAACTACAATATGGAGGAGAATAGTTCTGTCAGTGAGCATATACTCAGAATGTCTGGGTATAACAATCACTTGATTCAACTGGGAGTTAATCTTCCGGATGATAGCGTCATTGACAGAATTCTTCAATCACTGCCACCAAGCTATAAGAGCTTCGTGATGAACTATAACATGCAAGGGATGGATAAGACGATTCCCGAGCTCTTCGCAATGCTAAAGGCTGCGGAGGTAGAAATCAAGAAGGAGCATCAAGTGTTGATGGTCAATAAGACCACCAGTTTCAAGAAAAAGGGCAAAGGGAAGAAGAAGGGGAACTTCAAGAAGAACAGCAAACAAGTTGCTGCTCAAGAGAAGAAACCCAAGTCTGGACCTAAGCCTGAGACTGAGTGCTTCTACTGCAAGCAGACTGGTCACTGGAAGCAGAACTGCCCCAAGTATTTGGCGGATAAGAAGGATGTCAAGGTGAACAAAGGTATATGTGATATACATGTTATTGATGTGTACCTTACCCGAGCTCGTATTAGCACCTGGGTATTTGATACTGGTTCTGTTGCTAATATTTGCAACTCAACACAGGGACTACGGATTAAGTGAACACTGGCTAAGGACGAGGTGACGATGCGCATGGGAAATGGTTCCAAAGTCGATGTGATCGCCGTCGGCACGCTACCTCTACATCTACCTTCAGGATTAGTTTTAGACTTAAATAATTGTTATTTGGTGCCAGCGTTGAGCATGAACATTATATCTGGATCTTGTTTGATGCGAGACGGTTATTCATTTAAATCTGAGAATAATGGTTGTTCTATTTATATGAGTAATATCTTTTATGGTCATGCACCCTTGAAGAGTGGTCTATTTTTGATGAATCTCGATAGTAGTGATACACATATTCATAATGTTGAAGCCAAAAGATGTAGAGTTGATAATGATAGTGCAACTTATTTGTGGCACTGCCGTTTGGGTCATATTGGTGTAAAGCGCATGAAGAAACTCAATACGGATGGACTTTTGGAATCACTTGACTATGGATCACTTGGTACTTGCGAACCATGCCTCATGGGCAAGATGACTAAAACGCCGTTCTCCGAAACTATGGAGCGAGCAACTGATTTGTTGGAAATCATACATACTGATGTATGTGGTCCAATGAATGTTGAGGCTCACGGCGGGTATCGTTATTTTCTCACCTTCACAGATGATTTAAGCAGATATGGGTATATCTACTTAATGAAACATAAGTCTGAAACATTTGAAAAGTTCAAAGAATTTCAGAGTGAAGTTGGAAATCATCATAACAAGAAAATAAAGTTTCTGCGATCTGATCGTGGAGGAGAATATTTGAGTTACGAGTTTGGTCTACATTTGAAACAATGCAGAATAGTTTCGCAACTCACGCCACCCGGAACACCACAGCGTAATGGTGTGTCCGAACATCGTAATCGTACTTTACTAGATATGGTGCGATCTATGATGTCTCTTACTGATTTACTGTTATCGTTTTGGGTTTATGCTTTAGAGACGGCCGCATTCACGTTAAATAGGGCACCATCAAAATCCGTTGAGACGACGCCTTATGAACTGTGCTTTGGCAAGAAACCAAAGTTGTCGTTTCTTAAAGTTTGGGGCTGCGATGCTTATGTGAAAAAGCTTCAACCGGATAAGCTCGAACCCAAATCGGAGAAATGTGTCTTCATAGGATACCTAAAGGAAACTGTTGGGTACACCCTTCTATCACAGATCCGAAGGCAAGACATTCGTTGCCAAGAATGGATCCTTTCTAGAGAAGGAGTTTCTCTCGAAAGAAGTGAGTGGGAGGAAAGTAGAACTTGATGAGGTAACAGTACCTGCTCCCTTATTGGAAAATAGTTCATCACAGAAACCGGTTTCTATGACGTCTACACCAATTAGTGAGGAAGTTAATGATGATGATCATGAAACTTCAGATCAAGTTGTTAATGAACCTCGTAGGTCAACCAGAGTAAGATCCGCACCAGAGTGGTACGGTAATCCTGTTCTGTAGGTTATGTTGCTAGACCATGACAAACCTACAAACTATGAAGAAGCGATGGTGAGCCCAGATTCCGCAAAATGGCTCGAGGCCATGAAATCTGAGATGGGATCCATGTATGAGAACAAAGTATGGACTTTGGTTGACTTGCCTGATGATCGGCAAGCCATCGAGAATAAATGGATCTTCAAGAAGAAGACTGACGCTGATGGTAATGTTACTGTCTATAAAGCTCGACTTGTTGCAAAAGGTTTTCGACAAGCTCAAGGGATTGACTACGATGAGGCCTTCTCACTCGTAGCGATGCTTAAGTCTGTCCGAATCATGTTAGCAATTGCCGCATTTTATGATTATGAAATTTGGCAAATGGATGTCAAAACTGCATTCCTGAATGGATTTCTGGAAGAAGAGTTGTATTTGATGCAACCGGAAGGTTTTGTCGATCCAAAGGGAGCTAACAAAGTGTGCAAGCTCCAGCGATCCATTTATGGACTGGTGCAAGCCTCTCGGAGTTGGAATAAACGTTTTGATAGTGTGATCAAAGCATATGGTTTTATACAGACTTTTGGAGAAGCCTGTATTTACAAGAAGCTCTGTAGCATTTCTGATATTATATGTGGATGACATATTGTTGATTGGAAATGTTATAGAATTTCTGGATAGCATAAAAGGATATTTGAATAAGAGTTTTTCAATGAAGGACCTTGGTGAAGCTGCTTATATATTGGGCATCAAGATCTATAGAGATAGATCGAGACGCTTAATTGGACTTTCACAAAGCACATACCTTGACAAAGTTTTGAAGAAGTTCAAAATGGATCAAGCAAATAAAGGGTTCTTGCCTGTGTTACAAGGTGTGAAGTTGAGTAAGACTCATTGCCCGACCACTGCAGAAGATAGAGAAAAAATGAAAGATGTTCCCTATGCTTCAGCCATAGGCTCTATCATGTATGCAATGTTGTGTACCAGACCTGATGTGTGCCTTGCTATTAGTTTAGCAGGGAGGTACCAAAGTAACCCAGGAGTGGATCACTGGACATCGGTCAAGAACATCCTGAAATACCTAAAAAGGACGAAGGATATGTTTCTCATTTATGGAGGTGACAAAGAGCTCGTCGTAAATGGTTACGTCGATGCAAGCTTTCACACTGATCCGGACGATTCTAAATCGCAAACCGGATATGTGTTTATATTGAACGGTGGAGCTGTCAGTTGGTGCAGTTCTAAACAAAGCGTCGTAGCGGGATCTACATGTGAAGCGGAGTACATAGCCGCTTCGGAAGCAGCAAATGAAGGAGTCTGGATGAAGGAGTACATATCCGATCTAGGTGTCATACCTAGTGCATCGGGTCCAATGAAAATCTTTTGTGACAATACTGGTGCAATTGCTTTGGCAAAGGAATCCAGATTTCACAAGAGAACCAAGCACATCAAGAGACGCTTCAACTCCATCCAGGATCAAGTCCAGGCGGGAGACATAGAGATTTGCAAGATACATACGGATCTGAATGTTGCAGACCCGTTGACTAAGCCTCTTCCACGAGCAAAACATGATCAGCACCAAGGCTCCATGGGTGTTAGAATGATTACTGTGTAATCTAGATTATTGACTCTAGTGCAAGTGGGAGACTGAAGGAAATATGCCCTAGAGGCAATAATAAAGTTATTACTTATTTCCTTATATCATGATAAATGTTTATTATTCATGCTAGAATTGTATTAACCGGAAACATGATACATGTGTGAATACATAGACAAACAATATGTCACTAGTATGCCTCTACTTGACTAGCTCGTTGATCAAAGATGGTTATGTTTCCTAGCCATAGACAAAGAGTTGTCATTTGATTAACGAGATCACATCATTAGGAGAATGATGTGATTGACTTGACCCATTCCGTTAGCTTAGCACTTGATCGTTTCGTATGTTGCTATTGCTTTCTTCATGACTTATACATGTTCCTATGACTATGAGATTATGCAACTCCCGTTTACCGGAGGAACACTTTGTGTGCTACCAAACGTCACAACATAACTGGGTGATTATAAAGGTGCTCTACAGGTGTCTCCAAAGGTACTTGTTGGGTTGGCGTATTTCGAGATTAGGATTTGTCACTCCGATTGTCGGAGAGGTATCTCTGGGCCCACTCGATAATGCACATCACTTAAGCCTTGCAAGCATTGCAACTAATGAGTTAGTTGCGAGATGATGTATTACGGAATGAGTAAAGAGACTTGCCGGTAACGAGATTGAACTAGGTATTGAGATACCGACGATCGAATCTCGGGCAAGTAACATACCGATGACAAAGGGAACAACGTATGTTGTTATGCGGTTTGACCGATAAATATCTTCGTAGAATATGTGGGAGCCAATATGAGCATCCAGTTTCTGCTATTGGTTATTGACCGGAGACGTGTCTCGGTCCTGTCTACATAGTTCTCGAACCCGTAGGGTTCGCACGCTTAAAGTTCGATGACGGTTATATTATGAGTTTATGTGTTTTGATGTACCGAAGGTAGTTCGGAGTCCCGGATGTGATCACGGACATGACGAGGAGTCTCGAAATGGTTGAGACGTAAAGATCGATATATTGGACGACTATGTTTGGACACCGGAAGGGTTCCGGGAGGTTTCAGACATTTATCGGAGTACCGGGGGTTACCGGAACCCCCCGGGAAGCTATTGGGCCTTAGTGGAAAGGAGAGAGGGAGGCCAGGAGGCGGCGCGCGCCCCCCTTGCCCCAATCCGAATTGGGCAAGGGAAGGGGGCGGCGGCCCCCCTTCTCCTTCCTTCTCTCCACCTCCTCCTTCCCCCTTCTTCTATTTGGAATAGGAAAGGGGGGCCAAACCTACTTGGAGTAGGATTGCCCCCCTTGGGCGCACCTCCTCCCCTTGGCCGGCCCTCTCCTCCTCCCCCCCTTTATATACGAAGGAGGGGGGCACCCCATAGACACAACAACTGATCCCTTGGATCTCTTAGCCGTGTGCGGTGCCCCCTCCACCATAATCCACCTCGATAATACCGTAGCGGTGCTTAGGCGAAGCCCTGCGTCGGTAGAACATCATCATCGTCTCCACGCCATCGTGCTGACGGAACTCTCCCTCAAAGCTCGGCTGGATCGGAGTTCGAGGGACGTCATCGAGTTGAATGTGTGCTGAACTCGGAGGTGCCTGCGTTCGGTAGTTGATCGGTCGGATCGTGAAGACGTACGACTACATCTACCGCGTTGTGCTAACGCTTCCGCTTTCGGTCTACGAGGGTACGTGGACACACTCTCCCCTCTTATTGCTATGCATCACCATGATCTTGCGTGTGCGTAGGATTTTTTTTTAAAATTACTACGTTCCCCAACAGTTGGTTCATGATATTGGAAGATTGAGATACCACGGACCTCGAGGACTATCACAAAGGTTACTAATATCCTAAAGGAACTAGCAAACACTATCAACATGAATGAGTAGGGTGAATCTCGGGTTCAAAATCCCCAGGAATAGAATGCCTACTAGCTAAATGGCATCACGAGATGCTTTCGAGAGTAATGTCCAGAATCATCACACTGGGGATACAAAGCATTGCTAGATTACTGAGTGGTTCTCTAAGACGCCTAGGGTCATAATAATGGCTTCAACATATATGCCGAGGCAACGAAGTACCACAACTCGGCGATTAGTGTGGTTAATTTGACCCAAAGGAACATCGGGAATGGGGGGGGGGAAGAGGTTTGCAAATGCATCAGACTATTTAGAAACCTGGGATGACTCGGGTAGCATAACAGCTGTAAATGCTCAAAGATTTGGGACATCCCGCAAAATGGGGGCATAACCACTCAACATCACAACATCATGGTTCCGAGATCAACTTTCAACACACGGAAGTGGTAGGAACTGAAATGAGGCTTGTAACCATCAATCCTATGAGTCTACGGATTAGTAATACGTGAACCTGATAGAAAGATGAGAAGCCTAGCTCTTAACCCCGTAGGAAAGATAGGATGACTCGAATCAGAAGGACATAAGGTATAAGGAATAAAAAGAGCCTTAAGTTCCTTTCCACAATCAATTCCCTTATATAACTAAAGCATTTCTAGACTCAACTTCGACCAGTTTGGCTTGGTAATCCTACAGGCAGCCGGGCTCTGATACCAAAGCTGTCAGGACCCCGATCCTAAGTCACACCGATCTAGCATGTAACATATCAGATCACTTTGCGGCTTCACGCATGGTATCCCCACGGGTGCCACCTTACCTGGCCCGGGACCATTTGCGCCGTTTGGCTCACGTATATAGTAGTCTCGCTAGCATCCATATGACAGAGAACCCGGGCCGACATGACTTGTCATGAATCCAAAGTGGCACTAACTTACAGGGATAGGCATACATGACCCAGCAATGAACGTGTCGATCATCAATGTATGAACCTAAGTCGTAGCAAGCTACAAGGACTTAAAGGAACAACGCGTGACATTTCCCCGAAGGGACAGACACAAGAATGAAGAAGGACACATGCTGGCCAGCCTAAGTGTTCTGGAGTAGTAGAAAGCTACCATGGCTTAGTGGAAGCACTAGGAGACATTTCCCCATAAGAGAGGCTACCAAGAATAAACAACTAGGTTGTCGGATCCCACACATACCAAGCATTTCGAAATCATACACACAATATGCTCGATATGTCCAAATACAACATGGCATCACAACAAAACTCTATGACTCAAAGTATTTACTCATAAGGCTCCGAAGAGTCATACATAGTAAGAATTACAATCATGGGTTACATGACCCAACATACAGAGCATACAAGCAACAGAAGCATAACATTTCTGAATACAGACAACTACAAATGAAAAAGCCTAAGAAGCCTGACTATCTACAAGACCCTCCCAAGGGTACAAGATCGTAGCTGAGGTAACAAGCTGAAAGTTGAAGTCCACGTGGAACAACTAGTGAGACTGAGGTCTCTCTGCAAAACATAAATTAAGCAAACATGATTACAAATGTACCCAACAAGACTTACATCAGAACTAGCTACATATGCATCAGTATCAACAAAGGGGTGGTGGAGTTTAACTGCAGTAAGCCAGCTTTGACTCAGTGGCTATCCTGTACTATGACTGCTGGTAAATCTTTTGAGGTGGCGCGCACGAGTCCACATATTCACCATATCAATACACCACTATGGATCCGCTCCCGTCTCCCTACGAGAAGGCCATCCATAGCACTCACGCTTATCTTGCGCATTTTAGAGTATCTACTTTCACTTGTCTATGAACTGTATAAGCAACCAAGTAGTCCTTTACTGCGGACGTGGCTATTCAAATAGTTTGATAACCCTGCAGGGGTGTGCTTCTTCACACATGCTCTCGCCACTTACCGCCATGTACACGTCATGTATCTCAGCAACCTTCAAGCGGAAGCCTGGCGAGGGTATCGACCATGACCTAACTAACCACACAAGTCCCTAGTCCAGGTTTATCGCCTATTCAGGTTCCATCCGCAGGGAGTCCGGCCGAGGTTTCCACAACGGCCCCGAACGATGTGTGCAGGGTTCCTGAGGCACCAAACGGGCGTCTCGGTTTACCATGCCACGTACCTACCGCATCACAGCCCACTCCTAGGGTCAGCGCTGCGCACCGCATCCAGTATACTACAAACACCACAAACTACTTGCAACTCCTGGACAGAGGACAAGGGCGATTAATAAGCCGAGAGAGTCAATTAAGGATCCCAATGTGTGGTAGTAGGTGATCTTGAATCACACACACATAACTCAGTTCCTAAGGACGGTTCCAATGAAACAACCCACCATGTAATCCTACATGGCCTCTCATCGATACATTTACCAAATCGTGTTCACACACTTAGCTCTCAACAATAGGACATGATGACCACATCCCAATTCATCCCCGATGAATCAGACCTGACACAACTCTAAGCAATAGCAGGCATGACAAGCAAGCATGAATGAGTAGGCACATCATGGCTCAAACAACTCCTACTCATTATAGTGGGTTTCAACTATTTACTGTGGCAAAGACAGGTCATGCAAAGGAATGGGGTTCAACTACCACAACATGTAACAGTTGAATCGTTGTTGTCCTAATGCAATAAATGAGAGCAGGAGTGAGAGAGTGGGATTGTATCGGAATGCTCAATGGGGGTTTGCTTCCCTGGCACTTCTGAAGATAGTAAGACTCTTCATTGGTGTCATCGGACTCATCGTCGGAACTACGTCCACTGAGAGGGGACAAACACCTGCAAACAAGAGGGAACACAATCAATGCAATGCAATAGTATGATGTGTGATCATGACATGGCAATATGATGTGATTTGAGGTAATGCAACTAGCAACAAGTTAAATGAAGTTGGTTTGAACCCTAGGTTCAAATTCAAACTCCATATGTTGATATTCAAATGCCATTTAATTGATTTGACCTGATCAGCAGGTTTAACTTGCTTTAACATGCATGAAAACCGTACCACTAGATATATTGGATTTTTCTGATCATTTTTCATATATAAAATGGGGTTCAACTACCACAACATGTAACAGTTGAATCGTTGTTGTCCTAATGCAATAAATGAGAGCAGGAGTGAGAGAGTGGGATTGTATCGGAATGCTCAATGGGGGTTTGCTTGCCTGGCACTTTTGAAGATAGTAAGACTCTTCATCGGTGTCATCGAACTCATCGTCGGAACTACGTCCACTGAGAGGGGACAAACACCTGCAAACAAGAGGGAACACAATCAATGCAATGCAACAGTATGATGTGTGATCATGACATGGCAATATGATGTGATTTGAGCTAATGCAACTAGCAACAAGTTAAATGAAGTTGGTTTGAACCCTAGGTTCAAATTCAAACTCCATATGTTGATATTCAAATGCCATTTAATTGATTTGACCTGATCAGCAGGTTTAACTTGCTTTAACATGCATGAAACAGTACCACTAGATAGATAGGATTTTTCTGATCATTTTTCATATATAAATTATTTCATTTGGAGTTACGGCTAATTTTTTATGAATTTTTTGAAGTGTTAAACATTTTCTGGAGTTTCCTGGATTATTTTTAAATCCAGAATTTTTTTAACTGCGTCAGCATTGTGTAAGCATGACGTCAGTAGGTCAACTGTGCTGACCCAGGTCAAACCTGACTAGTGGGGCCCGCGCGTCAGTGACTAGACTAACTACTCTAATTTAACTAACACTAACCTAGTTTAGTTAGCCGGGCAGGGCCCGCATGTCATAGACCCAGGGGGTTAAATCCCTGGTCACCCGGGGCTAATCCGCCGGCGACTCGACGCCAACGAGGCCAGATGCGGCGGCGAGGTGCGGGATTCCTCCTCCGACGACCAAATGGCCGGCGGAGGGTATCTACGTGATGCAGACGCTCGTCCGCATCGAGTGGTGGCGGTGGTTGGGCCTGGGGTGGCCGGAGTCGTCGCCGGCGTTGACCTTGGCGGTTGCCGAAGCTTGGGTGAGCTCGGGGCCGAGGCTACGTCGGGTGAGGCGGCGCGTGCGGGGCACCTACGTGCTCTACGCAGGGTGGGGAGGAAACTGGCACGACGGCCGGACCGTTGGATGGCCGGGAACTCGTCGGCGGCGAGCACAGGCGGCGGCGCGTGCGGCGAGCATGGTGCGGTGGCTACGATGCACGAGGGAGAGAACGGGGAGGGGGACGAGGAGAAGCAGCTCATGGCGGAGTCGAAGGTGGCCTTGGCGAGCTCGGGCAGGGGTTGGTGACGTCGGGGAGGGGCTGGTGACGATGGGAGGTCGCCGGCGATCTCGGTGATCCGAGGAAGAAGAAGGCATCGGGGCGGTGGTTCGACGCGTACGGCGTCTCGTGGTTTGATGGAGAGGACGAGGGAGACTCGGCGAAGCTCTTGGACTCGTCGGTAAGGCGAGGGGGAGGCGGTGGCCACGAGAACGTCGAGCGGTGGCGACGACAGCGCTCGGGTGCGAGAGATAGATCCAGGGAAGGAGGTGAGAGAGGGGGTCGAGGGGGTCTGCGTGGCACTCGTGGAGGCGTCCAGGCCCTTGGCAGCAAGCAGGAGCTGGCGAGGCGCATGCTCGCGAGCGGCGGCCACGCACGCTGTGTCCTTCTGGCGCGAGGTTAGTGGTGACTAGCAGGCGCCAGTGGGCTGGGCCGGCACAGTGCCAGGCTAGGTAAGTGCCCCAGGTGAGTCCTTCTCTCTCTCTTTTCTAATCCTTTCTGTTTTCTATTTATTCTGTTTTGTTTTGATTTATTAAGGATACTAAACCATTTGGTAAAATGCTGAAAATAGTTGTGGGCACTTGTGAAATTATTTCCAACAACCCTCATTTAGTTTCAGAATTATTTGAGCATTTAAAATATTTATAGCATTTAAATGCCCAAATTCAAATACTTTATGATTTAATTCAAAAATCCAGGAATGACCTAGAAATATGTTCATCATTTTAGCAGAGGTTTTCACCTTTATCAAAAATCATGAACATTTCCAAAGGGCATTTTTGGGTTCATTGAAAAATATTTTATTTGAACCTATTTGAATTCTTTCTGATGCTAGGGTTTGAAAATCCCCAATTCAAATTCATTTGAATTTTAAACATGATGACATGATGATCAAGCAAATACAACATGGCTGAGCTAGGGCTGTGATAGGTGTTGAGAGTTCCGAGATAGATCCAAGTCTAGATGCTCAAATTGTCCATAACCGGGGACACGGCTAATCGATTAGGTTTTAACCCTCTGCAGAGGTTTGTACACTTTACCCGCAAGATTTGATCCCGCTTTTTACGTTCTCACACTTCAGGGTGTTGGAGAACAAGACGATCGAAACATGGTCTTCTGAAGAGTTCCCCTGACCACTGTCCGGTGCTCATCAAATCCTCCCGTAGTTCTACATCTGCTAGCACCGTCCCAGCCAGAGTCACAACTAAGGTCAACCAAGCCAGAGCCCATAATGACTTGCGATTGCACAGGTAAGCTTCCGGGCATGAAGTATTCTTCTGTCTCTTTGAGTCTGGTGAAGCTTTCCGCAAGATGTCATGGTGCTTCTCCATGCATCCCGGGTCATCCACTGGTTGCTCCAGGGTGCCCATCAAAACCATCCTTCACCAAGTAATGTGTATTGAATTCTTGTCTTGAGTCTTGAAGTCTTAGGTCCTGAAGATGCAGTCCTTGCAGATGCCATCATGAAGTTGTCGTCATTGACGTAGAGTCCTCCATTCGCACACGACTCCCGAGCACTCATACCAACCCCGTCTACTATAGCGTGCATTAAAATAAATAACATACCGGGCTTGGTAACAGGGTGATGGGTTCCTACCTCATGCATACTACTGAACTACAAGGATTCAATATCACTACTGGAGAGATTGTTGCAAAGCTGACACTAAATGCAATAAATACATAGGTATGCAAAAGCATGGTCATAGTGAACTTGCCTGGTATTACTTGCTGAAGATTGTAACGCTCTCAAAAATAACTTGATACTATCCGTCACTCCGATGTAAATCTATTAAGTCAACATAGCATTCACATAAGAAAAACACTCTAGCAATCAATTCTATCAATCATATTAACACTCAATCAAAATAAAAGCAACAAAAAAATCCATAAGAAAACCAAATAGGAATCCAAAGAAAATTTCAAGGAAAACTACAAGGAAACTATAGAGTTTTTACTACAACCAACACAAAAGTAGTTATTTTACCTAATTAAACTTAACAGCAAATAAAATACTAAAATAATAAATTAACAGAAAATAAATAGAGTTTTCATTAAAATAACAGAAAGAATTTTTCATAAACTTTTAGTAGCAAAAAGAAACAAATAAAAAGCTTTTATGAAACTCAAACTATGACCTATACAAGTTTTCATACAAAACTAAAGAAAATTAAATTTTAAAATAAAATAAAATTGTCTACTGTTCAATAACAGAAACAAAACTAAATTTGTCAAAAGTGACAAAAAGAAATAAATTAAAAACAAGTAAAGCTATAAAGAAAAGACAAAAACAAACCTAGAACTAAAACAGTATTGTTTTGCCTAAAACCCTAATTTAAAAGAAACTAAAAATAAATGACTATATTCTACTGGATAGGAAAAGTCCTAGTGACCAGGAGCAAAAAGAATCAACTTAAAATATACTTTCAAACTCAAGTTATGGCCAAAACAGTGTTTGAAGAAAATTTATGAAAATTCAAACTAAAATTACTCAAATTTGAAATCCAAGTGCACTAACAGAAGCTTCAAGAAATTTTGAATCTAACGCAAAAAGAATCACTCAATTTGGATCTAAAACATAAAATATATTGAATATCTAAGATTCAACCTTTTCTGTTTTTAAAAATAGAAACGAAAATAACCACACAAAAAACAAATCGGGCGCTAGCTACGTGGCCTACTGCTATTGGGCCAAAGTGGTGTGCGATCCGTAACTAAACTACGCTCGGGCGATACTTAACAGAACCGTGCATGCGCATTTAATAAAAAGAAACCGACGAAACGGTTCGATCTAAACCGATAATAAACCAAACTAAACCGATCTAAAAAAACCTAACTATTCGATAGATCTAATCTAGAGCATTGAAATAAGATCGAACGGAGGTGGGTAGTTGGCCGACTTACAGTGGGGTGGTCGCCAGCGATGCGGCTCGGATGTCGTCGGCGAAGGTGTTCCGGTCGTCGGCGGGGTCGGCGGATGAGACCAGGGGATGCAGCGGTCGGAGGCGGTTCCAACGATGGTCTCCGGTGCGCTCGGGGACGACGAAGAAGGGCGGCGGTGAGCTTGGGGCGGCGAGGGCGTACGGTGGTCGTCGGCTGGCGGCGCTCCAGTGGGTTTAGGGCTCGGGCGAGGGCACAGGAGGTGCGAACGAGCGAGGGGGTTAGGGTGGTGATCTCAAGTGGCGGCTAGGTGGTCGGGGTGGTGAGGTAGGGCAGCAATGGTGCGGCAGCGGCGCTTGGCTCCGGCGAGAAATCGTGGAGGCAGCGGAGGTTCTTGGTGCGGGGAAAGGAGGGGAACGGGTCGAGGGGAGTGGTATAAATAGGGGGGAGGTCGACTTGGAGTAGGGGGAAGATCGAGGAGAAGATCCTGAGGATCACGGGATACAGCGGCAGTTGGGCTAGCTCAGGCGCGGTCTTAGCTTGGTGTGAGAAGGAAGAAGGTGGTGGGGTTTGCTGTCAGCGGGTGCGGGAGCGAGGGGGAAGTGCGGGCGATCGACCCGAAGGGGTTTCGGGCATGGGCGCCTTGGTGCTGGGCCAACATGGCTGAGGGTGAGAGCGAGATGGGCCTCAGTGGCTTCGGCCGTTTGCTTTTTTTTTTAATAAAGCACAGAAAATAAAACAAACACAAATAAGTAAATAAAATATTATATAGGCATATAATATATCAAAATCTTCAGAAAAAGAAATCGTAAAACGTGAACATATTTGCAGGTACAAGTAAAGTCCACAAAAATTTAGATAAAGCAAATAGTGCTACTGTTGCATTAAAAATGCAAATAAAATTATTTTAAAATACCAAAATGATTTCAAACTCATTTTTATCCACTTTTCTACTGCAAGGAATCATTTTACACTATTTTTCATGTATTTTATTTTTGGAGAAAACTAATTTGACAAAAAACCAAATAACTCCAAATTGAAAGTGGGTTTCAAGTAACTTCAAAGGGACTTTCAATTTGATTCTTCGAAACTTCCAACTCTCTTTCTTAGGATTTGAATAAGTCATTTTATCTTCTCTCATGAAACTCGTTGAGTTGCATAAAGTTTTCGAATTTGAAATATTTCCAAATGGAATTCAAATCTTTTCAAAACCCTTTTCATTTATTTAAATGGAAGAAGTCATATCATCTTCACTCTAGGGTTTTGTGATGAAATGAATTTGAATTCATGGAGATCATAAATGCAAGGTGAAAGTTTGGGAAAGTCATTTCATTCCCTCTCATTCAACTTTCATAAAGTTTCAAATTTCACTCAATTTCCCACAAGCAACCACACCATAATCAAACAAACAATCAAAACTATTTATTTAATATAACATTCCAAAATTTAGAATATGAGGGGTCGAAGGAGGAGCCAATTCCTCCCGAGCTTGATCTTAGGGATCCTTATCACATCAAATTTGGCCCTTTTGATTACTTTTGCTTACCACAAAGAAAACTTGCCACTGAACAACGGGAGTACGAGATGAGCTTTCGAGATTTGCCTTATTATTACTATGACAATACCTAGATCTATGTTTTTTTGCCTAGCTAGGGGCGTTAACAATAGCGCTTGTTGGGAGCAACCCAATTTTTTTTTGTGTTTTTGGTTTTGCTATTGTTCTTGAATAAAATACACATTATTACCTCTATATTAATTGTGTTTTGGTGTTTTAGTTAGTGTTTGTGCCAAGTACGACCTTTGGGATAGCTTACGGTGATAGTTGATTTGGTCTTGCTGGAAAACAGAAACTTTTGCGCCCAGTCCCAGAATTTTTAAAAATCATAGAAATGTTATAAAATTCTGAATTTCTTTACACAAGATTGATATACAAATTTCCTCTGTTGTCCTAATTTTTCAGAATTTTTGGAGTTACAGAAGTATTCGAAGTATCCAGATTACTACAGACTGTTTTGTTTTTGACAGATTCTGTTTTCTATGTGTTGTTTGCTTATTTTGATGAATCTATGGGTAGTATCGGGGGATATAAACCATGGAAAAGTTGGAATACAGTAGATATTACACCAATATAAATAAAGAATGAGTTAACAACAGTACCAAAAGTGGTGATTTATTTTCTTATACTAACGGAACTTATGATATTTTCTGTTGAGTTTTGTGTTGTGAAGTTTTCAAGTTTTGGGTAAAGATTCGATGGACTATGGAATAAGGAGTGACAAGAGCCTAAGCTTGATGATCAGATGAACGCGGACCACACTAGGGAACGCGTCGGTGATGAATTCATCAATCGCAACCGGTTGAATACTAGCAAGCGTTTGCCCACAACACACACGAATTATTCCATTAGAAACAGGTCAGATGGATCAACTATATGCCATGTATCGCACATTGTCAAAAAGTAATGCGGTAGACCTTCTTTAACATGTGTTAAAAAAACAAGGACCTCGAGGTTAAATTAACTCATGGGATGGGTCGTATCAGGCATTTAATTTGACAAATACGACCCATCCTATCAGTTAATTTAACATCAACATAACTTCCCATCCAGTCACCCATCTGATGGCTGCTCCAGCCTGAGCACACTTAACTTGAGAGTTCTCTTACATGAGCTACTGGTGGAACAACTAGTCCTTGATGATATAGGATGCCTCTTCGCATCCTTATGGCGTATCCGGATGACTGCCCATCCCCCAATGGCAAATAGATATTGTGTAGAGAGAGCATATCACATACGTCTTATTAGAAGCAATTGTTTGTGTTATTATTGGTCTTCGCACACATTTCTGATTACATGCTTGTTTGCCGCGTATCACACACATCTTGATATATTAAACCGTTTCTGTTCTCTTGTCTCAACGCAAACAGTTCATCTGAGTGAACCGCATGCCATATATCGCACACACCTTGATATGGCTGACCGTTTCTTTTGTTCCTCATCATCACAAACAGTTAATTGAACTGAACCGTATGCCCTGCATCGCACACGCAACTAAAATCTGAATCGTGTTTGATGCATCCGTCATCGCAAACGTTTTGCACCTTTTTTGACGGGTTTTTTACACCACCGTTTGTGATTATTGCATCGCACACAGTTTCATCGAAGGGTCTTTGATCGTAGTGTCGCGTTAGCAGCATCCTGCAGTAGTGCTAGTCCAGGTTTATCGCCTATTCAGGTTCCATCCACAGGGAGTCCGGCCAAGGTTTCCACTATGGCCCCGAACGATGTGTGCAGGGTTCCCGAGGCACCAAATAGGCGTCCCAGTACACCGTGCCACGTACCTACCGCATCACAGCCCACCCCCAGGGTCAGCGCTGCGCACGGCTTCCAGTATACTACAAACACCACAAACTACTTGCAACTCCTGGACAGAGGACAAGGGCGATTAATAAGCCGAGAGAGTCAATTAAGGATCCCAATGTGTGGTAGTAGCTGATCTTGAATCACACACACAAAACTCAGTTCCTAAGGATGGTTCCAATGAAACAACCCACCATTTACTCCTACAAGGCCTCTCATCGATACCTTTACCAAATCGTGTTCACACACTTAGCTCTCAACAATAGGACATGATGACCACATTCCAATTCATCCCCGATGAATCAGACCTGATACAACTCTAAGCAATAGCAGGCATGACAAGCAAGCATGAACGAGTAGGCACATCATGGCTCAAACAACTCCTGCTCATGCTAGTGGGTTTCAACTATTTATTGTGGCAAAGATAGGTCATGCAAAGGAATGGGGTTCAACTACCGCAACATGTAATAGTTGAATCGTTGTTGTCCTAATGCAGTAAAAGAGAGTAGGAGCGAGAGAGTGGGATTGTATCGGAATGCTCAATGGGGGTTTGCTTGCCTGACACTTCTGAAGATATTAAAACTCTTCATCGGTGTCATCGAACTCATCGTCGGAACTACGTCCACTTAGATGGGACAAACACCGGCAAACAAGAGGGAACACAATCAATGCAATGCAACAGTATGATGTATGATCCTGACATGGCAATATGATGTGATTTGAGCTAATGCAACTAGCAACAAGTTAAATGAAGTTGGTTTGAACTCTAGGTTCAAATTCAAACTCCATATGTTGATATTCAAATGCCATTTAATTGATTTGACCTGATCAGCAGGTTTAACTTGCTTTAACACACCTGAAATAGTACCACTGGATAGATTGGATTTTTCTGATCATTTTTCATATATAAATTTTTTAATTTGGAGTTACAGTTAAATTTCTATGATTTTTTTGAAGTTTTAAACATTTTCTGGAGTTTCCTGGATTATTTTTAAATCCAGAAAATTGTTAACTGCGTCAGCATTGTGTAAGCATGACGTCAGCAGGTCAACTGCGCTGACCCAGGTCAAACCTGACCAGTGGGGCCCGCACGTCAGTGACTAGAATAACTAATCTAATTTAACTTAACACTAACCTAGTTTAGTTAGCCGGGCGGGGCCCGCATGTCATAGAACCAGGGGGTCAAATCCCTGGTCAGCCGGGGCTAATCCACCGGCGACTCGACGCCGGCGAGGCCAGACGCGGTGGCGAGGTGCGGGATTCCTTCTCCGGCGACCAAATGGCCGATTAAGGGTATCTACGTCATGTGGATGCTCGCCCGCATCGAGTGGTGGCGGTGGTTGGGCCTGGGGTGGCCGGAGTCGTCGCTGGTGTCGACCTTGGCAGTTGTCGGAGCTCGGGTGAGCTTGGGGCCGAGGCTACGGCAGGCGAGGCGGCGCGTGTGGGGCACCTACGTGCTCTACGCGGGGCGGGGAGGAAACTGGGCACGACGGCCGGACCATTGGATGGCCGGGAACTTGTCGGTGGTGAGCACATGCGGCGACGCGTGAGGCGAGCATGGTGCGGTGTCTATGGTGCACAAGGGAGAGAACAGGGAGGGGGAGGAGGAGAAGCAGCTCACGGCGGAGTCGAAGGTGGCCTTGGCGAGCTCGGGGAGGGGCTGGTGATGACGGGAGGTCACCGGCGATCTCGGCGACCCGAGGAAGAAGAAGGCGTCGGGGCAGCGCTTTGAGGCATCCGGCGTCTCGTGGCTTGACGGGGAGGATGAGGAAGACTCGGCAAAGCTCTTGGACTCGTCGGTAAGGCGAGGGGGAGGCGGTGACCGGTGGCGACGGCAGTGCTCGGGCGAGAGAGAGAGAGAGATCTAGGGAAGGGGGTGAGAGCGAGGGAGAGTGACAGAGAGGGTCGAGGGGGTCTGCGTGGCACTCGTTGAGGCATCCAGGCCCACGGCGGCAAGCAGGAGCTGGCGAGGCACGTGCTCGCGAGAGGCAGCCACGCGCACCGCGTCCTTCTGGCGCGAGGTTAGTGGTGACTTCCAGGCGCCAGTGGGCTGGGCCGGCACAGTGCCAGGCCAGGTAAGTGGCCCACGTGAGTCCTTCTCTCTCTCTTTTCTAATTCTTTCTCTTTTCTATTTATTATGTTTTGTTTTGATTTAGTAAGAATACTAAACCATTTGGTAAAATGCTGAAAATAATTGTGGGCACTTGTGAAATTATTTCCAACAGCCCTCATTTAGTTTCAGAATTATTTGAGAATTTAAAATATTTATAGCATTTAAATGCCCAAATTCAAATACTTTATGATTTGATTAAAAATCCAGGAATGACCTAGAAATATGTTCATCATTTTTGGCAGAGGTTTTCACCTTTATCAGAATCATGAACATTTCCAAAGGGCATTTTGGGTTCATTGAAAAATATTCTATTTGAACCTATTTGAATTCTTTCTGGTGCTGGGGTTTGAACATCCACAATTCAAATTCATTTGAATTTTAAACATGATGACATGATGATTAAGCAAAGACAACAGGGGCTGAGCTAGGGTTGTGACAACTCACCCCCACTAAACAAGAATCTCGTCCCGAGATTCAAGCATGGGGTAAGAGGAAGAGGGGACACAAAGCTAACACAATCTTCACGATCCAGCTGCCCTTCTCGAAGATGTTGATTCATTGCTTCATCTTGACATTGACGTCTTTGCTTTCGAGATCTTCATCCCCCATGATGATGACAGAAAGAAACTCTATAGGAATCGATCTTCTCGAAGATCGAGCAACCAAGATCAACTCATGGAGTGAGATATGAAAACACCTCTTGAGTTGAGACGCGAAACACACATCAGGGGTGATGGAAAAGAAACAGATGACGAAGTTTCAATTTGTTAGGCAACAATTCTATGCTTGAGTAGGATGGTGCATGGTTTCAAAGTAGCGAGGAGATAATTGTCATGATTCCATAACAGGACACCTTAGAAGAGGTGACTCGTAGAATTATTCCCTTAAGTGGCAAAAAGAATTACTTTTGATACAAAGATCATTGAAACTCTTTATACCAGCCTAAGGCAATCACAAACGATCGTGTGAATGAGCTTGAAGAAATGGCATACTCATACTAGAATGGATGACGTGGACTACCTTGTTGAAGACAATGCAATGGATGATTTTTGCTTATCATCGGAAATGGATGGAACCCATGGTAAGGACCACTTTTGAAGATGATCCTGAATAGCAATTACTAAGAGGGGCAGCCCATGGGAAAATGGCACAATGGCGGTGCAAGCTAGGAACAAAATGCAAATGTCGAAATGTTCCAACCATCATATCTGCCTGAGATTCAGATCTGGTTGGTAACGGGATATTTCAGACAACATGTCTGGAAAAGAAAGTTTGCAACACAAATCGACGAGATGACGTTGTGAGATTATTGGAAAATGAACTACGATAGCAAGCTCCAAAACATGAGCTAGTTTTGCTACACACATGTGAACATGCTGTCCCAGACAAGCATGACCACATGGTAGTCTTACGACAAAGCACTACCGAGTTCGGGTTGGGAACCATCATTGCGGATAATGAAGTCCTTACATAAGTCATATGATTAGCTCTTATGAAGGAACTTCTCCTTGAACAAATCAATCAGTGGCTTGGTGTGCTAGGGAATACATATGGAATGGAGATGATCAGTCTATCGAACCACAGAATACTTCGCACATGCATGACTGACTTGGGATGATTCCAGAGGAGGCAAAAACAAACTTTATCGAATTCACGGTGGCAACTTGCATCGAATGCATATGAATTAGAGAAAGTCACTTCTTTCATCAAACATATGCCTCATGAACGTAACACGAAGGCAATGCTTACAAAGTTTCCAACACTAGCTCAGTGTCCAACAAAATCATGGAGAAGATAAGGATGTTGTCGATGGGCTCAACAACAATTCATCCAGGTTTCCATACAAATGGAGACCATAACTATGTGAACAAGATGATAGCATTGGTCAGACCAAGAGATATAATGGTATATGCTCAAGGAAACAACCACGAGTAAGACAACAATATGAACATCATTGGTTCTGATTTGATTTGACGATAGCCCATACTCAAATCAAAGATTGGATAAGACGATAGCTGCGACAATTAATCACAAGGATCAATCGATGAAGATATCATCTTTCTTCAACACACACACACACAAGGATATCCCTTTGGAATGAACTAAGTCAGATAAAGCCTTTTATCTTCCAACTCTCCAAGTTATTGTTTAGGTTATCCAACTAGTTCAGGAGTATCCAACATAGATCCTTGGAGAAAGGGTGGTTCATAGAAAAACCAACATGATCACGAACTCAACATAGCGGTTAGGTGACAACCTGGTTATACTTCCGAGAAGATATTTCAAAAATCACGAACCACAGATATGTTACTAAGCTTGAGAACAATCTTGCTTTTCAGGACAAGATGATATGATCGAAAGAGCAAGGAATTAACATAATCCAAACTCATTGATCGAAGAGTGCACTAGGAAAATATACTAGGTAGCACAATCTATCTTAGAATGATGATTCAATAACCAGCACGCTAAGAATGAAATTATTGTTCTTTAACTACCAAGCAACACGGTTGCTAGGAGTATTGACTTACACATCATAATTCACTTGTCGGCATTCCGGTTGCGACAACACGAGACCAAGGAATGAATAATGATGGTGAGAAGTATCACTGCAACAAGAATTCATAAGAGGGTGACACTCCAAGGTAGAATATAACAAAAGCTGGATTGACATTTTGATCTGCGGAGTACAACACTTTGACCCAATCCTAGATATGGATGAGGTACTGGAGTTTGTTTCTCCTAGTCATCCTGAATAGGATGGCTTGATGGACTACAAGACTAATAGGCATCGATGAACACGAATGCACACATACCCTTGACTATCTACTAATAGACGAAGGTTGGAATACAACTAAAGAGGGACAACTCAAAGAACATATAACTTTCTGAGTTGTGGATGCATAGATTGGTATGTCGAACAAGGCTCAACACATTTCTTCCGGATAACCCATGCAGAAAGGATGGATTGGCAGATTCACAACGTAGAATGGGGAACTCATTGAGAGTACTTTTATTGTGATCTTTTCGTTCAAGAAGAACGTCTGCCATGGTTGGTGAAGGAAATATGCCCTAGAGGCAATAATAAAGTTATTATTTATTTCCTTATATCATGATAAATGTTTATTATTCATGCTAGAATTGTATTAACCGGAAACATGATACATGTGTGAATACATAGACAAACAGTATGTCACTAGTATGCCTCTACTTGACTAGCTCGTTGATCAAAGATGGTTATGTTTCCTAGCCATAGACAAAGAGTTGTCATTTGATTAACGGGATCACATCATTAGGAGAATGATGTGATTGACTTGACCCATTCCGTTAGCTTAGCACTTGATCGTTTAGTATGTTGCTATTGCTTTCTTCATGACTTATACATGTTCCTATGACTATGAGATTATGCAACTCCCATTTACCGGAGGAACACTTTGTGTGCTACCAAATGTCACAACGTAACTGGGTGATTGTAAAGGTGCTCTACAGGTGTCTCCAAAGGTACTTG
Source organism: Aegilops tauschii subsp. strangulata (assembly GCF_002575655.3). Taxonomy (NCBI): domain Eukaryota; kingdom Viridiplantae; phylum Streptophyta; class Magnoliopsida; order Poales; family Poaceae; genus Aegilops; species Aegilops tauschii. Next base: position 199,557,018 of record NC_053040.3, read on the forward strand.
TTGGGTTGGCGTATTTCGAGATTAGGATTTGTCACTCCGATTGTCGGAGAGGTATCTCTGGGCCCACTCGGTAATGCACATCACTTAAGCCTTGCAAGCATTGCAACTAATGAGTTAGTTGCGGGATGATGTATTATGGAACGAGTAAAGAGACTTGCCGGTAACGAGATTGAACTAGGTATTGAGACACCGACGATCGAATCTCGGGCAAGTAACATACCAATGATAAAGGGAACAACGTATGTTGTTATGCGGTTTGACCGATAAAGATCTTCGTAGAATATGTGGGAGCCAATATGAGCATCCAGGTTCCGCTATCGGTTATTGACCGGAGACGTGTCTTGGTCATGTCTACATAGTTCTCGAACCCGTAGGGTCCGCACGCTTAAAGTTCGATGACGGTTATATTATGAGTTTATGTGTTTTGATGTACCGAAGGTAGTTCGGATTCCCGGATGTGATCACGGACATGACGAGGAGTCTCGAAATGGTTGATACGTAAATATCGATATATTGGACGACTATGTTTGGACACCGGAAGGGTTCCGGGAGGTTTCGGACATTTATCGGAGTACCGGGGGTTACCGGACCCCCCACCCCGGGAAGCTATTGGGCCTTAGTGGAAAGGAGAGAGGGAGGCCAGGAGGTGGCGCGCGGCCCCCCTTGCCCCAATCCGAATTGGGCAAGGGAAGGGGGCGGCGGCCCCCTTCTCCTTCCTTCTCTCCACCTCCTCCTTCCCCCTTCTCCTACTTAGAATAGGAAAGGGGGGGGGCAAACCTACTTGGAGTAGGATTGCCCCCCCTTGGGCGCGCCTCCTCCCCTTGGCCGGCCCTCTCCTCCTCCCCCCTTTATATACGGAGGAGGGGGGCACCCCATAGACACAAAAATTGATCCCTTGGATCTCTTAGCCGTGTGCGGTGCCCCCTCCAACACAATCCACCTCGATAATATCGTAGCGGTGCTTAGGCGAAGCCTTGCGTCGGCAGAACATCATCATCGTCACCACGCCGTCGTGCTGACGGAACTCTACCTCAAAGCTCGGCTGGATCGGAGTTCGAGGGACGTCATCGAGTTGAATGTGTGCTGAACTCGGAGGTGCCGTGCGTTCGGTACTTGATCGGTCGGATCGTGAAGACGTATGACTACATCAACCGCATTGTGCTAACGCTTCCGCTTTCGGTCTACGAGGGTACGTGGACACACTCTCCCCTCTTGTTGCTATGCATCACCATGATCTTGCGTGTGCGTAGCAATTTTTTTGAAATTACTACGTTCCCCAACAGTGGCATCTGAGCCTCGTTTTATGCGTTGATGTTATATGCACGAGTAGAACACAAGTGAGTTGTGGGCGATACAAGTCATACTGCTTACTAGCATGTCACACTTTGGTTCGGCGGTATTGTTGGATGAAGCGGCCCGGACCGACATTACGCGTACGCTTACGCGAGACTGGTTCTACCAACATGCTTTGCACACAGGTGGCTGGCGGGTGTCAGTTTTTCCAACTTTAGTTGAACCGTGTGTGGCTACGCCCGGTCCTTGAGAAGGTTAAAACAGCACTAACTTGACGAACTATCATTGTGGTTTTGATGCGTAGGTAAGAACGGTTCTTGCTCAGCCCGTAGCAGCCACGTAAAAGTTGCAACAACAAAGTAGAGGACGTCTAACTTGTTTTTGCAGGGCATGTTGTGATATGATATGGTCAAGACATGATGCTATATTTTATTGTATGAGATGATCATGTTTTGTAACCGAGTTATCGGCAATTGGCAGGAGCCATATGGTTGTCGCATTATTGTATGCAATGCAATCGCCCTGTAATTGCTTTACTTTATCACTAAGCGGTAGCGATAGTCGTAGAAGCAATAGTTGGCGAGACGACAACGATGCTACGATGGAGATCAAGGTGTCGCGCCGGTGACGATGGTGACCATGACGGTGCTTCGGAGATGGAGATCACAAGCACAAGATGATGATGGCCATATCATATCACTTATATTGATTGCATGTGATGTTTATCTTTTATGCATCTTATTTTTCTTTGATTGACGGTAGCATTATAAGATGATCTCTCACTAAATTTCAAGATAAAAGTGTTCTCCCTGAGTATACACCACGTGATGATCGGGTTGATAAGCTCTAAGTCCATCTACAACGGGTGCAAGCCAGTTTTGCACATGCAGAATACTCAGGTTAAACTTGACGAGCCTAGCATATGCAGATATGGCCTCGGAACACTGAGACCGAAAGGTCGAGCGTGAATATAGTAGATGTGATCAACATAGTGATGTTCACCATTGAAAACTACTCCATTTCACGTGATGATCGGTTATGGTTTAGTTGATTTGGATCACGTGATCACTTAGATGATTAGAGGGATGTCTATCTAAGTGGGAGTTCTTAAGTAATATGATTAACTGAACTTAAATTTATCATGAACTTAGTACCTGATAGTATTTTGCATGTCTATTTTGTTGTAGATAGATGGCTCGTGCTGTTGTTCCGTTGAATTTTAATGCGTTCCTTGAGAAAGCAAAGTTGAAAGATGATGGTAGCAATTACACGGACTGGGTCCGTAACTTGAGGATTATCCTCATTCCTGCACAGAAGAATTACGTCCTGGAAGCACCGCTAGGTGCCAAACCTGCTGCAGGAGCAACACCAGATGTTATGAACGTCTGGCAGAGCAAAGCTGATGACTACTCGATAGTTCAGTGTGCCATGCTTTACAGCTTAGAACCGGGACTTCAACGACGTTTTGAACGTCATGGAGCATATGAGATGTTCCAGGAGTTGAAGTTAATATTTCAAGCAAATGCCCGGATTGAGAGATATGATGTCTCCAATAAGTTATACAACTACAATATGGAGGAGAATAGTTCTGTCAGTGAGCATATACTCAGAATGTCTGGGTATAACAATCACTTGATTCAACTGGGAGTTAATCTTCCGGATGATAGCGTCATTGACAGAATTCTTCAATCACTGCCACCAAGCTATAAGAGCTTCGTGATGAACTATAACATGCAAGGGATGGATAAGACGATTCCCGAGCTCTTCGCAATGCTAAAGGCTGCGGAGGTAGAAATCAAGAAGGAGCATCAAGTGTTGATGGTCAATAAGACCACCAGTTTCAAGAAAAAGGGCAAAGGGAAGAAGAAGGGGAACTTCAAGAAGAACAGCAAACAAGTTGCTGCTCAAGAGAAGAAACCCAAGTCTGGACCTAAGCCTGAGACTGAGTGCTTCTACTGCAAGCAGACTGGTCACTGGAAGCAGAACTGCCCCAAGTATTTGGCGGATAAGAAGGATGTCAAGGTGAACAAAGGTATATGTGATATACATGTTATTGATGTGTACCTTACCCGAGCTCGTATTAGCACCTGGGTATTTGATACTGGTTCTGTTGCTAATATTTGCAACTCAACACAGGGACTACGGATTAAGTGAACACTGGCTAAGGACGAGGTGACGATGCGCATGGGAAATGGTTCCAAAGTCGATGTGATCGCCGTCGGCACGCTACCTCTACATCTACCTTCAGGATTAGTTTTAGACTTAAATAATTGTTATTTGGTGCCAGCGTTGAGCATGAACATTATATCTGGATCTTGTTTGATGCGAGACGGTTATTCATTTAAATCTGAGAATAATGGTTGTTCTATTTATATGAGTAATATCTTTTATGGTCATGCACCCTTGAAGAGTGGTCTATTTTTGATGAATCTCGATAGTAGTGATACACATATTCATAATGTTGAAGCCAAAAGATGTAGAGTTGATAATGATAGTGCAACTTATTTGTGGCACTGCCGTTTGGGTCATATTGGTGTAAAGCGCATGAAGAAACTCAATACGGATGGACTTTTGGAATCACTTGACTATGGATCACTTGGTACTTGCGAACCATGCCTCATGGGCAAGATGACTAAAACGCCGTTCTCCGAAACTATGGAGCGAGCAACTGATTTGTTGGAAATCATACATACTGATGTATGTGGTCCAATGAATGTTGAGGCTCACGGCGGGTATCGTTATTTTCTCACCTTCACAGATGATTTAAGCAGATATGGGTATATCTACTTAATGAAACATAAGTCTGAAACATTTGAAAAGTTCAAAGAATTTCAGAGTGAAGTTGGAAATCATCATAACAAGAAAATAAAGTTTCTGCGATCTGATCGTGGAGGAGAATATTTGAGTTACGAGTTTGGTCTACATTTGAAACAATGCAGAATAGTTTCGCAACTCACGCCACCCGGAACACCACAGCGTAATGGTGTGTCCGAACATCGTAATCGTACTTTACTAGATATGGTGCGATCTATGATGTCTCTTACTGATTTACTGTTATCGTTTTGGGTTTATGCTTTAGAGACGGCCGCATTCACGTTAAATAGGGCACCATCAAAATCCGTTGAGACGACGCCTTATGAACTGTGCTTTGGCAAGAAACCAAAGTTGTCGTTTCTTAAAGTTTGGGGCTGCGATGCTTATGTGAAAAAGCTTCAACCGGATAAGCTCGAACCCAAATCGGAGAAATGTGTCTTCATAGGATACCTAAAGGAAACTGTTGGGTACACCCTTCTATCACAGATCCGAAGGCAAGACATTCGTTGCCAAGAATGGATCCTTTCTAGAGAAGGAGTTTCTCTCGAAAGAAGTGAGTGGGAGGAAAGTAGAACTTGATGAGGTAACAGTACCTGCTCCCTTATTGGAAAATAGTTCATCACAGAAACCGGTTTCTATGACGTCTACACCAATTAGTGAGGAAGTTAATGATGATGATCATGAAACTTCAGATCAAGTTGTTAATGAACCTCGTAGGTCAACCAGAGTAAGATCCGCACCAGAGTGGTACGGTAATCCTGTTCTGTAGGTTATGTTGCTAGACCATGACAAACCTACAAACTATGAAGAAGCGATGGTGAGCCCAGATTCCGCAAAATGGCTCGAGGCCATGAAATCTGAGATGGGATCCATGTATGAGAACAAAGTATGGACTTTGGTTGACTTGCCTGATGATCGGCAAGCCATCGAGAATAAATGGATCTTCAAGAAGAAGACTGACGCTGATGGTAATGTTACTGTCTATAAAGCTCGACTTGTTGCAAAAGGTTTTCGACAAGCTCAAGGGATTGACTACGATGAGGCCTTCTCACTCGTAGCGATGCTTAAGTCTGTCCGAATCATGTTAGCAATTGCCGCATTTTATGATTATGAAATTTGGCAAATGGATGTCAAAACTGCATTCCTGAATGGATTTCTGGAAGAAGAGTTGTATTTGATGCAACCGGAAGGTTTTGTCGATCCAAAGGGAGCTAACAAAGTGTGCAAGCTCCAGCGATCCATTTATGGACTGGTGCAAGCCTCTCGGAGTTGGAATAAACGTTTTGATAGTGTGATCAAAGCATATGGTTTTATACAGACTTTTGGAGAAGCCTGTATTTACAAGAAGCTCTGTAGCATTTCTGATATTATATGTGGATGACATATTGTTGATTGGAAATGTTATAGAATTTCTGGATAGCATAAAAGGATATTTGAATAAGAGTTTTTCAATGAAGGACCTTGGTGAAGCTGCTTATATATTGGGCATCAAGATCTATAGAGATAGATCGAGACGCTTAATTGGACTTTCACAAAGCACATACCTTGACAAAGTTTTGAAGAAGTTCAAAATGGATCAAGCAAATAAAGGGTTCTTGCCTGTGTTACAAGGTGTGAAGTTGAGTAAGACTCATTGCCCGACCACTGCAGAAGATAGAGAAAAAATGAAAGATGTTCCCTATGCTTCAGCCATAGGCTCTATCATGTATGCAATGTTGTGTACCAGACCTGATGTGTGCCTTGCTATTAGTTTAGCAGGGAGGTACCAAAGTAACCCAGGAGTGGATCACTGGACATCGGTCAAGAACATCCTGAAATACCTAAAAAGGACGAAGGATATGTTTCTCATTTATGGAGGTGACAAAGAGCTCGTCGTAAATGGTTACGTCGATGCAAGCTTTCACACTGATCCGGACGATTCTAAATCGCAAACCGGATATGTGTTTATATTGAACGGTGGAGCTGTCAGTTGGTGCAGTTCTAAACAAAGCGTCGTAGCGGGATCTACATGTGAAGCGGAGTACATAGCCGCTTCGGAAGCAGCAAATGAAGGAGTCTGGATGAAGGAGTACATATCCGATCTAGGTGTCATACCTAGTGCATCGGGTCCAATGAAAATCTTTTGTGACAATACTGGTGCAATTGCTTTGGCAAAGGAATCCAGATTTCACAAGAGAACCAAGCACATCAAGAGACGCTTCAACTCCATCCAGGATCAAGTCCAGGCGGGAGACATAGAGATTTGCAAGATACATACGGATCTGAATGTTGCAGACCCGTTGACTAAGCCTCTTCCACGAGCAAAACATGATCAGCACCAAGGCTCCATGGGTGTTAGAATGATTACTGTGTAATCTAGATTATTGACTCTAGTGCAAGTGGGAGACTGAAGGAAATATGCCCTAGAGGCAATAATAAAGTTATTACTTATTTCCTTATATCATGATAAATGTTTATTATTCATGCTAGAATTGTATTAACCGGAAACATGATACATGTGTGAATACATAGACAAACAATATGTCACTAGTATGCCTCTACTTGACTAGCTCGTTGATCAAAGATGGTTATGTTTCCTAGCCATAGACAAAGAGTTGTCATTTGATTAACGAGATCACATCATTAGGAGAATGATGTGATTGACTTGACCCATTCCGTTAGCTTAGCACTTGATCGTTTCGTATGTTGCTATTGCTTTCTTCATGACTTATACATGTTCCTATGACTATGAGATTATGCAACTCCCGTTTACCGGAGGAACACTTTGTGTGCTACCAAACGTCACAACATAACTGGGTGATTATAAAGGTGCTCTACAGGTGTCTCCAAAGGTACTTGTTGGGTTGGCGTATTTCGAGATTAGGATTTGTCACTCCGATTGTCGGAGAGGTATCTCTGGGCCCACTCGATAATGCACATCACTTAAGCCTTGCAAGCATTGCAACTAATGAGTTAGTTGCGAGATGATGTATTACGGAATGAGTAAAGAGACTTGCCGGTAACGAGATTGAACTAGGTATTGAGATACCGACGATCGAATCTCGGGCAAGTAACATACCGATGACAAAGGGAACAACGTATGTTGTTATGCGGTTTGACCGATAAATATCTTCGTAGAATATGTGGGAGCCAATATGAGCATCCAGTTTCTGCTATTGGTTATTGACCGGAGACGTGTCTCGGTCCTGTCTACATAGTTCTCGAACCCGTAGGGTTCGCACGCTTAAAGTTCGATGACGGTTATATTATGAGTTTATGTGTTTTGATGTACCGAAGGTAGTTCGGAGTCCCGGATGTGATCACGGACATGACGAGGAGTCTCGAAATGGTTGAGACGTAAAGATCGATATATTGGACGACTATGTTTGGACACCGGAAGGGTTCCGGGAGGTTTCAGACATTTATCGGAGTACCGGGGGTTACCGGAACCCCCCGGGAAGCTATTGGGCCTTAGTGGAAAGGAGAGAGGGAGGCCAGGAGGCGGCGCGCGCCCCCCTTGCCCCAATCCGAATTGGGCAAGGGAAGGGGGCGGCGGCCCCCCTTCTCCTTCCTTCTCTCCACCTCCTCCTTCCCCCTTCTTCTATTTGGAATAGGAAAGGGGGGCCAAACCTACTTGGAGTAGGATTGCCCCCCTTGGGCGCACCTCCTCCCCTTGGCCGGCCCTCTCCTCCTCCCCCCCTTTATATACGAAGGAGGGGGGCACCCCATAGACACAACAACTGATCCCTTGGATCTCTTAGCCGTGTGCGGTGCCCCCTCCACCATAATCCACCTCGATAATACCGTAGCGGTGCTTAGGCGAAGCCCTGCGTCGGTAGAACATCATCATCGTCTCCACGCCATCGTGCTGACGGAACTCTCCCTCAAAGCTCGGCTGGATCGGAGTTCGAGGGACGTCATCGAGTTGAATGTGTGCTGAACTCGGAGGTGCCTGCGTTCGGTAGTTGATCGGTCGGATCGTGAAGACGTACGACTACATCTACCGCGTTGTGCTAACGCTTCCGCTTTCGGTCTACGAGGGTACGTGGACACACTCTCCCCTCTTATTGCTATGCATCACCATGATCTTGCGTGTGCGTAGGATTTTTTTTTAAAATTACTACGTTCCCCAACAGTTGGTTCATGATATTGGAAGATTGAGATACCACGGACCTCGAGGACTATCACAAAGGTTACTAATATCCTAAAGGAACTAGCAAACACTATCAACATGAATGAGTAGGGTGAATCTCGGGTTCAAAATCCCCAGGAATAGAATGCCTACTAGCTAAATGGCATCACGAGATGCTTTCGAGAGTAATGTCCAGAATCATCACACTGGGGATACAAAGCATTGCTAGATTACTGAGTGGTTCTCTAAGACGCCTAGGGTCATAATAATGGCTTCAACATATATGCCGAGGCAACGAAGTACCACAACTCGGCGATTAGTGTGGTTAATTTGACCCAAAGGAACATCGGGAATGGGGGGGGGGGGAAGAGGTTTGCAAATGCATCAGACTATTTAGAAACCTGGGATGACTCGGGTAGCATAACAGCTGTAAATGCTCAAAGATTTGGGACATCCCGCAAAATGGGGGCATAACCACTCAACATCACAACATCATGGTTCCGAGATCAACTTTCAACACACGGAAGTGGTAGGAACTGAAATGAGGCTTGTAACCATCAATCCTATGAGTCTACGGATTAGTAATACGTGAACCTGATAGAAAGATGAGAAGCCTAGCTCTTAACCCCGTAGGAAAGATAGGATGACTCGAATCAGAAGGACATAAGGTATAAGGAATAAAAAGAGCCTTAAGTTCCTTTCCACAATCAATTCCCTTATATAACTAAAGCATTTCTAGACTCAACTTCGGCCAGTTTGGCTTGGTAATCCTACAGGCAGCCGGGCTCTGATACCAAAGCTGTCAGGACCCCGATCCTAAGTCACACCGATCTAGCATGTAACATATCAGATCACTTTGCGGCTTCACGCATGGTATCCCCACGGGTGCCACCTTACCTGGCCCGGGACCATTTGCGCCGTTTGGCTCACGTATATAGTAGTCTCGCTAGCATCCATATGACAGAGAACCCGGGCCGACATGACTTGTCATGAATCCAAAGTGGCACTAACTTACAGGGATAGGCATACATGACCCAGCAATGAACGTGTCGATCATCAATGTATGAACCTAAGTCGTAGCAAGCTACAAGGACTTAAAGGAACAACGCGTGACATTTCCCCGAAGGGACAGACACAAGAATGAAGAAGGACACATGCTGGCCAGCCTAAGTGTTCTGGAGTAGTAGAAAGCTACCATGGCTTAGTGGAAGCACTAGGAGACATTTCCCCATAAGAGAGGCTACCAAGAATAAACAACTAGGTTGTCGGATCCCACACATACCAAGCATTTCGAAATCATACACACAATATGCTCGATATGTCCAAATACAACATGGCATCACAACAAAACTCTATGACTCAAAGTATTTACTCATAAGGCTCCGAAGAGTCATACATAGTAAGAATTACAATCATGGGTTACATGACCCAACATACAGAGCATACAAGCAACAGAAGCATAACATTTCTGAATACAGACAACTACAAATGAAAAAGCCTAAGAAGCCTGACTATCTACAAGACCCTCCCAAGGGTACAAGATCGTAGCTGAGGTAACAAGCTGAAAGTTGAAGTCCACGTGGAACAACTAGTGAGACTGAGGTCTCTCTGCAAAACATAAATTAAGCAAACATGATTACAAATGTACCCAACAAGACTTACATCAGAACTAGCTACATATGCATCAGTATCAACAAAGGGGTGGTGGAGTTTAACTGCAGTAAGCCAGCTTTGACTCAGTGGCTATCCTGTACTATGACTGCTGGTAAATCTTTTGAGGTGGCGCGCACGAGTCCACATATTCACCATATCAATACACCACTATGGATCCGCTCCCGTCTCCCTACGAGAAGGCCATCCATAGCACTCACGCTTATCTTGCGCATTTTAGAGTATCTACTTTCACTTGTCTATGAACTGTATAAGCAACCAAGTAGTCCTTTACTGCGGACGTGGCTATTCAAATAGTTTGATAACCCTGCAGGGGTGTGCTTCTTCACACATGCTCTCGCCACTTACCGCCATGTACACGTCATGTATCTCAGCAACCTTCAAGCGGAAGCCTGGCGAGGGTATCGACCATGACCTAACTAACCACACAAGTCCCTAGTCCAGGTTTATCGCCTATTCAGGTTCCATCCGCAGGGAGTCCGGCCGAGGTTTCCACAACGGCCCCGAACGATGTGTGCAGGGTTCCTGAGGCACCAAACGGGCGTCTCGGTTTACCATGCCACGTACCTACCGCATCACAGCCCACTCCTAGGGTCAGCGCTGCGCACCGCATCCAGTATACTACAAACACCACAAACTACTTGCAACTCCTGGACAGAGGACAAGGGCGATTAATAAGCCGAGAGAGTCAATTAAGGATCCCAATGTGTGGTAGTAGGTGATCTTGAATCACACACACATAACTCAGTTCCTAAGGACGGTTCCAATGAAACAACCCACCATGTAATCCTACATGGCCTCTCATCGATACATTTACCAAATCGTGTTCACACACTTAGCTCTCAACAATAGGACATGATGACCACATCCCAATTCATCCCCGATGAATCAGACCTGACACAACTCTAAGCAATAGCAGGCATGACAAGCAAGCATGAATGAGTAGGCACATCATGGCTCAAACAACTCCTACTCATTATAGTGGGTTTCAACTATTTACTGTGGCAAAGACAGGTCATGCAAAGGAATGGGGTTCAACTACCACAACATGTAACAGTTGAATCGTTGTTGTCCTAATGCAATAAATGAGAGCAGGAGTGAGAGAGTGGGATTGTATCGGAATGCTCAATGGGGGTTTGCTTCCCTGGCACTTCTGAAGATAGTAAGACTCTTCATTGGTGTCATCGGACTCATCGTCGGAACTACGTCCACTGAGAGGGGACAAACACCTGCAAACAAGAGGGAACACAATCAATGCAATGCAATAGTATGATGTGTGATCATGACATGGCAATATGATGTGATTTGAGGTAATGCAACTAGCAACAAGTTAAATGAAGTTGGTTTGAACCCTAGGTTCAAATTCAAACTCCATATGTTGATATTCAAATGCCATTTAATTGATTTGACCTGATCAGCAGGTTTAACTTGCTTTAACATGCATGAAAACCGTACCACTAGATATATTGGATTTTTCTGATCATTTTTCATATATAAAATGGGGTTCAACTACCACAACATGTAACAGTTGAATCGTTGTTGTCCTAATGCAATAAATGAGAGCAGGAGTGAGAGAGTGGGATTGTATCGGAATGCTCAATGGGGGTTTGCTTGCCTGGCACTTTTGAAGATAGTAAGACTCTTCATCGGTGTCATCGAACTCATCGTCGGAACTACGTCCACTGAGAGGGGACAAACACCTGCAAACAAGAGGGAACACAATCAATGCAATGCAACAGTATGATGTGTGATCATGACATGGCAATATGATGTGATTTGAGCTAATGCAACTAGCAACAAGTTAAATGAAGTTGGTTTGAACCCTAGGTTCAAATTCAAACTCCATATGTTGATATTCAAATGCCATTTAATTGATTTGACCTGATCAGCAGGTTTAACTTGCTTTAACATGCATGAAACAGTACCACTAGATAGATAGGATTTTTCTGATCATTTTTCATATATAAATTATTTCATTTGGAGTTACGGCTAATTTTTTATGAATTTTTTGAAGTGTTAAACATTTTCTGGAGTTTCCTGGATTATTTTTAAATCCAGAATTTTTTTAACTGCGTCAGCATTGTGTAAGCATGACGTCAGTAGGTCAACTGTGCTGACCCAGGTCAAACCTGACTAGTGGGGCCCGCGCGTCAGTGACTAGACTAACTACTCTAATTTAACTAACACTAACCTAGTTTAGTTAGCCGGGCAGGGCCCGCATGTCATAGACCCAGGGGGTTAAATCCCTGGTCACCCGGGGCTAATCCGCCGGCGACTCGACGCCAACGAGGCCAGATGCGGCGGCGAGGTGCGGGATTCCTCCTCCGACGACCAAATGGCCGGCGGAGGGTATCTACGTGATGCAGACGCTCGTCCGCATCGAGTGGTGGCGGTGGTTGGGCCTGGGGTGGCCGGAGTCGTCGCCGGCGTTGACCTTGGCGGTTGCCGAAGCTTGGGTGAGCTCGGGGCCGAGGCTACGTCGGGTGAGGCGGCGCGTGCGGGGCACCTACGTGCTCTACGCAGGGTGGGGAGGAAACTGGCACGACGGCCGGACCGTTGGATGGCCGGGAACTCGTCGGCGGCGAGCACAGGCGGCGGCGCGTGCGGCGAGCATGGTGCGGTGGCTACGATGCACGAGGGAGAGAACGGGGAGGGGGACGAGGAGAAGCAGCTCATGGCGGAGTCGAAGGTGGCCTTGGCGAGCTCGGGCAGGGGTTGGTGACGTCGGGGAGGGGCTGGTGACGATGGGAGGTCGCCGGCGATCTCGGTGATCCGAGGAAGAAGAAGGCATCGGGGCGGTGGTTCGACGCGTACGGCGTCTCGTGGTTTGATGGAGAGGACGAGGGAGACTCGGCGAAGCTCTTGGACTCGTCGGTAAGGCGAGGGGGAGGCGGTGGCCACGAGAACGTCGAGCGGTGGCGACGACAGCGCTCGGGTGCGAGAGATAGATCCAGGGAAGGAGGTGAGAGAGGGGGTCGAGGGGGTCTGCGTGGCACTCGTGGAGGCGTCCAGGCCCTTGGCAGCAAGCAGGAGCTGGCGAGGCGCATGCTCGCGAGCGGCGGCCACGCACGCTGTGTCCTTCTGGCGCGAGGTTAGTGGTGACTAGCAGGCGCCAGTGGGCTGGGCCGGCACAGTGCCAGGCTAGGTAAGTGCCCCAGGTGAGTCCTTCTCTCTCTCTTTTCTAATCCTTTCTGTTTTCTATTTATTCTGTTTTGTTTTGATTTATTAAGGATACTAAACCATTTGGTAAAATGCTGAAAATAGTTGTGGGCACTTGTGAAATTATTTCCAACAACCCTCATTTAGTTTCAGAATTATTTGAGCATTTAAAATATTTATAGCATTTAAATGCCCAAATTCAAATACTTTATGATTTAATTCAAAAATCCAGGAATGACCTAGAAATATGTTCATCATTTTAGCAGAGGTTTTCACCTTTATCAAAAATCATGAACATTTCCAAAGGGCATTTTTGGGTTCATTGAAAAATATTTTATTTGAACCTATTTGAATTCTTTCTGATGCTAGGGTTTGAAAATCCCCAATTCAAATTCATTTGAATTTTAAACATGATGACATGATGATCAAGCAAATACAACATGGCTGAGCTAGGGCTGTGATAGGTGTTGAGAGTTCCGAGATAGATCCAAGTCTAGATGCTCAAATTGTCCATAACCGGGGACACGGCTAATCGATTAGGTTTTAACCCTCTGCAGAGGTTTGTACACTTTACCCGCAAGATTTGATCCCGCTTTTTACGTTCTCACACTTCAGGGTGTTGGAGAACAAGACGATCGAAACATGGTCTTCTGAAGAGTTCCCCTGACCACTGTCCGGTGCTCATCAAATCCTCCCGTAGTTCTACATCTGCTAGCACCGTCCCAGCCAGAGTCACAACTAAGGTCAACCAAGCCAGAGCCCATAATGACTTGCGATTGCACAGGTAAGCTTCCGGGCATGAAGTATTCTTCTGTCTCTTTGAGTCTGGTGAAGCTTTCCGCAAGATGTCATGGTGCTTCTCCATGCATCCCGGGTCATCCACTGGTTGCTCCAGGGTGCCCATCAAAACCATCCTTCACCAAGTAATGTGTATTGAATTCTTGTCTTGAGTCTTGAAGTCTTAGGTCCTGAAGATGCAGTCCTTGCAGATGCCATCATGAAGTTGTCGTCATTGACGTAGAGTCCTCCATTCGCACACGACTCCCGAGCACTCATACCAACCCCGTCTACTATAGCGTGCATTAAAATAAATAACATACCGGGCTTGGTAACAGGGTGATGGGTTCCTACCTCATGCATACTACTGAACTACAAGGATTCAATATCACTACTGGAGAGATTGTTGCAAAGCTGACACTAAATGCAATAAATACATAGGTATGCAAAAGCATGGTCATAGTGAACTTGCCTGGTATTACTTGCTGAAGATTGTAACGCTCTCAAAAATAACTTGATACTATCCGTCACTCCGATGTAAATCTATTAAGTCAACATAGCATTCACATAAGAAAAACACTCTAGCAATCAATTCTATCAATCATATTAACACTCAATCAAAATAAAAGCAACAAAAAAATCCATAAGAAAACCAAATAGGAATCCAAAGAAAATTTCAAGGAAAACTACAAGGAAACTATAGAGTTTTTACTACAACCAACACAAAAGTAGTTATTTTACCTAATTAAACTTAACAGCAAATAAAATACTAAAATAATAAATTAACAGAAAATAAATAGAGTTTTCATTAAAATAACAGAAAGAATTTTTCATAAACTTTTAGTAGCAAAAAGAAACAAATAAAAAGCTTTTATGAAACTCAAACTATGACCTATACAAGTTTTCATACAAAACTAAAGAAAATTAAATTTTAAAATAAAATAAAATTGTCTACTGTTCAATAACAGAAACAAAACTAAATTTGTCAAAAGTGACAAAAAGAAATAAATTAAAAACAAGTAAAGCTATAAAGAAAAGACAAAAACAAACCTAGAACTAAAACAGTATTGTTTTGCCTAAAACCCTAATTTAAAAGAAACTAAAAATAAATGACTATATTCTACTGGATAGGAAAAGTCCTAGTGACCAGGAGCAAAAAGAATCAACTTAAAATATACTTTCAAACTCAAGTTATGGCCAAAACAGTGTTTGAAGAAAATTTATGAAAATTCAAACTAAAATTACTCAAATTTGAAATCCAAGTGCACTAACAGAAGCTTCAAGAAATTTTGAATCTAACGCAAAAAGAATCACTCAATTTGGATCTAAAACATAAAATATATTGAATATCTAAGATTCAACCTTTTCTGTTTTTAAAAATAGAAACGAAAATAACCACACAAAAAACAAATCGGGCGCTAGCTACGTGGCCTACTGCTATTGGGCCAAAGTGGTGTGCGATCCGTAACTAAACTACGCTCGGGCGATACTTAACAGAACCGTGCATGCGCATTTAATAAAAAGAAACCGACGAAACGGTTCGATCTAAACCGATAATAAACCAAACTAAACCGATCTAAAAAAACCTAACTATTCGATAGATCTAATCTAGAGCATTGAAATAAGATCGAACGGAGGTGGGTAGTTGGCCGACTTACAGTGGGGTGGTCGCCAGCGATGCGGCTCGGATGTCGTCGGCGAAGGTGTTCCAGTCGTCGGCGGGGTCGGCGGATGAGACCAGGGGATGCAGCGGTCGGAGGCGGTTCCAACGATGGTCTCCGGTGCGCTCGGGGACGACGAAGAAGGGCGGCGGTGAGCTTGGGGCGGCGAGGGCGTACGGTGGTCGTCGGCTGGCGGCGCTCCAGTGGGTTTAGGGCTCGGGCGAGGGCACAGGAGGTGCGAACGAGCGAGGGGGTTAGGGTGGTGATCTCAAGTGGCGGCTAGGTGGTCGGGGTGGTGAGGTAGGGCAGCAATGGTGCGGCAGCGGCGCTTGGCTCCGGCGAGAAATCGTGGAGGCAGCGGAGGTTCTTGGTGCGGGGAAAGGAGGGGAACGGGTCGAGGGGAGTGGTATAAATAGGGGGGAGGTCGACTTGGAGTAGGGGGAAGATCGAGGAGAAGATCCTGAGGATCACGGGATACAGCGGCAGTTGGGCTAGCTCAGGCGCGGTCTTAGCTTGGTGTGAGAAGGAAGAAGGTGGTGGGGTTTGCTGTCAGCGGGTGCGGGAGCGAGGGGGAAGTGCGGGCGATCGACCCGAAGGGGTTTCGGGCATGGGCGCCTTGGTGCTGGGCCAACATGGCTGAGGGTGAGAGCGAGATGGGCCTCAGTGGCTTCGGCCGTTTGCTTTTTTTTTTAATAAAGCACAGAAAATAAAACAAACACAAATAAGTAAATAAAATATTATATAGGCATATAATATATCAAAATCTTCAGAAAAAGAAATCGTAAAACGTGAACATATTTGCAGGTACAAGTAAAGTCCACAAAAATTTAGATAAAGCAAATAGTGCTACTGTTGCATTAAAAATGCAAATAAAATTATTTTAAAATACCAAAATGATTTCAAACTCATTTTTATCCACTTTTCTACTGCAAGGAATCATTTTACACTATTTTTCATGTATTTTATTTTTGGAGAAAACTAATTTGACAAAAAACCAAATAACTCCAAATTGAAAGTGGGTTTCAAGTAACTTCAAAGGGACTTTCAATTTGATTCTTCGAAACTTCCAACTCTCTTTCTTAGGATTTGAATAAGTCATTTTATCTTCTCTCATGAAACTCGTTGAGTTGCATAAAGTTTTCGAATTTGAAATATTTCCAAATGGAATTCAAATCTTTTCAAAACCCTTTTCATTTATTTAAATGGAAGAAGTCA
This sequence comes from Aegilops tauschii subsp. strangulata, assembly GCF_002575655.3. Classification (NCBI taxonomy): domain Eukaryota; kingdom Viridiplantae; phylum Streptophyta; class Magnoliopsida; order Poales; family Poaceae; genus Aegilops; species Aegilops tauschii. Next base: position 199,573,719 of record NC_053040.3, read on the forward strand.
TATCATCTTCACTCTAGGGTTTTGTGATGAAATGAATTTGAATTCATGGAGATCATAAATGCAAGGTGAAAGTTTGGGAAAGTCATTTCATTCCCTCTCATTCAACTTTCATAAAGTTTCAAATTTCACTCAATTTCCCACAAGCAACCACACCATAATCAAACAAACAATCAAAACTATTTATTTAATATAACATTCCAAAATTTAGAATATGAGGGGTCGAAGGAGGAGCCAATTCCTCCCGAGCTTGATCTTAGGGATCCTTATCACATCAAATTTGGCCCTTTTGATTACTTTTGCTTACCACAAAGAAAACTTGCCACTGAACAACGGGAGTACGAGATGAGCTTTCGAGATTTGCCTTATTATTACTATGACAATACCTAGATCTATGTTTTTTTGCCTAGCTAGGGGCGTTAACAATAGCGCTTGTTGGGAGCAACCCAATTTTTTTTTGTGTTTTTGGTTTTGCTATTGTTCTTGAATAAAATACACATTATTACCTCTATATTAATTGTGTTTTGGTGTTTTAGTTAGTGTTTGTGCCAAGTACGACCTTTGGGATAGCTTACGGTGATAGTTGATTTGGTCTTGCTGGAAAACAGAAACTTTTGCGCCCAGTCCCAGAATTTTTAAAAATCATAGAAATGTTATAAAATTCTGAATTTCTTTACACAAGATTGATATACAAATTTCCTCTGTTGTCCTAATTTTTCAGAATTTTTGGAGTTACAGAAGTATTCGAAGTATCCAGATTACTACAGACTGTTTTGTTTTTGACAGATTCTGTTTTCTATGTGTTGTTTGCTTATTTTGATGAATCTATGGGTAGTATCGGGGGATATAAACCATGGAAAAGTTGGAATACAGTAGATATTACACCAATATAAATAAAGAATGAGTTAACAACAGTACCAAAAGTGGTGATTTATTTTCTTATACTAACGGAACTTATGATATTTTCTGTTGAGTTTTGTGTTGTGAAGTTTTCAAGTTTTGGGTAAAGATTCGATGGACTATGGAATAAGGAGTGACAAGAGCCTAAGCTTGGGGATGCCCACGGCACCCCAAGGTAATATTCAAGGACAACCAAGAGCCGATGCTTGGGGATGCCCCGGAAGGCATCCCCTCTTTCGTCTTCGTCTATGGGTAACTTTACTTGAGGCTATATTTTTATTTACCACATGGTATGTGTTTTGCTTGGAGTGTCTTGTATGATATGAGTCTTTACTTTTTAGTTTTCCACAATCATCCTTGCTATACACACCTTTTTAGAGGGACATGCAAGAATCGTGATTTATTAGAATACTCTATGTGCTTCACTTATATCTTCTGAGCTAGGCAATTTTGCTCTAGTGCTTCACTTATATCTTTTTAGAGCACGGCGGTGGTTTTATTTTTGTAGAAATTGTTGAACTCTCATGCTTCACTTGTTTTATTTTGAGAGTCTCTAAATAGCATGGTAATTTGCTTTGGTTATGAATTTAGTCCTAATATGATAGGCATCCAAGAGGGATACAATGAAAACTTTCATATAAAGTGCATTGAATACTATGAGAAGTTTGATTCCTTATGATTGTTTTGAGATATGAGGATGGTCATATTAGAGTCATGCTAGTAAGTAACTGTGAATTGTAGAAATACTTGTGTTAAAGTTTGTGATTCCCGTAGCATGCACGTATGGTGAACCGTTATGTGATGAAGTCAGAGAATGATTTATTTATTGATTGTCTTCCTTATGACTGGCGGCCGGGGACGAGCGATGGTCTTTGCCTACCAATCTATCCCCCTAGGAGCATGCACGTAGTATTGTTTCGATGAACAACAGATTTTGGCAATAAGTATGTGAGTTCTCTATGACTAATGTTGAGTCCATGGATTATATGCACTCTCACCCTTCCACCATTGCTAGCCTCTCTAGTACCGCACAACTTTCGCCGGTGCCATACACCCACCTATTACCTTCCTCAGAACAGCCACCATACCTACCTATTATGGCATTTCCATAGCCATTCCGAGACATATTGCCATGCAAAATTTCCACCATTCCATTTACTATGACACATTTCAACATTGTCATATTGCTTTGCATGATCATGTAGTTGGCATCGTATTTGTGGCAAAGCCACCTTTCATAATTTTTTCATACTTGTCGCTCTTGAGTCATTGCACATCCCGGTACACCACCGGGGGCATTCATATATAGTCATATTTTGTTCTAAGTATCGAGTTGTAATTCTTGAGTTGTAATTAAATAAAAGTGTGATGATCATCATTATTACAGCATTGTCCCATGTGAGGAAAGGATGATGGAAGCTCTAATTCCCCCACAAGTCAGGATGATTCTCCGTACTTTACAAAAATATAAAAGAGGCCAAAGAAGCCCACATAAAAAATGACAGAAAAGGGAGAAGGGGCAATGTTACTTTCCTTTTTCCACACTTGTGCTTCAAAGTAGCACCATGATCTTCATGATAGAGAGTCTCCTATGTTGTCACTTTCACATACTAGCGGGAATTTTTCATTATAGAACCTAGCTTGTATATTCCAATTATGGGCTTCCTCAATTTGCCCTAGGTCTTCATGAGCAAGCAAGTTGGATGCACACCCACTTAGTTTCTTTTTGCGCTTTCATAAACTTATAGCTCTAGTGCATCCGTTGCATGGCAATCCCTACTCACTCACATTGATATCTATTGATGGGCATCTCCATAGCCCGTTGATACGCCTAGTTGACGTGAGACTATCTCCTTCTTTTTGTCTTCTCCACAACCACCATATTCTATTCCACCTATAGTGCTATGTCCATGGCTCACGCTCATGTATTGCGTGAAAGTTGAAAAGGTTTGAGAACATCAAAAGTATGAAACAATTTCTTGGCTTGTCATCGGGGTTGTGCATGATTTGAATATTTTGTGTGGTGAAGATGGATCATAGCCAGACTATATGATTTTGTAGGGATAAGCTTTCTTTGGCCATGTTATTTTGAGAAGACATAATTGCCTTGTTAGTATGCTAAAGTATTATTGTTTTTATGCCAATATTAAACTTTTGTTTTGAATCTTATGGATCAGAACATTCATGCCACAATAAAGAAAATTACATGGATAAATATGTCACGAAGCATTCCACACCAAAAATTCTGTTTTTATCATTTACCTTCCCGAGGACGAGCATGAATTAAGCTTGGGGATGCTTGATACGTCTCCAACGTATCTATAATTTTTTATTGTTCCATGCTATTATATTATCAATTTTGGATGTTTTATATGAATTAATATGCTATTTTATATTATCTTTGGGACTAACTTATTAACCTAGAGCCCAATGCCAGTTTATGTTTTTTCCTTGTTTTTGAGCTTGGCAGAAAAGGAATACCAAACGGAATAAAACTTCACGATGATTTTTCCTGGACCAGAAGACACCCAGGAGAATTGGAGTTCAAGTCAGAGGAGCCACGAGGCGGCGATAAGGGTGGAGGGTGTGCCCCCTACCTTGTGGGCCCCTTGTGACCCCCCTGACCTAGTTCTGCCTCCTATATATTGACATATATTCCCAAACCACCAGAAGCATCCACAAAAACACTTTTCCACCTTCGCAACCTTCTGTTCCCGTGGGATCCCATCTTGGTGCCTTTTCTAGCATCCTGTTGGAGAGGGATTCGATCATGGAGGGCATCTACATCAACTCTATTGCCCTTCTGATGAAGCGTGAGTAGTTTACCACAGACCTACGAGTCCATAGCTAGTAGCTAGATGGCCTTTCTCTCTCTTTGATTCTCAATACCATGTTCTCCTCGATGTTCTTGGATATCTATCCGATGTAATCTTCTTTTGCGGTGTGTTTGTCGAGATCCGATGTATTGTGGATTTAAGCTTATCTATGAATATTATTTGAATCATCTCTGAATTCTTATATGCATGATTTGGTATCTTTGTATTTCTCTTCTAATTATCGGTTTGGTTTGGCCAACTAGATTGGTTTTTCTTGCAATGGGAGAGGTGCTTAGCTTTGGGTTCAATCTTGCGGTGTCCTCACCCAGTGACAAAATAGGGGTAGTGAGGCACGTATTGTATTGTTGCCATCGAGGATAAAAAGATGGGGTTTATATCATATTGCTTGAGTTTATTCCTCTACATCATGTCATCTTACTTAAGGCGTTACTTCGTTCTTTATGAACTTAATACTCTAGATGCATGCTGGTAGCGGTCGATGTGTGGAGTAATAGTAGTAGATGCAGGCAGGAGTCGGTTTTCTTTTCACAGGCGTGATGCCTATATGGCATAATCATTGCCTTAGATATCGTCATAACTTTGCTCTTTTCTATCAATTGCTCGATAGTAATTTGTTCACCCACCATATTATTTTCCTTCATGAGAGAAGCCTCTAGTGAAACCTATGGCCCCCGGGTCTATTTTCCATCATATTAGTTTTCGATCTACTATTTTGCAATCTTTTATTTTTAGATCTATAAACCAAAAAACCCAAAAATATTTACTTTATCTTTTGTTTAGTTTTATCTATCTCTATCAGATCTCACATTTGCAAGTGACCGTGAAGGGATTGACAACCCCTTTATTGCATTGGGTGCAAGTGTTTGATTGTTTGTGCATGTATTGGTGATTTGTGCATTCTTCTCCTACTGGATTGATACCTTGGTTCTTAACTGAGGGTAATACTTATCTCTACTTTGCTGCATCACCCTTTCCTCTTCAAGGGAAAAACCAACGCAAGCTCAAGAAGTAGCAGGAAGAATTTCTGGCGCGTTGCCGGGGAGATCTACGCCAAGTCAAGACATGCCAAGTACCCATCATAAAACTCTCATCTCTTGCATTACATTATTCGCCATTCGCCTCTCGTTTTCGTCCCCCACTTCTAAAACGCTTTTCGAAAAGGTTTGCCCTTTTCTTTCACCCTTCTCCTATTCGTCTTTTCGTTTTCTTTTTGTTTGCCTGTTTGTTAGATTGGTTTGTTGCCATCATGTCTGAATCTGGGGATATTATCGTTGAAAAGTATAGTAGTAACGATGAGGGAAACTTTGATAATTTTGCTAATACAAATTCTCATGAAAAATCCACTATCTTGCACACTGAAAAAGTTCGCATAGGTAGCGGCAATATTATTAGAAAAGGGGTTATTCAAGATTTCTTTACTTGTGCTGGTACGCTACCCACGTTAGGTGGATCTATTCTCCATAAAACTAATAGTGTCACGGATGCTATATCTTTGCTTATAGTTGAACTTGAAAGACAATTTATTCATATGCATCCATGCATACAAAGGATTTTTCTAGAGTTCTCTAATATTGAGCATTCTTCTGTTAAGCGCGACGCCACTATATTTATAACCCGTAAGTTTAGATTTATTATGAAAGAAGCTAGTGAATGTTTTCTGCATTATAAAGTAGATGTCGTCCTCCCATAGAGGGGATTCTCTTTAACTAAGAAGAAATAATGCGTTTGCGATCTCTCAATCATGTTGCTTATAATGAAAATTTGAGAAAAAGTGTCCCTACCAATGTTTTAGTTGATAAAATTTCTGAACTTAGTGACAACTTTGCTATACAAAACAATGGATTGGGTTTCTCTCTTGGAAATAAGCTCATGACCTTTTGCCAAAAGAACGCTTACAATGATGAGTTGATCATACAATATGAGGGGCCGAAGGAGGAACCAATTCCTCCCGAGCTTGATCTTAGGGATCCTTATCCCATTAAATTGGGCCCTTTTGATTACTTTTGCTTACCACAAAGAATACTTGCTGCTGAACGAAGGGAGTACGAGATGAGCTTTCGAGATTTGCCTTATTATTACTATGACAATACCTAGATCTATGTTTTTATGCCCAGCTAGGGGGTGTTAAACAATAGTGCTTGTTGGGAGGCAACTGTCGGTGGAAACGACACCTATGGGATCACTGGAATCCCTTCTACGGTTGGCGGGCGCAGGGTTGTGCAAAGAGCGAGTCTGGCGGTTAGCACAAGGATCGTTTACCCAGGTTCGGGCCGCGAGGATGCGTAAAACCCTAGTCCTGCTTTGGTGTATGTATTTGAGTGTTCTTGAGTTCTTGAACTAGCTACGGTGTGTCCTTCGTCCAAAAGATCCGAATCCTCCTCCTGGTCGCCTCGGGCCTCCTTTTATAGGCAAAAGGGGTTGCCACAGTGGCACACAAGAGGTGGACAGGTCTACATTCGATGAGTCTATCCTCTGGCATCGTCGGACAAATGCATTTAATGCGCTGCCGACGTGGCCCTTTTGCTTTATCGGGGACGACAAGGAAGCTCGTCCCAGCTGTCGCCGCCTCGCCTGGCTGCGACGCGCGTCCGAGCTGACGAGGCGTTGTAGCGCCACGTTGGCTGGCTGCTGGGCTGGCGCAGTGGTGGTGTCTTCACGAAGATCTGCATGCCACCACGCAGGTGCTAGCTGAGTCAGTGTAGAGGCCGCATGCTGCCACGCAGGTGCCTGCCCAGCTGATTGAGCTAGAAGCTGCATGGGAGCGGCGGTGTAGTCTTGGCAGACGTGTGCCTGGCCGCGGCCCCGTAAGTGTCTTCGGCAAGGGCCTTGCCGGGGCCCCGGCAAGGGTCTTGCCGTGGCACCGTGGTCGTCCCCGGCAAGGGTCTTGCCGGGGGTCTCGTGGATTTCCTCGGCAAGGATCTCGCTGAGGGTCGTCGTCTTCTGGTCCTCATCTGATCTTGTGTGTTTATGATCTTGAAGAAGATCTGCATGCCACCACAAAGGCGCCTCCCGAGCCTTGGTTCCAATGTGGTTGGTTGGTGGTGTTGGAACCCGCGGGCTCAAGGGTGGCTTGCTCTGCTGGCGTCGGGCAAGTTGCCCCGGCAAGGCTCTTGCCGGGGCTGCGGAGGCTTCCCCGGCAAGGGTCTTGCCGGGGGAGTCCACCTCGCGCTCTTGCTCTTTGTGTCTCTTGGTCTTAGCGTTGCTTTGGGTGCCTTGCGCTTCGGCTTCCTTTGTCTGCCTTGCTCAGTGTGGCCGTGGGCGCGGCTCTGACTGCCCGTGCACAAGTAAAGGGGTAAAAAAGAGTGCCCCTACTTTTGTACACCGATAGGAGCCCCCGGGCCTGGGCCACACATAAGCGCGGCATGTTGTTGGGCCAGGCCCAGAACGGTGCGCGGGCAGGTGGGGCGGATTTTTACCGCAGTAACTTTTTCGCTCGCTTGCGATTCCCCACGACCCGCGTTGAACGCGCGTCGTGGAGGGTCGTGCGTGACGTGGGGTGGTTCCCGCATGCATGCATCACCTCACAGTAAAGAGGCGGCTCGCGCCTTCCCCATAAAAAGAGGAAAACGCAGAGGCGCGACTCATTTACTAAGCGGACTCGGGTCGCGGTCTTCATGGCGTCCGCGCCCCACGATCACGGGGTGGGGAACGGTCGCCTCACCCATCCCCTCGATTTCTACTTGCTCGCCACGTGTCCCCCATGCCTTCAAGGTGGCAGGCGGTGGATGCGGGAAACCGGGCCGTCGCTGATTGGAGCAGCGGGTCGGTTCCGATTCCCTGCGTCCCCGATGGACGGATTGGTTGAGTGGGGAGGCCGAGCCCCGATCCCGCCCCTTTATAAAAAGGGGGGGAAGGGGGATGGCACCCCACATTCTATCATCATCCATCTCCTTCCACCTCGTCTCCTTCCTTCCATCTGCCATGGCGAGAGGAGGCGCTGGCCCTTCGACAGTGGCAGCGAGGGTCTCTGCTCGACAGCGCATCCCTCCTCCCCAGGAGCTCGCGGCGGCGGAGCCGGACACGAGAGGAAGGGGGAGGGGGCGAGGCCGAGGTCGCCGTGGCGCTCGGGGAAGAGGGGGACGGGGTGGCGCACCGGCCTTGCCTCCGCCAGCGATGCCTCCCCCAATGGAGGGCCATGTCGGGGACCAGCCCCATGAGTTCTTCATCAGGCTGCGCCGGCCACCGTGTCGTCGTCTTCGTCTCCCCACCCCATTCGCTCGGGAGATGGAGCTCGACCCGCCACAGACCCTCAGGTTGCATATGAGGGGCTGCGGGAATGGCGGCACGCGGGTCGACGTCGACTTTCCCGCTCCTCACGTCATGGACCTTCGTCGCGGATGGAAGACTTTCGCTCATGTCCACAGCCTGACGGCGGGGCTCGTTCTCTACTTCAAATTAATGGAGAACGGCCTGCTCTCCGTCAAGGTCTTTGGGGACCTTGGAACTCGCCTAAAGTGTTGCGTGGAGAGCTCCTCCGATGATGAAGACTCTTCCTCGAGCGGGAGTGACGAGGAGGACAGCGACAACGATGACGACGGCGTTGAGCGGGGCGATGCCGACCTCGACTCCGATTGACCGCGTCGTCCCTTCCTCGGCCACGCGCCCTGCCGAGGGCCTTCCTTGTCAAGCTCTTCATCGGCGCGTTCCCTGCCGCCTCCTTGGGCGGCTGGCGTAGGAGGGCCGGAGAAGACGAAGAAGGCGGGCCGTCAAGTCGGAGTACACGGGCACCGACGCCTTCATCGCGTATTGTCGGCCCGCTGCCTCATCTTCCGGCTCCTCTCCCGGCATCGGGATGCTCTCCTGGTGTCTTCTGCTGCTTGTACCTTGCCTAGGCGCTCTGTTTGCCCTCCTGCTACCTTGTTCCATCTTCTGAGGAGAGGGACAAGAAAGGGATTCCGGGCATCTTATCTCTTTTTAGTTTGTAAGCCTGCGGGCACTTGTTAGATTTAAAACTTGTAATCCCCTTGCTCATGTTTTTCATCCCGTATGAAATGTACCTATATGGGACGTTTTTAATGAAAAAGGGTGCTTGCCGGGTTCTTTGTGCATGAGCGAGGCCTATGCCAAGGAGTGAATCCTTGTTATTTTTAAGATAAACATTGTCGCCCAGCAACAGGCCTTGCCGTCCCCTTACTTCGTTCGACCATTCTCACGCTCTTGGCGGAGGCAGGGGTGAAGTAGAGTTAGGCCCTTCGTTTATTTCCTTGCCACCGTGACTGCGACCCAGTTCCGACCCAGGGAATAGTTTCTGGGTACAGAAAGAAGGGGGAGCACGGCGACCTAGGAATAAAACAAGGTTTCACACGTCCTAACTTCTTATGGGAATGCATAATTGGGGATGAAAGACTTATCTGGATCCGCAGCCCCCGGCAGCCTTGGCTTGCCGTGGTTGGATTCTTACGTCTGCAGCCCCCGCCAACCTTGGCTTGCCAGGGCCGGAATGTCAACTTGTTCTCTTCCTTCCAAACAGCTCAGCAGAAACGTACATGTACCCTGCGAACCAAAGAGGACGGAAAGGAACAGAGAGACGCACACTCGACCTCTATGCTAGGGGTTAGTCACTGCTAAGCACTATCAACCCTAACTGAGGGAGAGACCTGACCTAGCATGGATGCTAAAACTTAGGGCGCCAACGCTTCATTTATTTATGCCTAGGGTCTGCGCCTGGCTTTGTACAGAGGGTTGTATGCCTCGCCGGCAAGGCTTGTACAAAAGGTGGTTTGCTGGGGGGCCCGACAACCGTGCCTTATGGGTAAAACTTACGAAGATGTTCGATGTTCCAGGAGTTGCTCACTGGAATAGCATCTTCGGTCTCCAGGAGGACTGCGCCAGGCCTGGTGACTCGTATTACCCGATAAGGGCCTTCCCACTTCGGCGTCAACTTGTTGGAATTCTTGGCCGACTGAACGCGCCGAAGAACAAGGTCACCTTCCTCAAAGCTTCGGGCATGAACCTTGCGGCTATGGTAGCGGCTCAAGGCTTGCTGGTAGCGCGTTGCTCTCACAGCCGCCCGAAGACGATCTTCCTCGAGGAGCGTTGCGTCATCTTGCCACAATTGCTCTTGCTCAAACTCGTCATAAGCGAGCACTCGAGGTGACCCGTATGTGAGTTCCGTGGGGAGAACTGCTTCTGCCCCGTATACCAGGGCAAAGGGTATCTGGCCAGTGGCTCGATTTGGTGTTGTTCTGATTGACGAAAGAACCGCCGGCAACTCATCAATCCAGCGCCTTCCGCTCTTGAGCAGTTTGTCAAAAGTCTTTGTTCTTAGGCCTTGCAGTACTTCAGCATTTGCCCTCTCCGCCTGGCCGTTGCTCCGTGGGTGTGCCACAGAAGCGAAACTGACCTTGCTGCCGAGGTCCTGGATGTATTGCATGAAGGTGTGGCTTGTGAACTGCGTGCCATTGTCGGTGATGACTCTGTTTGGCACATCAAAATGGCAGACTAGCCCCTTGAAGAACTTGACGGCTGACTGTGCTGCCACCTTCCTCACTGCCTCCACCTCCGGCCACTTTGTGAACTTGTCAATTGCAACGTACAAGTACTCAAAGCCCCCGACAGTGCGGGGGAAAGGTCCCAGTATGTCGATCCCCCAGACCGAAAATGACCAGGAGAGAGGAATTGTTTGAAGGGCTTGAGCTGGTTGATGAAGCTTCTTCGAATGGAACTGGCACGCTTCACACCTGGTTACTAGTGCCGTTGCATCCTGGAGGGCAGTGGGCTAGAAGAAACCTTGCCGGAATGCCTTGCCGGCAAGGGCCCTCGACCCTATGTGGGAGCCACATATGCCTCCATGTATCTCTGCCAACAGCTCCAGTCCTTCCTCCCGGGGAATGCACTTCAATTTCACACCGTTCGGTCTTTTTCTGTACAGGACATCGTCGACGAACTGATACATGGCAGACCGACGGGCTACTTTCTCCGCTTCTTCCTTCTCCTTAGGAAGTTCCCCTGTCTGGAGGAACCGGACGGTATGCTGTGCCCATGCCGGAGCCTGGGGCTTGACGGCAAGGACTAAAGGCATTTCCTCCGCCATGGGAGCTGCTGTCTCTACGGCCAGGGCTTGACGCCCTCCCGGAGTCGGTTGCCCCACGGCAGGTTCAGCGTCCACGGCAGCATCCTTGCCAGCGGCTCCTGGGAGCTCGGCGGGAAAGTACTTGCCGGGGCCTGATTTCCTCCGCTTGTTCTGCTCTGTTGATGGTTCAACGGATGGCTGAATTAACCGAAGCACAAAAGTACTTGGTTCCACGGGTAGTTTGAACGCAATGCGCTTCGACAGGTAATCGGCGATGTCGTTGTCCGCTCGGGGAACGTGCTCTGCTTGTATATCGTGAAAGAGCTCTTGCAGCTTCCTCACCTCATCTACGTAGGCCTCCATCAACGGGCTCTGATAATCTTTGTTGACTTGCCTGACGACAAGCTGTGAATCACCGCTGACGATGAGCTTCTTAACCCCGAGGTCTGCTGTGATCCTGAGACCGGCAAGCAACCCTCGTATTCGCCAGTGTTGTTTGTGGACATCTCCCTGGGAAAGTGCATCTGGATTACATACTTGAGGTGCTCTCCGGTGGGTGTGGTGAGCAGCACATCAGCACCGGCGCCTTGCAGCAAGAAAGCCCCATAAAAGTACATGATCCAGTTGCGACTTGCTTCCTTGCCGGGGAGAGTGGTCTCCTGGATCTCTTCGTCGAGCGTTGAAGTCCATTCCGCAATGAACTCCGCCAAGACTCTGCTCTGGATCGTCGAAGTACTTTCAAACTTCAAACCAAAGCTCGACAGCTCCAAGGCCCACTCCACAATCCTCCCGGTTACGTCTGGGTTATGCAATATCTGTTGCAACGGGAGGCGGGTGACGACGGTGATTTCGTGGGCTTGGAAGTAATGACGCAGCTTCCTCGAGGCCATAAGGAGGTCGAAGAGCAATTTCTGCACACCGAAGTACCTTGACCTAGCCCCCTGCAAGAGGGAGCTGACGAAGTAAACCGGGTGCTGCATCATTTTCTTCTTCTGCACCACTTCATTCGGTTGCGCGGGCCCCGTCCTGATGGCGTCAGGCTCCGCCGGGGGCCTTGCCTTGCCGGCACCAGGTCCTGCCGGGGGCGGGGGGCTGGCTCGCAATCCGCCAGTCCTGCCATTGCCACTGCCTCTTCATCCACCACCCTCTGTGCCACTAGCGCGGCGCTGACCACTTGATTCGTTGCCGCTAGGTACATCAGCAATGGCTCTTGTGGTTTAGGCGCAACTAGTATTGGCATAGAGGAGATGTATTTCTTCAAATCCTGTAGCGCTGCTTCGGCCTCTGGGGTCCATTCCATTGGTCCCACCTTTTTCAAGATATTCTAAAAGGGAAGGGCGCGCTCGGCAGACTTGGAGATGAATCTGCTCATGGCGGCAACGCAGCCAGTGAGCCGACGCACATCCTTGATCCGCTTGGGTGCCTCAATTTGCTCGATATCCTTGATCTTGTCTGGGTTTGCCTCGATCCCACGCCGTGACACAAAGAACCCGAGAAGTTTGCCGGACGGAACGCCGAAGACACACTTCTCAGGGTTCAACTTGAGGTTGATCTTGCGCAGGTTTGCAAACGTCTCTTCTAAGTCTTGTACCAGTGTTGCCCTGTCCTTGGTTTTTACCACTATGTCATCCATATATGCTCCCATATTTCTATGTAGCTGGGGCTCAAAACCAATTTGGACTGCTCTCGCAAACGTCGAGCCAGCACTCTTCAACCCGAAGGGCATCCGTAATGTCGTGGTATTCTCACGGGGGGGGGGGGGTGTGAGGCGACAGATGCCACAAGGGCTTAGTGTGAGGGTAAGACTGCTGCTGATAGGACCGGGAGCGGGTATGCGAGAAGCACACGCTAATTTACCCAGGTTCGGGGCTCTCCGGAGAGATAATACCCCTACTCCTGCATGTCTGTGTATATATATCTGGGGTGTACATCGGGCAGTACAAAGTGCTCCTAGAGCGGTATCTGGGGGCAGTGCCATGTGCATCTGGCCCCATATATGCATGCACAAAGCATGCTTTAGTGGCCGGCCATGAGCATGGCCGCATGTGTGTGCTTGGGCATGCTTGCCCGTGGGATGGATGGATGGATGGCTAGCTAGCTCTCTTGCTAGCTAGCTTGCTTGTGTGAGTGTGTACGTGAGTCCATCCATGGATGGATGGATGTGTGTCTCCTTTTATAGTGTGAGGTAGCTTTGTATCTAAGCTATGTGGAGGTATGGGAGCAAGGCATGGTGCATGTCATGCTTGTCCCCTAGGTCACTTCATGAATAGTGCCAGGGGACAAGTGACACTATACATGACGGTGTCGTGGTACGGTTGTCTTGTCCGCGGTATGGCCGTCTCGTCAGGGTCTTGTCGATGCCGGGTCGGACTGCAGTCGGCAGCCGGCTAGTCGGTGCAGTCGGTCAGCTGGCAGCCGGCCGGGTGGAGCAGTCGGACGGGGAGCCGGCAGGAGCGGCCGGGCAGTCGGACTGAGGGGCTTTGCTAGCCCCGATGTCTTGAAATATTGTCTTGTCGTCTTCGGGATACCCGTGTCCAATTACTCCGACAGTAGCCCCCAAGCCTCCGGGCAACTTGGCAAAGTCGGGCGGAGGTTTTTTCGCGAGTGTTCATGGAAATGATCATGCAAAAGACAAAGTTAGTCCATGCAGATATATCAAATGATTGCTTTTTAGCACTGCAAGTTTTATGCGGAGGGTGCCGACTCGGTTTCGTCCGAGCCCCCTTCAATCTTTTTCATGTTCCCTCCGCTCTTTGGCTTGTACTCTCGCTTGCTGGACAGCCGCTCTGCGGTCTGTGGCTGAGAGTGGGCCGCGGAGTGGAGTGTACAATACTCAGACTCTGGGAGCGAATTTAACCGAGTAGATACTCATAAAGAAAACGGCCGGGTCGCCCGAAGCGTTTTTCTTCCCGGACGTTTTTCGCGCGGGTGGCCTCCAGCGTTCACTCTTGCCAGTCGGATAGCCGCTCTGCGGTCTATGACTAAGAGTGGGCTTTTCATACCGCGCACGCTACTAAGCCGTCTGCGGGAACTAACGTCTCAGGCCAAGCGGCCAGCCCCCGGGCCAACTCTGGCTGGCGCCGGGGCGAACAGTGATGCAACTGTAATGAAATGCGGAGATAGCTCCCGAGCATCGCTCGGGGTTATCCGTGCTCTCGCGGTGAAAAAATCTGCGGGTGAGGAGCTCACATTGGTTTTCGTGTAGCCGAGGCGGAGTTTGCCGAAGAGAGCCGGCGCACCCGCTGGGTGTAGCCTTCGAGCCCCCCGGGCGCTCGAAGGAGGGTCCTGACCGGTCAGGCTCGACCGGCCAGGTGGCGAGGCGTCTTGCAGTGCCCTTTTTCTTCTTCTGCCGGCTGCTGGCAACCAGACAAAACTCTTCTCTTGTCTGCAATCTTCCGTGGGGGCGCGCTAGCGCACCCACTGGGTGTAGCCCCCGAGATTCGGGCCGACTGCTGAGCAGTCGGGCCGGATCTTCCGGTAACTACTTTGTCTTCCTTCTTCCTCGCGGGGGCGCGTCAGCGCACCCGCTCGGTGTAGCCCCCGAGATTCGGGCCGACTGCTGAGCAGTCGGGCCGGATCTCCGGAAACTGCTTTGTCTTCTCTCCTCGCGGGGGCGCGTCAGCGCACCCGCTGGGTGTAGCCCCCGAGATTCGGGCCGACTGCTGAGCAGTCGGGCCGGATCTCCAGCAACTGCTTTGTCTTATCTCCTCACGGGGGCGCGTCAGCGCACCCGCTGGGTGTGCCGTCGGAGCAGGAGGCAGACCAGCCGGCTTGGCACTACCGACAGCGTGGGTCACGACTGACCATCCGAGTGGCGAAGCAGACGGACGAATCATCCGGACGTTTTTCTTTTCTTCTCTTGTGTCCCAGCCAACTTCTTTCTCTTCTCTCTCTCTTTTTTTTTTGGGCTAGCAGCCAACTGTTGACTTTTCTTTCTTTGTCTCCAGCCGGCCCGACACCGCACGGACGTAGCCGGCCGACGCACGCGCGGGGGTGGAGTGACGAGCCGGCCGCGGGGGCGTCTGTGGGGAGGAGCCGGAGGCGCGGGGCGGCGAGTAAGCGGAGCCGGCCCGCGGGGACGGCCGGCTGCGAAGGCGGACGCCGGCTGGGAGCGGCGACTCGGCCGGCCGAGCGAGGAGGCGGCCAGACGAGGGTGACGTCGGGGGTGGGATCCGGCGGGCGGCGCAGGAGCCGGCCCTGGCCGGGCGCACGGAGCGAAGGCGGAGTCGGCGTAGCTAGGAAGCCGGCAGCCACGAGGCGGCGAGCGACGCGGAGGCGCGGGCCGGCTGTGGGCGAGGCGGCGACCCGGAGCTGGCTGTGGGCGAGGCGGCGACCCGGAGCCGGCCTGGGGAGGCCGGGCGCTGGGGAGGCGCGGCCGAAGGCGGGCGCGGGTGGTACAGGCGACGGGCGCGGGGACCGGCTGCGGGTGCGGGGCACCCGGCCGCGACCCGAGGTGGCGAGGAGCGGAGGCCGGCCCAGGGCCACGGCGGCCGGCTGCGGCCGAGGAGGAGGCCGGGCGCGGCAGCGTTGGTGTGGGCGAACGCGGGGCAGTCGGCCCACGGCGGGGAAGAGTCGGCACGGAGCCGTCAGGCGCAGGGGAGCGCGGACGCCGGCGGGAGGAGGAGGCGCCGCGCGCGCGTGGGGTGGGAGCCGGCTTGGAGCCGTGCGCGGTGGAGCGCTGGCGCCGGCGGGAGCGGGCCCTTGGTCGGGCACGGGGCCGACGCGGTCGGCGCGGGTGCTGGGGCAAGCGCGCGGGAGGCATGGAGCCGGCCGGCGACGAGCAAGACCAGGCGCGGTCGGAGCGGAGGCTGGGCGGAGCTGGTACCGCGCGTGGCGACCCGGGAGGCCAAGAGTGGCGCAGCCGGCGCGGGCCGCGAGCCGGCGGGGCTCGCTGGACGAGGCGGATGAGCAGCAGGGCCGCGAGTCGGAGGCCGGCTCGCCGGGGCAGGGCGCGGGAGCCGCCGAGGCGGCCGGGCGATGGAGCGGAGCCGGGCCGGACGTGGTGCAGGTGGCGGGGGCGCGGAGGCCCGGGGCGCTGCTGAGAGCGGGGCCGAACCGCGGAGCCGGCGCGTAGGGGACGGCGGCGGCAAGCCGGACGGCGCGGGACGTGGAGCCAGTGCGCAGACACGGGGACGTGCGCGGGCGCGCGAACACAGGGACGTGCGGGGGTTGCCCTTTTCGTGTCCGGCCATTGTACGAGGGACGCACGAGCACTGTATGGCCGGCAGCTAACACTGAACGACTAGTGTATGCACAGTAGGTGGTGGCAAGGCTGTGGGCGTGGAGCGAGACGAGGCGCGGGGCGCATGGGAGGCCGGGACGGCGGCAACGCAGTCGACGCCGCGGTGGTGGTGATGAAGGCGAGGCCGACGGCGAGGACGCGCCGTCCCGCGCGGCCGCTCCGGGGGTGGGTCGAAGTCGAGCCCCCGAGCGCTACCGGAGAGACGGCGCGACGCCGCGGCGGCGATGGCGAAGATGGTCCCGACGGCGAGGACGCGCCGCCCCTCGCGGCCATTCCGAGGGCGCGTCGATATCGAGCCCTCGACCGCTATCGGAGGGACGGCGCGACGCCGCGGTGATGATGACGAAGGCGAGGCCTACGACGAGGACGCGCCGCCCCTCGCGGCCATTCCGAGGGTGTGTCGATATCGAGCCCTCGGCCGCTATCGGAGGGACGGCGCGACGCCGCGGTGGTGATGACGAAGATGGTCCCGCCTAGACTGCGAAACCAGCAGCAGCGCGGTAGCATAGTACCGCCCCACGGTGGGCGCCAACTGTCGTGGTATTCTCACGGGGGGTGTGAGGCGACAGATGCCACAAGGGCTTAGTGTGAGGGTAAGACTGCTGCTGATAGGACCGGGAGCGGGTATGCGAGAAGCACACGCTAATTTACCCAGGTTCGGGGCTCTCCGGAGAGATAATACCCCTACTCCTGCATGTCTGTGTATATATATCTGGGGTGTACATCGGGCAGTACAAAGTGCTCCTAGAGCGGTATCTGGGGGCAGTGCCATGTGCATCTGGCCCCATATATGCATGCACAAAGCATGCTTTAGTGGCCGGCCATGAGCATGGCCGCATGTGTGTGCTTGGGCATGCTTGCCTGTGGGATGGATGGATGGATGGCTAGCTAGCTCTCTTGCTAGCTAGCTTGCTTGTGTGAGTGTGTACGTGAGTCCATCCATGGATGGATGGATGTGTGTCTCCTTTTATAGTGTCAGGTAGCTTTGTATCTAAGCTATGTGGAGGTATGGGAGCAAGGCATGGTGCATGTCATGCTTGTCCCCTATGTCACTTCATGAATAGTGCCAGGGGACAAGTGACACTATACATGACGGTGTCGTGGTACGGTTGTCTTGTCCGCGGTATGGCCGTCTCGTCGGGGTCTTGTCGATGCCGGGTCGGACTGCAGTCGGCAGCCGGCTAGTCGGTGCAGTCGGTCAGCTGGCAGCCGGCCGGGCAGCCGGCCGGGTGGAGCAGTCGGATGGGGAGCCGGCAGGAGCGGCCGGGCAGTCGGACTGAGGGGCTTTGCTAGCCCCGATGTCTTGAAATATTGTCTTGCCGTCTTCGGGATACCCGTGTCCAATTACTTCGACACGTAAAAAGCAATACGTACCACATGGGGTGATGAATGCTGTCTTTTCTTCGTCTTCTCTTGTCATGAAGATCTGGTGGTATCCTGAGTAGGCGTCAAGGAATGATAACAGATCACACCCAGCCGTGGAGTCAACAATCTGGTCGATGCGCGGCAACGGGGAAGGGTCCTTGGGACAAGCCTTATTGATATATGTGTAGTCAATACACAGCCTCCACTTCCCATTTGCCTTGCGCACCACCACCGGATTGGCCAACCAGTTCAGATGGAGTACTCCTCTCACCAAGCCCGCCGCTTCCAACTTCTTGATCTCCTCTATGATGAACTCTTGCCTTTCCAAAGCCTGCTTCCTGACCTTCTGCTTGACGGGCCGCGCATGAGGACAGACAGCAAGGTGGTGCTCAATCACCTCCCTGGGAACGCCGGGGATGTCGGATGCTTGCCACGCAAACACATCGACATTCGCCCACAGGAAGGTGATGAGCGCGCCTTCCTATTTGCAGTCGAGGGTGGAGCTTATGGTGAAAGCACCCCCTGTGCCATCCTCCTTGACGAACACCTTCTTGGTCTCTGGCGGTGCAGCTCTGGATTTCTTGCTCTTGCCGGTGGAGCTCTCTGGCACGTCCTCGACGGTTGCACAACACTCCGAAGAGGTGCACTTGCCGGAGTGGGTGCGAGAGGTCTTGCCGGTCTTCTTCTTCCCTCCCGGGGCTTCAGCGGCAGGAGCAAGTGCCTTGGCGGTAGTTGCTACAACTGCTTCTCGGTAGAGTAGGTCGGCGCAGATCAGCGCATCCTTCTCGTCGCAGGGAACGGCGATGATGGTCATTGGCCCAGGCATCTTCAGTGTGTTGTAGGCGTAATGCGACTTGGCTAGTGCCGGGCGGCCGAGGATCCCATTGTAGGGCAAGGGGATCTCGGCTACATCGAAGACAATCCTCTCCATCCTGTAGTTCAACTCGCCTCCAAACGTCACAGGCAGCGTGACCTTACCCTTCGGCTGGCTCCTTCCCGGGTTGACCCCTTGAAACGTGCCCGTCTCCTCGAGGTCTCCATCAGGAATTTGCAGCCTTTTGATCACAACGGGTGAGATCAAGTTCAGACCGGCCCCGCCGTCAACCAGCATCTTGGTCACCTTGAGGTTGCGTATCGATGGTGAAACCAACAACGGCAAACACCCGACCGCAGTTGTGCGATCAGGGTGGTCCTCGGTGTCAAAGATGATAGGCGTGCTGGACCACTTCAGCGGCTTCTGAGCGTCGAACGACGGCTCCGCTGCTGTGATCTCACGTGCCCACTGCTTGAGCTGGCGGTGAGAAGTATGCAGCGAGGCGCCACCATCGACACACATGGCCTCCGTAGCCTTCTGGAACTCATGCTCGCCGGACTCGTTGTCCTCGTCATGATCGTCGTCTTCCTGCTTCTTGTCGCGGCCCCGAGCGAGCCTCTCTTGCTGGTTATCCTTGCTGCGACGGCCTCCTTGGCCGCCACGCTTCTTGCCGGATCCTTCGGCACCATCGTGGCCCTTCTCCTTGTCCCGCCTCTCATACTCGGCCTTTTGCTTTTCAGCAAGCAGCTCAACTTGTCGACAGTTCTGGAGGTCGTGACCCTTGGTGCGGTGGATCTTGCAATACTGCTTGTCAGAGCCCCCTGGCTTGTCGGCAGCCGCCAAGGCCCGGCAAGCGGCGCACCCGGCAATCTCCTTGCCGGGGTCATCTGCCTTGGCCTTCTTGGCGGGCTGGTGTCGTCGGATCCCTCGACAGCAAGCACGGCCTTGCCCTTATGCTTCCTGTTGCGGCACTGACCCTTTTTCGTCGGGGCGGCGGTGTCTTTGTCCGTAGAGTCGGTTTCCGCGCCGGCGTCCTCGCCGGGGTACTTCCTTCCCTCTTCAGCTCGGGCGCATCTATCGGCCACAACATAAAGTTCGGCCACATCTTTAACCTTGTTCATCTCCAGCTCTTCACGCATCTTGCGGTTGCGCACATTCTGATGGAACGCGCTGATCACGACGGTGGGATGAACATCTGGGATGTTGTATTGTACCCGGCTGAACCTCTGTATGTACTTGCGCAGGTTTTCACCTTCCTTCTGGGGAATGATATGCAAATCGCTTGCCTAGCCATGAGCTTGGTGGCCTCTAGTGAAGGCACCAATGAACTCATGACACAGATTCGACCAAGAAGAAATGGAATCCACCGGCAAGTGCATCAACCAGGACATGACATCGGGTTTCAGCGCCAACGGGAAGTAATTGGCAAGCACCATGTCGTCGCGAGCTCCAGCGGCTTGCATCGCGATGGTGTAGATGCTAAGGAACTCCGTCGGGTGGGTCTTGCCGTTGTACTTCTTGCCGACGTCGGGCTTGAATGTGCGGTGGGACGGCCACTGGAACTGCCGCAGCTCACGGGTAAAGGCCGGGCAACCCACCTCATAGGGTAGGCCACCGGAGCCTCCCAGCGCTGGGTGGTCCATAGTGGGCCCTGCCCGCCTATCTGACTGGTGGCGCGCATCGCGCCGGCGCTCGATGGTGGTTCGGGCGTCTTCATGGGCTCGCTCCCAAAGAACATGGCGCTGATCGCGGTGGGTCCGTGGGTCGGACGACGCTATGGAAATGTTATCACAAGCGTCATCACGACGGACCGGCACCCGCGGCAACTGGCGTGGGGGAGGAGAGTGCACCGTGGCTGCAGCACCTCTGGTCCTTCCACCGCTGGCATGTGGTGGCTCGACAGAGCGTCGGCCCGAGGGCCCCGCTGGTCGCGGTTCATCTTTGTTGGCGATACCGACGAGGCTCCGGATGGTGGCTCTCCACTCGTCGAGCTTTTCCACGGCAGGAGGGAAGTCGAGGAGCAGCTGTGCGCGCGCCAAAGCTTCTGCTGACGTGGGTGGCGGCGAAAGCTGCGTGGACCGTGACGCGCTCCGACTTTTAACCACGTTAGAAGGAGCTCTATCACGGCCTGGCGGCTGCGCACCATTTTCGCCAGCACTTCGGCGGGTATGCTGGCCTCCTTCGTCCCGCGAATGATGCACATGACTCTTCCCACGGCGGTGTCCGGGGTCACCAGCGTGGTGACGCTGCTCGTCGCGCACACCCTGGGAAGAGCGCATCATGGGCGCCGGCGTAGGCGTCTTGGAGGTTGCTGCGCCGCCCGTAGGTGGCATGGCGCCACCCCTGGAGGGCCCCGCGCCGTCTGCGGGGGGCCCAACTCCGTCCTTGGGTTCGGCAACGTGCGGTCAGTCGTCTTGCGCACGAACGACGCTTCTCGCCAGGCTCTAACTGCCAAAGCGATGTTGGTGCTCGCGGGCCGCGCCTCGGGTTCTGTCCGCGATCGGCCCGTTGCTCGCCCGCACCGGTACGGGCCGTCCGGCTCCGGATGAACCGATGACCGTGATCGTCTTCTTCTTGGGAGCCATGGCGATGAAGAACTGCTAGGCTAACCGCTAGACCGGATTTTCACAGCTGCGCCCCCTACCTGGCGCGCCAAATATGTCGGTGGAAACAAGACCTATGGGATCACTGGAATCCCTTCTACGGTTGGCGGGCGCGGGGTTGTGCAAAGAGCGGGTCTGGCGGTCAGCACAAGGATCATTTACCCAGATTTGGGCCACAAGGATGCGTAAAACCCCAGTCCTGCTTTGGTGTATGTATTTGAGTGTTCTTGAGTTCTTGAACTAGCTACGGTGTGTCCTTCATCCAAAAGATCCGAATCCTCCTCCTGGTCGCCTCGGGCCTCCTTTTATAGGCAAAAGGGGTTGCCACAGTGGCACACAGGAGGTGGAAAGGTCTACAGTCGATGAGTCTATTCTCTGGCACCGTCGGACAAACGCATTTAATGCACTGCCGACGTGCCCCTCTTGCTTTATCAGGGACGACAAGGAAGCTCGTCCCAGTTGTCGCCGCCTCGCCTGGCTGCGACGCGCGTCCGAGCTGATGAGGCGTTGTAGCGCCACGTTGGCTGGCTGTTGGGCTGGCGCGGTGGTGGAGTCTTCACGAAGATCTGCATGCCACCATGCAGGTGCTAGCTGAGTCGGTGTAGAGGCCGCACGCTGCCACGCAGGTGCCTGCCCAACTGATTGAGCTAGCAGCTGCATGGGAGCAGCGGTGTAGTCTTGGCAGACGTGGGCCTGGCCGCGGCCCCGTAAGTGTTTTCAGCAAGGGCCTTGCCGGGGCCCCGGCAAGGGTCTTGCCGCGACACCTTGGTCGTCCCCGGCAAGGGTCTTGCCGGGGGTCTCGTGGATTTCCTCGGCAAGGATCTCGCCGAGGGTCGTCGTCTTCTGGTCCTCATCTGATCTTGTGTGTTTATGATCTTGACGAAGATCTGCATGCCACCACAGAGGCACCTCCCGAGCCTTGGTTCCAATGTGGTTGGTTGGTGGTGTTGGAACCCGCGGGCTCAAGGGTTGCTTGCTCTGCTGGCGTCGGGCAGGTTGCCCCCGCAAGGCTCTTGCCGGGGCTGCGGAGGCTGCCCCGGCAAGGGTCTTGCCGGGGGAGTGCACCTCGCCCTCTTGCTCTTTGTGTCTCTTTGTCTTGGCGTTGCTTTGCTTGCCTTGCGCTTTGGCTTCCTTCTTCTGCCCTGCTCATTGTGGCCGTGGGCGCGGCTCTGACTGCCCGTGCACAAGTAAAGGGGTAAAAAAGAGTGCCCCTACTTTTGTACACCGGCAGCAACCCAATTTAATTTTTATTTTTTTACTTTTCTACTGTTCTTGAATAAAATACACATTATTACCTCTGTAGTAATTGTGTTTTGGTGTTTTAGTTAGTGTCTGTGCCAAGTGAGACCTTTGGGATAGCTTATGGTGATAGTTGATTTGATCTTGGTGAAAAACAGAAACTTTTGCGCCCAGTCCCAGAATTTTTATGAATCACAGAAGCATTATAAAATTATGATTTCTTTACACAAGATTGATATACAAATTGCCTCTGTTGTCCTAATTTTTTAGAATTTTTGGAGTTACAGAAGTATTCGAAGTATCCAGATTACTACAGACTGTTCTGTTTTTGACAGATTCTATTTTCTATGTGTTGTTTGCTTATTTGGATGAATCTATTGGTACTATCGGGGGATATGAACCATGGAAAAGTTGGAATACAGTAGATATTACACCAATCTAAATAAAGAATGAGTTCACAACAGTACCAAAAGTGGTGATTTATTTTCTTATACTACCGGAACTTATGAGATTTTCTTTTGAGTTTTGTGTTGTGAAGTTTTCCATTTTTGGGTAAAGATTTGATGGAAGCTGGGGGATGCCCAAGGCACCCCAAGGTAATATTCAAGGATAACCAAGAGCCTAAGCTTGGGGATGCCCCGGAAGGCATCCCCTCTTTCGTCTTCGTCTATCGGTAACTTTAGTTGAGGCTATATTTTTATTCACCACATGGTATGTGTTTTGCTTGGAATGTCTTGTATGATATGAGTCTTTACTTTTTAGTTTGCCACAATCATCCTTGCTATACACACCTTTTTAGAGGGACACGCATGAATCATGATTTATTAGAATACTCTATGTGCTTCACTTATATCTTTTGAGCTAGGCAATTTTGCTCTAGTGCTTCACTTATATCCATTTAGAGCACGACGGTGGTTTTATTTTGTAGAAATTGTTGAACTCTCATGCTTCACTTGTATTATTTTTTGAGTCTCTAAACAGCAAAGTAATTTGATTTGGTTATGAATTTAGTCCTAATATGATAGGCATCCAAGAGGCATATAATAAAAACTTTCATATAAAGTGCATTGAATACTATGAGAAGTTTTATTCCTAATGATTGTTTTGAGATATGAGGATGGTGATATTAGAGTCATGCTAGTAAGTAATTGTGGATTGTAGAAATACTTGTGTTAAAGTTTGTGATTCCCGTAGCATGCACGTATGGTGAACCGTTATGTGATGAAGTCAGAGCATGATTTATTTATTGATTGTCTTCCTAATGAGTGGCGGTCGGGGACGAGCGATGGTCTTTTCCTACCAATCTATCCCCCTAGGAGCATGCGCCCTAGGAGCATGTGAAGGAAATATGCCCTAGAGGCAATAATAAAGTATTATTTATTTCCTTATATCATGATAAATGTTTATTATTCATGCTAGAATTGTATTAACCGGAAACATAATACATGTGTGAATACATAGACAAACAGAGTGTCACTAGTATGCCTCTACTTGACTAGCTCGTTAATCAAAGATGGTTATGTTTCCTAGCCATAGACATGAGTTGTCATTTGATTAACGGGATCAACTCATTAGGAGAATGACGTGATTGACTTGACCCATTCCGTTAGCTTAGCACTCGATCGTTTAGTATGTTGCTATTGCTTTCTTCATGACTTATACATGTTCTTATGACTATGAGATTATGCAACTCCCGTTTACCGGAGGAACACTTTGTGTGCTACCAAACGTCACAACGTAAATGGGTGATTATAAAGGTGCTCTACAGGTGTCTCCAAAGGTACTTGTTGGGTTGGCGTATTTCAAGATTAGGATTTGTCACTCCCATTGTCGGAGAGGTATCTCTGGGCCCACTCGGTAATGCACATCACTATAAGCCTTGCAAGCACTGTAACTAATGAGATAGTTGCGGGATGATGTATTACCGAACGAGTAAAGAGACTTGCCGGTAACGAGATTGAACTAGGTATTGAGATACCGACGATCGAATCTCGGGCAAGTAACATACCGATGACAAAGGGAACAACGTATGTTGTTATGCGGTTTGACCGATAAAGATCTTCGTAGAATATGTGGGAGCCAATATGACCATCCAGGTTCCGCTATTGGTTATTGACCGGAGAGGTGCCTCGGTCATGTCTACATAGTTCTCAAACCCGTAGGGTCTGCACGCTTAACGTTACGATGACGGTTATATTATGAGTTTATGTGTTTTGATGTACTGAAGGAGTTCGGAGTCCCGGATGAGATCGGGGACATGACGAGGAGTCTCGAAATGGCCGAGACGTAAAGATCGATATATTGGACGACTATATTCAGACTTCGGAAAGGTTCCGAGTGATTCGGGTATTTTTCGGAGTACCGGAGAGTTACGGGAATTCGTATTGGGCCTTAATGGGCCATACGGGAAAGGAGAGAAAGGCCCCAAAGGGAGGCCGCAGCCCTCCCCATGGACTAGTCTGAATTGGACTAGGGAGGGGGGGCGCCCCCTTCCTTCTTTCTCCTTCTCCCTTCCCTTTTCCTACTCCAACAAGGAAAGGAGGAGTCCTACTCCCGGTGGGAGTAGGACTCCCCCCTTTGGCGCGCCTCTCCCCTTGGCCGGCTGCCTCCCCCTTGCTCCTTTATATACGGGGGCAGGGGGGCACCCCAGAGACACAACAATTGATCATTGAGATCTTTTAGCCGTGTGCGGTGCCCCCCTCCACCAAATTACACCTCGATAATATCGTTGCGGAGCTTAGGCGAAGCCCTGCGTCGGTAGAACATCATCATCGTCACCACGCCGTCGTGCTGACGAAACTCTCCCTCAACACTCGGCTGGATCGGAGTTCGAGGGACGTCATCGAGCTGAACATGTGTAGAACTCGGAGGTGCCGTGCGTTCGGTACTTGATCGGTCGGATCGTGAAGACGTATGACTACATCAACCGCGTTGTGATAACGCTTCCGCTGTCGGTCTACGAGGGTACGTGGACAACACTCTCCCCTCTCGTTGCTATGCATCACCATGATCTTGCGTGTGCGTAGGATTTTTTTTTGAAATTACTACGTTACCCAACGGTGGCATCCGAGCCTGGTTTTATGCGTTGATGCTATGCACGAGTAGAACACAAGTGAGTTGTGGGCGATATATGTCATACTGCTTACCAGCATGTCATACTTTGGTTCAGCAGTATTGTGAGATGATGCGGCCCGGACCGACATTACGCGTACGCTTACGCGAGACTGGTTTCACCGTTGCGAGCACTCGTTGCTTAAAGGTGACCGACGGGTGTCTGTCTCTCTCACTTTAGTTGAACCGAGTGTGGCTACGCCCGGTCCTTGCGAAGGTTAAAACAGCACCAACTTGACAAACTATCGTTGTGGTTTTGATGCGTAGGTAAGAACGGTTCTTGCTAAGCCCGTAGCAGCCACGTAAAACTTGCAACAACAAAGTAGAGGACGTCTAACTTGTTTTTGCAGGGCATGTTGTGATGTGATATGGTTAAGACATGATGCTATATTTTATTGTATGAGATGATCATGTTTTGTAACCGAGTTATCGGCAACTGGCAGGAGCCATATGGTTGTCGCTTTATTGTATGCAATGCAATCGCCATGTAATTGTTTTACTTTATCACTAAGCGGTAGCGATAGTCGTAAAAGAAATAGTTGGCGAGACGACAACGATGCTACGATGGAGATCAAGGTGTCGCGCCGGTGACGATGGTGATCATGACGGTGCTTCGGAGATGGAGATCACAAGCACAAGATGATGATGGCCATATCATATCACTTATATTGATTGCATGCGATGTTAATCTTTTATGCATCTTATCTTGCTTTGATTGACAGTAGCATTATAAGATGATCTCTCACTAAAATTTCAAGATAAAAGTGTTCTCCCTGAGTATGCACCGTTGCGAAAGTTCTTCGTGCTGAGACACCACGTGATGATCGGGTGTGATAGGCTCTACGTTCAAATACAACGGGTGCAAAACAGTTGCACACGCGGAATACTCAGGTTAAACTTGACGAGCCTAGCATATGCAGATATGGCCTCGGAACACGGAGACCGAAAGGTCGAGCGTGAATCATATAGTAGATATGATCAACATAGTGATGTTCACCGTTGAAACTACTCCATCTCACGTGATGATCGGACATGGTTTAGTTGAGATGGATCACGTGATCACTTAGAGGATTAGAGGGATGTCTATCTAACTGGGAGTTCTTAAGTAATATGATTAACTGAACTTAAATTTATCATGAACTTAGTCTTGATAGTATTTTTGCAAATTATGTTGTAGATCAATAGCTCGCGTTGTTGCTTTCCTGTGTTTATTTTTGATATGTTCCTAGTGAAAATTATGTTGAAAGATGTTAGTAGCAAAGATGCGGATTGGATCCATGATCTGAGGATTATCCTCATTGCTGCACAGAAGATTATGTCCTTGATGCACCGCTAGGTGACAGACCTATTGCAGGAGCAGATGCAGACGTTATGAACGTTTGGCTAGCTCAATATGATGACTACTTGATAGTTTAGTGCACCATGCTTAACGGCTTAGAATCGGGACTTCAAAGACGTTTTGAACGTCATGGACCATATGAGATGTTCCAGGAGTTGAAGTTAATATTTCAAGCAAATACCCAAGTTGAGAGATATGAAGTCTCCAACAAGTTCTATAGCTAAAAGATGGAGGAGAATAGCTCAAGCAGTGAGCATGTGCTCAGATTGTCTGGGTACTACAATCGCTTGAATCAAGTGGGAGTTAATCTTCCAGATAAAATAGTGATTGACAGAATTCTCTAGTCACCATCACCAAGTTAGTAGAACTTCGTGATGAACTATAGTATGCAAGGGATGACGAAAGTAATTCCCGAGCTCTTCGTGATGCTGAAATCGACGAAGGTAGAAATCAAGAAAAACATCAAGTGTTTATGGTTGATGAGACCACTAGTTTCAAGAAAAGGGCAAAGGGAAGAAGGGGAACTTCAAGAAGAACGGCAAGCAAGTTGCTGCTCAAGTGAAGAAGCCTAAGTCTGGTCCTAAGCCTGAGACTAAGTGCTTCTACTGCAAAGGGACTGGTCACTGGAAGCGGAACTACCCCAACTATTTGGTGGATAAGAAGGATGGCAAAGTGAACAAAGGTATATTGGATATACATGTTATTGATGTGTACTTTACTAGTGTTTATAGCAACCCCTCGGTATTTGATACTGGTTCAGTTGCTAAAAAGTAGTAACTCGAAACGGGAGTTGCAGAATAAACAGAGACTAGTAAAAAGGCGAGGTGACGATGTGTGTTGGAAGTAGTTCCAAGATTGATATGATCATCATCGCACACTCCCTGTACTTTCAGGATTAGTGTTGAAACTAAATAAGTGTTATTTAGTGTTTGCCTTGAGCATTAATATGATTTGATCATGTTTATTGCAATACGGTTATTCATTTAAGTTAGAGAACAATTGTTGTTCTGTTTACATGAATAAAAACCATTTATGGTCATACACACCAACAAAAATGGTTTGTTGGTTCTCGATCGTAGTGATACACATATTCATAATATTGAAGCCAAAAGATGCAAAGTTAATAATGATAGTGTAACTTATTTGTGGCACTGCCGTTTAGGTCATATTGGTGTAAAGCGCATGAAGAAACTCCATATTGATGGGATTTTGGAATCAATTGATTATGAATCACTTGATGCTTGCGAACCATGCCTCATGGGCAAGATGACTAAAACGCCGTTCTCCGGAACTATGGAGAGAGCAACAGATTTGTTGGAAATCCTACATACAGATGTATGTGGTCCGATGAATATTGAGGCTCGTAGCAGGTATCATTATTTTCTGACCTTCACAGATGATTTGAGCAGATATGGGTATATCTACTTGATGAAACATAAGTCTGAAACATTTGAAAAGTTCAAAGAATTTTAGAGTGAAGTGGAAAATCATCGTGACAAGAAAATAAAGTTTCTATGATCTGTTCGTAGAGAAGAGTATTTGAGTTACGAGTTTGGCCTTCAGTTAAAACAATGTGAAATAGTTTCACTACTCACGCCACCTGGAACACCACTGTGTAATGGTGTGTCCGAACGTCGTAATCGTACTTTATTAGATATGGTGCGATATATGATGTATCTTACCGATCTACCACTATCGTTTTGGGGTTATGCATTAGAGACAACTGCATTCACGTTAAATAGGGCACCATCAAAATCCGTTGAGACGACGCCTTATGAACTGAGGTTCAGCAAGAAACCAAAGTTGTCGTTTCTTAAAATTTTGGGGTTGCGATGCTTATGTGAAAAAGTTTCATCCTGATAAGCTCAAATCCAAATAGGAGAAATGTGTCTTCATAGGATACCCAAAGGAAACAGTTGGGTATACCTTCTATCACAGATCCGAAGGCAAGACATTCGTTGCTTAGTATGGATCCTTTCTAGAGAAGGAGTTTCTCTCGAAAGAAGTGAGTGGGAGGAAAGTAGAACTTGATGAGGTAACTGTACCTGCTCCCTTATTGGAAAGTAGTTCATCACAGAAATCTGTTCCTGTGACTCCTACACCAATTAGTGAGGAAGTTAATGATGATGATCATGTAACTTCAGATCAAGTTACTACCAAACCTCGTAGGTAAACCAGAGTAAGATCCGCACCAGAGTGGTACGGTAATCCTGTTCTGGATGTTATGTTACTAGACCATGACAAACCTACGAACTATGAAGAAGCGACGGTGAGCCCAGATTTCGCAAAATGGCTTGAGGCCATGAAATCTGAGATGAGATCCATGTATGAGAACAAAGTGTGGACTTTGGTTGACTTGCCCGATGATCGGCACGCAATTGAGAATAAATGGATCGTCAAGAGGAAGACGGACGCTGATAGTAGTGTTACTATCTACAAAGCTAGAATTGTCGCAAAAAGGTTTTCAACAAGTTCAAGGTGTTGACTACGATGAGAGTTTCTCACTCGTATCTATGCTTAAGTCTGTCTGAATCATGTTAGCAATTGCCGCATTTTATGAAATATGGCAAATGGATAAACAAAACTGCATTGCTTAATGGATTTATTAAAGAAGAGTTGTATATGATGCAACCAGAAGGTTTTGTCAATCCTAAAGGTGCTAACCAAATATGCAAGCTCCAGCGATCTATCTATGGACTGGTGCAAGCATCTCGGAGTTGGAATATACACTTTGATAAGTTGATCAAAGGATATAGTGTTATACAGACTTGCGGTGAAGCTTGTATTTACAAGAAAGTGAGTGGGAGCACTACAGCATTTCTGATAAGTATATGTGAATGACATATTGTTGATCGGAAATAATGTAGAATTATTCTGCAAAGCATAAAGGAGTGTTTGAAAGGAGTTTTTCAAAAGAAAGACCTCGGTGAAGCTGCTTACATATTGAGCATCAAGATCTATAGAGATAGATCAAAAGGCCTGATAAGTTTTTTCAATGAGTACATACCTTAACAAGATTTTGAAGTAGTTCAAAATAGAACAGTCAAAGAAAGAGTTCTTGCCTGTGTTACAAGGTGTGAAATTGAGTAAGACTCAAAGCCCGACCACGGCAGAAGATAGAAAGAGAATGAAAGTCATTCCCTATGCCTTGGCCATAGGTTCTATAAAGTATGCCATGCTGTGTACCAGATCTATTGTATACCCTACACTAATTTTGGCAAGGGAGTACAATAGTGATCTAGGAGTAGATCACTGGACAGCGGTCAAAATTATCCTTAGTGGAATAAGGATATGTTTCTCGATTATGGAAGTGACAAAAGGTTCGTCGTAAAGGGTTACGTCGATGCAAGTTTTGACACTAATCTAGATGACTCTAAGTCTCGGTCTAGATACATATTGAAAGTGGGAGCAATTAGCTAGAGTAGCTCCGTGCAGAGTATTGTAGACCTAGAAATTTGCAAAATACTTACGGATCTGAATGTGACAGACCCGTTGACTAAAATTATCTCACAAGCAAAACATGATCACACCTTAGTACTCTTTGGGTGTTAATCACATAGTGATGTGAACTAGATTATTGACTCTAGTAAACCCTTTGGGTGTTGGTCACATGACGATGTGAACTATGGGTGTTAATCACATGGTGATGTGAACTATTGATGTTAAATCACATGGCGATGTGAACTAGATTATTGACTCTAGTGCAAGTGGGAGACTGAAGGAAATATGCCCTAGAGGCAATAATAAAGTATTATTTATTTCCTTATATCATGATAAATGTTTATTATTCATGCTAGAATTGTATTAACCGGAAACATAATACATGTGTGAATACATAGACAAACAGAGTCTCACTAGTATGCCTCTACTTGACTAGCTCGTTAATCAAAGATGGTTATGTTTCCTAGCCATACTCATGAGTTGTCATTTGATTAACGGGATCACCTCATTAGGAGAATGACGTGATTGACTTGACCCATTCCGTTAGCTTAGCACTCAATCATTTAGTATGTTGCTATTGCTTTCTTCATGACTTATACATGTTCCTATGACTATGAGATTATGCAACTCCCGTTTACCGGAGGAACACTTTGTGTGCTACCAAACGTCACAACGTAAATGGGTGATTATAAAGGTGCTCTACAGGTGTCTCCAAAGGTACTTGTTGGGTTGGCGTATTTCGAGATTAGGATTTGTCACTCCGATTGTCGGAGAGGTATCTCTGGGCCCACTCGGTAATGCACATCACTATAAGCCTTGCAAGCATTGTAACTAATGAGATAGTTGCGGGATGATGTATTACGGAACGAGTAAAGAGACTCGCCGGTAACGAGATTGAACTAGGTATTGAGATACCGACGATCGAACCTCGGGCAAGTAACATACCGATGACAAAGGGAACAACGTATGTTGTTATGCGGTTTGACCGATAAAGATCTTCGTAGAATATGTGGGAGCCAATATGACCATCCAGGTTCCGCTATTGGTTATTGACCGGAGAGGTGCCTCGGTCATGTCTACATAGTTCTCGAACCCGTAGGGTCCGCACGCTTAACGTTACGATGACGGTTATATTATGAGTTTATGTGTTTTGATGTACCGAAGGAGTTCGGAGTCCCGGATGAGATCGGGGACATGACGAGGAGTCTCGAAATGGCCGAGACGTAAAGATCGATATATTGGACGACTATATTCAGACTTCGGAAAGGTTCCGAGTGATTCGGGTATTTTTCGGAGTACCGGAGAGTTACGGGAATTCGTATTGGGCCTTAATGGGCCATACGGGAAAGGAGAGAAAGGCCCCAAAGGGAGGCCGCACCCCTCCCCATGGACTAGTCCGAATTGGACTAGGGAGGGGGGGGCGCCCCCTTCCTTCTTTCTCCTTCTCCCTTCCCTTTTCTTACTCCAACAAGGAAAGGAGGAGTCCTACTCCCGGTGGGAGTAGGACTCCCCCCTTTGGCGCGCCTCTCCCCTTGGCCGGCTGCCTCCCCCTTGCTCCTTTATATACGGGGGCAGGGGGGCACCCCAGAGACACAACAATTGATCCTTGAGATCTTTTAGCCATGTGCGGTGCCCCCTCCACCAAATTACACCTCGATAATATCGTTGCGGAGCTTAGGCGAAGCCCTGCGTCGGTAGAACATCATCATCGTCACCACGCCATCGTGCTGACGAAACTCTCCCTCAACACTCGGCTAGATCGGAGTTCGAGGGACGTCATCGAGCTGAACGGGTGTAGAACTCGGAGGTGCCGTGCGTTCGGTACTTGATCGGTCGGATCGTGAAGACGTACGACTACATCAACCGCGTTGTGATAACGCTTCCGCTATCGGTCTACGAGGATACGTGGACAACACTCTCCCCTCTCGTTGCTATGCATCACCATGATCTTGCGTGTGCGTAGGATTTTTTTTTGAAATTACTACGTTCCCCAATAGCATGCGCGTAGTACTTTGTTTCGATGACTAATAGATTTTTGCAATAAGTATGTGAGGTCTTTATGACTAATGTTGATTCCATGGATTATACGCACTCTCACCCTTCCACCATTGCTAGCCTCTCTAGTACCGCGCAAATTTCGACGGTGCCATAGGCCCACCTATTACCTTCCTCAAAACAGCCACCATACCTACCTATTATGGCATTTCCATAGCCATTCCGAGACATATTGCCATGCAACTTTCCACCATTCCGTTTACTATGACACGTTTCATCATTGTCATATTGCTTTGCATGATCATGTAGCAAGCAAGTTGGATGCACACCCACTTAGTTTCTTTCTGAGCTTTCATAAACTTATTTCTCTAGTGCATCCGTTGCATGGCGATCCCTACTGACTCACATTGATATCTATTGATGGGCATCTCCATAGCCCATTGATACGCCTAGTTGATATGAGACTATCTCCTTCTTTTTGTCTTCTCCACACCACCATATTCTATTCCACCTATAGTGCTATGTCCATGGCTTACGCTCATGTATTGCGTGAAAGTTGAAAAGGTTTGAGAACATCAAAAGTATGAAACAATTGCTTGGCTTGTCATCGGGGTTGTGCATGATTTGAATATTTTGCGTGATGAAGATGGAGCATAGCCAGACTATATGATTTTTTAGGGATAAGTTTTCTTTGGCCATGTTATTTTGAGAAGACATAATTGCCTTGTTAGTATGCTTAAAGTATTATTGTTTTTATGTCAATATTAAACTTTTGTTTTGAATCTTATGGATCTAAACATCCATGCCACAATAAAGAAAATTACATGGATAAATATGTTAGGTAGCATTCCACATCAAAAATTCTGTTTTTATCATTGACCTACCCGAGGAGGAGCATGAATTAAGCTTGAGGAAGCTTGATACGTCTCCAACGTATCTATAATTTTTGATTGTTCCCTGCTGTTATATTATCTGTTTTGGATGTTTTATATGCATTAATATGCTATTTTATATTATTTTTGGAACTAACTTATTAACCTAGAGCCCAATGCGAGTTTCTATTTTTTTCCTTGTTTTTGAGCTTGGTAGAAAAGGAATACCAAGCGGAATAAAACTTCACGAGATGATTTTTCTCGGACCAGAAGACACCGAGGAGACTTGGAGTTCAAGTTAGTGGAGCCACGAGGTGGCGACAAGGGTGGAGGGCGCGCCGAGGGGGGTAGGGCATGCCCCTACCTTGTGGGTCCCTCGTGACCCCCCTGACCTAGTTCTGCCTCCTATATATTCACATACATTCCCAAACCACCAGAAGCTTCCACGAAAACACATTTGTACCGCCGCAACCTTCTATTCCCGTGAGATCCCATCTTGGGGCCTTTTCCGGCATCCTGCCGGAGGGGGATTCGATCACGGAGGGCATCTACATCAACTCTATTGCCCCTTTGATGAAGCGTGAGTAATTTACCACAAACCTGCGGGTCCATAGCTAGTAGCTATATGGCTTTCTCTCTCTCTCTCTCTCTCTCTCTCTCTCTCTCTCTCTCTCTCTCTCTCTCTCTCTCTCTCTCTCTCTTTGATTCTCAATACCATGTTCTCCTCGATGTTCTTGGAGATCTATCCGATGTAATCTTATTTGCGGTGTGTTTGTTGAGATCCGATGAAGTGTGGATTTGTGATGAGCTTATCTATGAATATTATTTGAATCATCTCTGAATTCTTATATGCATGATTTGGTATCTTTGTATTTCTCTTTGAATTATCAGTTTGGTTTGACCAACTAGATTGGTTTTTCTTGCAATGGGAGAGGTGCTTAGCTTTGGGTTCAATCTTGCGGTGTCCTCACCAAGTGACAAAGTAGGGGTAGCGAGGCACGCATTGTATTGTTGCCATCGAGGATAAAAAGATGGGGTTTATGCCATATTGCTTGAGTCTATTCCTCTACATCATGTCATCTTACTTAAGGCATTACTCCGTTCTTTATGAAATTAATAGTCTAGATGCATGCTGGATAGTAGTCGATGTGTGGAGTAATAGTAGTAGATGCAGGCAGGAGTCGGTCTACTTGACACTGACGTGATGCCTATATTGCATAATCACTGCCTTAGATATCGTCATAACTTTGCGCTTTTCTATCAATTGCTCGACAGTAATTTGTTCACCCAACGTATTATTTGCCTTCATGAGAGAAGCTTCTATTGAGACCTATGGCCCCCGGGTCTATTTTCCATCATATTAGTTTCCGATCTACTATTTTGCAATCTTTTATTTTCAGATCTATAAACCAAAAAACCCAAAAATATTTTCTTTATCTTTTGTTTAGTTTTATCTATCTCTATCAGATCTCACCTCTGCAAGTGACCATGAAGGGATTGACAACCCCTTTATCGCGTTGGGTGCAAGTGTTTGATTGTTTGCGCAGGTATTGGTGATTTGTGCGTTCTTCTCCTACTGGATTGATACCTTGGTTCTTAACTGAGGGAAATACATATCTCTACTTTGCTGCATCACCCTTTCCTCTTCAAGGGAAAAACCAACGCAAGCACAAGAAGTAGCAGCGGCCGCCCCCGCAAGTCTGCCGCAACGCCCGCGGTGCTTCCTCGGGGACGCGGGCGCCCTCCATTGGCGGTCCGCACCGGCTCCGGCGGCCGCGGGAAGAACCCCACTCGTGGATGTGGCCGTGGGGGTCGAGGCGGCTGTGGCCGAGGAGGGACGAATGGGGTGGCCGCCTGATGACCAACAAGTACAGGGGATCTATCGTAGTCCTTTCGATAAGTAAGAGTGTCGAACCCAACGAGGAGCAGAAGGAAATGACAAGCGGTTTTCAGCAAGGTATTCTCTGCAAGCACTGAAATTATCGGTAACAGATAGTTGTGTGATAATATAATTTGTAACGGGTAACAAGTAACAAAAGTAAATAAGGTGCAGCAAGGTGGCCCAATCCTTTTTGGAACAAAGGACAAGCCTGGACAAACTCTTATATAAAGCAAAGCGTTCCTGAGGACACATGGGAATTACTGTCAAGCTGGTTTTCATCACGCTCATATGATTCGCGTTCATTACTTTGATAATTTCATATGTGGGTGGACCGGTGCTTGGGTGCTGCCCTTCCTTGGACAAGCCTCCCACTTATGATTAACCCCTCTCGCAAGCATCCCCAACTACAAAAGAAGAATTAAGATAAATCTAACCATAGCATGAAACATATGGATCCAAATCAGCCCCTTACGAAGCAACGCATAAACTAGGGTTTAAGCTTCTGTTACTCTAGCAACCCATCATATACTTATTACTTCCCAATGCCTTCCCCTAGGCCCAAATCATGGTGTAGTGTCATGTAGTCGACGTTCACATAACACCACTAGAGGAGAGACAACATACATCTCATCAAAATATTGAACGAATACCAAATTCACATGATTGCTTATAACAAGACTTCTCACATGTCCTCAGGAACATACGTAACTACTCACAAAACATATTCATGTTCATAATCAGAGGAGTTAATTATCATTAAGGATCTGAACATACGATCTTCCATCGAATAAACCAACTAGCATCAACTACAAGGAGTAATCAACACTACTAGCAACCCACAGGTACCAATCTGAGGTTTTGAGACAGAGATCGGATACAAGAGATGAGCTTGGATTTGAGAGGAGATGGTGCTGGTGAAGATGATTATGGAGATTGGCCCCCTCTCGATGAGAGGATCGTTGGTGATGATGATGGCTTTGATTTCCCCCTCCCGGAGGGAAGTTTCCCCGGCAGAACAGCTTCGCTGGAGCCCTAGATTGGTTCTGCCCAAGTTCTGCCTCGAGACGGTGGCGCTTCATCCCGAAAGCTTCCTTCTGATTTTTTTAGGTCAAAACACACCATATTGCAGAAGATGGGCATCGGGGGTCTGCCAGGTGGCCCACTAGGCAGGGGGCGCGCCCAGGGGGATAGGGCATGCCCTCCACCCTTGTGGATGGCAGGTTACCCCCTCTGGTGCTTTTTTCGCCCAATATTTTTTATATATTCGAAAATTATTCTCTGTGAAGTTTCAGGTCTTTTGGAGTTGTGCAGAATAGGTCTCTAACATTTGCTCCTTTTTCAGTCCAGAATTGCAACTGCCGGCATTCTCCCTCTTCATGTAAGCCTAATAAAATAAGAGAGAAAATGCATAAGTATTGTGATATAATGTGTAATAACAGCCCATAATGCAATAAATATCAATATAAAAGCATGATGTAAAATGTATGTATCAACTCCCCCAAGCTTAGACCTCGCTTGTCCTCAAGCGAAAGCCGAAATCAAAAAATATGTCCACTTAGAGATAGAGGTGTCGATAAAATAAAATACGGACATGAGGGCATCATGATTATCTTTAGAACATCAACACATAATGTCATATGCTTTATTATGCCAAAGTAACAATTCATTCACAAGGTAAAGTATGAATCAGAAACTTCATTGAAAACTAACAAACTATGATCTCAGTCATTTAAGCAATTGCAATTTATCATAACATCGGAAAGAGTCAATATAAGAGATTTTCAGCAAGTCCACATACTCAACTATCATTTAGTCTTTCACAATTGCCAACACTCACACGATACTTATGGGTACAAAGTTTCAATCGGACATAGAGAAAGATTGGGGCTATAGTTTCACCTCCCAACCTTTTACCTCAAGGGTAATGTCAACAATAATACTTTATGATAACCTACATCCGAGTGGATATATATATCCGGATCTCTCCAACACATAGTGCTAGCCAATAGAAAAAGTGTAGAAGGGAAAGGTGAAGATCACCATGACTCTAGTATAAGGGTAGAAGATAAAAGTACAAGATAGGCCCTTCGCAGAGGGAAGCAGAGGTTGTCATGCGCTTTTATGCTTTGATGCACAAAATCTTAATGCAAAAGAACGTCACTTTACATTACCGCTTGTGATAAAGAACTTTATTATACAGTCCGTCGCTTTTATTTCTTCTATATCAGAAGTTCGTATAAAGCTTATTTTCTTCACACTAATAGATCATACATATTTAGAGAGCAAATTTTTATCGCTTGCACCGATGACAACTTACTTGAAGGACCTTACTCAATCCATAGGTAGGTATGGTGGACTCTCATGGAAAAACTGGTTTAAGGGATGTTTGAAAGCACAGGTAGTATCTCTACTTGGTGCAAAGAATTTTGCTAGTATGAGAGGGAAAAGCAAGCTCAACATGTTGGAGGATCCATGACAATATAACTTCTACTCGAATATAGGCAAACATAACTCATTATGCTGTCTTCCTTGTCCAACATCAACCTTTTTAGCATGTCATATTTTAATGAGTGTTCACAATTACAAAAGATGTCCAAGATAGTATATTTATATGTGAAGCCTCTCTTTCTTTATTACTTCTTATTAATTGCAACAATGACCAAAACTATGTTTGTCAACTCTCAACAACTTTTATTCATCATACTCTTTATATGTGAAGTCATCACTGCTGCAGGATGCTGCTAACGCGACACTACGATCAGAGACCCTTCGACGAAACTGTGTGCGATGCAATAATCGCAAACGGTGGTTTAAAAAACCGTCAAAAAGGTGCAAAACGTTTGTGATGGAGGATGCATCAAACACGGTTCAGATTTTAGTTGCGTGTGCGATTCAGGGCATACGGTTCAGTTCAATTAACCATTTTCAATGAGGAGGAACAAAAGAAACGGGCAGCCAGATGAAGGTGTGTGCGATGTACAACATACGGTTCACTCGGGTGAATTGTTTGTGATTAGGCAACACAAAAGGAACGGTCAGCCAGATCAAGGTGTGTGCGATATACGACATGCGGTTCACTCGGATGAACTGTTTGCGTTGAGACAAGAGAACAAAAATGGTTCAATATAACAAATACCATAAATTTGCAAGGTTCAAATTCAAAGATTACAATGCCCAAATTCAAACATTGCAAGCTGCGTCATTTCTGAAAAGGGATCAGCCGCTGACAAGTCATGTATGGGTTTGACACAATGACTTCCAATTGCTTTGCCATATGCTCTTGCAGTACGAAGTTTGGCATTTTTGGAGGCTCTTCCATTCCGCAGTACCTGTCGGCTCTGATAATCATACCATTCATCTTTCCTAATTAAATGCGTGTTCAACCTCAGTACCCTCAGCACCTTTGCTCTGGCAAGAAAGAACCTGGCGAGTGTAATCTCCGGTAAGGTCCCTCGGTAGGAGTTCAAAGTAATATTTGAGAGATGCAGATCCAGGCATTCATGTGATTGTCGTTATAAACATTATCCACCTCCAGGCCTATTATTATCTGCAAAAGAAGATAATGTGTTAGTGCCTACATGCAGTTTTGAACACTGCTACACGCCCATTTGGTTTGCAGGATTTGTAAAATGCACCAACGTGCCATCTTCGATCTGGCATGATTAACATGGGCATTTGATTACAATCTAGAAACATGTAGCCTTCTTCACAAGATGTTGGATTCGATGAAAAATTCCCTAAGAAAACTAATACAGATGAATCCAAAGGAGAAATGCTTATGCACAACTGTAACAATATGAATGAAGCAACCAATATGGGGTGGGGGTGTATGTCCTAAAATCCTCCAAAATTCCTTCAGAAATCGTAGTACATTGTCATTGTAAACTTAGGAAAAGGTGCAAAAAATTGAACTCCCTTATGGTTAACATTTAACAGGAAAGGAACATCACCTGGATATACAACTTCTTCAGGCATGGAAAGCATCTCAGGCAACTGACAACTTGGTCCAGGTTGGGGCCGACAGATTCTAGTGCCAAGACCTTCACTGTGCCCAGAGTCTGGGTGAAGCTTCGCTGGATGACAGACGAACATACATCTTCAAAACTAGAAATAACGTTGATATCAAGAAGGAGATGTATAAGGCGACTGTTGTACCTGAATGTTGTAGTATTTGACAAACGAGTAGCCCACCACTTTCAATTTTGGTGCAGAAATGACATTGATTCTTGTTGGACCTTGTTGATCAACTACAGGTAATCTCTCAAGTGAAGGCGTGTCCTAGATGACCATATTGTGGTCCACCTTTTGTGATCTCTCGTTGCAGCACCAGCAACACACATAAATAGTCCGGAGAGTCCTGGAGGTGATGTGCAAGGTACTCGACCAATTCATCGCCTAAAGACGAAGGAACTCGAGTGCAGTACAGCGGCGGAGCAGGCGCTCCATGTCATCCATTAGGATGCGGACGGCGACGAGCTCGAGGTGCTTCAGTCATGGTAGAAAAAGAGCGGGCGCATCATTAGGGGGGAATGGCAGTTCATGAACTTGGCGAGGCTCAGCGTGGGTGCGAAGTGGAGCGCGGACGTTGGCAGCAAGAGCATATGCCCATCATTATAACTGAGCTTCTTGAGCTGATCTATGGCGGGGGATCAGAACCACTCGTCAAGCTTGGCTCGGTCCTTGCCATTGGAACCGAACTTGCCTGTGATAAGGCCTTTGATTTGGCCATGGTGACTGCCGAGGATCTGGGAGAACGCATCCAAGCTTTGACGTTAGCCATGGCAGAGCTTGTGGGCGTCGAGGATGTCGACAGGGGTGAGGAGCCATAGGGGGCGCCACCGCCGAGAAAGGGCGGCTGTCCTCGCCCGATATTTGATTGGGAGGAGGGATATGATGACTATCAACATATCATGAGGGAGGTTGTTGATGAAGTCTAGGCCTGCTGGAGTCGCTTGCTGTTCTTTCTCGACCCGCCTCCGCTTGTTGGCAGCCTCGTTCTCCACATCGTCGGCGGCGACGGAAACCTCTGTCTCCGTATTCACGCCGTGCTCTGGTGCTTCAACAGCCCCGTCGTCGCCACTCCCTCCGATGGGGCGCTAAGGCGGAATCCTCGTACACTGACAACTTTGAGGACTCAGAGCGGAGTCGAGGATGCGGGCGGAGAGAGAGGAATTGTGTGTGTGGCGAGGATGGGGGGGGGGGTGCGGCCGCTCGGCGGCGCCATTAATATAGACCAATGGGAGCGAGGCGGGCGGCGGTCCAAGGCTATCTCGCTTCCCGGTGAGAACGACTGCTTAATCTCTAGTATGAAAGAAATCTATGCTTAATTACTGAATTTTAGTTGCAAAAAATAGATAGTGCTATTGATTTTTAGCTGCATATTTTGACAAATCGCAGTGTCTCTTGGCTTAGCGCCGAAGTCTGGCTTTAATTTGCATACCGTAATCTGAACCGTTTGCGTTGAAGAGATGCACAGATCCTGTGTTAAACAGCTTGTACGCTTCTCGGTGAGCCTGCGCACCGGACTGCGCTCGCACGCCTCCCGTTCAGTAAAGCAGCTGTCCACACGACACCTCCTATAGCCATTAAAACCAAGACTTGTGGCGTCACGTGAATGGTTAAAAGAACGCACACGGTTTGAACTATACAAACGTTTGAGATATTAAAGTGGCAGCTATTTTTCAAAATGCCATTGTTGGCTGTCATTATTCGAGTGCGCCTTCTCTCAAAATGGACACGAAAAATACCACAGCATGTCGGGTGCCCTTCCATGATAGGATGCCAAGTTTCATGAATTTCAGACGTGTTTTAGATTTACTAGAATTTAAAAACAAAGTATCTCAATGTTTTGCCGGCAATCAACGGTGCCCTGGTGTTTGAAATCCATTCCCATTTCTTGCATGGGACCTAAGCATGCACCCAAGGGCACATATTTGATTTTTCAACCAATTTATATGCACTGGAGCATGTGCATGTAGTTCAAATTTGAATTATGCACATAAATGCATTGAAAACTCAGTTAATGCATAAAAATGTCCAAACGAACCCTGAAAAATCACAAAAATTGACACAACACTCCAGTTGTTCTATGTTGACACGAGAAAAAATTTGAAAGCAATAAGAGCTAATGGATATCGTTTCGTCCCCAAAGGTGGGACGTTCCCTATCGAAACCATCATGCTTGTTGTGAGAAGCTTTGGTTTGTGAGAAGCTTATACCCAAACCTGCCCCAAATGGGACATTTTTTTTACCACGGCATGTTGATGCCGCTCCATGATACCATGCCAAGTTTCATGAATTTCAGACGAGTTTTGGATTTACTAGAATTTAAATACCATGTATCTCAACGTTTTGCAGTCAATCAACGGTGCCCTGGTGTTTGATATTCATTCCCATTCCTTGCATGGGACTTAAACATGCACCCGAGGACAAAGATTTGATTTTCAACCAATTTATATGCACGGGAGCATGTGCATGTAGTTCAAATTTGAATTATGCACATAAATGCATTGAAAACTCACTTAATGCATAAAAATGTCCAAACGAACCCCGAAAAATCACAAAAAATAACACAACACTCCTGTTGTTCTATGTTGACACGAGAATTTTTTTGAAAGCAATAAGAGGCAATGGATATTGTTTCGTCCCCAAAGGTGGGGCGTTCCCTACCGAAACCATCATGCTTGTTGTGAGAAGCTCTGGTTTGTGAGAAGCATATACCCACACCTGCCCAAATGGGACAAAAAATTTACCATGGCATGTTGATGCCGCTCCATGATAGCATGCCAAGTTTCATGAATTTCAGACGAGTTTTGGATTTACTAGAATTTAAAAACAAGGTATCTCAATGTTTGCGGCCGAGTGATGGTGGCAGGGTGTTTGACATTCATTCCCATTTCTTGCATGGGACCTAAGCATGCACCCAAGGACAAAGATTTGATTTTCAACCAATTTATATGCACTGGAGCATGTGCATGTAGTTCAAATTTGAATTATGCACATAAATGCATTGAAAACTCACTTAATGCATAAAATTTCCAAACGAACCCCAAAAAATCACAAAAAATGACACAACACTCCTGTTGTTCTATGTTGACACGAGAAATTTTTTGAAAGCAATAAGAGGCAATGGATATCGTTTCGTCCCCAAAGGTGGGGTGTTCCCTACCGAAACCATCATGCTTGTTGTGAGAAGCTCTGGTTTGTGAGAAGCATATACCCAAACCTGCCCCAAATGGGACAAAATATTTACCATGACATGTTGATGCCGCTCCATGATAGCATGCCAAGTTTGATGAATTTCAGATGAGTTTTGGATTTACTAGAATTTAAAAACCAGGTATCCCAATGTTTGCGGCCGACTGACAATGGCAGGGTGTTTGACATTCATTCCCATATCTTGCATGGCACCTAAGCATGCACCCAAGGACAAAGATTTGATTTTT
The DNA here is from genome assembly GCF_002575655.3 of Aegilops tauschii subsp. strangulata. NCBI lineage: Eukaryota > Viridiplantae > Streptophyta > Magnoliopsida > Poales > Poaceae > Aegilops > Aegilops tauschii. Next base: position 199,615,813 of record NC_053040.3, read on the forward strand.
CAACCAATTTATATGCTCTGGAGCATGTGCATGTAGTTGAAATTTGAATTATGCACATAAATGCATTGAAAACTCACTTAATGCATACAAATGTCCAAACGAACCCTGAATAATTCCAATTCTTTTAGGACACACATATAGTTGCATGTTCACTGCAGATAAAAGGTCTAGCAATTCAAACACCGTCCATGGCCGCTGTGACCCCATTATGTAAATCAAATCAAGACAGAAAATCAAGTAGATCCCACACAGTTTATTATAACCAACCGTGTGAGATGCAGCACAAAATATCTTGGAGCACAGTCGGAGTATAGTACGCATATGGATTGCACGAGAAGTTGCGACGGCTATAGTCCACAACTCGCTCTGAATAAGCGACCGTGTCTGATGACACTTTGCGCGCTAGTTTTTTTGCTGAAGCGATTCCAAATTTTCGGCTTCTATGCCGCGCTCGCCGCCTCCTACGCCGTGTTGCGCATCTCCAATGCGCCCGCAGCCGATGAGTACCCCATCGAGGTACTTGACTTTTCTGACTCCCCCCTCTCCCTCAGCGGTAGCGCTCCCGCCGGGGCAATGGACCTCCGCGTGGAGGTCTTTGTCACCGACACCGGCGCTTCTTCCTCGTCCAGCGCGACGAGGAAGGCCGCCGAAGCCAGGGCCGCAGTGGATCGGTCCGGCTCACCCAACCCGTTGCGCGCCAGGATGCAGAGCCTTCGGGTCCCCATCGCCACCAACGTCGACGCCTCCAACATCGCCGAGGCGTGGACTCGGCTCGTGGAGGACCGCCAGCACCTGCTGGACCTACCGAGATGCTCACCGCCACGCAGCGTCCCCTGGACTCCGCTTAGCTGGAGCGCAACGCCGCGTACGGCTTCACGCCTGCCGCGCCCGAGCCAAGTCGGGTCGCCGACGTGCGAGCCTCGGGTGGCGCGGTCGGCCGCGCCTTCGGCGCCATCCCTCCCGTCTGCGAGACTCCCGCGAAGAACATGCGTGCCTCCCAGGCGGCCGTGGTCGGCCTGGATCAGCTCGCAGGCGAGGAGCTAAAGGATCGCCTCAAGTGGGTGAACGACCTGCTCGGCGCGGCCAACATGCAGTAGGACCGCCTCAACCAGCTCGCCAAGCCGTCGGGATCCGGCTCCCTCCGCGCCAATGGTCCCGAGGACCAGCAGAACACGGCGTGTTCGCCACCCGGCGAGGCGCACTCCAGCCGCACCCAGACCCGGTGCAACCCCGCCCCGACGGCTGCTGGCGGCTTGTGCGACGAGCCGACCCTGGAAGACCGACGCCGGCTTGATCCTCCCGTCCAACCCGGGCGACGTCCGGGTTTGGTCGACCCGGCTCCCCGTGGCACGGCCGCCAGCCGGCTGGGCCCGCGCGCCATCGACGACACCAAAGCCCGCCACCGCCTCGACCGACTCGCCCTCTCCTTGGAGCAGGAGGAAAGTGGTGCTGTCGGACCAGCGTGCTTTGGCCCGCGCATCCGGGACGAGCCCTTTCCCAAAGGGTTCACGCTCCCCCGCGACACCCCCAAGTACAACGGCACCCTCAAGCCGGAGGACTAGCTCACCGACTACACCACCGCCATCGCCATCACCGGCGGCAATCACCGTCTCGCTGTACGCTACGCGCCGCTCATGTTCCAGGGCTCGACCCGCACGTGGTTGAACAGCCTGCCGGTGGGCAGCATCAACGCGTGGGTCGACTTCGAGTAGGCCTTCATACGCAACTTCACCGGGACCTACCAGCGACCCGGCCGCCCCAGCCAGCTTGCCATGTGCATGCAGGGGCCGGCGGAAACCGGCCGCGAGTACCTCGTACGCTGGACTGAGCTCAGGAACAGCTGCGAGGGCATCCATGAAGTCCAAGCAATCCAGTACTTCGTCAACAGGTACCGAGACGGCACCCTCCTCAAACACAAGCTCTTACGCTCTGAGCCGGCCACCATGGCCGCGCTCATGGTGATGGCGGACAAGTATGCCAACACCGACTCCGCCATGAAGATCTAGGTGGCGCTGGACGAAGCCGGCAAAGCAAAGCCAGTTCCCCCTCCGAAGCCGTCCGGCAAAGGCAGCCGGCAGCAGCACAACCAGCAGAACAACAAGCGCAAGGCCGACCAGCCGGCCCAGCGCTATGACAACCGGCTCATCGCGGCCGCCGAGCAGGCGCCCGCGACCGACCCGGCTGCCAAACGCGGGCAGATCGGCAAGACGGCATGGTGGTCCGCCATGAGTTTCGAGGAGATGCTCGACGCTCCCTGCAAGCATCACAGCGGCGCGAGGCCGTCCACGCACACACTTCGGCAGTGCGCCATCACCAAGCGCATCATGAGGGGCAACATCCCGCTTCCTCCGGCCCCGGCCTCGGGAGCGGGGCAGCCGCCTCCGCCTCCTCCACCGCCACCGGCTGGCGGCGCGATGCGCGAGGACGTCTATCCGGCCCAGAACACGACCTACATCGTCTTCACCAGCCTTGGTGACGACAAGCGTAGCAGGCGCCTGCTCTGGCAGGAGGTGAACACCATCATCCCTTCCAAGCCGGAATACATGCACCGGTCGGAGCGCCCGATCACCTGGACCCGGGAAGACCGCTCGGCAGTCATGCCGAACCCGGGTGACTACGCCCTCGTCCTCAACCCTACCATTGTCGCACCTCGATGCATGTGCAAGTTCTCTCGGGCTCTCATCGACGGTGGCAGCAGCATCAACATCCTCTACCGGGACACCATGACCAAGCTTGGCCTCGAGGCCAAAGACCTGGAGCCAACCCGGATGATCTTCCACGGCATCGTTCCTGGCCTCTCCTGTTCTCCGATCGGCCGGATCCGGCTCAACATCCTGTTCGGCACCAGCGACCACTTCCGACGCGAGCCACTCTGGTTCGAGGTGGTGGATCTGTCCAGTGCATATCACGCGCTGCTGCGCTGGCCCGCTCTCGCCAAGTTCATGGCGGTTCCCCAATACGCTTACCTGAAGATGAAGCTGCCGGGTCCGAAGGGCCTCATCACCATCACTGGCGATTACCGCAAGTCCTTGGAGTGTGCCCGACACGGCGCCAAACTGGCTGAGTCGCTGGTTATAGCCGAGGAGCGGCGCCAGCTCGACCGAATCGTCGCCCTGGCCAGCGAGATGCCGGCCGTGCCGATTCCGGCCGAGGAGCCGGCCGACGAGGCCTTGTTCAAGCCCTCCAAGGAGACCAAGAAGGTGAAGCTGAACCCGGAAGACCCCAGCTGCAGCAAGTATGTTGTTGTATGCACCCGCGTCGACAGCAAATAGGAAGGCGAGCTCGTCGACTTCCTCCGTGAGAATCGGGATATTTTTGCATGGACCCCAAAGGACATGCCGGGTATCCCGAGGAAGTACGCCTAGCACAAACTCCACGTCCGCAAGGACGCCAAGCCTATCCACCAACCACTGCGACGTTTTTCCGAGGAAAAGAGAAGGACCATTGGTGAAGAGGTCGCCAAGCTTTTGGCGGCCGGCTCATCATGGAAGTGTTTCACCCCGAGTGGCTGGCCAACCTAGTCCTCGTTCTAAAGAAGAACAAGATCTGGCGCATGTGTATCGACTACACCAGCCTGAAAAAGGCCTGCCCCAAGGATCCAGTCGCCCTCCCGCGGATCGATCAAGTCATAGACTCTACCGCCGGCTGTGAGCTCTTGTTCTTCCTGGATGCTTACTCCAGCCATCACCAAATAAAGCTAGACCCGGCCGACGCCCTGAAGACGTCCTTCATCACGCCCTTTGGGGCGTATTCCTAGATCACATGTCATTTGTCCTGAAGAACGCCGGCGCCACCTTCGAGCGCTGCATGCAGAAATGATTGCTGCCGCAACTCAGCCACAACCACGTCTATGTGGACGACATCATGGTGAAGACCAAGCAGCACCTCACACTCCTCGACAACCTGAAGGAAACCTTGCCAACCTGCGCGAGTACCAAGTCAAGCTCAACCCGGAGAAATGCGTTTTCGGCGTCCCGGCCGGAAAGCTACTCGGCTTCCTCGTCTCGGAGCGCGGCATTGAGGCAAACCAGGAGAAGATCAAGGTCATTGAGCGCATGTGCAAGCCGGCTCGGCTGCGCGATGTCCAGAAGTTCACCGGCTACTTGGCCTCGGTCAGCCGGTTTCTCAGCCGGCTGGGCGAGAGGGCCTTGCCCCTGTACCAGCTAATGAAGAAGACGTCGCCGTTCGAATGGAGTGACCAGGCGGACAAAGCTTTCTGAGACCTCAAGCGCATGCTCTCCATCGCACCCATCCTGGCCGTGCCAGCCGAGAAGGAGCCGCTGTTGCTCTACATTGCGGCCACCTCGCGGTCGGTCAGCACGGTGATGGTGGTCGAGCGACCGGAGAAGGGCAAGATCCAAGCCATCCAGCGCCCGTTCTCCTACCTGAGCGAGGTGCTCTCCGCCTCCAAGCAGAACTACCCGCACTACCAGATGATGTGTTATGGCGTGTACTTCACCGCCAAGAAGTTGAAGCAGTACTTGCAACAACACGTTGTTACCGTGGTTAGCACGGCCTCCCTGGGCGAGATCATGGGTTGCTAGGACGCCTCTGGCCGGGTTGCCAAGTGGGCACTCGAGCTAGCCGGCCACACCATCCTCTACGAGCCCCGCACTACGATCAAGTCCCAAGCTCTGGCCGACTTCCTCATCGACTGGACCAAGACCCAGTACCTGCCGCCACCGCCGGATTCGACACACTAGCGCATGCACTTCAATGGCTCCAAGATGTGCCTCGGCTTGGGGGCCAGCATCGTGCTGTCCTCCCCGAAGGGCGACCGGCTTTGGTACGTGCTCCAGATCCACTTCGCCTCCTCCAACAATGTCGCCGAGTACAAAGCCCTTGTGCATGGCCTCTGGCTCGCCAAGGAACTCGGCATCCAACGCATCCTATGCTACGGCGACTCGGATTTGGTGGTGCAGCAGTGCTCCGGCGAGTGGGACGCCCGTGACTCCAACATGGCAAGCTATCACTTCCTCGTCCAAAAGCCGTCCATTTTTTCGTCGGCTGCGAATTCCTCCACGTTCCGCGTGCAGAAAACGAGGCCATCGACACGCTCGCCAAGATCGCCTCATCCCGGCAGTCCGTCCCGTCCGGCGTCTCCCTCGAGCACCTGCATAAGCCGTCCGTCAGGCCGTCCCGGGACTCCGAGGCCATCTTCGTCCCGGAGATCCTGGCCGCACCTCAACCCGGCCCGGGGGCTGACGAACCCGGCCCGGGGACTGTCGAACCCGGCCCGGGGGCTGACGAGCCCGGCCCGGGGACTGTCAAACCTAGCCCGGGTCTGCCCCACCCGGCCCGGGGACTGCTGAACCCGTCTCGGGGGCTGCAGCCATCAACCTGGTCCCCGTCGTCCTTGACCCAGCCGCCGCCGTCCCCGACCCGGGGGCTGTTGCCTACGGCTCGGAGGCTGCCGCCCCGGAACCCGCCTTGGTGGCCGTCTTCACCATAGTAATGGCTCCACCATGGGCCCTGCCCATATCAGAGTTCCTGGAGAACGGGGTTCTCCCCATGGACGAGACCAAGGCCCGACAAGTGCAGCGTTGGGCGTCCGCCTACAACATCATCAACAATGAGCTCGTCAAGCGCAACTCCACCGGCGTGTTTCAGCGCTGCGTCGAACAAGACAAGGGCATTGAGATCCTCCTCGACATACACCAGGGCGAGTGCAGGCACCACGCCGCCTCAAGGTCCTTGGTGGCCAAGGCTTTTCGCCATGGTTTCTACTGGCCCACGACCCTCCAAGACACCAAGTTGCTTGTCCTCAAGTGTGAGGGATGCCAGCGCTTCAGCAAGCGCAGCCACGAGCCGGCCTCAGCACTCTGGACCATCCCGATCGCCTGACCTTTCACGGTCTGGGGACTCAACATGGTGGGACCCTTCAAGACCGCTCGAGGTGGCATGACGCATTTGCTGGTGGCGATGGACAAGTTCACCGAGTGGATCGGAGCAAGGCCGATCAAGAAGCTGGATGGGCCAACAGCCATCCGATTCGTCAAAGACATTGCGGTATGATACGACATGCCGAACAGCATCATCATGGACAACGGCACCAACTTCACCAAGGGCGCGCTCACGCAATACTGCTCTGTCTCCGACATCCGTCTCGACCTGGCTTCCGTGGCACACCTGCAGTCCAACGGCCAAGTCGAGCGGGCCAACGGCCTCATCCTATCCGGCATCAAGCCGCGGCTCGTCGAGCCGCTCATCCGCTCGCCCGGCAGTTGGCTCGACGAGTTGCCAGCCGTCCTCTAGAGCTCCGCACCATGCCAAACCGGTCGACCGGGTTCACCCTGTTCTTCCTCGTCTATGGAGCCGAAGCCGTCATCCCGATCGACGTCGAGTTCGACTCACCGTGCGTCGCGATGTACACTGAAGCCGAAGCCAAAGAAGCCCGCGAGGACAACGTCGACCTACTCGAAGAAGCACGCCTCTTGGCGCTCAGCCGGTCAGCCATCTACCAGCAAGGCCTGAGGCACTACCACAACAAGAAGATCAAGCCCCTTGCATTCCGCGAGGGAGACCTCGTCCTCCGACTCGTCCAGCAGCAAGCCGGCCAGCACAAGCTATCTCCCCCATGGGAAGGCCCCTTCATCGTCAGCAAGGCCTTGTGCGACCGTAACGCCTACTACCTCATCGACGCCCGCAAGTCAAACAAATGGAAGAGAGACACCGCCGGCAAAGAAACAACCCGGTCATGGAACACAGAACTCCTCCGCCCGTTTTACAGTTAGCTATGTGCACGTATGTATCACTGCCTTTTGTAATCATATGAAAACTATGGATTCCCCGAGCGACGCTCGGGGGCTGCCCTTTCCGACCAAGCTATTGTGTCTTCCACATTTATGCATTTTTCTCTTAAACCAACCCCACCACCGGTTCGACTTGCTCGACCCGGGGGCTCGGGGGCTGGCCGGCTTGGTCATCACCCGCCACCTTCCTTAGCGATTCCTGGCGCGTTGAGGTCGCCGCGGTCCTCCACTTCGCCCTAGGCCACAGAACCGGCTTCGGCTGTCGGCTGGCAAGCAAAATGGGCCAAAGCACCAGCGCGTCACGAATACTAAGTCAAGGACCGCCGGATTGCCCAACCTGGCCCCGACACTTGAAGTTGCCGCACGATCGGCTGCTCGTCGGATTGCCGCCAGCCGACCCACTGGGTGTTTCGCTCGCGCTCAACGTTTCGAAAGCCTAAGTACCGCGCACTCCTCTCAAAGGCCGAACTCCTTGTCACGGACCGGAGCTTCGGCCTTCAGACTCGTGGGGGGAGGCCCAAGAGGGGATGTTCGCAAGAAAATGGCTCAAAAGACGAAAAGCAAAGGCGCAAACATTCACGAAATTTATACATCACATATTTAAAAACAGGCCCAAGGCCAGAGTTCATTACACCCAAACACCCCCAGTGGGTGGGTGGACCTGCTACCTAACAGAAATTTCTACTAAGATAAAACAGGGCAGCCTCAGGCATCCCCAACGCCGGGTCGCGCAGCTGCCGGCTCCCCCTCGGTGGCCTCCGGGTTCGCCGAGGTGCCGGTCTCTTCCTCCCTGGCATCCACATCGTGTAGACGCCTGTCTCATCGGAGCTGCCCTCCGGGTCGTTCAGAAGCAAGCCGAAGTCGTCAGCAGGCACGACTCCGCCATCTTCCATCCGCTCCGGCTAGAACTCGTCATGAATGACGAACCCGGCAATGTAGCTGGCCCTGGCAGCGATCAGTCCGGCCTCCGCCCGCAGCTGGTTCTCCGCGCCGGCTCGCTGGCCCATTAGCGCGTCCAGCGCCAGATCCGGATCCCAAGACATCGCGAACTTGAGTGCCATCTCAGCGCCGACATGGACAACAGAAACACGCCACTCATGGAGACGGTCTGGGCCCGCTTCCAACCACCGCGCCAAACGCGAGAAGCTCCTCGGTGCAACGGAGCCCGGCCAAAGAGCCGTCGTCATCGCTATGCCGGCCTCGGAGAGCCGCCCCATCTGCTCGCCCAAGACTAGCAGACGAGCTTCGGCGGCGGTCACGATTTCGGGGAAGGTCCAAGCCACCTGCAGGTCGGTCCCGGAGCCGACGACTCCCTGCGGGCCGCGCTGAAAGCGGACGGCCTCCTCCGCCAGCTGGCGCGGCTCCGGGAAGGCCCCTGTCAAAAAGACAAACAAGTCAGGTCAATTACCAAGGGAAAGAAGCCGGCATCCCAACCCGGCAGAACCCAAGGAAAGAACTTACTGGACAAGGACTCTTCCAGGTGCTGCGCTTCAAGCAACGTACCGCGCCGCTCCCTGGCAATGGTGCGGTCACGCTCCTGGAGCGTCTTCTCTATGTCGGCGACCTTGGCGAGGGCCTTCTTCAACTTGGTGTCCTTGGCCTAGGCCGCCTTCTCGGCCTCCTCGCGGCAACGAGTTTCCGCCTGACGGGCCTCCTCCCCCACGGCCCCCAGCACCTTCAGGCGTTCCAACTCAGCCTGGAGCTGGCCCTTGTCGTTGGCCAGCTTACCGCGTTACTGGTCGGCCTCGGTAAGGGCCCACTGCGCCTCCACGACCTTGGCGGCCTCCGCCTTGAGGTGCTCCACCTCGGCCTCAAGCAGGCTCTTGTCGCCCGCCAGCCGCTCATGCAGCCGGCCGGCTTCATCAAGCGCCTGCAGAGCTCCCGTCGCCTCCGCCACCTCGGCCCCAAGCCGGCCGGCGTGAGCGACCAGCCGGTCGTAATGGAAGCCGGCTCGGATCAGCCGAGTCCTCCAAGACAACACCTCGGCTGCAGAAGAAAGACTTAGAAACAAAAGACAACACTATAAGATTCGACCCAACTACTACATAGTTGGCCCGAATCTCGGGGGCTACACCCAGTGGGTGCGCTAGAGCGCCCCCACTAAAAAGAGCATACAAGAAAAATAGCTGCGGCAACGCGGAGCTCCTCCTCCATGGCTGCAAGCTGCTCCTTGAGCTGCCGGTGCTTCTCCAGAAGCCGGTTGAAGACGCTGACCCAGAAGGAGTCCAGTTTGTCGGATTTCGGGTTCCGGCAAACCCTTGAGGTCCGAACACTAGGGTGCGCACAAAGATCTCTCTCCCTAGCTCGCTATCACAACGATCGCAAGGCCTAGCTCGACGAACCCAAGGAATGAGAGACACGAGAGTTTATACTGGTTCGGGCCACCGATGTGGTGTAATACCCTACTCTAGTATGGTGTGGTGGATTGCCTCTTGGGCTGAGGATGAACAGTTACAAGGGAAGAACAACCTCCTCAGGAGAGGTGTTCTTGTGCTTGGTCCGCTTGTGTGTGTGTCGAGTCGATCCCCTTTCTATGGTGGTGGCTAGTCCTATTTATAGAGGTCCTGGTCCTCTTCCCAAATATTGAGCGGGAAGGGATCCCACAACGGCCAAATTTGAAGGGAGACAACTAGTACAAGTAATCCTGACTAAAGGTGGTCTTCGCCTGCCAAATGCTCTGGTGGTGACACCATCTTGGGCTCCACGGTGACCTCCATCCTGTCGTCCTGCTGGTCTTGGTCTTGTTGCACCGATATGGAAACCTTTGCCTAATGCCTCGGGACTCCTCGCCTGCGCTTGCCTCTTTAGCACCAAAGAGGAAACAAGGACATTGCACGCGCTGGCGCCTGCCTGGCGCTGGTCGTCATGGCTTACATCATAGGAACCTCGCGAGGTGCCCCTTGCCTTGATCTCTCCGCCCCTCACGAGCCAGCCTGGTGAGGCCGCCCCCGAGGAGGTCTTGCGTCGTCCGCCTCACGAGGGTCTTGAGTGTTTGCTGGTGAAGATGGGCCGTACAGGGCCACTGGTGGAGCCACGCCATGGGCCGCAGGCAGGCAAGTCTGGGGACCCCCATTCCCAGGACGCCGACAGTAGCCCCCGGGCCCAAGGCGCACTCGGACTTGGCTTCGAGGCGAAGCCAAAGGGCTAGTGCGGAGCGCCGAGGGCCCCAACAGCCTGCAGCCTCGTTCGACGCGTGGCGATTGATTGGACGTGGGCGTCTCCGCTTCCCCACGCTGCCTCGGCAACTGCCTGACTTGACGAGTCCCTTCTGCATGCAGAGAAAAATCATCATTACTTGTGATCGTGGGCATCGCCGGTTGGCCTTCTCCCGCTATAAATGAGGAGGGGGCGGAGCCCCCACCGCTCATCTCTTCCTGCTCCGCTCGCTTATTCTCCCTTGCTTCATTTCTAGTAGCAACACCCAAGGCGCCGATTCGGAGGTTCTCAGCCGCAGAGAAGGGAAAAAACCCCCGCGACGAGCCCGGGCCACTTCCGCCAAAGAAGAGGCTGGCCCATCGCCGCGACGTAGTCGTGAGGCCGGAGGTGTCGAGGCCTTGGTGCGAGCGGCCACCTCCCGGGTACCCGCTGCCTCTGTACGCCCGAGCTGAAGGCTCCGGAGGGAGAGGTGGAGAGCGCCGCCGTCCGCGCCATGGATGTGGTCGCCGTGCCGTGGTGACGCACGCCGTTGCCCCAGGAGTCCATGCCGCGGACTCCTCACGCGAACTTGTGATGTGGGCGGCGATTCCTCCGCGCACTTGGATTCGCTTTCCGCAGTTCTTCTCCGCCGAGATGCTGCCAAGGGGCCCCCCTCGAGCTTTGGTTGCAGCATGCCGACTGCAACGCCCCGGCGACTAGAGCTGAGGTTGAAGCCTTCTCCCCAGGCAAGATCTTCATGACCCGCGGCTGGGGCGAGGTTGCTCGGGTCTGCCGTGCGAAAGGCGCCCTCGCCATCCACTTCGAGTACGACGATGCCTCCACGATGTTCTTCAAGGTCTTCGACGCGGAAGGCCGCCGCTTGGAGTGCTGCCCTGGCGAGGGTCATCGGGACGGCGCAACAACCAACGCTGAGCCTGCTGTTGGCTTCGCCAGCACCTCTTCTAGCAGTAGCGGCGGCGCTTGGGAGTCCAGCGACTCTCCCGAGCCCTACAAGACTCCGGAGACGAGCGACGACAGCTACGTGCCCCCAAGCTCTCGCAGGGCCCGGAGCAAGCCCGCAGCATCCGGCCGCCGCCGCCGCTTATCTGGATGGGGTTGGCGCCGGCCTCCCGTGGCCCACTGTCGATGACGGCGTCGGCCGAGCTGGCGCCTGTATATAGGGCTCCTAGAAGCTCCCTTCTTTTGTTCCCTGCGAGGAATTGAGATGGACCTCGTGGGGGCTTGTAAAGGGTCTATAATGTCTTTTGTTGATATTATCCTTATTATGCAAATTCGTGAACACATGTCTTGTTTCGGCTCGGTCTCCCCTTTCCAACCCCGCGACAGCTTGGTACTCTACGCCGACAGGTCCCGGTCCCCAGGCAGGCTGCAGCCGTCGCTGGTATGCCAGGTCAGGATGCCGTGGTCAAGGCCAGGAGGTGAGCGGCCTGAGGTCTAGATAAGAGCTCCTGAGGCGCGATGCTCAAGAGGTACCCTTTAGCGTGCAAGCAGCCACCGAGAGGTAGGAAAGGGAGGTGACATCGTCGTAACAAGGCCGCGACAAGTAAGAGTCCTATGCCGCAGTGCTTTGATCGACCCGGGCGCGAAACTTATCTTGGCAGTCAAGAGTCGGTTCCTTGTGTCGCGCCAGACTCGTGCGTCGACGACTATAGTTGAGCCAGGTTAGGCCCTTGCGAGCCTCCCCCTCTTCTCCACGCCCTTCTGTGTGCTCTACGTCCTCAGGTCCCGGCCCTCGAGCAAGCTCAGCCGCCGCTGGTATGCCGGGTCATGATGCCGTGGTCAAGGCCAGGGGGTGAGGGCTGGAGAGCCAGTAAGAGCTATTGAGTCGCGATGGTCAGGAGCCCCCCTTTTAACGCGCAAGCGAATCACATGGGAGAAGAGGGAGCCCGTGGTGCCGCCTGCTGTTGTCCCCAGGAGGTCCCTGCAGGTTAGCGCGAGGAGGGACAAGGATTGCCACCACGATTACCAGTCTGCCACTGGTCGCTCCGCAAGAGGATGAAGGCACTCAAGGCCTGGTGAGGTGACCTGCGCGGGGCGTGCCGCGAGTCGGAGCTCGACCGCCCAGATTTGTCGACGTTGCAGGGACGGACCCGAGCACAAGCGCCGTGCCAGCGTGAGTAGCTCCCGTGGTGGGTGACAATCAAGCAGGTGATAACCATAGATAGATTATGCATGGAAAACGAACTAGCTTAGGTAAATGCAAGAACGATACATGCCACTGGGTCGGACCCGAGCGGCCTGGGGATGATGCAGCCCGAGGGGTGCCCCCAGCAGAGTAAGCGAAAGATGTAAAAGGATACATGCCGCAGGGACAGGCCCACGTGGCCTGGGAATGATGCAGCCCGGGGGCGCTCCCAGCTAAATAAACTTGGAAAATGTCACCTGGTTCCGTTGTCGAAGGGATGTTGGGGTAGCTGAAGATGCATGGCGAAAGGGTTGCTCCTCACGAGCCACCGGGGCCCTGAGCCTCGGGGGGCTCTGGGGGTCCAAGCGGTTCCTCGAGGACCGTCTCCATCTTCGCCAGGACTGCGTGATGCCTGGCCTCCTGAGCCGCAAGGATGCTCTGCAGGATGCGCTAGAAGATGGCCGCCATGCTCGGCAGGCCGAACGGCATGCGAACATTGCTGTGAGGTGGGCCCTCGCAACGTCCCACGCGCGAAGGCTAGAAGAGCTCCTGAGATGCGGCCCTGTTGAGCCCTGGGATGTCGATGCAAACGTGCAGCCCGCCATCCTCGCCTGGATGGGGAGCCGTGCCAGGTGGGCGGTTATCGCCGCCCATGGCTCTTGCATCCTGCAGCTCCTGAGCGCTAGGCGCTCCTCTCCCGGTGTCCTCCTAAGGGAAACGTGCCGCAAAGCATGCCTCCATGTGGTGCCCGAGCACCTCCCTCGTGATGTTGGCTAGGTCTGAGGCCCTCCAGAAGAGAGCCCCCGAGCCCTGCCCGAGGAGGGCGCTGGGCGGGCCTTCCTATGTGAGGGAGGGAGGCACCCCAGGCGCGGGCGCCGATCCTGATGTGGCACCGCCAGAGGCGCCGCTCCCCTGAGGCCCTGTGCGGAGTAGTTGCTTCTTCTTCTTCGGGATGTCCTCAGAAGGGTACTGCACACCATTTTTGTCGGGGTCTTCGATCGCTGCGGCTTGGAAGGCGCGCTCGAGGGAGCACACTGCATGTCTTTCTTCGCAGGGGACTGTGATGATCCCGCCGCTTCCTGGCATCTTGAGGACGTTGTAGCCGTGGTGGGTCACCGCCATGCACTTGGCTAGGGTCGGATACCCAAGGACGGCATTGCACGGCAGACGGATGTGAGCGACGTCGAAGTCGATGAGCTCGGTGCGGTAGTTGTCGCGCTGTCCGAAGGTGACAGGGAGGCAGACCTACCCTATCGGGGTGGTGGAGCCGTCAGTCACTCCTGAGAAGGGCTTGGTGGGCTGAAGCTGATCGTATGGCACTTGGAGGCTGTCGAACGTCTCGACGGACAGGACGTTGAGCCCTGCACCGCCGTCGATGAGGGTCTTGGTGACTTGTACGTTGCTGATGACGGGTGAGCAGAGCATTGGGAGGGCGCCAGCAGTGGCCGTGCACTTGAGCTTGTCGGATCTCGGGTTTCGGAAAAACCCTCAAGCTTCGAACACTGGGGTGCGCCGAAGATCTCCCCCTACCGAATCACCCCCTCAGCCTCACCAGAATCTCTAAGGCTAGCTCGGCGAACTCGCAACACAAGGGACACAAGATTTATACTGGTTCTGGCCACCGTTGTGGTGCAATACCCTACTCCAGTGTGTGGTGGTGGATTGCCTCTTGGGCTGAGGATGAACAGTACAAGGGGAAGAACAGCCTCCTGAGGCAAGGTGTTCTTGTGCTTGGTGAACTTGTGTGTGTGAGGATTACTCAAGATGATATGCCTCCTACTATGGTGGCTAGTCCTATTTATAGAGGCCCTGGTCCTCTCCCCAAATATTGAGCGGGAAGGGAGCCAACAACGGCCAATTTGAAAGGGGACAGCTAGTACAAGCTATCCTGACAGAAGCAGTCTTCGCCTGCAAAAGGCTCCAGCGGTGACGCCGCCTTAGGCTCCATGGTGACCTCCATCTTGCCGTCCTGCTGGTCTTGGTCTCGTTGCACCGATATGGAAACCTTTGCTTGACGCCTCGGTAGTCCTCGCCTGCGCTTGCCTCCTTAGTACCAAAGAGGAAACAAGGACACTGTGCGCGCTGGTGCCCACCTGGTCTCGTTCGTCATGGCTCACGTCACTGGAACCTGGCGAGGTTTGCCTTGTCTTGATCTCTCTGCCCCTCGCGAGCCAGCCTGGTGAGGCCGCTCCCGAGGAGGTCTTGCGTCGCCCGCCTCGCGAGGCTTGGCCCCTCGCGAGGGTCTTGGATGCTTGTTGGTGAAGATGGGTCGTACGGGCCCACTCGCAGAGCCACGCCGTGGGCCGCAGGCAGGCGAATCTGGGGACCCCCGTTCCCAGAACGCCGACAGTAGCCCCCGGACCCAAGGAGCGCTCGGACTTGGCTTCGAGGCAAAGCCAAAGGGCAAGTGCGGAGCGCTGCGGGCCCCAATATCATGTGGCCTTGGTCGAGGCGTGTCGGTTGATTGGACGTGGGCATCTCCGCTTCCCCACGCTGCCTCGGCAACTGCCCGACTGTCAAAAGGCTGGCGTAGACAGCGCTTGCCTTCATTGCTTCCTTTCGCCTTGCTCAGATCCCCTTTCTTGCGGCCCGCTTCCGAAATCTCCAGATCTGCTTCCATCCTCTTCCGCATCAACGACCAATGGCGCCTCGCAAGGTCAAGTCTACCTCGTCACTGGCTTGGTACGAGCCAGCTCTTGACGCACCCAACGTCTCGAAGAAGAACCTTGCCGCCACGCACTTGTTGACAGCGGGGGGAAGCAACGAGAGGGGGAAGACGGAGCTCCGGGCCGGCTCCGTCGTGCCGGAGCCTGAGGGAAGCACCTTCTTCCCCTTCTTCACGAGCAGCATCATCGCGGGTTGGTCCCCCCCTTCTCCGACTTCTTCTACGAGGTCCTCGGCCACTATGGGCTGCAGGTGCTGCATCTTCATCCCAACTCCATCCTTCTCTTGCCGATCTTTTCCTACTACTGCGAGGCGTACCTCGGTGTGATGCCGTCCGTGGCTCTTCTGCGCCACTTCTTCCTCCGCATCAACGAGGGTCATACCTCCGAGTGTGCCAACTTCATCGCGGCCGGCAAGGCCAACTCGATCTCGAAGACGGGGAAGAAGGCCGACGGCTTCCGGAGCAAGTGGGTCCTGATGGACGCCAAGTGCGTCCACCCACGCTTGACGCTCCCAATGGAGATGCCCCAGTCCAACAAGGGGTGGTCTTGCACGAAGCTCACTGATGAGCGGGCGACATTGGTGCTGGAGCAGATGAAGACCGACCTGAAGCCGGGCAACGCGAAGGCGGCAAAGGTGAAAGGGGCCATGCTCCTGAGGGAATTCCTGATGCTGCGCGTAGCCCCGCTTCAGGACCGTATGCTCCCCTTGTGGGAGCTTGGGGACGAAGAGGACAAGGTTCGCCTGAGCCCGAAGGCCTTGTCCGACGGTGATCTGGCCATGGTTTTGCGCCTCCTGGCCGGGGAGACCAGGACTACCTGCCGAGCATCTTCACTCCCTTGTTTCGCCATGAGGACGGGGCGCAGGTCGTGGCCTCCAGGCCGACTTTTGACGGGCGTGGGCTGGTGCCGCCGGCGCCCACCGGGGCCCCTGCGCAGCCGGCGCCGGTGGAGCTCTCTTCTAATGAGTACTGCGGGGAGGAAGAGGAGGAGGAGGACCCGGTGGTGACCCCTGAAGGGACGGGGGAGACCTCCCCCCTGAGCAAAGCTGACATCCTCCGCACCCTTCCTGACGACGACGAGGCTAACGCCCACCAGGAGAAGGGAGAGGCGCCGGCAATCCCGACGAGGGGCCGATCGGCGCTGATTTCCCAGGATGCTGCTTCTGTTCTAGCGCCACCTGGAGCCGCCTCCGGCCCACCTGCTGCTCTTTCTTCTGCTCATGGGGCTTGTGTGCCTGCACTCCAGTCTGGGAGGCTCTTGGGCTTCAAACTCAGCAAGAGGAAGGCGGACTACACCGCGGTGGACCAGTAAGTATTCATGCTCCGTCTTGTTCCTGATTATGCTGCTGCTTCTTGATGCTTCTCCGTTGTGCATTAGGCCGACCCTTGTGACGAAGAAGAGGAAGGAGGGGGCGGTGGTGCCGCCCGAGACCAACCCACCTGCTCCGTCGGCGTCTCCCTCTGTGGAGAAGGGCAGCACTGGCGCTCATGTCTCTCCGGCCCGGTCGTCCTCGCGAGGTATGGGGGAGAACCCTCAGGAGGAGTCAGCCCCCGTGGCCTCGCGGGCTCTGGAGGCACCGGTGTCCGGCTCGGCTGCTGGAGCCTCCGCGACTCAGGAGCCCCCAGTCCCCTAGGCTATGGTGACAATACCTTCTCCTCCGCCTCCTGCTGGGCCGCTGATCCCAGGTCCTTCTGCCTCCCCTGATGTCTTGGAGCGCGCCCTTCTGGAAATGACCCGGCTGCGAGAAGATCTCCAAGGCGCCGACCCCCTCCTGGTGGCTGGGCGTCTGGAGTTGGTTTCTGGCTGGCTCCGTTCCGACGCGTCCGTTTGGGCGGCACTGAGCCAGGCCGTGGCGACCTCTGAGAAGGAACAGCAGGCCGCCGCCCAGGCGGCGTCCACTCGCGAGGCAGCGCTGAAGGATGTCGAGACCGCCAAGAGTCGCTGCCAGGCGCTGGAGGCCGAGCTGAAGGCCCTGCGCAATGAACGCGCATAGGAAGCTCGTGGCCGTCAGGCGGAGGAGGAGAAGATGAAAGCCCGGGAGGATGCCATCAAGGGTCGCGACGCAGAGCTGGAGCACTCGGCTAGGCGCAAGCCGTTGAGCGCGGCCGACTGGAGGAGCTGGAGCGGAAGGTGAAGGAGGAGCAAGCCGAACTTGACGCGAAGGCGATGGTTCTGGCTCAAGACCATGCGGCCTTCGCGCTCCTTGAGAAGAGGTCTCGCATGGCGCTGAAGACGCTCTATGAGAAGGGCTTGGAGAGGCCGCTAACCACTGACGAGGACGGCCCCGCCCAGCTGCTCCCCTACTTGGTGGAGGCGCTTGAGGAAGTCGTGGATGGCATTAGTCCTATGGTGGAGGCAGAGGCCTGTGTCCTTTCTTCAGCTGCGCTGATATGTGTCTTCAGCCACCCCCACCTTCGCGACCCCACCGCTCGTCTTGACGAGCTGCTAGAGCCTGTGGCCGAAGAACACTGCACAGCCACCGCCGTAGCCGTGAAAGGTCAGGTGGAGGCCCCGCTGAAGAAGTTCCGCGGCTTCGCTTCCGCGCACTACAAAAAAATACACTTCCGTGATGATACGTGTTTGTCACAGTAGGTCGCGTTTTTTGTCATGCATGTACATCCATGACAAATTTATGACAGAATCAAGATAGTCATACCTGTGCTGTCGTACAAGTGTTCCATGACATTGCCAAAATTATCATCACGGAAGTGTCCACTTCCATGACGATAAATCGCGCGTCACAGAAGTGCTTTCGTCAAGGGTGACCGACACGTGGCATCCACCGTAACGGAATGCCGTTAAGCTATCGGGTCGGGTTTTGGATCCGATAACCAGTTAACAACCCTGACCAATGGGGATTTTCCACGTGTAAAATCATCATTGGCTGGAGGAAACACGTGTCGGCTCATCGTTGGGACAGATGTCATCCACTCATTGGACGGAAGGCGCCTATGATACGTCGACACGTGGCACGGCCCAACAGAGGCCCATTCCTGTGAAAAGGCTGACCCGTTTGACTTGGTCAAAAGGTGGCGGGCCGGCCATGGAAAGCCTGTTAACGGCCTGTTCGCATATAGCCCATTTACAGCCCGCTAACCCGAGGCCCGTTACGCCCTATCTGAATTAGGCCCAGTAGCGTCATCTGGGCCATCCAATATGATTCCAGCCTGTTTTCACTTCTGGTGCATGTATGGCCCATGACGTCTTTCGGCCCATATGAGGCCCTATGTAACTCTTGGCCTATTAACGGCCCGTGGTGAAACTGGCCCGTAATGAACAGTGTATCACTTTACACCCATTAACGGCCCGTGGTGAAACTAGCCCGTAATGAACAGTGTATCACTTTATACCCATTAACGGCCCGTTATTCCATTGGGCCGTTTCCAGCCCATGTTATCTTTCGGCCTTCTCAGAGCCCATTTATTCTTGGGCTCATTTCCAGCATTCGTTTACTTACGGCCCGTTACTGTCATTTTCTGCTTGTGGGCCAAATTCAGCCCGTGGTTACAGTCGGCCCATTTGTGGTCCGTTAATACGTTGGGCCATTTTCATAGCGTCATCAAATACGGCCTATTAATGATGGCCCATTATGGTCGGCCCATGAACGGACGATTCCAACTCTAGCCCGTTTACGGCCATAATGCGGCCTGTTTGGCCCATGTTTGGCCAATCGATCATACGGCCCGTATAAGGCCCATTGATGATACGGCCCGCAGAAGGCCCATTGTTTCTACGGCCCGTAGAAGGCCCACTGTTTCTACGGCCAGTAGGAGGCCCAGTGTCACTACAGTAAATATTAGCCCATGGTTATTGTGGCCTAGTTTTAAAAAATAGGTTATTGCAGCCACTAGCTAACCGCGGAAAAAGAACTGCAATGACTACAAGCAAACAAATAAACAAGACAACAAGGAAATAAATAAGCAAGCAACTAACGCTAGGCTATCACGGCTATTACACATATTACATCCACTGGGCATCAAAGTTCGCCACCAGTGCAAATAAAGGGAACAAAGCAGCATATCATATACACTGGTTGTCAAACTTGGCGACCAGCGCAAATAAATGCCGCAGCAAAACAAATCCAGAACTGAAACCACTTCAGAAGATCTCAAGAAACAATATCCCGGGTACCCATAATGCTGGCAAGATGCTTAGCTAGCTTATTAACTTTCTCTTGTTTGGCGCTTAAATCCTCCAGCGCTTGCTGTTGCACCAGAAAATATGCATCTGAATTATGCAGGGACTTCCTCAGTCCTTCAGCTTCCTGTCGCAGCACATCTGATCGATGTCTTTCAACTTGAAGTTGAGACTCAAGAAGACGAACTAATTCAGGCAGCGAGTTCGAAGAGCTTGTGCCAGCAACTCAAACACTACATCAAGACAGGACTTTTGGGTTCCCTCACTGTCGTCAAGATAGTTTTTATCAGCTTTCTTGGAGACCAACAGGGATGTCTCACTATCTTGAACCTTATCTGCATTACTTCCTTTACCATTGGATAACGCGGTACTGTTCTCCAATATTTTGTCCGCATTCTGAAAGAGAAACAAGCAGACACATCACATGTTTACCATGTTGTATATGAAACTCATTTTGGTAAATGAGTTCAGTAGTAAAGTGGACAGGATAACAGCATGAAACAAACATATATCTATGTACCATGGTCACTTTATGGTCTATATCATTCTAGTTTTTGTTGCCAAATCAAGATAGAGACACACTTCAAATAATATTTGTTCAAGACAAAGCAGAATAGACAGAATATAAGTGTGGGTAACTATAGAGCAATAACAACACTTATAATGTGCATGACATGAGAACATAACTGTTTATTCAATTGAAACTGAAATCAACATAGAGCAGGTTACAACAGCAAACCAGTTAAAGAAACAGGTTTAAAACATACCTGTTGCGCCATTGGAGTTTCAATTCCATCCTTCAAAATTGAAAATAGTTGGTATGAGTAAATACAGTAATGCAAGAGCAAAGGAGTATGAACCATAGCTACAGAACCTGACCTGAGAACAAATCTTCTTCTCCTTTAAGCGTTGAGTTGGGATTTGGAGTGGTGGTCCTCGTGCTTTGGGCACTGCAGTTCCCTTACTAACTGCTCGTGTTTGGGTGCTCTGTGGTGGAGACAGTGCTGTGTCAACTGGAACTGGGTTACTATCTGCCGGGGTTGGGGTTAGAAGGGGTGTAGCTGGTTCTCTGTCCAACTGGGTAGGTGTACAATCTGCGAGAGTTTGGGTTATGTGTGGTGGATCTGGTCCTTGGGCAAGTACAACCATGGTTCTATCTGCATCAACTGGTAGCACTATCTTTTCTGAAGACCGTGTTGTTACTCCCTTAGATACTGCCATCACGCTCTCCAATTCAAATGGCTGATAAACAAGAAAAGTAATTGAAAGTATAGACATTGTATGATAGACAGGTGCAATGGATAGTGGGGAATAAAAGAGGGCATGAAATAATTCATATTTATGTTGTCTAACCAAACCGGATAGCATGACACAATTTCACATATATGATGGCTAACTAAACAGGATAGCATGACACAATTTCACATTATGATGGCTAACTAAAAAAGATGGAAAGACATAGTTCAAAATATGAGACTATGTAAACAGGATGACATGACATAACTATATAATGTGTTTATTAAATAGGTTGGCATGCCATAATTCACATACATTCACGTATAGAATGCCATAATTCAAAATATGCTGACTGTAAACACTAAACAGGATGAGACGATATAACTATATGATGTCTTTATTAAATGGGTTGCCATGCCATAATTCAGATAGATGATGTGTATGTACTATGTAAACATGATGGCATGATATAATTCAAATATATGATTTATATAGTAAGCAAGTAAGCAGATGGCAATCCATATATGATGTAAAAAATAAGCAATGCAAGACAACATGCATGACATGGGTAATATAACCCTGCCAAGTTTGAGCATAGACCTCAGGGGGGAAATAGGACTGGTCATCAGTCTCTGAATCCTCCTCTGAGGAGCCCTCTGTAACCAGCAAGATGTCTGCTTCAGCAGGTAGCATTGTCTGCTCTGAATACCTTGTTTTCACTCCAGATACTTCCATCACCGCTTCAAATGGCTGATGCATAGGAAGAGTAGTTGAATATACAAACGTTGTCGACAAATGGAACACGTAATACAAAAAAATGATAGCATGACATAATTCACATACATGATGATTGGCTAAACAGAATGGCATTGCATAATTCACATATATAATGCCTTTGCAACAAGATAGCATTGTATAATTCACATATATAATGTCTTGCAACAAGATGGCAATGCATAATTCACATATATGGTAATTAGACACTGAACATGTGGCATTCACACATAGCATGTCTAAACTAATCAAATGACATAGCAATGCGAGACACCATACGCACGATATGAGCAACATAACCCTGCCAAGTTAGAGCATACACCTGGGGGGGGGGATAGGACTGGTCATCTGTCTCTGAATCCTCCTCTGAGGAGCTATCCGTAACCAGCGAGATATGCGCTTCGTCAGATAGCATAGTCTGCTCTGAAGACCTTGTTTTCACTCCAGAATTTGCCATCACCGTGTCAAATGGCTGATGCACACGAAGAGCAGTTGAATGTACTAACATTGTTGACAAATGTAATATGTAATGAAAAAAAGGGATGGCCTGATATAATTTAGATATAAGATGACTGGCTAAGCAGGATGGCATTGGAAAATTCACATATATGATGCCTGGCTAAACAAGATGGCGTTGCATAATTCACATAAACGATGAATAAACTAAACAGATGACATTCGCACAAAGGATGTCTAAACTAAGCAGATGACATATTTGATGTATAAAGTAAGCAATGCAAGACACCATATGCATGATATAACCAACATCAGCATGCCAAGTTAGAGCGAAGACCTCAGGGGGTAAATAGGAGTTGTCTTCTCCTTCTGAATCCCCCTCAGAACAGATATCCTCCTCTCGATTACAATCCGAAATGCGTGGAGGGGGGCTGCCTTTGCGCCTACCATGGAGCGACGTCTGCATGAAACTTTATTGCCACGCAAGGCTCGTCTCTTTTGCTCTACATGTTCAGTTCCATTGTTTACAATAACTGTCATGCATAGAAATAAAACATAGTGAGATTATGTAAGGAGTGCATGCAGAAATCCAGAGTGATGGTAGCAACCAGTGGATAGACCCAAAACCAATAATAGCAGGCAGATAATGGCTTCAGTTAAAAAATACAGATAATGACTTCTTTACTGTTTGTTTCCCACCCAACATGAAACTCATAGTAGACACCGGAGATTAACCAGATAGTAGATAGATACTATTGATAGCGGCCCCGATATGTACCCCACAACCATTTAAAAACTCAAGTTTGACCATTAGTTTGGAGCTGACTCATAGTCTAATCGATGAACAGGACGATAAAGTAGCATGTAATATTAAGCGATGCATAACATAAGCAGACACGAAAGAGTGCGACCTCTCTTGCTGACCCGTGTAGTCCTCGAGGTCATCTGCCCGGTTGATGATGGTAATGCAGTTTTCATGGCTGCCAGCGGCGGGGAAGAAGATCTGAGGCGGCGAAAGACAGTCTGGAGGCCGGATCCCTGCTGTGCTGGACCCTTCTGTCGTTGGAGCAGCTGAGCTAGGGTGGACGACGGCGCAGCAGGAGCGGGACAAACCACGCAAAGTTTTCTTTGACAACTATCTGTAAGAGAAGTAATTCTGTAAGGGCTCGTTTGAATTGGAGGATTCCAACAATGCAGGTATAGGAAATAGACAGGAATAGGATAGGAATGCACGTGCAAAACAGAGAATTAAAAAACACAGGATTTCTGCTAATCTGGGTGTTTGATTCACAACAATTGGAAGATCACAGGATGCAAAGAAGCATGGTGAGATTAAGTCAAACCACAAGAAAATGTACGGTTATAATGCTATTATGCTACTATCTCTTAGTCTTGTGCTTCATGAATAGGAATTTGAAAAGGAGGACAAGTGAAAATTAAAATTCCTACGTTTTTTCTTTCAAGGAGACACTAAAGGAACAAATCCGTGTGCTCAGTGGAAAATATATATAACATGTAGAGTAAAAAAGAGATGCAACAAGTGTACAACCTCTTTGGCGAAGCCATGTCGATCTCAGCGTGATTGGGTTGGCCGGTGAGGATGCTCCGGTTGACTTTGCTGTCGGAGGAGGGGCAGAAGGTCTTAGGCGTCTGGCGATGGAGCCCGAGGTACTGCTCTGCTGTGATGGAGGGTTTCGTCGTTGGAGCAGCTCCGGTGAGTTGTACGATGCCGAGGCTGAAGCAGGACAAGAGAGACAACAAACAACGTTAACCTGAGTGAAATTCTAATAGCATCTCCAATACGTGACGTAAAATACATAACCACAAAGTGCTAGATGTAAAATACATCAGCCGCTCATCTCTCAACTTAACTGTCGAAACTGAACTTAACTGTCGAAACTGAATTTTGCTGTCGAAACTGAATTTTGCTGTCGAAACTGAACGCACTAGCAAGGTGAGGCTACACGTCGGTCGACCGACTTTTTCATCTCTGGTCAGTCGATTTTGCAGCCGTTGGATATGAAATCAAGGGCCTGCGGTTCATCTTCAACCTCCACCGCCCTGAGCCGCCAGCCACCACCGGCCAAACAGCAGCCCCCCGCCGCCCGCGGCCGGCGGTGCGCCGCCCCGCCCGCCCCGAAAACACTCCTCACCGCCGGTCAGCCGCCGCCCCGGCCATCCCTCTAGGCCCCCCCGTGCCGAGCTTTTTCTCCGGCGATCCCCACGCCAACGCCCCGCCACCGCCGGCGACCACCGCCCCCATCCTGAACCCTAAGATAGATAGTGGGGTACCTCTCCGGCGAGCCCCCCTCCCTGTTAGGGCTGGTTCTTCCTTCACCCCGGCAAGGCCCCCCACCCCCTGAAAATCGACTGACCCAAAAGTCGATTCAGTCGACTGAAGTGTAGCTAAATCGGAGCAGCATCGCAAGCAAGAGCAAGAGCGAGAGCAGCAGCGCGAGCAAGAGCAATAGCAAGAGCAGACCAGGTAGGGGACCGAGAGCAAGAGCAGAGCAGCAGCGCGAGCGAGAGCTAAAACAGCAGCAGCTCCTACTGATGTGGACGTCGCCGCCGAGGGAGCGACGCCGTGGAGGAAGTGGCCGATGACGCCGTCGTGGATAGAGCCGCGCCGTATCGGCTCGGGACCGAGCGCTGGCAGCATCGTGAGATCGAATCAAGAAGAAAATGCGGCGATTAGTGTACAACCTCTTTGGTGGCGCCGATTAGGCCGCAGCTTCAACCGAGGAAACGGTGATGATGATGCTCTTCCGGTGGTGCAGGTGAAGACGGCGGTGTGGGAATGGTGGTGGTGCGAAAGACGAGGGGAACGTCGGGGTAGCTCCTTGGAGGTGGAGGACGGGGTGGCTGAACCAGCGGGACGATGAGATCGACGACGGATCCTCATCCGGTACAGTGGATGAGGGATGTCGAGGTGTTGCTGTGGACGACGTCGTCGGGGAAGAGGCTCCGGCTGGGTGGCGGCGGAGCAGGGTGTGGGGTTTCTTCGCGAGTTTTCACGGCCTCGGTGTACGAATGGGTGGGCGGATGGGATGGCAGTGGGGAACCATGGCTTAGAGATGCGCTTGTCCGAAATGTGGGGTAAGTTATGAAAGTACCCCCACCGATTTGAGGCGGTTCTTTCGGTTCAGGGGTAGCACGGGCATTTCGCGTGTCGGGATTTCACAGGAGGTGGGAGTTTTCGCGCGCGTTGTAATTTCGGAATAGCAAGGCGCGGGTTGAGATGGAGGGAGTTGTCGGAGCACAACGAGACAAAGATATATCTTAAATATTTCGGGCTAACAAGGCGTGGGTTGAAATTTCTGGACAAGCCTAATGTGTACTGTACCAAATCAATGCGCACTACAAATGTCATTCAAAACTTTGAATTCATGTTATGTTCAATTAAAATATTTCGCTACGTGTATAATGCATGCAACCTACTACTCAAATGAACGTTTTAGTGCATTCCAAACGTATATACTACCGCTTCAATATGAACTAAATTTGAATTCGTTTATCTATTTGAATAAGATCTACAGTAATGATTGTTGTGAAGTCAAAGCATTTTAATTTGTTTCTCTGTTTTAATAAGATCTACAATCATCATTATTGTCAAGTTAAACCATCGTTTGTGTATTATCTTCACAGCACACCACATGATTAGTCTCGAGTTACATATGAACTATGTGTACTATATGAACTCGAACTAGATTTTTTGAATCCACTTTATTTTGATTTCAAATCACATTACATTTCTAGCTCTAGCTAGATCTTCATAATCTAAACCATGTCTCATATTTATAATGTGTTTATCACATTATGTATGGTGCCCCGCCCCCTACGCCTACAAGTATTCATATGTGAGTTGCAAACACGACACATTACCACAAATTCAAATAAAATGTGAGAATGTTCGATATATAGTATTGTTTAGATTGTTCGATATTTAGTTGTAAGCTACAAACGCCACACATTATCACAAATTCAAATAAAATGTGAGATTGTTTGATGTATAGTATGGTTTAGATTGTTCGGCATTTAGCTGTGAGTTGCAAACGCCATGCATTATCACATTATGGTATAACATGTACACAGCACGTGTATCACCGCTATATTCATGCATGCAATGTTTAAAACACTATGATCTCCTATTCAAATATATGAATCTGCTTTCATATCAAATTATGATCTTTGTTAGTCTCTTACACCCACACAATCCTCTAACCTTTGTAGCTACCACTAACTTTCTCTCGTGCATGCACACGCCCTCCTCGCCCTCCCCCTCCCTCGGCATTCTATCCACCGGGCACATTCATTTTTTTCTTTAGGTCGTTCTCCCAGAGTCTCCACAACTCCTTTCCGACACACACCGATCGATAAACCTCTCCAGCGATGCCTGCCTACAACATACACACACACACCTTCAATCTCCTCCTTTATGTGTCCTTGCCTCGTGTCTCTCATACGGTCAGACACGCATGTAAACTCTCGCCCCTCTTTTCATCGATCTCACAACCGCACACTCCTCCCCCTATCTAGCTACTAGTTGGGCCTCTCGCACCACCTCCTAGCTCCATTCTCTCTGTCTATCCGTCTCGCTGGGCCTTATTTGCCTCTAACAAATGGACGTACACCAACCGATCTTTCGCTATACATATAGCTAGCTAGGTCCTTATAACTCGTTTTTACCCACACGTCAATCGATCTACCTCATTAGTTGTGTCTCTCCCTTCCTCCGACAAACAACAATTGATCTACCGATCTAGTTAGGTTTGCTTACCAAACACATGGTTCCCCTTCATCATCCATGGATGCGTCCCGACAGATCTATCACGCACAGGCACACACAGAAACACATCCCCACTCTTATTGATAACATTGCAGTTCCACCCTCAGTTTGTCTAGTAGGCCTCTCCCACCATCTTCGAGAAGCAACTCCATCACCCATCCAGCACTCTACCCCTCTCCCTCCCTCTCCCTCCCTCCCTCTCTCTCCTCTCTCTCTCTGTCCCATAATATTTCCCGTCCTTCAGTTATGTATGGATGTCGACCGATCTCCCTCAAGACATAGCTGGGTCTCTCCTTCTCAACACATATATGAGTCGTTCTACCTCTATAGTTAGGCCTCTGCCTACCCCTCCCCCACCCCCTCCCCCCACACACACCGATACATCGAGCGCTCTAGTCATGTCTCCCTGCCACACACAAACTTGACATGTGCCCTCTAACATTCCGGTAGGCCAGTCGCCCTATATCTTTGACTTGCACACACACACAATTTCGATGGCTCTCTTCATCGATCTCGCACCCACCCACTTGATCCTCTCTTCGACTCTATCGATAGCTATGACCCCTCCCTCTCTTCTCGTGGATTGCCCGACCCTCTATGTATGATATGGATAGGCCCCAATTTCACACACATTGCATGCAAAATTTTGTTTGAGATGTCATCGACACATATTCCCACAAATAATTCACGAAATCAACCCCCACCCCAAAACAAAAAACACTCACGAACGCGGTTTGTATCTCTCACACACACCCACGTAGGTGGGGGACGTCCACGAAGAGAAGAGGTGCATGCACGGCGCACGTACTCCCGTCTCTTTCCCAACCACACCCACGCGGTACACGGTGGAGCTTATTTCTGTACGAAAAAGGCAGCCCACATGGTAATTTGGCACGTGTATTGGTTGTCCACTTGGTGGAGGGAGGATCGTCTACCACGGGTGAACAAACAAATTGCGACTTGACGTGTTATGTTAAAAAAAGAGGCAAACCATGTGGGGCCTACCTTAGAGGCAAGGCTCTATACACTGGAGTACTTTTGATGTGTCTCGTCAACTCGCAAAACGAGGAGAAGCTTGCTTAGTACTCCGTCTCCCCCGCCCACGGGCGCGGTGGCTCGCAGGATGAGGTGAAGCTTGCTCCGCCTTACGCCCGCTCCCTCGCCCATGCGCGCGGTGGCTCGGAGGACGAGGAGAAAAATTTACTACTCCCTCCGTTTACTCCTCGTCCCTACTACCTTGGTTATAGAGATTATATCATATTGTTTGGAATATATATGTCCTTTAGTAGATTTAAATATGAACTACTAGTACATACTCCAAACACTGATGTATATAGACGTATTTTAGAGTGTAGATTCACTCATTTTGCTCCATATGTAGCACTCTCCCTCGCCCCTCGACCCTCGCCCACATGGTGGACATGCAGCAATTCATTCGGTCTCATATAGCCAGAACGATATATACTGCACTACCATTATTGCTCGACTTCCCGAAGAGGCGAAGAGCCAATCGCAAGGTTAATATTTTGGAGATGCCAAGCGCAAGGTTATAGGAGAACGAGTAGTAGGTGCCGCGTCATTTATAAATAAAGTTTTTTTTCTTCAGTGGCACGTACGCAATATGATATGTTCATATGGAGAGAAAAGGAAACCGCTCCACTATATACATAGTCAGGACGGGCCAGCCTACACGGTTGCTTGCTGGGGTTGCTCTCTTCACACTCTCTCGAACAAAACGACTGTGGCCACATCTCTAACATCCCGGGGGATCATGTCAGCTTGGGGAAGGGGTGGATGCTTAGTGTAGATGCGGTGGCCGTCGCTGACGGCGAAAACCCACTGTCGGCACGTCCCGATCAGGGGTCCCCGCCGTTCTCTCTCACAAAGACGGTGAGGTTGCCTTCGTCCCTTGCTCACTGCCGCGACGTGGGTAGTTGCCGCCTCCCGCCGCCCTCCTCAAGGTTGTGCTACGTCCCTCAGGTATAACTCCCTTTACAGCCCGCTTGCACCACTGCTCCAGCTGCCCACATCACTCCCTGTGGATATTTCTCTACTTCTTTGCCCCGCACATACCTCTACTGGCTTCTACGTACTGTATTTGTGATGAGTTTATGTCTCATCAACTAGTCCGAGTAATCTTATTCTAATCACGCTTCTTCAATTTCTTTGCCGCAGGGATGCTCATCTCGATTTTGGTGAAACTGCACAAAATGATCCGATGGTCAAAAGGTTGCAAACTTCATTTATTAGGAAGCTCGAACGTTGCCAGCAAATTGAAGCCTGGTCAGGGTTCACGGTTCAAGGGCTAGGGACTGCATGGATAGTTTTTTTCTTCAGCTGCCTCTGTTCCAAAATAAGTGTCAACTTTAGTAGTAGTACAACTTTGTACTAAAGTTTGCACAAAGTTGAGACACTTATTTTGGAACGGAGGGAGTACATATTTGCTATGATCTGTCAATCATTGAGATGCAATAGCATGCATGTTAGTCTCCTTTGTATTTGATGAAATGT
Source organism: Aegilops tauschii subsp. strangulata (assembly GCF_002575655.3). Taxonomy (NCBI): domain Eukaryota; kingdom Viridiplantae; phylum Streptophyta; class Magnoliopsida; order Poales; family Poaceae; genus Aegilops; species Aegilops tauschii. The sequence goes on from NC_053040.3 coordinate 199,644,412, forward strand.
TGCAACAGGCAACCTTGGACGCAAGATACATGTAACAGAAGCTGGAAGCTTCATAGCATCGTACAAATTTATCTCGCTCATAAATTGCAGTACGTACTATACTAGTACTTCCTCCGTTCCTAAATATAAGTCTTTGTAGAGATTTCACCATGAATCACATGCGGATGTATATAGATGCATTTTAAGTGTAGATTCATTCATTTTGTTCCGTATGTCGTGGAATCTCTACAAAGACTTATCTACTAGTAATAGCTAGCCCCCACTACTAGGAATTCTCTATCCTCTCCTTGAGCCACATCATCAAAATTGATGTAGCCGTTAGATGAAGTAAATCAGTCCATAATAGCCGTCTGATCTAGACGTTGAGAGGCTCCGCACTAAGCCACATGCAAGCATGCAGAAATACCGTGGCACATGCATGTGAGTGGGTTTTAAATCACATCAACATGTCTCCATGCAAGCATGCACCGGAAGCATGCATGTAAGTGAGCTTTTAAGTCCCATTAACATGTCAGAAAGAAAAATATAATCCCATTATGCAGTAGGAGTTGGCTGATCTTTCTTCCTTACGTGGGATGATCTAAATGACGATGGGAGTTTATTTAGTTTGGCTACCACATTTGTCATGCGGTTATAGAGTTTTTTTAGTTCTATGAAATCGATAATTTTGCGCAGAGAGATATACCGCTGTTCCGCGGCAACGCGCAGGGACTCATCTAGTAATATTTAGGAACGGAGGGAGTACTATGTAAAGAGTTAGGTGTCGCACGGTGATAGTGTGAGGTGGGCCATGTTATCACTGAGCCTGCGTGTTTTCACTGCTCTTGCACGCCTCCGCTGTAAGAATGGAGAAAATTGTAATCTAGTAGTAGTACCTCCTTTCGCCGAAAGCGTGGGACATCCAGCAGTCCTACCACCTCAGTAATAAAGACCAATGAGCCGTCAAATCACATAGACCCAGCAGTAAGTTGGAGGGACGAAGCAACCATCACTCTGGCGCCAGTGAGAGGTCGCGTCCGCTCTGCCCGGTCATGAATGCGGCACCGATTCTTTGGAGCGGCGCTGACCGTTTCGGGCGGGAAGCGCGCGCGGGCGATGGAGGGGCTTTGGGTGGGTCAGGCTGGTCAGGAGCGGGCGTGGCAGATGTCCGCATGTCCCTACCGGACACGCCCGGAAACGAGAGGATGCACCGACTCTCGCGGCTAAAATCGTACACTACACAACATCTCTCTGTAGGAGTAGGTCGATCTGTCGCTCTCTCTAACACACACATGCTGTTAAACACACACACACATACACGCACATGCACGCACCTTGGTCCCGTTGCACCTTCTAACGTGACTTATTACACCTAGACGGAGGGAGTAGTAAGTATACGAGATACGGTGGCACACTGACTGAAGTCGAATACAAGTGCCCAAAATTTGTGTGCATGTTATAATAAGGATTCACTTAAAATAGTACGTGAGCGAACAGAGGGATCAATTGGACAGTGTTCCCGAGCAGTAAGGTGACTAAGGCCGCATTATTTCTGCACCACTGTGGATAGTCTTACCACCAAAGCCACATGACACGATTATGACTGAAATCCCAATGACTCCCACACACACAAAAAAAACACGGCATGCTTGTCACACGAATGCAGGAATGTATAAAAGGTTATTACCCTCTCGTTGAACATAACGGGAGGGTTGTGTAGCTGGTTAGCCTGTTCGCTCATCAAACTTCAGGTCTCGGGTTCGATAACTACACTTGGGCATAATTTGTGCCAGGAGGATTCTTTGACTGGTCAAATGTTTTCTAGGGTTTGCACGCTTCACACTCTCTCTCCAGTATATATATACAGGATGGAGCCTCAACGCTTGTAGTTGCTCTCTTCACACTCTCTCGCCCTCTCCCGCTGGAGCCTCAGCGCTTGTAGTTGCTCTCTTCACACTCTCTCGCCCTCTCCAGATCTAAACAAGACTTCGTTGGCCTCTCTCTCCCCTCACTGCTGCTCAAAGAGCCGGCAGGATCCGTCCGCCGGGAAGGGAAGGAGGCTTAACGTTGTCGCCGTCGGCGAGGGACAACCGGCGTAGCTATTCACTCTCCACCCAGCGGCTGCAAGAGAGGGCCTCCGACCCTTCTTCTTCGCCGCCGTCCCGTCGCCCACCGAACCACGCCCCAAGAACCTTAAGGTATAATTTACTTACTCCACATGCATTGCTCTAGCTGCATGTATACCATGAATCTAGGACGTGGTTCAAAGAGGAAAGGAGTGGGGGAATGTAGTGGGAAAAGTTGTATATAACATGAATCTAGGACGTGGTTCAAAGAGGAAATGAAGGGGGAAAGTTGTATAGCATGAATCTAGGACGTGGTTCAAAGAGGAAAGGAATGGGGGAAAGTAGTGGGGAAAGTTGTATCGCATAAATCTAGGATGTGGTTCAAAGAGGAAAGGAAGGGGCGAAAGTACTAGTTCAAAAAGGAAAGGAAGGGACAAGGCTGTAGAGTTTGAGCAGGGCTAGATTTGCTGCGCTCACATAGGGAAAGGTGTCTAAAGATAACAAAACTGGGACCAACACAGATATGCTCCTTGGTTGTTTGTTCTTTGTTGCAACAGACTGTGCATGACCACAGTACATCGGTAGATGCACATGGTGCTGGTGCGTCCACTGTCCCGTGCAACTCATTAGCTGCTGTTAATCTAAGGCCCTGTTTGGTTAAAAACTCCCTAGTCCCTACCTGCTTGGTTTCCAGGGACTAAACATGGACTAGAGGTTATTAAATGACATGCTAAAAGACCATGTTACCCCTAGTAATGAACTAATAGAGACAAGGTGCGATGCGCGGCAGGGGCAACTGTTGGAAAAAGTCCCAAAAAGACTCCCTCGGGGTCTTCTTTCTTTAGTCCCAAATGCCCACTTTTAGTCCCTAAAAGTCCCTCCTGTTTGGTTTAGATGGGACTGACACGGAGTTTTTTTAGTCCCTACACCAAAATTTCCCTGTAAACAAACACCCTCTAATAATGCCGCTGGAAAATTGATGCAATGCCACAGTTAAAAGCAAATTACATGTTTAACGAATTTTATTGTTAATATAATCTCTATGTTAATATTAATCAATGCCACCGTTTGAGAAATGCTACTATCTTGCTTTCTTTCCCATTTAGATAAGGTAGATGCTTCTTTTTGTTGGCTTCTGTGTCATCCACCGTTATTGACCACTAATTGTTTCCTTTGCACCTCTGTGTAAACAGGGTTATCTACTTCACCTCGTTGCCATTGTGACCTTTTGTTGCACTGCACAAAACACTTTTGTTTTAAGAGTGTTTTGTGCAGTTCAACCAAAATGTCACACCGACAACGTTGCTTGATTGCTTGATCTTAGTGGAACTGCACAAGAGGAGATCTTACTTCCTATCTGTTAAGGCGAATTTGGTTCAGATCTTCTTCTTGTGAGTTGTTTGAATTCCGCATCATGAGAGGTCAGTACTAGCCTTCTTTCACATGATTCTGCAGTGTGCTTTCATATGTTGTGCTACTTGTACGATAATGTTGCTTGATTTTAGTGAACTGCACAAATGGAGACAAGACTTCCAATCTGTATGTGCACCGTAATATCCCATTGAGGTAAGATAAGGATATTTCACAAGGAGCAGTTGAAGGATGGTTACATTACTCCCCACAAGACCAAACTAACTTCAGCTCAGAAGGACTGACAAATCTCCATTTTTTTGCTGTGATGCGCGAGTACAATGTTGTTCTAGGATTCTTTCTGGTGAGTTCCATTTTTCTAAAAGTGTGCTCTACATGGACCATGTATGTGCCTGTTAAAACAGTCAATTCATAGTACAATTTGCTTTATACTAATCACTTTTTTGTATTTGTGCAAACAGGGGTGCTCAGCTTGATTTCAATGGGAACTGCACAAAATGTTCATGAATACATCGAATCATTCATTTCCACCACAAGAAAGGAGGTGCCGATAAGTTCAAGGAGTTGCAACATATAAGGGCAAAATCATACAAGCTACGCGCGAATTTGGTTATTTTGGTGGAACTGCACAAAAAGAACAGCTGGTTTATTTAGCACGAGGTGCCATGTCAATGTCCGAACTGATGGCAAACCCTGCCCATTCCACAATCGTAGGCATTTGATATTTTGGAATGGGACAACCTTGTCAAATTTTGCTCATTGATTTTAGCAAGACATGCATTTGATATTTTCGAATGGGACACCCTTTGCTGTCAGCAGCGTCGATCAATTTTTTCTTTATTCTTTAGTTGTGAAGTAAATATTGCCTCTGACATGTGAGTAGCTGAGATGCATAATCATCGATTGTTTTGAATGTTCTCTATGAATTGTCAGGCCTGTGTGTTTGATTGCAATGTACAGAAATGCTAAAAAGCTGCTCAAACTCTTTGTACTCCTTCTGTTCCTTTTTACTTCGCACATTGTGAAAGTGCATACTTTTTTGTATAAGATTGGTCAAAGTAGAGATACTTTGACCGCAGACAAAACTTGTATGCAGACTAGAAAGGACCGGAGGGAGTACATGTGAAACTGCTGCAAACGAGGTGATCACCCTGGGAATAATGCTAGTACGTATTGTTTTGCATGTTCATCCAATGCCAGTGATACAGGAATTCGAACTAATCGAAATAAATTCATTCATACACGGTCGGATTTCATATAAACATGCCGGATTTCATTACATTTCATACATTCTTCAACTAAAAAGGGGTGCGCTGGAGGTATAATTAATTAACCGAAGCTACCCACCTGTGTCCCGCTGAGCCGAACAGAAGCTTCAGTGACTTAACTGCAGGTGCAGTTGCGTAACTGACATGTGGCCTGTTGGGCCCACGTCTCAGTCAGCCAACTGCACCAGCAGTTAAGTAGAAGCAGCGTTCTTCTCCAGCGCAGCTCTCCGACTCCACGTCGCCGCCAAGAAGCTAACCGGCGGTCAATGGTCAACCCGGCTAGCTTGGCTTCAACCGGAGGTTAGCAGCGGTAGCCTTACTTGGACCCGAGCGGTGGCGACCTACCATGTTCTACTCTTCTTTGTTTTCTGTGTGCGCGGCCTCGTTGGCAGCGGGGCGGGGCCTCGGCGGAGCCGGCGATGTCCTCTGTCTCGTTGCCGGCGGGCGACGCCTCAGCGGAGCGGTGGAAATCCTCCCCCACGTTGCCGGCAGGGTGGGGCCTTGGTTGAGCCGGCGATGTCCTCTGCCTCGTTGTTGGCGGGGCGGGGCCTCGGCGGAGCCGGCGGTGTCCTCTGCCTCGTTGTTGGCGCCGTGGGGCCTCGGCGGAGCAGGGCCTCATCGATGCCAGTGGAGCGGGGACTCGTCGGAGCCGGCATTGTCCTCTGCCTCGTCCTCGGTCTCGCCAAACAGTGCCTCGTCCGCTTCATTGCCCTCTTTGCTAGCCTCTTTGTAGGCGGCCGCAGTCTCCGCCACCCGCATGCGGTACCGCCAGCGCTCGAGGCGGCCCTTGCGTGCGGAGCGGTACGAGTCGAGCAGCGCCTCCTGCTCTGCCCGCTCCGCGGCGATCTGCTCCTCCGCCTGCAGGTGCTCCTGGAGGAGATGGTGGTTGTAGGCGGCGTCGGCCTGCGCCTCCCGGAACTGCTCCTCACGCATCTGCCTCACCCTGTCCATATATTGGGCACGGGCCTCGCCGATGGTCATGGTGCAATGCACCGGCGAGGATGGCGCGGAGGAGGGGGTTGGCGCCGGCTCGTCGTCTACCATGTTCTCCATTGGGACGTCGTCGTCCTCCGGCTGCCAGCCAGCCAGCCAGTCGGCAGCAATGGCTGCCATCTCCTTGTGGTCCGTCGTCCGCCCGTCCCGAAGAGTGCTGGAGCGTGAGGAAGCCATGGTGGGCAGTAGTGGTGTGGACAGGAGAAAGGGAACGGATGCAGATGACTGCGGCTATGGCCGGCGCAGCAGTTTATATAGCAATGGTGGGCGGGCGGAGGGACGGACTTGTGGCGCCGGAGTAGCCGCCTCGGCAACCGCGTATCATTAATGTTAGCGGCAGATGGATGGACGGACAGCACTTGTGTCGTTTGAAGGCGGAGCAATCGCCTGCACCGGGAAGCGGGGCAGGCGGCGCCGACTGTTTCGGGCGGAAAGCGCGCGCGGGCGAGGAGATGACTTTACTTGGAGAGGATGACAATGGGGACCCACCAGGTCCATAGCCTCACGTACGCAAGTGCCTCCTTATTATATATATATATATATATATAACTATAATTTATTTTGCTTCCTCCTGGTTTCCTGACATCACGGTCCCACACCATTGTCAACCTATGTAGTAGTCAATAAATGAGAGAATTACACAAGAAGCGGCCGACAGCTGGGACCAAGCAGCTCGAGCAGTATTTGTGTTTTTGAGGTGTGAGCACTGTAGAGTTTTTCGATGTTTAGCCCAGATATTATTTTTTCTCCTCTGAACAACAATGAAAACATCGCTGCAGGTATTAACTGGGCGGGCTGTGGCCCGTCTAGCCCAGGCCAGATATCCAGCCCAGATATTAAATTTTTTCAAGCTAAAAATGGCTAGCCCAGCTATACTTTTTTAGGAATACCCAGGCAAGGTCAAGTTGTTATTCCCCGCCCCGCTGGGCTGCAAATCTTTCCTAGGAGGGATGCATAAGGCTTAACAAGAAAATGGGCTTTAGGAAATAATAAATGGGATGTAATTATAAAAACTGGGCAGTAACTATAAAAAAATGCACCAAACACGTGATTACTTTATAAAATATTATTTTTGGATATTGAAAATTTTAATTTCATTAATTGTTGCGAGCGCAATGTTTCGTTGGATTTTTACGTAATATAAATTTATATTGGAATTGTATTTAATCTGACTAGAAATTTCGGGATAAAAATATTTCGGATCCCATCAAAATGTGGGAAATTTTATTGAATTCTGTTTTGAACAGTTGGTTGAAATGGGCTGTACTTTTAACAAACTGTAAATGGGTTGTAGTAAATTCCATTAGAATTCAAAAATGGGCTAGACATTCTTACAAATCTCAAATGGGCTATAAGTTCTCTGCCACACACTTCTGGCCTTACTAAGTTGACGCGTCCCCTAAAAAAAGAGTTGACGCATATGCAAGGCTTTGTCAACTTATAGTCAACACACGGTTCTAGCAACAGTGGTCGTTGGATGTCCATCCCACGGATGCCGTGCTTCTTCTTCAATCTTGGATATTCTAGCTTCACCCGCCCAAAAAATGATTCCTCCCCTGACATCTGGGGTGCACCGTTTCGGAAGCTGACCTGTGGGCCTACTAAGCTGATCTGCATGCATTCAAAAAAAAGTTGACGTACCAAGGGCTTTGTCAACTTAGTCAATATAAACGATTCTAGCTGCAGTGACCGTACGATGTCCATCCAACGGCCGTCGTGCTTCTTCAACCTCTGGTCTTCTTGCTCCAGCCGCCCAAAGCAGTGCCGGTCGTGCCGCCTGCTCCTGCCTCCCGTGGCCGGCTGTGCTGCCGCGGAGGCCTCACCGCCCCTACTACTCCCACCGCTGGCCAGGCCATCCCTCCACTCACCCACACCCCCTGTTATTCTGCGGCGACGGCAGCCTCACACCGCAGCCGAACCAGTGAACGCTTGTACTCCTCTCCTCGTGGGCATCCACTGCCGCGTCTTGCCCGGCTCCGTGTCGTCCCCTTCCTAGGCCTCGCCGTCGTCCACCGCCGTGGTGCTCTCGGCGCGGCGTGGTCAATGTGGTCAACGACCAACTTCCATCGGAAGAGTACTGTACGTGGAGAGGCTGACGGCTGGGTCCACGGCAGCCACAAGGAAGTGCCTCCTTATTACGCGGAAAATAATTATTCCTCCACCTGACAGCGGGGACCCACCGGACGGGCCACCAGTATTTTGCGAAAAAATTGTTTCCCCCTGACTGCTGGGACCCACCGGACAGGCCACCGTATTTCGCGAAAAAAATGTTCCCCCCGCTGTCCGCTCAGACCCACCGGAAGTGCCTCCTTATTACACAAAAAAAATGAATACTCCCCCGGCTAGCTGGGACCCACCTTGGTGGGAGGCTGACTTGTGGGCCTACTAAGTTGACGGGGACGAAGGGCTTTGCCAACTTAGTCAATATGAATGATTCTAGCTCCAGTGACCGTACGATGTCCATCCAATGGCCCTAGTGCTTCTTCAACCTCTAGTCTTCTTGCTCCAGCCACCCGAAGCAGCGCCGGTCGTGCCGCATGCTCCTGCCTCCCGTGGCCGGCTGTGCTGCCGCAGAGGCCTCACCGCCCCTACTATTCCCACCGCTGGCCAGGCCCTGCGGCGATGGCAGCCTCACACCGCAGCCGAACCAGTGAACCCTCGTACTCCTCTCCGTGCGGGCTTCCACTTCCGCGTTTTCCCCGGCTCCGCGTCGTCCCTCCTAGGCCTCGCCGTCGTCCACCGCCTTGGTGCTCTCCGCACGGCGTGGTCAACGTGGTCAAGGAACGACTTCCATCGGAAGAGTACTGTACGTGGAGAGGCTGACAGCTGGGTCCACGGCCACAGCCCAGTTTTTTTGTGATTTGCCAAGTAAGTCGCTTTGTCAGGCCTGTTGGGCTGCAAATCTTTCAAGACGAGGAGAGCTTTCATTCGGCGGGCCGAGAAAATGGCCCATCAGTAATGAGAAATGGGCCGTACATTTTTAAAACACATCAAACCGGCAATTAGTTTCAAATATCTTTTTTTCATTTCAAGATTTTAAATTACATTAATTTTTATGCGTGGAGAATTTGTTGGATTTTATATTGATATACATTTTTTTTAAATCAGTTTGAATGTTAGTCGAAATTTCGGGATTAAAAACAGTTCGGACCGTACCAAAATATGCAAAATTTCGTATAATTTTTTAACCGTGGCCACAATATGGGCTGTAATGCTAAGAAAAAGAATATGGGCTCCAAAAAAACCTTAAGAATTAGCAAATGGGCTGTAAATTATTAGAAATAATGGCACATGGGCTGTATACTGTTTTCCACAGATTTGAGGCTTTCCTAAAAAAAGGTTGACGCACAAGCACTGACTGTTGGATGTCCATCCAACGGCTGTCGTGCTTCTTCAATCTCTGCTCTTCCTGCTCCAGCCGCTCAAACAAGCGCCGGCGGAACTGCCTGCTACCTCCTCCCCGCGGCCGGCTGTGCTGCCGCGCAGGCCTCACCGCCCCACCGTACTCCCATCGCTGGCCTAGCCATCCCTCTACTCACCCACACCTGTTGTTATTCTCCGGCGACGGCAGACGAACCAGTAAACCCTCGTACAGTCGTACTCCCCTCCGCGTGGGAAACAACTGCCGAGTCTTCCCTGCCTCCGCGTCGTCCCCTTCCTAGGCCTCGCCATCGTCCACCGCCGTGGTGCTCTCGGCGCGGCGTGGTCAATGTGGTCAACGACCAACTTCCATCGGAAGAGTACTGTGCGTGGAGACGCTGACAGCTGGGTCCACGGCCGCAGCAAGGAAGTGCCTCCTTATTACGCGCAAAATAATTATTCCTCCACCTGACAGCGGGAACCCACCGGACGGGCCACCGTACTTCGCGAAAAAATGTTTCCCCCTGGCTGTTGGGACCCACCAGCTACACCTTCGCACGCAAGGAAGTGTGTCTGGAAAAAAAAACAAAATGATTCGCCCCCCTGACTGCTGGGACCCAGCAGCTATATCTTCGCACGCAAGGAAGTGCCTAACAGTCGGGACCCACCTGGTCGAAGCGTACGTAGCGTTGTCATTCTGGTCGCGAACGTGTACGTACATATATACTGGTGGATGTAGAGGCGCACACGTGTCGTAGTAGAGGCGCGCACGTAGCATGTACACGTACGTACAGCGGCTAGGGTGCAAGAAAGAAAATACGGCCACGTATGTGTACATACGGGCGGGGTCTCGAACGCCTACTCGCGCATACGTACGGCGAGGGCTCGTTGACATGGCTGGGTCGGAACGGAGAAACATCGTCGTCGTCGTGTTCATGGGGAGGCAACGGAATGCGTCGTGTTCATCGGGAGGCAACGAAACGCGTGGGAGCCAACCGGCTGGGTCGGAATGGAATGCGTGGTCATGTTCATCGGGAGGGCTTGGACGGAACAAGCGATGGAAACGAGGCCTGGCGTACCACACAACGGAGGAAACGGCCTTGTGTTCGACCGGCCATGTTCGAAACAGGATCCTGTTCATTGGGAGGGATCTGGCGTACCGCAAAACGTACGAAATGGACCTCCTATGGTCGAAACGGGGGTCCTGTTGATCGGGAGGGGTGTGGCGTACCACAAAACGGACGAAACGGACCTCCTATGGTCGAAACGGGGGTCCTGTTGGTCGGGAGGGGTGTGGCGTACCGCAAAACGGACGAAACGGACCTCCTACAGTCGAAACGGGGGTCCTGTTCATCGGGAGGGGTGTGGCGTACCGCAAAACGGGACTCCACGAGCTACTGTTCATCTCCACAGTCGACCTCTTCCAGCCTCGACGGGCTACCGTCGACCTCCTCCAGCCTCCACGGGCTCCTGTTCATCCAGCCTCCACCGCGTGCTACTCCACCGGCTACTGTTCAACCACCCCTCCACGGGCACCCCTCCACCGTCTACTTTTCATCCAGCCCTCCACACCACGGGGTCCTGTTCAACCACCCCTCCACGGGCACCCCTCCACCGTCTACTGTTCATCCAGCCCTCCACCACACCACGGGGTCCTGTTCATCCAGAGGCAACGCCACCGCTCACTGTTCATCCAAACCCCCCCGCAACGCTCACTGTTCATCGCAGAGGCAGCATCGATCGGCTTCAGTTAGCAGCAGTAGCGAAGGAATCGCTCGATCGGGTTCAGTTAACAGCCATCGATCGATCGCTCGGGTTCAGTAACGCGTAGCCTGCAGTGCAATCCCTCGGGTTCAGTTAGAGCCCAACGCCTCGCTCAGGTTCAGTTAGAGCCAACGCCTCGCACACACGCGCATACGTGTACAAGAGAAACACGCATCACTCGGCCCCCGACCTCCCACCGTAACCGGGAACTCCCTGAAATTTTCCTCGCCCTTCCTTCTACCATGGTTTTTTCCATCATGGACAGCCCAAAGAATGTAATGCAGCTGCGTCTCCGGCCCGCCCAGGACGAAAAGCCCATTTTCTGTCATGATTTTTTGTCATAGAAGTAGGAGCCCACCACATCTATGATGATACCGGGTTTTGTCACAATTATCGTCATAGAAGTGTCATATGTATGACAGAATGTTTTTCGTTCGGCCCAAAATGTCACGGATGTGTCTTTTTTTTGTAGTGGCTCCTTCGACCGGAGGCGCCGCCACTCCTGCAGCTCCGGCCGGTGGCCAAAACAAAGGCGACATCATCAAGGGAGGAGTGCCTCTCGCGGGCGTCGGTGCTGTTCAGGGATGATCTGCGGCTCCTTTCCTGTTTTATTTCCGCAACATGCATCATGCCTCGTGGAGTTGTTAAACTTGCGTTTGATATTGTGAGAACAATATGTCTTGTAATATTTGCTTGAGATTTTGCGATTTTCTCCCTATTTGCTTTACGTTCTACGTCGGCAGGGTCCGGCCCCACGCATACCTCAGCTGCCGTTGGGTCGTCCGGAGACCAGGACGAGACCAAGGGGTGAGGGGCTACATGACCAGTTAGGCTCCTGAGTCGTGATGCTCAGGAGTCCCCCTTGACGCGCAAACAGCTGATAGGGAGGAGACACGAGGGTAGGTTTATGAAAGTGCGTTATATCGACTAGAGGGGGGTGAATAGGTGATTTTTATGAATTCTTCACTGAGGAATTTGCGGGTGAGGAAATTCCTAAGCGAAGAACTACTTGCAGCGGAATAAGTACTTAGATGTAAACATAACAGAACACAAGCATGGTCATCATGATGAAATGAAGACAAGCACAGAGTACAGAAAGCGTAAACACAGGATGAAGACAAACAGACTGAAGAAATTGAACTGAGGAAATTGAGAAAGTCTTCAGTCAAAGTCTTCAAACAGATATGAACAAGCACACAACATAGTAAGTGAGGAAATGAAAGAGTTGAGGAAATAGAACCAGAAGGCTTGGTGAAGACAATGATTTGGTAGACCAGTTCCAACTGCTATGACAGTTGTACGTCTGGTTGGAGCGGCTAGGTATTTAAACCTAAGGACACACAGTCCTCACCGTATTCTCCTTGAGCTAAGGTCACATAGACGTCGCCCAATCACTCGTGGTAAGTCTTCAGGTGACTTCCAAACGTTCACAAACTAGGTCACTCGGCGATCCACAATATCCTCTTGGATGCTCAGACCATGACGCCTAACCGTCTGGAAGATGCACAGTCTTCAAAGGTAACAAGCGTCGGATCCACGCAGGATCAATCTCTTCAGTGATGCTCAATCACTTTGGCTTTGTAGGTGTTTGGGTTTGGGTTTTCCTCACTTGATGATTTTCGCTCAAAGTCCTCGGAGGATGGGATGCTCTCAAATGACAAGTGTCAGTTTCTCTCGGAGCAGCCAACCAGCTAGTGGTTGTAAGGGGCGGCTATTTATAGCCGAGGGAGCAGCCTGACATGAAAAGACATAAATGCCCATCAATGATATGACCATTAGGTGGGTAGATATTTTGGGACAGCTGGCACGTAGCACAGCAATGGTCGGAATTTTTAGTATCAAATACCTCAGGGCTATCATGTTCCTCACTGTGTAGGCAATCCGCACTGGCGAATTCCTAAATCCTCAGTCAGAAAAAATTCCTCAGAGACCAGAAGAACTTTGTCTCTGTCACTGAAGAAATTGACTGAACTGTATGAGATTTCCAATGGCTTCACTCGAAGGGATTGGTAGGTGTAGGATTTTGAGTTGAGTATCACATGGAAATTTTTCCGTAGTATTTCCTCGACCCCCTTTAACAGTACGGTGTTTCCTATGACTCAAGAAAGAGAAAATGAAACTACGAAAACAAAATTCTTCACGCTTCATGTTCCTCGTATGAATACCAAGACTTCATGGTCACACCAATTTCTTCACTTTCAAAGTCTTCAGAAAGTCTTCAGAAATCCAAAATCTTCAGTCGAAGATATTCATTTTTAGGGGTCGACTTTCTCTGTAAATATCAAACTCCTCATAGACTTATAGACCTGTGTAAACTCATAAACACATTAGTCCCTTAACCTATAAGTCTTCAATACACCAAAATCACTAAGGGGCACTAGATGCACTTACAATCTCCCCCTTTTTGGTGATTTATGACAATATAGGTTAAGTTTTCAATGGGGATAAACATATGAAGTATAAATACTGATATTGAGGAATTTGATTGCAAGATATAGAAGAACTCCCCCTGAAGATGTGCATAGTGAGGAATTTGCTTTTCAAGCAATGCACACTTGAAGAATAGAATCATGGAGATCTCCCCCTATATCTTGTAATTCATGCACGCATTTGACAGATAATATGAAGAATTTGAAATGCATGAAGAAATATGGTGACTGATGTAATTCAGCATGCATGCATTAACATTAATGAGGAACAAGCATGCAGAAAATCTCAGCAAAAGTATTAGACCACCATAGATTTTAAGTTTACAACTCGATCGAATAAAGTCTCAAAAGAACGAGAGTTGTAACTTGGCAAAAAAAAACGCCCATATAGATAGATAGACCTGCTTGAAGACTAACTCAAATTTCTCCCCCTTTGTCATCGAATGACCAAAAGGGTCTAAAAATGAGGACTAACTCCCCTGAAGAATATCATGATGATGAAGGAGCGCCAGCGTTGTTGGGGTCGTGTGTTGTTGTAGGGCCTGCCGCAGTTGATGTCTACTACACAACCTTCTTCTTGTAGACGTTGTTGGGCCTCCAAGTGCAGAGGTTTGTAGGAAAGTAGCAAATTTCCCTCAAGTGGATGACCTAAGGTTTATCAATCTGTGGGAGGCGTAGGATGAAGATGGTCTCTCTCAAACAACCCTGCAACCAAATAACAAAGAGTCTCTTGTGTCCCCAACACACCCAATACAATGGTAAATTGTATAGGTGGACTAGTTCGACGAAGAGATGGTGATACAAGTGCAATATAGATAGTAGATATAGGTTTTTGTAATCTGAAAATATAAAAACAGAAAGGTAACTAATGATAAAAGTGAGCGTAAACAGTATTGCAAAGCTAGGAAACAAGGCCGAAGGTTCATACTTTCACTAGTGAAAGTTCTCTCAACAATAATAACATAATTGGATCATATAACTATCCCTAAACATGCAACAAAGAGTCACTCCAAAGTCACTAATAGCGGAGAACAAACTAAGAGATTATGGTAGGGTACGAAACCACCTCAAAGTTATTCTTTCGGATCGATCTATTCAAGACTTCGTACTAGAATAACACCTTAAGATACAAATCAACCAAAACCCTAATGTCAACTAGATACTCCAATGTCACCTCAAGTATCCGTGGGTATGATTATATGATATGCATCACACAATCTCAGATTCATCTATTCAAACCAACACAAAGTACTTCAAAGAGTGCCCCAAAGTTTCTACCGGAGAATCAAGACGAAAACGCGTGCCAACCCCTATGCATAGGTTCATGGGCGGAACCCGCAAGTTGATCACCAAAACATACTAAGTAGATCACGTGAATGTCCCACTGTCACCACAGATAAGCACATGCAAGACATACATCAAGTGTTCTCAAATCCTTAAAGACTCAATCCGATAAGATAACTTCAAAGGGAAAACTCAATCGATTACAAGAGAGTAGAGGGGGAGAAACATCATAAGATTCAACTATAATAGCAAAGCTCACGATACATCAAGGTCGTGCCGTATCAAGAACACGAGAGAGAGAGAGAGAGAGAGAGATCAAACACATAGCTACTGGTACATACCCTCAGCCCCGAGGGTGAACTACTCCCTCCTCGTCATGGAGAGCGCCGGGATGATGAAGATGGCCACCGGTGAGGGATCGCCCCTCCGGCAGGGTACCGGAACAGGGTCCCGATTGGTTTTTTGGTGGCTACAAAGGCTTGCGGCGGTGGAACTCCTGATCTCTTGTGTTCCCCGATGGTTTTAGGGTATATTGGTATATATAGGAGGAAGAAATACATCAGTGGAGCCACGAGGGGCCCACGAGGGTGGAGGGCGCGCCAAGGGGGGGTGGGCGCGCCCCCTGCCTCGTGCCTTCCTTGTCGATCCCCTGACATGCACTCCAAGTCTCCCGGATTGCTTTCTTTCAAAAAATAACTGTCCCGAAGGTTTCATTCCGTTTGGACTCCGTTTGATATTCCTTTTCTTTGAAACACTGAAACAAGGGAAAAACAGGAACTGGCACTGGGCTCTGGGTTAATAGGTTAGTCCCAAAAATCATATAAAAGTGCTTAGTAAAGCCCATTAAGCATCTAAGATGGATAATATAATAGCATGAATACTTCATAAATTATAGATACGTTGGAGACGTATCAGCATCCCCATGCTTAATTCCTTCTCGTCCTCGAGTAGGTAAATGATAAAAGAAATAATTTATGAAGTGTGAATGCTAGCAGGTGGATAAGTTTGATCAATGATAATTTCAATCACCTTTTCTACCATCATTATATGTCATAACAGTAGTTCAACTCATAGAACTTTTCATGATCAAGTAACAAGCTATTCACATGTTAAAGTATAGATCATAAACTTTCTTGAAATCTAACAAACCGTGTTATTAGTCATCAAACAATTACAATTCATCTTATTTTCAGGAAGAGTCTATGTCAGAGCTTTGATTCAGCAAACTTCACATACTCAACTATCTTTTAGTCTTCCATGATTGCTACCACTCAAAGCATATTTTTAGAACAAATAACATCCATCGAACACAGAGAAAGATATGGGCTTAATGTTTCGCCTCCCAACTTATTTATCATATAGATAATTGTCAACAATAATAATTCATGATCAAATATATTTGAATGGCCATATATGCTCAGATCCTTCCATCACATGATGCTTGCCAACTAAAGAGTAGGTTGGAATGAGAAGGAATACTACTGACTCTTGCACAAAAGTAAAAGATAGGCCCTTCGCAGAGGGAAGCAGGGATTTGCAGAGGTGCCAGAGCTCGGAGCAAAAACAGAGATCAAAATAATTTTGAGAGGTATGCTTTCATTGTCAACATAACAACCAAGAGTTCCCAATATCTTCCATACTAGATACATTATAGGCGGTTCCCACACAGAAAGGTAAAGTTTGTACTCCCCCTCCACCAACATTCACACTCCACGGCTTGTCCGAAACAACGGGTGCCGTCCAACTATCAACATTCCTGGGGGAGTTTTGTTTAAATTATTTGCGAATATGTTTTTGATCTTTTGATCATAGGACTGGGCATCCCAGTTACCAGCCAGTTTCTCGTGAATGATGAGCGGAGTCCACTCATCGTGAGAATAACCCACCTAGCATGGAAGATACTGACAGCCCCTAGTCGCTACAGGAGCGATTCGGGCATACAAAACAGATTATTATTTGAAGGTTTAGATTTTGGCACATGCAAATTTACTTGGAACGGCAGGTAAATACCGCATATAGGTAGATATGGTGGACACTCATGGAAGAAACTTGGTTCAAGGAATTTGGATGCACAAGCAGTATTCCCGCTTAGTACAGATATTTTGGCTAGCAAATGATTCTAAATAGCAAGCACCACATGTTAGAGGATCCAAAACAATATAACTTCTATACAAATATACCCAAGCATAACTCATTATGTTGTCTTCCTTGTCCAACTTCAACTAATTTGCTCAGGTTTGAAAATAATTAATGGGGCTCACAATCATAGAAGATGTCCAAGATAGTATATTTATATGTGAAATCTCTCTTCCTTCAATGTTCTTTCATGAATTGTTCAAGTGACCAATACAATGTTTGCTAAACTTCAATAAATTTATCACCTCTACTTCTTATATGTGAAGGCATTACTCCCCATGGGAAAAACATATGAAACATATATAATTTGAGATTTTTGACATTCAAATCATTCAACCATTTACTCATAGGATATAAGTGAAGCACGCGAGTAAATGACAAACTACTCAAAAAAGATATAAGTGAAGATCAATGAGTAGTTAAATAATTATGTAGCTATGTGAAGACTCTCTCTCATTTAAGAATTTCAGATCTTGGGATATTATTCAACAGCAAGCAAAGCTAAATAAAATAAAATGACGCTCCAAGCAAAACACATATCATGTGGTGAATAAAAATATAGCTCCAAGTAAAGTTACCGATGAACGAAGACGAAAGAGGGGATGCCTTCCGGGGCATCCCCAAGCTTAGACGCTTGGTTATCCTTGAATATTACCTTGGGGTGCCTTGGGCATCCCCAAGCTTAGGCTCTTGCCACTCCTTATTCCATAGTCCATCGAACCTTTACCCACAATTTGAAAACTTCACAACACAAAACTTAACAGAAAACTCGTAAGCTCCGTTAGTATAAGAAAATAAATCACCACTTAGGTACTGTTGTGAACTCATTCTAAATTCATATTGGTGTAATATCTACTGTATTCCAACTTCTCTATGGTTCATACCCTCCGATACTACTCATAGATTCATCAAAATAAGCAAACATCACATAGAAAACAGAATCTGTCAAAAACAGAACAGTCTGTAGTAATATGTATCAAATGTATACTTCTGTAACTCCAAAAATTCTGAGATAAATTGGTGGACCTGAGGAATTTTTCTATTAATCATCTTCAAAAATAATCGACTAAATAGCATTCTCCAGTAAAAAGTTGAAGCTAATCTCGTGAGCACTAAAGTTTCTGTTTTTTTACAGCATGATCATAAAGACTTCACCCAAGTCTTCCCAAAGGTTCTACTTTGCACAAACACTAATTAAAACATAAAACCAAATCTAACCAGAGGCTATATGGATTATTTATTACTAAACAAAACCAAAAAGCAAGAAACTAAAATAAAATTGGGTTGCCTCCCAACAAGCGCTATCGTTTAACGCCCCTAGCTAGGCATGATGATTTCAATGATGCTCACATAAAAGATAGGAATTGAAACATAAAGAGAGCATCATGAAACATATGACTAGCACATTTAAGTGTAACCCACTTCCTATGCATAGGGATTTTGTGAGCAAACAACTTATGGGAACAATAATCGACTAGCATAGGAAGGCAAAACAAGCATAACTTCAAAACTTTAAGCACATAGAGAGGAAACTTGATATTATTGCAATTCCTACAAGCATACATTCCTCCCTCATAATAATTTTCAGTAGCATAATGAATGAATTCAACAATATAACCAGCACCTAAAGCATTCTTTTCATGATCTACAAGCATAGAAAATTTACTACTCTCCACATAAGCAAAATTCTTCTCATTCGGGATAGTGGGAGTATCATAAGAGACTTGAATACTATAAATTGTTTCCACATTAAAAGAGTAATGTTCAGAAAAAGGGTAATCATAATCATGACAAGTTTTATAAATATAATCATCACTACTTTTTATAGCATAAGTTTCATCACAATAATCATCAGAAGTAGCAACTTTGTTCTCGTCATAATCGATTGAAACCTCTTCCAAGATAGTGGAATCATCACTAAATAAAGTAATGACCTCTCGAAATCCACTTTCATATTTATCACAAATAAGATTCAACATCCTCCAAAATAGTGGGATCATTACTTCCTAAAGTTGACACTCTTCCAAACCCACTTTCATCAATATAATCATCATAAGTAGGAGGCATGCTATCATCATTATAAATTTGCATATCAAAACTTGGGAGACTAAAAATATCATCTTCATTAAACGTAGCATCCCCAAGCTTGGGACAAACATTAATTGCAGAAAATATATTCTCAAAAACATCATCTTCATCAAACATAGCATCCCCAAGCTTGGGCCTTTTCATATCATAAACATAATCACTCTCATCATTAATAGTATGGATAGCACCAATAGTATAGCAATTATCATATTCTTCCAAGCAAGTGCCAAAAAGATTTTCAAGATCATAAGAAGTATCATTATCTTCCCAATCATAATCATCACAACAAGCAATAGGCATAATGAGCTCATCATCAAGTGCATCATCTTCCACAATTATTTTTGATTCATTTTCATGAGGCACAACAATAATAGGAGCAACATTATTTGGGAGAGATATCTTTTTACCTCTCTTCCTTTTTCTTTTCTTCTTCTTCACCACATCATGTGTGGGTTCAATCCTCTTTTTGGAGCTCCTTATTAATGATATTGGTTGAATAGAAGGCTCCTCCTCGTTACCTGATTCATCATAAGAAATAATAGGAGGATATTGGGAAGTCTCTTCCCTTTCATTAGTATTCTCTTCATCTTCTATTTGCTTTATTTTCTTTATGTAATTGGCAATATAAGGACTTTCAATGCAATTCACCGCACAATACATATAAATTTCTTCTAGATCAAAATCAAGAAGTTTATAATGGCCAAATTCTGGAAGATGCTTAGTTATACGTTTCATTTCTTCGTAACCCATAAGCAAACTAAGTTCATTATAATGTGCAAGGGAAATCAAGTCATCACAATTTTTGGACACGATTAGATCATGAAACAATTAGCATCGGATAGTTAAATGACCCCATTCATTGCAAAGTTCACAAGTATGGCCAATAAAATTTAAATTTTCAGCGCAAACATCTAGCCTTTATTGCAACAATTTAGTTTCTAAATGCTTATGCCTCTTGCAATATCTATCTTCCCTATTTGGTGTGTACTTGCAAACCCAATGCACTCCACAAAAATTGGCATGTTTATAGGAGACATTTTCATCATAACTAGTGCAATCATCATTAGTACTATGATATTCAAAGAGTTCATACTAACAACATTACAATCATGCTCATTATTCAAAGATTTAGTGCCAAACATTTTAATGCATTCTTCTTCTAATACTTTGGCACAATTTTCCTTTCCATCATACTCATGAAAGATATTAAAAAGATGAAGCATATGAGACAAACTCAATTCCATTTTTTTGTTTTCTTTTATAAATTAAACTAGTGATAAAAACAAGAAACAAAAGGATTCAATTGCAAGATCTAAAGATATACCTTCAGGCACTCACCTCCCCGGCAACGGCGCCAGAAAAGAGATTAGTTGACGGGGTGTGAGTGCCGCTTACCTAGCCTCCCCGGCAACGGTGCCAGAAAAGAGCTTGATGTCTACTACACAACCTTCTTCTTGTAGACGTTGTTGGGCCTCCAAGTGCAGAGGTTTGTAGGACAGTAGCAAATTTCCCTCAAGTGGATGACCTAAGGTTTATCAATCCGTGGGAGGCGTAGGATGAAGATGGTCTCTCTCAAACAACCCTGCAACCAAATAACAAAGAGTCTCTTGTGTCCCCAACACACCCAATACAATGGTAAATTGTATAGGTGCACTAGTTCGACGAAGAGATGGTGATACAAGTGCAATATAGATAGTAGATATAGGTTTTTGTAATCTGAAAATATAAAAACAGAAAGGTAACTAATGATAAAAGTGAGCGTAAACGGTATTGCAATGCTAGGAAACAAGGCCTAAGGTTCATACTTTCACTAGTGCAAGTTCTCTCAACAATAATAACATAATTGGATCATATAACTATCCCTCAACATGCAACAAAGAGTCACTCCAAAGTCACTAATAGCGGAGAACAAACTAAGAGATTATGGTAGGGTACGAAACCACCTCAAAGTTATTCTTTCGGATCGATCTATTCAAGAGTGCGTACTAGAATAACACCTTAAGATACAAATCAACCAAAACCCTAATGTCACCTAGATACTCCAATGTCACCTCAAGTATCCGTGGGTATGATTATACGATATGCATCACACAATCTCAGATTCATCTATTCAAACCAACACAAAGTACTTCAAAGAGTGCCCCAATGTTTCTACCGGAGAATCAAGACGAAAACGCTTGCCAACCCCTATGCATAGGTTCATGGGCGGATCCCGCAAGTCGATCACCAAAACATACATCAAGTAGATCACGTGAATATCCCACTGTCACCACAGATAAGCACATGCAAGACATACATCAAGTGTTCTCAAATCCTTAAAGACTCAATCCGATAAGATAACTTCAAAGGGAAAACTCAATCCATTACAAGAGAGTAGAGGGGGAGAAACATCATAAGATCTCATGATCGTGCCGTATCATGAACACGAGAGAGAGAGAGAGAGAGATCAAACACATAGCTACTGGTACATACCCTCAGCCTCGAGGGTGAACTACTCCCTCCTCATCATGGAGAGCGCCAGGATGTTGAAGATGGCCACTGGTGAGGGATCCCCCTCCGGTAGGGTGTCGGAACAGGGTCCCCGATTGGTTTTTGGTGGCTATAGAGGCTTGCGGCGGCGGAACTCCCGATCTCTTCTGTTCCCTGATGGTTTTAGGGTATATTGGTATATATAGGAGGAAGAAATACGTCAGGGGAGCCACGAGGGGCCCACGAGGGTGGAGGGCGCGCCCAGGGGGGTGGGCGTGCCCCCCGCCTCGTGCCTTCCTCGTTGATCCCCTGACATGCACTCCAAGTCTCCCGGATTGCTTTCTTTCCAAAAATAACTCTCCCGAAGGTTTCATTCCATTTGGACGCCGTTTGATATTCCTTTTCTTCGAAACACTGGAACAAGGGAAAAAACAGGAACTGGCATTGGGCTCTGGGTTAATAGGTTAGTCCCAAAAATCATATAAAAGTGCTTAGTAAAGCCCATTAAACATCTAAGATGGATAATATAATAGCGTGAATACTTCATAAATTATAGATACGTTGGAGACGTATCAGCAGTGTCGTCCAAGTCTTCATGCTCGTCGGTGTCGCGTGATGAAGAATAAGAAGTGGCCACCAAGGAAGGAACCTTGAGCTTCTTGTATTTCTTTGGTGGAGGTGCAGACCAGTCAAAATCCTCCTTGAGACCCATTTGCTTCAGATCTTCTTCACCATATAGATGTGATAGAATAGCCCAGGTGCGACCTAAGACTTCATGGAGGTGGTAATGGTTTTTCTTCACTGCATTATGTGTAGCAGTCATGTTGTGAAGAATAGAACCAAACTGACGCTTAACCCATTTATGGTTTCGATCCACCTTCTGGTGAAGACTGAGGAGAAGCTCATGGTCAGTCATCACTCTGGGAGCTGTGGCTTGAGGATTTGGCTTGGATGCATTTGCAGCAGTGTCATGAGTGGCAGAGTCATCATTGGTGGAATAAGATGCAGCTTTGCGAAACTGACCATCCAATGGACGAATGCCTTCGTCAATAACAGCAGCGGCCTTGCCCTTTTGATCAGCTGAGGAAAATGTCCTTTTGAGGACTTCAGTGGGGGGCAAGTAGCTGCAATGGTTGAGAGTGTCAGCCTTGTAGTTGAGCGAAGACCTTGTTCGGATGAATCTCATAATCCAAGGTGCGTAAGGCTTCAACTCAAACGGAGAGAGTGCAACATTTGCCAGAGTTCTCATGAAGAAATCATGATAATTGACAAGAATGACATGAATGATGTTGAATAGTAGATTCTTCATGATGCCAACAATTTCCTCATCAGACGAGTCGTGGCCTTTGATAGGACTCATAGTCTTCGTCAGAATGCGATAGACTGTTCTTGGCACATATAGCAATTCCTTCACGAGGAATTTTGTCCTTGGGGCTTGACCGGGCTTCAGAGGCTTCATAAGCACTTGCATGTAATGAGTAGTGAGTTCAGGCTCCCGGTACAGGCAGCGAGATCCTTCAAGGGGTGGACTAATGGGTAGGGCATGAAGTAATACAGAGGCCGGTGCCTTATAATGAGTGTTTTCGGTCATCCAGTTCAGTACCCAAGTGTTGATATCATCAGCATCGCCCGTGATGTGTAGGGTCACATAGAATTGAAGAATGAGCTCTTCATTCCAATCGCAAATATACGTGCAAAAGTTGAGCAATCCTGCATCATGAAGCACACTGAGGACAGGGGAAAAGCAAGGCATTGATTCCATGTCTACGTGAGGAATATGCTTGTGGTCGAAGACTTTGTCCTTGTTGAAGAGCAGTGAAGAATAAAAATTTGCTTGGCTGGCAGTCCAGAAACGCTTTCTTCTAAGACGAGCAGAGTCATCTGGGTTGTAGTCAGTGAAGAACACATGCTCACCGAAGAAGTCATCAGCCTTGAATTTCTGCTTCTTCGAGAAGGGATCATTTGGCTTGGGCTGAGGAGTATCAGTCAATTGCATCACCACCTCAGGAATCGCAATCTCAGGTTCCACAGGCTAAGGAATTTCAGGTTCTTCTTCAGTGATAGCCTAAGTTTTTAATTCTTCATTAATATTTTCTTCAGCACTAGTGGCTGGAATCTCTTCATTGACAGACGGGGTTGCACGAGGTTCTTCAGATCCCATTTATACTTCAGTATTGATAGGGGACTAAGGGATTTGTTGCGGAGGTGTGAACAAAGGAGAGTTGGGGTGCTGACTTTCCCAAAAGTCATCATTCAGCACAGGAGTTGTACACCCAATGTCCACATCTTCTTCACTCTTTTCCTCAACGCCGGCCTCTTCAGCAGTGAACTGAGGCATGGGCGATGAGACTATTGGGGTTGAAGGGATTGCATCCGCTTCAATTTCTTCATCCAACTGCTCTAATGAAGCAGCAGAAGGAATCTCTTCATCTGATTCACTTGGAATCACAGATTCTTCATCAAAAGGAACAGGTTCCTTTGATGGCATGGATGAGACCGGAATAGCATCAATTGGATTCGCAAAAGAGCTGGTCAATGGCTTCATCTTCTTTGGAACTGAAGAATCTAATGAAGTTGATGCTTTCCTTTTCTTCATAGTTGCACGCTCTACAGCCTTGGTCTTCTTCACATCTGATGCAGAAGGAAGAATTGGAGTTGGGG
The DNA here is from genome assembly GCF_002575655.3 of Aegilops tauschii subsp. strangulata. Lineage (NCBI taxonomy): Eukaryota > Viridiplantae > Streptophyta > Magnoliopsida > Poales > Poaceae > Aegilops > Aegilops tauschii. The sequence continues at coordinate 199,668,280 of NC_053040.3, forward strand.
TAGGTGCAGGAGGAGCAGAGGAATTTGGTTCATTTACTTCAGGCTCAGCGGCAGAAGCTTCAGCTGGCCTGACAGTTTCTTCAGGCGCAACACTAGTGGTTGCCTGGCAATTTCTTCAGCGGCTGGAATGCAGTCATCAGCCCTGGTACTCTGAGTTTCTTCAGCAGCCTGATTTTCATGAGCGGTGCTGGCATGATCTCCAGTCGGCTGAGCAGATGCTTCAGCCTGAGGAATTTCCTGTTGCGATGGAGCTGCAACATTGGATGTGAATTTTTCATTTAAAGTCACAAACCCGACTTTGGCTCCAAGCGAGTCAGCTCGGTACACGTCAAATTCATCACTAAGTTTCTTGATTTCAGATTGAATAGTGACAAGTTCTTCAGTTGTCATGGAGACAACATTTTTCTTTAGGAAGCGCTCCTTCTTGTACTGCGCTTTCTTCAACTGCCTGGCCTTTTCAAATTTTCATTTTTCTTCTTGAATGAAGGTAGTCAGCATATGATTCTGGCGAGGAGTCAGCTTAAAATCAGGCATAGGAGTGTTGGGGTCCTTGTGCCAGAGATCAATGTAATCAAGGATCAATTTTGGATCCAAAAGTAGAGGCACATTTGTGCCTTTGGCTCTAGCGGCCCTGAGCTGCCTGTCTCTGATGATTTCAGCAAGTTCATCATCATCAGCTTCGTCTTCATCAGACGGAACTTGAAAGGTGACCTGCTTCTTGTGAGGACTTGGCCGGGAGCCTCGTCCAGCAGTAGCCTTTTTCTTCAGCAGAGAGGGGCCAGTTGATGAATTTATTGGAACTGAAGAACTAGCAGAAGTTCCTGAGGCAATAGAGATGCCTGTTGTCCTTTGACACGTGGCGAGATGCACAGGTGCTGAGGATTTTGTCGGAGGAGCTGAGGACTTTGGCGGAGGAGCAGAGGACTTTGGAGGAGCTGGAGCAGCTTGAGGAGTTTGCCGTGAGGGCTTTGAAGAATCTGGCCGTGAGGGCATTGCTGAGGAACTTGGCTGTGAGGGCATTGAGGGTGAAGCACTTGGCTTATGAGCAGGCTTCTTTGCCATGGCCTTCTTTGGCTTGACAGCAGAGGCCTCAGCAGTGGCAGCAGCAGAATGTTCATTGAATTTCCTCACTGCATCCTTAGCCATTTTGGCAAGCTTGGCCTGGCACCTGGCCCATTCATCAGGATAGTCCTCACCACGCTTGAGGCTGGTGGGATCAGCTTCTTGGTCAGGTGCCAATGGAGGTCTTGGGCATGGAGGATTTAGAGCGAATTTCTTCATATACTTGGGAGTAACATATATGTACTCCCTCCATTCCCGTGCCCATCTCCTCTCAATCTTTTGAATGTGCACCTTGCGCTGATTTTTATCCTCCCCAGGGGGTGTGCAGTACCCAGCATAGATGTGATCAGGGATCTCAAACGCTGTGTTGATCTCAGGCCTCTTTCCTCCCTTCTGTGGCTTCTTACCGTCAGCCATTTTCTTCAGCTGAGGAATATGAACAACAGAATTTTCTGAAGAGGTGTGCAACTTTTCTTCGAGGAACACTACAAATGAGTTAAGTTGATGAGAACATAGTGATTCAGCAGCGGACATGAGTACCTGTGAACAGAGTATAGTTGCGAGGAATTTGGAGAGGTCATATGCATTCTCAGAAGGTTTTTCAAAAAGAACAAGTTTGAGGAATTTGACCAGATGTGTCTTGAAGAATTTCACTAAGCATTCTTTGTCTTAGGTTCCAGAGTTGTATGGATCGAAAATCCACACAATTGAGGAGTCTTAAGGAAAAATGTAGCTTAGACAAAGGATCAAGAACAGATGACATGAGAGGTGTTTTGTGTGTGAAGATTTGAAGAATAAACACCTTTGAAGATTTTGTAGAAAACATTTGAATCAAAGAGGGTAGTAAAAGTAACTTTTAATTACCCTTCATGAAGAACACGACGAACTGGGAAGTGTAGATGTGAAGTTCGTCAGTTCAGATATTCCACGCCCTAACTCCGTAGAGGAAGACAGCTACGACGGCGGCGGAGTGAAGAAATCCGCAGCCGGCGCGAGTACGACGGCGACGAGGTCGAGGCAGTGAAGCTCTTCCTCACCGGGGACGATGAAGTAGCGGCGGTGCTAGGTTTTGGGAAGCTCGAGTGGGAGAGAGGTCGAGTGGAGTAAAAACAAAGTGAGGAAGGGGAGGGGTATTTATAACCGAAGTGAAAAAATTGTTCGCCCGAAGAATTTGGACGAACGTGCCCCTGACCCTTCTCATTCGCTTGACATGTGTCACCCACGTACTGAGAGGTGACGATAGTGTAAGATCGTGGGTGAATAGATAAGTATTATCGAGGGATGCGGAACGGTTTGAGCGGCAATAGCCGAAAATTCAGATAAGATAAGTTTTAAAGTTTCGTTCGCAAATTCTTCAGCTGACAAGGACAAAGTGAAGATTTTGAACGAGTTTCAATTAGAATGCACATGAAGAATTTGTGAATAGACTGGGTTGAGTATAGCATTGAGGGGGAAGGGTCCGATAACATTCACTTAGCAGAAAAAGGCAACTTGAAGAAATAGCAATAAGTGAATGCTGTAGAGGACATAAACTCATATACATATAAAGCCAATGAAGAAAAAACGACGGAAACAGTGAAGACAATGCAAAGATGAAGAAAATGAACAACTAAGGAATTTCAAAAAAAACTGAGGAAAAACTCAATTGAAGATTTTCAACTTTTGGTGGTGGCGTAACCCACCGTGTAAGAATGATGATTTCAGACACCGCGTACAATTGTCGTAGGGTTCTGAGAATCAAATTCTTCATTAATTTCTTCACACTTGGAGTTGTAGTCTTCATTGATTGAAGAGAAATGTTTCTTCGCGTGTTGTACATCTAAGTCATCAATTTTGCATAAGAGTTAGGATGAGTGTCCTTTTCAAAGAACATTCGAAGATTCTAGGATATTTAGTTCACACCTCAACTTGCTAAATCTCTTCTCATCCAAGGGCTTTGTGAAGATATTGGCTAGCTGTTCTTCAGTCCGTACATGCTCAATAGAGATGTCGCCCTTCCACACATGATCACGAAGAAAATGATGAAGAATCTGAATGTGCTTTGTCTTCGAGTGCTGAACTGGGTTGTGAGCAATCTTGATTGCACTCTCATTGTCACAGTAGAGAGGCACATTCTTCATGTTGATGTCGTAGTCCTTGAGAATTTGCTTCATCCACAACAAATGAGCACATCAAGAACCAGCAGCAATGTACTCAGCTTCAGCAGTAGACAGTGATATGCAGTTCTGTTTCTTCGAGGACCAACAGACCAAAGATCATCCGAGGAAATGGCATGTGCTGGATGTTGACTTGCAGTCCACACGATCACCAGCATAGTCAGAGTCTGAATATTCCATGAGATCAAAAGCCGAGCCCTTGGGGTACCATGATCCAAGTGTAGGTGTGTGAGCTGGATATCGAAGAATATGGTTCACAGCCTTATGGTGTGATTCCTTCGGTGTAGCTTGAAATCGGGCACACATGCAAACACTAAGCATAATATATGGCCTAGATGCACATAAGTACAATAAAGAACCAATCATGGAGCGGTATACCTTTTGATCGAAGTCAATACCATTTTCATCAGTGCATAGATGGCCATTTGTGGGCATTGGAATTTTGACCCCTTTGCAATCTTGCATGCCGAATTTCCTCAATACGTCCTTGAGGTATTTCTCCTGAGATATAAATATGCCATTGCGATGTTGACGAATTTGCAGACCTAAGAAGAATTTCAATTCTCCCATCATAGACATTTGATATTCTTCACTCATCATATAGGAAAATTCATCACTGTAACGTTGGTTAGTACGGCCAAAAATGATATCATCAACATAAATTTGGCACACAAATAATTCACCATCATAAGATTTAGTGAAAAGAGTTGGGTCAAGTGAACCGGGTTTGAAGCCTTTCTTCATGAGGAATTCCTTCAAGGTATCATACCATGCCCGAGGGGCCTACTTGAGGCCGTAGATGGCCTTATTGAGTCTGAAGACTTTGTCAGGATGCTTTCGATCTTCAAAACCTGAGGGTTGAGCAACATATACTTCTTCCTCAAGCTTACCATTGAGGAATGCACTTTTCACATCCATTTGATATAAAGTGATATCATGATGGTTAGCATAAGCAAGTAATATGCGAATAGCCTCAAGTCTAGCAACAGGTGCGAAAGTTTCATAGAAATCAATTCCTTCAACCTGAGTGTAGCCTTGAGCTACAAGCCATGCCTTATTCCTCACCACAAGGCCATTTTCATCTTGCTTGTTGCGGTAGATCCACTTTGTGCCAATGATATTGTGCTTGCGAGGATCTGGACGATTAACCAGTTCCCAGACGTTGTTGAGCTCGAACTGATGTAATTCTTCTTGCATAGCTTGAATCCACTCAGGCTCCAGAAATGCTTTATCTACCTTAGTGGGCTCTGTGATAGAGACGAAAGCAAAGTGCCCACAAAAGTTAGACAAATGTGAAGCTTTTGAGCGTGTGAGAGGACCTGGAATGTTGATGTCGCTGATGATTTTCTCAATCTGCACTTCGTTTGCAACACGAGGATGAGCGGGTTGTCGTCGAGGAGTTTGATCAGCATTTTCTTCAGCACCATTTTCTTCAGGTGCACCAACAGGACGTTCTTCACGTTCTGGAATGATTTCTTCAGCTAATTCTTTGGTAGGAATGACATCCTCAGTAGCTTTGAACTTGATGGATTCCTCAGGTGACTGTTCATCTAACACAGAAGGTAGGTGCTCTCTTTGCGAGCCATTAGTTTCATCGAACTGCACATCTATAATTTCAACAACCTTGTGAAGAACGTTGTTGAAGACTCTGTAGGTGCACGAGTCCTTTCCGTAACCAAGCATAAAACCTTCATGTGCTTTTGGTGCAAATTTAGAGTTGTGATGAGGATCTCTAGTCCAACATTTTGCACCGAAGACTTTGAAATAACTCACATTGGGTTTCTTGTCAGTGAGGAGTTCATATGCAGTCTTCTTGAAGAATTTGTGAAGATATACTCTGTTGATGATGTGGCATGCAGTATCAATTGCCTCAAACCAGAAGCGACGAGGCGTCTTGTACTCATCAAGCATAGTGCGAGCCATCTCAACAAGAGTCCTGTCTTGCGCTCCACGACGCCATTCTGCTGAGGAGTATAAGGAGCAGATAACTCATGAGTAATACCGAGTTCATCAAGATAGTCATCAAGACCAGAATTCTTGAACTCAGTTCCATTGTCACTTCTGATGTGCTTGATCTTCACACCAAAGTTGGTTGAAGCCCTCGAGGAAAATCGTTTGAAGACTTCCTGCACCTCATGTTTGTAAGTGACAATATGCACCCATGTGTAACGAGAGTAATCATCAACAATAACAAAGCCATATAGAGATGCATCATTTGTAACTGCAGAATAATGATTAGGACCAAAGAGATCCATGTGAAGCAATTCAAATGGTCGAGTAGTAGTCATGATAATCTTCGCTGGATGTTTGGCCTTGGTCATCTTTCCGGCTTCACAGGCTTTGCATAAGTGATCCTTGAGGAATTTGACATTCTCAATGCCAATGACATGCTTCTTCTTTGCGAGCGTGTGCAGATTCCTCATGCCAGCATGACCAAGTCGTCGATGCCATAGCTAGCCTTCTGAAGCTTTTGCAAGTAAACATACGGCTGGTTGTGGTCTTGTAGAGATATCAACAATATACAGATCTCCTCTCCTAAAGCCTTCGAAGACTTTGGAATTGTCAGCTTCCATGATCACAACACAATGATACTTGCCAAAGACAACAACCATATCAAGATCACAAAGCATTGAGACAGACATGAGGTTGTATCCTAAGGACTCGACAAGCATGACTTTGTCCATGTGTTGATCCTTTGAGATCGCAACCTTACCTAGACCCAATACCTGACTTTTGCCTTTTTCAGCGAAGATGATATGCTTCAGATGCGATGGAGATAAGGGAACATCCATCAGTAGATTCTTGTCACTAGTCATGTGATTTGTACATCCACTATCGAGGACCCACTCATTGGCTTTGGGTTGATCATCCTACAGATGAATTAGTGCAATTTACGAACTCATATACTTCATCAGTGAAGAATAAGACATCAATTCATCAGATCAATTTCATCAACCAACAGAACAGATAAAACAGTATGAGGACATGAGAAATGAAGATTCATTTCTTCATGATTAGCCTGCGTCCTATCAAGCATTTTCAGGTCTCCAGCAAATTCTTCAGACGTTTAAGCACGTTTGGAGACCTGACCCTGCAGAAGAAATTAGTTATTTTTCTTCACCACCCACATCTGAAGGGGTGGCAAAGAGTTCATCACTCTGCGAGCTCCATACGAGAAGGGTGGCATAGAAGCCAGTCCATTTCGTTTCACATAAGAGGAGTTAGGATAAGCATATGAATAAGCCGAGAAATTCTTCGAGGACTTATGAACATAATGATTGGAAGAATAATGCTCATATTCATAGCCCTTAGCTCTTCCCTGCGAAATAGAGGTGTTAGCACGATATGAGGAATTTGATCCATGTGAGGAATTTGGTCCATATGAGGACTTGGATCCATATGAAGAATTTGGTCCATATGAAGAATTTGATCTGGGGTTCCTTTTCTTCATAGGTGGTGTCATGATGACATTCACCTGTAGATTTTTCAAGGCACCTTTTGGGAACCCAGATTTTCTTCATAGGGGAACCATTCCTGCAGTTAGTGCCAACATATCTAGAAAATACTTCACCATTCTGATTTTTGAACAGTTTATAGTCGGAATCAAATGACTCATCAGAAGAATGGGGAGATTCACATGTAAAGCCAGATAGATTAGATGGATCTACTGGAGGTCCCTTTGCTGCAACCCACGAGGTTTTAGGGTACTGCTCAGGCTCCCAATATGTTCCATCAGCATTGATTTTCCTCTCAAAGGCAATACCCTCTTTCCTAGGGTTCCTGTTGAGGATCTGCTTTTTAAGCACATCACAAAGAGTCTGATGCCCTTTGAGGCTTTTGTACATGCTTTTCATATACAATTCCTTCAGCCCTGCATCATCAGTGATACTAGCAATGTCCTCAAATGAGGAATTAGTGATAGTAGAGACAAGTGAAGAATTTGTAGCATTAGAAGCATTTGAACATTCAGGTGAAGAATTAGCAGATTCACGTTCAATGCACTTCAAACATGGAGGAACAAATTCTTCCTGAGCAGCGCTGATTTGTTGAGCAAGTAATGAATCGCGCTCCTTCTGAAGATCTTCATAACTCACCCTTAGGTTTTCAAGATCTTGCTTTCTTTGAAGAAATTCATAAGAAAGCTTCTCATGATCAGATAAGAGACTGTTGTGATGACCTTGAAGGTTGTCAAACCTGGACTGAAGTCTCTGAAGATTTTCAGTCAAGGTTTTAGTGCGATCCATTTCTTCACCCAACATATCATGACTTTTGTCTAGCATGTTTTGAACCTTTTCAAAAGCCTTTTGTTATTTCACATCAATCTTAGCAAGTTTAGAGTAACTAGGCTTGAGGTTTTCATCAGATTCATCTTCACTAGATTCAGAGGAGGGGTATTGGAGTACCTTGGCACCCTTTGCCATGAAGCAATAGGTGGGAGAGTAGTCATCATTGCCTTCATCAGCCTTGTTGGTGAAGCCATTTTCTTCAGAGTTGAAGATAGACTTGCTAACGAATGCAGTAGCGAGAGCTAGGCTCGCCACACCAGACTCGGACTCCTCAGATGCCTCCTCTTCCTCATGTTCCTCAGATTCAGCCTTAGAGTCCATTTCCTTGCCAATGAATGCCCAAGCCTTCACTTTGAGGATTTTGATGATGAAGACTTTGAAGATTTCTTCTTCTTCTTCGCATCATCAGAACTGTAATCCTTGTATTTCTTCTTCTTTGATTCCTTTTCCCACTGAGGACAATCTTGAATGTAGTGACTAGGTTTCTTGCATTTGTGGCATAGCCTCTTCTTGTAGTCACTGGGTGAGGAATCATTGCTCCTTGAGGATTTTCCAAAGCGACCGCGTCTTGAAAACTTCTGAAATTTCTTCACGAGCAGTGCTAGTTCCTGGCTCAGTTCTTCAGGATCACCAAGGCTGCTGCCAGAATCTTCATCTTCAGACTCAGAAACTGCCTTGGCCTTCAGGGCACGTGATCTGCCATAGTTCGAACCATAGAGATCTCTCTTCTCAGCAAGCTGGAACTCATGAGTATTTAGCCTCTCGAGGATATCAGCGGGATCAAGTGACTTGTAATCTCCACGTTCTCGTATCATCAGTGCCAGTGTATCGAATGAGGAGTCAAGCGATCTCAGCAACTTCTTCACCACCTCATGGTCGGTGATGTCAGTGGCACCGAGTGCTTGAAGCTCATTTGAGATGTCAGTGAGGCGATCGATGGTTTGGCGAACATTTTCATTGTCGAGTCTTTTGAAGCAGTTGAAGAGATTGCGAAGAACGTCAACTCGAGAGTCACGTTGAGTTGAGACTCCTTCATTGACCTTGGACAACCTATCCCAGATAAGCTTATCAGTTTGCAAAGCACTCACTCTTCCATACTGCCCTTTGCTCAGATGGCCACATATGATGTTTTTTGCTTGGGAATCAAGTTGCTTGAATCTCTTCACATCAGTAGCATTCAGTGAAGGTGAGACTGAGGGAACACCATTTTCCACGACATACCAGAGATCATTATCAATTGCCTCAAGATGCATTCACATCTTATTCTTCCAGTAGGGGTAGTCTGTCCCATCGAAGGTAGGACACCCAGCAGAGACCTTGATCATACCTGCAGTCGACATAACTAAAACTCCAGGAGGTTAAACCAAAATCACACAGAACAAGGGAGTACCTTGCTCTGATACCAATTGAAAGTGCGTTATATCGACTAGAGGGGGGGTGAATAGGCGATTTTTATGAATTCTTCAATTAGGAATTTGCGGGTGAGGAAATTCCTAAGTGAAGAACTACTTGCAGCGGAATAAGTACTCAGATGTAAACATAACAGAACACAAGCATGGTCATCATGATAAAATGAAGACAAGCACAAAGTACAGAAATCGTAAACACAGGATAACACAGGATGAAGACAAACAGACTGAAGAAATTGAACTGAGGAAATTGGAAAGTCTTCAGTCAAAGTCTTCAAACAGATATGAACAAGCACACAACATAGTAAGTGAGGAAATGAAAGAGTTGAGGAAATAGAACCAGAAGGCTTGGTGAAGACAATGATTTGGTATACCAGTTCCAACTGCTGTGACAGTTGTACGTCTGGTTGGAGCGGCTAGGTATTTAAACCTAAGGACACACAGTCCTCACCGTATTCTCCTTGAGCTAAGGTCACACAGACCTCGCCCAATCACTCGTGGTAAGTCTTCAGGTGACTTCCAAACCTTCACAAACTCGGTCACTTGGCGATGCACAATATCCTCTTGGATGCTCAGACCATGATGCCTAACCGTCTGGAAGATGCACAGTCTTCAAAGGTAACAAGTGTCGGATCCATGCAGGACCAATCTCTTAGTTATGCTCAATCACTTTGGGTTTGTATGTGTTTGGGTTTGGGTTTTCCTCCCTTGATGATTTTCGCTCAAAGTCCTCGGAGGATGGGATGCTCTCAAATGACAAGTGTTAGTTTCTCTCGGAGCAGCCAACCAGCTAGTGGTTGTAGGGGGCGGCTATTTATAGCCTAGGGAGCAGCCCGACATGAAAAGACATAAATGCCCATCAATGATATGACCGTTAGGTGGGTAGATATATTGGGACAGCTGGCACGTAGCACAGCAATGGTCGGAATTTTGAGTATCAAATACCTCAGGGCTATCATGTTCCTCACTGTGTAGGCAATCCGCACTGGCGAATTCCTAACTCCTGAGTCAGAACAAATTCCTCAGAGACCAGAAGAACTTTGTCTCTGTCAATGAAGAAATTGACTGAACTGTATGAGATTTCCAATGGCTTCACTCGAAGGGATTGGTAGGTGTAGGATTTTGAGTTGAGCATCACATGGAAATTTTTCCTTAGTATTTCCTTGACCCCCTTTAAGAGTACGGTGTTTCCTATGACTCAAGAAAGAGAAAATGAAACTACGAAAACAAAAGTCTTCACACTTCATGTTCCTCGTATGAATACCAAGACTTCTTGGTCACACCAATTTCTTCACTTTCAAAGTCTTCAGAAAGTCTTCAGAAATCCAAAATCTTCAGTCGAAGATATTCATTTTTAGGGGTCGACTTTCTCTGTAAATATCAAACTCCTCATAGACTTATAGACCTGTGTAAACTCATAAACACATTAGTCCCTTAACCTATAAGTCTTCAATACACCAAAATCACTAAGGGGCACTAGATGCACTTACAGTTTAGTGTTCTACGTCGGCAGGGCCCGGCCGCGCGCATACCTTAGCCACCATTGGGTCGTTCGGAGACCAGGACGAGACCAAGGAGTGAGGGGCTACGTGACCGGTTAGGCTCCTGAGTCGCGATGCTCAGAAGTCCCCCTTGACGTGCAAACAAGCTTCATCCCTTTGCCCTCGCCGAGGCTTGGCTCGGGAGGGATGCGCGATGACCAGGTCCGGGAGATCTGGTAGGGTGGCGTACGCTTGGGCGTGACCCGAGCGCAGCCCCCTCGCGCGACTCTCCCGAGGGGAGGTGTTGCGGTGAGGCCGGACACTGAGCTCAAGGGCTCCCTGAAGTTGATACAGCCATGAGGCCGCCCTCAGTTGTTTATCACCAGCGCGGAGCATAGCACTTCCGCACTTGCACGGGCATAGCCGCTCCTCGACAGTGTCGACGGCCAGCGCGGAGCATGGTGCTTCCACTGGTACGTGGGAGGGGACTCCCTACTGCGGAGAGACAGTGTACAGCTCCGCCCTGACACGTGGCTTGCACGGCAGAGCTAGACGAGGTGTGTCTGGGCACTCGTGAGCCAGCACGGGACTCACGAGGCCCTACCTCAAGGCGGGTTGCACCTGGTCTTGATTCTTGCTCGCTATGGTGATCCTGCGAGGTGGTTAGACAACCTGCGCTGAACGAATCTCCTGAGGTTATCGCGTGAGGAGGCCAAGCACCAACGGCCCCAGGAGGTGACGTGAACGGGACCGGCCCGCCAGACAGAGCTCAGCCGTTGGATTTATCGACGATGCAGGGACGGGCCCGAGCACAGACGCCGTGCCTAACCCACTCACGCGAAGGGTCCTGAAGAAAGACGATCGGCGCACGGCCCCCGTGGTAGGTGACAATCAATCAGGTGATAGTGATAGATAGATTAAGCATGGAAAGCGAACAGGCTCAAGTAAACGCAGGGGAGGTACATGCCACTGGGTCAGGCCCGAGCGGCTTGGGGGATGATGCAGCCCGAGGGGCGCCCCAACAAGGTAAGCTAGAGACATAAAAAGGGATACATGCCATAGGGATGGACCCATGTGGCCTGGGAATGATGCAGCCCTGAGGGCGCTCCCAGCTAAATGAACTTGGAAAATGTCACATGATTATGTTGATGAAGGGATGTTGGGGCAGCTGAAGGTACGCGGCGATGGGGTTGCTCCTCACGAGCCACCGGGACCCTGAGCCTCAGGAGGCTCTGGGGGTCCAGGCGGCTCCCTGAGGACCGTCTCCATCTTCGTCAGGACGGCGTGGTGCCTGGCCTCCTGAGTCGCCAGGACACACCGCAAGTTGCGCTGATAGGCGGATGCCACGCTCGACAGGCCAAAAGGCATGCGAACGTAGCTGTGCGGTGGGCCCTCGCAGCGTCCCACGCGCGAAGGCCAGAAGGGCTCCTGAGACGCGGCCCTGTTGAGCCCGAGGACATCGATGCAGACGCGCTGCTCGGCATCCTCGCCTGGATGGGAGGCTGCGCCAGGTGAGCGGCGATTGCCGCGCATGGCCCTCGCATCCTGCAGCTCCTGAGTGATCTTGGTAATGAACTCCTGAGCGCTGGGCGCTCCTCGCCTTGTGTCCTCCTGAGGGAAACGTGCCACGAAGCACGCCTCCAGATGGTGCCCGAGCGCCTCCCTCGTGATGTTGGCAAGGTCTGAGGCCCTCCAGAAGAGAGCACCGGAGCCCTGCCCGAGAAGGGCGCCGGGCGCACCTTCCTATGCGATGGAGGGAGGCGCCCCAGGTGCGGGCGCCGATCCAGTCGTGGCGCCGCTTGCCTGAGGCCCTGTGCGGAGCAGCTGCTTCTTCTTCTTGGGGATGGCCTTGATACGTCTCCAACGTATCTATAATTTTTGATTGTTCCATGCTATATTATATTCTATTTTGGATGTTTAATGGGCTTTATTATACACTTTTATATTGTTTTTGGGACTAACCTATTAATCGGAGGCCCAACCCAAATTGCTGTTTTTTTGCCTATTTCAGTGTTTCGCAGAAAAGAATATCAAACGGAGTCTAAACGGAATGAAACCTTCGGGAACGTGATTTTCGGAACAAACGTGATCCAGAGGACTTGGAGTGGACGTCAAGCAACAGACGAGGAAGCCACGAGGTAGGAGGGCGCGCCTACCCCCCTGGGCGCGCCCTCCACCCTCATGGGCCCCTCGTTGCACCACCGGCGTACTTCTTCCTCCTATATATACCTACGTACCCCCAAACCATCATATACAGAGCAAAAACCCTATTTCCACCTCCACAACCTTCTGTACCCGTGAGATCCCATCTTGGGGCCTTTTCCGGCGCTTCGCCGGAGGGGGCATTGATCACGGAGGGCTTCTACATCAACACCATAGCCTCTCCGATGATGTGTGAGTAGTTTACCTCAGACCTTCGGGTCCATAGTTATTAGCTAGATGGCTTCTTCTCTCTCTTTGGATCTCAATACAAAGTTCTCCTCGATTCTCTTGGAGATCTATTTGATGTAACTCTTCTTTTGCGGTGTGTTTGTCGAGACCGATGAATTGTGGGTTTATGATCAAGTTTATCTATGAACAATATTTGAATCTCCTCTGAATTCTTTTATGTATGATTGGTTATCTTTGCAAGTCTCTTCGAATTATCAGTTTGGTTTGGCCTACTAGATTGATCTTTCTTGCAATGGGAGAAGTTCTTAGCTTTGGGTTCAATCTTGCGGTGCTCGATCCCAGTGACAGTAGGGGAAATGACACGTATTGTATTGTTGCCATCGAGGATAAAAAGATGGGGTTTATATCATATTGCATGAGTTTATCCCTCGACATCATGTCATCTTGCTTAAAGCGTTACTCTGTTCTTATGAACTTAATACTCTAGATGCATGTGGGATAGCGGTCGATGTGTGGAGGAATAGTAGTAGATGCAGGCAGGAGTCGGTCTACTTGTCTCGGACGTGATGCCTATATACATGATCATACCTAGATATTCTCATAACTATGCTCAATTCTATCAAGTGCTCGACAGTAATTCGTTTACCCACCGTAATACTTATGCTCTTGAGAGAAGCCACTAGTGAAACCTATGGCCCCTGGGTCTATTTTCCATCATATTATCCTTCCAACACTTAGCTATTTCTATTGCCGTTTATTTTACTTTGCATCTTTATTTCTCTTTATCATAAAAATACCAAAAATATTATCTTATCATATCTATCAGATCTCACTCTCGTAAGTGACCGTGAAGGGATTGACAACCCCTTTATCGCGTTGGTTGCGAGGTTCTTATTTGTTTGTGTAGGTGCGTGGGACTCGAGCGTGGTCTCCTACTGGATTGATACCTTGGTTCTCAAAAACTGAGGGAAATACTTACGCTACTTTACTGCATCACCCTTTCCTCTTCAAGGGAAAACCAACGCAGTGCTCAAGAGGTAGCAAGAAAGATTTCTGGCGCCGCTGCCGGGGAGGCCTACACCAAGTCAAGTCAAGATTTGATTTCCCGTCAACGAGCCATTTCTGGCGCCGTTGCCGGGGAGTCTACGCACAAGTCAAGACATACAAAGTAACCATCACAAACTCTTATCCCTCGCATTACATTATTTGCCATTTGCCTCTCGTTTTCCTCTCCCCCACTTCACCCTTGCCGTTTTATTCGCCATTTCTTTCCGTTCGCCTCTTTATCGCTCACTTTGTCGTCATGGCTAGTCCTTTATCTACTCCTTTGTCTCCCGAGAGTGAAGTTCTTAATTTTAAACAAAGGGAGGGAGAAAATCTAAAAGATGCTTGGTACAGAATTTGCAATGCGCAAAATAGATCTACTAGGAAGCAATCTACTTCTGTTCTTCTTCGCAATTTTTATGTAGGCATCACTCCTTGGAATAGATACATTCTTGATACCATCACCGGAGGGAATTTCTTGGGTAGCCATACTTTTGAATCTTATAATGCTATGATAGATTTGTGTGGCCCACCACCTCTTTTGGTTAATGGAACTATGTTAACTTTGGAGCATGTGATGCAAAGACTTGAAATTATGGAAAATAAAGTTGCTACCGTAGAGTTAATTGAGAATTTGGATAAAAATATCCACAACCAAATTACCCAATATGGATCTAAGGTAGGAGTCACTTTGAATTTTTTTTAAGAAAAGGAACCCATAGTTAATGAAAGAATAGATCAGGATTCCACTAGAATCGATAAACTTGGGGACCGCCTTTTCTTCCGTAAAGAAAACTCCAAATCCTCCTACCAAAATTGCCAAGCTTATGTATGTTCCTAAAAATAAGGGTGAATCCTCTAGTAAGGAAACTGCGGATCTCAAATCAATAAGTGTTCATCCCAATCTTTTTGCTATCATTAAGGAACCATTTGCTACAAATGATTTTTTCGATTTCGTGCCTAGAAGTTTGATAATTAATAAAAAGAAAGAAACTCCTAAGGGTTATAGGTGTCTTATTGAATAATTGCCTACCAAAGATGGCAATACCTAGATCTATCCTTGCTTTTATGCCTAGCTAAGGGCGTTAAACGATAGCGCTTGTTGGGAGGCAACCCAATTTTATTTTAGTTTTTTTTGCTTTTTTTGCTTCTGTTTAGGAATAAATACTTGATCTAGCCTCTGGTTAGATTTTTGTGTGTTTTAATTAGTGTTTGTGCCAAGTTAAACCTATAGGAACTTCTTGGATGATAGTTATTTGATCTTGCTGAAAATTCCAGAAACTTTCTGTTCACGAAAACAATTGTTCAAAATTACCAGAACGTGAAATAATACTGATTCCAATTGCAGCAGATCAATAAACAAATTATCTAGATTGTCCTATTTTGGTAGAATTTTTAGGGTTCCAGAAGTTTGCGTTAGTTACAGATTACTACAGACTGTTATGTTTTTGACAGATTCTGTTTTTCGTGTGTTGTTTGCTTATTTTGATGAATCTATGGCTAGTAAAATAGTTTATAAAACATAGAGAAGTTGTAATATAGTAGGTTTAACACCAATATAAATAAAGAATGAGTTCAATACAGTACCTTGAAGTGGTGTTTTCTTTTCTTTCGCTAACGGAGCTCACGGGATTTTCTGTTGAGTTTTGTGTTGTGAAGTTTTCAAGTTTTGGGTAAAGATTTGATGGATTATGGAACAAGGAGTGTCAAGAGCCTAAGCTTGGGTATGCCCATGGCACCCCAAGGTAATCTAAGGACACCAAAAAGCCAAAGCTTGGGGATGCCCCGGACGGCATCCCCTCTTTCGTCTTCGTCCATCGGTAACTTTACTTGGAGCTATATTTTTATTCAATATGTGTTTGGCTTGGAGAGTCTTGTATGATTTGAGTCTTTGATTTTAGTTTACCACAATCATCCTTGCTGTACACACCTTTTGAGAGAGACACACATGATTCGGAATTTATTAGAATACTCTATGTGCTTCACTTATATCTTTTGAGCTATATATTTTTTGCTCTAGTGCTTCACTTCTATCTTTTAGAGCACGGTGGTGGATTTCTTTTATAGAAATTATTGTTCTCTCATGCTTCACTTATATTATGTTGAGAGTCCTACAAAACAGCATGGTAATTTGCTTTAATTGTGAAATTAATCCTAATATGCTAGGTATTCAAGGTTAGTAAAAACTTTCTTATAAGTGCGTTGAATACTAAGAGAAGTTTGATGCTTGATGATTGTTTTGAGATATGGAGGTAGTGATATTAAAGTTGTGCTAGTTGAGTAATTGTGAATTTGAGAAATACTTGTGTTGAAGTTTGCAAATCCCGTAGCATGCACGTATGGTAAACGTTGTGTAACAAATTTGAAACATGAGGTGTTCTTTGATTGTCCCCCTAGGAGCATGCGCCTAGTGCTTGGTTTTTGATGACTTGTAGATTTTTGCAATAAGTATGTGAGTTCTTTATGACTAATGTTGAGTCCATGGATTATACGCACTCTTACCCTTCCATCATTGCTAGCCTCTTCGGTACCGTGCATTGCCCTTTCTCACCTTGAGAGTTGGTGCAAACTTCGCCGGTGCATCCACACCCCGTGATAAGATACACACTATCACACATAAGCCTCCTTATATCTTCCTCAAAACAGCCACCATACCTACCTATTATGGCATTTCCATAGCCATTCCAAGATATATTGCCATGCAACATTCCACCGTTCCGTTTATCATGACACGTTCATCATTGTCATATTGCCTTGCATGATCATGTAGTTGACATCGTATTTGTGGCAAAGCCACCATGCATATTATTTCATACATGTCACTCTTGATTCATTGCCCTTCCCGGTACACCGCCGGAGGCATTCATATAGAGTCATACTTTGTTCTAGTATCGAGTTGTAATCATTGAGTTGTAAATAAATAGAAGTGTGATGATCATCATTCATAGAGCATTGTCCCAAAAAAAGAGAGAGAAAGGACAAAAAAAAGAAAGGCCCAAAAAAGAAAAGAAAATAAAAAGGGGCAATGCTACTATCTTTTTTACTTGTGCTTCAAAGTAGCACCATGATCCTTATGATAAATAGTCTCTTGTTTTATCACTTTCATATACTAGTGGGAATTTTTCCTTATAGAACTTGGCTTGTATATTCCAACAATGGGCTTCCTCAAATGCCCTAGGTCTTCGTGAGCAAGCAAGTTGGATGCACACCCACTTAGTTTCTTTTGTTGAGCTTTCATACATTTATAGCTCTAGTGCATCCGTTGCATGGCAATCCCTACTTCTCACATTAACATCAATTGATGGGCATCTCCATAGCCCGTTGATTAGCCACGTTGATGTGAGACTTTCTCCTTTTTTGTCTTCTCCACATAACCCCCATCATTATATTCTAGTCCACCCATAGTGCTATATCCATGGCTCACGCTCATGTATTGCGTGAAAGTTGAAAAAAGTTTGAGATTACTAAAGTATGAAACAATTGCTTGGCTTGTCATCGGGGTTGTGCATGATGAGAGCATTCTTGTGTGACGAAAATCAAGCATGACCAAACTATATGATTTTGTAGGGATGAACTTTCTTTGGCCATGTTATTTTGAGAAGACATAATTGCTTAGTTAGTATGCTTGAAGTATTATTACTTTTTATGTCAATATTAAACTTTTATCTTGAATCTTTCGGATATGAATATTCATACCACAATTAAGAGGGTTACATTGAAAATTATGCTAAGTAGAATGCCACATCAAAAATTCTGTTTTTATCATTTACCTACTCGAGGACGAGCAGGAATTAAGCTTGGGGATGCTTGATACGTCTCCAATGTATCTATAATTTTTGATTGTTCCATGCTATATTATATTCTGTTTTGGATGTTTAATGGGCTGTATTATACACTTTTATATATATATTTGGGACTAACCTATTAATCGGAGGCCCAGCCCAAATTGCTGTTTTTTGCCTATTTCAGTGTTTCGCGGAAAAATAATATCAAACGGAGTCCAAACAGAATGAAACCTTTGGGAACGTGATTTTCGGAACAAACGTGATCCAGAGGACTTGGAGTGGACGTCAAGCAACAGACGAGGAAGCCACGAGGTAGGGGGCGCGCCTACCCCCTGGGCGCGCTCTCCACCCTCGTGGGCCCCTCATTGCTCTACCGACGTACTTCTTCCTCCTATATATACCATGTACCCCCAAACCATCATATACAGAGCAAAAACCCTATTTCCACCGCCGCAACCTTATGCACCCATGAGATCCCATCTTGGGGCCTTTTCCGGCGCTCCGCCGGAGGGGGCATTGATCACGGAGGGCTTCTACATCAACACCATAGCCTCTTCGATGATGTGTGAGTAGTTTACCTCAGACCTTAGGGTCCATAGTTATTAGCTAGATGGCTTCTTCTCTCTCTTTGGATCTCAATACAAAGTTCTCCTCGATTCTCTTGGAGATCTATTTGATGTAACTCTTCTTTTGCGGTGTGTTTGTCGAGACCGATGAATTGTGGGTTTATGATCAAGTTTATCTATCAACAATATTTGAATCTCCTATGAATTCTTTTATGTATGATTGTTTATCTTTGCAAGTCTCATCGAATTATCAGTTTGGTTTGGCCTACTAGATTGATCTTTCTTGCAATGGGAGAAGTGCTTAGCTTTGGGTTCAATCTTGCGGTGCTCGATCCCAGTGACAGTAGGGAAACGACACGTATTGTATTGTTGCCATTGAGGATAAAAAGATGGGGTTTATATCATATTGCATGAGTTTATCCATCTGCATCATGTCATCTTGCTTAAAGCGTTACTCTGTTCTTATGAACTTAATACTCTAGATGCATGCTGGATAGTGGTCGATGTGTGGAGTAATAGTAGTAGATGGAGGCAGGAGTCGGTCTACTTGTCTCGGACGTGATGCCTATATACATGATCATACCGAGATATTCTCATAACTATGCTCAATTCTATCAATTGCTCGACAGTAATTCGTTTACCCACCGTAATACTTATGCTCTTGAGAGAAGCCACTAGTGAAACCTATGGCCCCCAGGTCTATTTTCCATCATATTAATCTTCCAACACTTAGGTATTTCTATTGCCGTTTATTTTACTTTGCATCTTCATTTCTCTTTATCATAAAAATACCAAAAATATTATCTTATCATATCTATCAAATCTCACTCTCGTAAGTGACCGTGAAGGGATTGACAACCCCTTTATCGCGTTGGTTGCGAGGTTCTTATTTGTTTGTGTAGGTGCGTGGGACTCGAGCGTGGTCTCCTACTGGATTGATACCTTGGTTCTCAAAAACTGAGGGAAATACTTACGCTACTTTACTGCATCACCCTTTCCTCTTCAAGGTTAACCAACGCAGTGCTCAAGAGGAAGCAGGCCTCAGGAGGGTACTCGCCCTTGCTGTCGGGGTCGTCGATTGCTGCAGCTTGGAAGGCACGCTCCAGGGAGCACACAACATCTCTTTCTTCGCATGGGATTGTGATTATTCTGCCACTTCCTGGCATCTTGAGGACGTTCTAGTCGTGATGGGTCACCGCCATGAACTTGGCCAGGGCTGGGTACCCGAGGATTGCATTGTATGGCAGACGGATGTGGGCGACGTCAAAGTTGATGAGCTCGATGCGGTAGTTGTCACGCTGTCCGAAGGTGACTGGGAGGCGGACCTATCCTATCGGGGTGGTGGAGCCATCGGTCACTCCTGAGAAAGGCTTGGTAGGCTGAAGCTGATCGTAGGGCACTTGGAGGTTGTCGAACATCTCGACGGACAGGACGTTAAGCCCTGCGCCACCGTCGATGAGAGTCTTGGTGACTTGCGCGTTGCTGATGACAGGTGAACAGAGCATCGGGAGAGCGCCAGCAGTGGTCGCACACTTGAGCTGGTCTGCTGAGCTGAAAGTAATAGCGCACTTGGACCACCTGAGCGGGCGTGTGGCCTCGAGCTTGGGGAGGACTGCGTTCACCTCGCGGGCAAACTGCTTGAAGATGCACTGTGAGGCTGGGGCTTGAGCTCCGCCCAGGATGCAGGCGATGGCACGCGGCTCCTGGAAGCCCCCAGCCCCCTCGTCCTGATGGTGGTCGTCGTTCCTTCTTGGTGGTGGCGGCAGTGGAGGAAGCCCGGCATTGCCCTGAGGATGATCCTCGCGAGGCTGATCCCTCCAGGCACCCTCGCGAGGCTGATCCTGCCAGCGGTCCTCACGAGGCCGGTCGCACCACTCCTGGCGTGGGCCCCGGTCGTCCCAGCGTCCTCCGCCACGTCCTCCTCCTCAGCCATAGCCTCGGTC
Source organism: Aegilops tauschii subsp. strangulata (assembly GCF_002575655.3). Classification (NCBI taxonomy): domain Eukaryota; kingdom Viridiplantae; phylum Streptophyta; class Magnoliopsida; order Poales; family Poaceae; genus Aegilops; species Aegilops tauschii. The sequence goes on from NC_053040.3 coordinate 199,688,403, forward strand.
GTTGTGCTCGGGGCGTCGACCGAAGCGTCCATCAGGAATGGCCCTGAGCTCCTGACAATCATTGGTGTTGTGACTGTGCACGTTGTGGTAGGCGCAGAACGATCGGCTGCTCTTGGACGACTTAGGCTGGTCCCTGCCGCCTTTGTGTCCAGTTCTGCAGCGAGTACGGCCGCTCCCTTGCGCTTCACGTCCTTGACCTTAGCTTACTTCTCCTCCAGGTCGGCAGCTGGGAGCTCGAGAAGGGAAAGGCGCCCTTCCTCAGCCCTTGCACACTTTTTCGCTAGGCTGAACAGCTCAAGGGATGTCCACAGCTCCTCATGGATGGCGAGCTCCTCCTTCATCTTGATGTCGCGGACGCCATCGAAGAACGCAGAGATGATGGCCTCATCCGTCACCTTGGGGATCTTGAGACGAACGTTGTTGAAGCGCTGGATATACTTCTGGAGGGTCTCTCCTGGTTGTTGCTTGACGCGGTGCAGGTCACCCGTGGCCGGTGGGCGGTCGCAAGTGCCCTGGAAGTTGGTGACGAAACGGTCGCGCATCTCGTTCCAGGAGGAGATCGAGCCTGGAGGTAGGTTCAGGAGCCAGGAGCGGGCGCCATCCTTGAGAGCCATGGGGAACCAGTTCGCAGTGACTTTCTCGTTGCTGTTGGCCGCCTCGATGCTCAGCTCGTAGAGCTACAGGAACTCTGCGGGGTCGGGGGTGCCGTTGTAGCGCGGAGGCAGGTCTGGCTTGAACTTGCCCGGCCAGGCGACGCTACGCAGCTCAGGGGTGAAGGCGCGGCAGCCCGCGGTGGCCACCGGAACCATTTGCTGGCATGGAACCTGGCCTTGATGCCCGCGCGCCGCCACCGCGGGCGGCGCACGGACATGTCGTAGCGGCGCCGGGAGCGCAGGAGCGTTTTCTTGCGGTCGAGGGACTTCTTGGCAGCTTCCTTCTTCACGTACGGGCGCCCGACGTGGTGGGTCACGCCGGGGGGCCGCACGCCTTGGCGCCAGGGCGCCGTCTTATGGCAGAGTGGTGGAGGCGCTCCATGAGCCATGTCGCCCGCAGCTGGCGGAGGGCGAGGCAGCGAGAGGGTTGGCACAGGGGAGCCCCCTACGACACTGACAAGCTCGGCGATGCGGTCGAGCCAGTCCTCGTAGAGGTCGTCGATGGGGCGGTAGCGCAGGAGTTCGCGCGCCATGCACAGCGCGGCCTGCGCGTCCGCGGGAGCGCAACGGGCGTGAGATGACGAGCCGGCCGAGGTCAGCGATGGAGTGGCGGTGCGGCCGTCCCGCCGCACCGAGGGGTGCAGCGAGGATGCTTGCTGCTTGTACCCCGCCGAGCCGGTGGCGGCGTTGGCAGCAGGCGATGGAGAACGAAGAGGTGGCCCGCCAATGGGGGCCGTCTGAGCAACGCGGGCGGCGAGGGCTGCCCGGCGCTCAGTGCGAGCTCCGCGAGCGTCCGTCATGGAGATGATGAAGCAATGGGACGCGGAGCGACGGAAGGAAAGCTTCGGCGCACCCCTACCTAGCGCGCCAAATGTCAGATCTCGGGTGCCGGCAAAACCCTCAAGGTTCGAACACTGGGGTGCGCGCGAAGATCTCCCCCTACCGAATCACGCGCTCAGTCTCACCGGAATCTCGACGGCTAGCTCGACGAACTCGCAACACAAGGCACACAAGATTTATACTGGTTCGGGCCACTGTTGTGGTGTAATACCCTACTCCAGTGTGTGGTGGTGGATTGCCTCTTGGGCTGAGGATGAACAGCACAAGGGGAAGAACAGCCTCCTGAGGCGAGGTGTTCTTGTGCTTGGTGAACTTGTGTGGGTGAGGATTTCTCAAGATGAGATGCCTCCTACTATGGTGGCTAGTCCTATTTATAGAGGCCCTGGTCCTCTCCCCAAATATTGAGCGGGAAGGGAGCCAACAACGGCCAATTTGAAAGGGGACAGCTAGTACAAGCTATCCTGACAAAAGCAGTCTTCGCCTGCAAAAGGCTCTGGCGGTGACGCCGCCTTGGCTTCCATGGTGACCTCCGTCTTGCCGTCCTACTGGTCTTGGTCTCATTGCACCAATATGGAAACCTTTGCTTGACACCTCGGTACTCCTCGCCTGCGCTTGCCACCTTAGTACCAAAGAGGAAACAAGGACACTGTGCGCGCTGGCGCCCGCCTGGTCTCGTTCATCATGGCTCACGTCACTGGAACCTCGTGAGGTTTGCCTTGCCTTGATCTCTCAGCCCCTTGCGAGCCAGCCTGGTGAGGCCACTCCCGAGGAGGTCTTGCGTCGCCCGCATCGCGAGGGTCTTGGATGCTTGTTGGTGAAGATGGGCCTTACGGGCCGGCTCACAGAGCCACGCCGTGGGCCCCAGGAAGGCAAGTCTGGGGACCCCCGTTCCCAGAACGCCGACAGAGCTGGTCCGCCGAGCTGAAAGTGATGGGGCATTTGGACCACCTGAGCGGGCGCGTGGCCTCAAGCCTGGGAAGGGCTGCATTCACCTCGCGAGCAAACTACTTGAAGATACGCTGAGAGGCTGGGGCCTGAGCTCCGCCCAAGATGCAGGCAATAGCACGCGGTTCCTGGAAGCCCCCAGCCCCCTCGTCCTGATGGTGGTCGTCGTTCCTTCTTGGCGGTGGCGGCAGCGGAGGAAGACCAGCATTGCCCTTAGGGCGGTCCTCGCGAGGCTGATCCCTCCAGGCGCCCTCATGAGGCCGGTCGCGCCACTCCTGGCGGGGGCCGCGATCGTCCTTCTCCTCTGCCGTAGCCCCAGTCGTTGCACTCGGGGTGTCGACTGAAGCATCCATCTCGAATGGCCCTGAGCTCTTGACAGTCGTTGGTGTTGTGGCTGTGTACGTTGTGGAAGGCGCAGAATGGTCGGCTGCTTTTGGACAACTCGGGATGGTCCCTGCCGCGCTTCGTATCTGGCTCCGCCGTGAGCACGGCTACCCCCGTGCGTTTCACGTCCTTGGCCTTGGCTTTCTTATCCTCCGGGTCGGTAGCTGGGAGCTCGAGGAGGGAAAGGCGCCCCTCCTCAGCTCTTGCGCACTTGGTCGCCCGGTTGAACAGCTCCAAAGCCGTGCATAGCTCCTCGTGGATGGAGAGCTCCTCCTTCATCTTGACGTCGCGGACGCCATCAGAAAACGCTGAAATGATGGCCTTGTCTGTCACCTTGGGGATCTTCAGGCGAACGCTGTTGAAGCGCTGGATGTACTTCTGCAGGGTCTCTCCTAGCTCCTGCTTGATGCGGCGCAGGTCACCCGCGGCCGGAGGGCAGTCGCGAGTGCCCTGGAAGTTGGTGACGAAGCGGTCGTGCATCTCGCCTTAGGAGGAGATAGAGCACAGGGGCAAGTTCAGGAGCCACGAGCGAGCACCATCCTTGAGAGCCATGGGGAACCAAGTCGCCATGACTTTCGTCGCCGTTGGCCGCCTCGATGCTCAGCTCGTAGAGCTGCAGGAACTCCGCAGGGTCGAGGGTGCCGTCGTAGCGAGGAGGCAGGTCTGGCTTGAACTTACCTTGCCAGGCGACGCTACATAGCTCAGGAGTGAAGGCGCGGCAGCCTGCGGTGGCCATCGGGGCCCTTTGCTGATGTGGAGCCTGCCCTTGATGCCCGCGCACCGCCGCCACAGGCGGTGCACGATCATGTCGCGGTGGCGCTGGGAGCGCGGGAGCATTCTCTTGCGGTCGGGGAACTTCTTGGCAGCTTCGTTCTTCTCATGCATGCGCCCGATGCGGAGGGTCGCGCCGGGGGGGCCGCGCGCCTTGGCGCCAGAGCGCCGTCTTGGTGCAGAGGTGGTGGAGGCGCCCCGTGAGCCACGTCGCCCACAGCTGGCGGCGGGCGAGGCAGCGAGAGGGATGGGACGGGGGAGCCCCTTGCGGCGCTGACGAGCTCGGCGATGCGGTCCAGCTAGTCCTCGTAGAGGTCATCCACCGGGCGGTAGCGCAAGAGCTCGCGCGTCATGAGCAACGCGGTCTACGCGTCTGTGGGAGCGCGACAAGCGTGAGACGATGAGCCGGCCAGAGTCAGCGACGGGGTGGCGGTGCGGCCGTCCCGCCGCACCGAGGGGTGCAGCGAGGACGCTTGCTGCTCGTTTCCCACCGGACCGGTGGCGGCATTGTCGGCAGGCGATGGGGAACGACGGGGAGGCCCGCCGACAGGAGCTGTCTGAGCGACACGGGCGGCGAGGGCGGCCCGGCGCTCAACGCGGGCTCGACGAATGTCCGCCATGGATGCAACAAAGCAATGGGACATGGATCAGCGGAAGGAAAGCTTTGGCGCACCCCTACCTGGCGCGCTAAATGTCGGATTTCGGGTTCCGGCAAACCCTTGAGGTTCGAACACTAGAGTGCGCACGAAGATCTCTCTCTCCCTAGCTAGCTATCGCAACGATCGCAAGGCCTAGCTCGACGAACCCATGGAACGAGAGACACGAGAGTTTATACTGGTTCGGGCCACCGATGTGATGTAATACCCTACTCCAGTGTGGTGTGGTGGATTGCCTCTTGGGCTGAGGATGAACAGTTACGAGGGAAGAACAACCTCCTGAGGAGAGGTGCTCTTGTGCTTGGTCTGCTTGTGTGTTTGTCGAGTCGATCCCCTTTCTATGGTGGTGGCTAGTCCTATTTATAGAGGCCCTGGTCCTCCTCCCATATATTAAGCAGGAAGGGATCCCACAACGGCCAAATTCGAAGGGAGACAACTAGTACAAGTTATCCTGACTAAAGGTGGTCTACGCCTGCCAAAGGCTCTGGTGGTGACGCCGTCTTGGGCTCCACGGTGACCTCTGTCCTATCGTCCTACTGGTCTTGGTCTTGTTGCACCGATATAGAAACCTTTGCTTGATGCCTCGGGACTCCTCGCCTGCTCTTGCTTATTTAGCACGAAAGAGGAAACAAGGACACTGCGCGCGCTGGCGCCCGCCTGGCGCCGGTCGTGATGGCTTATGTCACAGGAATCTCGTGAGGTGCTTCTTGCCTTGATCTCTCCGCCCCTCGCGAGCCAGCCTGGTGAGGCCGCCCCCGAGGAGGTCTTGCGTCGTCCGCCTCGCGAGGCTTGGCCCCTCGCGAGGGTCTTGAGTGTTTGCTGGTGAAGATGGGCCGTACAAGGCCGCTGGTGGAGCTACGCCGTGGGCCGCAGGCAGGCAAGTCTGGGGACACCCGTTCCTAGGATGCCGGCACAATTGTTGCAAGGAGCAATGATCAGCACAAGACAACAGTTTAAGATTCGACCCAACTACTACGTAGTTGGCCCGAATGTCGGGGGCTACACCCAGTGGGTGCGCTAGCCCAGAAGAAGCAGCAAAAAGAAAACAGAAGACAAGGGAGAACTTACGAACACGGCGCGCTCCAGCTCCCGCGTCTGCTCCACCTCAGCCTGGGCGAAGGCCTGGATCTGGTCCGTCCGCCCCCGTAGGCGCCAGCTCACGGCGGCCATCGCTGCCTCCTCCTGGGTCGGGGGCCCGAAGAAGATCTCGCTGGTCCTGCCCCGAGCCGACTGCGACCCGACAGCTCGGCGACCCCCTGGTCTGGGCACCAGGGCGTACTCGCCGCTGACCGCCTCTTTCACGGCCAGCGCCTTCTCCAGCGCCTTCTTCGGCACCCTCTCCGACGCCCATGCCAGCTCGACGGACGGAGTGGCATGCGGAGTCACCACCGGCAGCTTCCCGCTCGTCGGCTCCCGAGGCGCTCCCGCCGTCCGCGACGCCTCCTCCAAGACAGCGTCGTCACCACCTCCCTCGGCCCCCGCCCGCTCGACCTCGTCGGTCCGCGGCGGGGTGTCGTCCCCAACTATCACGACCTCCAGGTCGAGGTCCATCGCGTCCGCACGGCCACCTTGGCCGCGCTCCCTCTCCGACGACGGCATGAAGACCGTCGCCGCCGGCTCCATCCCCACCGGCATCTCGGGCCACGCCAGCTCCTCGCTGGCTCGTGCCCACGTTGCCGCGGCGTTGACCCAGGCCTGGGCTGACGCCACCTCCAGCTCCTCCTCGGCCCTATTCCGGTCCCGCCAGGCCAGGCCTTCAGTGTCGGCCGGGTCCAGGCCGAGGTCCGGATCGGCCGCCTCCTCGTCCCGGTCGTCGGCACTAGTCCGGGTCCTCCGGAACACGGCGTCCGCTACCGCCAGCGCCAGTGAGATCGGCAACCTGAAACTCAATGAAGTAAATGAACAAGAACCAAGCAGAGCCGCTCGGCATCCGGATTCAAACAAGAAAGGAACTTACCAGGTCTCGCCGGCCTCGCCTGCGGAGCGCCGCGCCTACTCTTGGCGGGCGGCTTCGCGCCGGCTCGCCGCGCACTTCACGGCCGGGGCTTGGAGCGCGATGTTGTCCTTCTCGTGCGGCCGGCTCGCCGCCGTCACCTCCCGGGACGACCCAGCGCCAGCCGTGCTGCCGCCTTCCCGACCCAGCGCCACTACTTCAACAACCCACGTCAGCATCCCCCGCGCCACCTCGCGCCCGACAATTCAAGAAATACGGAAGAAAAACTTAGCCGCACGGCGTCCTGCGCCGACGTCGGCGGTCGCCTCCTCCTCCCCCTCGCCGTGGGCCGTGGGCTCCTCCAAGCCGGCCCGCACCACCTGCGTCGGCGCCCGGTCATATGGATGCCGGATGGCGTTCAGAAGCACCTCTCGCGTCGCGTTAGGACGAACAAGAAGATGGGCAGCGGCAAAATACGAGGACTAGGGACTCACCACGGGTGCCGGGTTCGCCTAGCTGTATGGTGCCGGGTTCCCGAACTCCCAATCCTCCCGCAGCCTAGCTTTGGAGATGTCGTCGACCCGGCGGGCGACCTGGTCCGTGACACGTCTCCAACATTTTTATACTTTTTGAATGTTCCATGCTATTATATTATCTGTTTTGGATGTTTAATGGGCTTTAATATGCTCTTTTATATTATTTTTGGGACTAACCTATTAACCAGAGGCCCAGTGCCAATTTCTGTTTTTTTTGCCTATTTTAGAGTTTCGCAGAAAACGAATACCAAACAGAGTCCAAACGGAATGAAACTTCGCGATGATCTTTCTTGGACCGAAAGCAATCCAGAAGACTTGGAGTCGTAGTCTGGAACTCCACGAGGCGGCGACGAGGTAAGAGGGCGCGCCCAGGGGGGTAGGTGCGCCCCCCACTCTCGTGGGCCCCTCGTAGCTCCACCGACGTACTTCTTTCGCCTATATATACTCTTATACCCTAGATCGATCGCGGAGAGCCACGAAATCACTTTTCCACCGCCATAACCTTCTGTACCCGCGAGATCCAATCTTGGGGCCATTTCCGGCGATCTGCCGGAGGGGGAATCGATCACGGAGGGCTTCTACATCAAGACCATTGCCTCTCCGATGAAGCGTGAGTAGTTTACCACAGACCTTCAGGTCCATAGTTATTAGCTAGATGGCTTCTTCTCTCTCTTTGATTCTCAATACAAAGTTCTCCTCGATGTTCTTGGAGATCTATTTGATGTAATACTCTTTTGCGGCGTGTTTGCCGAGATCCGATGAATTGTGGATTTATGAAAAAGATTATCTATGAATATTATTTGGTTCTTCTATGAATTCTTATATGCATGATTTGATATCTTTGCAAGTCTGTTCAAATTATCGGTTTAGTTTGGCCTACTAGATTGATCTTTCTTGCAATGGGAGGAGTGCTTAGCTTTGGGTTCAATCTTGCGGTGTACTTTCCCAGTGACAGTAGGGGCAGCAAGGCACGTATTGTATTGTTGCCATCGAGGATAAAAATATGGGGTTTATATCATATTGCTTGAGTTTATCCCTCTACATCATGTCATCTTGCTTAATGCGTTACTCTGTTCTGATGAACTTAATACTCTAGATGCATGCTGGATAGCGGTCGATGTGTGGAGTAATAGTAGTAGATGCAGAATCGTTTCGATCTACTTGACACGGATGTGATGCCTATATTCATGATCATTGCCTTAGATATCTTCATAACTATGCGCTTTTCTATCAATTGCTCGACAGTAATTTGTTCACCCACCATAATACATACTATCTTGAGAGAAGCCACTAGTGAAACCTATGGCCCCCGGGTCTCTTTCTTATTATATTGCATCTCTTTTATTTACATCGCATCTCGGTTACTATTTTGCAATCTTTACTTTCCAATCTATACAACAAAAATACCAAAAATATTTACTTTACTATCTTGATTAGATCTCACTTTTGCGAGTGACCGTGAAGGGATTGACAACCCCTTTATCGCGTTGGTTGCAAGGTTCTTGATTGTTTGTGCAGGTACTAGGTGACTTGTGAGTTGTCTCCTCATGGATTGATACCTTAGTTCTCAAAACTGAGGGAAATACTTACGCTACTTTGCTGCATCAGCCTTTCCTCTTCAAGGGAAAACCAATGCATGCTCAAGAGGTAGCAAGAAGGATTTCTGGCGCCGTTGCTAGGGACATCTATGCCAAGTCAAGACATACCAAGTACCCATCATAAATTCTTCTCCCCCGCATTACATTATTTGCCTTCGCCTCTCATTTTCTTCTCCCCCACTTCTAAAACGATTTTCGTAAACCTTTGCCTTTTCTTCGCCCCTCTTCCGTTTGATCTATTGTTACCATGTGCCTTCTTTTTGCTTTCATCTTCGCTTGATAAAAGTTTATGGATCGTCATCCACTTGCCAATATTTTTAAGAGATCAAATTATGATGAACCAATTGCTAGTGATTTTTTGTGCACTAGATTATCTTTATGAAGTTTTGCTTGAAATTCGTGAATCTGAAACTTGTGATGAAGTACTTTATGAAGTGATTCACGATAGATCTTTGAATAAAAAGCATGATTGCAATGATGTTATTATAAATTCTATTAATGCCAATTGTGCTAATAATATGGAAAACTCTAAGCTTGGGGATGCTAGTTTTGCTATGTCCACTACTTGTTGCAATGATCACGATTGGGGTGATTCTTCTTATGATCTTGAAATTTTATTTAAGCCCCATGATGATGAGATTGATAATAGTGTTTGCAATAATATTTAAAGTGGGTTTGGAAGAGTGTCAACCTTAGATCCCATATATTTGGAGAATGTTCAATCTTATGAATTTTTTGATAAAAGTGGGTTTGGAGAGGTCATGACTTTAGTTAATGTTAATCCCACTATTTTAGAAGAATGTCAACTTTGCATGCATGTGGATCATGTTGAGAATATTTTACATGATAGCTATATTGTTGAGTTTGATTATGATCCTACATGTAATTATTATGAGAGAGGAAAATATGGTTGTAGAAACTTTCATGTTACTAAATTACCTCTCGTTATGTAGAGATTGCTATCGTCTCTTTCTTCTTCCTTGCATATGCTAGTTTTTGCTTGTCTTGATAATTTGTTTTCTTATAAATGACTATGCATAGGAAGTATGTTAGACTTAGATGTGTTTGTCACGTGCTATATGATGCTCTCTTTGTGCTTCAATTCTTGTCTTCCTGTGAGCATCATTGAAATCTCAATGCCTAGCTAGGGGCGTTAAACGATAGCGCTTGTTGGGAGGCAACCCAATTTTATTTTTGTTCTTTGCTTTTTGCTCCTGTTTAGTAATAAATAATTCATCTAGCTTCTGTTACGATTGGGTTATTTATGTTTTAGTTAGTGTTTGTGCCAAGTAGAACCAATGGTATCTTCTTGGGTGATAGTTGTTTGATCTTGCTGAAAAAGACAGAAACTTTGTGCTCACAAAAATAATTGTTAAAATTCACCAGAACGTGATAAAATGCCAATTATTTTCGCAGAAGATTAATATACAAATTATCTAGGTTGTCCTATTTTCAGAATTTTTGGAGTTCCAGAAGTATTCGAACAAATCAGATTACTACAGACTGTTCTGTTTTTGACAGATTCTGTTTTTGTGTGTTGTTTGCTTATTTTGATGAATCTATGAGTAGTATTGGGGGGTATGAACCATAGAGAAGTTGGAATACAGTAGGTTTAACACCAATATAAGTAAATAATGAGTTCATTACAGTACCTTAAAGTGGTGGTTTATTTTCTTATACTAACGGAGCTCATGAGATTTCTGTTGAAGTTTTGTGTTGTGAAGTTTTCAAGTTTTTGGGTAAAGATTTGTTGGATTTTGGAATAAGGAGTGGCAAGAGCCTAAGCTTGGGGATGCCCAAGGCACCCCAAGTTAAAATTAAAGGACAACCAAAAGCCTAAGCTTGGGGATGCCCGAGAAGGCATCCCCTCATTCGTCTTCTCTATCGGTAACTTTACTTGAGGCTATATTTTTATTCACCACATGATATGTGTTTTGCTTGGAGCGTCTTGTATGATTTGAGTCTTTGATTTGTAGTTTGCCACAATCATCCTTGCTGTACACACCTTTTGGGAGAGACACGCATGAATCAGAATTTATTAGAATACTCTATGTGCTTCACTTATATCTTTTGAGCTAGATAATTTTGCTCTAGTGCTTCACTTATATCTTTTTAGAGCACGATGGTGGTTTTATTTAATAGAAATTATTGATCTCTAATGCTTCACTTATATTATTTTGAGAGTCTTTTAGAACAGCATGGTAATTTGCTTTGGCTATAAAACTAGTCCTAATATGATGGGCATCCAAGATGGGTATAATAAAAACTTCCATATAAAGTGTGTTGAATACTATGAGAAGTTTGATGCTTGATGATTGTTTTGAGACATGAGGATGGTGATATTAGAGTCATGCTAGTAGATAATTGTGAATTTGAGAAATACTTGTGTTGAGGTTTGCAAGTCACGTAGCATGCACGTATGGTAACCGTTGTGTAACAAATTTGAAGCATGAGGTGTTTCTTTGATTGTCTTCCTTATGAGTGGCGCTCGGGGACGAGCGATGGTCTTTTCCTACCAATCTGTCCCCCTAGGAGCATGCGCGTAGTGCTTGGTTTTGATGACTTGTAGATTTTTGCAATAAGTATGTCAGTTCTTTATGACTAATGTTGAGTCCATGGATTATACGCACTCTCACCCTTCCAACGTTGCTAGCCCCTCTAGTATCGCGCAACTTTCGCCGATACCATAAACCCACCATTTACCTTCCTCAAAACAGCCACCATACCTACCTATTATGGCATTTCTATAGGCATTCCGAGATATATTGCCATGCAACTTTCCACCATTCCGTCTATTATGACACGCTCCATCATTATGATATTGCCTTGAATGATCATGTAGTTGACATCGTATTTGTGGCAAAGCCACCATTCATAATTTTTTCATACATGTCACTCTTGATTCATTGCACGTCCCGGTACACCGCCGGAGGCAGGCATATAGTCATATTTTGTTCTAAGTATCGAGTTGTAATCCCTGAGTTGTAAATAAATACAAGTGTGATGATCATCATTATTAGAGCATTGTCCCGTGTGAGGAAATAAAAAAAAAGTGGCCAAAGAAGCCAAACAAAAAAAAGAGAGAAAGAGAGAAGGGACAATGCTACTATCCTTTTTTCCACACTTGTGCTTCAAAGTAGCACCATGTTCTTCATGATAGAGAGTCTCTTATTTTGTCACTTTCATATACTAGTGGGAATTTTCGTTATAGAACTTGGCTTGTATATTCCAATAATGGGCTTCCTCAAAATGCCCTAGGTCTTCGTGAGCAAGCAAGTTGGATGCACACCCACTTAGTTTCTTTTGTTGAGCTTTCATACATTTATAGCTCTAGTGCATCCGTTGCATGGCAATCCCTACTCACTCACATTGATATCTATTGATGGGCATCTCCATAGCCCATTAATACGCCTAGTTTGTCGGATTTCGGGTTCCGGCAAAACCCTTGAGGTTCGAACACTGGGGTGCGCACGAAGATCTGTCTCTTCCTAGATCGCTCTCGCAACAATCGCAAGGCCTAGCTCGGCGAACCCAAAGAACAGGGGACACAAAATTTTATACTGGTCCGGGCCACCGATGTGGTGTAATACACTACTCCAGTGTGGTGTGGTGGATTGCCTCTTGGGTTGAGGATGAACAGTTACAAGGGAAGAACAGCCTCCTAAGGAGAGGTGTTCTTGTGCTTGGTGAACTTGTGTGTGGCTATGGATGGAATGGCTCTGATCCAAGATGAGCTCAAGATGCCCTCTATGGTGGTGGCTAGTCCTATTTATAGAGGCCCTGGTCCTCTCCCCAAATATTGAGTGGGAAGGGATCCAACAACGGCCAATTCGAAGGGATACAACTAGTACAAGTTATCCTGACTAAAGGTGGTCTTCGCGTGCCAAAGGCTCTGGTGGTGACGCCGTCTTGGGCTCCACGGTGACCTTCGTCGTGCTGTCCTGCTGGTCTTGGTCTCGTTGCACCGATATGGAAACCTTTGCCTGATGCCTCGGGACTCCTTGCCTGCGCTTGCCCCTTTAGCACCAAAGAGGAAACGAGGACACTACGCGCGCTGGCGCCTGCCGGGCGCCCGCCTGGCTCCAGTCTCCATGGCTTGCATCACAGGAACCTCGCGAGGTGTCCCTCGCCTTGATCTCTCCGCCCCTCGCGAGCCGGCCTGGTGAGGCGGCCCCTGAGGAGGTCTTGCATCGTCCGCCTCGCAAGGCTTGGCCCCTCACGAGGGTCTTGGGTGTTTGCTGGTGAAGATGGGCCATACAGGGCTGCTGGTGGAGCCACGCCGTGGGCCACATGCAGGCAAGTCTGGGGACCCCCGTTCCCAGGACGCCGACAGTAGCCCCCGGGCCCAAGGCGCGCTCGGACTTGGCTTCGAGGCGAAGCCAAAGGGCAAGTTGTATCGCCCACGATGCGGCTATATCTCCCACGCGTCGAGGCACGACTTAGAGGCATAACCGCATAGTGGTTTTGTCGCAAGAAGGGTCATCTTCACACAATCCCATGTAATGAACAAGAATGGGATAAAGAGTTGGCTTACAATCGCCACTTCACACAATACATAAATATAATTCATACATCATCCAAAATATACACATAGACCGGCTACGGTCAAGATCCAAATGAAAATAAGATAACCCCAAATGCTAGATCCCCGATCGTCCCAACTGGGCTCCACTACTGATCATCAGGAAAAGACACATAGTAACGACCATGTTCCTCGTCGAACTCCCACTTGAGATCGACCCCATCATCTGCACTGGCATCGTCGGCACCTGCAACTGTTTTGGTAGAATCTGTGAGTCACGAGGACTCAGCAATCTCACACCTGCGAGATCAAGACTATTTAAGCTTATAGGAAAGGATGGTGTAATGAGGTGGAGCTGCAGCAGGCAAAAGCATATATGGTGGCTAACAAATGCAAATGAGAGCGAGGAGAGAAGCAACGGAACGGTCATCATCTAGAAATGACCAAGAAGTGATCCCGAACTCCTACTTACGTCATTCATAACTCAAACCGTCTTCACTTCCCGGGCTCCGCCGAGAAGAGACCATCACGGCTACACACGCAGTTGATGTTTTTTAACTGTGTCAAGTGACAAGTTCTCTACAACCGGACATTAACAAATTCCCATCTGCCTCATAACCGCGGGCACGGCTTTCGAAAGATAATACCCTGCAGGGGTGTCCCAACTTAGCCCATCATAAGCTCTCACGGTCAACGAAGGATAAACCTTCTCCCGGAAAGACCCGATCAGTCTCGGAATCCCGGTTTACAAGACATTTCGACAATGGTAAAACAAGACCAGCAAAGCAGCCCGAATGTGCCGACAAATCCCGATAGGAGCTGCACATATCTCGTTCTCAGGGCACACCGGATGAGCAGTCCGTACAACTAAAACCAATCCTCAAGTTTCCCCAAGGTGGCGTTGCAAAGGGCTCTAGTTTGGACCAACACTCAGAGGAACACTGGCCCGGGGGTTTAAAATAAAGATGACCCTCGGGCTCTAGAAAACTCGGGGGAAAAAGGCTTAGGTGGCAAATGGTAAGACCAAGGTTGGGCCTTACTGGAGGAGTTTTATTCAAGGCGAACTGTCAAGGGGGTCCCATAAATACCGGTATGATAGAAACTAGGGCGGCAAGAGTGGAACAAAACACCAGGCATAAGGCCGAGCCTTCCACTCTTTACCAAATATATATAGATGCATTAATTTAATAAGAGATATTGTGATATCCCAACATATCCATGTTCCGACATGGAACAAACTTCAACTTCACCTTCAACTAGCAACGCTATAAGAAGGGCTGAGCAAAAGCGGTAACTTAGCCAAACAACGGTTTGCTAGGAAAGGATGGTTAGAGGCTGACATGGCAATATGGGAGGCATGATATAGCAAGTTATAGGTAGCGCAGCATGGCAATAGAGCGAACAACTAGCAAAGCAAAGATAGAAGTGATTTCGAGGGGTGGTCATCTTGCCTGCAAGGTTCTCAAAGTTGTCGAAAGCTTGATCCTCGTAAGCGTACTCAACAGGTTCCTCATTCATGAACTCGTCTCCTGGCTCTACCCAAGACAAGAACACAAGCAACGGAACCACAATCAATCACGAGAAATGCACAAGCAACATGATGCAAAACATGTATGATATGCAAGATATGATATGCGATGCATATGCGTGCTCCGGAAGGAAAATGATGAACAAGGCAGTAACTTGGCAAACCAAGCATTCCACTTGAAAGAGGAGATGATTTCGGTCGAAATCGATATAAAGATCACCGGAAACGGATGTACGGTTTGCAAATGGCAAGCAAAACAAGAATGACACGAATCTGCGATTAACAGCATAATAGCACTTAAAATGCAACAAGCAACAATGCTACAACACTTCAACATAACAACAAAGCATATGTCAGTAATCTACAGGAGATGCTTGACAAAAGATGAACACTGAGCTACGGCTAGATCACAACATAACAAGCTCAAACAAGCATGGAAAAAGTGCAAAAGATAACAGGATCACAGACTTGGTGAAATTACTGGACATGACTGAAACAGCATCAGGTAGCAATGTTCAGAGCAGGAAATCAGCATGCTACAGGAACTTAACATAGCAAAACAAGGCATGACAGTGTTCTACTAAATGCATATGACGAAAGTCCCTTACTGACTAGAAGCCAAAAAGGATCAGAATATATGATGGCAACCATGTGAACATAGCAAGTTTCGTTAACAGGTTTCAGACTTAGCAGAAAACAGAGCATGGCAGAAACAATAATATGAAGGCATCTTTGTGAGCTTGATGCACTCACCACAAAGTAAAGCATGACAAAACAAGCATACCTACAGCAATATGGCATGTTTATGAAGCCATCCATGGCAATAGAAAATACATAGCATGTATGTATCAACTACAACAAGCTTGGCAAAATTGAATAACACGTAAACAATCTGCCAGAAATACTTTATAGCAAAAGTAGAGCAAGATTTACTCATGCTATGTCACTCCATAATTGCAAACAAGGGCAGGAATGGATCTATTACAACAATATCTACAAAACATCTTTACTGAACATCTCCAAGATATGCATGGATCTCTCTGTAGCATCAAGTTTACGTGGCAACAAAATAACAGTAGACAAAGACTTAGAGAAATCACTGTCCCTGAAATCAGAAACTTTACGGGGCCTAGTTTGCATGCTTGTGCTAGTCACCACAGAGATCACAAAATAACATGGCATACTCCACTGGAAATATGGCATGGCATACAACAAAACACATGTAGAGCTCATGCCCATAAGATGCACAGATTAAATGATACAAAAATGACAAATCTCCAAGTTCTGATAAGAACCAGCAGATAACAGCAACTAGCACTTTTGCACCAGATATTTGGGCATCAAGATGGCCTCTAATGAACATGGTGCATTTGAACAAAATGTAGAGCATCACGAGACGAACAATTCGATATATTACACGCGCGAAACGGAGCAATGCAAAATGAGTTATGCCATGATGAACAGGTGCACATGCTGTGACAGAAAATAACTTAGGAAAAATTCGGGGGGTCTCGGGTCAACCTCGTTTGTCCAGATCCGGGCACGGGAACCGAGGTCGAGGCGGGGCCGGCGGCTGCTGCGGGACTGCTCGCCGGAGCTGGAGGGAGAGGGGCGCCGGCGGTCGGGGTAGCCGGCGAGGGGGTGACCCGAGGCGGCGGACGCCGCGGCGGCGGTGGCCGGCGCCGGCGCGGGGAGGCGTGGCGGCGGGGAGGCGGCGCGCGGCAGTCGGTGACGCGGTGGTGCGGCGAGGCGGCGCGGCGGCGCCAGTCGGCGGGCGGCTCGGCGCGGGAGGAGGCGAAGGGCGTGGTGGCGGCGACTGGGCTCGGGCGGGCCCTCCTCGGGCTCGCCGGGCCAGCGGCGGTGGGAGGCCGGAGGCGCTGACGTGTCGGCTCCGGATTGGTCGGTGGGCGGTGGTGGACGTGTCCGGCTCTGCCCGGACGTGTCCGGCGGCAGATAGGGAGCGCGTCTAGGGTTTGATCTGCGGGATTTTTGGAGGGGAGCACCTATTTATAGGTAGAGGGAGTTAGGAGAGTCCAAATGGGGTGCAGTTTTCGCCCACACGATCGTGATCGAACGACCTACAGCATGGAAGAGAGTTTGGTGGGTTTTGGGCTGGTTTTGAGGGGGGTTTTGCTGCAACACACAAAAGGACTCTGCGGATGCCCGGTTAAATGTTGGAGTACCAAACGACCTCCAAATGGAACGAAACTTGACCGGTGGTCTCCCGGTGGTATACCAAGGCCACTTTTCAAACCTCGGTACATTCCGAGAACGTTTGACACCCGCTCCCGAAAGGAAACAAAAGGGGTGCACCGGAGGAGATGGGAGCGCCGGATTGCAAAACGGACAACGGGGAAAATGCTCGGATGCAAGAGACGAACACGTATGCAAATGCAATGCACATGATGACATGATATGAAATGCATGACATGAACAAAATGCAAAACGGAAGACAAAACCCGACCACGGAGGGAATATCATAACACATAGCCGAAAATGGCAAGAGTTGGGGTTACAATTATGGAAAGTTACATCCGGGGTGTTACAACACTCCACCACTACGAGAGGATCTCGTCCCGAGATCTAGGACTGAAAAAACTCCGGATATTCAGAACGGAGATGGTCCTCGCATTCCCAGGTGGCTTCCCGGTCGGAATGGTGCGACCACTTCACTTTCAGGAATTTGATTGACTTGTTGCGAGTCTTGCGCTCAGTTTCTTCAAGAATAGCAATGGGGTGCTCATGATAAGACAGATCTTCTTGAAGGTCAATTTCTTCGAATTTGATAGTGCGCTCAGGCGTCTTGAAGCACTTGCGGAGCTGTGACACGTGGAACACATCGTGCACGTTCGCAAAGTTGGAAGGAAGCTCAAGTTGATAGGCGAGGTCGCCTCTTTTGCCAATGATCTTGAAAGGACCCACGTATCTAGGGCCAAGCTTCCCTTTGATACTGAAGCGACGAGTGCCTTTATTGGAGATACGCGGAGGTAGACATGGTCTCCGATCTCGAAAGCCAAATCACGATGCTTACTATCATAGTAACTCTTCTGGCGCGATTGCGCGACTTTGAGATTATCACGGATGACTTTACACATTTCTTCACCTTCAGTGATTAAGTCATTGCCAAGAAGTTGGCGTTCACCAGTCTCTGACCAATTGAGAGGAGTACGGCACTTTCTGCCATAGAGAATCTCGAATGGGGCCTTGCCCGAACTCGCTTGGAAGCTGTTGTTGTAGGAGAATTCAGCATATGGAAGACAATCTTCCCATTTCATGCCAAAGGAAATGACACAAGCCCTGAGCATATCTTCAAGAATTTGATTGACTCGCTCGACTTGGCCACTAGTTTGAGGATGGAAAGCTGTGCTGAAGCGAATGTTTGTGCCCATGGCCTTCTGGAAGGAGTCCCAGAACTTAGAGGTGAAGATGCTTCCACGATCTGAAGAAATCAATTGTGGAATGCCATGCAAGGAGACAATTCTGGAGGTGTATAGCTCTGCCAACTGAGCTGCTGTGATAGATTCTTTGATTGGAAGGAAATGAGCCACTTTAGAAAGCTTGTCGATGACAACGAAGATAGCATCATTTCCGCGCTTGGACTTTGGAAATCCAGTCACGAAGTCCATTTCGATATGATCAAACTTCCATTCTGGGATAGCAAGAGGTTGGAGGAGACCAGCTGGTCGTTGGTGTTCTGCTTTCACTCTTCGACAGACATCACATTCATTCATGAATTGAGCGATTTCTCGCTTCATTCGAGTCCACCAATACGACTGCTTGAGGTCATGGTACATCTTCGTACTTCCAGGATGGATGGAAAGGAGAGAATTGTGCGCCTCGTTCATAATGACTTTCCTTAGATCACCTTTAGGAACCACAATCCGGTCCTCGAAGAATAAAGTGTCTCTGTCATCAATGCAATAGCACTTGTATTTGGTAAGGCCCTTGACGATACCACGTTTCACCTTCTTCACCATGGCATCAAGAATTTGTGCCTCACGAATTTGATCTTCCAAAGTAGGAGAGACTATGAGGTTGGCAAGAAAACCTTGAGGAACAACTTGAAGATTCAGCTTGCGGAAAGCTTCACAAAGATCCGGTTGGAAAGGCTTGAGAATTAAGATGTTGTAATAAGCCTTCCTGCTCAAAGCATCTGCAATGACATTTGCCTTGCCTAGAGTATATTCAATACTCGGATTGTACTCTTGAATCATTTCGACCCATCGAGTCTGCCTGAGGTTGAGGTTGGGCTGAGTGAAGATGTACTTGAGACTCTTGTGATCGGTGAAAATGTCCACTTGTCTTCCCAACAAGAGATGTCTCCACGTTATTAATGCATGGACAACTGCCGCCAACTCAAGATCGTGAGTGGGGTAGTTCTTCTCATTGGGCTTCAACTGACGAGAGCTATAGGCCACAACTTTCTTCTCTTGCATTAACACAACACCGAGACCTTGGAGAGAAGCATCACAGAAAACTTCAAATGGCTTGGATTCATCAGGAGGAGTTAGGACAGGAGCTGTGACTAGTTTCTCTTTGAGAGTGTTGAAAGCAACGTCACACTCAGGAGACCAGACATACTTCACATGCTTCTGGAGGAGGTTGGAAAGAGGCTTTGCAATCTTAGAGAAATTCTCAACTTATCTTCGGCAATAGCTTGCAAGACCAAGAAAACTGCGGAGCTGCTTGACATTCTGAGGAGGTTCCCAATTCACAATTGCGGACACCTTCTCGGGGTTAATAGCGATGCCCTTGGCAGAGATGATGTGACCAAGGAAAATAAATTCATCGAGCCAAAACTCACATTTGGAGAACTTCGCATAGAATTGATACTCTCTGAGCTTGTCGAGCACCAATCGCAAATGTTTGGCATGGTCCTTCTTATTCTTGGAGAAGACCAATATATCATCGAGATACACCAGGACGAATTCATTGGTATAGGGGTTGAAGATGAAATTCATCATCCGAGAGAATACTGGAGGAGCATTGACAAGGCCGAAACACACGTCAGTATATTCATAAGAACCAAAACTTGTTCTGAATGCTGTCTTGGGAATATCTTCTTCACGAATGCGAATCTGATGATAACCCATACGAAGGTCAAGCTTGGAGAATACTTTAGCACCTTTGAGTTGCTCGAATAGCTCATTGATGTTGGGAAGTGGATACTTTTTCTTGATTGTTTTCTTGTTCAATGGACGGGAGTCGACACAAAGTCGGTCCGTGCCATCCTTCTTCTTGACAAAAAGAACACCACAACCCCATGGAGATGAACTCGGTCTGATCAAACCCAGAAGCTCTTGTTCATCGAGCTGTTTCTTCAATTCCTTCAGCTCGTTGGATTCAAGCTTTATGGACGCTTGCAAACGGGTTCAGTGCCAGGCTCAAGATCGATAATGAACTCAACTGGCCGGTGAGGAGGCATACCCGGAAGCTCTTCTGGAAAGACATCTTGGTACTCACAAACGACTGGAATTTGAGAGATGGCATTCAATTCGCCCTTCTCATTGAGAGAAAACAACCGAATGGTTTCATCACGAGCGGCATAAATAATCACATCCTCAAAAGAGTGTGTCAATTGAATTTCCCTGGCAGCACAATCAAGTTGAGCCTTGTGCTTAGAAAGCCAGTCCATCCCGAGAATTAGATCAATATCCGAGTCACCAAGAACAATTGGAGAAGACAAAAATTCATAGTCGCCCATCTTGATTGCGGAATCCCGAACGAATGCTCGAGAAGTCAGTTGTCGAGCCGGAGAAACAATAGACAGAGGACTCGGCAATACTTCAGTAACCAGATCATGCATAGCCACAAAAGGTCTAGAAATGAAAGAATGCGATGCACCAGTATCAAAAAGAACTTTTGCAGGAATATCATTAACAGGAAGATTACCCATTATCACATCAGTAGATTCCTCCGCTTGAGCTGCATTCATCATGTTCACCTTAGCAGACTTTGGATTATGCTTGACCACTGCATTGCTGGAAGATCTGACAGGAGGAGGAGGGGGAAGACGCCTTTGGTTGAAGCACTTGTTAGCATAGTGACCTTTCTGCTGACACTTGTTGCATGTCACCTCTGAGAGTGGACGGTGATAAGGAGCATTGGACTTTTGAGCTTGATTCTGAGACTTGTTCTGATAGCCAGAGTTGGAAGAACCATGGCCACCTTTGTTCTTCTGCTGGTAAGGCTGACGAAACGGAGGAGGTGGAGGCAACCAGAACTTCTATTGCTTAGCTGCCACAAGTGAGGAAGAAGAAGACTGAACTGCGTCTCTGACTCTCTTCTTAGAAGCCTCACACTTGAGCTGAGCAGCCTCTTGCTTCAGTGCCATATTGTAGAATTGATCAAACTGAGTAGGCTCAACAAGAACGAGAGCTAACTGCAGATCCTCTCTAAGGCCACCTCTGAAGTGATAGATCATACTCTTTTCATCAGGAACGTCTTGTTTAGCGAAGCGAGCAAGTTTCTGAAACTGGATGTTGTATTGATACACGGACATGTTGCCTTGCTTGAGATTGCGGAACTCCTCACGCTTGCTCTCAACAACACTTTGTGGAATGTGATGCGCTTAGAAATCCCGACAGAAGTCAGTCCAAGTGATCACACGACCTCCTGTGGAATCTTTGTATTGCTGAAACCAATCAGCAGCTTGGTCCTTGAGCTGAAAAGAAGCGAACTTGACATAGTCCTCAGGCCTGACATTGCTACATTCAAAATGCTTGTTGATGTCCACGAGCCAATCATCGGCATCCGTGGCCTCGGCACAGTAGCTGAAAGACTTGGGCTGATTTGCGAGAAACTGGTTGAGTGTAGTGAAGTGAGGCTGATTGTTGCCTTGACCTTGATTGCCTTGCCCTTGGGTGCGTTCTTGCAAGAGTTGCAGAATCATCTGAGCATTGGCGTTGGTGGCTGCCATGATAGCTTGCCATGCCTCTGGAGGTGGAGGTGGTGGCGGAGGGTTCTCTTGACTCCCTTCATTGCGATCCGGATTCTGACGCGTTGGCGGAGCCATCCTGAAGAGGGTGACATCCGTTAGCATCTTGATAGACAAATAGACAAGTAGAATCAACGGATAGAAATTGCATCATATAGTCTTCACAATAGACATTCGAACGAGGATGAACGAATGAATTCCATAGTAAAACATCACACTTCCAATAGTTGAGAAGCCACTTAGAAAAAAGATATGGAATCAGCATATGACTTCGAAGCAACTCGAATACCACAATACAAAACAAAACAAGTATTGGCTTGCAGAATAAGCCGGAACAAACATATGATAGAAATTTCGTCCGAAGTTTTCGTGGTGGGGCTCACACGGGTTCGATCGTACAGCACCATCATGTACAAGGCTGTGCACATGACATACGAAGCGTCCCCGAGTCGGCATAGCGAAGGACTCTTTAAGACACTACAAGACCACTATAAAATCAACCGTGTACAGGCGGACCACTAGACATCGAACCCCAATCTCATATCATGCGTCTGTCGGAAAGATATCCTAAGGCTACTTGAATTCCCACTTATAAACTCCCGAAACTTTCTGGTTATGCAATCTGGTGTTGGGGATACAGGGGACACAAAATATATCACCCAAACTAGCAATCCCTAGATCCAGCTGTATCCATCCGTCAACACATAACCAAGAAACCTTCGGAAATCGTTTACCTCAACCTTTGAAAAGCATCCGTTATACAAGTTATGGCAATACTCCCGAACTCCCGCCCCAGTACTGGGTGGCGTCGAGGTGATCTCACCAACAACTGCATAAAAGAGATTTCGATGTCGGCGAAACTCAGGTATTCCAGAACTGCAACGATAAAATTGTGACGACAACACCTCGGAGCTCAACTCCCCGAGACACTGCCACAACCCCTAATTGTCAGGAGGCACCAAGAACAATGTTCTCGTCACAAAACCATCAGAACGATTCCAAGATACCCGCGTGATCCTAAATTTTTTTTTAGTGAAATTTGAGGAGAGAAAAGTCAAAAATTCTACGTCAGGAGACCTCACCAGAGCGACGAAGGGACTGAGGAGTAAAAAGAATCCTACTCTCTGATATATATAATCCTAAGACTCAAAACATTTTTGATCTAGACTCAACAACGCCGGCGATTCGATCAAGCAGGGGGCTCGTAAGTCTTGGATGGCTCTGATTACCAACTTGTAACGCCCACGATGCGGCTATATCTCCCACATGTCGAGGCACGACTTAGAGGCATAACCGCATAGTGGTTTTGTCGCAAGAAGGGTCATCTTCACACAATCCCATGTAATGAACAAGAATGGGATAAAGAGTTGGCTTACAATCGCCACTTCACACAATACATAAATATAATTCATACATCATCCAAAATACACACATAGACTGGCTACGGTCAAGATCCAAATGAAAATAAGATAACCCCAAATGCTAGATCCCCGATCGTCCCAACTGGGCTCCACTACTGATCATCGGGAAAAGACACATAGTAACGACCACGTTCCTCGTCGAACTCCCACTTGAGATCGACCCCATCATCTGCACTGGCATCGTCGGCACCTGCAACTGTTTTGGTAGAATCTGTGAGTCACGAGGACTCAGCAATCTCACACCCGCGAGATCAAGACTATTTAAGCTTATAGGAAAGGATGGTGTAATGAGGTGGAGCTGCAGCAGGCAAAAGCATATATGGTGGCTAACAAACGCAAATGAGAGCGAGGAGAGAATCAACGGAACGGTCGTCATCTAGAAATGACCAAGAAGTGATCCTGAACTCCTACTTACGTCATTCATAACTCAAACCGTCTTCACTTCCCGGGCTCCGCCGAGAAGAGACCATCACGGCTACACACGCAGTTGATGTTTTTTAACTGGGTCAAGTGACAAGTTCTCTACAACCGGACATTAACAAATTCCCATCTGCCTCATAACCGCGGGCACGGCTTTCGAAAGATAATACCCTGCAGGGGTGTCCCAACTTAGCCCATCATAAGCTCTCACGGTCCCAGAAGGATAAACCTTCTCCCGGAAAGACCCGATCAGTCTCGGAATCCTGCTTTACAAGACATTTCGACAATGGTAAAACAAGACCAGCAAAGCCGCCCGAATGTGCCGACAAATCCTGATAGGAGCTGCACATATCTCGTTCTCAGGGCACACCGGATGAGCAGTCCGTACAACTAAAACCAATCCTCGAGTTTCCCCAAGGTGGCGCTGCAAAGGGCTCTAGTTTGGACCAGCACTCAGTGGAACACTAGCCCGGGGGTTTAAAATAAAGATGACCCTCGGGCTCTAGAAAACCCAGGGGAAAAAGGCTTAGGTGGCAAATGGTAAGACCAAGGTTGGGCCTTGTGTGACACCCAAAATTTTTGACCTTGTTTTATTTATTAAAAATTTTGCTAGTAAATAAAACTTTTCCATTTGTCAAGATTTACCCTTTTATTATTGTGGATTTTTACTTCAAGTGGAAAACTTTCAAAAGGTATTGTTGGACTTGAATACTCTCTATGATAAAACAATTCTTTATCAGTGGATTTAAATTTGCAAGATTTGTTTTCTCAGAGCTTTATTCTTTTAAAATGATTTCTTTGAATTTGGAGCCTGTTTTGCACTCCAACCATTTGACAAATACCTTTAAAATTTCCACCAAAATTTGGGGATGTCATGTGATGTTTCCACATCACTTTTATGCAAAAATACCTTTTGGCCATTGGATATTTTGAACTCTACACCAACTTTTCCAATCTGGTCCAGTAGGCACTTTTGCACTACAACCCATTTAAATATTTCTTTAAAAATTCTTCCAAGTGTTTGGAGATGTCAGTGGATGCATACAATTCATCTCTATGCCAAAACCCAGTGATGTTCTTTGAAAATTTTGAGTGAATCAACCTCTTTTTCATTCTGGTCCAGTTTGGTGATTTGAACTGCAACCCTATTTTATTTTGCTCTGGTGCCCATGACCTTTTTCCTACTTGTAGCCCTCCCTTCAAAACACTTAAGTCCAGGAGAATGGACTCATTGGAGGTTTTGAAGTGCATGCAATAAACCTTTTTTCTTTCTGTCCAAAACTGGAGTTTTGCAAAACTTGCACTAACAAGTTTCTGGTTTTGCCCATATGATCTTGCCTTCATCTTCCACACCTAAAGAGACCCTGATCTGGAGATTTTGGCCACTCCAAGAGTTGCCTAAGTGCACTTGGCATTCTGTCGAGCACTTGGTGTGCACAGTCAGTTTTGGGCATGTTTCCTAGTTTGCACTGTGATCTTGCTCCAATGACCCAGCAACCTTGTCCACTGAATTCCTAGCTGTCTCTATCCTAGTCCTGTTAATTGCCAGCCCCACCCTCGCGCTCTAGACCACCCTGGCATTTCGTCGAGCAGGTTCCGTGTGAGCTCTGGGCGCGCCCAGAGCGCACGTTTTGCACGCGCGCGCACTGAGCCGCCGCGTCGCACTGCCGCACTCGACGCGACCCGTCCCTGGCCCCTGCTCCACCGCTGAACCGCGCACTAGCTCGCCCCCTCTCCACGCCATCTCTGGCGCCCTGCAGCGCCGCTGGCAGAGCGCCTTGGCGGCACGCCGGCGTCGGCAGCGGCCTCTGCCATGTTCGGCACCGCCCAAACCACACCAGCGCGCCAGCTGCCCCTGTGAATAGATCGATCTTATCCCGAAGCTCGTCGGCACGCGCTCCTCGCCGCCACGTCGCCCTGCAGCTACAGCACGGCTGTCGCCGGCGATCTTATCCTCAGCTGCCGCGGCCCAGCCCCGAGCGCCTATTTAAAGGGTCCCCGAGCTCGTTCAAGACCCCAGGCGACCTCAGACTTCCCTCCTAGCGCTCCCCAAGCAGTGGATCGACCCGTAGTGGCCATCTTCCTCGTCTCCGGCCAGTTTGGCCGCCGCCGAACTCCGGTGCAATACATCGCAGCCAGCCACTCTCTCGCCCAACCAACGCCACCAGTAGCTTCCCCTGGTCCTTGCGGAGCTGCCCACCTACCCAACCTCGATCGGAGACCACCGGAGCCCAAAACCCACTTCACCACCGTAGCCCCCTCCGCCGCGGAGCTCGCCGCCGGCGATTCCTTCCACCTCCGACGACCTAGCGACCACCAAGAGGACCGCCTCGGTCTGGCCGGTCCATCCGCGCCCTCAGATGCCCTCGAGGAGCCGCCGTTCGTCGCCGGCGATCGCCGGAGTCCCGCTCCCGTCGGGTAGAGAAGAGGAGGGAGAGAGGAGAACGGTCAAACCTGACCAGTGGGCCCTCTGGACCCACTGTCAGTGACCCGCGCGCCGTCTCCTCTGTTTAAGTGAAAGCGTATAACCACGGAGTACGTCTCCCCTACCCCGAAAGCGTTTTCCCCTTGAAGCGTTTTCCTTTTTTCTAGTTTTATTAAAAACAGATATTTGACCAAACTTTGACTGGCTATAACTTTTAAAATAAAACTCCAAATGAGTTGATTCTTTTTCCTACCTCTCTCAAATTTCATCTACTTTATTTTAAGATTTATTTCAAAAATATTTGAGACAACTTTTTGTACTGTGTTTGAAATATTTGTTATTTGGATATTTTGCAAAATAGGGATAATGGAGAGAAGAGAAAGCTTTCAAAAAGTGCATCCTTTGCATACTCTTGAAGGCAAGCATTTCTGAACTCTGGCATAATATTTTGTTGTGGTGTTCTGATACGATTACAACACCATTTGGCTTGGAGTATGTGTTATCTTTATGTAACGATAAAGTCTCGTGCATGAGTGCTTTTTGGGGATATCTTGTGGTCAGCAATGGATACGCTAGTGATTTGGATCGTCCTCGTAAGCTCCTCATGCATACCGGAAGGAAGCCGGGAAAGTCGTGGTCTTGGGTAGACACGAGCTTGTCCCTAGTCCCACGTCGAGACGAGTATGTCCGGTATGGCATGGTGAAGCTCGATGAGTGGTGATTTGTTCCACTAATGGTAATATTGTTGGAGGACACTTGGACCACCTGAGTCGGTCATAAGTCGAGTCTTGGTCAGTAGCTTCCTTATTTGTTGGTACCACCACTTGTCCCTGTCACAGACGGGGTATGGTTCAGTAAGTTGGCAACCCCTTACCAAAGCACACACCGTACAGAGAGGCCATAGTGGAAGATACCGGAGGCCTCCGGTAGGCATGCCAGTTGGTCCGGGGGCATGGGTGTTTTCCGGTTGGGACCGAGAGGGGGGCACCCCCTTAGAGCGCGCGAATAGAAACTTGATCCCATGCTACGTCGAGGTTGTAGCCTCCCCACTTAGAGTTTTGCTTGGCAGGTGTCGTGGGTGATTCCAGACATCGGTGAGTTAAGCTGGTGTGTGCAGGTCGGGCGTGTTTTCAATTAAAAGTCCGTAGGCGGAATTAGTCCCGATGGACTAAATAAATCCGTTACTTGTGGGAAAACAGTACTCCCTCTGCAGAGGATATATCCTGTTGGATAGCCATGTTCTTGAGTAAGGACCATAGTCGGAGTTGAATCTAGTAACGGTATTCGGATGGAGAACGATTTAACTCGAACTCAGTGACGGTTTTCGGATGGAGACACGGCTAACTGGATCATAGTAACGGTAATTCGGATGGAGAACGATTTAGCTAGAACTCAGTGACGGTCTTCGGATGGAGAAACGGCTAGACTAGATTTGTGTTTATGACCTGTGACATCTGAGGATCATGTTGTAATTTTGTTATTATTGATATGGACTAACCATTTACATTATGTATTTTATTGAGTATCCCTGGGATGGTTCTACCTCCTGGATATTCACTGTGATTATTCTTTTATAAGCCCTTTCCGTGGTGTCGCTCAGACGCCCGACTGCGGCATGCCTGTTGTTTATTTATCTTTTATAAGCCCTTTATGTGGTGTCGTTCAGACGCCCGACTGCGACATTATTGTTCTTGCAGTTTCCTCTCGAGGAGTCATTCAGACCCTCGTTTGGCACCGGTATTATTATTCTTGCAGTTTCCTCTCGAGGAGTCATTCAGACCCTCGTTTGGCACCGGCATTATTACTGCGGCATCGTTAATTTATTTGCAACCTTTCGAGGAGTCATTTTAGACACTCGCTCAGTGCCTTTCTTTTACTTCCGTATTGCACGTCCATATTTTTCTCTGCACGCGTGCATCGCAGATTTTTTGTTTACTTCATGGCAGACTTATCATCATAAATGTTTTGGAGTATGATTATCTCCTGTTATATTATACCCGTGTTCTAAATGTTTGCGAGTACATTCAAACGTACTCACTGGCTTGTCCCTGGCTATTGTCTTGGCCAGATTCCTTGCTTGGAGATAAGCATCGCGATGACGGCCCCGGTACTTGCGCAGCAACGATAGCAGCCTTGCGAAGATAGGAGTTATCCTGGTCAGCTGTTCTTGTGGGAAATGGAGTCCCATAGACGCAGATGTATCCAAATGCTTCCGCCCCCAACCATTAGAAACCAATTGTTGTACTCCTAGGCCACAATGGTCTTGTACTACATATTTTTGTACCTTGCTTGGAATTCTTGTATCAAGTTGGTGCCTCATCAGCTAACAGTAATCCTGGGGCTGGTGAGCACAAAGGCCGTTTTTCTGGGAAATTATTATCCCAAAAATCCGGTCGTGACACCTTGCTGAAGGATTTTTATTCAAGGCGAACTGTCAAGGGGGTCCCATAAATCACCCAACCGCGTAAGGAACGCAAACTCAAGGAACATAATACCGGTATGACAGAAACTAGGGCGGCAAGAGTGGAACAAAACACCAGGCATAAGGCCGAGCCTTCCACTCTTTACCAAATATATATAGATGCATTAATTAAATAAGAGATATTGTGATATCCCAACATATCCATGTTCTGACATGGAACAAACTTCAACTTCACCTGCAACTAGCAACGCTATAAGAAGGGCTGAGCAAAAGCGGTAACTTAGCCAAACAACGGTTTGCTAGGAAAGGATGGTTAGAGGCTGACATGGAAATATGGGAGGCATGATATAGCAAGTGATAGGTAGCACAGCATGGCAATAGAGCAAACAACTAGCAAAGCACAGATAGAAGTGATTTCGAGGGGTGGTCATCTTGCCTGCAAGGTTCTCAGAGTTGTCGAAAGCTTGATCCTCGTAAGCATACTCAACAGGTTCCTCGTTCACGAACTCGTCTCCTGGCTCTACCCAAGACAAGAACACAAGCAACGGAACCACAATCAATCACGAGAAATGCACAAGCAACATGATGCAAAACATGTATGATATGCAAGATATGATATGCGATGCATATGCGTGCTCCGGAAGGAAAATGATGAACAAGGCAGTAACTTTGCAAACCAAGCATGCCACTGGAAAGATAAGATGATTTCGGTCAAAATCGATATAATGATCACCGGAAACGGATGTACGGTTTCCAAATGGCAAGCAAAACAAGAATGACACGAATCTGCGATTAACAGCATGATAGCACATAAAATGCAACAAGCGACAATGCTACAGCACTCCAACAAAACAACAAAGCATATGGAAGTAATCTACAGGAGATGCTTGACAAAAGATGAACACTGAGCTACGGCTAGATCACAACATAACAAGCTCAAACAAGCATGGCAAAAGTGCAAAAGATAACAGGATCACAGACTTGGTGAAATTACTGGATATGACTGAAACAGCATCAGGTAGCAATGTTCAGAGCACGAAATCAATATGCTACAGGAACTTAACATAGAAAAACAAGGCATGGCAGTGTTCTACTAAATGCATATGACAAAAGTCCCTTACTGACCATAAGCCAAAAAGGATCAGAAGATATGATGGCAACCATGTGAACATAGCAAGTTTCGTTAACAGGTTTCAGACATGGCAGAAAACAGAGCATGGCAGAAACAATAATATGAAGGCATATTTGTGAGCTTGATGCACTCACCACAAAGCAATGCATGACAAAACAAGCATACCTACAGCAATATGGCATGTTTATGAAGCCATCCATGGAAAGTGCAAATACATAGCATTTATGGATCAACAACAAGCTTGGCAAAATTGAATAACACGTAAACAATCTGCCAGAAATACTTTATAGCAAAAGTAGAGCAAGATTGAGTCATGCTACGGCACTCCATAATTGCAAACAAGGGCAGGAATGGATCAATTACAACAGTATCTACAAAAGATCCTTACTGAACATCTCCAAAATATGCATGGATCTCTCTGTAGCATCAAGTTTACGTGGCAACAAAATAACAGCAGACAAAGAGAAATCACTAAGTCCCTGAAATCAGAAACATTACGGGGCCTAGTTTGTATGCTTGTGCTAGTCACCACAGAGATCACAAAAATACATGGCATACTCCACTGTAAATATGGCATGGCATACAACAAAACACATGTAGAGCTCATGCCCATAAGATGCACAGATTAAATGATACAAAAATGACAAATCTCCAAGTTCTGATAAGAACCAGCAGATAACAGCAACTAGCACTCTTGCACCAGGGCATCAAGAAGACCTCTAATGAACATGGTGCAATTGAACAAAATGTAGAGCATCACGAGACAAACAATTCAATATATTACACGCGCGAAACGGAGCAATGCACAGTGAGTTATGCCATGATGAACAGGTGCACATGCTGTGACAGAAAATAACTTATGAAAAATTTGGGGGGTCTCGGATCAACCTCGTTTGACCAGATCCGGGCACGGGAACCGAGGTGGAGGCGGGGCCGGCGGCTGCTGCGGGACTGCTCGCCGGAGCTGGAGGGAGAGGGGCGCCGGCGGTCGGGGTGGCCGGCGAGGGGGTGACCCGAGGCGGCGTGCGCCGCGGCGGCGGTGGCCGGCGCCGGCGCGGGGAGGCGTGGCGGCGGGGAGGCGGCGCGCGGCGGTCGGTGATGCGGTGGTGCGGCGAGGCGGCGCGGCGCCAGTCGGCGGGCGGCTCGGCGCGGGAGGAGGCGAAGGGCGCGGTGGCGGCGACTGGGCTCGGGCGGGCCCTCCTCGGGCTCGCCGGGCCGGCGGCGGTGGGAGGCCGGAGGCGCTGACATGTCGGCTCCGGATTGGTCGGTGGGCGGTGGTGGACGCGTCCGGCTCCGCCCGGACGTGTCCGGCGGCGGAGAGGGAGCGGGTCTAGGGTTTGATCTGCGGGATTTTTGGAGGGGAGCACCTATTTATAGGTAGAGGGAGCTAGGAGAGTCCAAATGAGGTGTGGTTTTCGCCCACACGATCGTGATCGAACGACCTACGGCATGGAAGAGAGTTTGGTGGGTTTTGGGCTGGTTTTGAGGGGGTTTTGCTGCAACACACAAAAGGACTCTGCGGATGCCTGGTTAACCGTTGGAGTACCAAACGACCTCCAAATGGAACGAAACTTGACCGGTGGTCTCCCGGTGGTATACCAAGGCCACTTGAAACCTCGGTCCATTCCAAGAACGTTTGACACCCGCTCCCGAAAGGAAACAAAAGGGGTGCACCGGAGGAGATGGGAGCGCCGGATTGCAAAACGGACAACGGGGAAAATGCTCGGATGCAAGAGACGAACATGTATGCAAATGCAATGCACATGATGACATGATATGAAATGCATGACATGAACAAAATGCAAAACGAAAGACAAAACCCGACCACGGAGGGAATATCATAACACATAGCCGAAAATGGCAAGAGTTGGGGTTACAATTATGGAAAGTTACATCCGGGGTGTTACACAAGTGTGGAGCGCCGCGGCCCCCAACAGCCTGCGGCCCCGCTTGACGCATGGCGATTGATTGGACGTGGGCGTCTCCGCTTCCCCACGCTGCCTCGGCAACTGCCCGACTTGACGAGTCCCTGCTGCATGCAGAGAAAAATCATCATTACCTGTGATCATGAGGATCGCCGGTTGGCCTTCTCCTGCTATAAATGAGGAGGGGGCGGAGCCCCCGTTGCGCATCTCTTCCTGCTCCACTCGCTTCTTCTTCCTTGCTTCATTGCCAATAGCGACCCCGGTGGCGCCTACGAAGAGGTTCTCAGCCGCAGAGAAGGGGAAGGCCCGCCAAGAGGGGCCCGGCTCTCCGCCGCCCAAGCGTGGGCGCGACCGTCCCCGTAAGCACATCGCGACCCCCGCCGCGGCCCCTCGCGGCCGCGGCGGCGCCTCTTCTCGTGGTGGGACTCACCCAGATTGTGGCAGTCCCGTCGATGAAGGGAGGCACGTCATGGTCGCACGGCCTCCCCGGCCGTGCTTTCACTCGGCGGAGGTGCTACCGGAGTTCGTCGTGTGGTCGGAGAACCCGGCCGGCACGTGGCTTCAGCTACCGCGCTTCTTCGCAGGCGAGCTGCCGGCCACCAGTCCAGGCGGGCTCTGGCTGCACGCGGACAGCTGCAGCAGCAAAACTTCATGGGTCGCGGTCAAGGTCTCCGTCGCAGGCAACGCAGCCCTGACCCGCGACTGGCAGACGTTTTGCCGTGCGCACGGCCTGGGCAGGTGGTGCACCCTCCACTTCAAATATGACGGGAACACGACCCTCTATGTGAGGCCGTTCGGAGAAGACGGCCGCCGCGTCGGGTGCTGCCTCGAAGACAACAATGGCGATGAGGTGCTTGGCCTTGGCGATGGTCGAGACGAGGGTGAGGATGGTCTTGCCTTCGACGCTGGCCGCCGCTCGCCCACCTACGGCGATTCTCCCTCCAGCGACAGCTCCAGCAGCGGCGGCTACGACCAGCCGCCAAGCGGCCGCGCCCACTTCAAGGGTGGCAGCGGGTCATCTCGTCGCCGCGCCCCGGTGAAGCGCGAGAAGGTTTCCGGCTGAGCTCAGGAGAGCGTCATGGGTCCATCCTCGCGAGGTGCTGCGATGGCACGCGCCGCTTTTGTTTCGTTCTTCCTTTTCTTTCGGCATTAAGAGAGAGACAAGTATGGGGCCCCGTAGGGGCGCGCAACGAACCATGGTTTCCAAGTTGCTATGCTATGTTTATTGTTCCTGTGTCGCGTTGCAGCATTAACATTTTATGTTGGCGCTTAGAAATAACTTAGCTTGACACACTCGAAGCGCGCACTTCCCAGTACCTGGCGAGGCCTCCTTGGCCTGGGAGGCATCTAGGAACTGCAGAAATTCATTAGGAAACTTTTATTCTTCCGAGCCCTAGTCGCAGGTGCCGCTGGCCACGATCCAGCGCTTCACATCGCGGTGCCCGAGGGGCACAGATTGAGAGGAGTGCGCCGGCTTAGCTCGAACGAGGGTGCCTCACGAAAAACAGGAAAAAACCCTCACGAGGGTGCCTGTCCAGCCCCCTCACGAGGCATGCGAGAGAGAGAGTACAGCTCAAAATAGGGAACCGAAAGCAGAAACGGGGGCGAAAGGCGATGGAACCAAACCGGCAAGGAACACCAGAAAGCAAATTTTCATTAAAGAGGGGCAAGCCAACTACGAAAAGCAAATGAAAAGCTGCGTCCGGCACCTAGTCTAGTCTTCTTGTCTTCTCATCAGCGCGGAGCTAAGTGCTGCCACTAGGACGTGGGAGGGAGCCCCCGAGGCCCGAGGGCGGCACTCCTGAGACTCCGGGGCGTGTACAGCCCCACTCATTATTACGTGAGAGTGTCATGAGCGGAGACCTTCACAGGCACTGGGCCTTCTTCATAGGCACCAGGCCTTTCTTCATGGGTAGAACTTCCGGAGGTGCTGGATGTTCCAGGCGTTCTGGATAGGTACCCCATCCTGCGTCTCCAGGCGCACGGCGCCATGCCAGGAGACGTGGGCGACCTTAAATGGGCCCTCCCACATGGGCGAGAGCTTGTGCAGCCCTTCCCTAGAGAGCACCCGCCTTCGGATGAGGTCACGCACCTCGAGCGTCCTGGAGCGGACGCTGCGACAGTGATACCGCCACAACGCCTGCTGGTATCTTGCCTCCTGCAGCGTGGCTTCACGGTGGCGTTCCTCCCCCAGCACGAGGTCGATCCCCGCAGGGCGTCCTGTTGCGCCTCATCAAACGCCAGGACCCGCGCGGAGCGATGCTTGACCTCGTGAGGGAGAACCGCTTCTGCTCCATAGACGAGGAAGAACGGGGTCTCGCCTATTGGCTTGGTGGCGGTGGTGCGGATGGACCACAACACAGACTGGAGCTCGTCGTGCCAGCCCCTGCCGCAGGCCTCGAGCTTCTTCTTGAAGGTCCTGGTCTTGAGGCCTCTCAGGACCTCCGCGTTGGCGCGTTCGGAATGACCATTGCTCCTGGGGTGTGCCACCGAAGTGTAGCAGATCTGCATTCCAAGGTTAGCACAATATGTCTTGAAGAGATTGCTAGTGAACTGCGAGCCGTTATCGGTGATGATGTGGTTGGGGACCCCAAACCGGCTCACGAGACCCTTGATGAACTTGACAGCAGATCCGGCCGGGATGGTGCAGACGGCTTCTACCTCCGCCCACTTGGTGAACTTGTCGATGGCAACATAGAGGTAGCGGTAGCCCCCAGGCGCTCGAGGGAACGGGCCCAAGATATCCAGCCCCCAGACTGCGAACGGCCACGAGAGTGGGATGGTCTGGAGACCTTGAGCTGGTTGATGGATCTGCTTGGTGTGGAATTGACACGCCTCACAGGACTTCACCAGCTCCGTCACGTTGTTGAGCGCCGTAGGCCAGTAGAACCCACTGCGGAACGCCTTGCCGACGAGGGTTCGTGATGACGAGTGGTGCCCGCAGTCCCCGCCGTGTATGTCAGCTAGAAGCTCTTTCCCCTGTTCCCTGGAGATACAACGCAGGGAAACGTCATTCGGCCGCTTCCTATATAACTCACCGTCTTGGATGCAGTACGTCGTGGCCTGCCGAGCCACGTGCTTCGTGTCCTCCTCCTTCTCCGGCAGCGTCCCTTGCGTCAGGTCCTCCTTGAACTCCTTCGTCCATCACCCCTCATGAGGCTTGAGCGCCAAGAGTAGGCGCGCTCCCGACCTTGGGCCGCAGGCCGGGGCTCCCGAGGCAGGTGGTTGGGGAAGCTCCTCCCGAGGCAGCGCTGGCCTTGAAAGTGGTGGTGTTGGCGATGGCTTGAAGAGCCGCTCCTCGAAGATGCCAGGCTATTGCGGTAGTCGCTTGGATGCTCTCTTGGCGGTGTCGTCGGCTTCCTTGTTGGTGCCGCGGTGCACGTGTTGCAATTCCAGGCGCAAGAACTGCTTTTCCATTTCACGTACCTCGCGTACCTGGTTCTGTTGTTGAAAGGATGTTGGGGCAGTTGAAGATGCGTGGCGAAGGGGCTGCTCCTCACGAGCCACTGGGGCCCTGAGCCTCGGGAGGCTCTGGGAGTCCAGGCGGTTCCTTGAGGACCGCCTCCATCTCCGTCGGGACTGCGTCATTTCCTGGCCTCCTGAGCCGCCAGGGTGCTCCGCAGGTTGTGCTGGAAGGCGGCTGCCATGCTCGGCAGGCCGAATGGCATGCGAACATAGCTGTGAGGTGGGCCCTCGCAACGTCCCATGCGCGAAGGCGAGAAGAGCTCCTGAGATGCGGTCCTGTTGAGCCCTGGAATGTCGACGCAGACGCGCAGTCCGCCATCCTCGCCTGGATGGGGAGCTGCGCCAGGTGGGCGGTGGTCGCCGCGCATGGCTCTTGCATCCTGCAGCTCTTGGGTGACCTTGGTGATGAACTCCTTAGCGCCGGGCGCTCCTCTCCCGGTGTTCTCCTGAGGGAAACGTGCCACAAAGCACGCCTCCAGGTGGTGCCCGAGCGCCTCCCTCGTGATGTTGGCTAGGTCTGAGACCCTCCAGAAGAGTGCCCCTGAGCCCTGCCCGAGGAGGGTGCCGGGTATGCCTTCCTATGCGAGGGAGGGAGGTGCCCCAGGCGCGGGCGCCAATCCTGATGTTGCACCACCAGAGACGCCGCTCTCCTGAGGCCCTGTGCGGAGTAGCTGCTTCTTCTTGGGTATGGCCTCATGAGGGTACTGCGCTGCATTGTTGTCGGGGTGTTCGATCGCTGTGGCTTGGAAGGCGCGCTCGAGGGAGCACACTGCATCTCTTTCTTTGTAGGGGACGGTGATGATCCCGCTGCTTCCTGGCATCTTGAGGACGTTGTAGCCGTGGTGAGTCACCGCCATGAACTTGGCTAGGGCCGGATACCCGAGGATGTCATTGTACGGCAGGCGGATGTGAGCAATGTCAAAGTCGATGAGCTCGGTGCGGTAGTTGTCACGCTGTCCGAAGGTGACAGGGAGGCGAACCTGCCTATCGGCGTGGTGGAGCCGTCGGTCACTCCTAAGAAGGGCTTGGTAGGCTGAAGCTGATCGTATGGAACTTGGAGGCTGTCGAACGTCTCAGCGGACAGGACGTTAAGCCCTGCGCCGCCGTCGATGAGGGTCTTGGTGACTTGCACATTGCTAATGAAGGGTGAGCAGAGCATCGGGAGGGCGCCAGCGGTGGCCGCGCACTTGAGTTGGTCTGCCGAGCTGAAAGTGATGGCGTACTCGGACCACCAGAGAGGGCGTGTGGCCTCAAGCCTGGGAAGGGCCGCATTCACCTCGCGAGCAAACTGCTTGAAGATGCGTTGAGAAGCTGGGGCCTGAGCTCCGCCCAAGATGCAGGCGATGGCACGCGGTTCCTGGAAGCCCCTAGCCCCCTCGTCCTGATGGTGGTTGCCGTTCTTGGCGGTGGCGGCAGCGGAGGAAGGCCAGTGTTGCCCTGGGGGCGGTTCTCATGAGGCTGGTCCCTCCATGCGCCCTCACGAGGCTAGTCCTGCTAGCGGTCCTCGCAAAGTCGGTCGTGCCACTCCTGGCAGGGGCCAAAATCGTCCCAGCATGCTCCGCCTCATCCTCCTCCTCGGCCGTAGCCCCGGTCATTGCGCTCGGGGCCCCGACCGAGGCGTCCATCTTGAATGGCCCTGAGCTCTTGACAGTCATTGGTGTTGTGGCTGTGTACGTTGTGGAAGGCGCAGAACGGTCGGCTGCTCTGGGATGACTCGGGATGGTCCGGCCGCGCTTTGTATCCGGCTCCGCTTCGAGCACGGCCACTCCCTTGCGCTTCACATCCTTGCCCTTGGTTTTCTTATCCTCTGGGTCGGTAGCTGGGAGTTCGAGGAGGGAAGGGCGCCCTTCCTTAGCTCTTGCGCACTTGGTCGCCAAGTTGAACAGCTCCAAAGCCGTGCAGAGCTCCTCGTGGATGGCGAGCTCCTCCTTCATCTTGACGTCACGGACGCCATCGGGAAACGCTGAAATGATGGCCTCGTCCGTCACCTTGGGAATCTGGAGATGAATGTTGTTGAAGCACTGGATGTACTTCAGCAAGGTCTCTCCTAGCTGCTGCTTGATGCGGCGTAGGTCACCCACGGCCGGAGGGCGGTCGCGAGTGCCCTGGAAGTTGGCGACGAAGCGGTCGCGCATCTCGTCCCAGGAGAAGATCGAGCCAGGGGCAGGTTCAGGAGCCACGAGCGAGCGCCATCCTTGTGAGCCATGGGGAACCAGTTCGCCAAGACTTTTTCGTCGCCGTTGGCCGCCTCGATGCTCAGCTCATAGAGCTGCAAGAACTCCGTGGGGTCGGGGGTGCCGTCGTAGCGAGGGGTCAGGTCTGACTTGAACTTGCCCGGCCAGGCGATGCTACGCAACTCGGGAGTGAAGGCGCGGCAGCCTATGGTGGCCCTTTGCTGATGCGGAGCCTGCCCTTGATGCCCACGTACTGCCGCCGCAGGCGGCACGCGGTCTTGTCGCAGTGGTGCTGGGAGTGCGGGCGCATTCTCTTGCAGCCGGGGAACGTCTTGGTAGCTTCCTTCTTCTCGCGTGGGCGCCCGATGCGGTGGGTCGCACCGGGGGGCCGCGCGTCTTGGCGCCAAAGCACCGTCTTGGTGCAGAGGTGGTGGAGGCGCAACATGAGCGATGTTGCTCGCAACTGTCTGAGGGAGAGGCAGCGAGGGGGACGGCGCGGGGAGCCTCCTGCGGCGCTGATGAGCTCGGTGATGCGATCGAGCCAGTCCTCGTAGAGATCGTCGACTGGACGGTAGCGCAGGAGCTCGCGCGCCATCAGCAGCGCGGCCTGCGCGTCCGTGGGAGTGGGACGAGCGCGAGACGATGAGCCGGCTGGAGTTAGCAACGGAGTGGCGGTGCGGCCGTCCCGACGCACCGAGGGGTGCAACGAGGACGCCTGCTGCTCGTTTCTCGCCGGGCCGGTGGCGGCGTTGGCGGCGGGCGACGGGGAACGACGGGGAGGCCCGCCGACAGGAGCGGTCTGAGCGACGTGGGCGGCGAGCGCGGCAGGCGCTCAGCGCGGGCTCGACGAGCGTCTTCCATGGACGCAACGAAGCGACGGGACGCGGATTGGCGGAAGGAATGCTTCGGCGCACCCCTACCTATTGCGCCAAATGTCAGATTTCGGGTTCCGGCAAAACCCTTGAGGTTCGAACACTGGGGTGCGCATGAAGATCTCTCTCTTCCTAGATCGCTCTCGCAACAATCGCAAGGCCAAGCTCGACGAACCCAAAGAATAGGGGACACAAGAGTTTATACTGGTTCGGGCCACCGATGTGGTGTAATACCCTACTCCAGTGTGGTGTCGTGGATTCCCTCTTGGGCTGAGGATGAATAGTTACAAGGGAAGAACAGCCTCCTGAGGACAGGTGTTCTTGTGCTTGGTGAACTTGTGTGTGGCTATGGATGGAATGGCTCCGATCCAAGATGAGCTCAAGATGCCTCCTATGGTGGTGGCTAGTCCTATTTATAGAGGCCCTGGTCCTCTCCCCAAATATTGAGCTACAAGGGATCCAACAACGGCCAAATTCGAAGGGAGACAACTAGTACAAGTTTCCCTGACTAAAGGTGGTCTTCGCCTGCCAAAGGCTCTAGTGGTGACGCCGTCTTGGGCTCCACGGTGACCTCCATCCTGCCGTCCTGCTGGTCTTGGTCTTGTTGCACCGATATGGAAACCTTTGCCTGATGCCTCGGGACTCCTCGCCCGCGCTTGCCCCTTTAGCACCAAAGAGGAAACAAGGACACTACGCGCGTTGGCGCCCGCCTGGCTCCAGTCGTCATGGCTTGCATCACAGGAACCTCGCGAGGTGTCCCTCGCCTTGATCTCTCCGCCCCTCGCGAGCCGGCCTGGTGAGGCCGCCCTTGAGGAGGTCTTGCATCGTCCGCCTCGTGAGGCTTGGCCCCTCGCGAGGGTCTTGAGTGTTTGCTGGTGAAGATGGGCCGTACAGGGCCGCTAGTGGAGCCAGGCCGTGGGCCGCAGGCAGGCAAGTCTGGGGACCCCCGTCCCTAGGACGCCGACATAGTTGATGTGAGACCATCTTCCTCCTTTTTGTCTTCTCCACTACCACCACTCTATTCCACCTATAGTGCTACGTCCATGGCTCACGCTCGTGTATTGCGTGAAAGTTGAAAAAGTTTGAGAATACTAAAGTATGAAACAATTGCTTGGCTTGTCATCGGGGTTGTGCATGATTTGAACAATTTGTGTCACGAAGATGGAGCATAGCCAAACTATATGGTTTTGTAGGGATGAACTTTCTTTGGCCATGTTATTTTGAGAAGACATGATTACTTTGTTAGTATGCTTGAAGTATTAATATTTTTATGTCAATACTAAACTTTTGTCTTGAATCTTTCGGATCTGAACATTCATGACACAATAAAGAAAATTACATTGATAATTATGTTCGGTAGCATTCGACCTCAAAAATTCTGTTTTGAGCATTTACCTACTCGAGGACGAGCAGGAATTAAGCTTGGGGATGCTTGATACGTCTCCAATGTATCCATATTTTTTGATTGTTCCATGCTATTATATTATCTGTTTTGGATGTTTAATGGGCTTTAATATGCTCTTTTAAATTATTTTTGGGACTAACCTATTAACAAGAGGCCCAGTGCCAATTTCTGTTTGTTTGCCTATTTTAGAGTTTCGCAGAAAAGGAATACCAAACGGAGTCCAAATGGAATGAAACCTTCGTGATGATCTTTCTTGGACCGAAAGCAATCCAGAAGACTTTGAGTCGAACTCTGGAATTCCATGAGGCGGCCACGAGGCAGGAGGGCGCTCCTAGGGGGGTAGGCGCGCCCCCCACCCTCGTGGGCCCCTCGTAGCTCCACCGACGTCATTCTTTCACCTATATATACTCTTATACCCTAGATCGATTGCAGAGAGCCATGAAACCACTTT
The DNA here is from genome assembly GCF_002575655.3 of Aegilops tauschii subsp. strangulata. Taxonomy (NCBI): domain Eukaryota; kingdom Viridiplantae; phylum Streptophyta; class Magnoliopsida; order Poales; family Poaceae; genus Aegilops; species Aegilops tauschii. The sequence goes on from NC_053040.3 coordinate 199,727,818, forward strand.
TCCACCGCCGTAACCTTCTGTACCCATGAGATCCCATCTTGGGGCCTTTTCTGGCGATCTGCCGGAGGGGCAATCGATCACGGAGGGCTTCTACATCAACACCATTGCCTCTCCGATGAAGCGTGAGTAGTTTACCACAGACCTTCGGGTCCATAGTTATTAGCTAGATGGCTTCTTCTCTCTCTTTGATTCTCAATACAAAGTTCTCCTCGATGTTCTTGGAGATCTATTTGATGTAATACTCTTTTGCGGTGTGTTTGCCGAGATCCGATGAATTGTGGATTTATGAACAAGATTATCTATGAATATTATTTGGTTCTTCTCTAAATTCTTATATGCATGATTTGATATCTTTGAAAGTCTCTTTGAATTATCGGTTTAGTTTGGCCTACTAGATTGATCTTTCTTGCAATGGGAGAAGTGCTTAGCTTTGGGCTCAATCTTGCAGTGTCCTTTCCCAGTGATAGTAGGGGCAGCAAGGCACGTATTGTATTGTTGCCATCGAGGATAAAAAGATGGATTTTATATCATATTGCTTGAGTTTATCCCTCTACATCATGTCATCTAGCTTAATGCGTTACTCTGTTCTTATGAACTTAATACTCTAGATGCATGCTGGATAACGGTCGATGTGTGGAGTAATGTAGTAGATGCAGAATCGTTTCGATCTACTTGACACGGACGTGATGCCTATATTCATGATCATTACCTTAGATATCTTCATAACTATGCGCTTTTCTATCAATTGCGCGGCAGTAATTTGTTCACCCATCCTAATACATGCTATCTTGAGAGAAGCCACTAGTGAAACCTATGGCCCCCGGGTCTCTTTCTTATTATATTGCTTCTCATTTATTTACATCGCATCTCGTTTACTATTTCGCAATCTTTACTTTCCAATCTATACAACAAAAATACCAAAAATGTTTACTTTACTATCTTTATTAGATCTCACTTTTGCGAGTGACCGTGAAGGGATTGACAACCCCTTTATCGCGTTGGTTGCAAGGTTCTCGATTGTTTGTGCAGGTACTAGGTGACTTGTGCGTTGTCTCCTACTGGATTGATACCTTGGTTCTCAAAACTGAGGGAAATACTTACGCTACTTTGCTGCATCACCCTTTCCTCTTCAAGGGAAAACCAACGCATGCTCAAGAGGTAGCAGTCCGCCACCAGGCGCAAGTTCGACATGCGGTATGGGTCCTGGAGTTCGGTCATCTGACCGATGATGTGGGTGCGCTGCTACAGCGGCATCACACGACGCCTGATGAAAGCAATAATGAGGTCGGTGTTGGTGAGCCCTTCCCGCTCCCTCATCTCCGACACCCGCTGGCATAGGCTGAGCACCTCCTACGACGGGTGCCGGGGATAATAACCCCAGTTCTGCTTCGCCCGCTGATACGTCTCCTTCGTATCTACTTTTCCAAACACTTTTGCCCTTGTTCTGGACTCTAACTTGCATGATTTTAATGAAACTAACCCGGACTGACGCTGTTTTCAGTACAATTGCCATAGTGTTATTTTTGTGCACAAATAAAAGTTCTCGGAATGACCTGAAACTTCACAGAGAATATTTTTGGAATATGTAAAAAATACCGACGAAAGAATCAACACCAGGGGCCCACACCCTGTCCACAAGGGTGGGGGCGCGCCCACCCCCCTGGTGCGCGCACCTTTGCCTCGTGGGCCCCCCGAGGCTCCACCGACCTCAACTCCAACTCCATATATTCATGTTCGGGGAGAAAAAATCAGAGAGAGGGATTCATCGCGTTTTACGATACAAAGCCGCCGCCAAGCCCTAAACTCTCTCGGAAGCTTGATCTGGAGTCCCTTCTGGGCTCCGGAGAGGGGAATCCGTCACCGTCGTCATCATAAACCTTCCTCCATCACCAATTTCATGATGCTCACCGCCGTACGTGAGTAATTCTATCATAGGCTTGCTAGACGGTGATGGGTTGGATGAGATTTATCATGTAATCGAGTTAGTTTTGCTAGGGTTTGATCCCTAGTATCCACTATGTTCTGAGATTGATGTTTCTATGAATTTTCTATGCTTAATGCTTGTCACTAGGGCCCGAGTGCCATTAATTCAGATCTGAACCTATTATGTTTTGATGAATATATGTGAGTTCTTGATCCTATCTTGCAAGTCATTAGTCACCTACTATGCGTTATGATCCGGTAACCCCGAAGTGACAATAATCGGGACCACTCCTGGTGATAACCGTAGTTTGAGGAGTTCATGTATTCACTAAGTGTTAATTCTTTGTTCCGGTACTCTATTAAAAGGAGGCCTTAATATCCCTTAGTTTCCAATAGGACCCCGCTGCCATGGGAGGGTAGGACAAAAGATGTCATGAAAGTTCTTTTCCATAAGCCCGTATGACTATATTCGGAATACATGCCTACGCTACATTGATGAACTGGAGCTAGTTCTGTGTCACCCTATGTTATAACTGTTGCATGAGGAATCGCATCCGACATAATTATCCATCACTGATCCAATGCCTACAAGCTTTTCACATATTGATGTTTGCTTAGTTACTTTGCTATTGCCACTGTTACAATTACTACAAAACTGCTACTGTTACTTTTGCCACTGTTACCGTTACGTCCATACTACTTTGCTACAGATATTAAGTTTTCCAGGTGTGGTTGAATTGAAAACTCAACTGCTAATACTTGAGAATATTCTTTGGCTCCCCTTGTGTTGAATCAATAAATTTGGGTTGAATACTCTACCCTCGAAGACTGTTGCGATCCCCTATACTTGTGGGTTATCAAGACTATTTTCTAGTGCCGTTGCCGGGGAGCATAGCTCTATTCTTTGAGTCACTTGGGATTTATATCTGCTGGTCACTATGAGGAACTTGAAAGACGAGAAAACCAAAATTTATCCCTCAACTACAAGGGCAGGTAAGGAACTTCCATCTAGCTCTGCACTTGATTTACCTTCTGTTTTGAGTAAACTTGCGACACCTAAACCTGCTTCTGCTATTAATTCTGCTATGTCGCATGTTATTGATGATGCCGCTTCTCCTTTGCATGATACTTATGATGAGACTACTTCTATGCTTGATAATACTGTGCCACTAGGTGAATTTCTGGATGAACAACTTGCTAGGGCTAGAGAGAATGAAATTATTGAAACTGATAATATTGATGAAAGCGATGATGAAGATTCTCCCCCTAGATATGAATTGCCTGTTGTGCTTGAGGGTTATGTTATGGATGAAGAAACTGCTAGAGATTTTCTTGCTTGCAATGATTGATATGATCCTAAGAAATTATTAGCTAAGCTGAAAGAAAAATCTTTGAATGCTAGAATGAAATATGACCCTGCGTTTTCCACTTCACCTATCTGCATTTCTGATAAGGATTACGATTTCTGTGTAGATCCTGAGATAATTACTTTGGTTGATCTGATCCTTTTCATGGATATGAATCTGAAACTGTTGTGGCACATCTTACTAAATTAAATGATATAGCTACCCTATTCACTCATGAGGAAAAAATTCGTTACTACTATATCCTTAAGCTATTTCCTTCTCATTAAAGGGTGATGCTAAAACTTGGTTTAATTCTCTTGATCCTGGTTGTGTGCGTTGTCCCCAGGATATGATTTATTACTTCTCTGCTAAATATTTCCCCGCTCATAAGAAACAAGCTGCTTTAAGGGGAATATATAATTTTGTGGAAATTGAAGAAGAGAGTCTCCCACAAGCTTGGGGGAGGCTTCTCCGATTACTTAATGTTTGCCTGATCATCCTCTCAAGAAAAATGAAATACTTGATATCTTTTATAATGGACTAACCGATGCTTCCAGAGACCACCTGGATAGTTGTGTTGGTTGTGTTTTCAGGGAAAGAACTGTTGATCAAGCTGAATCACTATTGAATAATATGTTGAGTAATGAAAATAATTGGACACTTCCTGAACCAACTCCTACGCCAACTCCGAAGAAAAGGGGTATTCTATTTCTCAGTCCTGAAGATATGCAAGAGGCAAAGAAATCTATGAAAGAAAAGTTATTAAAGCTGAAGATGTTAAGAATTTACCGCCTATTGAAGAAATACATGGTCTTGATAACCCGACACAGGTAGTAAAGGTAAATTCTCTCTATAGATGTTATGAAGGTGATATTCCTCGTTATAAGTCTGCTAGCCAATACTTAGATGAGTTTGATAATTTTATTGTTAAACAAGAAAACTTCAATGCTTATGTTGGCAGACAATTGAAATGTAATGCTTATATGATTGAACACTTGAGTGATTATATGTATAGAGTTAAAGGTGAACTCAAACTTATTAGTAAACATGCTTCTATGGTTACCACTCAAGTAGAACAAGTGCTTAAAGCCCAAAATGATTTGCTCAATGAGTTGAATAATAAGAAAAATGATAATGCTGTTAGAGTTGTAACTAGAGGGGGTAAAATGACTCAGGAACCTTTGTATCCTTAGGGCCACCCTAAGAGAATTGAGCAACATTCTCAGAGAACTAATGTTGATGCACCTAGTCCTTCTAAGAAGAAGAAAAAGAAAAATGATAGGACTTCGCATGCTTCTATTGAACCTGTTTGTTGACACACCTGAGAATCCCAATGATATTTCTATTTCTGATGCTGAAACACAATTTGGTGATGATGATGATGTTCATGGTGATGCTCAACCTAGCAATGACAATCATGTAGAAATTGAACCTGCTGTTGATCTTGATAACCCACAATCAAAGAATCAACGTTATGATAAGAGAGACTTTGTTGCTAGGAAGCACGGTAAACAAAAGAGAACCATGGGTTCAGAAACCCATGCCTTTTCCTCCTAAACCGTCCAAGAAAAAGGATGATGAGGATTTTGAGCGTTTTGCTACAATGATTAGACCTATCTTTTTGCGTATGCGTTTGACTGATATGCTTAAAATGAATCCTTATGCTAAGTACATGAAAGAAATTGTTAAAAATAAAAGAAAGATACCGAAAGCTGAAATATCCGCCATGCTTGCTAATTATACTTTTAAGGGTGGAATACATAAGAAACTAGGAGATCCAGGAGTACGAACTATACCATGCTCCATTCAAAGAAACTATGTTAAAACTGCTTTATGCGATCTTGGAGCCGGTGTTAGTGTTATGCCCCTCTCTTTATAGCATAGACTTGATTTGAATAAGTTGACACCTACTGAAATATCTTTGCAAATGGCCGATAAATCAACTGCTATACTTGTCGGTATTTGTGAGGATGTGCCTGTTGTGGTTGCAAACGTTCTATTTTAACAGACTTTGTTATTCTTGATATTCCCGAGGACGATAGTATGTCGAATATCCTTGGTAGACCCTTTTTGAATACTGCAGGGGCTGTTATTGGTTGCAACAAAGGCAATGTCACTTTTCATGTTAATGGTAATGAGCATACGGTACACTTTCCGAGGAAACAACCTCAAGTCCATAGTATGAATTCTATTAGAAAAATTCCATCGATTATTATTGGAGGTTTTGAATTTCCTCTTCCTACTGTCAAGAAGAAATATGACATTCTTATTATTGGGGACGTGCATACCCCGTTGAGGTAACCTAGTGCTATTCGAAAATTCTCCGGTTCCATGCGATTCGGAATGAGTTTGTTAACAAGACTTGATCAACCTTGTTAGTGGATTCCTTTTGATGAGCATGGGATGGATGAAGTTAGAAAGCACAACTCTCTCTACCCTCCTTTTACTTTCTGTTATTTAGATTAAATAAAGAAAAAAATAGTATTTTCTGTCTGTTTTCTGAATTTTTCGTGCAATAAAAAAAATACCCCGAAAATAAAAGTTCTCCAAATGCACTGAAATTGAAATATGATTTTTTCTAGAATATTTAAGAATATTTGGCACGGAGAACACACCAGAGGGGGCAACCACATGGCCACGAGGGTGCAGGGCGCGCCCACCCCCTGGGCGGGCCCCTGCCTCGTGGGCCCCTCGTGGCCCCCCTCCACTTATTCCAGCACCCACACACTCCTTCCTCCAGAAAAAATCACCAACCAGCTCAAGCACGAGTTCTAGCTCATCTTGCTGCCATTTTCGATCTCCTTGCTCAAAGCTCCACTCACAGAACTGGTTTGGGGGATTGTTCTTCTTTATGTGACTCCTCCAATGGTCCAATTAGTTTTCGTTCTAGTGCTTTATTTATTGCAAATTTTGGCTGCTTAGGTGACCCTGTTCTTGAGCTTGCATGTCAAATTTACTTGGTCCCAAGTAGTTCTAATGCATGATATAGTCTCTAGGCACTTGTGGGAGTAGTTGCTATCAATCTTGTTGAGTTTGGTTCACTTTTGTTTTGAGTTACTAAAAATTTCAGAAATTTTTCAAAGGAAGAAATATGTTTAGGAAAATGTACCAAGGTGGTTCCTCAAAGAAGCAAGGACCCTGGCCCGCGATACGTGAGCCGGACTATGAACTACCAAGAGAAGCTCAAGTGCGGCCTTGTGAATGGCGGTCAGAAGATTTTATGGTCCAAGCAGGAATTAAGGAGGAATTTGACGCATATGCGCGTAACGCTGAACTTGAGGGCTTCGTGTCAGATAAGTGCCCCCAATATTATTATCTAACTAATTCCTTTGTGAGAAGGTTTAAATTTACATCCTCACGCAATTCTCACACTGTTCTATTTGATCTTTATGATAAATCTTATACCATGGACTAAGAAGATTTTAACACTGCTTGTAAACTCCTGTAGTGGGGTAATGTTAGTGAACCTCGCAAATCTGAATTTAAAGATTTTCTTGCTAGTATCACTGTGGGGGAATCTAGAGAAATAATACAAGATACCATAGGGAGCATCCACTTTCCTGCCATACATTATTTTGCTCTCTTTATAGGTAGATGCATTAACGGCAAGGATGAGGCATGTCACATGTGTGTCCCAGATCTTAGTGTCCTCAAGAGTGTTGTATTAGGAGAAAAACAATACAACTTGGGGGCTATTGTCGCACGAAGGTTGCATCATAACAGTATTAGTGGAGATTTGTTTGGTGGCATTTATGCAACTCGTTTAGCTAATTATCTTGAGGTACCCATTCATGAAAATGATATGGAGTTGCCTCCTACTTATTTAGATTCTAATGCTATGGTTCGCCATCAGTTTGTTGAGAGGAATGAACAGTCTCTCCAGTACCGACTAATCTTTGACAGACATCGCGCTGTCAATATTGCTCTCCTTGCTCCTACTTTCTTTGACTTTCAGGCAAAGGGGAGATATGTCATAACCAGGGAGGAGGCGAACGAGTACGAGAGGAGGACGGAGGCAGCTCGCGTCCAACCTGTAGCTCGTGAGGCAGTAGCGGCTGCATCTCAGTACGACCCCAGTTACAACTTCGGATATCCGCCAGGCCATCCATGGGCATAGACCAACTTAGGCCAAAAGCCTAAGCTTGGGGGAGTATGTATTTCTCACCGACATTACATTCATGTTCACACACTCATGCCAAGTGTCTGTGCTCATACTTTTTCATTGTAATATCCATGCTAGTTTATTCTTTTTTCTCGCTTTCTTCTTGTGTGCTTGAATAACCTTAAGAAAAACAAAAAAAATTAGTTGCAGCTTTTAGCTAGTTTACTTTCCATGCGTGTACTAGTAGTAATTAAAAGAAAACCCAAAAAGATTTCTCGTTCTTCTTTTGTTTGTTGGGAGCTTTCCCATGTAAATAGTTTTATTTCTTTTCTTTTCTATGGGGGTCGAGAGGAGAAGACCATAATGAAAATGTTGAAGTGGTTCTTATATGCATTATTGCTGATTTAACCAGGAGCCCATATTACCTTGTCTTCTTCCTTGAATTAAATGCTTGCAGATTCCAGCTTAGTCCAATGCACGTGCACTATTATTATTATCCACACTGTTCGATCGTGCAAGTGAAAGGCAATAATGACGATATATGATGGACAGATTGAGATGAGAGAAACTGGTATGAACTCGACCTCTCTTGTTTTTGTAAATATGATTAGTTCATCGTTCCTGATTCAGCCTATTATGAATGAAACATGTTTGCAATGACAATTAGAGATTATAGTTGCTCATGCCATGCTTAATTAGCTAAGAGTTTATAATGGTTTACCTTGCGTGCCAACATGCTATTAAAATGGTTGTGATGTGGTATGATAGGGTGGTATCCTCCTTTGAACGATTCGAGTAGCTTGACTTGGCACATGTTCACACATGTAGTTGAAACAAAATCAACATAGCCTCCACGATATTTATGTTCATGGTGAATTATATCCTACTCATGCTTGCACTCGGTGTTGATTAATTTTAAAGCATGTTCATCACTGTTGTCGCTCTCTAGTTGGTCGCTTCGCAGTCTTTTCAAGCCTTCACTTTTACTAAGCGGGAATACTTCTTGTGCACCCACTTCCATAAACCCCAAAGCTATTCCATATGAGTCCACCATACCTTCCTATATGCAGTATCTACCTGCCGTTCCAAGTAAATTTGTATGTGCCAAACTCTAAACCTTCAAATGAAATTCTGTTTTGTATGCTCGAATAGCTCATGTATCAACTAGGGTTGTCTGTATCTTCCATGCTAGGCGGGTTATTCTCAAGAGGAGTGGACTTCGCTCCTCACTCACGAGAAAATGGCTGGTCACTGGGATGCCCAGTCCCATGCTCAAGCCAAATCAAAACAATTGCAAACAAAACTCCCCCAGGACTGTTGTTAGTTGGAGGCACCCGTTGTTTCGGGCAAGCCATGGATTGATGCTTGTTGGTGGTGGGGGAGTATAAAATTTACCATTCTGCTTGGGAACCACCTATAATGTGTGTAGCATGGAAGATATCGATATCTCTCGGTTGTTATTTGACAATGAAAGTATGCCACTCAAAATATTATTTATCTCTATTTCAAAATCGAGCTCTGACACCTCTACAAATCCCTGCTTCCCTCCGCGAAGGGCTTATCTATTTACTTTTATGTTGAATCATCATCCTCTTATTAAAAAGCACCAGTTGGAGAGGACCGGTGTCATTTGCATCCATTACTATTAATTCATATTGAGTATGACTATGATTGGATCTCTTTTACCATGAATTACAATGTTTAGTCAGTCCTTGATCTTCAAAGGTGCTCTGCATTTATGTTTTGCGGTCTCAGAAAGGGCTAGCGAGATACCATCTTGTTATATCATATCATGATTTTTTTGAGAAAGTGTTGTCATCTGAGATTTATTATTATTGCTCGCTAGTTGAATATGTCATTGATATGAGTAAACATGAGACCTAAATATTATTGTGAATATGGTTAGTTCATAATCTTTGCTAAAAACTTGAATGTTGGCTTTACATATTTACAACAACAAGAGCAAACAGAGTTTGTAAAAGTTTTTCTTTATCACTTCCAGTTTGTCAACTGAATTGCTTGAGGACAAGCAAAGGTTTAAGCTTGGGGGAGTTGATACGTCTCCATCGTATCTACTTTTCCAAACACTTTTGCTTTTGTTTTGGACTCTAACTTGCATGATTTGAATGGAACTTACCCGGATGGACGTTGTTTTCAGCAGAATTGCCATACTGTTATTTTTGTGCAGAAATAAAAGTTATTGGAATGACCTGAAACTTCACGAAGAATATTTTTGGAATATATAAAAAATACTAGCGAAAGAATAAACACTAGGGGGCCCACACCCTGTCCATGAGGGTGGGGGGTGCGCCCCCTGCCTCGTGGGCCCCCTGAGGCTCCACCGACCTTAACTCCAACTCCATATATTCATGTTCGGGGAGAAAAAAATCAGAGAGCAGGATTCATCGCGTTTTACGATACATAGCCGCCGCCAAGCCCTAAACTCTCTCGGGAGGGCTGATCTGGAGTCCGTTCGGGGCTCCGGAGAGGGGAATCCGTCACCGTCGTCATCATCAACCTTCCTCCATCACCAATTTCATGATGCTCACCGCCGTGCATGAATAATTCCATCGTAGGCTTGCTGGACGGTGATGGGTTGGATGAGATTTATCATGTAATCGAGTTAGTTTTGTTAGGGTTTGATCCCTAGTATCCACTATGTTCTGAGATTAATGTTGCTATGACTTTGCTATGCTTAATGCTTGTCATTAGGGCCCGAGTGCCATGAATTCAGATCTGAACCTATTATATTTTCATGAATATATGTGAGTTCTTGATCCTATCTTGCAAGTCATTAGTCACCTACTATGTGTTATGATCCGGTAACCCCGAAGTGACAATAATCGGGACCACTCCCGGTGATGATCGTAGTTTGAGGAGTTCATGTATTCACTAAGTGTTAATGCTTTGGTTCGGTACTCTATTAAAAGGAGGCCTTAATATCCCTTAGTTTCCAATAGGACCCCGCTGCCACGGGAGGGTGGGACAAAATATGTCATGCAAGTTCTTTTCCATAAGCATGTACGACTATATTCGGAATATATGCCTATGTTACATTGATGATCTGGAGCTAGTTCTGTGTCACCCTATGTTATAACTGTTGCATGAGGAATTGCATCCGAGATAATTATGCATCACTGATCCAATGCCTACGAGCTTTTCACATATTGATCTTTGCTTAGTTACTTTGTTGTTGCCACTGTTACAATTACTACAAAACTGCTACTGTTACTTTTGCCACCATTACCGTTACTTCCATACTACTTTGCTACTAAATACTTTGCTGCAGATATTAAGTTTTCCAGGTGTGGTTGAATTGACAACTCAACTGCTAATACTTGAGAATATTCTTTGGCTCCCCTTGTGTCGAATCAATAAATTTGGGTTGAATACTCTACCCTCGAAAACTATTGCAATCCCCCATACTTGTGGGTTATCACCCGCGGCAGCGCGTCGACGAAAGGCGGCAGGTTGATGCGGTCCACGCCGAGGTTGCGGACGTAGAAGGATTAGTTCTGCCACTTCTGGGCAGAGTCCTCCAGTGGCATCTTGGGGTAGTCAGCGCCCGTCTGCTTGTAGATGACGGCGCCCCCGCAGTCGGACATCTCCCCGCCTTCGGCCCGTGCTGCTTCAAGGAGAAGTGCACCCAGAGATCGATTGAAGGCTCGCCCCCAGGTACCCCTCGTAGAGGGTGACGAAGCCAGCGCCAAGATGATGGGGCTGGAGCCCGAAGAACTCCAGCAAGTTGCGGAAGAAGCTGCTCGCAGGAAGGCCGAACCCGCGGTTGAAGTGCGGGTAGAACACAGCGCGCTATGTGCCCTCAGGCTCCGCTCGCCCTGCGGTAGGCGCACGACGACCTCCGTCTCCCTCGGCAAGCGTCTGGTGGTGCGGAGATACGTGATGTCGTCCATGGTGACGGTCGAGCCCATCCACGAGCCATCGGCAAGACGAAGCGGGAGAAGAGATGTAGAAGAATGGCGATGGAGCTTTGCTTGTAGCAGTGGGCATCGCAGCGGGCAACGGTCGCAAAGAGCAGAGAGAAGATGAAAAGGCAGGGGAGCGCGAGCGAGAATGATTTCCGCCGCTCCCCTCCCCCCAATTTATAACCCATGGTTCGAACGTGGGGAAGTGGGATCGTTTGCGCTCGCCCCTCCCACTTCCCCGCAATAAGTGCGCACGTACGCACGCACACAATAATTGCCTCGAGAATGGCAACCGACTTGCGGATGCTGCAATAAATCCGCACGCGTGGGCCGAGGGCACGCGGCGGCAGGCCCCAGCGCATCGTCCTGTCCTGTCGCCCGCGTGGCCTGTCAGGCCTCTCCGGCTCCAGGCACCACGTGGCGCCTGCGCGAAGCCCAAAACATTGCCTCAAGATTCGACGGACTCTTCGGTTTCTCGCCCCTACCGGGACATCGTGATCCAGCTTCCGGAAGCCGGCACACAGTGGGTGTTGCTAGACCCGGCGGTCAAAAAATTCGCCTCCTCAGGGGGGAAACTGCGAAGGCCCTCCCACCCGAAGACCGCGGACCTTCACAGCTTCGGGGACTACTGTCGGGGGGATGAACCCCAGGCAGACAACGGAACCCGGATCCTTTTCAAAAATGACGGGGCCAGCAACGCCCCTCAGGCCGGCTCGTGCTTGGCCGAGTTGCTCAACCCGGCTAGACCCCTCGACCCGGCCGAACTCCTCGACCCGGCCCCAACGGCTGGCACCGGACGGCCGAACCCGGCACGCCAAGACTTCTCCAACAAGCCAGCTCCCCTGTTGTCATGTTCCTCAACCCGGCCACGGGTCAGCTCCCATCCCATCACAGCCGTACAATGGGACGAGTCTTCATTCAGAGATGAGCAAGGCAACAGTGCACCTCCCATGCCTCTGGTCAGCCGGGGCGTGGCAACAGTGCACCTCCCATGCCTCTGGTCAGCCGGGGCGTGGCAACAGTGCCCCACCTACCCGCTAACTAGGGTCGGCGTGGCTACAATGCACCCATCGTCACTGCTAACGGCAGCAAGCGGCGACCTGACGGAGCGCCACTGTAGCTGACTCAACCCGGGCACTCCCTGATGATTGACAAGACGGCAAACAGTGCCCCTAGGCCTGCGGGGCCCGCGCCTGGAGAACCCGGTGAACCCTGACACCCGACGGGTCCCAGCACCGACTTCCCGGACAATGACAACCTGGCCCCACGGCCTTGTAACGTTACCATTGTACCCCTAGGGGGTTGACCTATAAAACCCCCAGGAGGCCTCCATGCACGAGTGAAGGGATCCGACTAGTAGAACACACACACACCAGGAGAGGGAGCAGCCTAAGCCTTGGCCTGCCTTCCTTCTTCTTCCATACAGCTCTAGGAGAAACTCTATACTATTATATAAACCACACTCAGCAGGACTAGGGGTGTTATCTCTCCGGAGAGCCCTGAACCTGGGTATGTCTTGCGTCCCGCGCTCGCTCATGCCGACCTCGCCTCTGGAGCGCACCAGTGCCCTCGAGCCTCCTCCTCTCTTTAGCCATCCCTTGGCATCTGCCGTGCGCCCACCATGACATTACCTTCGTCGAGTTCCCAATCTTTAGAGTTGCGTTTAATTCTTTCCAATAAATCCCATTTTAATTCAATAGTCTTCTTCATAAAAGAACCAGTACAAGAAGTATCGAGCATGGATCAATCATTATGAGTAAGCCGAGCATAAATTTTTTGAATAATAATTTCTCTTGAGAGATCGTCATTGGGGCATGAATATAACATTGACTTAATCCTCCCCCAAGATTGAGCAATACTTTCTCCTTTGCGAGGCCAAATATATAATTCCGACCACGATGAACCAGATGCATAGGATAAAACTTCTGATGAAATTCCAATTTCAATCGGTTGTAGTTCCATGATCCAATATCATCACATAGCCTATTCCATGTCAATGCCTTTCCCTTCAAAGATAAAGGGAAGACCTTCTTATTGACAACATCCTTGGGCAAACCTGCAAGCTTAAATAATCCAGAAACTTTATCCACATAGATTAGGTGCATATCAGGATGTAATGTTCCATCTCCTGCATAGGGATTAGCTAGCAGTTTCTCTATCATACCCGAAGGAATTTCACAATAAATATTTTCAGTAGGTTGAGGAGAAGCTCTTTGCTCTTCCGGTCGAGGTGAAGATACCCCGAACAAGCCCCTCAAAGGATTATTTTCCATAGTAACAAGTGACAGTACATTTCAACACACTATATAAATGTTTCCTTACCAAATTTCACTTACCAAAGGCGCTTCACTTCCCGGCAACGGCGCTAGAAAAGAGCAACAGAAGTATGGAAATAGGATAAGGTAGCGGCGAGACGAGCCGTTTAAATCTTGATGACCCACAAGTATAAGGGATCTATTGTAGTCCTTTCGATAAGTAAGAGTGTTGAACCCACCGAGGAGCAGAAGGAAATGACAAGCGGTTTTTAGCAAGGTACTCTCTGCACGCACTAAAATTATCCGTAACAGATAGTTGTGTGATAATATAATTCATAACGGGCAACAAGTAACAAAAGTAAATAAGGTGCAGCAAGGTGGCCCAATCCTTTTTGTAACAAAGGACAAGCCTGGAAAAACTCTTATATAAAGCAAAGCGCTACCGAGGACACATGGGAATTACTGTCAAGCTAGTTTTCATCATGCTCATATGATTCTCATTCGTTACTTTGATAATTTGATATGTGGGTGGACCGGTGCTTGGGTGATGCCCTTACTTGGACAAGCCTCCCACTTATATGATTGACCCCTCTCGCAAGCATCCGCAACTACCAAAGAAGAACTAAGATAAATCTAACCATAAAATGAAACATATGGATCCAAATCAGCCCCTTACGAAGCAACGCATAAACTAGGGTTTCAGCTTCTGTCAGTCTAGCAACCCATCATCTACTTATTACTTCCCAATGCCTTCCCCTAGGCCCAAATAATGGTGAAGTGTCATGTAGTCGACGTTCACATAACACCACTAGAGGAGAGACAGCATACATCTCATCAAAATAGTTACTTATAACAAGACTTCTCCCATGTCCTCAGGAACAAACGGACTACTCACAAAGCATATTCATGTTCATAATAGGAGGAGTATTAATTATCATTAAGGATCTGAACGTATGATCTTCCATCAAATAAACCAACGGGCATCAACTAGAAGGAGTAACCAAAACTACTAGTAACCCACAGGTACCAATCTGAGGTTTTGAGACAGATATCGGATACAAGAGATGAACTAGGGTTTGAGAGGAGATGGTGCTGGTGAAGATGTTGATGGAGATTGACTCCTCTAGATGAGAGGATCATTGTGATGACGATGACTTCGATTTCCCCCTCCCGGAGGGAAGTTTCCCCGGCAGAACAGCTCCACCGGAGCCCTAGATTGGTTCTGCACAAGTTCCGCCTCGAGATGGCGGCGCTTCGTCCCGAAAGCTTCCGTCTGATTTTTCCAGTTCAAAACACACCATATAGCAGAAGATGGGCATCGAGGGCCTGCCAGGTGGCCCATAAGGAAGGGTGGCGCACCCAGGGGGTAGGGCACGCCCTCCGCCCTTGTGGATGGTAGGTGGCCCCCCTCTGGTGCTTTCTTCGCTCAATATTTTTTTATATATTCCAAAACAATTCTCCGTGAAGTTTCAGGACATTTGGAGTTGTGCAAAATAGGTCTCTAATTTTGCTCCTTTTTTTAGTCCAGAATTCCAACTGCCGGCATTCTCCCTCTTCATGTAAATCCTATAAAATTAGAGAGAAAAGGCATAAGTATTATGATATAATGTGTAATAATAGCCCATAATGCAATAAATATCAATATAAAAGCTTGATGCAAAATGGACGTATCACCACCCGACCACCTCGACCATGGGCCCACTCTACCGACTCGGCCCGCGAGTTCATCGTATGGATGGAGAGTCTGCCCCGCACCTGGCTCCAGCTCCCGAACACCTTCGTGGAGGAGCTGGCGGCAGACGGACCCGTCGGGCAGTGGCTGATCCCAGATGGCTGCTGCAACAGGTCTTCCTGGATGGAGGCCGAGGTCACTCCTTCCGGCTTTGTGTACCTGACTCGAGGGTGGAAGTCATGCACCCGCGCCCGCTGCCTCAAGGGGAGGCACACCCTCCACTTCAAGTTTGACCGGGTAGCAACACCCTTCGTGAAGATCTTCGAGGAGGTCGACGGACGCCTGGGATGCTGCCCGGAGGGTGATAGCAGCGGCAGCGACCACCCCTCCTTCGGCGACGACGACCACAATGGCGGCCCCGTGGCATCGGCCCCGTGGGGCATGTAAGAAACCGCGGCGCTTGCGCCTTTATCTTATAACTTCTAGCTCGTGTTTAAGTTATTGCAGCATTTCTCGTTTGGGTTTAGCCCCCCTTTTTCTTACGATAGCATAGTGCTTTGCGTTGCCGGGACCCAGTCCCCCCGTAAGCCTCGGCCATCGCTGGTTTGCCAGGTTGTGATACCTCGGGAAAGGCCAGGAGGTGAGGGTCTTGAGGTCTGGTGAGAGCTCCTGAAGCGCAATGCTCAAGAGGTCCACCTTGACGCGCAAGCGGCTCTCAAGAGAAAAAGTGGGTTTTGCCTAGACAAGATCACGAAAAGTAATGGTGGAATGTTGTTAGAAAGACTCACGCTTGATGCGAGGGAGAGGACTTAGCTTAAGGTGCAGCGCGGGGTGTTCGTGGTCCGGGGGGACTCCTGCATCGTGAGAGCGCATTCCCTTGAATCTTGATTCCTTGTGCGCCCTCACTCTGAAGTGAGAGAATTGGGGTTCTATGCATTTCAAGTGATGCCGATGCAGCCGGACTACGCCCCTTTTCTCGTGTTCCCCCGCGAGGCTCGCCTCTCTTTTCCTTGCTTGCCAAAGTGCTCTACGTCATTAGGTCCTGGCCCTCGAGCAAGCTCAGCCACCGCTTGTATGTCAAGTTGCGATGCCTGGGACATGGCCAGGGGCTGAGGGCTCGAGAGCCAGTAGGGGCTCCTGAAGCGCCATGCTCAAGAACTCCCCTTTTAACATGCAAGCGACTTGCTCGAAAAATAAACAACTCGCCTTGTGAGAGTTGCAGGGGGAAGGGACCTCGCCCGGCAGTAACCGCGGCGTATGACATGGTTGTACTTAGCTTTTTGCGGACTAGCTCTTTGCCTAATCGGGGCCGACCCTCCTGAGGTGGTGATGCGTCACCTAGGCGCCACTCGAGTGCCTATCTCCCGAAGTTCCTGCGCACTGACAGGTTACGAGATACAAAGGGTGATGCGCGCTTGCTGATCAACTCGTGATTGTTCCATGAGAAGAGAAGGCACTAAGGAACTGATGAGGTGACGTGCACGGGGCCGGCCCGCGAGCCATTGCTTGATCACTTAGATTTACCAATGCTGCAGGGACGTACCCAAGCACAGACACCGTGCCAATATCCCCCTCTCATGGGACGTTCAGGAGGAGAGCTGCCAATGCATGGGGCCCGTGGGGTGATGCCTCCGGAGCCGATGTGGTATCAAGCACAGGGTTAACAATCATGGCAACTCATAAAAGCATAAATGGTTTTTAATACATGAGCAAAACAGCACGGCTACAGGGGTGGACCCTAACCAGCCTGAGGATAATGCAGCCCGGGGGCGCCCCAAATTGAACAAACCAAAAACTCACCTTGCAATGATGTTGCAGAAGCATCGAGGTGGTGGATGAAGCATGCCGTGGAGGTTTGCTCCTCATGAGCCAGATAGCTCTGCAGGCTCGGAAGGCTCGCGAGGGGCCGGAGCCTCGTGAGACGTCAGCACCAGGCGCCGGGCCTCATGAGACGCCTGTGCGAGCTGTGCGAGCTACTGGTATGTGGCACCCACGTTGAGCAGGCTGAAGGGCATGCGGATGTAGTTGCAGGGGAAGTCCCCGCTCCGGCCGACACGTGACGGCCAGAAGAGATCTTGAGAAGCGGCTATGTTGAGGTCTCGGATGTTGACGCAGATGCGCAGCTCGCCACCTGTGTCGGGGGCGACAGCTGCCCTGGTAGGGCGCTCGGGGCGGCACTCGCCACACATGGCTTGTGCATCCCGAAGTTCCTCGATCGCCTTGGTGATGAACTCTCGTGCTCCTGGCGCCTCGAGCCATGTGCCCTGCTTATGGGGGCGCGCGTCGAAGCATGCCTCCAACTCGTGCCCGAGCACCTCCCTCATCGCACTGGTCAGGTCAGATGCTCTCCAAATGGGAGCCCCCCGAGCTCGCCCTAAGGGAGGCGCCGGATGCGCCTTCCTATGGAGGAGGGAGGCATGCCCCAGTGCTCAGCACGGCTGTAATACTCCAAAAATTTTGATTTGGCTTTTTCTTTATTTGATTTAAAGGAGGTTATTTGAATTTTTCTAAAAGAGGGACTCTCCTTCTCAATTTTTTATGACAAATATTTTCTTTAAAAGGGTCCTTCTCAATATTGATTTGTGGTCTTGAGGGTTTTACATCTTGTGTTGACTCAACACAAATATTTTCTTTTGGGAAGTCTTTGAAATTCTTTCTTTTAGAAATAACCATATGACTTATGAATTCTTCCTCATTCAAATTTTTTTTTTGCCATGACCTAGGTAGAATATTTACTTCCAAAACCCCTCCCTCCACTTTGGGTCAAGCCAAGCATCCTATTCCAGCATGTCTCCAACTCTTTAAATTTTATTCCTATTTATTTTATCCTCAAAACAATTTCTGTCATTTATTTTGGGCCTTGATGAGTTACAAAGGAACCACCAGATCCCTTTTGAGTTTTGGTTCCAAACAAACTCCTCTGACTAGTCCTTAGTACCCTCAACCTAGATCCATCAAGATCCACTGGTCCACAGTTCAAATTTTTCAAATTCTGCTTGCTGCAAGTTTGGACCAGATTTGCCATTTTTGGTGAAATACATTATTTTTCTTCTCCAAAAATTCTGAGATAAATCAGGCAGCCCCTAGATGCATTGAGAGACCACCTCACCAAAGATCAACTCCAGAAAATTTTTCCACATGCCAGAATCATTTCATCGAACAGCTGGCGTGCATAGTTTCTGTCAAAGTTGAAAAAATTCAGTGTTTCAGTTCAGACGACAGTGTCGTTTCTTCAGAACCGCGGCGTCAATCTCACCAGTGCACGCGTTGGCGCCTTGCTCCCTGCTTCTCCTTCTTATCCACCGCGCCGCACGGTCGCCTGGACGGTTGCGAGCGTCGGCGGTGAGCTGGCAGAGGTGCATCGCCCCCGTGAGCGGCGGCAGCAGCACTTGCTGCGGCTGCTAGAGAGGCGCAGCGAGGGACGGCGCCGTCCAGCACCGCCCACACCACCAGAAGCCTACGCGTGGCCGTCTTCTTCCCCGTGCGCGCTGCAGCACAGTCGCCGTGGCCTGAGAGGCACAGAGCACGCTCTCTGCCGCCGACGGGCCCGTGAGGCCGTTCCGTCGAAGACTTGGAGTATCGCCCAAGTCTGGCCAAGTTTAGCTACGGGATGAAGCCAGTGATCCAATCCGCAGCTTCCCCGACCCCTAAACCCCCGTTCGACCACTGCCTCACCGTAATCATCGCCGGAGTTATCCCGTTCTCGGCAACCGCCTCGGACCGGCTATAAAAAGGAGTCTCGAGCTCGCCTTCGACCCAGCACCACTCCTACATCTCACCAGAGCCACGCCTAGCTACTAGGGAGACCTCGGGGAGGCCTTCTTCCCCGACTCCGGCTGCCCCGATCCGCTTCGGGCTCCGGCACGATTCCCTCTGGTGAGACCACCCCCGCCCCCCAGACCTTGCCAGTCGCCTCCTAGTACACCCACTCCTCTAACCCGAGCCTCAATTTGACATCTGCAGCCCTCCCCGGGGAGATCCACCACCGTCCGCCGAAGTGGAGGCCGCCGTCGAGTGGTGCTCGCCGACGACCAACTCCACCACCCACAGACGCGGGAGAGCATCGTGAGTCCGTAGGTACCATCCACCCCCTACCTCGCCGTGGATCGCCGCCAGCGACCACCGCGGCCCTCGGGCGCCGGGGGCTCTGTTTTGATTTTTAAACCTGACGGGTGAGACCCCCTCGTCAGCCTCTCTCTCTTATTCGAACCGTTTTCTGAAAGCGCCTTCGGGCAAAGTACGTCTTCTGTTTTTATAAACTAGCCCCTGGAAACTTTCTGTTTTCTCACAGATTAGTCCCTGGACTAAAACCTTTATAACTTTTAAACAAAAGATGATTTTGGGTTGATTCTTTTTCTGTCAGCTTTATTTTTCTGTCTAGTTTTTTATCATATTTATTTGAAAAATATTTGGAACAACTTTTATGCACACACGGTATTTACGTTAGTATGCGATTTCTTTATACCGTAGATACCGGAGGAGGTGACGGAACCGCGAACTTCGCCAAGCTAGACTCCGACTACTCCGAACCAGGCAAGCATGTTTGAACCTTTGATATGATGAGTGTTTTGCATGTTTGCTTGAATAGTTAGTTCATGGCATGTTTATATGAGCATCAGTGAGTGTTATATTGCATGCAAGGCAACTACCAGTATGCTTCGAAACTTGATGTGATCATTTTATGGGAGATGACATGATCATGTGGTGACATTAAAGGTGGTAAGATGGTATTGTTGAAGCATGCCAGTCTTATGTCAACCGTTAAACTCCAGTGTCAACGTGGATCAAGCCACGTTACCATCCCTCCCCTTTTCGTGCTGCCACATGTTTTCTGCAAAGAATACGGTTTAGTAAGTTGCAAACCTCTTTCCTCGTACACACCAAATAGAGGGGGCCATGATGAGGGTTCCATGGCCCTGGATTAAAGCCCGTCATCCGGTCAGGGGGCATGGGTGTTTCCGGTTGGGACCGAGAGGGGGGCACCCCTTAGAGCGCGCGATATAAATTTGATCCCATGCTACTCGAGGTTGTGGCCTCCCCGTCTTAAAGTTTTTCTTGAACGTTTCCTAGGGTGATTCCTGGCAGCGGAATGTGGAATGGGTGTGTACTGGTTAGATGTGTTTCTCCTAAAATACCGTAAACGGAACTAGTCCTTTGTGACTACTGAAATCCGTTGGCTGTGGTTAAAGAGTACAAACTCTGTAGAGTCAAAACCATCCGAGTAACCGTGTCCATGGTCAAGGATCTTGGTCAACACCTCCATATCAGTATCAGTCTCAACGTCCGTCTCAGCGTCAGTCTTTGTGTCAGTCTCAGTGAAAATCTTCGGTGAATAAACATGAGTGGTAAACCAGGCTGAATGTTTTTCCTGTGGATGGACTAACCAGTTTATTATTACGTACATGAGTATTTCCTTGAGATGATTTAAATTCATGAGCTACTTGAATTCAATATAAGCCCTCTATGTGATGTCGCTCAGACGTCCGACTGTGGCACTCTTGTTATTTACTTTTGATATAAGCCCTTTATGTGATGTCGCTCAGACGTCCGACTGTGGCACTCTTGTTATTTACTTTTGATATAAGCCCTTTATGTGATGTTGCTCAGATGTCCGACTGCGGCACTCTTGTTATTTACTTTTGATATAAGCCCTTTATGTGATGTCGCTCAGACGTCCGACTGTGGCACTCTTGTTATTTACTTTTGATATAAGCCCTTTATGTGATGTCGCTCAGACGTCCGACTGTGGCACTCTTGTTATTTACTTTTGATATAAGCCCTTTATGTGATGTCGCTCAGACGTCCGACTGTGGCACTCTTGTTATTTACTTTTGATATAAGCCCTTTATGTGATGTCGCTCAGACGTCCGACTGTGGCATTCTTGCTATTTACTTTTGATATAAGCCCTTTTCGAGATGTCGCTTAGACGTCCGACTGTGGCACACACTGTCGTTTATATTTCAGTATAAGCCCTTTATGTGGTGTCGCCCTGACGCCCGACTGCGGCACTGTTAATTTATTTATTTTTTTACCTTTCAAGGCGTCGCTTCAGACACCCGATCGGTCTTCAGCTATTTTATTGGGATTTCAGGAGGACTACCACCTGACTTCCTTTTTATTTATCATGCAGTGAAATTTTATTATCTGAGTGCGCATTACTAATCTGCTCATGTGCATCATGTTTGCATTTGTTATATCTTATGTCCAAACTGTCTTGCGAGTACATTCAAAGTACTCACCTGGCTGGTTGATTTGGCCAGATGTTGACGAAGGCGATCTTATGGATGAAGAGTTCGATAGCGAGTCCGACGCCTAGAGGAGTCCCAGTCAGTCCCGTGCGATCCTGGAATTGGTCACTTGTATATATATGCTTCTGCTACCCAAAATAAAAGTCATCGAGCCTCACTCCGACGCTCGATGAGTTGTAAGATTTAGGAGTCATGTCAGCCACTTCACTGTGACATATCCACCACCACTTTTATTACGAGTCAGTAGTTATGCCACCATACTCCTTGTGTCATATCCGCCCTTATGTATTATATCGGCGTGCTTGTAATAAATTGTTGAGCAACCTCAACTCAACCTTGTATAATATTTAGTACTTCTGGATTTCTGTATCAAGGATTTGTCCACCAGTAAGAAGGATTCTTCTATACTGGTTGATATAAGGGTCGGTTTCTCAATAAAATTTTTATTGAAAAACCGGTCGTGACAATGGCAGCCGATGCGTCACCGGCAAGTGCCTTCGGACCCTTAGGACAACTCTTGGGGAGGAGCTGTTTCTTCTTTGCGGGGGCAGCCTCGGGAGGCAGGATGCCACCCTCACCGTCGGAGATCTCAGCCGCTGTAGCCCGGTAGGCATGCTCAAGGGAGCAGATGACATCCTTCTCATCACAGGCGACCGTGATGACACCGCTGCACCCTGGCATCTTGAGGACGTTGTAGCCATGATGAGTGGCCACCATGAACTTGGCGAGGGTCGGGTACCCCAGTATGGCATTTTATGGGAGGCCAATGTGGGCCACGTCGAAGTTGATCAGCTTGTTGTGGCAGTTGTCGCGCTTGCCAAAGGTGACAGGGAGGCGCACCTGCCCCCGGGGAGTGGTGGAGCCGTTCGTCACCCCAGAGAAAGGCCTGGTGGGCTAGCGTTTTGAATGTCTCAATAGAGAGCATGTTGAGGCTGGCGCCGCCGTCGATTAGGGTCTTGGTGACGGAAACGTTGCTGATGGTGGGCGTGCACAACATGGGGAGTGCGCCGGCAGTGGTTGAGCACCTGAGGTGGTCCTTGGAGTCGAAAGTGATGGCGTACTGCGACCACTTGAGGGAACGCACAGCCTCAAGCCTCAGGAGGACTGCGTTCACTTCATGAGAGAACTGCCTGAAGATGCGGTTTGAGGCGGGTTCCTGAGCACCGCCGAGGATGCAGGCGACCACGCGAGGCTCCTAGTATCCCCCTGCCCCCTTATCATGTTGATTGTCGTCGTTCCTCCTTAATGGCGGCGGCAGCGGAGGGAGCCACGAGGCTGATCGCGCCAGCCACCCTCTCGAGGCTGGTTGCGCTAGCCTTGACAGGGGTTGCGGTTGTCCCACCGGCCTCCTGCATGGCCACCTCCACGGCTAAAGCCATGGTCAGTACGCTCGGGGCGGCGGCCCAACCGCTCATCCCAGAGCGCTCTGAGCTCCAGATAGTCGTTGGTGTTGTGAGTGTGCATGTTGTGGAAGACGCAGAACGGGCGACCATCCTTGGAAGGCTCGTCACAGTCATGGTCGCGCTTTAGTTCAGGCTCGGCCGCCAGCATGGCAGGGCCCTTGCGCTTCACTTCCTTAGTCTTGGCCTTCTTGTCTTTGGGATTGTTGTCCGGGTGCTCGAAGAGGGAGAGGCGGCCGTCCTGTGCCCTAGCACACTTGTCAGCCAGGTTGAACAGCTCCAGTGCCGTGCACAGGTCATCATTGGTGGCGAGATCCTCGGCGAACGTCGAGATGATGGCTTCGTCCGAGGCCTTCGGGACCTTGAGGCAATCTTGGGTGAAGCACTGAATGTAATTGCGAAGAGTCTCGCCGGGGCGCTGCTTCCTGCGTCACGGGTCATTGACGGTGAGAGCGCGGCCGCGGTGCCTTGGAAGTTGGCGATGAACCACTCCCGGGGCTCATCCCACGAAGAGATCGACCCCTCTAGGAGGTGCATGAGCCAGGAGAACGCGCCATCCTTGAGGGCCATGGGGAAACAATTCGCCATGACCTTGTCATTGCCGTTCGCTCCCTCGATGCTAAACGCATAGAGCTGGAAGAACTCCATTGGGTCGGGGATGCCGTCGTAGCGCGGGGACAACTCTGACTTGAACTTGACTGGCCAGACCACTCAGTGCAACTCTCGGGTGAAAGCGCGGCAGCCCGCAACGCTCATGGGTGCGGCCCATGCGGGAGGAGCACGGTCCTAGCACCCACGCGCCACAGCTTCTTGAATGGCCCGATCTTGGTGCTGATGCGGGGGCGCAGGAAGCACGCACGTGTCATGCTGCGGTTGGGGCACAATCTGACAACTGGCCTCGTCCCGAGCCGGCGTTGGTGCACCACGCGACGGGTCGCACGGCTGCACCACAAGACGGGGCTCGACACCACGCAGAGGATGAGGAGGCGTGCCGTGCGCCACGTCGCCCGCGCAGGACCCAAAGAAAGGTTCGAACTCTAGGTGTGCGCGAGGAACTCCTCTAAGCTATAGCTTCCTACTCATTACCCCATGGCGATGCTCCGTCGTGCTCGAGCAAGAAGGGAGAGGAATGTGACACAGAGGTTTACCAAGGTTCGGGCCACCTTGCGGTGTAAAGCCCTACTCCTGCTTTGTGGTGGATTGCCTCGCGAGGAGGATGAAGTTGAACTAGTACAAGGGAAGCAAGAGTGCTTGACCCAGATCCACCCACTCTCTACGGTGGAGACTGGCCGATACTTCTACTGGCCTTGGTCCTCTTCCCTCATGGCCTAGGAGGGAAGGTATACCACGGTGGCCAGATTTGAAGGGGGACAGGAGTACACCCTATCCCAACTAAAGGTGGTCTTCGCCTGCAAAGCCTCTGATTGAGATGCGCTGGTGGGCTCGGCGATGACCTCCGTCCTGCCGAGCTCGTGGTCTTGGTCTTGTTGCACCGAAGAGGTAAGCTTTGGGGATTCCTTGGGAACCCGCGTGCTGGCTTTGTCCCTCTGGCACCAAAGAAGAAATTGTCCTTGGATGCGCCCGCTGGCGCTCTCCTGGCTCCGTTCATCATGGCTCACATCACCGCACACCTTGTGAGGTGGGTGAAGCCTA
Source organism: Aegilops tauschii subsp. strangulata (assembly GCF_002575655.3). NCBI lineage: Eukaryota > Viridiplantae > Streptophyta > Magnoliopsida > Poales > Poaceae > Aegilops > Aegilops tauschii. Next base: position 199,752,341 of record NC_053040.3, read on the forward strand.
GAGATGTCTGCCCCTCGGGAGGCGCCTCCACGGGAGGCCGATCCTTGGGGGCCTTGAAGTAGTTCGCCTCGGGAGGCAGGGGACCTCGCGAGGGTCTTGCTCATGAAGCCTTGACGCTGGGCCGCGCCGGGCCGTGGATGGAGCCATGCGCTAGGCCGTAGGCAGACGGGCCTGGGTACCCCAGTCCTAGAGCCCCAACAGAAGAGAACTAAGATTTGGTTCTGGCGCCGCGGCCGCGCCAACTGCCCGGACAAAGCAAGACATTCCTCCAGTAGCAGCATAAATAAAGAGTAGGAACAACAGCAAAAAATCATACCGACATGGAGGAGGAAGATACTCTGTCTCGGCAGAACCACCAACCATCTAAGGTCCAACTCGGCCAGTGCTGGACAACCTCCTGACACCATAGCCCGCGACCTCGACATGATTCGTGGATCTTCCCACCCCGCTGGCTCCTAGACGAAGGAAAGAACCTCTCCTGACTATGGACGAAGCCCGGGGAGACTTATTCAGACGCAACACCGCCGCAACGGTCTCAGCGGCGTCTCCCTCAACCCTAACCCTACCGAGAACCCACCCAACGCCTAGATATAAGATTCCCCCTTCCTCTTGCCGCCGGAACGGCGGTGGAGGGATAGGGAATCGACGACGGTGCTGGCGGATCGCAAAGGGACTCACTCCTATTCACCTAACTGATCGCTCCTTTTTGCATCCTTTTTCTTGTATGTGTGTCCACCTGTCATATTTAATTAGCAATCTCCTCCTAATTACATGCACACAGAAAAAATTGAAGATATAAATAGATTTTTTTCAAAACTGAAAATTTAAAATGTTTTGTAGCTCAAACCATGGGCCGGATTTAAAAATTGTCTTCACATAAAATATTCATCGCGACGAGACCATCGAAACTAGATCCCATTGGTATGTTTCGATGACTTTTTTTAGGTAAAAAGTTACCAAGCATGTGCTACATAAATTATCACGACTGCGACACATAAGTTACCAATTGTTTTCATATAAATTACCGGGCATGAAAGATGGCTTCCAACTTTTCTTCCCACATGCACATGCATATATGCACTAGATGACAAAACTATGATGACATTCTAGATTCTTCCTATTTGGAAATTTCAAAATATTTTATAGCTCAAACCATCGCTTTGGTGAAAAAACTGTTTTCACAAAAAAGATTCTTCGCGATGAGATCTTTGAAACTAGATCCCACATTGGTATATTCCGACGACTTTTTTCAGATAAAAAAATACCACACATGTGCAATGAAAGTTATCATGTCAATTGAGCATAAGTTATCATGTTGTTTACAAACAAAATACCGGGGCATAAAAATGATTTCTTCAACATTCTTCACACATGCACATTCACTTGCTCTAGAGAATGAAAAATGCTAATGTCAGGGAGGATTTCACCCAAACTCAAAAGGAATAAAATGTTTTATAACTCAAACAGTTACTCCGATAAAAAACATTTTCACATAAAAAATGTTACGACGAGACATTCAAAACTAGATCTCATGTTAGTATGTTTCCACAACTTCTTTCGGTCAAAAAGTTATCAAGCCTGGGCTAAGTAAGATATCAGCTCTGTTGTGTGTACATTACCATGCTATTAACACACGCGTTACCGAAGAGTGTATTTCAACAAGCCCCGCCCCTCCGGTCAAAAGTTATCACACCTAGACTAAGTAAGTTATCAAGTCATTTGTGCATATATTATAATGTTATTTATGCATGAGTTATCGGGTCAAAGTTATCACCATGGTTGTACGTAATCAGGTCTGCGATGCGCAAATTACCATGTAATTCGCCCAAAAATTACCGGGGACATGTTTCTTGAACTTTGTTTTCACAGGTCAAAAGTTATCAACGTGTTGCACATAAGTTATCAGGTCTACGGTGCATAATTACCATGCTATTCACACAGAAGTTATCGGGAATGTATTACAACAACCCCACCCCTGTCAAAGTTATCATAGTGTTTGTACATAAGTTATCAGGTGTGTGATGCATAAATTACCATGCTCTTCACACAGAAGTTATCGGGAATATGTTTTCAACACCCCTACCAGGGGTAGGTTTTCAACCAACTTTTCCCTCGCTATCAAAGTTACCGTGATGTTTGTACGTAAGTTATCAGGTCTGCGGTTCCTATATTATCATGCTACTTACACAGAAATTACGGGGGTATACTTCAACAATTTTTCCCCAGGTCAAAAGTTATCATGGTGTTCGTACGCCTCAATGGCTCATCAAGAAATTGTCCTTATTATAATTGGAGTGCTCAACGGGTACAACAAAGTGTATGTACCATGTGAATGATACAATGGAGAAATGTAGCAAAAAATCAAGATGAAATTATAGCCTTTATACCCAATATTATGCTTATGTTTAATTTAAGTGTTCTTCCTACTAAACACAAGAAATTTGGGGTTAAAAAGGCATCAACTTAAAAATACTAACAGAGCAGCCGAGCCATTTGACTATTAAATAAAACGAAGAAAAAACAGTAGAAAACAAGGAAAATTCAGTGTAAAAAAGGAAAGAAAAGACACTTTATTATTCGTGTCACATTTTTTACATGTACAAAAATTACCTAACCAGAATACAATCATAACTTCAATCCGGTCCTTGTGGTTCAGGGCCACCTTGCAGTGTAAGACCCTACTCCTGCTTTGGGGTGGATTAGCCTCGCGAGGGGCTGAGGATGAACTAGTACAGAGGAAGAACAACTTCACGAGGTATTTTCTTGTGTGGGTGTCAGCTGAGGATTCGATCCCTCTCTACGGTAGTGGCTAGCCTATATTTATAGTGGCCTTGGTCCTCTTCCTCCAAACGAAGGCAGGAAGGGATCCCACAGTGGCCAATTTTGAAGGGAGACAAGAAGTACATCTTATCCTGACGAAAGGTGGTCTTCGCCTGCAAAGCTTCTGGTCGTGACGCCATGGTGGGCTCGGCGATGACATCCGTCCTGCCGTCCTGGCAATCCTGGTCTTGTTGCAAGGGAATGGAAACCTTTGGCTGATTCCTTGGGACCCCGTGCCCGTGCTTGCCTCCTTAGCACCAAAGAGGAAACCTGGTGCTCTGCGCCCACTGGCGCCCGCCTGGCCTTGGTCGTTATGGTTGGCATCACCTCAACCTCATGAGGTGGGCGCCTTTATAGGAATCTCCGCTCCTCGGGAGATAGCCTGGGGAGGCCGCTCCCTCCGAAGGTCTTGGCATTGTCTACCTCACGAGGGTCTTGTCTTGCTGGTGCTGAAGATGGTCCGTACCAGGCCGTTGATGGAGCCATGCCATGGGATGCAGGCAGGCAAGTCTGGGTACCCTGGTTCCTAGAACGCCGACAGTAGCCCCCGGGCCAAGGCGCGCTCGGACTTGGCTTCGAGGCAAAGCCAAAGGGAAAGGGCGAGGCACCACAGACCCCAATCGCCTGCGAACCGAGTCGACACGTGGCGCTTGACGAGACATGGTCGTCTCCACTTCCCCATGCTGCCTCGGCAACCGCCTAACTTGACAACTGCCTGATGCATGCAGAAAAACCATCGTTGCTTGGAATCGCGAGAGGCCGGCGATTGGCCTCCCTTGGCTATAAACGCGAGAGGGGGCGGAGCCCCCTGCTCATCTTCATCTTCTCGCCACTTGCTCCCCCTTTGTCCCATCGTCTTGCCAGAGCGTCCATGGCTGCAGTGAGGAGGTCTTCCGCCACGGAGAAGGGAATAACCCCGAAGAAAGGGCCAGGCTTGCCGCCGCCCAAGAGCGGCCGCGGGCGCCCCCGCAAGCACACCGTGACACCGGCGGTGGCCCCTCGAGGGTGTGGACGTGCCCCTTCGAAGGCTGGCGCCGCCTCCGGGAGCCGCGGAGGTGCTTCTACCCGTGGTGGAAGTTGCCACGGCCGGGGCAGCTCCGGCGACGGGGGGAGGCACAAGGCAGCCCTTCGACCGCCGTGTCCGCACTCCCACTCGGCCGGCATGCTCCCGGAGTTCGTGGTGTGGTCAGAGAGGCCCGCGGGTATCTCGTTCTAGCTTCCGTGCTTCTTCGCGGGTGCGCTGCCGGCTGGGGGACCCGGCAGCCTCTGGCTGCAGGCTGACGGCTCCTACAGCAAGGCCTCATGGGTGGAGGTCGAGGTCACCGCCGTTGGCAATGTGTTCTTGAACCACGGGTGGCAGCCGTTTGCCCGCGCGCGGGGCCTGCATGGGAGGTGCACCCTCCACTTCAGGTATGACGGTGTCACGATCTTCTATGTCAGGATCTTTGGGGAAGACGGCCGACGCCTGGGGTGCTTCCCGGAGAGCGACAACGACAACGAGGACGACAACGATGGTGTCGTCGTTGGCGGTGAGCTCGCCCTTGGCAACGGCCGCGCCGCCTCCAGCAACAGCGACTCCTCTTCTGGCGAGAGCACGAGCAGCGGCGACTACTGTCGGTGTCAAAACCGGCGGATCTCGGGTAGGGGGTCCCGAACTGTGCATCTAAGGTCGATGGTAACAGGAGACGGGGGACACGATGTTTACCCAGGTTCGGGCCCTCTCTATGGAGGTAATACCCTACTTCCTGCTTGATTGATCCTGATGAATATGAGTATTACAAGAGTTGATCTACCACGAGATCGAGATGGCTAAACCCTAAAGGCCTAGCCTGTATGACTATGGTAATGAGTATCTCCTTTCGGACTAAGTCCTCTGGTTTATATAGACACAGAGAGGATCTAGGGTTAGACAAGGTCGGCTACAAAGAAAGGAATCTACATATTCGGTCGCCAAGCTTGCCTTCCACGACAAGGAGAGTCCCATCCGCACACGGGTGCAGTCTTCGGTCTTCGTATCTTCATAGCCCATCAGTCTGGCCCATGGCTAACAGGCCGGACGCCCGAGGACCCCTTAGTCCAGGACTCCCTCAACTACGATGAGCCACCACGCCGCCGGGCTCGGACCGGGGAGGGTGACGAGCTCCCCTGCCGGCACGCTCTGGTGAAAATAGGAGGAAGACTCCGACTGAGCTCGGGCGCCGCTAAAACCGGTCCTCAGGAGCTGCTGTAGTTGCACGACTCGCTTTTGTTTCTTTCTTTCTCCTGCATTGAAAAAAGTAGAAGGCCCTGTTGGGGCGTGTAATGAACCATGGCGCTTGCGCCATTATGTTATCATTTCCATATTGCATTGTGATATCCATGTTGCTGCTGATTGTGATTGGAGTGACTTAGCTTAATATTTTTGTGGTAGACTCCCTTGCCGCGAGAGCCTGGGTTTCCTGCACGCACCTCATTCTTGAAGATTCGGTAGTCGCCGAGCCTCGGGAGGCACCCTGTGGATGCAGGATTAGGAAACCTTCGGGGGTGCCACGACTCGCATGAGCCCCTGTTGGCATGTTACGTCGTGATGCTCGGAGGCACAGACTCAATAGGGCATGCGTGCCCGTGAGCTCATTTGAGAGCGTCGCGCGAGGAAAAAGACGCCAAAGGTCAGGGCACTGAGGCTTGGGAGAGGCGTGTCCATGGGCGGGCCCGAGCGCACACACCATGCCCAGCCCCCGCGTGCGAGACGCATGAGGAAGAGCAGCGGGCAACTGTCACTCCCCAGAGACAAGACCTGGAAGAGCGAATCATGCAAGGGAGAAAAAAATTCCCAACCCTCTCAAAAAAGGAGATGCGAAAAACTTCAAATTTCATTCAAGAAGTTGCAAACCAGCTACAGAAACCAAGCGAAAGAACAGCCGCGTCCGACACCTACACTAGTCTTCTTGTCTTCCCACCAGCGCGGAGCATGGGGCCTCCACTAGGACGTGGGTGGGAGCCCCCGTGAGGCCCAGGGGCGGCACTCAGGAGACTCCGGGGCATGTACAGCCCCAACTCTTTATTACGTGAGAGTGTCATGAGCGGAGACCTTGATCACGGATAGAACTTCCGGAGATGTTGGATGTTCCAGGCGTTCTGGATGGGGACCCCATCCTGCGTCTCCATGCGCGTGGTGCCAGGCCTGGAGATACGGGCGATCCTGAACGGGCCCTCCCACATAGGCGAGATCTTGTGAAGCCCCTCCCTGGAGAGTACCCACCTCAGGACGAGGTCACCGACCTCGAGGCTCCAAGAGCGGATGCTACGACAGTGCTACCGCCGCAGCGCCAGCTGGTACCTCGCTGCATGGAGCGAGGCTTGTCGGCGATGCTCCTCTCCCAGCAAGAGGTCCATCCCATCTGAGGCGTCTCAGCATCCCTCGTCAAACGCCAAGACCCACGGGGAGCAATGCTTGACCTCGTGAGGGAGGACCGCCTCGGCTCCGTAGACAAGGAAGAATGGGGTCTTGCCCCGTGGGATTGGTTGCGATGGTGCGAATGGACCACAACACACACTGGAGCTCATCGAGCCAGCCCCTGTCGCAGGCCTCGAGTTTCTTCTTGAAGCTCCTTGCCTTGAGGCTCCCCAGGACCTCCGCATTGGTGCGCTCGGCCTGTCCGTTGATCCGTGGGTGTGCCTCCGAAGCATAGCATATTTGCGTTCCAAGGTTAGCACAATATGTTTTGAGGTTGCTCGTGAACTGAAAGCCATTGTCAGTGATGATACGGTTGGGGACCCCAAAGCGGCTCACGAGGCCCTTGATGAACTTGATGGCCGAACCAGCCGGGATGGTGCGCACGGGCTCCACCTCAGCCCATTTGGTGAACTTGTTGATGGCGACGTAGAGGTAACGGTAGCCCTCAGGCGCTCGAGGGAACGGGCCCAGGATATCCAGCCCCTAGACTGCGAGCCACCATGAGAGAGGGATGGTCTGGAGGCCCTGAGTGGGCTGGTGGGTCTACTTGGCATGGAACTCACATGCCTCGCAAGACCTCACCAGTTCAGTGGCATCATTGAGTGCCGTGGGTGAGTAGAATCCGCTGCGGAACGCCTTGCCCACAAGGGTGCGTGATGTCGAGTGATGCTCATAGTCCCCACCGTGTATGTCGGCCAGCAGCTCATACCCTTGCTCCTTGGAGATGCACCATAGAGAGACATTGTTTGTGCACCTTCTCATAGAGCTCGCCGTCCTGGACGCAATACGCGGCGGCCTAGCGGGCCACGCGTTCTGCCTCTTCCTCATCTGGCAAGGTGCCTCGGAGCAGGTAAGCCTTGAGCTCTTTGGTCCAGCACCCCTCCTAAGGTTCGAGTGCGAGAAGCAGGCAGGCCCCCGAGGTCGGGCCACAAGCTGGGGCGTCTGAGGAGGGTGCCATGGGCGGCTCCTCCCGAAGCAGCGCTGGTCTTGCAGTGGGGGGAGCCGCTGATGGCTTGAAGAGCCGTTCCTCAAAGACGCCCTCTTGGCGATGTTGTCCGCCTCCTTGTTCGTGCCACAGGACACGTACTGCAATTCCAAGCCCAAGAATCATTTCTGAATTTTGCGTACCTCCTCAAGGTATGCCTCCATGTGCTTGTCCTTTGGCTTGTAGGCTTTGTTGGAGAAGTTGACGAGGAGCTGGGAATTACCCCTGATGGTGAGGCGCCTAACCCCTAGAGTCGTCGCGGCCTTGAGGCCGGCGATCAGGCCTTCGTACTCAGCAATGTTATTGGAGACCTTCTCGCCATGCTGGAAGCAGAGTTGCATGGCATAGTAGAGCTTGTCCTGGGGAGGTGAGATGAGCATGGATCCGGCCCCTGCGCCTTAGCGTGCGAACACACTGTGGAAGTACATGACCACCCGTCCGGAGCTTCATCTCCAGGCATGAGGGAACGATCCTCGTCCACCCCTCGGTCAGGGGCGTCACTCCATTCTGCCACAAAATCAGCGAGGGTCGCGCCCTTCATGACTCTGGTGGTGCTGAACTCCAGCTGGAACGCCTGGAGCTCGATGTTCCATTCAGCAACCCTTCCTATGGCATTTGGGCTTCGGAGCACCTTCTCCAGGGGCATGAGGAGACGACCTTAATAGGGTGGCCTTGGAAGTAGTGGCGCAACTTTTTGGAGGCTACGAGGAGCGCGAGCAGGAGCTTCTGTGGCATGGGGTAGCGTGCACGCACATCACGCAGCACCGTGCTAGCAAAGTACACAAGATACTCGATGAGGGAGGGGGTGTCGTCAATGCCCTGCCCCTCTAGAGGCGAGGGAGCCACAGGAGCCTTGCCGTCCGGTGGAGCGGCCGAGGCCTCAGGAGCACCATCCTCGGGAGCCCCGCAGTCCGGCGGGGTGGCCGAGGCCTCAAGAGCGTCGTCCTGAGGTTGCGGTGCCATGTTCGGGCGCGCGTGCGCTACACCGCACACCCGCAACCACATGCTCTTCCCAGACCACCACGAGTGCCGCGTTGGCTGAGTGGGGTGTGGCGGCCTGGTAAAGCACCAGGGGCTCAAGAGGACGAGGCGCTACCACCACCAGCGGGCTGGTGAGGTACCTCTTGAGGTCTTGGAAGGCCGCCTCGGCCTCTGGAGTCCATTCGAACGGGCCCTTCTTCTTCATCGGCTTGAAGAACGGGAGGGCGCACGCGCCTAGCTTGGAGATGAAGCGCCCCAGCGAAGTTACGCAGCCTGCGAGCTTCTGCCTCTCCTTGAGGTCTGCGGCGGGCTCATCTTTTCTATCGCCTTGACCTTCTCCTGGTTGGTCTTGATCCCTCTGTGCGACACCAGGAAGCCCAGTAGCTTGCCGGACGGGACGCCGAACACACACTTCTCTGGATCGAGCCGCAAGTTTACCTTACACAGGTTGGCGAACGTTTCTTCCAAATCACCGACGAGAGTTCTCTCCTCCCGCGACCTGACCACTATGTCATCAACGTATGCCTCGATGTTCCTCCCGAGCTGTCGACCCAGGGCGATGTGCATTAATCGTTGGAAGGTTGAGCCGGCATTGCGTAGCCCGAACGGCATGAAGGTGTAGCAGTACACCCTGCATGGGGTCAGGAAAGCCGTCTTCTCGACATCCTGCACCGCCATCTTGAATTGGTGATAGCCCGAGAAGGCGTCCAGGAAGCACAACAAGTCGCACTTGGCAGTGGAGTCGACGATCTGGTCAATGCGCGGAAGAGGGAAGGGGTCTTGAGGACAAGCTTTGTTGAGGCCCGTGAAGTCGACACACATGCGCTCCTTCCCGCCCTTCTTGGGGACGATGACAGGGTTCGCCAGCCAGTCCGGGTGCCACACCTCTCGGATAACGCCGGCCTCTTGTAGCCTGTGGACCTATAGAACGATGAACGACTGCTTCTCCGGGGCTTATCGTCGTGCCTTCTGCTTCACCGGACGCGCGCCTGATATGTCTCCATCGTATATACTTTTCCAAACTCTTTTGCCCTTGTTTGGGACTCTAATTTGCATGATTTGAATGGAACTAACACAGACTGACGTTGTTTTCAGCAGAATTGCCATGGTGTTATTTTTGTGCAGACATAAAAGTTCTCGGAATAACCTGAAACTTCACGGAGATCAGTTTTGGAATAAATAAAAAATATTGGCGAAAGAATCAACCGAAGGGGGCCCACACCCTGTCCACAAGGGTGGAGGGCGCGCCCACCCCCCTGGGGCGCGCCCTCTATCCTTATGTGTCTCCTGGACCTCCACCGACCTCAACTCCAACTCCATATTCATGTTCAGGGAGAAAGAAATCAGAGAGAAGGATTCATCGCGTTTTACGAGCCGCCGCCGGCTCCAGTTCTTCCCCGGGAGGGCAGATCTGGAGTCCATTTTGGGCTCCGGAGAGGGGAAATCGTCGCCATCATCATCATCAGCCATCCTCCATCACCAATTTCATGATGCTCGCCGCCGTGCGTGAGTAATCCCATCGTAGGCTTGCTGCACGGTGATGGGTTGGAGGAGATTTACCATGTAATGGAGTTAGTTTTGTAGGGTTTGATCCCTAGTATCCACTATGTTCTGAGATTGATGTTGCTATGACTTTGCTATGCTTAATGCTTGTCACTAGGGCCCGAGTGCCATGATTTCAGATCTGAACCTATTATGTTTTCATGAATATATTTGTGTTCTTGATCCTATCTTGCAAGTTATAGTCACCTACTACGTGTTATGATCCGGCAACCCCGGAGTGACAATAGTCGAGACACTTCCCAGTGATGACCGTAGTTTGAGGAGTTTATGTATTCTCTAAGTGCTAATGCTAATGCTTTGGTCCGGTACTCTATTAAAAGGAGGCCTTAATATCTCTTAGTTTCCAATAGGACCCTGCCTCCACGGGAGGGTAGGACAAAAGATGTCATGCAAGTTCTTTTCCATAAGCACGTATGAGTATATTCAGAATACATGCCTACATTATATTGATGAATTGGAGCTAGTTCTGTGTCACCCTATGTTATAACTGTTACATGATGACTGCCATCTGACATAATTATCAATCATTGATCCATTGCCTATGAGCTCGTTTCATATTGATCTTTGCTAAGTTACTTTTCCATTGCCATTGTTACGATTGCTATAAAATTGCTACTGTTACTTTTGCCACTATTAATGCTACTTCCATACTACTTTGCTACTAAACACTTTCCTGCAGATATTATGTCTTTCAGGTGTGGTTGATTGAAAACTCAGCTGGTAATACTTGAGAATATTCTTTGGCTCCCCTTGTGTCGAATCAATAAATTTGGGTTGAATACTCTACCCTCGAAAACTGTTGTGATCCCCTATACTTGTGGGTTATCAAGACCTTTTTCTGGCACTGTTGCCGGGGAGCATAGCTCTATTCTCTAAGTCACTTGGGATTTATATCTGTTGATCACTATGAGGAATTTGAAAGATCAAAGAACCAAGATTTTTCCCTCAACTACGAGGGGAGTTAAGGAATTGCCATCTAGCTCTGCACTTGTTTCTCCTTCTGTTTTGAATAAACTTGCGACACCTACACCTGCTATTGATTTTGATATGTCACACATTATTGGTGATGCCACTTCTGCTATGCATGATGCTTGTGATGATACTACTTTTGTGCTTGATAATACTGAGCCACTAGGTGAATTTCTTGATAAACAACTTGCTAGCGTTAGAGAGAATGAAGTTTCTGAAACTGATGATATTATAGAAACTGAAGATTATGATTCTCCCCCTAGATATGAATTGCCTGTTGTACCTGAGGGTTATATTATGGATGAGGAAACTGCTAGAGACTTTCTTGCTTGTAATGATAGAGATGATCTTAAGAAACTGTTAGCCAAGCTGAAAAAAAGTCTTTGAATGCTAGAATGCAATATGACCCTATGTTTGCTACTTCACCTATCTTTATCACTGATAAGGATTATGAATTCTCTGTCGATCCTAAGTTAATTACTTTGGTTGAATCTGATCCTTTCTATGGTTATGAATCTGAAACTGTTGTGGCACATCTTACTAAATTGAATGATATAGCCACCCTATTCGCTCATGAGGAAAAAAATCGCTATTACTATATTCTTAAATTGTTTCCTTTCTCGTTAAAGGGTGATGCTAAGTTATGGTTTAATTCTCTTTCTCCTGGTTGTGTGCATAGTCCCTAGGATATGATTTACTACTTCTCTGGAAAAATATTTCCCCGCTCATAAGAAACAAGCTGCCTTAAGGGAAATATTTAACTTTGTGCAAATTGAAGAAGAGAGTCTCCCACAAGCTTGGGGGGAGGCTTCTCCAATTACTTAATGCTTTGCCTGATCATCCTCTCTAGAAAAATGAAATACTTGATATCTTTTATAATGGACTAACCGATGCTTCCAGAGACCACCTGGATAGTTGTGCTGGTTGTGTTTTCAGGGAAAGAACTGTTGAGCAAGCTGAATTGCTATTGAATAATATATTGAGTAATTATAATGATTGGACACTTCCTGAAGCAACTCCTAAGCCAACTCCGAAGAAAAGGGGTATTCTATTTCTCTGTCCTGAATATATGCAAGAGGAAAAGAAATCTATGAAAGAAAAAGGTATTAAAGCTGAAGATGTTAAGAATTTACCGCATATTGAAGAAATACATGGTCTTGATAACCCAACATAGGTAGTAGAGGTAAACTCTCTCTATAGATTTGATAAATGTGATATTCCTCATTATAAGTCTGCTAGTCAATGCTTGGATGAGTTTGATAATTTTATTGTTAAGCAAGAAAACTTCAATGCTTATGTTAGTAGACAATTGAAACATAATGCTTACATGCTTGACCACTTGGGTGATTATATGAGTAGACATGTTGATGATCTTAAGCTTATTAGTAAACATGCTTCCATGGTTACAACTCAAGTAGAACAAGTACTTAAGGCACAGGATGATTTGCTTAATGATTTAAATAGTAAGAATAATGATATTGCTATTAGGGTTATGTCTAGAGGTGGTAAAATGACCCAGGAACCTTTGTATCCTGAGGGCCATCCTAAGAGAGTTGAGCAAGATTATCAGAGAATTAACACTGATGCACCTAGTCCTAGTAATAAAAAGAAAAAGAAAACTGATAGGACTTTGCATGCTAGTGAACCTACTATAGACACACCTGAGAATCCCAATGATATTTCTATTTCTGATGCTGAGACACAATCTGGTGATGAACATGAACCTAGTGATAATGTTAATAATGATGTTCATGTTGATGCTCAACCTAGTAATGATAATGATGTAGAGATTGAACCTGCTGTTGATCTTGATAACCCATAATCAAAGAGAGACTTTGTTGCTAGGACACATGGTAAAGAAAGAGAACCATGGGTTCAGAAACCCATTTCCTTTCCTCCTAAGCCATCCAAGAAAAAGGATGATGTGGATTTTGAGCGCTTTGCTGAAATGATTAGACCTATCTTTTTGCGTATGTGTTTGACTGATATGCTTAAAATGCCTCCATATGATAAGTATATGAAAGATATTTTTACAAATAAAAGAAAGATACTAGAAGCTGAAATTTCCACCATGCTTGCTAATTATACTTTTAAGGGTGGAATACCAAAGAAACTTGGAGATCCAGGAGTACCAACTATACCATGCTCCATTAAAAGAAACTATGTTAAAACTGCTTTATGTGATCTTGGAGCCGGTGTTAGTGTTATGCCCTTCTCTTTATATCGTAGACTTGAGTTGAATAAGTTGACACCTACTAAAATCTCTTTGCCAATGGCTGATAAATCAACTGCTATACCCATCGGTATTTGTGAGGATGTGCCTGTTGTGGCTCCAAACGTTACTATTTTAACGGACTTTGTTATTCTTGATATTCCCGAGGACGACAGTATGTCGATCATCCTTGGTAGACCCTTTTTGAATACTGCAGGGGCTGTTATTTATTGCAACAAAGGCAATGTCACTTTTCATGTTAATGGTAATGAGCATATGGTATACTTTCCGAAGAAACAACCTCAAGTTCATAGTATTAATTCTATTGGAAAAATTTCAACAATTATTATTGGAGGTTTTGAATTCCCTCTTGCTACTGTCAAAAAGAAATATGATATTCTTATTGTTGGGGACATTGATATCCCCGTTGAGGTAACCTACTGTATATTCGAAAGTTCTCCGGTTTCATGTCATTCGGAAGAAATTTGTTAATAAGACTTGATCAAACTTGTTAATGGATTCCTTTTTATGGGCATGCGATGGATGAATTTAGAAAGCACAACTCTATGTACCCACCTTTTACCTTCTGTTATTTGTAATAAATAAAGCAAAAATAGTATTATCTGTCTGTTTTCTGAATTATCCATGCAATAAAAAATGTCCTGAAAATAAAAGTTCTCCAAATGCCCTGAAAATTTAGTATGATTTTTTATAGAATATTTGAGAATTTCTGGCACTGAGAACGCACCAGGGGCCCTCACCAGTGGGCCACAAGGGTGGAGGGCGCGCCCTACCCCCCTGGGCGCGCCCCCGGCCCTGTGGGTCCCTCCACTTATTCCAGCACCCATCCACTTCGTCTTCCTCCAGAAAAAACCATCCCATAGCTCAAACTCGTGTTGTTGCTCATTTTGCTGCCATTTTTGATCTCCTTGCTCAAAGCTCCATTCACAAAACTGCTTTGGGGGATTGTTCTTCGGTATGTGACTCCTCCAATGGTCCAATTAGTTTTTGTTCTAGTGCTTTATTTATTTATAATTTTTACTGCTGTGGTGACCTTGTTCTTGAGCTTGCATGCCAAATTTATGTGGTCCAAAGTAGTTTTGATGCATGATATAGCCTCTAGGCACTTGTAGGAGTAGTTGCTATATATCTTGTTGAGTTTGGTTCACTTTTATTTTGAGTCACTAAAAATTTCAGAAAATTTTCAAAGGAAGAAAAATGTCTAGGAAAATGTACCAAGGTGGTTCTTCGAGGAAGCAAGCACCGAGGCTCGCAATACGTGAGCCGTACCTCGAACCACCAAGGGAAGCTCAAGTGCAGCCTTGTGAATTGCCGTCGGATGAATTCATCGTTCATGCAGGTTTCAAGGATGAGTTTTATGCATACGTACAAAATGCTGGCCTTGAGGACTTCGTATCAGATAAGTGCCGACAATACCATGACCTCACTGATTCCTTTGTGCGGAGGTTTGAATTTTCATCTAAGCGCAACACTCGTATTATCCTGTTTGATCTCTATGATAAATCTTATACCATGGACTTAGAAGATTTTAGTGATGCATGCAAAATTCCTCAATGGGGTATTCTTAGTGAGCCTCACAAATCTGAATACAATGATTTCCTTGCTAGCATCACCATGGGAGAAACTAGAAATATCACACAAGCCACCATAGGGAGCATTCACTTTCCTGCCATACATTATTTTGCTCTCTTCATACGTAGATGCATTAACAATAAACATGATGACTGCCACCTTTCCGTTCCTGATCTTAGTATCCTCAAGTGTGCGGTGTTAGGTGATAAGTGATATAACTTGGCGGCTATTATTGCGAGGAGGTTACATCTTCATGCTAAAGAGGGAGATTTATTTGGTGGGATTTATGCAACTCGTTTAGCTAATTATCTTGGTGTACCCATAAGAGGGAATGACATTGAGTTGCCACCTGCTTTTCTAGATTATAATGCTATGGTGCGCTACCAGTTTCTTGAGAGGAATGAACAGTCCCTCCAGTACCGATTAATCTTTGACACATGGCGTGCCGTCCATATTACCCTTCCTGCTCCTTCCTTCTTTAACTTTTAGGTAAATGGGAGATATTTTATAACTAGAGAGGAAGGCAAACGAGTATGAGAGAACAGCGGAGGCTGCTCGCCTCCAGGAGGCAGCTTGCCAAGCGGTAGCTACCGCAGCATAATACGACCCCAACTATGATTTCAGATATCATCTATGCCAGTGGTAGCCCTAGACCAACTTAGGCCAAAAGCCTAAGCTCGGGGGAGTACGCATTTCTCACCAACATTACATTCATGTTCACACATTAATTCCAGTTACCGGTGTTCATACTTTTTCATTGTATTATCCATGTTAGTTTATTTCTTTTTCCCGCTTTCTTCTTTTGTGTTTGAAAAACTTTGAGAAAAATAATAAAAAAATTAAAAATTAGTTGAAGTTTATTCCCTTTCTATGCATGCTTAGTAGTAGTATTAAAAGAAAACCCAAAAAGATTTCTCGTTCTTCTTTTGCTTGTTGGGAGCTTTCCCGTGTAAATAGTTTTTCTCGTTCTTGTTTTACCTTCTTCAGAAAAACAAAAACTCCAAAAACATTTCAATGTGTTCCTTTGAAATTCTTTTCTTTTCTTTGGGGGTCGAGAGGAGAAGACCATGATGAAAATGTTGAGTGGCTGTCATATGCATTATTGTTAATCTTACAAAGAGCCCATATTACCTTGTCTTCTCCATTGAATAAATGTTTGCAGATTCCATCTTAGTCCAATGCACGTGCACTATTATTATTATCCACACCGTTCGGTCGTGCAAGTGAAAGGGAATAATGACGATATTTGATGAAATGATTGAGATGAGGAAAAGCTGGTATGAACTCGACCTATCTTGTTTTTGTAAATATGATTAGTTCATCGTTCCTGATTCAGTCTAATATGAATGAAACATGTTTGCAATGACAATTAAAGATTATAGTTACTCATGCCATGCTTAATTAGCTAGGAGTTTATAATGATTTACCTTGCGTGCCAACATGCTTTTAAAATGGTTGAGATGTAGTATGATAGGATGGTATCCTCCTTTGAATGATTTGAGTGGCTTGACATGGCACATGTTCACGCATGTAGTTGAAACAAAATCAACATAGCCTCCACGATATTTATGTTCATGGTGATTTATATCCTACTCATGCTTGCATTCAATGTTCGTTAATCTCAATGCATGTTTATGACCGTGTCGCTCTCTTGTTGGTCGCTTCCCAGCCTTTTTCTAGCCTTCACTTGTACTAAGCGGGAATACAGCTTGTGCATCCACTTCCATAAACCCAAAGTTCCATATGAGTCCACCATACCTACCTATGTGCTGTATTTACCTGTCATTCCAAGTAAATTTGCATGTGCCAAACTCTAAACCTTCAAATGATAATCTGTTTTGTATGCTCGAATCGCTCATGTGGCAACTAGGGCTGTCAATATCTTCCATGCTAGGTGGGTTATTCTCACGATGAGTGGACTCCACTCACCATTCACGAGAAAATGGTTGGTAACCGGGATGCCCGGTCCCATTCTCAAATCAAATCAAAATAATTGCAAACAAAACTCCCCCAGGACTATTGTTAGTTGGACGGTACCCGTTGTTTCGGACCAGCCGTGGAGTGTGCTTGTTGGTGGTGGGGGAATATAAACTTTACCATTCTGTTTGGGAACCGCCTATAATGTATGTAGCATGGAAGATACCGAGATCTCTTAGTTGTTATGTTGACAATGAATGCATACCGCTCAAAATATTATTTATCTCTGGTTCGAAAACTCGACCCCTCGCACCTCTGCAAATCCCAGCTTCCCTCTGCAAAGGGCCTATCTATTTACTTTTATTGCTGAATCATCATCCTCTTATAAAAGGCACCAGTTAGAGAGCACCACTGTCATTTGTATATATTGAGTATGACTGTGACTGGATCTCTTTTACCATGAATTACAATGTCTAGTCAGTCCTTGATCTTCAAGGGTGCTCTGGATTTATGTTTTACGGTCTCAGACAGGGCTAGCGAGATACCATCTTGTTATATCATATCATGATTGTTTTGAGAAAGTGTTGTCATCCGAGATTTATTATTTTTGCTCGCTAGTTGATTATGCTATTGGCATGAGTAAATGTGAGACCTAAGCATTATTGTGAATATGGTTAGTTCATAATCTTTGCTGAAAACTTGAATGCTGGCTTCACATATTTGCAACAACAAGATCAAACAGAGTTTTTAAAAGTTTTTCTTTATCACTTTCAGTTTGGCAACAGAATCGCTTGAGGACAAGCAATGGGTTAATCTTAGGGGAGTTGATATGTCTCCATCATATCTACTTTTCCAAACTCTTTTGCCCTTGTTTTGGACTCTAATTTGCATGATTTGAATGGAACTAACCCACACTGACGCTGCTTTTAGCAGAATTGCCATGGTGTTATTTTTGTGCAGAAATAAAAGTTCTAGGTATGACCTGAAACTTCATGGAGATCAGTTTTGGAATAAATAAAAAATATTGGCGAAAGAATCAACCAAAGTGGGCCCACACCCTGTCCACATGGGTGGAGGGCGCGCCCACCCCCCTGGGGTACGCCCTCTGTCCTTATTGGTCCCCTGGACCTCCACCGACCTCAACTCCAACTCCATATATTCACGTTCAGGGAGAAAAAAATCAGATAGAAGGATTCATCGCATTTTACGATACGGAGCCGCCGCCACCTCCTATTCTTCGCCGGGAGGACATTTCTGGAGTCCGTTTTGGGCTCCGGAGAGGGGAAATCGTCGCCATCGTCATCATCAACCATCCTCTATCACCAGTTTCATGATGATCACCGCCGTGCGTGAGTAATCCCATCGTAGGCTTGCTTGACGGTGATGGGTTGGATGAGATTTACCATGTAATCGAGTTAGTTTTGTTAGTGTTCGATCCCTAGTATCCACTATGTTCTAAGATTGATGTTGCTATGACTTTGCCATGCTTAATGCTTGTCACTAGGGCCTGAGTGCCATGATTTGAGATCTGAAGCTATTATGTTTCATGAATATATTTGTGTTCCATATCTTATCTTGAAAGTTAGTCACCTACTACGTGTTATGATCCGGCAACCCCGGAGTGACAATAGTCGGGACACTTCTCGATGATGACCATAGTTTGAGGAGTTCATGTATTAACTAAGTGCTAATGCTTTGGTCCGGTACTCTATTAAAAGGAGGCCTTAATATCCCTTAGTTTCCAATAGGACAAAGGATGTCATGAAAGTTCTTTTCCATAAGCATGTATGACTATATTCGGAATACATGCCTACATTATATTGATGAATTGGAGCTAGTTCTATGTCACCCTATGTTATAACTATTTCACGACGAATGCCATCCTACATAATTATCTATCATTGATGCATTGCCTATGAGCTCGTTTCATATTGATCTGAGCTAAGTTACTTTTCCGTTGCCACTGTTACGATTGCTATAAAATTGCTGTTGTTACCGCTACTTCCATACTACTTTGCTACTAAACACTTTGCTGAAGATATTAAGTTGAATTGACAACTCAGTTGCTAACACTTGAGAATATTCTTTGGCTCCCCTTGTGTCGAATCAATAAATTTGGGTGGAATATTCTACCCTCGAAAATTGTTGTGATCTCCTATACTTGTGGGTTATCAGCGCCCTCGCACAAAGGAAGCTGACCAGCACTTCTTCCTGGTCCGGGGGAAGGCCGGCGCCTAGGGTGAAGGTGGGGCCTGATCCCCGTTGTCATCGACTGGCACCTGCTTCGTCTCGGACTGATCTTGGGAGAACAAGTGCTTCTTCTTTGCTAGCGGGGCCTCTAGGATCCCCGGATTGCCCCCCACGTCTGGCCGCGACGCCGCCGCGGCCTTGAAAGCGAGCTTGAGGGCCATGAGCGCGTCCTTGGTGTCCCCCGCCATGGTGAGAACACCGCTGCTTCCCGGCATCTTCATGACGTTGTAGCCGGGGTGAGTCGCTGCCATGAACTTGGCGAGGGTTGGATACCCGAGAATAGCTTTGTACGGGAGGCCGATGAGGGTGGCGTCGAAGTCGATGAGCTCGGTGCAGTAGTTGTCGCACGTACCAAAGGTGATGGGGAGGCGGATATGTCCAAGTGGGAAGGTGGAGCCATCGGTTTCCCCCGAGAAAGGCTTGGTGGGGAGGAGCCGGTCGTAAGGCACATGGAGCAGGCCGAAGGCTTCCACGGAGAGGCCATTGAGGCCGGCGACGCCATCAACGAGGGTCTTGGTGACGGCAACGTTGCAGATGGTGGGGGTGCGAAGCATGGGGAGCGCGCTGGCGCCAACCGTGGTCTTGGGGTGGTCCCTGGAGTCTTAGAGGAAGTCGGCCTTGGGCACTGCCCAACTTGGAGGAGCCCCGTGCATGACTAGGCGGCCCCCATCTGCCGGAAGAGCTACTTGGCCTGGCGGATCGAAGCGGGCGCCTGGGACCCGCCAAGGATGGCCGCGACCGCGTGGAGCGCCGGATCCGCGAAGCTCGCGACAAACAGGTCGCGCAGCTCCTCCCAAGAGGCTACCGAATACTCCGGCAGGTTAAGCAGCCAGGAGCAGGGCACGCCTGTGAGAGCCATAGGGAACCACTTCGCCATGACCTTGTCATCGCCGCCCGCCACCCAAATGGCCTCCGCATACGCCTGGAGAAACTCCATAGGGTCCACCACGCTGTCGTACCGCGGTGGCAACTCCGGCCTGAACTTTGGCAGCCACTGCACCCATCGCAAGGCGGGGGTGAAAGCTCAGAGGCCCGCGATGCCTTCGGACGCGCCGGGCGGACCGGGGAGTGGGGCGACGTCTGCGATGGGAACCGAGCAGCGAGGGTGAAGCGTGGCTGATGAGGAGGCAAACCTCCGACATGCCCCTACCTGGCGCACCAAATGTCGGATTCAGGGCTCCGCAGACCCAAGAAAGGTTTGAACTCTGGGGCATGTACGAAGAACTCAACCTCTCCAGGCAACCTATTCGTCTCCCACACGGCCTAGCTCGATGAACAAGAAAGGAAAGGGAAACATTAGTTTACCCAGGTTTGGGCCACCTTGCGGTGTAAGACCCTACTCCTTCTTTGGGGTGGATTAGCCTCGCGAGGGGCTGAGGATGAACTAGTACAGAGGACGAACAACCTCGCGAGGTATGTTCTTGTGTGGCTGTCAGCTGAGGATTCGATCCCTCTCTACGGTAATGCCTAGCCTATATTTATAGTGGCCTTGGTCCTCTTCCTCCAAACGAAGGCAGGAAGGGATCCCACAGTGGCCAATTTTGAGTGGAGACAAGAAGTACATCTTATCCTAACGAAAGGTGGTCTTCGCCTGCAAAGCTTCTGGTCGTGACGCCGTGGTGGGATCGGCGATGACATCCGTCCTGGCAGTCCTGGTCTCGTTACACGGGAATGGAAACCATTGGTTGATTACTCGGGACCCCGCGCGTGTGCTTGCCTCCTTAGCACCAAAGAGGAAACCTGCTGCTCTGCGCCCGCTGGCGCCCGCCTGGCCTTGGTCGTCAAGGCTGGCATCACCTCAACCTCATGGGGTGGCCGCCTGCATAGGAATCTCCGGTCCTCGGGATCCAACCTGGGGAGGCCGCTCCCTTCGGAGGTCTTGGCATCATCCGCCCCTTGCGAGGGTCTTGTCTTGCTGGTGTTGAAGATGGGCCGTACCAGGACGTCGATAGAACCAAGCCATGGGTTGCAGGCAGGCAAGTCTGGGTACCCTGGTTCCCTGAACACCGACACAAGGAGGTACTGGGTTTGATTCCATTTTCTTCAAAAAAATTACTGCCTTGAAAAAGTAAAAGGGAAGCGGGCAACGGGAGCGGGAGCAGGAATCACGGGACGTGCGGAGAAGGAATCACGGGACATACGGGAATTACGATAAAAATCAAAGCATGCGGGTTATCCGTTTGATCCGAATCTAACAGCAACAGAATCGTTCGGGTCTGTTGCTGATATCCGAACTTCGGATTTTAGCTTTTTTGAATGTTTTTTGTCTAAAAAACAATAAATGTTTTTCTAGAGATTACGCCAATGACCTAGTACAATAATTTTACCCAAATGAGAAGTGTCACACGTGTGGCATGAAGAAACATGGTCTAAACACGCCCATTACCATCAATTTTGCCACATCAAACAGATGACAACAACAGAATCTTTTTGGTTTTTCGAACTTAAAAATGTTTTATCTCTTAAATAAAAAATCTGATTAAAAATCCGTTTTCATCACTAAAGTTGCCATGATATGTTTCATCTTTTATTTTTCTTCTAGATTTAAAGCTACCATTGTCTTTCAACTACTTTTCATGGCAAATTTTCTTAATTGACCATGGTAATTTTTAGTAATTAACCACGACATTTAATTCATGGATCATGGTAACTTTAAGTAATTCATGGAGTACATGATAATTTTAGTATTTTTACCGTGGTAATTCTAATATTTTGATCATGGAAATTATTTTTTGTATGAACCGCGGCGAATTTAAGTAATTCATGATGCCAATTTTAGTTTCTGGTTCGTGGCAAATTTGAGTAATTGACTATGCATTTTAAAAGTAATTGACAACGAATTTCTTTTTTATTATGAACCATGTCAAAATTATTTCATGGATCATGGCAAATTTTAGTAATTATCCATGGCAAGTTTAGTTTCTTAATTCTCTTTTTTATGACATGTCAAAATTGACTTTAAACGTATAAGAAAAAATAGTTGAAACATATCATGGCAGCTTCAGTGTAAACACCATGGCAATTTATGTGCAATAGACACATCAACTTTTGACCACCAAGAAATATCCTCCAAACATATCGATATGGGATCTAGTTCGAAGTCCTTGTCGCAGCGGATTTAATGGTGAAAACGGATTTTCAATCAGATTTTTCATTTATGAGATAAAACATTTTAAAGAATTAAAAACCCAAAAGATTCCCACTAACATTATCTGTTTTTGTCCCTGTCTACAAGCATGTGTGAAAAAAATTAAAAGGTTGGCGTGTCACAATTGGTGGCTAGAAGGGCGTTTGGCCCGATCTCCTTCAACCCACATGTGTGGGCGGAATTGCTTTTTGCCACACGTGTCGCACTTATGAGGGTCCTATTTTTATAGAAGGAAGCAAACAGAGTTACAAGAAAAAAGACATGTGATGCGAACATCGAATACACCACACCCACACCACACACTATCTATCCCTAGATTACATTATCAGAAAACGTTGTAATCCTCCAACACTGGCAAGTTTATAGTTGCCAACTCATCAAAGATCATGCCCACCAGTTGCACCAATGCTCTCTGTTGCTCCACTCTGTTGAAGACCCGGGCGTTCCTATGGTTCCAGAGAGCCCAAGTCGTGGCAATGATTATCGAATCAAACCCTCACTTATTCCTCCCTCTAAACCCTAACTCGCTCCTCCAGCCACCAAGAGTTGAATTGATCTAAAGGAGTTGGACAATGTGCATTTTTTTAAAGAGAAGACACAACCATGCCCGAGTAGGGCGCTAGCTTAGTCCGACTTTGAGTTAACAAAGCCATCAACCGGCCAGGATACAACTGTAGAGTACAACAAAGAGCTAGAACAAAGGAAAAAGCAGCAAGATACAGAGTTGCTGGAAAGCAGCTAACTAAGCCTCAATCACTTCACACAGGAAGGATGTACAATGGAACACATAGCAGAAGAAATTGAGGTCCTCCACTGATACGTCTCCAATGTATCTATATTTTTTGACTTTGTGTTCATGCTATTATA
Source organism: Aegilops tauschii subsp. strangulata (assembly GCF_002575655.3). Lineage (NCBI taxonomy): Eukaryota > Viridiplantae > Streptophyta > Magnoliopsida > Poales > Poaceae > Aegilops > Aegilops tauschii. The sequence goes on from NC_053040.3 coordinate 199,775,082, forward strand.
TTACGAATCTTAGATACTTTATATGCAATTTTATGTCATTTTTGGGGACTAACCTATTAACTCAATGCCCAGTGCGAGTTGCTGTATTTTTGCTTCTTTTTAGCTTTTTAGAAAATTAGTACCAAACAAAATCCAAACGTGATAAAACTTTACGGTGATTTTTCCGGACTAGAAGGGGCCCTAGAACGTTCTGGAGGACGCGACAAGATCTATGGGAGAGCCATAAGCTCACCCAGCGCGCCCCAGGGGGGCGCCCCTTGAGCTCGTGGGTCCCACACAGCTCTTATTGACCTAATTCCAACTCCATAAATTCCCAAATATTCCGAAACCAGCAGAGAGCCACCCAAAACACTTTTTCCGCCGCCACAAGCTTCTCTTCTTCCGTGATCCCATCTGGAGGCCTTTTCCGGTACTCCACCAGAGAAAGAATCGATCACGGAGGGCGTCTACATCATCCTTGTTGCACCTCCAATGATGTGTGAGTAGTTTACCACAGACCTATGGCTCCATAGCTAGTAGCTAGATGGCTTCTTCTGTCTCTTTGATTTTCAATACAAAGTTCTCCATGATCTCCATGCAGTTTTATCTGATGTAATCTTCTTTTGCGGTGTGTTTTTCGGGATCTGATGAATTGTGGGTTTATGATTAGATTATTCATGCAAAGTAATTGTGTCTTTACTAAACTTTATTATGCATGATTGTTATATCTTTGAATTTCACTTCGATCTATCCATTTGGTTTTGCCAACTAGATTGATTTATCTTCAGCGGGAGGGATGTGTTGTAATGGGTTCAATCTCACGGTTTTCTCATCTCGTGAAAGCAGGGATAGCATGGCACGTATGTGTATTGTTGCCATTAAGGGTAAAACGGTGGGGTTTATTCATATTGCTAGAGTTTATTCCTTCTACATTATGTCATCTTGCTTAAAATGTTACTCTATATTTGTCATGAACTTAATACCATAGATGTATATGATGGATAGTGGTCAATTGGTGAAGTAACGGTAGTAGATGGAGAATCATTTCGGTCTACTTGTCACAGAAATAATACCTATATACATGATCATTGCGATGAATAACATCATAACTATGTGCTTTTCTATCAATTGCCCAACAGTAATTTGTCTACCCACCGTATGCTATTTATTCGAGAGAGAAGACTTTAGTGAAAACTATGGCTCCCGGGTCTATATTTATCATATTACAAAAACCAATAATACCTCGCTGCAATTTACTATCTTTTATTTTGTTTTGCAATTTATATATCTACCACTACCAGATTTGATGCTAGCAAGTAATGAGTTCAAGGGGATTGACAACCCTCTTGCCCGCGTTGGGTGCAAGTATTTGCTCTTGTATGTGTAGGTACTGTTCACTAGGATTTGCGTAATTATCCCATTGGTTCAATAACCTTGGTTCTCACTGAGGGAAATACTTATCAGCTAGTATATTGCTTCCCTCTTCCTCTTCGGGGAAAATCCAACGCAGCTCACAAGTAGCAAAAAGAATTTCTGGAGCCGTTGCAACGGAGACATCATCAAAACCTACAAGTACCTTCATTTACTTTATCATTTACATGCTGTACTTTTTGTTTTCTTTATTTGCTTTTATTAATCTCATCAAAAAAATATCAAAAATACAAAAATATTTTACTTTGCTAGTTTGCTTGCTTGCCACTATGTCTCAAGAAAACACCAAGTTGTGTGACTTATCAAATACTAATAATAATGATTTTATTAGTACTCAAGTTGCTCCTCCCGCCACTAATACAGAGTCATATGATATTAATGTTGCATTACTAAATCTTATTATGAAAGAACAATTTGCTGGAAATCCTAATGAAGATGTTGCATCCCATCTTAATAGCTTCGTTGAATTATGTGATATGCGAAAGAAAAAAATGTGGATAATGATATTATTAAGTTGAAATTATTTCCTTTCTCTCTAAGAGATCGTGCTAACACTTGGTTCATCCTTGCCTCACAATAGTACCGATTCATGGGACAAATGTAAGGATGCTTTTATTGCCAAGAATTTTCCTCCCGCTAAGATTATTTCTCTTAGAAATCAAGTCATGAACTTTAAGCAACTTGAGCAAGAACACGTTGCACAATCTTGGGAGAGCATGACATTAATAATTAAAAATTCTCCCACTCATGGATTAAGCTTATGGATGATAATACAAAAATAATTATGCGGGATTAAAATTTGTGTCGAGAAATCTTCTAGACTCTATTGCAAGTGGTACCTTTATGAGTATTACATTGGGAGAAGCTACAAAGCTTCTTGATAATATGATGATATATTATTCTCAATGGCACACCGAACGAGCTCCAACTTGTAATAAGGTAAACTCTGTCGAAGAAGTTTCTACTTTGATTGATAAAATGGATGCTCTTCTGAATATGCTAACTAGTAAAAATGCTCCTGATCATAATGATGTGCCACTATCTAATTTGAGTGAGCAAAATAATGATGCTACTGATGTGAATTTTATCGCTAGAAATAATATCAACAACGATGCTTATAGAGGGAATTTCAATCCTAGACCATATCCCTACAACCACTCTAATAATTATGGTAATTCCTATGGAAATTTGTATAATAATAATAATAATAATAATAATAATTGGATACCTACTGAACTTGAGAACAACATTAAATCATTTATTAGTTCTCAAAAGATTTTCAATGCTATGGTAGAAGAAAAACTACATAAAGTTGACGATATTGCTACAAACATGGTTAGAATTGATCATGATGTGGAAACTCTTAAAATTAAAATCATGCCACATAAAATGGATGCTACTGAAACTTCAAAGTCTATTTAAGTCACCATTAATGAAAGTAGAGAGTGAATTGCTAGAATAAGAGCTAAGCGAGACTTTCAAGAAAAAGCGATTCCACCCGGTTTTTATCGTAATCATGGTGAAGATGTTAAAATGGTTCATGTGACAGCCATTGAAACTTTGTAATTACTTCTGAAGATGACAATACTTGAGAACAATGCATTATTCCTAGCTATGGGCACACAATAATAGCGCTTGTTGGGAGGCAACTCAATAGTTATCTTAAATTTTTGCTTTTAAATTCTATACCTGTGTGTTGACATGATTATTTCTACTGTAATGATTGTGCTTTTATGTTTCCATTAGTATTTGTGCCATGTAAAGCCTTTGGGATGATTTGGTTGATAGTTGATTTGATTCTGTGAAAAATCAGAAACTTTTGCGCCTAGTGCTGGAATTTCAATAATCCACTGGAACATGATAAAATTGAAGTTTGATATACAAATTGACCATGTTTCCCTAATTTGTCAGATTTTTTGGAGTTACAGAAGTATATTTTTTGTTTAGATCATTACAGACTATTTTTTATTTAGACAGATGTTGTTTTTATCGCATAGTGTGCTTGTTTTAATGATGCTATGGATTATATTGGGGGGTATAAGTCATGGAGATGTTAGAATACAGTAGGTATTATGCAAGATTAACTATGAATGAGTTTACAATAGTACCTAAAATTTATGATTTGTCTATTATACTAATGGATCTCACGAGGTTTCTGTTGAGTTTTGTTTGCTGAAGTCTTCAAGTTTTGGGTGAGATCACGATGGATGAAAAAAATAAGGAGCGGCCAGACCCTAAGCTTGGGGATGACCAAGGCACTCCGAGTTAATATTCAAGGAAGACCCAAGCGTCTAAGCTTGGGGATGCCCCGGATGGCATCCCCTCTTTTGTCTACAGTTATCGGTATGTTACTTCGAGCTACATTTGTATTCATCACATGATATGAGTTTTACTTGGAGCGTCTTGTGCCATATTTTTGTTTTGTTTGCTTGTTAATTTGCCGCAGTCATTGTTTGCTGGACACACCTTTTTGAGATAGACACACATTCATTGCAATTTGTTAGAATACTCTATGAGCTTCACTTATATCTTTTGAGCTATGTAGTTGCTCTAGTGCTTCACTTATATTTGTTAGAGCACAACGATGGATATATTTTATAGAAATGATTGCACTCTCATGCTTCACTTAATTCTTTTGAGAGTCTATTAAATAGGAAGTGGTAATGAGCACGGGTTATAAGACTAGTACAGAAAGGATAGGTATTTAAGAGTGGTATAATAAAAACTCTCATGTAGATCAGTAAATATGAAACATGTGTTTTCATTATATTAATGTAGTAATATGAAAGGGTATGAGTCCATGATCATTGTTTAGTAAGAATATCGATATTAAAGCTTGTTATTAACTACTCATTTAAGTGTCCGTTATGGCATGGTGGGGATGTTTGAGCATTTCTATGTTCGATTGAAATCCTTGAGTGTTGTCATAACCAGGGGTGCGCAATGGTTAACTCCTACCAGCCCCCTCCCTAGGGGCATGCGAGAGTACTTTGCTTCGAGGGCTAATAAAATTTTCACAATAAGTATATGAGTTCTTTACGACTAATGTGAGTCCATGGATAATTACGCACTCCTACATTTCCGCCATTTGCTAGCCTCTTCGGTATGCTGCATTGCCCTTTCTCACCTCGAGAGTTGGTGCAACTTCATAGGTGCGTCCAAACTCCATGATACGATATGCTCTATCACACATAAGCCTCCTTATGTCTTCCTCAAAACAGCCACCATACCTACCTATCATGGCATTTCCATAGCCAGATATATTGTCATGCAACTTCCACTGTTCCTCTTATGACATGTGTGTTCATCATCATAAATCTTTGCATGATCATATAGAGCTGACATGATATTTGTGGCAAAGCCACCATTCATCATTGTAATACTTGTTACGCTAGATTATTGCACATCCTGGTACACTGCCAGAGGCATTCATATAGAGTCATATTGTTTCAGTTATCGAGTTGTAATATTGAGTTGTAAGTAAATTAAAGGGTGACGATCATCATTATTAGAGCATTGTCCCAGTGAGGAAAGGATGATGGAGACAATGAATTACCCAGAAGTCGGGATGAGTCTCCGAACGAAAAATAAAAGAAGGAAAAAAGATAGGCCAAAAGAGCCCAAAAAATAAGAGAAATGGAGATAAGGGGCAATGTTACTATCCTTTTACCACACTTGTTCTTCAGAGTAGCACCATGTTCTTCATATAGAGAGTCTCTTGAGTTATCACTTTCATATACTAGTGGGAATTTTCATTATAGAACTTGGCTTGTATATTTCAATGATGGGCTTCCTCAAATGCCCGAGGTCTTTGATGTCGCTTGAAACTGCGTCGGTATTTCCCGAAAGAGGAAGGGATGATCCAGCACAACTATGGTAGGTATTTCCCTCAGTTGTGAAACCAAGGTATCAATCCAGTAGGAGAACCAAGCAACACTATGTAAATGGTACCTCCACACAAAGAACAAATACTTGCAACCCGACGTGTAAGAGGGGTTGTCAATCCCTCAACGTTAAAAAGATAGAAAATTTTGTGGTAGATTGGATAAATAGATCTCGATAAAACACAAAATAAAAGATGCAAATAAAAAGTGCAGAAAGGTATTTTTGGGTTTTTGGAATAACATATCTGAAAATAAAAGTGGCAAATAATAGATCAGAAAGCAAATATTATAAAGAATTGACCCGGGGGCCGTAGATTTGACTAGTGACTTCTCTCAAGAAATAGCACACTATGGGTAAACAAATTACTGTTGGGCAATAGATAGAAGATGAAATAATTATGACCATATCCAAGGCAATGATCAATATATAGGCATCACGTCCAAGATTAGTAGACCAACTCCTGCCTGCATCTACTACTATTACTCCACACATCGACCGCTATACAACATGCATCTAGTGTATTAAGTTCATGGAGAAACGGTGTAATGCAATAAGAACAATAACATGATGTAGACGAGATCTATTCATGTAGGAATAGCCCCCATCTTGTTATCCTTAATAGCAATGATACATGCATGTCTTGCTGCCCCTTCTGTAACTGGGAAAGAACACCGTAGGATCAAACCCATCACAAAGCACCTCTTCCCATGACAAGAAAAATCAATCTAGTTGGCCTAACTAAACCAAAGATTCGAAGAAGAAATACGAGCCTATAAATAATCATGCATATAAGAGATCAAAGAAGACTCAAATAATATTCATGGATAAAAATCTGATCATAAACTCAAACTTCATCGGATCCCAACAAACACACCGCAAAAGTCATTACATCAAATAGATATCCTAGAGACCATTGTATTGAGAATCAAAAGAGAGAGAGAGAGGAAGCCATCTAGCTACTGCCTATGGACCTGTACGTCTATGGTGGATTACTCACGCATCATCAAAGAGGCACCAGTGAGGATGATGAACCCCTCCATGATGGTGTTAGATTGGATCTCGTGGTTCTGGAACTTGCGGTGGCTGGAATTGTGTTTCATCGACTAACCTAGGGTTTCTGGAATATTTGGGAATTTATAGGGCGAAGAGGCGGTGGAGGAGGCATCCGTGGGCCCCACAACCCACCAGGGCATGCCCTGGTGGGTTGTGGTCCCCACGGACCTCCCCCAGGTGCTTTCTTGGTTCCCAAGTTGTCTTCTGGTCCAAAAAAATCTCCAAAAAGTTTTGCTGCATTTGTACTTCGTTTGGTACTGATATTCGTGAAGTAAAAACAAGCAAAAAGAAGCAACCGACACTGGGCACTATGTTAATAGGTTAGTCCCAAAAAATGATATAAAGTTGCTATAAAATTATGGTAAAACATCCAAGAATGATACGTTGGAGATGTATTAGCATCCCCAAGCTTAATTCCCGCTCGTCCTCGAGTTGCTAAATGATAAAAACAGAACTTTTGATGTGGAATGTTGCCTAACATGTTTATCACATATTGTTTTCTTTTGTTGCATGGACATTTGGACTTTTATATGGTTTAAAGCAATAGTCTAGTTTTGACATGAAGATTTCAATACTCAAGCATACCAACAGGCAACCATGTCTTTCAAAATATCAACACTAAAGAAAGTTACCCCTAGTGCATCATGCTCAATCATTGATCCATTCATGAAAAACACTCGCATATTAGCTACATCCAATGCTCAAGTATGATCATAGTGCTCCCTAGTTGGTGCTTTATAAGAGAAGATGGAGACTCAAACAAAAATAAAAATTGCATAAATTAAATAGATAGGCCCTTCGCAGAGGGAAGTAGGGATTTGTAGAGGTGCCGGACCTCAAAGCTTAAATTGAGATATAAAAAATTTGAGAGGCATGCTTTTCCCGTCAACGATAACGACCGAGTAATTCCCAGCACTTTCCATGCTAGATATATAATAGGCGGTTCCCAAACGTAAAATAAAGTTTATTCCTTTTTCCACCATACTTTCACATCCCACGGCTAGCCGGATCCACGGGTACTATCCATACCAACACTTTCCAAGGAATTTATTATTTGACAACATAAAGTAAAAAAATCATTTTGGGATTGGGTATCCCATTACCGCCGTACTCTCGTGCAATGACAAGTGAATAAACACTCTTGAGAATTACACATCTAGCATGGAAAATATTGGCCACCCCTGCCGCTTCATGAGCGGTACGAGCACATGAAAAGGAAATTCATTTTGAAAATTTAGAGATGGCACATACAAATTTACTTAGAACGGCATGGGAATACCGCATATAGGTAGGTATGGTGGACTCATATGGCAAAACTGGGTTTGAGGATTTTGGATGCACAAGTAGTATCTCTACTTAGTACAAATGAAGGCTAGCAAATAGATCGAGAAGCATCCATCCAAGAAAGAAAAATTCACATAAGCGAGCATTAAGCATAACTAACACCGAATAATACACCGTAAGTAGGATGTAATTTCATTGCATAACTATTGACTTTCGTGCTTGCATAGGGAATCACAAACCTTAACACCAATATTCTTACTAAAGCATAATTACTCACCAACATGACTCACATATCACTATCATCATATCTCAAAATTATTACAAATAATCAAGTTTATTTTGTCCAATGATCTTCATGAAAGTTTTTATTATATCCCTCTTTGATATCTATCACTTTGGGACTAATTTTCATATGTTGCAATTGCTTTTGATAAGCTCAAACAAATTTAAGTGAAGAACATGAGCATAAAAAATTTCATCTCTCAAAATAATCTAAGTGAAGCATGAGAGAATTTATTGAAAATTTTACTAACTCTCAAATAAATCTAAGTGAAGCATGAGAGAATTTCTTCAAAAATATTAAAGCACACCATGCTCATAAAGATATAACTGAAGCATGCTCATAAAGATATAACTGAAGCACTAGAGCAACTCCGTAGCTAAAAAAATTGAAGTGAAGGATGTAGAGAAATTCTAACAAATCATAACATAATTTTGGCTTTCTCAAATAGGCGTGTCCAGCAAAGATAGATGACACAAACTAAAAAGCAAAACTCATATAATACAAGACGCTCCAAGCAAAACTCATGATATGTGATGAATAAAAATATAGCTCCAAGTAAAATTACAGATGATTGGTAGAAGAAAGAGGGGATGCCTTCCGGGGCATCCCCAAGCTTAGTTTCTTGGTTCTCCTTGAATATTAACTTGGGGTGCCATGGGTATCCCCAAGCTTTGGCTCTTTTCAGTCCTTTTTCCTTCATCCATCGTGAGCTCACCCAAAACTTGAAAACTTCGATCACACAAAACTTAATAAAACCTTTGTGAGATCCGTTAGTATAATAAAACAAATCTTTGCTTTAAGTACTGTTGAAAACCAATTCATATTTTGTTTTTGCATTATAACTACTGTATTCTAACTTTACCATGGCTTATACACTCCGATACAAACCATATATTCATGAATACAAGCACACAATACAAAGAAAACGGAATCTGTCAAAATCAGAACAATCTATAATGATTCGAATTTTACTCATAGTTCTGTAACTCCAAAACTTCTGAAAACTTAGGACAAAGTAGGCAATTTGTATATAAATCTTGTGTAAAAAATTTAGAATTTTTCGTCGCTGCTGTGATTTTTAAGAATTGTTTTACTTGACGCAAAAGTTTCTGTTTTCCAGCAAGATCAAATCAATTATCACCAGACATAATCCCAAAGGCTTTAATTGGCACAAACACTAATTAAAACATGAAAAACACAATCATAATAGTAGCATAATTGTGCAAACACTCAAAAATAGAAAGAAAAAGAAAAAAATAAATTTTATTCATTGGGTTGCCTCCAACAAGCGCTATATTTTATGGCCCTAGCTAGGTGTCGGTGTCAAAACCGGCGGATCTCGGGTAGGGGGTCCCAAACTGTGCGTCCAAGGCGGATGGTAACAGGAGGCGGGGGACACGATGTTTACCCAGGTTCGGGCCCTCTCGATGGAGGTAATACCCTACTTCCTGCTTGATTGATCTTGATGATATGAGTATTACAAGAGTTGATCTAGCACGAGATCGTAGAGGCTAAACCCTAGAAGCTAACCTATGGTATGACTGTTGTTGTCCTACGGACTAAAACCCTCGGGTTTATATAGACACCGGAGGGGGCTAGGGTTACACAGAGTCGGTTACAAGGGAGGAGATCTACATATCCGTATTGCCAAGCTTGCCCTCCACGCCAAGGAGAGTCCCATCCGGACACGGGACGAAGTCTTCAATCTTGTGTCTTCATAGTCCAACAGTCCGGCTAAAGTATATAGTCCAACTATCCGAGGACCCCCTAATCCAGGACTCCCTCAGTAGCCCCTGAACTAGGCTTCAATGACGATGAGTCCGGTGCGCAGATTGTCTTCGGCATCGCAAGGTGGGTTCCTCCTCCGAATATTTCCATAGAAGATTTTGAACACAAGGATAGTGTTCGGCTCTACAAAACAAATTCCACAAACCACCGTAGAGAGACTAATATTTCCACAAATCTAATCTGCTGACAGCTTTTCTTAACGTGGCGTTCTGCCCTGGTCTGGTCATGATGAACCGTTTTTCTGAGCCTGCCACTGCACGCGTTGCGAGGCGGTTTTGTTGGCACGTCTTGTCGAAGACGAGATCGTGTCCCTCTTTTCACGGGATTCTCATCAATACGGGTGTGGGTAACCCAACCGCGCCATCAATTACGGCGCTTGGCGAATAAGCGAGTTTACCAGGCAGGTGGGGAGGTGCGTAGTTCCTTCCGCCCTTATAAAGAGACAAGGATTCATCTTTTTCACCCACGCCCTCTTCCTCCTTGCTCATCCATTCTTGCGCACTTGAGCTCCAGCACCCAAGTTCGCATTTTCTCCTCAAACCACTCCAAGCATATCCGGAGCGGGAGGCAAGTGGATGGTCTCCTCCGTTACGGAGGAGGACATCACAAAGCTAAGGGGAGCCGGATACCTGGCCGCGGATATCGCGCACCGGCTACCAGATGCGGGGCAGATCGTCCGTACTCCAGAACCCCATGAGAGGGTGGTATTTCCTACCCACTTCGTCCACGGAATGGGATTTCCACTCCACCCGTTTGTCCCTGGGCTCATGTTCTACTATGGGCTGGACTTTCATGATCTGGCCCCCAATTTCATCCTCAACATCTCGGCGTTTATCGTCGTGTGTAAGGCCTTCCTCCGCATCCAACCCCACTTCGGCCTGTGGCTGAAGACCTTCAACGTTAAACCGAAGGTGGTGGTCGGCCAGCAAGCGGAGTGCGGAGGCGCCATGGTGGGCAAAATGCCCAACGTCACCTGGCTCGAAGGCTCCTATGTGGAGACCGTGAAGGGGTGGCAATCGGGGTGGTTCTACATCACCGAGCCGCGCGACACCAACTGGGCGGCGGCCCCCGAATTTTGATCCAGAATCCCCATGCGGCTCACCTCTTGGAAAGAGAAGGGCCTATCCTGGGGTTCCTCGGTAGAGCTGACCGGACTCCAGACCTGCGTCAAATACATGATGAGCAAGAAAATCAAGCTCGTCAACGTGGTCCAAGTCCTGCTCTTTCGCCGGATCCTCCCGTGTCAAAGACGGGCATTCAATTTGTGGGAGTTCGACCCGGCCGAGCACCAGACGCTGCGACAGTTCTTCGACACGATGCACAAGGACGTCTGGAAGGTGCTGTTCAAGGGCGCCGAGGTACCTCCTCCCCTTACCGAGGACCGCGGACTCAGCGCAAAGTGTCCTGCCAATCCGGTAAGTCTTTTATATCTCATAAGATGTTCTTTTCCCCAGTACAACCACGCGCGGGATCTAAGCCTCCACGCCATTTAACAGGACTGGGTAGCAACAGCGGAGTAGATCGATTGTCCAGCCCCCCTGCCCGAAGATCCAGCGGATGCTCTCCTAACGGAGATGCTGGTTCTGGCGCCTTATGAGGTGCCGGAGAAGAAGGCCAAGAAGAAGGCCACGGGGACCAGGAAGGGTCTCCGGCGCAAGGTTATATCGGAATCATCGTCCGAAAACACCAAGGCGCACTCCTCCCATGAAAACGAGGAGGAGGAAGATGAAAGTTCTCCCCCCCCAGCCCGGGGGACAGGAAAAGGAAGGCCGCCCCATCTGGGGAGGCCGAAGGGTCCAAGAAGGGAAGGACCCTCCTTCCGGACTGCTCCACAACAGCCGCTTTTAGCGACGATGAGTGGTTGCCCAGGGACAAGCCCCTGGCGAAGTCGTAAGTATCCGGATACCATAATAGTTCTTGGTATGTTTTATTTATTGCTTCTCATCATGCCGAACATGATTATGCAGTCCATCAAGAGCCCATATCGACCTATCCTCTTCGGAGGAGTCTTTGGGCTCGTCGGAGATGAAGAGCGATTCACTCCCGACCGCCTCCTCTCCCCGCCCTACGGACGATGCCGAGGTGTCGTCCCAAAGGGCACTGAACCAAGGGGAGACAGTTTCAGAGGCGCCCCAAGGCGGCATTCCGGACGCTGGGCGCAGGAGGGGCAAGACTCCCATGGGCAGTGGGGGCAACAAGTCTAGCCCCCGGCCGAATACTACACCGGAACCTCCAGTGGTTCTGGATTTTGTCAGGCGACCCCTCTAAGAGGGGCAAGCCGTCCGTGCCGACGGCCTCTGTCCATCCAGAGGCATCGGACAACTTGCTGGAAGCGCTTCGCGGCGCTTCCATTGACGAAGAGCACCGCACTATCATGAGTGCGGTGGTCAAGAAGGTTCAGTCCGCCAAAAGCGGATTGACTGAAGCCTCTGCCAGCCTCCTAACAGGCTTTGAGGTGAGTAATCAAATTGTAAGAAAATGTTACAGCATAGACAGTAGGCCCTGATGCTCTGTTTGGTGTTCGCAAAGCAAGGCCGAACAGAGGATCAAATAATAATCACAGGAGTCTAATCAAAATATGTCTATGTGAATAAGCAGGCTTCGCTGCTGGCCGCAGCCGCTCGCACGGCGGAGGTCGCCGCACTGAAGCGGGACCTTGGGCGGTCCAAGGAAGAGATCGGCCTTACCAAGAGGCAGCTCGAAGAGAACAAAGGTAAGTGACACCCCGTCTGAATATTGATAAAGGAAAATTTGGTTTTGGAATAATAGGATCGTCATGAATTTTGCTAGGGGCCACGACCGAAGTGGCGGCCCTGCAGAAGGCGCTATCCGAGGCCGAAGACAAAGTGGCCAAGGAGCGCATCGAGTGAGAGAAGCAAGAGGCCCGAGTAGGCGAGGTGCAGTAAGAGCTCGAGGCTCTCGTCAAGAAACACGAGTCCTTGGAGCTCGACTCTAAGACGCAAGGGTCCAAGCTTGCGAAGGCCCTTGAAACGCACAACATGCCAAGGCTGAAGCCCAAAAGGCCCTCCAGGAAATTGAGGCGGTTAAGAAGATAGCGGCGGGTAAGGCATTCATTATGCAAAGCAATCATGTGAAGGAAACTTTCTTTTTACTTACCCGAGTTCAGAGCTCTCCAGGAGCGTTCGCAGATCTACCCCGCAGTGTGTCGGATGCCACGGAGTTCTACCAGGCCGAGGAGGGGAGCTCGACGGAGAAGTTGTTCTGGTCTCAGTATACTGGGACCGAACACCCAATGCCCTTGAGCGACCAGTTGAAGCAACTAGTCGAGCTTCACAAGGCGGCCGAACTGGCCATGAAGGGTCTTATTGTCCGGATGTGGCCTGGCGAGCCCCTGCCTGGTAGCTACTTCGGTCTGGTGAGGCGGCTTGTGAATGCCTGCCCACGGTTTGAAATCATAAAGCGGTCCGTCTGCATCGAGGGTGCGCGCAGGGATTTTGCCCGGGCGAAGGTGCACTGGGCGAAGCTGGACGCCGAAAAGCTGGTGAAGGAGGGGCCGCCGGAGGGCAAGGAGCATCGCCACCCCGAAAAGTATTATGACAGTGTCCTGAAGGGTGCTCGCCTTATGGCGGAGGAATGTGCTAATGATGTAATATTTGAATAAATGTACTCATATGATCCTGTAATATGAAACGCTAGTTAATTTAAAATATTACCTTCTGTGCGGCCGTTTATAAAATCTGAGACTTGGCCAGTCGTCGGCTTCTGCCCCCATGTAACTAGTACTGAAGTGTTCGGGATAAACCTGAGCACTCTTTATCCCAATTTTCGGTCCTTCGAAGGAGGCATTCAGCACAACGAACCAGGCAATCGGACTATAAAGCTTTATCACTCTCACTTAGCCATAGAAGTCTACAATTTTAAATTTTGGCAAAGCCCCTAGTATTCGGAAGGCCGAATTTGGGGCGCTATATATGCCAAAGTCGGGTAAGGCTGACTCCTCGCCCGAAGCGGAAAAAGTCTTTAAGGACTTCAGACCTCTCGAACAGCGACCGACTCTCGCCTCATCATGACAGTCAGTTTTTGGCTTTCTCTACTGAGGTGCTCATCCGGAAGAACCGGGACACAATCGCAGTAGTTCTCCCAGTGCTACCTTAGCCGATATTGCGGAACCTAAGGTACCAAAACATGGGAGCCGGGCAAACCCAACTATTGACCCAAGACATGATTCGGAGCTGATGTATATAATGCTATAAGTTCGGGTGCCGCACTGTCGAAAGTGTTCGGACTTCTCACGCCGTATTATGGGGTATACTGAAGCCCCTGGCGCACTGGTCGTACCAATGTATGGGTGCAATTTTTCATAAATAAGCAGACAAGGAAGAAAGAAAAGAAAAGAAGGGAATGCAATAATAGACTAACGCTATGCATTGTTATTAAATAATACGTCAAAGCGTACGGATACAAGTAGTGCAATAAGCAAAAAATAGGACTATTTGACATGTCCTATCCAAGGGCAAGCTGCGTATGGGTATGTAAAACAGGTATTTCGATCGTTATCAGAGACCACCTAGGGATTCCCTTGTACGTCAGAGCGTATTGCTTCCTTGGTATTTCCCTACCGCGATGGGTCCAACAATTAGACTGCCGGAAAGGGCTTCCAGAGAGTAAGGTCCTGAAAGAGAGAAAATGATAAAGGTATATGGCCCCTGGGGCGGTTGAGCCGCATTGTGGGACGTGCCGTAGCGGTGCCTCTGCCTATGCCCATGCTATCTTGAGTGCGTAGTTATGTATGCGCGGCGCAAATTTCGCCACTTGACTGGGACTAGGACGGAGGCCGAATTGCTAGGCGAGCTCAAAACATGCCTGGCAATCCTCCTGCGGGGTACTCCGGACTCGCTTGAAGGTGTCCGGGGTCTTTTTCGCCGAATTGGCGGTTTGCCTAATAAGGCTGCTTTGCGCTTCTGCTGCGAGGGCCGCAGTATGCTCCTCCGTGTGGAGCGAGCGCTCTGTGTTTCCATTAACTGTTATAACCCCGCGTGGTCCTGGCATTTTGAGTTTGAGGTATGCATAATGCGGTACCGCATTGAATCTGGCAAATGCGGTCCGAGCAGTGCGTGATAGCCGCTGCGAAAGGGGACGATATCGAAGATTAACTCCTCACTTCGAAAGTTGTCCGGAGATCCGAAGACCACTTCCAGTGTGATTGAGCCCGTGCAACAGGCCTCTACACCTGGGATTACACCTTTAAAGGTGGTTTTGGTGGGTTTGGTCCTCGAGGGGTCTATGCCCATTTTGCGCACTGTATCCTGATAGAGCAGGTTCAGGCTGCTGCCACCGTCCATAAGGACACGAGTGAGGTGAAATCCATCAATGATGGGGTCGAGGACCAATGCGGCAGATCCGCCATGACGGATACTAGTCGGGTGGTCCCTTCGATCGAAGGTGATCGGACTAGAGGACCATGGGTTGAACTTTGGGGCGACTGGCTCCATCGCATAGACGTCCCTTAGTGCACGCTTCCGTTCCCTCTTGGGAATATGGGTTGCGTATATCATGTTCACCATTTTCACTTGTGGAGGGAACCTCTTCTGTCCTCCTGTGTTCGGCGACCGAGGCTCCTCCTCGTCGTCGCTATGCAGCCCCTTGTCCTTGTTTTCGGCATTCAACTTGCCGGCCTGCTTGAATACCCAGCATTCTCTGTTGGTGTGATTGGCTGGCTTATCGGGGGTGCCGTGAATTTGACACGAGCGATCGAGTATGCGGTCCAAACTGGACGGGCCCGGATTGCTTCTTTTGAACGACTTTTTCCGCTGACCAGATTTAGAGCCACTGATTCCGGCATTGACTACCGTGTCTTCGGCGTTGTCGCCGTTGTTGCGGCGCTTGTGTCTGTTGCAACATGGTCTGCCGTTAGTATCTTTGGCATCTGAATTGCCAGGATTTCTTGATGTGTTGTTGCTACGAGCCAGCCAGCTATCCTCGCCCACGCAAAAGCGGGTCATGAGTCTCGTGAGGGCGGCCATGGACTTCGGCTTCTCTTGGCCGAGGTGTCGGGCGAGCCACTCGTCCTGGATGTTATGTTTAAATGCCGCTAAGGCCTCGGCATCCGGACAGTCGGCAATTTGGTTCTTTTTAGTTAGGAACCGAGTCCAGAATTTCCTGGCTGTTGGGTTATGTGGCTCAAGTCATCGGCATCTGGTGGTCGCACATAAGTGCCCTGGAAGTTGTCAAGGAATGCATCTTCAAAATTCTCACAACTGCCAATGGAGTTTGCTGCCAGGCTATTCAGCCAATGCCGAGCTGGTCCTTTGAGTTTTAGTGGGAGGTACTTGATGGCATGTAGATCATCAACGCGGGCCATGTGGATGTGGAGGAGGAAATCCTCGATCCATACCGCGGGGTCTGTTGTGCCATCGTATGACTCAATGTTCACGGGTTTGAATCCTTCTGGGAATTCATGGTCCATTACTTCATCGGTGAAGCATAGGGGGTGTGCGGCATCTCTGTGCTAGGCTATGTCACGACGCAGTTCATACGAGTCTTGTCTGCTGTATTCGGCCCAGCCGGATTTGTTTTTAGTGTATCCGGCGTGACGATCATCGTCACGCGTTGGGGCGCGACCCCATGATTCGTAGATCGATCTTGTATGTCCTGCTTTGTTTTCCAATACGTCTTGCAGGTCCCGCGTGTTGCCCCGGGCCTTGGTATTTTTGTTTGAATGGCGGCGGGGTGCGGGCTGGACCTCGGGCTGATGTGCCCCTCTGTCTCGGCCACGAGGTGGCCGATCAGCCGCATCATACGCTGGTGATGTAGGTTTTAATGCTTCCTCCTCGAGTTGGGGTAGCAACCTGCGCTTTGGGTAACTCTTGGTTGGGCGCTCGAGTTCGTATTCCTCGGCCGCCAGGACTGCAGTCCATCTATCCGCTAGCAGATCTTGATCAGCTCGAAGCTGTTGTTGCTTTTTCTTCAGGCTGTTTGCTGTGGCTATAAGTCGGTGCTTGAAGCGCTCCTGCTCGACGGGATCCTCAGGCACGATAAATTCTTCGTCGCCGAGGCTCACCTTGTCTTCGGAGAGAGGCATGTAATTGTCATCCTCTGATTCTCCATCTGCTGCCTGTTCCGGAGGGCTAGCTTGTTCATCCTCCCGTTCGAGGTTTGGCTGGAGGGGATTGTCGTCGTCTTCGGCACTATCCGGAGCGTTATTGTCTCTTGTGCCGGTATCGCTACTTTTGCTATGGCAGGACTTAGAGCGGCGCCGCTGATGTCGGTGCTTGGATTGCTTCTTGGAGGGATTATCCTCCGTTGCCTTATCGCCATTGCCTTCTTTGGGGGTGTCCACCATGTAAATATCATATGATGAGGTGGCAGTCCAGCGCCCTGTGGGCGGTGGTTCCTGTTCGTCTCCTGCATCGTCGTCCATACCGTCGATGTCTTCGGAGCCGAAATCGAGCACGTCGGTTAAATCGTCGACAGTGGCTACTAAGTGGGTGGTGGGTGGGCAGCGAATTTCTTCGTCGTCTGCATCCCATTCTAGCCAGACATAGTTCGGCCAAGGGTCTCCTAACAAGGAGAGAGACCTCAATGAGTTTAGCACGTCGCCCAGTGGTGAGTGCTGAAAGATATCTGCGGAGGAAAACTCCATGATCGGTGCCAATCAGATTTGATAGGCACGTACGCAGGCGGTTCGGAGCCCGTGGCCGGGGACGAATCCAAGTGTCCGGCAACACGGGTCTCATAGGAAGTGAAGTCAGCGTTCGGCTCTATCGCCGCTGCGTGCGCGGCCTCCGTGGTGGGGTCTATCCACCCGTCCTCGGACGACATGATCTGCTCCGGATTGAGGGCCGGAGTAGCTGTAGGTGTGATCCCCCGAACACTGTCCGATGGCAGAGCTAAGTCATGCTCGTCGTGGCTGTGCGGCGCACCTGACATGGGCTCGAATCCGTCGAGGATCAAGTCTCCGCAGATGTCAGCAGTATAGTTCAAGTTTCCAAACCTGACCTGATGGCCAGGGGCGTAGCTGTCGATCTGCTCCAGATGGCCAAGCGAGTTGGCCCGCAGTACGAAGCCGCCGAACATGAAGATCTGTCCGGGGAGGAAAACCTCACCCTGCATCACATCGTTGCCGATGATCGAAGGGGCCATCAAACCTTGTGGTGACGGCACAACGGAACTCTCAATGAAAGCACCAATGTCGGTGTCAAAACCGGCGGATCTCGGGTAGGGGGTCCCGAACTGTGCGTCTAAGGCGGATGGTAACAGGAGGCGGGGGACACGATGTTTACCCAGGTTCGGGCCCTCTCGATGGAGGTAATACCCTACTTCCTACTTGATTGATCTTGATGATATGAGTATTACAAGAGTTGATCTACCGCGAGATTGTAGAGGCTAAACCCTAGAAGCTAGCCTATGGTATGATTGTTGTTGTCCTACGGACTAAAATCCTCCGGTTTATATAGACACCGGAGGGGGCTAGGGTTACACAGAGTCGGTTACAAGGGAGGAGATCTATATATCCATATTGCCAAGCTTGCCCTCCACGCCAAGGAGAGTCCCATCCGGACACGGGACGAAGTCTTCAATCTTGTATCTTCATAGTCCAACAGTCCGGCTAAAGTATATAGTCCGGCTGTCCGAGGACCCCCTAATCCAGGACTCACTCACTAGCCATAATGCATAGATTCAAGTATTGTGATCTTTAGTTTTGGTCCCATCGGATGCCCTCATGATTGATTCATATGGTGGCTTAATTCTTTTCATAGGGAAGTGTTCCATACCCTTTCTTATTGGAAACTAAAATTTAATAGTCCCTTCTTTCATATCAATCACGGCACCTATAGTGCGTAAAAACGGTCTACCAAGTATGATAGGAGAAGACGGATTGCAATCAATATCAAGAACAATAAAATATATGGACACATAATACCTATTTGCAATAATAAGAACATCATTAATTCTTCCCAAAGGCTTTTTAATAGTGGAATCCGCCAAGTGCAAATTAAGAGAACATTATTCAATATCGGTAAGACCAAGCACATCAGATAAAGATCTCACAATTATGGAAACACTAGCACCCAAATCACATAAAGAAAAACACTCATAATTTTTAATCTTGACTCTAATGGTAGGTTCCCATTCATCTTACAATTCCTAGGAATCGAGATCTCTAATTCCAACTTTTCTTCTAAAGCTTTCATCATGGCATCTACTATATGTTTAGTAAAAAATTTATTTTGTTCATAGGAATGAGGTGAATTTATCACGGATTGCAACAAAGAAATACATTCAATCAAAGAGCAATTATCATAGTTAAAGTATTTGTAATCCAAAAGAGTGGGCACATCACTAGTTAAAGTTTTGACCTCTCCAAACCCACTTTTAGCAATTTTTTCATCAAGATTTTCACCCTTCGAATTATCGAGACGCCTTCTAACTAAAGTTGACTCTTCTTCAGTCCCTTTGTCATCACTTTTAATTTTACTAAACATGGAATCAGTAGAAGAAACACAAATTGTTATAAGATGTTCATCATTTTTATCCTCTAGAGAAATTGGTTTAGTGGCCATTTGATTTACTAGCGTAGCTTGAGCATCGGATATTTTTCCTAGTAAATTTTCATCATGAGCATACTTGGATTGGAGATTACAAAATTCTCTACTAATATCATCAAGTTGTCTTGTTATAGCATCTAGCATAGTAGAATGTTCTTTAAGTTCCTCGGTAAAATACTTATTGTGCTCAAATTTTGTAGTCATATATTCCTTAGTACTTTTTTCAATCTGAAGCAAAATATTGGGGTAAGGAATATCATAGTATCTTCATTGAGACATCAAACTACGCAAACAAAAAGATAGATCTGACAAGAAAATGGCGAACGAAAAAGAGGGTGAATAAGAAGACAAAAATTGGTGAAGTGGGGGAGATGAAAACGAGAGGCAAATCTCAAATAATGTAAATTGCAAGGAGCTGAGATTTGTGATTAGGAACTTGATACATGTTGATGATGTCTCCCCGGCAATGGCGCCAGAAATTCCTTTTGATGTCGCTTGAAACTACGTCGGTATTTCCCCAAAGAGGAAGGGATGATGCAGCACAGCTACGGTAGGTATTTCCCTCAGTTGTGAAACCAAGGTATAAATCTAGTAGGACAACCAAGCAACAATATGTAAATGGTACCTGCACATAAATAACAAATACTTGCAACCCGACGCGTAAGAGGGGTTGTCAATCCCTCCATGGTAAAAAGATAGATAAGTTTGTGGAAGATTGGATAAATAGATCTCGATAAAACATGAAATAAAAGATGCAAATAAAAAGTGCATCAAGGTATTTTTGGGTTTTTGAAATAATAGATATGAAAATAAAAGTGGAAAATAATAGATCAGAAAGCAAATTTGATAAAGAATAGACCCGGGGCCCGTAGATTTCACTAGTGGCTTCTCTCAAGAAATAGCACACGGTGGGTAAACAAATTACTGTTGGGCAATTGATAGAAGATCAAATAGTTATGACGATATCCAAGCATCAATATATAGGCATCACGTCCAAGATTAGTAGACCGACTCCTGCCTACATCTACTACTATTACTCCACACATCGACTGCTATCCAGCATGCATCTAGTGTATTAAGTTCATGGAGAAACGGAGTAATGCAATAAGAATGATGACATGATGTAGACAAGATCTTTTCATGTAGGAATAGCCCCCATCTTGTTATCCTTAATAGCAACGATACATGTGTGTCTTTGAAGGTGCTAGTTATCGACTAGAGGGGTGGTGAATAGACGATTTTTATGAAATTCTTCAAAACACGAGGTCTTTGAAGACAAACAATCAATTGAACCTATATGATATGCAGTGGAAGATGAAATACACTAGACATGCCATAGTCAAGTAAGCAATATAGTGAAAGCACAAAGACTAATAGCAGCTAGGCAGTACATATCAGAATGGAAGATAGTATGAAGCCAAACATGTAATAATTTTCACACTGTGAAGTCAAACAGATCAGGCAAGCAAGCAATGACTTCAAGAAGACAAACTAAAATGTAAAGGATGTAGTGGATATAACTAGTAGCTTGGTGAAGACAATGATTTGGTAGACAAGTTCCAGTTGCTGTGACAACTGTACGTCTGGTTAGGGAGGCTGAGATTGAACTCAAAAGACTGTGTCTTAACCTTATTCCCCTTGAGCTAAGGACACCCAGTCCTCGCCCGATCACTCTTGGTAAGTCTTCAAGGTAGACTTCCAAACCTTCACAGACTTCGTTCACTGGCGATCCACAATGACCGTTGGATCCTTAGAACGTGGTGCCTAACCGGCTGGAGGATGCATGGTCCTTAAGTGTAACAAGTCTTAAGGTCACGCGGACAAAAAGACTTCAGTAATGCCTAACACTCTTTGGCTCTAGGTGTTTTGGGCTTTCTCCTCGCAAGGATCTCTCTCTCAAAGGCTCGGAGGTGGGTTACTCTCAAACGACAAAAGTCGTGCACTAACTCTGAGCAGCCACCAATTTATGGTGTAGGGGGTGGGCTATTTATAGACTGGAGGCAACCCGACATGATATGTCCGAAATGACCCTGGGTCACTAAGGAACCAACATGTGTCCAATGGTCGGATTTCAAACACACGCGGAAGCTTGGCTTGGGCTACAAGCAAAGCTGACTCATCCAACTCTAGATAAGATTTGCTCTCATAGTCTTCGCTCGAAGACATAGGATTTTGGTTGAGCATCTCATCAGTCATCTGACTTTGTTCACTTGGACCCCACTTAATAGTACGGTGGTTCCTATGACTCAATAGTGAAGAAAAGGAAACTACGAAAGAAGCTATGTCTTCGCACTCCATAGTCTTCAAGTGAATGTCTTCACACGTCATTATCTTCAACGTGAATGTTTTCATGAACCACCATTGTCTTCAATGTCTTCATACATTTTTAGGGGTCATCTCTGGTAGGTAAACCAAATGAATGAGGGACTACTACCTATGTTATCATGCAATTCTCATAAACATATTAGTCCCTCAACCATGTTTGTTGTCAATACTCCAAAACTAACTAGGGGTGGCACTAGATGCACTTACAATCTCCCCCTTTTGGTGATTGATGACAAACTAGTTGAAGTTTTCAATGGGGATAAAAGTATGTGAAAGTTAAAGTACATGGGCATTGTCTTCATAGGTTGGAAGAGGCCCCCTGAAGATGTGCATATAAATATTTTGCCTTTGAATGCAAATGCACATGGCAGGTTTTGCTTTGTGGAGATCTTCTTCAACACATGAAGACAATTCATCATGCATACAGAATTGTAATAAAGATAATGAAATGCATAATGAGAAATGGCCGTCTACAGAATGACTTCATGCGGGATTTATCATCGCATCATAAGGTAGCAGCAAAAGTGCCAGACGACAATCAAGTTTAAGTGTTACAACTCAAAAGCCAATAGTTCAAGAACGAGAGTTGTAAAAACTTAGGCAAAAATAAGCACCTGACCCATATGGACCCGTCTGAAGACTATCAACTCATATGCTTCTCCCCCTTTTGTCAGTAATGACCAAAAAGGTTTAAAGACATAGAGTGTCTACTCGTTCCCAGGCGGTGAAGATGTTGGGGCAGTAGGGTTGACATTGGAGTTGGGCGGTGTAGAGGGGCCTGATGCAGAATCGTTATGCAGTGAAGCCATCGCTGGTGAAGTGGCGTCGTCCTCTTCATCTATGACTCATACAACAGCAGCGGGAGCCAAAGATGAATAGTCAGAATGTAACATCCCAAATTTTCAATTTGGAATGTTATACATTAGATCATCATTGCATAGCATATTTATTTGCATTTTCGGCAAATCCTCGAAAAATCCTAAGCAACTCAAGGACCCTCGGAGAGAGTTGGGGATTTTCTCGATTTTCATATTTGATTTTTATCAAATAATGAAACAAGGATTTTTATTTTTGTTTTTAATTATTTTTCTCTCCGAAAAATATTTCGTATTAAAATAAATGAGAGGAGAAAATATGACTTCTCCAAAATAATTGAAATATTGGAGGAAAAATATTAAAATCAAATATTGGATTTGATTCGAATTTTATTGGCAATTTTAATTGCATTAAATTTTTTTTTCACGTTTTCAAAACTGCATTTTTGGGCCAAGAAAATGTTCATCTCGTGCTAATTATTTTAATTAGACGGGAAAAATTTGTTTTAGCATTTTTGGATTTTTATTTATTTTTCTGCGATTTTTTTAGATTTGGCGAAACTATTTTAAAAAAAACGTCGAGCGCCGACTGGGCCGAAGCCCAGCCGCGCGGCCCAGCTCGCCCGCGAGCCGTCTCCCTCCTGGAGACCGCCGCCGCCGAGTCCCGATCGGGGACGAGACCCGCCGCCGCCCGTCGCCCCCTCCCCAATGCCGGCCCCCCTCCTTATATACCCCCCTACCCCGCCGCCTCTCCCTCACCCCGTCCCCAAAGCCGCCGCCGCCGAGGAGCCCCGCCAGAGCCGCCCTCCCCGCCGCCGAAGGAGGAGCCGCCGGAGCCGCCGTACGCCGCCGCCCGCCGCCCCGTTCGTCGCCCCCGCTGACGGCCGCACCCCGCCGCCCCTCGCTGCCCTCGCCGACCCGCCGGAGCCCCGCCGGAGCCCGTTCCGAGCCCCGCCGGAGTTGCCCCGACGAGGTAGCCGCAGCCGCCGTTCGTTATTTTTAAAACCGTTCGGTTTTTTTAGTTCGGTTTTATTTATTTTATTTTTTTCTTCGGTTTAATTATCTAGTGAACGTTCACCGTTCCGTTCGTTTTAACGAACGTGTTTGTCGGTTTGACGCTGTTAGCGAACGTCCATTCGTTTAACTGTTCGTCAGTTTTCTTTTTCGTCGGATTTTCTGCGATTATTTCAGATCGCAATTTCTGATCAGATTTTCGTTCTGGTTTAACTTTTCGCTCGTTTATCGGAATCAGGCGATTCAACCGCCTAGAGTGTCGTCTCGAAATTCTCTTTCCGTTTAACCTACTCAGACAAGTTTTTACTACTGCAAAATTTGACTTAGATCCAGATTAGTAAACGAAGCTTGTTTCTTTCGCCGTTTGACTTTCGTTGCTTCGTTTGATTTGATTCTTTTTGCAAACCGGAGTTCTTAAGTTGAACTTTCTAGTTAGGTCTTTATTTGAGTTTTACTTGTGCATTAGATGAGTGCTTATTGTTTGCTTGTTTGTTTGCGATAGAGTACCCGGAGTGCGCCGCTTGCCACTTCGAATCTCTAGGTTTCACGGATCATCAGCAAGGCAAGTAACACTTTGATCATACTTCTTTTACTAACCAGTTTTATTGCATTAGATCAACCCTCAAACAATTGCATGGTTAGGATCTAATTAAACTGTGGGAATTGGGAAGTAGATGAGGTAGTACCTATCACCTGTTCCATTATCAAACCCTTGGGAGTTACTTCTACGTTTGCCTATATTGCTATGCTATGCTTGTAGACGTGGATTGGGTTTGAGAGATATTCACTACAGATGTGAGATTGTTAATTAATGGTTTACTTAAGGTGGCAACTAAAACTCACATCTGGGTGGATTGAGGTACCTGGGTATTCCACGATTGCCTGTTTTCTTTTGGACCGCCACCCAGGTTCAAAGGGATCATGAGATTTTTCATGCTAGAAACTTCCGTGTGTAGCCGCAAGCTATTATGGGCTCTAGCATAGTTGATTAAGTTGTGTGAACTCTTGCAGTGGTAGACTAGCAGATGTAGGGTATGTAGGTGGTACGGTCTATCACATCGTAAGGTGCAAACGCTTCTGAAAGACTATGTCTCGGTCATCCGTTTCTCAAACATCATGTAGTGCGAGAATCCAGCGGAGGCGATCGAGTCTTGTGGGAAAAGTGCACAAACCTCTGCAGAGTGTATAAACTAATCATGGTTACCGTGTCCCCGGTTATGGACATCTTGAGTATCTAGTACTTGGATTATCATGTGAATCTCATCACCATGTTACTTTAATTAATATTGTTGGGTTAATGATGATACTTAATTGGGATTGAGATGCTGTCAACCATATCAATGTTTAACAACCACCATGATAGTTAAATAAAATTTATTCCTTTGTAGTAGGGAAAAACTGGCTTTTCGCAAAACTGTAACCATAGAGCTTTCTACCAGCCATATATGCATGTAGTATAGTATTATTATGTTCATTACTCTCTATGTGTTACTTTGCCAGCATATTCCATGTGCTGACCCGTTTTCGGGCTGCAACGTTTCATGTTGCAGACTTTTCAGACGACGAGTAAGGTGCCTTTAGGTCGTGGTCTTATACTCAGTGATGCCGTTGGAGTTGATGGACTCACTTATCTTCCAAGTCTTCCGCTGTTTTCGTATTAGATGGCCTTAAGCCATATTTATCATATTTATTCTCTTTTGAGATATTCGTTGTAATAAGTGTGTGATTGCTACTC
The DNA here is from genome assembly GCF_002575655.3 of Aegilops tauschii subsp. strangulata. Classification (NCBI taxonomy): domain Eukaryota; kingdom Viridiplantae; phylum Streptophyta; class Magnoliopsida; order Poales; family Poaceae; genus Aegilops; species Aegilops tauschii. The sequence goes on from NC_053040.3 coordinate 199,800,183, forward strand.
TGTTATAAATCCTCCATTTGTACTATGCGTGTCAGCATTACTGATCCAGGGATGACACTGGTACACAGCAGCACAGACTGTTTGAGGTCTGGTCGCTACAAAGGTGGTATCAGAGCACACGTTGACTGTAGGACACGACCAGTAAGCTTAAACCCTAGAACACTACTTTCTCATTTCTGACTCCTCTCCACTTTCTACTCTTTTAGGAATGGCGGATGCAAGGGATAAGTTCATGCAACCAGATGAAGATACACCTTTTGGACGACACTTGAAGGAAGTCACTAATTACTTAAACATTGGAATACCAAGCATCACCGGAACCTACAACGCCACATTTCCAGAAGAGGAGAGCTGGAAGATTCAAGATCAAGTTCCAGGAAGGACGTTTACGCCAGTCTAAAGTTTTCATTTGAAGCACCAACCTGGAGTTTAGGGAAGAGCATGGCAGCCCACATCTCTATGGGACGCATTGGAGAAGTCTACCACAGGGAGCTTAAGGATACTATTTATCAGATTTGTGGACGCCGAGACGAGCAATGGGAGATGATTAGCACCAAGAAGGATGGATCAATTGCAGCTTTCATCCAGGAGCAAAACCAACACATTCGTCGCCAGGAGAACCAGATGTGCTCAGACATGATAGATCTGAAGAAGGCATTAACCAAGATCCAGGAGTTGGAGGATGAACTCAAGGCTACACGCGAGGATTATTTGGAAGAAATCGTCGCACTAGTAGGGAAGAATGACGACCTGGAGAACAAGATTGGAGTATTCATGGGAAATCCAGCATCATAAGGAGAAGATGATGAATGCGCTTGCCCGGATAACTACATCATCATCGACGACACCAACTCGGACCCCAGTGAAGATGACTTTGTTGATGAAGCTGGAGCAGATATCATGGAGTCTTCGACTGATCAAAATTTCTAGTAGACCACCATATTAGTAGTAGTATTCCCCCATATATATAGTATAGTTCGAGCACTTTGTAACGATAGTTAGATCGATTGTATGCCTTGTTTGATTTGATTGAGCGATATTGATTGTGTTTGTCTCATGAGCATATGGGTAGTGTTTTCTCTCTAGACCTTATTCTATTCTAAATTCCCATCTTTTCTAAACCTATCAGATGCCTCCGAGACGCGACACCGGATTTGTTTTCCCACCTAAGATCACTCAGTTGATTCAGCAGCAGAATGCCCTGATGCAAGTGTTAGTACAGAACCAAGGCAACAACAACAACAACCCACCACCACCACCTGTTGATCACTTAGCCCGTTTCTTGAGGCTAAATCCACCGGTGTTTTTCAGCAGCACCGAGCCGATTGTTGCAGATGATTGGCTTCGCAAAGTTGGAAGGGAGTTGACCACTGCAGGATGCACAGATGCGGAGAGAGTGCGTTTTGCCGCACATCAGCTTGATGGACCCGCAGCATCATGGTGGGAGAATTACACAGCCACTCACCCTATTGACACTGTCACATGGGACCAGTTTCAACAAGCTTTTCGTACAGCCCATGTTTCAGCAGGAGCTATGGCTATGAAGAAGCGTGAGTTTCGCAACCTATGCCAAGGAGGACGCACCGTAGGCCAGTATGTGGAGGACTTTAGTAAGTTAGCACGTTATGCCCCCGATGACGTTGCTACAGATGCAGCCAAGCAGGAGAAGTTTCTGGAAGGACTAAATGATGAGCTGAGCTTGCGGTTAGTGGTAGCAACCTTCAACAACTACCAGGAGTTGGTAGATAGAGCACTCATGATTGAAGGGAAGTAGCAGCAGATTGAAAACCGTAAGAGGAAGTATGGACAAGGGAAGTATAATTCCGAAGCCCAGCAGAAGCCACGTTTTACCCCGAAATCGGGAGGACAGTTTCAGCATACCCATGGAGGAGGTAATTCGCACAACCATAATGGCTCCAAGAATGGTAATGGGAACGGAGGAAGCAACGGACAGAACCGTACCAACCCTTCAACCCCAGCTAAGAGAGACCTGAGTCAAGTCACTTGCTTTAAGTGCCAGAAGACTGGACATTATGCCAATGAATGTCCCGAAGCCCAGAATGGTAATGGAAATGGAAGCTCTGGGAAGAAGCCAAACCCTTTCAACAAAGGACATGTGAACCACGTTAGCGTGGAAGAGGTTGAAGCACAGCCTCATGAAGTAATAGGTAAGTTTCTGGTTAAGTCATTTACTGCACTCGTTCTTTTTTATACTGGTGCATCGCATTCATACATATCAAGGGGATTTGTGGATAAGTATAAACTGCCAACCCAAGCCCTTAGGTCACCCATGTTAGTAACCTCGCCAGGAGCAGAGTATATGGCTAGTTTATGGTGTGATCGGTTACCCTTAACTACGTGTTTCCCTCGGACCTAATAATATTGGAATCGCAAGGATTGGATGTGATATTAGGCATGGATTGGTTATCGAAGTATGGAGGGAACATTGATTGTGTCAGTAAAACAATTTTGCTTACCACCCCAGAAGGAAGGAGGATTAAGTATCTATCCCGCTATATGCCGAAGAGAACTCAGGTGAATTCCTTATCAGGAGTTGTACAGGAGGAAGTACCAGTGGTGAAGGATTACCCGGATGTTTTCCCAGAAGAGTTGCCAGGCATGCCACCAGATAGAGACATCGAGTTTCTGATCGAGCTTTTGCCAGGCAGAGGACCAATATCTAAGAGACCATACAGGATTCCCGCAAAAGATTTGGAGGAGATTAAGAAGCAGATTAAGGAGTTACTGGATAAAGGCTATATTCGCCCAAGTTCGTCACCTTGGGGAACACTAGTACTTCTAGTGGAGAAGAAAGATGGATCATTGAGGATGGTTGTTGATTATCGAGGATTGAACGAAGTGACCATCAAGAACAAGTACCCACTGCCGATGATCAATGATTTGTTTGACTGCTTACAAGGAGCTAAGGTATTTTCCAAGATCGATCTATGATCAGGATACCACCAGTTGAAGATTTGAGAGCAGGATATACCTAAGACGGCTTTTAGCACCAGGTATGGGGTGTATGAGTATACCGTTATGTCATTTGGTCTGACTAACGCACCTGCCTATTTCATGAACCTGATGAACAAATTGTTTATGGAGTTTTTGGATAAGTTCGTCGTGGTGTTCATTGATGATATTTTGGTCTACTCAAAGAATGAAGAGGAGCATAAGGAGCATTTTCGTTTGGTACTTGAGAAACTCAGAGAACATCAGTTGTACGCCAAATTCAGCAAGTGTGAGTTTTGGCTGAAGGAAGTTGGATTCCTCGGACATGTTATATCCGGAGAAGGAATAGCGGTAGACCCCGCCAAAGTTGACACAGTAACAAGTTGGGAATCACCCACGTCAGTTGGAGAGATCCGGAGTTTCCTTGGACTCGCAGGATACTACCGGAGATTCATTGAGAATTTCTCAAAGATTGCAAAACCCATGACTGAGCTATTGAAGAAAGACACCAAGTTCAATTGGACTGAGGAATGTGAAGCTAGTTTCCAAGAGTTGAAGAAACGTTTGGTTACATCACCAGTGTTGATTCTGCCAGATCAATGCAAGGATTATGAAGTTTATTGCGATGCTTCTCGTCGAGGAATTGGAGCAGTGCTTATGTAGGAAGGAAGAGTTGTTTTATATGCTTCACGACAACTTAAACCCCATGAGAAGAACTATGCCACGCATGATTTGGAATTAGCAGCCGTAGTGCATGCGTTGAAGACATGGAGGCATTTTCTCATCGGAAACCATTGTGAGGTGTACACGGATCACAAGAGTTTGAAGTACATTTTCACGCAAAAGGAGTTGAATCTCAGGCTGAGGAGATGGTTGGAGCTCATTAAGGAATATGATATGAGATTGCATTATCACCCAGGGAAGGCTAACGTAGTAGCAGATGCGTTGAGCCGCAAGAGCCATGTCAACACACTCATGACAGGAGAGTTACCCCAGGGGTTAGCCGAGGATCTTCGCGAGCTATGTTTGGAGATAGTACCGAGAGGTTATTTAGCAACATTGGAGATCCAGTCTACCTTGATGGAAAAGATCAGGGAAGCTCAGAAGACAGACGAGGAAATTAACGAGATAAAGGAAAAGATGAGCAAAGGAAAAGCCAAGGGATTTCGTGAGGATGAGCACGATACCTCATGGTTTGAGGACCGCGTTTTTGTGCCTAATGATCCGGAGATCGGGAAATTGATCTTGCAAGAGGCCCATGATTCACTGTATTCGATTCACCCAGGAAATACCAAGATGTATTTGGACTTGAAGGATACGTTCTGGTGGACCGGTATGAAGAAGGATATTGCGGAGTATGTAGCAGTTTGTGATGTATGTCAGAGAGTGAAGGCAGAGCATCAGAAGCCAGCAGGATTGCTACAGCCACTGCCGATACCCGAATGGGAGTGGGATAAACTAGGCATGGATTTTATCACGGGATTGCCCAGGACTCGTTCAGGCTATGACTCAATATGGGTTGTAGTAGACCGTTTGACGAAAGTAGCTCATTTCGTCCCAGTGAAGACCACTTACACCAGTGCTAAGTTGGCAAAGATATACATGACCAGAATCGTATGTTTGCATGGAGTTCCGAGGACCATTGTATCAGATAGAGGAACCCAGTTTACCTCAAAGTTTTGGAATCAGTTACATGAAACTTTGGGAACGAGGCTAGAATTCAGTACAGCCTTTCACCCACAGACAGATGGACAGACCGAGAGAGTCAATCAGATTTTGGGAAGACATGTTGAGAGCCTGTGCGCTAGATTATGGATCTAGTTGGGACGACAATTTGCCATATGCAGAGTTTTCATACAACAACAGTTATCAAACCAGTTTGAAGATGGCCCCTCTCGAAGCTTTGTACGGAAGGAGGTGTAGAACACCATTGTTATGGGACGAAGTTGGAGACCGTCAGTTGTTTGGACCAGATTTGATTAAAGAGTCCGAACAGAAAGTGAGGTTGATTCACGATAGGCTCAAGGTAGCCCAGTCCAGGCAGAAGAGTTATGCGGATTCTAAACGTAAGGAGACAGTTCACGAAGTCGGAGACAGAGTTTATCTTCGAGTATCACCACTTCGAGGAGTGAAGCACTTTGGAGTTAAGGGAAAGTTAGCGCCTCGTTTTGTAGGACCATACAGAGTTTTGGAGCGTATGGGAGAAGTTGCCTACAAGCTGGAATTGCCTGAAGGATTGTCAGGAGTTCATGATGTATTCCATGTTTCCCAATTGAAGAAGTGCCACGCAGAGATGGCTGAGATACCACTGAGAGATACAGTGCCACTAGAAGCGATTCAACTGGAAAGTGATTTGACATATGAAGAGAAACCAGTTAAGATTCTGGAGTATGCCAGCCGAGTCACCCGCATCAAGGTTATCAAGTTTTGCAAAGTTCAGTGGAGTCACCACACTGAGGATGAAGCCACCTGGGAGCGAGAGGAAGATCTACGGAAGAACCACTCCCACCTATTTTCTAGCCAACCCGAATCTCGAGGGCGAGATTCATCTTAAGGGGGTAGGTTTGTAACATCCCAAATTTTCAATTGGGAATGTTATACATTAGATCATCCTTGCATAGCATATTTATTTGCATTTTCGCCAAATCCTTAAAAAATCCTAAGCAACTCAAGGACCCTCGGAGAGAGTTGGGGATTTTCTCGATTTTCATATTTGATTTTTATCAAATAATGAAACAAGGATTTTTATTTTTGTTTTTAATTATTTTTCTCTCCGAAAAATATTTCGTATTAAAATAAATGAGAGGAGAAAATATGACTTCTCCAAAATAATTGAAATATTTGAGGAAAAATATGAAAATCAAATATTGGATTTTATTCGAATTTTATTGGCAATTTTAATTGCATTAAAAAAATTTGCACGTTTTCAAAACTGCATTTTTGGGCCAAGAAAATGTTCATCTCGTTCTAATTATTTTAATTAGACGGGAAAATTTTGTTTTAGCATTTTTGGATTTTTATTTATTTTTCTGTGATTTTTTTAGATTCAGCGAAACTATTTAAAAAAAACGCCGAGGGCCGACTGGGCCGAAGCCCAGCCGCGCGGCCCAGCTCGCCCGCGAGCCGTCTCCCTCCTGGAGACCGCCGCCGCCGAGTCCCGATCGGGGACGAGACCCGCCGCCGCCCGTCACCCCCTCCCCAAGGCAGGCCCCCCTCCTTGTGTACCCCCCTACCCCGCCGCCTCTCCCTCACCCCGTCACCGAAGCCGCCGCCGCCGAGGAGCCCCGCCGGAGCCGCCCTACGCCGCCGCCCGCCGCCCCGTTCGTCGCCCCCGCTGACGCCCGCACCACGCCGACCCGCCGGAGCCCCGTCGGAGCCCGTCCCGAGCCCCGCCGGAGTTGCCCTGACAAGGTAGCCGCAGCCGCCGTTTGGTTTTTTTTTTAAAACTGTTTGGTTTTTTTATTAGTTCGATTTATTTTTTAGTTCGGTTTTATTTATTTTATTTTTTTCTTCGGTTTAATTATCTAGTGAACGTTCACCGTTCCGTTCATTTTAACGAACGTGTTCGTCGGTTTGACGCTGTTAACGAACATCCGTTCGTTTAACTGTTCGTCAGTTTTCTTTTTCGTCGGATTTTCTGCGATTATTTCAGATCGTGATTTCTGATCAGATTTTCGTTCTGGTTTAACTCTTCGCTCGTTTATCGGAATCAGGCGATTCAAGTGCCTAGAGTTTCGTCTCGAAATTCTCTTTCCGTTTAACCTACTCAAACAAGTTTTTGCTACTGTAAAATTTGACTTAGATCCAGATTAGTAAACGAAGCTTGTTTCTTTCGCCGTTTGACTTTCGTTGCTTCGTTTGATTTGATTCTTTTTTCAAACAGGAGTTCTTAAGTTGAACTTTCTGGTTAGGTCTTTATTTGAGTTTTACTTGTGCATTAGATGAGTGCTTATTGTTTGCTTGTTTGTTTGCGATAGAGTACCCGGAGTGCGCCGCTTGCTACTTCGAATCTCTAGGTTTCACGGATCATCAGCAAGGCAAGTAACACTTTGATCATACTTCTTTTACTACCCAGTTTTATTGCATTAGATCAACTCTCAAACAATTGCATGGTTAGGATCTAATTAAACTGTGGGAATTGGGAAGTAGATGAGGTAGTACCTATCACCTGTTCCATTATCAAACCCTTGGGAGTTACTTCTACGTTTGCCTATATTGCTATGCTATGCTTGTAGACGTGGATTGGGTTTGAGAGATATTCACTACAGATGTGAGATTGTTAATTAACGGTTTACTTAAGGTGGCAACTAAAACTCACATCTGGGTGGATTGAGGTACCTGGGTATTCCAGGATTGCCTGTTTTCTTTTGGACCGCCACCCAGGTTCAAAGGGATCATGAGATTTTTCATGCTAGAAACTTCTGTGTGCAGCCGCAAGCTATTATGGGCTCTAGCATAGTTGATTAAGTTGTGTGAACTCTTACAGTGGTAGACTAGCAGATGTAGGGGATGTAGGTGGTACGGTCTATCACATCGTAAGGTGCAAACGCTTCTGACTATGTCTCGGTCATCCGTTTCTCAAACATCATGTAGTGCGAGAATCCAGCGGAGGCGATCGAGTCTTGTGGCAAAAGTGCAGAAACCTCTGCAGAGTGTATAAACTAATCATGGTTAGCCGTGTCCCCGGTTATGGACATCTTGAGTATCTAGTACTTGGATTATCATGTGAATCACATCACCATGTTACTTTAATTAATATTGTTGGGTTAATGATGATACTTAATTGGGATTGAGATGCTGTCAACCATCTCAATGTTTAACAACCACTATGATAGTTAAATAAAATTTATTCCTTTGTAGTAGGGAAAAACTGGCTTTCCGCAAAACTGTAACCATAGAGCTTTCTACCAGCCATATATGCATGTAGTATAGTATTATTATGTTCATTACTCTATATGTGTTACTTTGCCAGCATATTCCATGTGCTGACCCGTTTTCGGGCTGCAACGTTTCATGTTGCAGACTTTTCAGACGACGAGTAAGGTGCCTTTAGGTCGTGGTCTTATACTCAGTGATGCCGTTGGAGTTGATGGACTCACTTATCTTCCAAGTCTTCCGCTGTTATCGTATTAGATGGCCTTAAGCCATATTTATCATACTTATTCTCTTTTGAGATATTCGTTGTAATAAGTGTGTGATTGCTACTCTGTTATAAATCCTCCATTTGTACTGTGCGTGTCAGCATTACTGATCCAGGGATGACACTGGTGCACAGCAGCACAGACTGTTTTTGGTCTGGTCGCTACACAGAATCTTCAAGGGAAGGAGTTGGACGCCAGCTTGGTGATTAGGGAGGCCTGGAGTCGATCTTGAAAAGTTCAGTGAAGCCATCTGCTCGAAGATCGTCTTCAGAATAGAGCATTGTGAGGCTCTTGGAGCACCGCCGACAGGCTTCATGCACAACAAATGAGTTCTTGGTTGCAAGGTTGCGTATATGATTGACATCAACAAGAAGACTCTGCATCTGGCGCTTCAGCCAGTCATGATGCCTATCCTGCTTTTGGTGAAGTGATACAAGAAGCTCTTTGTCATTCAGGACACGAGCACTCTTGTGAGACCTTCGAGACACCTTGCTAGTTGTTGCATCAGTGTTTGCATGATGCGACAGACGAAGCTGACTAGCAAGAGGACCAGAAGGAGCATGAGGATTCGGCACATGAACACCTTCAATAGGTTGAGTGAAGCTTTGAAAGGCGGCATTATCTTCGTGTATTGTCTCCTTGGCAGGCACAGGATAAGTAGCTTCATGAGACATGTCCACTTTAGGCAAGAATACAACATGGTTGCGCGTTGAATCTTGATAGTTGATGGTTGAGTGAAGCTTTATCAGCCGTATGACCCATGGAGCATAAAACTTGATGCCAAATAGATCAATGCCAGAAGGTGCCAACTGTCAGATGAAGAAGTCTTGAGTGTTGAACCTGATGACGTTGATGATGTAGAAGACCAACGTCTTCATGGTGCCTTCAAGCTTGGCGTTAGGAGAATGCCCTTTGATAGGCCACAGAGTACGCCTCAGAATGTGATATATGGTGTGGGGCAGGTACTTGGGGTATTCAGCATCAATTGGCAAAGGCTTCATCATACTGAGCATTTGACTCATATTGGGCTCAGGCTTCTGGAAGACACTCTGCAATTCTTGCACATGGCACTGACAACCTGGCTCATACAGATCACCAGGAGTGGGCAGGGAAGTGAGCTTGATGATATCTTGAGCTTTGGCTTCATGATGGATATCCCCTGTCATCCACTCAAGGACTCATGTCTTCGGATCCCTGTTGTAGCCTGATATGTGTAGAGTGGCATAGATTTGTAGAAGAAGCTCTTCATTCCAGTGCTCCTTGTCAATGACAAATGGGAGCAGACCAACTTCACAGAAGCAATCAAGGGCTTCTTCTAGGCATGGCAGCCCAGCAATGGCATCACAGTCAAGACGCTTGTGAGGAAAAATCCTATCTTGATTGTAGAGAATGCAAGAGTAGTAGCTCCTTTGCTGGTGGCTCCACAACTTGTCAGATGAGATCTTTGGCTTCCTGAAGGGGTTTCTATCCTTGTCGAAGAAAGTGTTGTGCTCTCTGAAGCTTAGCACACTGAAGGAGCCTTGTGTGGTGATAGCACTTGGAAGCCTTGACAGCCTGGGTTTGGCTTCTGCGTTTGAGGCCTTTGCTCCACATGATATTGGGGACTAGGAGCAGTTGGAGGTGTCAAGATTGGCCACTTGACAGTAACAAGCTCACCATGATAGAACGTGCGGTCCATGGTGTGAGGCACAGGGGTAGGAACAGCCTCATCCGAGGTGTATGGCTGTGCATTGTCTTCCGTGGCATCATTGACTTCGGGCTGCACATTGTCTTCAGCCATGAAAACGTCCTTGGCTTCATCAGTGGTGATGGTGGCAGCCGCGTTTGCCTCAACTTCAGTGGCTTCATGGACTGGGGGATCTGGCACAATAACTTCTGCTTTAACAACTGGACCACCTGTAGGGGAATAACTTCACAGTCTTCTTCTTCCTTGTCATCGGCTGATGCAGCCGGAATATCGTCAGCCTTTTTGGCTTCAGACTCATTTGGAGTTGCTGAAGGGATGGATTCATGGAACACTTGATGTGCTACTGAGCTGGTGGTATGCACATCCTCTTCAGGAATGCTCGACATGGAGACCGAGGCCCTAGGGCCTCTGCGAAGCCTTCGGAAAGATGGCGATGCCTGTGGTGAAGGAGTGGTCTTCTCCATGTCTTTGGGAGTCTCTTGCGGTGTTGCAAGCACCGGAGTGGTGACATGGGACGGTGGAGTGCGAGGAATAACTTCATGCAGTGGGGAGTTGGGGTGTTGCTCTTCCCAGAATTCATCTTGTGCGATTGGCGTCGTGGGACCGCTAATGCTTATCAGTTCACTGCTCGTAGGAGCAGGCGATGATATCGGGTTGGACAGGATCTGAGGAAGGACTTCATCATCTTCGACATTGTCTTCATGACCAATGTCTTCAGCTGCGGTGGAGTCAGCAGCTGGAATATCTTTACACTCATGACCCTCTGTGGAAGGAGGCTCATGCACAATGAGACGACGCTCACGGTTGGTGGAAGCAGGCAGGGCAACTAAAATAGGCTCAACAAGCAATGGTTCTTGGGGAGCAGCACGTTCTTTGCGTGAAGACTTTGAAGACATTATCTTCAGCTTCTTCTTGGAGGGAGCAGCATTAGAAGTATCATGGTGCTTCCACTTCTTGGGTTCGGCCTCAGCCAGCTTAGTCTTCGTCTGCTCAGAAGCTGCTGAAGGGACCTTTGGCTTGGAGCCAGTCATACTGGTAGGGAAGATAATGCTTGGTCTTTCCTGCCTTGGGGCTTCGAGTTCAACTTCAACAGGCTTCCTCTTCTTCTTGGCAGCCAGCTTGGGGTCAATGTCTGGACACCCAAGAGACTTTCTCTTCATAACCTCATTGTGAGCCTGGACGCATTTCTCAACATAGTACTGCATGCGCTCACGAGAGCCTTTGGCTTCCCCACGTTTCTTTTTTAACTGAGCCTTGAGGTCAATCATCATTTGCTTGAAGTTCTGAACATCAACGACACTGAGCTTTGCCATATGCTTCTTGAAATGGGCCTTCTCATAGTCAATTTTGTTTTTCAGCTCAACAATCTTCTGAGCTATCGCAAGTTCCTTGGCTATGCGGCCCTGAAATGTGACACTGATGTCTATGGGCAGCTGCAGATCATCAATGGTGAGAGTGGGATCTTCAAACCATTCATTGATGAAATTGTTGAGAATATCTGCATCAAAGAGAGGCAAATCCTTGAGATATCGGCCTCTTGCTTGGTCTCAATAAGCAATCCCGGAGGATCATCAGCAAGATCTTCATCACTAGAGATATTTCTAGTATTCTCTACATTTCAGAAGATGCTAGCTGGAGTGAGGTCATGTCCAAAAATCTTCTTGGGATTCTTGGACTTCTTGGAGATGCGGGATTGATCCTCAGACTACACACTAGATCCAGGAGGTGCAAATTGCAATGGCTCCACTCTTGAAGCTTTTGGAGCTACAGAAGATTTTGAAGCCTTAGACTTCTTCTTTGGCTTCGGAGGCCCAGGATCATCCTCATGCTCCTCTTCTCTAGTAGCCTCTTTGACAGTGGCCCTTTGTGCAACAATGTGGGAGAGAAGCCCATCGAAGCTATTGAAGGGGCCAATGATTTTATGATTGGCTCACGACTGCCATCTGGCCTTGGAGTAGCTAGACCAGGGTTGAAATCAATCCCCAGGTCGTTCTTGTCCTGCAATGCAGAAGCCCGTGCAAACTGAAGATTTTGTTCAAACAATTCATCTTCGCGACACCATCAGAGACTGGATGGGTCGACATCTTTAGGCTGAGGACCTCTGACCATGCAAGGATAGAAGCCCTGTGCAATGGCTTCAGCCCTCGTCTTGGGGATAAGCTTCCTGTATACAATATCGGCCCATGGAGGCCTCACAACATTCTTCTTAGCATACTTAGGAGTAACTAAGTGGTATTTGAACCATTCCTCTGCCCAATGTCTGCGAATCCATTGGACCCTGGATTTGCGCTGAGTGTAAGATTCATCTGGATCAGGCTTGTATTGCTCATAGAGATCAGGGGGCAGGTCCAAAGCAATGTTTTCACGATGCTGTCTGCCACCCTTCTTTGCAGATTTGCTTGTTGCCATTGGATTCAAATTGAAAGGCTTCACAACAGTGTTTGGCTTCAATCTGCTTGTCAGACAAGAGCTGGCTTCAGGTGATTCAATGTGATGTTGTAAGAACTCTGCAAATGAATGCAGACTATGAGAACCAAGGGATTCTCCCACGGAACTGTACCTGTGACAGCATTAGAGATGTGAGGGAAGGGGAAGAGGTCATATGCATTCTCAGAAGATTTTGAAGATAAACCAGTTTGAAGACATTGACCTCATAGCGCGAAGACATTCACTTATCGATGTGAGTTGGTTCCAGATTTGTACGAATCCATGAATAAGTACAAGTGAGGAATCTAACTAGTTGCAATGCATAAGTGAACGTATTTGCAGGTTATGAGATTGCAGAAACAGAAATATATAGATTTGGAAGTGTAGAAACAACTTTTGGAATATGTGAAGATTTTAATGGATCGAATAAATGATAAAAGGGGCTCATATTTACCGCACGAAGAATTGCTAGATGGGAAAGTTGGAGACCAAGCAGTCCAATCTCCCGCGCCCTAACTTGGCGGCGGAAGATACCTACGGCGGCGGCAGATAAGACGATGTCCGCGGCCGGCGTGAAGACGACGTCAGAGAGGTCGCGGCAGCAAAGCGCTTCGTCTCCAGCATCGACTAATGCTAGCGGTGGCGCTAGGGTTTGAGCGAGATGGCGAGCGGAGAAGAGATAATGACCGTGCAGGGGAAGTATTTATAAGGAGGAGGGGCGGTGCAGTGCAATTACACAGGTGTTGCTGGCGGTTCACATCTGAAGGACACGTGGCAGGCATGCAACTTATTCAAGGTTGAGCCACGACCCCACACATGCCTGGTTTGTCGGGTGGTCGTTCCGGCTTCTCCAGTATTCAGGCAAAAAGGATAAAAACATTAAAAGCGGTTTCAAATGTGTGTCTTTGTATCTTCGGCTGACAAGGATATAGTGAAGACATTCGACACGTGTCAACAGAATGCATATGAGGAGATGGAGAGAATTTGAGGGAAAAGCACAGAAGGGGTTAGGGTCCGATCACATTCACTTAGTGCAGAAAATGGCAACTTGAAAACATGGCTATAAGTGAATGTTGTAGAGGACAAAAGACATATGTATATATATCAGTGAAGACAAAATCAACATTGCGAAGATAAACGAATGAAGTCGAACCAATGTTGAAGGCAAACCAGTTATGAAGATAAAGCAATGAAGATGCCAAATGAAAATATTCAAGAAAGGTTGGCGGCGGTGTTACCCACCGTACAGGAAATATTAGACCCAGACATGGCGCATAATTATCGTGGCGCTCCAAAGTCAAATTCCACATTAATGTGTTCACACTCAGAGGGTAAGTCTTCATTAATTGAACATATACGTTACTTCGCATGTTGCGCACCTAAGTCATCAATATGCATAAGCTTTAGGATGTGTGTCCATTCTAAGATATTTAGCTCACACCGCAGCTTGCAAAACCTTTTCTCATCCAAGGGCTTTGTGAAGATATCTGTCAATTGCTCTTTAGTGTTGACATGAATGATATCAATCTCTTCCTTCATAACGTGATCTCTGAAAAATTGATGACGGGTCTGAATGTGCTTTATCTTCGAGTGTTGAACTAGATTGTTAGCGATCTTGATGGTGCTTTCATTGTTGCAGTAGAGGGGCACATGCTTCATGTTGATGCCATAATCCTTGAGAGTTTGCTTCATCTAGAGAAGCTGAGCGCGGCAAGATCCAACAACAATGTATTCAGATTCAGCAGTGGAGAGTGATACATAGTTCTGCTTCTTTGAATACCAACAGGCAAGAGATCGTCCAAGAAAGTGACATGTGCCTGATGTGGACTTGCGATCAACCTTGTCACCAGCATAAGCAACATATGAGAATCCAACTAGATCAAACTCTGAGCCCTTTGGATACCATAATCCTAGCGTTGGGGTGTGAGCCAAATATCGAAGTATTCGCTTCACTGCGAGGTGATGCGATTACTTTGGTGCCGCTTGGAATCGGGCACGCATGCAAACGCTAAGCATTATATCTGGCCTAGATGCACATAAGTACAATAAAGAACCAATCATGAAGTGGTATACCTTTTGATTGAACTCTTTACCATTGTCGTCGGGACCCAATTGGCCTTTCGTTGTCATTGGCGTCGTGTACCCTTTGCAGTCTTGCGTTCCAAACTTCTTCAGGCAATCTTTGTGGTATTTTTCTTCTGATATGAAGATGCCATTTCTCTATTGACGGATTTGAAGACCAAGAAAGAATTTCAGCTCTCCCATCATGGACATCTGATATTGCTCTTGCATCATATGCCCAAACTCATCACGGTATCTTTTATTTGTGCATCCAAAGATAATGTCATCCACATAGATTTGGCATACAAACAGTTCTCCATTATATGTCTTCGTGAAGAGAGTGGGATCTAGCGAACCAGGTTTGAAGCCTTTTCTCTTCAGGAAGTCTTTAAGCGTGTCATACCAAGCATGAGGAGCTTGTTTGAGGCCATACAATGCCTTGTTAAGTTTGTAGACTATATCAGGACGCTTTGGATCTTCAAAACCAGGAGGTTGGGCAACATATACTTCTTCTTTAATTTTGCCGTTGAGGAAGGCACTCTTCACATCCATTTGGTACAGAAGAATGTTGTTGTGGTTAGCATAGGCTAGCCGTATACGAATGGCTTCAAGCCTAGCCACAGGAGCAAAGGTTTTATCAAAGTCAATTCCTTCCACTTGTGTGTAACCTTGAGCAACGAGACAAGCCTTGTTTCTGACAACTTGACCATGCTCATCGTGCTTGTTGCGATAGATCCATTTGGTGCCAATAATATTGCGCTTGCGAGGATCAGGACATTTAACTAGCTCCCAGACATTATTCAGCTCAAACTGTTGAAGCTCTTCTTGCATAGCTTGAATCCATCCAGGTTCCATGAAGGCTTCATCAACTTTCTTGGGTTCATATACAGAGGTTGCTAGCTGTGTTGCTTTTGAACGAGTGAGAGGACCAGGTGCATTGATACTATCGATGATCTTCTCAATCTGTACTTCATTGGCCACGCGAGGATGGGCTGGGCGAAGACTTTGCTCTTGTTGATTGTCATCTTCAGCTTCAGCATTGTCTTCAGACTGAGCACGTCTTCATGTTGAGTAGGTGTTGAAATGATGATTTCTTCTTTAGCCTCCGTGGGTATGATTTCTCCAGTACCCATACGCTTGATAGATTCACTAGGAGAAGCTTCATCTAGCACATTTGGAAGGTGCTCTCTTTGCGAGCCATTAGTCTCATCGAACCACGCATCTACAGTTTCAACCACTTTATAGTGAAAGAGGTTGAAGACTCTGTAGGTGTGCGAGTCCTTTCTGTAACCAAGCATAAAACCTTCATGTGCTTTCGGTGCAAATTTTGAAGTGTGATGTGGATCCTTGATCTAGCACCTGGCACCAAAGTCCTTGAAATAGCTAACGTTTGGCTTCTTACCAGTCAGGAGTTCATAGGATGTCTTCTTCAAGAACTTATGAAGATAAACTCTGTTGATGATGTGGCTAGTAGTATCAATGGCTTCAGGCCAGAACTTTCTTGGATTCTTGTACTCATCAAGCATCGTGCATGCCATCTCAATAAGGGTTCTGTTCTTGCGCTCCACGATGCCATTCTGCTGAGGTGTGTCTGGAGCAGAGAACTCTGTGCCATTGTGTGATGCCCAATGTATCAAAATAAGTGTCGAGGCCGGTGTTCTAGAATTCTGTGCCATTGTCACTCCTGATGTGCTTGATCTTGAAGCCATAGTTGGTCATGGAACGATTGGCGAAGCGTCTGAAGACATCCTGCACTTCAGTCTCTGTCGTGGGAAATCACGACCACCTATGGGACCAAGAGCCCCTTCCTGGTTCGGCGGGGGGATAGCGCGTTGCATAAAGAGCGAAGGAGCGTGGAACAGCATGACAGATATCACACGGGCAGTCTTTACCCAGGTTCGGGCCGCCGTCAGGCGTAAAACACTACTCCTACTTTGGTGGATTGATGGTTGTGAACGCAACATTCTCTCCTGACTGGGTTGCCTCGGGTGAAAACGGCTATGCGTGTATGAGTGTCTGAGGGAGTGGACTAGCCAACCCTTTCAACGGTTGCCATGGGCCTCCTTTTATAGATAAAGGGGTCACCACAGTGGCAAATCAGTCATTATGCACTGATTAGATAGCAAACAATGCTATCATACCTAACTCTGTAGGCTGACAGAGCGCATTAAATGCGGGGCTCAACGTCACATCAGAGCTCGCTCAGCAGGCCCTGCCGGGCTGTTTCGCCAGCTTCGCGCCTGCTTGCTTGACACGTTGTAGGATGGGTGTCGCTTGGAGGTATTTTCTGTAGGAAGTGGCTGCCATGTGGCGAATAGCAGCCACTTAGTCACTTTGGAGCTTGACACCGCACTGATCGATGACGTGCGTCGCGATGAGGTGGTGTGGTGGGGTGGTTCTGCCTCCATAAGCCCCGACAGGCCTGCCAGGATGACCCGAAGGCTTGCTTCCATGGGTACCCCCATCCTTGCCAGGCTTGCCTGCCCAGTAAGGGAGGTTTTTCCTTTTGCAATATCTTGCTTCTCTGGCTAGTCTTGGTCCTTTTGTGCTGCATGTCGGCTCTTTGAAGAACTGATCCCTTGCGCTCCAATCTGACCTTGGTGCTGCGATCTTGCTCTCGTGCCTGTGCACAGTCTGTGCAACGGACCCAGGTTTTGTTGCACCGACAGAAGCCCCCAGGCCTGGCCCGAATGTGTTGTCGGGCGTCGTCAGGGTAGGCCCTAACAAGTGCACAACCAGGGGCGTGGAAGCGGCTGGCCCCTTGAGATCTTCTTTGCTTCTTCATTAACTAGAGTCCGGGCCAGTTTCCGGTTTTCCCGCGCGTCTCGTAAAGCCAATCGTGGTGGGGCCACTCTTGTAATGGCCCGTGAATGACTTTAACGCACGGGCACTCTTCCCACCACGCCCTTATCCTCAGCCACGGATGCTGCATGCATCATGCGGGGTAGGTAACGGAGGCACGTGGTGCGGGAGAGCATCAAGGCAGGGGCCCGGTCATCTTGAATTGGTGGAGGAGGGTGGCGGTTACTTGTTGAGGGATCAGCTCTCTTCCCTGACCCGCCTATAAAAGGAGGGGCGGGGGAAGAGCGGAGGCATTCATCCTCGCATCCCTTCTCCCCATCCTCTGCTTTCTGCTGGTTATGCTGAAGAGAAGGGTCTCGGGCCAAGCCCGAGGCAGTAGCTTGAGGTTGGCGACAACGAATGCTCTTGTTGATGCTTGGGGAGTGAGTCGGGTCCAAGCCCGGAGAAGACGCGGCGGACGAGTCATCCGTGGTGTGGGAGATATCAAGCTTCCCCATTGCGACGAAATGCTTGTCTCTTCTACCAGGGTCGATCGTCCGTTAGGAAATGCGGCATCTTGCCTTGAGCTACTGCCGCTTGTTAGCCCGGCGACCAGGTTCTTGCCGCCCTCGATGTCCACTGATACGTCTCCAACGTATCTATAATTTTTGATTGTTCCATGCTATATTATATTCTGTTTTGGACATTATTGGGCTTTATTATTCACTTTTATATTATTTTTGGGACTAACCTATTAACCGCAGGCCCAGCCCAGAATTGCTGTTTTTTTGCCTATTTCAGAGTTTCGCAGAAAAAGAATCAAACGGAGTCCAAACGGAATGAAACCTTCGGGAACGTGATTTTTGGAACGAACGTGATCCAGAGGACTTGGACCCTACGTCAAGACATCAACCAGGAGGGCACGAGGTAGGGGGCGCGCCTACCCCCCAGACGTGCCCTCCACCCTCGTGGGCCCCCTGTTGCTCCACCGACGTACTCCTTCCTCCTATATATACCTACGTACCCCCAAACTACCAGATACGGAGCCAAAAACCTAATTCCACCGCCGCAACCTTCTGTACCCATGGGATCCCATCTTGGGGCCTGTTCCGGAGCTCCGCCGGAGGGGGCATCGATCACGGAGGGCTTCTACATCAACACCATAGCCTCTCCGATGATGTGTGAGTAGTTTACCTCAGACCTCCGGGTCCACAGTTATTAGCTAGATGGCTTCTTCTCTCTTTTTGGATCTCAATACAATGTTCTCCCCCTCTCTCGTGGAGATCTATTTGATGTAATCTTCTTTTGCGGTGTGTTTGTTGAGACCGATGAATTGTGGGTTTATGATCAAGTTTATCTATGAAGAATATTTGAATCTTCTCTGGATTCTTTTATGTATGATTGGTTATCTTTGCAAGTCTCCTCGAATTATCAGTTTGGTTTGGCCTACTAGATTGATCTTTCTTGCAATGGGAGAAGTGCTTAGCTTTGGGTTCAATCTTGCGGTGTCCTTTCCCAGTGACAGTAGGGGCAGCAAGGCACGTATTGTATTGTTGCCATCGAGGATAACAAGATGGGGTTTTTATCATATTGCATGAATTTATCCCTCTACATCATGTCATCTTGCTTAAAGCGTTACTCTGTTCTTACGAACTTAATACTCTAGATGCATGCTGGATAGCGGTCAATGTGTGGAGTAATAGTAGTAGATGCAGGCAGGAGTCGGTCTACTTGTCTTGGACGTGATGCCTATATACATGATCATACCTAGATATTCTCATAACTATGCTCAATTCTGTCAATTGCTCAACAGTAATTTGTTCACCCACCGTAAATACTTATGCTTTCGAGAGAAGCCACTAGTGAAACCTATGGCCCCCGGGTCTATTTTCCATCATATTAATCTTCCAACACGTAGCTATAGCCGTTGCCTTTTATTTTACTTTGCATCTTTATCATAAAAATACCAAAAATATTATCCTATCATATCTATCAGATCTCACTCTCGTAAGTGACCGTGAAGGGATTGACAACCCCTTATCGCGTTGGTTGCGAGGATTTATTTGTTTGTGTAGGTGCGAGGGACTCGTGCGTGGCCTCCTACTGGATTGATACCTTGGTTCTCAAAAACTGATGGAAATACTTACGCTACTTTGCTACATCACCCTTTCCTCTTCAAGGGAAAACCAAGGCAGTGCTCAAGAGGTAGCATCCACCCGAGATGCGGGCTGGGGATCGTTGGTAATCCCAGCACTGCCCCTTTCGGTGGATCTGTGGCTGATGTTGAGGGGAGGTGCGTCTTCCTGCTCGCCACGGTGGGGAACGGCGCTCCCGGAGCCCCCTGGCCGTCTTGGCCCTCGACTGCTTCTCCGGGGAAGGCGTCAGGCTGGGGGCATGGCGTTTCTCTGGAGCGGTGGTGATGGAGAGAAAACAAGGGAAGACGGAGAAGGCGGTTGGCAGGGCGTCAGATCGAAGTACGATGGCACTGACGCCTTCGCCTCGTACTGGCGACCTCCCTCCTCGTCTTTTCGCTCTTCCCCTCCCTCCCCGACACCATCATCACCAGTCTCTTTAGGTGATAGCCGGGGAGGGATGTTCCCTTGGTGCCATCGCCTCCCCTCCAGCAGTCTTCCAGCTGAGGTTTGGCGGATGACTCCACCGGTGCTCAAGCCGGGGCTTCTTGCTGGTCCTGAAGGTGGTGACCAGGGCACCGCCACGCTGCTCTCCATGCCCCTCCTTCGCAGCCTCGCCACTCCTGATCTTGTCAGGCCGCGCCCGGCAGGCCGTGGCGGGACCAGGATGGGTTCCTGCTTGGGTGCTTCTTTTGTCCTCTCCTCTTCCGACCGCAATACCTGGCGGAGGGAAAATGAAAAGAGGGGATTACGGGGCACTTATATTTTTTCAATCTTAAATCTATAGGTATTTGCCAAATTTTAGTTCAAATAATGTAATCTCTTGAATCCATGTATGTGTCCTGTAAGGTCTGTACTTGTTTAATCAGCATATTAATGAAAAAGATGAACCTTGCCGGGGACTCGTGCATGTATATGTCCATGCAGAGGTGGAATGCCTCTATATTTTTAAATAAACGAGTTTCCCCCGGCAGGCTATCCTGCCGGTACCCTCTATTTCGTTGCTAGGGAATTAAGCCTGCCAGGCACAAATTGTGATGAGGGACCAGCCCCCCGCCTATCTTTTTTCATCAAAGGCCACTGCGAGCATCCTGACTGAAGCAACATTCGAGTCGAGGGATGGGAGCACCAAGTTTCAAAAAGCGACGAGGTTCTCTTATGCACAAGTCTTTGCTTACAGAACATGTATGTACAAGAGATAGAACTTATCTGTTTGGCTTGCTGGAGATCGCAGTGTTGGTTCATCTTTCCAGCTTCCCTTAGAGGCCAAGTTCTCGGCAGGAACCTGCAGTTTTATGCAGATGGAAATGATGCCAGATGCGATCTTATCTAGATGAACATGCGATGCTCATGAAATGCTTATGCATGCATGCAACTTGTCGCCCCCCTATGGTTCATTCATTTCTCTGTTCCTCAGGGTCTGCACCTGGCTCTGTACAAGGAGTTACATGCAACTGAGGCAAGGCTTGTACAAAAGGGTGGCTACCGGGCAGAGCCCGACAGCCGCGCCTTATGGGTAGAACTTGCGGAGATGCTCAATATTCCATGAGTTTTCCAATTGAATGCCATCTCCGGTCTCCAGACGGACTGCGCCAGGTCTGGTGACTCGAACTACCCTGTAAGGGCCTTCCCACTTTGGCGTCAACTTGTTTGTACCCTTGACGGACTGAACACACCTAAGGACAAGGTCGCCTTCCTCAAAACACAGGGCATGAACCCTGTGGCTGTGATAGCGACGCAGGGCTTGCCGATAGTGTGCAACACGTGTAGCAGCCCAGAGACGGTTCTCCTCGAGAAGCACAACATCATCATGCCAGTGCTGATCCTGCGCTACTTCATTGTAGGCGAGCACTCGAGGCGACCCGTAAATGAGTTCCGTGGGGATAACTGCTTCTACCCCATAAACTAGGGAGAAGGGAGTCTGCCCGGTAGCTCGGTTTGGTCTCGTTCTGAGGGACCGGAGAACTACATGCAGCTCATCGATCCATCGCCTTCCACACTTCTGCAGCATATCAAATGTTCTTGTCTTGAGTCCTCGCAACACTTCAGTGTTCGCCCTCTCAGCTTGTCCATTGCTTCTGGGATGTGCAACAGAGGCAAATGAGATTTTTCTTCCAAGGGCATGAACGTATTGCATGAAGGCGCGGCTCGTGAACTGGGTGCCGTTGTCGGGGATGATGATCCAGGTAGGGACCCTGAAGCCGCACACCAATCCTTTCAAGAACTTGATAGCTGACTGAGCAGTCACCTTTCACACGGCATCTACTTCCGGACACTTTGTAAACTTGTCGATGGCAACGAACAAGAATTCAAGGCCCCCGATAGCTCACGAGAAAGGGCCGA
The DNA here is from genome assembly GCF_002575655.3 of Aegilops tauschii subsp. strangulata. Classification (NCBI taxonomy): domain Eukaryota; kingdom Viridiplantae; phylum Streptophyta; class Magnoliopsida; order Poales; family Poaceae; genus Aegilops; species Aegilops tauschii. The sequence continues at coordinate 199,821,707 of NC_053040.3, forward strand.
GGATATCAGGCCCTCGGACCGAAAACAGCCATGACAAAGGGATTGTCTGAAGAGTTTGTGCAGCAGATGGATGTTCTTGGAATGGAACTGGCAGGCTTCACACTTGGTGACTAGCTCGACCGCACTTGGAGGGCTGTGGGCCAATAGAATCCTTTCTGGAATGCTCCCAACTAATGCCCTTGATCCAATGTGGGAGCCTCACATGCCTTTGTGTATTTCCGCCAGCAGTTCCTTTCGTTCTTCCTGGTAGATGCACTTCAATTTCACACCATTGGGACTTCTTTTGTATAGAGTGTCATTGACAAACTGATACATACTAGCCCTCCGGGCTACTCTTTCAGCTTCCTCTTGCTCGTCGGGAAGTTCTTCAGTTTGGAGGAAATGGACTATGTGCCCTGCCCAAGTTGGAGCCTGGGGCTCGAAAACAAGGACTAGCGGCACCTCCTCATCTGCGGGGGCGTGTTCCTCGACAGTGGGGACCAGTGGCCCGGCAGGAGAGTGCAGCCCGACAATCGATGGGGAGTTGTTTCCGGCAGGGTCCCTACCAGGAGCCCCGGGAGTCCAACTTCCTCCTCTTTTGGGCCATAGTTGCCGGGGATACAAAGGGCTGAGTAAGATGGAGAACAAAAGTTCCTGGTTCCACGGGATGTTTTTGAGCAGCACACTTTGACAAATGATTAGCTATGCTGTTTTCCGCACGTGGTACGTGCTCTGTTTGCAATCTGTCAAAGCGCTCCTCCAATCTTCTCACGTACTCAACGTATGCCTCCATCAATGGACTTGGTAATCCTTGTTTACTTGTATCACCACAAGTTGTGAATCTCCTCGAATGATCAGCTTCTTGATTCCCAATTCTGTGGCAATCCTGAGCCCGGCAAGGAGCCCTTCATACTCTGTTGTATTGTTGGTTGCCTCCTCCAGGGGAAAATGCATCTGGACGACGTACTTCAAGTGCTCCCCTGTGGGAGCAATGAGAAGCACGCCAGACCCTGCACCTTGCAGGGAGAATGCACCATCAAAATAAATGATCCATTCTTGGGGCACTTCCTTGTCGGGGGTAACTATTTCCAATACTTCTTCATCAGGGGTTGGCGTCCATTCTGCAATAAACTCTGCCAATGCCCTACTCTGAATTGTTGATGGGCTATCAAATTTCAGGCCAAAGTTGGATAACTCCAAAGCCCACTCCACTATTCTGCCGGTAGCCTCAGGGTTTCGGAGTATCCTTTGCAATGGAAAGCGGGTGACAACCATGATCTCATGGGCTTGGAAGCAGTGGCGCAGTTTCCTTGAGGCCATGATGAGGCCAAAAATCAACTTTTGCACACCAGAGTACCTCGATCTAGCCCCCTGTAATAGGGAACTAACAAAGTACACTGGGCACTGCACCACTTTCTTCTTTGTCGTGTCCTTGGGGTTGCACCTGCTGCCGTGCTCTTCTTTGTCCTGATCCTCATCTGGTCGTGTCGGGCTTTGCTCACTCTCTGTTTCCCCTACTTCCCATTCTGCCACTAGGGCTGCACTAACCACTTGATTAGTTGCCGCTAAGTACAGCAGCAACGACTCTTGTGGTTTAGGGGCAACCAAACTGGGCACAGAGGACAAGTAGCTCTTCAAATCTTGTAAATCTATGCCTGCTTCCGGGGTCCATTTCATTGGCCCTGCCTTCTTCAAAATTTTGAAGAACGGCATGGCGCGCTCGGCACACTTGGAGATGAATCTGCTAAGTGCGGCAACGCACCCTGTCAGACGCCTCACATCTTTGACTGTCCTGGGGGCCTGGATTTGCTCGATGGCCTTGATCTTGTCGGGTTTGGCTTCGATCCCACGATGGGACACAAAGAACCCAAGTAGCTTGCCGGAGGGAACACCAAAACACACACTTCTCTGAATTTAGCTTCAAGTTAATCTTGCGCGGATTAGCAAATGTCTCCTCCAAATCCTGGATGAGGGTTGATCTATCCTTGGTCTTGACCACAATATCATGCCTATAAGACTCAATGTTTCTGTGCGACTGTGGTTCAAAACCAATCTGGACTGCTCTTGCAAAAGTGGACCGACACTCTTTAACCCGAAAGGCATACGCAGAAAGCAGTACATACCGCATGGGGTGATGAACGAGGTCTTCTCTTCGTCTTCCTTGGACATGAAGATCTGATGATACCCAGAGTATGCATCCAGAAAGGAGAGCAAATCACAACCTGAAGTGGAGTCTACAATCTGGTCGATGCGCGGCAAGGGAAATGGGTCCTTCCGGCAAGCCTTGTTGAGATCTGTGAAATCTATGCAAAGCCTCCATTTTTCGTTAGCCTTGCGTATGACCACTGAGTTTGCTAACCATGTCGGATGCAGTACTCCTCCGACCAGACCAGCTTCCTCAAGCTTCATAATCTCTTCGGCAATGAACTGCTGCCTCTCCAAAGCCTGCTTTCGGACCTTTTGCTTGATGGGTCGAGCATGTGGGCAGACAGCAAGGTGGTGCTCGATTACCTCCCTGGGAACACCGGCGATATCAGATGGTTGCTAGGAAAACACATCTATATTCACCCACAAAAAGGCAATGAGCGCGCTTCCCTATTTGTCATCAATGGTGGCGCTGATAGTGAAGGTACCATCAATGCCAGCCAGCCTTGTCGGGACCTTCTTCACATGTGGTGCAGCGACCTTGGATCTCTTACTATTGAATTCTCCGGCAAGTCATCAATAGGCGCAGCGCACTCCGAAGAGGCACGCTTCCCGGATTCCTTCCTGGTGTCCCTGCTATCCTTGGCGGGGACTATTGCTGCATGGCCTCTGCCGCGACTGTCTCCCGGTACATCTTATCCATGCAAATGATTGCGTCTTTCTCGTCTGATGGAATGGAAATGACTGCTACCATGCCTGGCATCTTCAAAGTGTTGTAGGCATAGTGGGATGCCTCCATGAATTTTGCTAGAGCTGGGCGTCCAAGGATCCCATTGTACCGCAGGGGGAGGTCGACCACATCAAACACAACCTTCTCAGTCCGATAGTTCAATTCTCTCCAAATGTCACTGGCAACATGATCTTTCCCTTTGGATGACTCCTGCCGGGATTGACTCCTTGAAACGTGCCTGTGACCTTTAGTTCTTCCTTTGCTATCTGAAGCCTGCTGATAACCTTTGGGGAAATCTGATTGAACCCGGCCTCGCCGTCAACCAACATCTTTGTGACTTTGAGGTTGCGAATCGTTAGAGAGACCAACAACGGCTAACACCCTACCGCGGTGGTGCAGTCAGGATGGTCCTCTTTGTCAAAGATGATGCGCGTGCGTGACCTTTTGAGCGGCTTCCGAGACTCTGTCGCTGGCTCCACGAGATTGACCTCACGCGCCCACCGTTTAAGTTGGCGATGAGAGGAGTGCAAAGATGCACCCCCGTCAATGCACAGGGAGTCAGTAGCCTTCTGGAACTCCTACTCGCTGGTTTCCTCTTCATCCCCTCCATCATTCTCATCATTGCAAACTTCCTTCTCTTGGCCCCTGGCGAGTTTTCCATGGTTCCGAAAAGCCTTGCTGGGGCTATTTGCTTCACCGCCTCGGCCCTTCCTGCTAGTGCCATTCTGACCTTTCTCCTTATCATGCTTCTTATATTCAGCCCTCTGCCTCTTGACGAGCTGCTCAACCAGACGACACTCTTGGAGATCATGGCCTTTGGTCCGACAGATCCTGGAGTACGGCTCATCGCCTTTCCCAGCCCTCTCGGCAGTCGCGGCCTCCCGGCAGTCAGCGCATGCGGCAGCTTCCTTGCCGGGGGCTTCGGCCTTAGCCTTCTTGCCGATACTAAGCATGCCCGATCCTTTGACGGTCATCACTGCCTTATCCTTGCGCCTCTTGTTGTGCTTCTTGTTCTTCTCCTTTTGACTGGTGGGTTCATCGTCATCCTCTGAGTCGATGTCGATGCAATCTTCCTCTCCAAGGAGTTTCCTTCCCTCCTCCATCTGAGTGCATTTGTCCACCAAGGTGTAAAGCTCCTTCATAGTCTTGGGAAACCGCACATTCATCTTGGAACATATTCTGTGGTTGCGCACATTGGATTGGAAGGCAGCTATCACAGCCACCGGGTGGATATATGGGATATTTCTGTGGACTCTGCTGAATCTCTGCAAATTGCGGAGAGTCTCTCCTTCTTTCTGTTGGAGAACCGAGTCGCTGGGCCGTCCTGGTTCTTGATGGTCGCCCGTCAAGGCGCCAATGAACTCATGGCACAGGTCAGCCCATGATGAAATGGAGTTCTCCGGCAGGTGCATCAGCCAAGACCTCACATTGTGCTTGAGTGCCAAAGGGAACTAGTTGGCAGACACCTTCTCATCTCTTCCGCCGGCAGCTTGAACAGCGATGGTGTAGATGCTCCAGAACTCTGCCGGGTTCAGCCTCCCATCATACTTCTCGGGTATCTCTGGCTTGAACGTGCGAGCGGATGGCCAACGGACTTGCCGCAGCTCAGGAGTAAAGGCAGGGCTCCCAACCTCGAAAGGAAGGCACCCGCTATCCTCAAGCGTAGGCTCGTCGATGTCGGGACCATCGCACCCATTGGTCTGACGGTGGTCATCACGGCGTCGCTCGATGACGACGTGCGCGCCTCCCCTCCGCCTGTCCTTCGGGGCTCGCCGTTTTCCTGGACGTGCTCGAGGGTTGGAAGAGGCCATCGTGACGTCGTCGGGTTCTTGATTTCGCAGCTCCCGCACTGGTTGCCATGGTGGGGACTGCATCGTGGGGGTGACCCCTTCCATACGGCCAGTAGCGCGAGCCATTGTCGTCGCTTGGGGAGGCCACGGCGCGTCAGCTCGCTGTGAGTCCCCAGGCTCAGCGAAGCCAATCAGACTCTGAATGGTGGCTCTCCATTCATCCATCTGATCAGCCGCCGGTGGGAATTTCAAACAGTAGCTTGGCCACGCCATGGCCTCCTTAGTGATGCTTGGCATTGGCGATCATGATGTAGATCATACCGTCGCCCGACTTATGACGGTGCCGGTGGCGACTACGTCACACCCTCGCTGTGGCGAGCCAGTCACTGTTGGATGGCACGGTGACACGGTGAAGGCACAGTGGCTGGGTCAACCCGCTCCGGGGGAGGTGCGCGCCTTGCGGTCGTGCCCGTTGCGGGGGCGGCCGGAGTGTGGCGATTCGCCCCAGACCGGGTGCCACCACTGTGGTTGTGCCCTTCGGCGAGGGGAAGAGGTAGAGACAGAATAACCCCTTCATTCCTACCTTGTGGAGCATGACCACTGGGATGTTGCTGATGCTTCTCTCCTCCGGTGCCTCCCTCTCTTGCTTCGGCCGCGGGGAGGTGGTGACAACACCGCCTATGCCGGCCGCGTCCCCCGCAGCACCCACATCCTTGTGTGCCTCTGCATTCCCCGCGGCATTGGCGGCCACGGGTGGCGGAGCCTTCGATGTGGATGGGTGAGCTGCAGCACCGGGTTTCTTCTTGGGTGCCATAGTCGATGGAGCCGTCGATGATGAAAATGGCGATGAAGATGACGCGCTGCTCACGCTTTCAGGTTCACACAAGTGACCCCCCTACCTGGCGTGCCAAAGATGTCATGGGAAACTACGGCCACCTATGGGACCAAGAGCCCCTTTCTGGTTCGGCGGGGGGATAACACGTTACACAAAGAGCGGAGGAGCGTGGAACAGCACGGCAGAGATCTCACGGGCAGTCTTTACCCAGGTTCGGGCCGCCGTGAGGCGTAAAACCCTACTCCTTCTTTGGTGGATTTATGGTGGAAACATTGTGGTGAGCGCAACATGCTCGCCTGGCAGGGTTGCCTCAGGGTGAAAACGGCTATGCGCGTACGAGTGTCGGAGGGAGTGGATTAGCCAACCCTTTCTACGGTTGCCTTGGGCCTCCTTTTACAGATAAAGCGGTCACCATAGTGGCAAATCAGTCATTATGCACTGATTAGATAGCAAATAGTGCTATCATACCTAACTCTGCAGGCTGACAGAGCGCATTAAATGCGCCGCTCAATGTCACATCACAGATCGCCCAGCAGGCCCTGCCGAGCTATGGCTTCGCGCCTGCTTGCTTGACACGTTGTAGGATAGGTGTCGCTTGGAGTTATTTTCTGTAGGAAGTGGCTGCCATGTGGCGAATATCATCCACTTAGTCACTTTGGAGCTTGACACCGCACTGATCGATGACGTGTGTCGCGATGAGGTGGTGCGGTGGGGTGGTTCTGCCTCCGTAAGCCCTGGCAGGCCTGCCCGGACGACCCAAAGGCTTGCTTCCGGGGGTACCACCATCCTTGCGAGGATCGCCTGCCTGGTAAGGGAGGTTTTTCCCTTTGCAATATCTTGCTTCTCTGGCTAGTCTGGGTACTTTTGTGCTGCAGCCGGTTCTTTGAAGAATTGATCCCTTGCGCTCCAATCTGACCTTGCTACTGCGATCTTGCTCTTGTGCCTGTGCACAGTCTGGGCAACGGACCCACGATTTGTTGAAGGGACAGTGTTATAGAAATTATGTGCACCCAGGTGTATCTTGAATAATCATCAACAATAACAAATCCATAGAGATGTGAAGTGGTAGTAAGGGTAGAGTAGTGAGTAGGGCCAAATAAGTCCATGTGAAGCAGCTCAAAGTGGCGTGATGTAGTCATGATTGTCTTCGAAGGATGCTTGACACTAGTCATCTTCCCGGTTTCACAAGCACCACATAGATGATCTTTCTTGAACTTGAAGCCCTCGATGCAAATGATATGCTTCGTCTTCACGAGAGTGTGTAAGTTCCTCATGCTCACATGTCCTAGCCTTCGATGCCAGAGCCAACACTCTATAGCTTTTGCTAGAAGACATACGGCAAGCTATGGTCCTGCAGAGAAATATACCATATACAAATCACCTCTTCGATAATCTTTGAAGACTAGAGATTTGTCAATTTCCATAAGCACAAGGCAATGATATTTTCCAAATATCACACTCATGTTCAGATCACAAAGCATTGAGACAGACATTAAGTAATAACCAAGGGATTCAAAAAGCATCACTTTATCCATGTGTTGATCATTTGAGATAGCAGCTCTACCTAGGTCCAATACCTTGCTTTTACCACTATCAGCGAACATGATGTGGCTTTTAGTAGATGGACGCAGGGTCAAATCCATGAGAAGACTTTGATCACCACTCACGTGGTTAGTGCATCCATTATCCACCCAGTAGCTTTCGGAGTCATACATTACAGTGCAGTTAGCGGAATAGGCTTCACCAAGAGTATTGTGAAGCACAAACATATAGCGAACAAGCATGCTATCAAAGTTAATACTCTTGTTTGGTAAGATAGGATGCTCGTCAAGAAACCCTGGGATGAAATAAATGGTAAGACCATTCTGGCACTTTATCTTACGTCCCACAAGATGTTTTAGGTCCCCAGCATTGGCGTCAGAAGTCTTTGATTTCCGGCTGGAGACCTTTCCCTGCAAGAGAAGTTAATTTTTCTTAACCACCCACATCTTAAGGGGTGGCTTTGAAGAAATGAGTCTAAGTGTAGCATCTGAGAACTTTGGCTTTGGAGCCCTAGCAAATAGTTTTGCAGTACGTGAATAATACTCACAAGAATATGCAGAGAAGTTCTTTGATTTGTGAACATAGCGGTTAGAAGAAACATGCTCATATTCATGAGTCTAATGATAATTTCCCTACAAAACATTGGCGTTAGTGTGACCTTGTGAGGTCCTCTATCTGTATGAAGCCTTTGGTCTGTGGTTTGTCTTCTTCCCAGGTGGTGTCATGATGACATTCACGGGAAGCTTCTCAAGACAACTTTTGGGTACCCAGATCTTCTTCAAAGGTGGCCCATTCCTGCAGTTAGTACCAATAAACCTGACAAACACTTCACCATTATGATTCTTTAACAGCTTATAATTGACGTCAAAGGATTCATCAATGATAATGGGGTTAGCATAAGTGAAGCCAGATAAGGTGGATGGGTCCACTAAAGTGCCTTTGCTGTAACCCATGTGGTTTTGGGGTACTGCTCAGGCTTCCACTAAGAACCATCAACGTTCATTTTCCTCTCAAAACTAACACCCTCTTTCCTAGGGTTTTGGTTCAGAATCTGCTTCTTGAGGACATCACATAGTGTCTGATGCCCTTTGAGGCTTTTGTACACGCCAATTTCAAGAAATGTCTTCAACCTGTCATTCTCATTAGCAATAGTACCGGTATCCTCAATAGAGGGGTTAGTTACCACATCATTAGTTGAATATATTACAATATCAGAGGCAGTAGAACATTCAGCAATCGAGACAGCATTATCACGCTCAAGACATTTTAAACATGGTGGCACAAAGTCTTCCTGAGCGGAACTGATCTGTTGAGCGAGTAGTGAATCGTTCTCCTTTTGAAGGTCTTCATGAGACGCTCTCAGTTTCTCGAGATCATGCTTCCTTTGAATATAATCGTAGGAAAGATTCTCATGAGTGGCTGAGAGGGTTTCATAACGACTTTCAAGTTCCTCGTACTTAACACGAAGATTTTTTATGCCTTCAATTAAGGAATGAGTTCGATTCATTTCCTCGTCCAACAGGTCATCGCTTTTGTCTAGCAACTTTTGAATGTGTTCCATAGCAGTTTGTTGTTCAGTTGCAATTTTAGGAAGTGTTTTATAGCTAGGTTTGGATTCACACTCAGAGTCATCTTCACTGGAGGTTTGAAAGTAAGCATCGTGTGAGTTTACCTTGGCACCTCGTGCCATGAAGCAGTAGGTCGGAGTAGAGTCGTGCTCATCATCGGCTTTAGCATCGGCGACGTGACCATTGTCTTCAGTGTTGAAGATGGACTTGGCGACGAATGCCGAAGCTAGAGCCAGGCTTGCCACGTCTGAGTCAGACTCCTCCTCAGACTCCACCTCTGCCTCCTCAGAAGCAGACTCCTCCTCTGAATCCATCTCCTTGCCAATGAATGCATGAGCCTTGCCAGATGAGCTTCTCTTGTGAGACGAAGACTTTGATGAAGACTTGGAAGAGGACTTTGAGGATTTCTTCTTCTTTTTGTCATCAGAGTCATATTCATTGCTCTTCTTCTTCTTCTTCTTCTTCTTCTTCTTCTTCTTAGATTCCTTGTCCATTGAGGACATTCAGATATGTAGTGGCCTGGCTTCTTGCATTTGTGGCATGTTCTCTTCTTGTAGTCACGAGAGGAAGCCTCATCATTTCTTGAGCTGGATCTTGAAGAATTTCTGAAGTGATTCTTCTTGGAGAACTTTTGGAACTTTCTCACAAGCATTGCTAGCTCTTTGCCAATGTCTTCAGGATCACCAGAACTGTAGTCAGATTCTTCTTCAGATGTGGAAAAAACTTTTGCCTTCAAGGCACGAGATCGGCCATAATTGGGGCCATAGATATCTCTCTTCTCAGATAGCTCGAACTCATGTGTGTTGAGCCTCTCAAGTATGTCAGACGGATCGAGATGTTTGAAGTCAGGGCGTTCTTGAATCATCAGGGCCAAAGTGTCAAATGAGCTATCAAGTGATCTCAGTAGCTTCTTCACAATTTCATGCTTGGTTTTCTCAGTGGCGCCGAGTGCGCGAAGCTCATTGGTGATATTAGTGAGGCGATCAAACGTGAGCTGGACATTCTCATTGTCGTTTCTCTTAAAGCGGTTGAAGAGATTGCGAAGAACATCAATCCTTGAGTCTCTCTGAGTTGAGACGCCTTCGTTGACCTTGGACAGCCAGTCCCAGACTAGCTTCGCAGTTTCCAAAGCAATCACATGGCCATACTATCCTTTGGTTAGATGACCACAGATGATGTTCTTGGCAGTCGAGTCCAGTTGCGCAAACCTCTTGACATCAGCAACGGTAACACCTTCACCGACCTTGGGAACGCCAGTTCTAATGACATACCAGAGGTCGATGTCAATTGCTTCAAGATGCATATGCATCTTATTCTTCCAGTAGGGGTAATCAGTGCCATCAAAGACCGGGCACGCAGTAGTGACTTTGATTATCCATGCAGTCGACATAGCTAAATCTCTAGGTGGTTAAACCGAATCACATAGAACAAGGGAGCACCTTGCTCTGATACCAATTGAAATTGCTAGTTATCGACTAGAGGGGGGTGAATAGGTGATTTTTATGGAAGTCTTCAAAACATGAGGTCTTTGAAGACAAACAATCAATTGAACCTATATGATATGCAGCGGAAGATGAACTACACTAGACAGGCCATAGTCAAGTAAGCAATATAGTGAAAGCATAAAGACTAATAGTAGCTAGGTAGTACAGATCATAATGGAAGACAGTATGAATACAAACATCTAATATTCTTCGCATAGTGAAGTCAAACAGATCAGGCAAGCAAGCCATGACTTCACGAAGATAATTTGAAATGTAAAGGAGGTAGGCGATAGAACCAGTAGCCTGGTGAAGACAAGGATTTGGTAGACCAGTTCTAGTTGCTGTGACAACTGTACGTCTGGTTAGGGAGACTGAGATTGAACTCAGAAGACTGTGTCTTCACCTTATTCCCCTTGACATAAGGACACCCAGTCCTCGCCCAATCACTCTGGTAAGTCTTCAAGGTAGACTTCCAAACCTTCACAGACTCCGTTAACTTGCGATCCACAATGACTCTTGGATCCTCAGAACGTGACACCTAACCGGCTGGAGGATGCACAGTCCTCAAGTTTAACAAGTCTTCAGGTCACGCGGACAGAAATACTTCAGTGATGCCTAACACTCTTTGGCTCTAGGTGTTTTGGGCTTTGTCCTCGCAAGGATCTCTCTATCAAAGGCTTCGGAGGTGGGTTGCTCTCAAACGAGAAAAGTCGTGCACTAACTCTGAGCAGCCACCAATTTATGGTGTAGGGGGTGGGCTATTTATATCCAGGAGGCAACCCGACATGATATGTCCGAAATGACCCTCGGTCACTAAGGAACCAACACGTGTCCAATGGTCGGATTTCAAACACACGGGGCAGCTTGGCTTGGGCTACAAGCAAAGCTGACTCATCCAACTCTGGATAAGATTTGCTCTTATAGTCTTCGCTCGAAGACATAGGATTTTGGTTGAGCATCACATCCATCATCTGACTTTGTTCACTTGGACCCCACTTAACAGTACAGCGGTTCCTATGACTCAATAAAGAAGAAAAGGAAACTACGAAAGAAACTATGTCTTAGCACTCGATAGTCTTCAAGTGAATGTCTTCACAGGTCATTATCTTCAGCATGAATGTCTTCACGAACCACCATTGTCTTCAATGTCTTCACACATTTTTAGGGGTCATCTCTGGTAGGTAAACCGAATCAATGAGGGACTACTACCTGTGTTATCCTACAATTCTCATAAACACATTAGTCCCTCAACCATGTTTGTCGTCAATACTCCAAAACCAACTAGGGGTGGCACTAGATGCACTTACAGTCTTGCTGCCCCTTCTATCACTAGAAAAGAGCACCGCAAGATTGAACCCACCACAAAGCACCTCTTCCCATGGCAAGAAAGATTGATCTAGTTGGCCTAACTAAACCAAAGATTTGAAGAAGAAATACGAGGCTATAAATAATCATGCATATAAGAGATCAAAGAAGACTCAAATAATATTCATGGATAAAAATCTCATCATAAACTCAAACTTCATCCGATCCCAACAAACACACTGCAAAAGTCATTACACCAAATAGATCTCCAAGAGACCATTCTATTGAGAATCAAAAGAGAGAGAGGAAGCCATCTAGCTACTGCCTATGGACCCATAGGTCTATGGTGGACTAATCACGCACCATCGGAGAGGCACCAGTGAGGATGATGAACCCCTCCATGATGGTGTTAGATTGGATCTCGTGGTTCTGGAACTTGCAGTGGCTGGAACTGTGTTTTGTCGACTCCCGTAGGGTTTCTGGAATATTTGGGAATTTATAGGGCGAAGAGGCGGTGGAGGAGGCACCCGTGGGCCCCACAACCCACCAGGGTGCGCCCTAGTAGGTTGTGGTTCCCACAGACCTCTCCCCAGGTACTTTCTTGGTTCCCAGGTTGTCTTTTGGTCCAAAAAAAATTCTCCAAAAAGTTTCGCTGCATTTGGACTCTGTTTGGTACTGATATTCTGCGAAGTAAAAAACATCAACTGGCACTGGGCACTATGTTAATAGTTAGTCCCAAAAAATGATATAAAGTTTCTATAAAATGGTAGTAAAACATCCAAGAATTATAATATAACAACATTGAACAGTAAAAAATTAGAGATACATTGGAGACGTATCAGTCTTAATGAGCAAGAAAGTTGGATGCACACCCACTTAGTTTCTGTTTGAGTTTTCATACATTTATAACTCTAGTGCATACGTTGCATGGCAATCCCTACTCCTCGCATTGATATCGATTTTAAGGCCTCTCAATGGCCTAATGATCCGCCGAGTTGATGCGAGCATTTCTTTCTTTTTGACTTCTCCTATATATCTCTACCACCGCACTCTATTCCACCCTAATACTAATATTGATGGCTCACACTCATGAATTGAGTGGAGTAAAAAATGCTGAAGCACGTTAAAAAGTATTATACAATTACTTGATTTGACACCGGGGTGCCTATGATTTATACTTATGTGGTGAAGGCGGAGTCATGCCATGGTTACATAATTCAATGAGTATGCATAACATTCGTTGAGCATCGTATATTTTCAAAAAGTAATGATTATATTCTTATATTCATGGATATTATTATGTTGATATCAATTACTTCATCGTTTATCAATATTTATACCTTAAAGAGATTATATGATAAACATCCTAGGTAGCATTCAACATAAAAAATTATGTTTTTATCATTTACCTACTCGAGGACGAGTAGGAATTAAGATTTGGGATTCTAATATGTCTCCAACGTATCTATAATTTTTTTATTGTTTCATGATATTATATTACCAATCTTAGATACTTTATATGCAATTTTATATCATTTTTGGGGGACAAACCTATTAACTCAGTGCCCAGTGCCAATTGTCATTTTCCCTTGTTTTTGGCTTTCCTGAAAATCAGTACCAAACGAAGTCCAAACACGATGGAACTTTATGGTGATATTTTCTAGACCAGAACGGACCCTATAACGTTCGGTAGGAGGCCAGAAGATCTATGGGAGAATCACGAGCTCACCGGTGCGCCCCCGGAGTGGGGCTCCCCCTAAGCTCATGGGTCAAGCGTAGCTCCGATTGATCTAATTCCATCTCCATAAATTCCGAAATATTCCAAACCAACAGAGAGCCACCCGAAACACTTTTTCCACCGCCGCAAGCTTTTGTTCTTTCGCGATCCCATCTAGTGGCCTTTTCTAGTACTCTGCCGGAGGGGGAATCGATCATGGAGGGCTTCTACATCATCCTTGTCGCACCTCCAATGATGTGTGAGTATTTTACCACAGACCTATGGGTCCATAGCTAGTAGCTAGATGGATTCTTATTTCTCTATGAGCTTTCAATACAAAGTTCTCCATGATCTCCATGGAGTTCTATCCGATGTAATTTTCTTTCGCGGTGTGTTTGTTGGGACCCGATGAATTGTGTGTTTATGATGAGATTATTCATTTAAAGTAATTGAGTCTTTACTGAACTTTATTATGCATGATTGTTATAGACTTGTATTTCTCTCCGGTGTATCCATTTGGTTTGGCCAATTAGATTGATCTTGCGGTGTCCTCACCTCGTGACAAAAGCGTAGCAAGGCACATATTTGTATTGTTGCCATTAAGCATAAAACGATGGGGTTTATTCATATTGCTTGAGTTTATTCTGTCTATATTATGTCATCTTGCTTAAAGCGTTACTCTGTTTGTCATGAACTTCCATAGATGCATGCTGGATAGCGGTCAATTGGTGGAGTCACGGTAGTAGATGCAAAATCATTTTGGTCTAATTGTCACAGACGTAATGCCTATATACATTATTATTGCCATGAATAAAATCATAACTATGCAATGGTAATTTGTCTACCCACCGTATGCTATTTATTCAAGAGAGAAGCCTCTAGTGAAAACTATGGCCACCGGGTCTAGCTTTATCATATTACAAAAACCAAAAATACCTCGCTGCAATTTACTACCTTTTATTTTGTTTTGCTATTTATATATCTACCATTGCCAAATTTGATCCTTGCAAGTAATGAGTTCAAGGGGATTGACAACCCTCTTGGCCGCGTTGGGTGAAAGTATTGGCTCTTTTGTGTGCAGGTACTGTTCACTAGGCTTTGCATGATTCTCCTATTGGTTCGATAACCTTGCTTCTCACTAAGGGAAATTCTTATCAGCTACTATATTTCTTCACCCTTCCTCTTCAGGGAAAATCCCAATGCAGCTCACAAATAGAATCCACCACGACTACACATGGTCAGAAGCAGTGCCAACTCTGGAGAGGGAATGAAGGTGCATCTACATGGCCTGCCATCACCAACCCTAAGGACCTCGGCATGACACATCCGTCCAACCCTTTCTTCGAAGGAGACCACAACCTCCTCGCCTGGACCGCAAGGCGCCGAACCATCGAAGAGTGGGAAGTTCCCCATGAACATGGATGAAAGCCTTGGATAATCCCAAGGAGCGGGCCCTCCAGGTCGCATCAAGCCACCACCTCGAAGACCGCCGTCCGCCACCAGAGCAACAGAGCGCTCGAGCGCTGCCACCACCACCACTCTTGCCTCTGCCGTCGCCGACCGCCACCGACCCCACCATGAGGCCGCCGCACTGCCCTGACATCTTCGCCACCTTCCTCGACCGCCGGAGCCGCCACCACCACGACGCCCGAGCCGCCGCCGCCGTCCTCTGTTCGTTGCGACGACCACTGCAAGCCCACGCCTCCCCTCGCCATCCGATCTGCAATCAACAGTTAGATTAGAATCGACGAAGGGTTAGGTTTTATTCGTAGACCGGTTTAGTCCAGATCGGTTTAGCCGATCAGTTTATTTTTTTAGCAGTGCGGTTTTGTTCGTTATCGCCCGAAGCGTTTAATAGCTAGAGATCGCACATCCCTAGGCCCAGTAGCAGCGTGACACGTAGCAGCCCCGATCTGTTTTATTTTTTGTGTTTTCATTTCTGTTTTAAAAACAGAAAAGTTTCTGTCTTGTAAAATCTATATCTCCTAGGTTATTTAATATTTTAATTTGATTATTTTTTCTGTAGTTTTGAAATTTCCTAAAGTTTGTGTAGATATCAATTTCGATCATGTTTGAAATTTTGAAAATTGATTTATATGAACTTTGTTCAGATCAGTATGTTTGCGATACCTTGAGCTAGGATTAATATTTTATAGTGTTTCTTTTTGCTACTGATTTCTTATGAGTTTGTCTATCAGTAGGTTTAGTTTGGTGAATTATAGAATTAACTAACATTATTTTATCACGAAAACAATACTGTTTTGCTTTTTTACACCTTTTGTTCTATTTCTTTTATTTTAAATTGCTTTAAATTATTTTCTTTCTGTTCTTTTCGACATGTTCAGATTAGTTCTGTAGATTAACTATTTATAGCAAAAATATATATTTTAGTAGCTTGTTTTCTTTTGTTTTACTAGGAAAACCATTTTAAGCATATTAGGAGTTTCATAAAAGGTTTTAAAATGATTCTTTTTGCATAAATTTTTTCTTTATGTTTTCTGTCTGTTATTTAATACAAACCTTAATTTTGTTATGTTAAAGAATTTTTTTGTAGTATTAAACTATTTTATAGCTTGTATTACTTGTAGTATTATAGCTTATTTTATAGCTTGTATTACTTGTAGTTTTAAAGAGTTTATTGTTTCCCCTCGATTTGTGTTTTGGTTTCCATTGCGTGTTTTGATGATTGTGTGATAATTAGTTTTACTTGTTGTTATGTATATTTGTATGATGGTATGCTTATTATGCTTTGTTCGTGTCGGAATTAGGGCTCCACGAACCCATTCAAGGTTCAAACTCTGGGGCATGTGCGAAGATCTAGCCTAGCTTCCGCTTCAAGCTCATCGTCTCATGGCTTGGCCTCGTCGAGTTCGTGCGAGTAGGGGAGAGAGATGAACACAGAGATTTACCCAGGTTCGGGCCACCTTGTGGTGTAAAACCCTACTCCTGCTTTGTGGTGGATTGCTAGGAGGATGAGGATGAACTAGTACAGTGGGTGAGCTGCCTCGGGAGAGCTCAGAGGGAGAGAATGAATCGACCCCTCTCTACGGTGGAGACTAGCCTATCTTTATACTAGGCCCGACTCTCTTCCCTCATAGCTTAGGTGGGAAGGAATACCACCGTGGCCAATTTTGAAGGGGGACAGGAGGTACATCTTATCCTGACGAAAGGTGGTCTTCTCCTGCAATGCTTCTGGTCATGACGCAGCTGTGGGCTCGGCGATGACATCCGTCCTGCCGAGCACATGGGCTTGGTCTTGTTGCACCAGAATGGAAACCTTTGGGGGATCCCTCGGGAACCCGCATACGTCCTTGCCAACTTAGCAAGGAAGAGGAAACTGTCCTGGACATCGCCCGCCTGGCCTTGGTCGTCATGGCTCACGTCATCGCAAGCCTCGTGAGACGGGAGGCTTGCATAGAGATCTTCGATCCTCGTGAGGCAGCTCGGGGAGCCGCTCCTCGGGAGGTCTTGATGTTGCTCGCCTCGCGAGGGTCTTGCAGCTGGGTCATACTGGGTCGTCGATGAAGTCATGTCCTGGGCCGCAGGCAGGCAGGTCTGGGTACCCCCGATCCCAGAACGCCGATAGTAGCCCCCGGGCCCAAGGCGCGCTCCGCCTGGCTTCGGAGCGAAGGCAAAGGGTGAAGGGTGAAGAGACACGGTCCCCAATCACCTGCGGGCTAGACTTGACGCTTGGCGCATGACGAGACATGGACGCCTCTGCTCTCCCACGTCGCCTCGGCAACTGCCCAGGATGACAAAAGACTGGGCGCGCCACTTGGCCATCATTGCCCATCCTTACCTTGCTCCCGATCCCCTTTTCTAGACAGAAACCCCTCCAGAGCCAATCGTGGCGCCGCCCTTTCTTCCTTCCCTCGCCAGCGTCGATGACTCTCCGAATGGTGCCCGCCGGGAAATCGAAGCCCGTGGTACAGGCCGCGACCTCCTCATCTCTTCTACTGACACTCGCGACCTCCTCTGTTGCCAAGGAGGGGGACCTCACCCCCTTGCTCCTGATGGCGGTGGGCGACACGAATGAGTGAGGCGAGACCCTAATTCGGCCTGGCTCCGCAGAGCGGAGCACCTTGGCAAATACGATCTACCCTTTCTTCCTCCATAGCGTCTTCTCAAGGCTTGTCCCACCCTTCTTGGAGATCTTCTCCGCTATCCTCAGGCACTACAAGACGCACGCCCTCCATCTCCAGCCTAACTCCATTCTCCCCCTGTCCGTCTTCGCCTTTTATTGCAAGGTCTTCGTGGGCATCAAGCCCTCAGTGGCTCTCTTCCGCCACTACTTCAGCTTGCAACTCCATGACCAGGACCAGAAATCCACGTGTGTCTCCTTCGTCGCAGTCCAGAAGGGAAATTTTCTCCTAAAAGATGGGAAGAACGTCGAGGGCTTCCGGCACCGCTGGGTCTTCCTAGACGTCCAGGATTCTGATCCGGTCCTTGAGCTTCCGGCAGAGCTGCCCACATGAATCCCAGAGTGGGGTTCCGTGAAGCTCACTGCGGGCGCATCCCGTCATGGAGAGGATCACCTCAGATATGGAGGCCAAGCTGCCGACGAGGGCAATGATCGTGAACGAGTTCTTGATGCAGCGCTTGGTGCCGCTCCAGTTGCACTCGAAGCCCATGTAGGAGTACCAGGGCGCGAGGGACGATATAAGGTTGCGCCCCGCCAGCCTGACATGTGAGAAGCTGGACACGTCCCCGAGGCCTACACCCCATTGTACTACTGCGACAACAAGGAGGATTTGGTTGCCGCCATGCCCGCCTTTAACGAGTTGGGGCTCGAGCCGTCCGGCCACCCCAAATTTCCTCGTGGTGCTGTGCTCCGGCAACAGCGGCGGCGAAGAGGACTCGGAGGAGACCGAGGATGACGACCTGGAGGAGGCGTTCCCCCAATCGCGGCACGAGCTTCTCCGCGATCTCGAGGATGACGATGATGCAGACGAGCCCCCTGGCCACGGACTCCCGGCGCTTTGTCAGGGTCCCCAACAGCCGGAGCCCGCTCCTCGGATGACATGAGCATCTGGTCGGGCGGCCTCTGGCAGGGGCGCGGTAACGTCCACTCCGGGGGGCTCCCCACGCCTCAGTGGAGCGGCCAGGGAGTCCGGCCCGTTGATGGTGTCCTAGACT
Source organism: Aegilops tauschii subsp. strangulata (assembly GCF_002575655.3). Classification (NCBI taxonomy): domain Eukaryota; kingdom Viridiplantae; phylum Streptophyta; class Magnoliopsida; order Poales; family Poaceae; genus Aegilops; species Aegilops tauschii. Next base: position 199,839,938 of record NC_053040.3, read on the forward strand.
AGGGGTACTCACCACTTCGTCTCCCGACCAGTGGGTCAGGCCAAGGACCCCCATGATGATTCACTAATGGGCCACTTTGGTGAGCCCATGCCGAATACAAGGAGGATTCAACAAGACTTGGCGCACAAGACAAGGACTCCTCTAAACCCTAGGCCTACGGTGCATATATAAACCGAGGCCAGGCTAGTCAATAGACAATCTCGTATTCATTACTACAATCTCGTGGTAGATACCTATACTATATACTATCCTCATATCAATACAATCAAAAGCAGGACGTAGGGTATTATCTCCTTGAGAGAGCCCGAACCTGGGTAAAATCCTGTGTCCATGTTACCATCGCTCCAAGACGCCTAGCTTAGGACCCCTACTACGAGATCCGCCAGTTTTGACACCGACATTGGTGCTTTCATTGAGAGACGGCTAGGTGTTCATCGCGGTTTGATGGGAATCTAGATCAAACAATCAGGTGATGTTTTTCAGTAAAGATTTGTTTCATGTAGATTTTCTCTTCTGCAAAATTATTGTTGTCACGTCGTGCCACTTTATTTACAGGCAGATGTATCCGCTGGCGGGTAGTACGTCGGATCTGAGAAGTGCCACCATGCAAACAATAGCCTAGAGCTTGCGGCCGCGATCTAGGTCAATGCAATAAAAAACATGTGGCAATCTGACCGGCGGCGTTACAGCTGAGTAGATCACGTACGCGCAGTAGTGCTTCTCATGGAGCAGTACGCCGGGACCGACGCGAATTCGGTCGTACGGCAACCCACAGGGAGATTCCTTCCTTTTATTTTTGTTTAATTATTTAATCAAATGTGAAGGTAGCCTGGGCTCTTGACTTGTTTGCTTTTCATCTACTTTTTACGTAGTTACCTAATAATACGAGTACAACCCTGTGTGCTGGCTGCTGGAGCGAACGCAAAGTGCTACCATAATATTACTAATTGAAGAATTCCTCCCGAGGTCTCAGTTCGGCTATTTCATCTGCGGACGGACAACCTTTACGTGAGACTTCGCTTTGTCTGTCTTCGATTTGGCCAGCTACACATATTACTGTGGTGCTACCTCTTTAAATTATTTTTAGTCTGTAGTACATTTTCTCCTAGGAATTATTACTTTGGCCAGTATCGTCTTCTGTACACAGGTTAGTAAATGTGTGGCCACACTGATGTCGTCTGCATGTTCGTGTTCGTCACTGTGCCGCATTGAACGTCGTGGCTCCATGCGCCTTGAGCTGACGCCATGCAGGTTCGGACCAGCATCATCACATTATCATCGGACCCTGCGGACATCATTATCTGAAGAACTTTGATCTGCATTGACAGTACGTCGGATCTGAATTATGTTGCAGTTACTGGTAGCACGCCAAATTGTGAAGAAGCGTGTCACAGACAGTAGCCTAGAATTGGAGCATTCTCAACATAGGTCAACGCAAGAAATTAAAAGCAATCCGATCATTCGTGATTCAGCCGAGGAGACAGTTGCGAGAAGTGTACACGGGCCAGACCGTGCTCATGCGTCACACAGGGAGGCTCTTTTCTCTCTCTCCTTTTTTAAATCCAATACTTGTGCTCCAGCTAGTCCTATAGTAGCATTACTTTCTGCTGATAAGTGCGTAGACTAAAAGTATTACTAACCCAGTTGAGTGCTATAGTGTTGCAGAATGATACACGAGGTCTAGTCAATGAAGTCTATGTAATTCAACCTCTAGTACTGCTAGCTTAACCTGATTACCAGCCCAGATTGATTCTTTTGTTTGCTTCGGTCCACTTCGGTTATCGTCATCAAACAGGTTTTATTTTTGCTAAATATTTGTTTACCACATAAAACTATTACACATAGAATATTTTTTGTTGGTTTCTACCGCATTATTTTTGTAGGGGAATTTTATCAATGTTCGTGTGCGTCGTCGGTCTGGCCAGTCTCTTGTGGATTTCCGACCTATGTCAACATTGATCGCGTCACGAATTTCGACCTGCGTTGGCATCGCCGCGCGGTTACTTCTTCAAGCTGACGTCCATCACGCCGACCTGCTCTGACACGTTGGCTGGCATGGGGATCTAGTGCCACCTTACCTACCTGCTCCGTCACCTCGGCTGGACTGGGGCTTTGGCATCCCTTCATCAACCTGCTCCGGGGACTTACGTGTCACCAGCCGACCTGCTTCCACACCTCGGTCGGCATTAGACTTCGGCGTCACTAGCCGACCTTCATGAGACTTTGGCATCCGTCGATCACAGCTTCGCCATGTTAACTGCACCAAGGACTTCATCTCGCCACATTGGCCGTGCAGTGTCGCCACTTCATCAAACCGAACTCTTGTTCAGGCACCTCGGTGCCCAGGACATATTCCTTTACTTATTTGCTTCACTTAAATTAACTAAGTAGAAGGATTTTTTAAAATATATATATTATCATTACCTTTGTTTGTTATCATTTTTGGCTTGCCATCTATTATGTGCGCAGATAATTGGCTTGGACTGTGTAACACGGTCTCCATGAGATGGTCTGCTTAGCTCCAACTAGACCGGCTTCTCAAGGGCGCACGTACAGCTGTGCATACATGAAGCGGTGGTAGTACATGCCAAGTGACCACATTGAGAGAAGGACATCCTAACACACATCATGGAGATTTGTTTTTCTCTATATATGTTTCTTATTTATAATTCAGCTCATAGTTGGCCTTTTGCAGCACAGTATCCCAGAACATGTCTTCTATGGTTTGAGAATTTTCATTGTGGCAATTCTACAATCTTGTCTCCCTTGCAGTCGCTGTTATATGATTGATTGGTTTTCTGTCAGCAGCCCAATAACATCATTGTTCGTCAAATTCTGATCTGCAATGACACTTTGATGCTCCCACTCCGTCGAGCCGACCCCCGTGTCCAAGCCGTGTTCCTTTAATTATTATTTTCACTCAAATTGATTAATTGGAGGAATTTTTAATTTTTTGTTTTAAAACATTTTATTAATATTACTTCTGCCTTGCACTATTTTATGTATGCAGATAATTAAATTTGGCTGCGTCACGCAGTCAGCTCGGCGTACGGAGTCGTCCTCTCGCCTCCATCAACCAAACTCTACCGTCACCATGGTGTGATACCCTGTGTCGCCATTATCGCGTCGTCGCTTCATCAAACTGACGTCCACCATGCCGACCTGTTTTGACACGTCGACTAATGTGGGGGCTTGATTGTGACGCTGTCGAACTACTCGGTCTCTTCGGCTGGACCGGGGGCTTCGCCTCGGCACTTCGGCACTGTCGTGCTATCACTTCATCAAGCCGAGCTCTTCGCTCGGGTACGTCAAGACCGGCTTGGGGGTTGGGACCTTGAGCCGCTACAAGCTCGGCCTATGTCACACCGAGCACATTAACTAGCTAAGTCGCTTTCATGCTAAAAACTTTCGGTTTTAAATTTTGTTCGGTTCGACCAAGCATTATAGTTTTTTGACAAAAAGTCGTTTGCGAAAAACTTTCTTTGTCGAAACCTTGTTTGTTACAAACAAATTCAAATACCCCCGTTTACTTGGGGGCCCTTTATGAAGCCATTCTTCTTGCATATGATTCTTAATGTATTGCACAATTCGTTGTTCGTGTATTCTGCCAAAATATGCATCATGTTGACTTAAGTGTTCCGCAAAGCTGGGTTGTCTGGCTCCTGTGCTTACCCCTACATTCCCGATTGTTCGGCTAGGGAGTAAAGGGAGCACCTCTGCGATTGATACGACTGGGTCATCCGAACTCGTACCTCAGACGGGTGAAGCCGAAAGCTAGCGCTCTTATTGTTTTCAACTACGGTCGGCACACGACGGAACTCACGCGTACACAAATCTATTGCACAAGTCTCATAGTAAACATGAGCGACCAAAGAAAGGTACCGTTGGGGGCACTATTTTCTTTGAAGATGCTTCTTATGTTACATAAGTAATATATCATAAGTTCCCTAGGCGCGCTTTGTTTGTTACAGCCTGGTTATCCGAAACACCGTCGATATTGTCGGTAGGCAGAGTAGATAACACTTTTCGGCCCCTGGCCGAAGAGGGAGAAGCTGACGGTGGGTTAAGACGCGTTCAAAGTCCGGACAAACGCAAATATTATATAAGTACTTTGGTACATACAATCATTATACATAAAATTCTTTTACTCAAGTCACTTGGGGCTCTTAAATTAATATGAGCCATTTTATAATAGATGTTTTCTTCTTAGTCACTACAAAGTCTTTTTCTAACACTCTTTTCTCGACTCAGGTGTATGATCAATAGCTGGGTAGCCTAGTTTCTCTCTAAAGCCGCTTGCGTTTAGTCCGCTAAACTGGCCTGAGAAACACTCCGCCTTCAGGATAGGGAGGTTGAAGCCGAAGGCTGACCCACTTGAAGTCTAGAGATCGGATGTGTCATGTCAAAGCACGACGGAAGTACAATTTTAAGACCAATTTCGTATTGGCACCCAAACAACTTGATTCAATCTAGACGTAAAGTTTTTTACGCATGCTTTTGGTCTTTTGAGCTTATAATATCTTTCACCTATTTTATGTTTTGCTTTCAGGAAGCGGGACATTCTCTTGGTTGAGGTGTTCGGCGTGAAACTCTTTTCTACAACTACAGTTCGACATCTTTCCAGCTGAACACCACCTCGGTATTGTCAAAACATACATGACAGTTGAACTAGTTCCCGAGGAGGTATGATCCTAGGGTCGCCCATGTTGCCCAACCCAATTCTCGGGGGCTACTGCATTGACAGTCCAGTGCAGAAAATTTATGTGCAATATAGTTTCCGAGGAGATTATGATCCTCAGGTTGGTCGGCCGCACCCTACCTGAGTACTGAGGACTATGCACGCCGCTTTTTGTGTCTCGAAGTATTCTGCCCAGCTAGGAGTTGATCCTTAGGCTGATTTTGCGAATCAACCCGAGTCTCAGGGGCTACTGGGATCAACAGTCTTATGTCATCCGTCAAGCGCATCTCGAGTTTTAGACCAACACACACCTTGAGGGCTACTGGCTATATATCTCGGCAGAGAATAAATTGCACCAATCTTTCACAAAAAATTAGCCCACAGTCCGGGTGGTGCACCACCTCGGAAGCAGTCCGACATAAAGCTCGGGCGCTAGTGCCTGGCTCCATAGAGGGCATTTCCGGTATTAAGCTGAGCTGAATCCGTTCAATCTTTTAAAGACCGGAGTAGTTTATGACACCTCGGACGCTGACCATCGTTAGAGCTTGCATGCAGTCCGGGGTTGGAGCTCGGAAGCGGTCTGTCATAAAGCTCAGATTTGAATGGCTCGTTCCATAGAAGACTACTCCGGCATTTAAGCTCGGATGAACTCATTAAAATTTTCAGAGGCCAAGGTAACTTATGATACCTCAGATGCCGACCATCGTCGGAGCTCGGCTGTGAAAAGCCGCCTCGGATTTAGTTCGGCATTAGAGCTCGGATGCAAGAGGACGTTGTCGCACGGGAAACACTTCAAACCCCAGGTGTGGCGTAAAAAACTTACAAGGCATTGATAAAGGACGATAACTTACACTACAAAAAAATACACTTCCGTGATGATACGTGTGTGTCACTGCAGGTCACGTTTTCTGTCATGCATGTACATCCATGACAATTTTATGACAGAATCAAGATAGTCATACAGGTGCTGTCGTAGAAGTGTTCCATGACATTACCAAAATTATCATCACGGAAGTGTCCACTTCCATGATGATAAATCGCGCGTCGCAGAAGTGCTTTCGTCAAGGGTGACCGACACATCACATCTACCGTAACGGAATGCTGTTAAGCTATCAGGTCCGGTTTTGGATCCGATAACCCGTTAACAGCCCGGACCAATGGGAAATTTCCACGTGAAAAATTCTGATTGGCCGGAGGACACACGTGTCAGCTCGTCAGTGGGTCAGATAGGCGCCTATGATATGTCGACACATGCGACGGCCCACCACCGGCCCATTTAGCTTACAATGGCCGGCCCGTTTGACTTGGTCAAAAGTTAGCGGGCTGGCCCATGAAAAGCCTGTTAATGGTCTCTTTGCAAATAGCCCATTTTACGGCCCGGTAACTCACGGCCCGTTAGGGCCTACCCGAAATCGGCCCAACAACGTCATGTGGGCCGTCGAATATAACACCAGCCCGTTTCACGTTCGGCCCATGTATGGCCCACGACGTCCTTCGGCCCATATGAGGCCTTCGTATCTTTAGGCCCTTTAAAGGCCCACGGTGACTCTAGCCCAGAATGAACAGTAAATTTCTTTGTACCCGTTAACAGCCCATGATTCACATGGGCCGTTTCCAGCCCGTGTTAGCTTTCGGCCTACTGACGGCCCATACGTTCTTGGGCTCCTTTCCGTGCCGCGATTACATCCGGCCCGTTACTGGCTTATTCTCCTAATGGGCCAAATTCGGCCCGTGGCAAAAGTCGGCCCGTTCCTGGCTTGTTAACCCGTTGCGCCGTTTCCAGCCCGTCCTATATTCTGGCCCATTAACGACCCGTTATGCCTGTGATAGAGTTAAGCCTTTGCTATCCTCCGGCCCATCACTGTGCTGGGCCAAATAGAATTATAACCTTCGTATGCTGACGCAAGTCTTATTACAAAATCTTCATAACTAGCCTGCTTCACCTGTTTTAATAATTTTACCAATTACGCCCGTTTACTGCCCATGTAGACCCATTTATCCGACGGCTGGAGGCCCACCGATTCTATGCCCGTGTTGGAGGCCCATTTAAAGACGGCTCCTAGGAGGCCCATGGATCCTACGGCCCGTAGCAGGGTCATGGTTACCACGGTCCGTATATGGCCCATGGTTGTTGCTGCCACTAGCAAACCAGGGAAAAGGAAGACTAGGAAATAAATAAGCCCGAAACTAACACTAGGCTATTAAGGCGATTGCACAGATTACATCCATTGAGCATCAAAGATCGCCACCAGTGAAAATATAGGGAACAACCTACACTATACAAAAATGGCTTGCTGTTTTCTTCAGCCGGTGGCTGCACGTTAAGAACAAATTTTTTATCGCAACAAAACAAATTACAACTATAAAACAAAAGGAAGGTTGGCATAAAAGTTAACAGTCTGGCAGATAAATGCACCACCAGAAGTTCAGAAGCTCAGTTCATTTGACCTGACTGTTACGTTTTCATGTTGTATTGTCCGACGGAGCACCATAACCTTCGCCTTCATTTCTCCTAGGCTCCTGAACAACATAGCAAATGTCTGATATTCTGGTTTCAAAACCATGCATATCTTGACGACATCGAACAATGTCTGTCCTTGTTACACAAAGGGTCTCTGTTAGGGAACGTACTTATGTCTGGAGTGCAGATATAACATTGTTTTGAGCTTGCATGTCTAGATCATGAGGCAGTTTGGACGAGATTGCCTTCACAACCAACCCAGTATTACGCAGGAACGTGCTTTTGGCACTGTTAGTGGACAGGTACTGACCCACTACAGCAAGAGCGGGCATTGCGGTTATAGTTGCCTCGCCACCTTCAGAAGCTGGCGGTTCCACCATTTTTTCCATAACTTGCTGAAAGGTAATTTTTTTAGATTAGTAGTACCACAACAGAAGATATTAAGGAGGCAGGAAAACCAAACAAAATAGCTTTGGTCTATATACAGAAATTATTCTGGTGAACCCATGTAAAATATTAGTTGTATTTTACTGCAAAGTACATAATAAAACCAGGTTCCAAACATATGACCATGTACCATGGCTAATGTATTGTCTATTTCTTCACATTGTATTGACAGCTAAGGATAAAGAGACAAAGTTTATAATACGGTAAGCATAATATGACATCATTCATATCACAAAACAACTGAGAACAGACAAACAGGAAACTGTAACGTTGTGTGGGCAAGTCCAGCATGGAACTAGATTACAGGTCAATATCAAAGGAACGTCACTCCTCTCTTTTAAACCTTGTAAGGTGCAGTGATACGCTAAGACAATTGTGTATAAAATTGAAAAGATTAATAGACATTGACTGCAAACCATGCATTTCAAGGCACGAGTCAGAGTAAGTAGTAGTTAAAAATCATGAGGATTAAGGACTTACAACAGCGGCTTTGACTGGTGTAGTCATGCCCTTCGTCTTGCTGGTGTGACAGTCCTTGAAGATTTCCACAACATTTGCTTCAGGTACTTTGTGGTCCTTGCGGGCTTTCCTCTGCATTTGGAACAAGTCAATATAGATCTGATAATATGGTACTGCGAAAAGACTGAAACAACAGCTAATTACAAGAGCCTTGCAGTGTGCAATATAGCTACGAGATCCTGTCGTTTGTTGGAATTTCACTTTCGTACGGTTGGCCTTGTTCTTTAAACAGTTCACCTACAAGAAGATAGATTTGTGTGGCACATGCGTAAATATGACTTCAACATGTGATCTGATCACATATATATAATGTACCTGATACTTCGGATCAGACCAGTGTTTAACGAGGCCTCTCCAGTCTTCATCCGATATATTTTCCACTTGAGATGTTTGGGCAAGTTCACTATTAGCCTTGCCTTCAAAGTGAGTTTTCCTCAAGTTATACCGATACTGTCGCAGAGCAGACTTGAAAACATGGGTGCAAGCTTGTCTGGTTGCATCATCTTGGCTATCCAACTTGAACCTCATCTGTTGAAAATTATGGGAGTCTCATTATCAGCAACCTAGAAAGTATTGGACAGAGCAAGACGATATTACTAGTTTCCATACATAACCATACTTACAGATAAATGGTTGAGGAAGGTGTTGAACTGGGTTTCGTCTTTGTCATTCCTGTACTGAATCCATGTTGGGAGGATACGTACATGACACCTAACAGCAACCGCTTCCTCTGATACTAACTTGGCTAACTCTGTAGCATCACGTGGCCTTTTTAAACCTGCCTCAAAATGGATCTCCATTCTTCCACCTCTAGATTTAGTTAACCTATCGAGCATTATCCCTGATGTTTGTTTCCTATTGCGCCTAGGTGCTAGTCGAACAACAAACATAGGAAGTGTTAGTGTACATCAAACTATGAGACTACATATAAAGAAGCATGCAACTGTTACTTGACTCCAGCAACTACCTTCTTGCTGTTGAAGCTCACAAAGTTCATTTGATCTTGCCAACTCATCTTGTGTCAAGAGTGCTTCGGAAGTAGTGTCAGGTGGCAAGGGAGCTTGGGCACATGCTGGTAGCTGAGTTGACCAACGAGTAAATCGTGCAGCTGGTGGTACTGTGGAAGGTGTTGCAACAACTAGGGTTGTCTCTGCTTGTTTGGTGGTTGCTATTTGTTTCTGTTTGGCTTGTTCTGCAGCTCGTGTAGCACGGGATACCCTGTTGGTACAATTTTCCGCTGGACTTTGACCTTCTATTGCACCATCAGTGCCAGCAGAATCTGCAGGATTCTTCCGCTTCCCTTTCCCTGTGCCATGTTAAGTCAAGCCGACAAGAAAAACGAAAAACAATTTAGTTCTTCAAAACAAATTGATGCGTGATACAGACGAACTAAACTTTGATGTTAGACTACCACATGATAGGAGGATGTAATATGTATGAAAAACAGGACGACATGAGATAACAGAACTATGATGTGTAAACTAAGCAGAAGACATTTCACTAAATTAGAAGCAATGCAATGGAAGGTAGACACCATATGAAAGATGCTACAAATCGCTCTGCCAAGTTAACAGTGTCTCATCATAAATGTCGTTTAAACAAATGTGATGCAGTATAAGAAATAAATCATATGGAAGATGCAAACAACATCACACTACCAAGTTAAAGGTCTCTCGTCATTAGTGCCATTGCATATTCACATCATTGCATATTCACAGCTTATGATGTGTAAACTAAGGAGAAGGCATTTCAACAAATTAGAAGCAATGAAAGCTAGACACCATATGAAAGATGCAACGAATATCACTCTACCAAGTTAAAATTGTCTCATCATAAGTGTCAGTTCAACAAATTAGAAGTAGTACAATCTAGAAAAGAATGCGAGATGTAACCTATATCACACTCCCAAGTCAAACGTGTCTTATGATAAGTGATTGTTGCAGGTTACACAACAGTAGTACTTTGATGTAAGAACATGGTGTGATAGACAGATATTGTATGTTCTAGAAACTGGAACACGTGTCTTATTCACAAGTACAATGTGTAAAGTAAGCAGATGAAATTCAACAAAATTAGAAACAATACAATAGACATCATACATAACATGCAACCACATATAACAGTGCCAAGTTAGAGGGAGCACCTGTGATGGTGCACTAGGGGAGACGTGCTCATCATCAACACAACTATGTTGAGTGTCTATGCATGTGTTGTCTTGGAAATCATCTTGGGGGATGGAGGAGTAGAATCTGTAGAGGCCCTCAGTTTGGAAGGAGCACCATGATCCGCTACCTTGTTAACTTCCTTCCGCTTTATTTATTTTGAATTGTCAAGTAAAACCGACAAGAAAAAGCAATAAAATTCACTCTTCAGAACTCATTCGTGCATGATACTGACAATCACTACTTTTATGTAAGGCAAACACATGATTCCAGGATGAAATAATACGAAAAATAGGACGACATGGCATATTCACAACTGTTTGTGTAAACTAAGCAGAAACCATTTCAACAAATAAGAAGCAATGCAAGCTAGACACCACATGAAAGAGGCAACGAATATGACTCTGCCAAGTTAAAAAAACGTCCCATCATAAATGTCATTTCAACAAATTAGAAGCAGCGCATGCTATAAATCATATGAAAGATGCAACTAATATCACACTGCATATACTGAAGGTGTCTCGTCATATTGATTTATGCGGGATACAAAAAAAACAATTGTTTTAGGTAAGGACATGCTTAATAGACAGATGTACTATATACTAAAAATAGGAAGGCATATTACATTAACAGGTATAATGTATAAACTAAGTAGAATAGCACATGCAATTTAACCAGATTGGAAGAATTACAATCGAGACATCATATGCAACATGCAACCACATATCACGCTACCAAGTTAGAGCAAGCACCTGCGATGCTAATGTAGGGTAAATGCGGTAATCAACTATAGAGCTACGTTCACTATCTTCATCTAGCCTTGCTGTTTCTTGAGAATCATGTGGGGAGGCTGACGCTGCAATCTTTAAATGATGATCTTTTCTCACAGTAGTCCACTTGCCTGACTGCCTCATCATAAGTGATTGACGAGGGATACACAAGAACATTAGTTTGATGTAAGAACATGGTTAATAGACAGATGTACTAGTATGTACCAAAAACAGGAAGGCATGTCATATTCAATGGTATAGTGTGTAAGCTAAGTAGATACAATTTAACCAAATTGGAAGCAATACAAGCTAGACATCCAGCTGGAGTGGTGAGCATTATCATCTAGGACCTGAGAGACTGGTGGGAGGCGGGCTGCTTCGCCACCATCGTGGCTTTTTAGTTGGCTTCCAGGTGATGCATGTCTATGCTGGGCTTGTCACTGGCTCAGCCAGTGCCCTGACTAGCTATTTGTCTGCTGTTGCTCCCGGGATGGTGGTTCATATAAAAAATATATTTCCTTATCTTGATAAAGACCGACTTCGGCCTTTCGAATACAAGCTAGGCACCATATGCAACATGCAACCACATATGACACCGTGAAGTTAAAGCAAGCACCTGGGATGGTGGTTCACGGTGAGCGAGATCATCAACTGCAGAGCCACGTTCCCCGTCTCCATCTGCTAACACTGCACCCTTTGAAGTCTTGAAACATGTCTGGCCTAGCCACGTACCACGCTGGAGCGACTTCTCTCTACTCTTTTCTGCTTCTGTCAAGGCAGGGTCTGAAATACCCTTGCATAAAAACACAATAGTGAGAGTATGGGTGAAGTGTTTGCAGAACTAGTGCACTGTAAAAGTAGCAGATAGCAGGTGGCTGAAAAATAAATGACAGGAGACATATGATAGCTCTACAACATTGCATGGCAAACAAAATTAGATTCTACCCCATATAATTTTGTAATATATGAGCACAGGAAATGCAGGCACTCCTCCAGCACACCACAACATGTGGTCCTATCAAGATAACAGTCGAATGAAAATGAATACGCCAGTCGATTTTTTTATGAACCGTCCGATCTATAAGGAACGGGCAGATGGCCTTCGTCTACCTCCCGCAAGTCACTGTTGATGATCTTTCTTGAACCGCCAGCGACCACCGGCCCAGTGTGCTGCCTCCGTCGCCCCGCCCTCCCCTCGACCTCACACCACCATCGTGCTTGGCAGCACCCCCAGGCCATCCCTTTAATCCCGGCCGACCTCCAGATCAGGCGCCAGCAGCCCTAGGCCCCACACGCCCCTAAGATAAACACTGAGGCACTGCTTCCCCGGCGTAATAGGCGGACTAGCGCCTGTTACGCTGGGGAATGCTTCCGTTAATTGGGAATAAACTGACCAGGAATTGAAATCCAGGGGGGCGTTGGACCTCTAGCTAAGGTGAAATAGTATATGACGAGAAACCTTGTGCATCGCGAGTAACTAGGAACTAGTATCAAAAGAAGCGGTCAACTAGTGTCTTCTGTGGGATGAATACCGTGCAAGTAGACATGTAAGATTTGCACGAATAAGGGAAGAGGAGTACCATTTTCGGTTGCCGGTGTGGTCGCCTCCACATGTCGCGCCGATCTTCTTCTTTTTGTCGGGGAAAGTGATGTTTTGGAGGAGGGTGCAGGCTTGGACGAACCCATGGCCAAATTGTTGATTGTGTTGCCGTGGCCGTATGTCAGCGGAGGGGAAGCACATCCGAGGCGGCAAAGGACGGTGTAGCAGGAACAGCTCCGGTGCGGTGGACGGTGGCGAAGTTGGAGCGGCAGCGGTGAGGCCCAAGACAGCGTGGTTGAACTGGCTCGGGTACGGACGGCTCGGCCTCGGCTTCAACTACTAGCCATGGAGGGTGTTGCGGTTGAGGTTACGGTGGACGACGACGTCGGGGTATCGGCTCCGGCGTGATGGAGGAGGGCGGTGGTTGATGGGTGGGATGGGGTGGCGGACGGAGGACGCCGGGGTTTCGCGGCTGGTGGAGAGGTAGTTTTGGCGCCCACGAAGTACGAATGGGGAATTGGACAGGGGGCGGGGGGAGCTAAGGGAGAACCATGTTTCGGTCTGAGACGCGCTTGTTTTTGGCTTTTTTGAACAGATGGGACGCGCTTGTTTGAAATTTGCGGAAAGTACAAACTTTACCCCCTCTTAAATTTCGCACCTACTTCGGGTCGGGGTAGGAAGGTAATCCCAGGTGTCCCAAATAGTGGGCGGGAGCAATTTCGGCCGCGCGCATGTGTGCTTAGGCAGCCATTGTGTATGAACGTTTTTCGGAGGCGGTTGCGTGGCGTCTAGATAAAGCTACAAACCTACCCGGTTTATACCTTTGGACGTTGGGCCGGTAGGTTTCACGGGTCGGAGTTAGAAACGTAATTTCCTTCTACTACCAAACATTGGTCTCACGCAGTTTCGGGCGAGTAGATGCTCTTTTGGCGCTTCGTTCTAAATTTTGAAACCAAAGCGTTCATGTTTAGAGTACTCTTGAACTTTAAGGATTGACCTAAATAGACAACGTTAAATTTGACCTTGTATGTTTGAAAACCTCATTAAATTATCTGCTTCTTTTTGAAATTTTGGCACTTGAAAATCCTATAACTACGATTATTTTGGAATGGAGGAGCTAAATTTGAATCTATTTTGTACACGACTATATATGCTATTATGTACAAAATCAGAGCAAAGATTGGTGCCCCCATAACTTAGGTATGATTTACAAATGCCATGATATCGAATTCCAATAATTGAATGGACTTCATGTTGAATTTGATTTTTTTAAACCATCTTAAGTTGAATTCAAATGTATGCTAGTTCATAGCTAGGTATTTATAATGTTCATTGTGTAACTTTCATATGTATAATGTGCTTTACACACACAACATGAACTATACTCGTTTATATTCGATTTCTAAAGCGATGCATTATCTGGAGTTCAAAATACTAACTATGTGGATCAATTATGTCGAATAATAACATAGACATGCTCAAATTAGATAGAATCTAGATGTCTGATGGATCAATGACCGTTCTTTACGCGAATTGCAAATATCATGATCCCATCCTAATATTTGGATACAATTTATATCTTTAATCAATGTGTACATCAGTCTTTTATGTGTAGTTTCACTCTCCATCGGTGGTCTCTCACACATGCTCACACACTCTCTCCCGAGGTGTCTTTCTCGCAGACATGCTCTCGATATAAATCTCCCTCCCTCTCGTAATCATTTACAACTGTTTTCACTAACCTTTATCACAACCACTCTTCCTGTCACAAGCATACACACGCACAATCCCCATCGACCCTTTCTATATACATAGACCTGCCTACGTGTCTCCTGTATGCACATTATCTTTAGGCCTGTCTCTCACGCATTGTCTCACACCTCTCTTCCTGATCGACGAGTATGATTCTAGCAGAGCATTCTGTAGGATGCCCCTTAAAGTTAGGTTGGATGAATAGTAATATCAGAGATAAGGGGTTACCTTAGTCCAATAACCCAGGGTTACAAATCCTAGCCGGCTTTGTTAGTGGACACAGAGTCCTTCACAATTCTGCTATTGTTGTCTTGTACGACAAGTCATCTCCATGGGTCTCCCTAAATGCGTCACGGGCCGACCAATGTGGCGCAGGACGGAACCGAACCAAGAGCCTCACCTCTGCCCCCAGGTCTCGTTATCTTCTAACACCCACACATACCAACACAGACATCACACAAAAAATCTCCTCGTGCCTCTATACCCTCCCCCCTTGCATATACACACTCAAGGGAATCTCTCGCCATGACATCATATTAGTCTCTCTCTCTAGACCTCTCTCATTTCTCGTGCTATCTCTCCCACGCCCCCTCCCCCCGCCGGCCCCTCTATCCATGCCTCTCTCGAATATGTAATACACACACATACCTCTCTAGGCCCTGCCAAATACATCAACTACACATTCACACATGTTACATCACGTACCCCATTGATCTAAAAAGCCCTATCTTCACGTTTATTTCGCATACAACATTCGTTTTGAATAAAGTGTGGCCAAAAAAATATTTTAGAATTTCTACATATATACAACATTACAAAGTTATATGGAGGAGTATGAACGTTAATTTGCATTGCATGGTGCCCACAATGATATTTATTCCGCACTGTGAACTTTTATATTTTTATACTATATATAAAGTTAGTCATAATAAAGAGAAACGAAGAGCATCTCTCTCCCCATCGCATACACCCCCTCTACGTCCCTTTCACGTACGCACACAAACTATCTCCAGGTCCTATAAAAGTAAGCCCCCAGCACATTCACGCATGTTTGATCTTTCTCTCGCGATGTATACAATGACGATCATTGTATTTCGAGCGAAAGCACGATACGTACATTGGACTTCAGAATCCACTCATTACGGTCACCATTTATGTTTTGTGGTTATTATACAGTCACGGGCTCACCATATAGCTCTGTATTTGCTCAAGACACGACTAGTTGACCAGTTAAACGCAACACATTTCACCTCTAGTGTTGCATCACATTATCTCACTACCATTGGGCCCACCTGTCGGCTTGTATCTACTCTTCTACACTCATATAAAAAATAGAGTTGGTGATGATGGTGTGCCTGCCATCCTGCAACATAGGCTGTCCGATTTATATCTGACGGATAGGAAGGAAAATATGGAAATATTGCAAAAAGGTACCCACACACCTCTCCACATTTGCAAATAAGGCCTTCCCTCGTTCATCCTTTTCTCTCACAAGATAAACTAGTCATACAAATGCATCTTGATGTTACGTGCAACGCATGAGAATCTTGCTAGTAAGAATGAAAACAAACGACAAAAAAATATTGGACGGTGGTTCAAAGTCATGACCGCGGGCACAGCGGACAAGGTGGCCTTGTATTGGTATGTTGAGCCATCTGTTTTAACACACAGGAGCTATACACACACGCACGCATGCACACGAACTGCATGCACGCAACACTCACACGACCACATGCAGCCACGCACGCACGCAACACTCACACGTACACACGCAGCCACGCACGCACACAACACTCACACGCACACATGCATGCACACACCACACCACCAACACACACTCTCACGCTCAAGTGCTTAACCTACACGTGCATGCGCACACATCAGGCCCTGATAGACACATACACAACCAAGTGATTCCCACGCACGGGTTGGAGTCTTGTCGCGCCTGGGTAAATTTGTGTTTATCTGAACTTTTTCCTATGTGAACTGACATGTGGGACCCACAAGGAACGTGGTCAGTTTAACTAGTCAACATGGTGCCATGCAGACTATTTGGCCGGTCAACAGAGTGCGATTCAATACTGAACGGTGAGCAAGTGACCGTATAATCACCGCAAAACGTATATAGTGACAGTAATGAGCGTATTCTGAAGTTCGGTGACTGTATTACGCTTTTCTCTCTGTAGGCCCTCCAAAACTACATCTCTACACGTTCTCGCATGTTACATCTAACAACTTTGCAATACAACACTACTACTACACTGTAACACAATAAATCATATGTGCTTTTAGTTTTACTAGCTCTCATATTGTTACTTAATTATTCAGTTTGCATACATTAAAATTGCCTTTGAAATGTATGGCCAGTATCGTCTACCACGCGGGAAAAATCCCGCACTTTCCTGTTTAATCGGGTTTGTATCAATGGATCGTGCGAAACAGCAAAACTATAGTACTATACAGTACAAGTGACAGTTCACGGGGTCGCCGTGTCGTGTACTCCTCCATCATAAGAGTGGAGCACTCGCTTTCATAAATGTTCTAGTCCTGTTCGCCGACATGTGGGACATCATGCTACCGGGTCCACGTGCCATACCGAAATACAGTGTAGAGCAGTAGGGGTGAAGCACCCCAGTCATGGCGCCGGCATAGTAATGAGCAATGAGCCGTCAAATCACAAAGCTGCACCTTTCCCACAGTTAAGTTGGAGGGACAAAGTAATAATGCTAAAAAAGAAGTTGGAGGGACGAAGCAACCATCATTTCACTCGTTGCTGAATCCGCTTCTCCCTCATCTTCTTCATGTTTTTTTATAAGATCTTCTTCAAGTTAACCACGTGTTGCTTCTGCCGTTGTTCTGCCTCATGTGGGACGTGGATCGGCTTGGTAAAGCACTGACTCGTAGGACTGCATGTTAGCAAACCGCCAGGCCAACGTCCTTGAAAAATAAGAAACCTCCCCCACCATCCGCGTGGCAAAATCACCTCCTTTTTACTAATCTTGATTCTATAATTTTTTAGATCAATATAATTGAGATTTGTATAGATAGCACACAGGAGCAAAACCAAGTGGTACGGTTAAGGGCATCCATAATGTGTAGCCAAATATGAAAATAGCTTTTGGCATCGATGGGAACCATTGCGGACGGTGCTGCCAAAGCCAAAAAGATGGAACCGAAGCTCCCTGATTGATTGATTAAAGGAATAGAAAAATGCAACGTCTCTCCTTTTGCTCCCGTGCTTGGACGCATGTACAGTACAGAGCATAGAGTCTACTCCCCTGTCCCTTCTATCACAAATCACAAAGCATTGAGGCGTCAAATCACAAAGCACGGACAAAGCAACCATCATTTCACTCGTCGCTGACTCCGCTTCTCCATCGTCTTCTTCGAGAAACCACCTAACCGCACTAGGCTGGACGGACGACGCTATTGTGGAGTACTAGTAGTAGTAGTACATTTACGCGTCCTTTGGTTCAAACGGACATCCTGGATGCAAATAAGGCAGTTGTCTCAGCTTGCAGGCGGCACTTGCGTCCTGTGGTCTCCCTCAACGGTGTTCTTCATTGAATGCACTTCGTCAAACCACAACGTTCGAGGTATCGTCGATGTCACCGCAATGGGGAAGGAAGTCAAATAGTTACTACCTCCATTGTTTTTGTACACAAGGCCAGTATATCAAAATTACAATTTGTAAAAGGCCACTAACACTAATCAAGGCAAAATTGATGGGGTTTGCCTCGTACTAGCAACCAAGGACATTAATATACCCTTGCATGCATGCAGAAGTGAGAAGGTTGGTTTGAATGGCGCTGCATTAATCAAGCGATGAGGATTGAGATGGTTAGCTCTTTGGGCTTTGGAGAAAAAAATACACATTAATTGACACGTCAAACGAGGATTTCTATCGATTAATCCCGCGAAGGAAAACCCCACCTTTCTTTATTAAAACTAGTACTCCTAGTACGTACGTACTTATCCTGTAAGGGTCTAGGCCTTGCATTGCCATACTTCGCCACACATTTTTGCCAAGCTTGCCTAAAGTTTTCAAAATGAAAAGGAGGTACACTTGCGCATGGCTGTCGCGGTCGCACCGCACCCTCACACGGTCGCACCGCACCCTCACACAGTCGCTCCTGCACGCCGCAAACCTAACCATGGGAACGCACCCTCACTGACACGTGCTCCCGCATGTGAACAAACCAAAGTCAGCCATCCTACCGCTGACACATAATTTTCGTTCATACAGTTTATCCAACCGCATGTTGGGGAGGATCCGTACGGCCCGTGCGGTGGTCTGTTGGGGAAGAAGAAGAGGTGAACAAGAAGGGTTAGGAGACGTAGGATATTCATCCAACAGCCTGAAATGGTAGACTGACCCAAATGATGAAAGTCAGGAGACTTGCATAACAATATATGTTTTTACACAGCAAAAGATCCCTAAAAACAACAACATAAAGAAAAACTATCACTGCTTGCGGAACGAGACGGCCTCGTCGTCTTTGGCTGGCGGTGCAAACCAGCTGTAGCTGCCGACGTGTGTCTCTGCACCGTGGTTGTCCTCGGCCTCCAGCTACTCGTTCACGCGGAGCGTGCGGGCGTTCTGCACGGACGAGATTACCGCCTGGTTCAAGTCGAGGATGTCTGGTTCCGCCTATAGGAGGGCCTCGATGGCAGCGGCATCCGTGCGCTCCGCGTCGAGTTGAGCCTCTGCCGCCCGGTTCAAATCAAGGACGTTCGGTTCCGCCTGCAGGAGGGCCTCGATGGCAGCGGCATCCGCGCGCTCCGCGTCGAGTTGAGCCTCCGCCGCCCGGTTCAAGTCGAGGATGTCCGGGTCCGCCTGCAGGAGGGCCTCGATGGCAGCGGCATCCGCGCGCTCCACCTCAAGTTGAGCCTCCGTCGCCCGGTTCACATCCACAACATCCGGTTTCGCCTGCAGGGGAGCCTCGATGGCAGCGGCATGCGCGCGCTCTGCGTCGAGTTGAGCCGCTGCCTCCCGGTCCTCCTTTAGTATCGCCAGGATGAACCGTTGGTCCGCCTGCAGCATGGGGGACCCAGACGCCGGCACGAAGTTGACGTCCATCGTCTCATACGCATCGGGGGCCTTCTGCGCTGCGACCTCCTCCGTGAACATTGGATCGGCTTCCTCCTCCTCGTAGCTTGGCTCCGGAGAACTCGGGGATTGGCCCGCCGCAAAGCGAGCTTGGGAACGGAGGTCTATGGCGCCAATCGCCGCCGCGATTTCTGCGTGGCGCTCCGATGTCAGCATCTTGTAGTATGTCATCTTGCAGTGCACCATGGCTTTCCGGCAAACTAGGGGACACTTGATGTGGGCTAGGGGATCGAAAGGTGGGGGGATTGAGGGTGTCCTAGACTAAGGGGTCCTCGGGCGTCCAGCCTGTTATCCATGGGCCGAACTGATGGGCTGTGAAGACGCGAAGGCTGAAGACTGTACCCGTGTCCGGATTGGACTCTCCTTGGCGTGGAAGGCAAGCTTGGCGACCAACTATGAAGATTACTTCTGATGTAACCGACTCTATGTAACCCTAGATCCCTCCGGTGTCTATATAAACCGGAGGGCGTAGTCCGGATAGCATATACACTCATTACCATAGTCATACAGGCTATACTTCTAGGATTTAGCCATTATGATCCGTGGTAGATCACCTCTTGTAATACTCATATTCATCAAGATCAATCAAGCAGGAAGTAGGGTATTACCTCCATAGAGAGGGCCCGAACCTGGGTAAACATCGTGTCCCCTGTCTCCTGTAACCATTGATCCTAGACGCACAGTTTGGGACCCCCTACCCGTGATCCGCCGGTTTTAATTGAGAGTTCCACTGTGCCATCGATGAAAGGTTCGATGGCCGCTTCAATCATCGATAGTGACGCCGTCCAAGGAGAAACCTTCCTCCCCGGACAGATCTTTGTGTTCGGTGGCTTCGTACTGCGGGCCAACTCGCTTGGCTGTCTAGAGCAGATTGATAGCTACGCCCCTGGCCATCAGGTCAGATTCGGAAGCTTGAACTACGTCGCGGACGTCCGCGGAGACTTGATCTTCGATGGATTCGAGACCGCGACGATCGCTCACCCTCGCCCCGATGAACAGGACTTAAATCTGTCATCGGATCACATCCAGGAGATGGTTCCTGTTGCTGCCACGGCCTTACAACCGGAGCAGATCGTGCCATCCGAGGCCACAGAGTCCACGGCGTTGGAGCCGCACACGGACTCGACACCCTACAATATTTGCGTCAACGGAACTCCGGACTCGTCTCCGGTTATAAGTTCCGGACCCTGTACGCCTGCGGACACCAAGCTGGATCGATTATCGATTTTCGAATTCAACCCCGCAGACATCTTCCAGCACTCACCTTTGGGTGATGTGCTAAATTCGTTAAAGAATTTGTCCTTGGAGAAGGACTCACAGCCGAACTATGTTCGGTTCGAGCAAGAGGCTGATGATGGGGAATTTTGCTTCCCACCCGCCACCCACTTCATAGCCACTGTCGATGACTTAACCGACGTGCTTGATTACGGCTCCGAAGACATCGACGGTATGGACGACGATGCCGACAAGGAGCAAGGCCAAGACCCGCCATTCACTGGACGTTGGACGGCCACCTCTTCGTACGATGTCTACATGGTCGACACACCTAAAAAAGCTAGCGACGATGCCAAAGAAGATCCAGTTGCGAATAAATCTTCTGAGACACAGTCCAAGAACCGGCGCCCTAAACGCCGTTCTAAGCCTCGTCGCTCAAAAGATGGCAACACTGGCACCGGAGAAAATAGTACTCCGGGCGACGCCCAAAACAATGAAGACCCTGTGGGAACTGCATTCGAATAGGAGGAACAAGACAACAGGCAAGTTAACCCTGATAAACAGGCCATGCGCAATGACCCGGATGATGACAGTTATCGTCCAGTCTTCGAGGATGAGGAGAGCCTCGGCAGTGAGGATTTCATTGCGCCAGAGGCACCCCTTGAGCAGGAGCGCTTCAAGCGCCAGCTAATAGCTACTACAAGAAGCCTGAAGAAAAAGCAGCAGCAGCTCCAAGCCGATCAAGACCTACTCATTGACAGATGGACCGATGTCCTGGCAGCCAAAGAATACGGCCTCAAGCGCCCAGCCAAGAGTTAGCCAAAGTGCAGACTGCTACCTCAGTTCGATGAGGAGGCACCAGATCCCATACCTCCCTCGCGTAATGCGGACCGACCACCACATGGATGGGATAGTGCGGCGGACCGACCACCACGCGGTCGGGATAAAACGGCAACTCAAGCCGAATAATAGCCCGCCCCACCGCCTCATAAAAACAGAGACAGAACAACTCAGGACCATACATAGGACCTTCGGCGGGACCTGGACAGTAGAGCAGGACACACCAGATCAATCTACGGATCGCGAGGACGCTTCCCGACTCAGGATGACGGCTACCTATTCGTAGTGACAAACCTAGTCACGCCCGGGCCGATAACCGCAGACGGACTTCATCGGAGGTGTGCCGTGACGCGACCCGATATAGAGGCGCCACACACCCTATCTGCTTCACAGATGAAGTACTGGATCACGAAATCCCCGAGGGGTTCAAGCCCGTCAATATTGAATCATACGATGGAACAACTGATCCCGCAGTGTGGATCGAAGATTTTATTCTCCACATCCATATGGCCCGAGGAGTCGACCTCCACGCCATCAAATACCTCCCACTAAAATTAAAAGGGCCAGCTAGACACTGGATAAATAGCCTGCCTGAAAATTCTATCGGCAGTTGGGAGGACTTGGAAGAAGCTTTTCTTGACAACTTCCAAGGTACTTATGTCCGGCCACCAGATGCCGATGACTTAAGTCATATAGTCCAACAACCCGGAGAATCAGCCAGAAACTTCTGGACTAGGTTCCTAACCAAAAAGACCCAATTCGTTGACTGTCTGGATGCCGAAGGCCTAGCGGCCTTCAAACACAGCATCCGTGACGAATGGGTCGCCCGCCACCTCGACCAAGAAAAGCCGAAGTCTATGGCAGCCCTCACAGCACTCATGACCCGCTTTTGCGCGGGTGAAGATAGTTGGCTGGCTCGTAGTAAAAACACAGCCAACGAGGCAGGCCCCTCCGGGGCCAAAAATAGCACCGGCAAGACCCGGCGCAATAGACACAAACGACGAAGTAATGGCGATAACACCGATGACACTGCAGTTCACGCCGGATTCAGTGGCTCCAAGCCTGGCCAGCGAAAGAAACCTTATAGAAGGAACAGCAAGGGACCATCCAGCTTGGACCACATACTCGATCGTTCGTGCCAGATACATGGCACCCCAGGTAAACAAGCCAATCATACCAACAGAGATTGCCGGGTCTTCAAGCAAGCCACCAAGTCAAATACCGAGAACAAGGAAACGGTATCGCAAAGCGAGGACGAAGACGAAGAGCCCCGGCAGCCGAACACTGGGCGGTAGAAGAAATTTCCCCCTCAAGTTAAAACGGTGAACACGATATATGCTACACACATACCCAAAAGGGAGCGCAAGCGAGCACTTAGGGACGTCTACGCGGTAGAGCCAGTCGCCCCAAAATTCAACCTATGGTCATCATTCCTGATCACCTTGGATCGTCGAGATCACCCAACTAGTATCCGCCATGGCGGTTCGGCCGCACTGGTCCTTGACCCAATCATCAACGGATTTCACCTAACACGAGTCCTAATGGACGGTGGTAGCAGCCTCAACCTGCTCTATCAGGATACACTGGGGAAGATGGGCATTAATCCCTCACGGATCAAACCCACAAAGACTACCTTTAAAGGAGTCATACCAGGCGTAGAGGCCCGCTGTACGGGCTCAATCACATTGGAGGTGGTCTTCGGTTCTCCGGACAACTTCTGAAGCGAAGAGTTAATCTTCGATATCGCCCCCTTCCGCAGCGGCTACCACGCACTGCTCGGATGAACCGCGTTTGCTAGATTCAATGTAGTGCCACACTACACTTATCTCAAGCTCAAGATGCCCGGTCCACACGGCGTCATAACAGTCGATGGAAACACGAAACGCTCCCTCCGTACTGAGGAGCACACAGCCGCCCTAGCAGAAGTGGTACAGAACAGCCTTCTCAAGAAGAACTATAATCTGGCTGCCGAGCCCCCGGACATCGTTAAGAGGGTCCAGACTACACTACAACAGGACAACTCGGCTTATAAAGAGCTTGATTAGCAATTCGGCCTCCGTCCCACGCGTACATAATTACGCACCCAAAAAATATGGATGGAGGTATACCTAGCTCGCGATCCACAGTGCGGCTCTACCGACCCCAAGATTCGCGTACCTTTTCTTTTCCATTCCAGGTCAATTCTCTCTTTTCGAGGTTTCTTCTGGTAACCCGTCTGTCGGACACACCAAGGAGGCAAGGAGCTTTGGCGCACAAGGGAACCCCCAGGTGGCCTGTGTTAACGATTGCTATACCTGTTTTACATACCCGCACGCAACCTGCACTTGGTTTTGGCATGTTAAATAGACTTTTTTGCTTATCATATTGCATGTACAAATACGCCTCGACGTATTAACCACATTATAAAAATAAAGGGAAGTGTCAGTTTTTACTTAATCTTCCCCATTCTTCCTTTGTATTTATTACTCGTTGCACGCGTACATTCTGGTACGTATTACTATGCCAGGGGCTCCATCATGCCCCGCATTACGGCAACAAAAGTCCGAACACTTTTACAGTACAATTCGGCACCCCGAACTTATAGCATTATATGCATCGGCTCCGAATCATGTCTTTGGTCAATAGTTGGGTTGCCCGGCTCTTGTGTTTGCTACCTTATGTTCCGCTATATCGGCTAAGGTAGTAAAGGGAGAACTACTGCGATTGTGTCCCGGTTCGTCCGGATGAGCACCTCAGTAGAGAAAGCCGAAAACTGACTGTCATGATGAGGCGACAGCTGGTCAGCTGTTCGAGAGGTCTCAAATCCCTAGAGATTTTTTCCGCTTTATGCGAGGAATCGGTTTTCTCCTATTAGGCGTATATAACGCCCCTAGTTCGGCCTCCCGAACACTAGGGGCTTCGCCGAAATTTTCATGGTCAAACTCCTATGGCTAAGTGAGGGTAATAAAGGCCGTATAGTCTGATTGCCTTGTTCGTTGCGCTAAACACCTCCTTTAAGGACCAGAATGTGGAGTAAAGAGTGTTTAGATTTACCCCAAACACCCCCATACTATCTACGTGGGGGCAGAAGCCGACGACTGGTCAACCCTCAGATGTTAATAAACGGCCGCACAGGAGGTAAAAATTAATCACAAGCATCATATTATATACCAATCTTGTTTTATATTATAGGACAACCCGAATGTTTTCATGGGAATATCACATCCTTCGCACATTGCTCTGCCACAAGGCGGGATCCCTCCTGGGCACTGTCGAAATATAGCTCGGGTCGCCGATGCTCCTTGCCCTCAGGTGGCCCTTCGGTCATCAACTTTTTGGCATGCATCTTCGCCCAGTGCCTCTTGACACGCGCGAATGCCATCCGCGCACCCTCAATGCAGACCGACCGCTTCACGACTTCGAGCCGTGGACAAGCACTCACAGGCCGATTTAGAAGTCCAAAGTAGCTGCCGGGCATGGGCTCGGCAGGCCACAGCCGGACTATCAGGTCCTTCATGGCTAACAAGGCCAACTTGTGCAGATCAACCAGCTGTTTCAACTGGTCGCTAAAGGGCACCGGATGTTCTGGTCCAAGATATTGGGACCAGAACAGCTTCTCCATAGATATCCCTTCTTTGGGCTGGTAGAACTTGGCGGCATCTGATACACTGCGCGGCAGATCTGTAAATGCCCCTGGAAAACACAAGTTCGGGTAAGTTCAAAGATTGTTTCCTTTTCATACTTGCCTTTCATAGCGACAGCCTTACCTGCCGCAATCTTCTTGGCCGCCTCAATTTCCTGGAGGGCGCTCTGGGCTTCGGCTCGGGCATCTTGCACGCTCTTGCGGGCCTTAGCAAGTTCGGATTCTTGTGCCTTAGAGCCACGCTCCAAGGACTTGTACTTTTTGACAGCGTCCTGGAGCTCTTGCTGAATCTTGCTGACCCTGGCCTCGTGCTTCTCGCGTGTGGCATGTTCTTTGGCCGCTTTTTCCTCGGCCTCGTCCAACGCCTTTTTGAGGTCGCCACCTCGGTCGTGGTCCCTAGTAAAGCTCATGACACTTTTGTCAGCTTGAAACATTTATTCTTCAATAGACACGCGGGTTGCTACATTCCTTGGCTATCCTTTAGCGCTTCTTCACGAGGCCGGGCTCTTCCTCTGCCCGCTCCAGTTTCTGCTTCAGTTCGGAGACCTCCGCGGTTTGAGCAGTGGCAGCCCGCAACGAGGCCTGCTTATTCACATAGACACCTTATGTTAGACTCCTGCGAAAACTATTTTTGATCCTCTGTTCGGCTTTTTCTTCCCGGACACCGAATAGAGCATTAGGGGCTACTGTCTACACCGTGATATTCTTCTTACAATTATATTACTCACCTCAAAGCCTGCTAGAAGGCTAGCGCAGGCTTCGGTCAGTCCGTCTTTGGCGTACTGAACTCTTTCAATCATCGTACCCATATGGGCACGGTGCTCGTCCACAATGGAGGTGCCTTGTAACGCTTCCAGTAGACGATTCGGCACCTCCGGTTGGACAGAGGTCACCGGTTGCACACCCCCTCTTTTTGGGAAAAGTTGTTTGCCAGATTCCAGAGCCGTGTAGATCTCTGGAATAGAATCTGGTTAAGGATCGAGTAGAACTCGGCCCGCACCGCCCGTCTCCGTAGGGGCTTTTTCCCTCATATATCCGGCGGCCCGGGAGTCATCCTGGGGCGCCACCCCAACGATCTCCGGAGCCTTCCCCCGGTTCGAGGAGGCCCTTTGGGACGCTTCCTCATCATCACCCTTGGTCGAAGGGGAGTAAGCGGGCGGCGGCGACATGCTGGTCCTCTCCTTGGGGTCCAGCGAACCTTCTGATGAAGATGGCGGAGAACTGTCCCGAGCCGGACTACAATAACACGATTCAAACATATCAATATTGCAAGGCGGAAAGGACGGACGTTCGGGCGTAAAAAAAGATTTTTGATACTTACGATGCGGCCCGAGGCTTGGCTCGGGAGGGCCGCTCCGGACTACTATCGACATCCCACGCGGAGTTATCCGCGGGGAAGCCTTTCCCCCTCTTGGGTGCTTTCGCCTCCAGATGCGTGGAGGCCGTTCTTGAGGTGGGGAGTCATCTTCCTTTTCCTCCTCCTCGTCATCGTCCTCGGCGGACGAAGAGCGAGTTTCATCTTCGGACATCACGTCCGGAACGCCTTTTCGGCGAAGGCCCCTTCGGGCCCCTTTGGCTGCTTTCTTGGCCGTCTTCTCTGGCACCTCATAAGGTGCTGGAAACAGCGTTTTCGTCAGTAATGGAAACTCGGGGTCTTCGGGCAGTGGAGCTGGATAGTTAATCCCCCCTGCTACCTCGATCCAGCCCTGAACACATCGATAGGAAGGCTTAGGCTTTTTCCTCAAAATATGCTAGTAAAGTTATGCCTTGAAAACGTGAAACAACTTACCAAATTGGCCTGACGTTTTAAGCTGAGCCCGTGATCCTCAGTCGTGGGCGGTGGTGTCTCGCCGGCCTTGAAGAGCACTTTCCAGATGTCTTCGTGCGTCGTGCCGAAGAGCTCTAGTAGCGTCTGGTGCTTGGCCGGATCATACTCCCACAGACAGCAAGTCTGGCGTTGGCACGGAAGGACTCGACGAATGAGCATGACCTGGATCATGTTGACGAGCTTGATTTTCCTGTCTATCATGTTCTGGACGCACGTCTGGAGCCCAGTCAGCTCGTCCGAGGGACCCTATGTTAGGCCCTTCTCTTGCCAGGAGGTGAGCCACATCGGGGTTCCAGATCGGAATTCGGGGGCCGCCGCCCAGTCAGCGTCGCACGGTTCGGTGATGTAGAACCACCCCGATTGCCACCCCTTCACCGTCTCCGCAAAGGAGCCTTCGGGCCAGGTAACATTGGGCATCTTGCCCACCATGGCGCCTCCGCACTCTGCTTGTTGACCGCTCAACACCTTCGGCTTCACATTGAAGGTCTTCAGCCATAGGCCGAAATGAGGTGGGATGCGGAGAAAGGCGTCGCACACGACAATGAATGCCGTGATGTTGAGAATAAAGTTAGGGGCTAGGTCAGGAAAGTCTAGCCCATAGTAAAACATCAGTCCACGGACAAACGGGTGGAGAGGGAATCCCAGCCCGCGGACAAAATGTGTGAGAAACACAACCCTCTCATGGGGCTCGGGAGTGGGGACGATTTGCCCCTTTGCCGGAAGTCGATGAGCAATCTCCTTGGCCAAATATCCGGCCTCCCGGAGCTCCGTGATGTCCTTCTTCTTAACGGAGGAGGCTATCCACTTGCCTCCAACTCCGGATCCAGACATGTTTGGAGTGCTTTCTCGAACGAGGAAAAGCTAAAGCTTGGGAGCTGGAGCTCAAGGCCGGAAGGACTGAAGGAGAGAAACGGTGTGGGTGAAGGACGGGAATCCTTATCCCCCTATAAAGGCCGTGAATATCAAGCGCCTCCCCACTCGCCCTAAAAACTCGCCTATTCCCAAGGGTTGTATAAACGGCACGGTTGGGTTACCCATGCCCGCATTGATGAGAATCCCGCGATAAGGGGACACGATCTCTACATTGACAAGACATGCCAATGGCAACCGTGTCTCGGAACGTGGGGCGTCAAACACAAAAACGGTTTGGAATTCTGACCGGCCGGGCGTAATGTCATGCTACAAAAATTTGTCAGCAGATTGGATTCGTGTAAAACTATATTTTCTCTGTGGTTGCGTATGGGGTGTGTGACAGGTCCGGATACTATCACTGCGTCCGAAGACTATCTTGGAGTTCGGAAAGAAGGGAACCAGCCTTGCAATGTCAAAGACAATCTGCGCGCCGGACTTCTCATCATTGAAGCCAGGTTCAGGGGCTACTGAGGGAGTCCTGGACTAAGGGGTCCTCGGGCGTCCGGCCTGTTATCCATGGGCCGGATTGATGGGCTGTGAAGACGCGAAGGCCGAAGACTGTACCCATGTCCGGATTGGACTCTCCTTGGCGTGGAAGGCAAGCTTGGCGACCAACTATGAAGATTCCTTCTTATGTAACCGACTCTATGTCACCCTAGATCCTCCCGTGTCTATATAAACCGAAGGGCGTAGTCCGGATAGCATATAAACTCATTACCATAGTCATATAGGCTAGACCTCTAGGGTTTAGCCATTACGATCTCGTGGTAGATCAACTCTTGTAATACTCATATTCATCAAGATCAATCAAGCAGGAAGTAGGGTATTACCTCCATAGAGAGGGCCCGAACATGGGTAAACATCGTGTCCCCTGTCTCCTGTAACCATCGATCCTAGATGCACAGTTCGAGACCCCCTACCCAAGATCCGCCAGTTTTGACACCAACAGGGATGGGCTGGAGAGGAGGTGTGGTTTTGGGGCAGTGCCTGGCGTATGCCGAGCAGCGAAGGTTCTGGTGTGAATAGTGGTTTCGGTAACGACCGGTTAATCAGTTTTGACTGTACATCACTCTTGTCGGATTTGCATTGCACCCCTGCACGCTGGACCCTCCACGTCACTAAGCGAATGGAACGCGCTTCGTCCTGCGTTTTCGCTCGCTTGTGGGACCACTGTAGAGAGCAAACCGACGTCCCTCCCCCTCCCCCGCCCGTGTCATTTGTACTACCACTCCCTCCATTTTATGCATAGTAAATAAAAACAGAGGGAGTATACTACGGATGAGGATCCCCTGACGTGGCCGAACCCATTG
This sequence comes from Aegilops tauschii subsp. strangulata, assembly GCF_002575655.3. Classification (NCBI taxonomy): domain Eukaryota; kingdom Viridiplantae; phylum Streptophyta; class Magnoliopsida; order Poales; family Poaceae; genus Aegilops; species Aegilops tauschii. The sequence goes on from NC_053040.3 coordinate 199,869,104, forward strand.
AGTAACTCACATGCGGGGCCTAGCAAGCATGCGGTCCGCCAGTAAGTGAACGAAAGGGAGGGTAAGGCAGGGATACCTATGTCAGAGGATCCACTTCCACTACTACTCCCTCCTTCCATCTACAGGGCCTAATGCGTTTTTCGAGGCTAACTTTGACCAAATGTTAGAGTAATAATATATGGCATGCAACTTACACAAAGCATACGGTCAAATTCGTATGTGAAAGGAGCTTCCAATGATATAATTTTCACATTATACATCTCATGTACTATTAATCTTGTCAATAGTCAAAGGCGGTTTTGAAAAACGCATTAGAGCATTGTTAATAATATAGCCAGCCGATGGCTATAAGGAACTGCCATGTCATCTATAGCCATCCTCTATATGCACTCATACAGTAGTGTGGGCTATTTCCCGCAAAAAAAATATAAGGTTGGCTATTGTATTAGTATTTTTTCCATCTCCTCTCTACCTCTTTCTTCATATTTATTGTATTTAACTAGGAATGCGTATATAGCTAGGCTCTTGCATGAGAGCTCACTCCCTTTACTTTTTCACATCTCTCTCCTCCACATAGGCCCTATATAAATGGAAGGAGGGAGTACTATGAGCACTGCATACTCTACTACAGATGTTGTCAGTACTCCACTAGTACTATTGTTTTAACAACTTTAGCTGATTGATCTACGAATGGAGGGATTCAAGCTTATTTTTGTTAACCGAGATGCAAACGACTAACAAACTGGATTCAAAGCCACCTGTCGTAATAGTACCTACGGGTTCTTTCTGTGGAGCTTTCAAATGCAATAGCTAGCTGCCCAACGGCCAATGCCACATGCAAATCTCCATTTTCCCAACTTATACAACTCTTTGGGGTCCAAAGATACTCTCCAAACATGTAGCTTAAAAAAACTTACTATTGGACTGGCTATACACTGCGAAATCCTAGTAGGAAGAGCATGCACGAGAACTGGCACATTCACGTGGTTGAGAACAAATTGAAAACCATGTCTGTTTGAATACAAATCTAGGAGTACGTACGAATCTAACAATATTGATTGGGCGTTGTTGAATGTTGGTACTTTTTTCTATAAGTTTGATCAGAGTATAGATTCTTTGACTACACATAAAACTTATACGTAAACTACTAGAAAGGATCGGAGGGAGTATATTGTACATTCAAGAGAAAAATGAACATTGAATACCCTTTATATATGATTTGTGGATGCTATGATCACCGGTTCAAAATTTTCAACCCGCCTTACGTATCACACATGCACCCACTCGTTCTCTCTCGATTTCATCTCGGGGTAAGGAGATCGATTGAAAGAGGACTAGGGTGGGTACAATACGTTCGTTTCGCTTATGAACGTACAATGTACTCCCTCTGATCCCCACAGACCCCCCCCCCCCCCCCCGGCCGGTCATTTCTATCAAAGAAACAGACCAAACCTTTATCTCCTTGCACGACACGAAAATTGATCTCTCAACATCAATCGATCTCGTCAACATGTGTCAGGGCATGAACCGAATGGGATGTCAAAACTAAGACGGGAAGCGATACGTAGTGGAGGCAAAGTGAAACTTTAAACGCACCGTTTGTTTGTATGCATGTCAAACAAATTACAACATTGGAAATATAAGCATGGTCTAGGCCCACATGCGAATGTTACTCGGCGGAATGTTCAAATGAGGCATGCGGGAGCAACACGCTCATCGTCGCTTTACACGGTGGGTTTCAGTGTGTCGAGGGTGGCGTTAGCGCTGTGGCACGACCAGCCGATCAACACCCGGCTCGTCGAGGATGCACGGGGTGCCGAAGTGCGTGCGCGCCGCGACGTGTCCGTGGAGTGGTGTAGCGCGGCCAACTGCATCCCCAGCGAGCGCGAATGCTCTGTGGGAGAGCTTGTCTTCGAGGATGAAGCTCGAGTTCACCGCCCTCGCTCAAGTCGCCGCACAAGCGGTGGCCGCTCTGGCGGCCGACGACGGAAGCACCGTCATCCACACGTCCTACTTGCTGCCGTCCAACGTCTGGCACCGCCGAGACCGGGGACTCCTCCGAGGATGAGTAGGGCATGGGAGGCGGCATGGCATGGTGTGCTAACTGGCCGGTCCGTCTCCCGTGTTCTACGCTTCCTCGCCGGAGACCACACCTTCACTTCACGGGTCTTGAACCCCGCCCACGTACATGGAGATCACAGATGGAGGACGTCGGTCGCCACCGTAGAATAGGTTTAGGGTCGGGTTTATTTTATTTTTCTGTCCTATAAAAGTTTGAAATGTAATGAAAATCTGCCGTGTTTGCATTAATCTCGGCCGGTGTATATGAACTTTCACAATAATATAGTATATTGTAGGAGTACTAGCAAGATGCCCGTGCATTGCACGAAACATCAAGATCTTGTGGGAGAAAAGGATGAACGAGGGAAGGCCTTATCTGCAAATGTGGAGAGGAGTGCAGGTAAATTGTCATAGTTTCCTTCCTATCCATTAGATATAGATCAGACGGCCTATGTTGCAGGACGGCAGGCACACCATCATCACCAACTCTACTTTTTATTGAACCGAGACAAAGCTAACATGCGAAGTAAAATAAACATATAGTCTACATACACAATTTATCTTAGGCACTCCAATAGTATGTCCACTACACATTCACGCATTTCACATCTTTCTACATCTACGGGAACCTACAAAAGGGTTAATGTAAATTGCCTCTCTATCTCCTCCTTGATTTTCATGGTGGTGGGACCCTCCCTCCCCCCAATCTACAATCAACAGCTCACACATTTCATATTATGTTAATTACATAACTGGGATTACGTAGGTGTAGCATTACTCGTCCTAAAAAATCCAACTAAACCAACCTCCCAGCATATCGAGCGGGAAAAGACCCGGCCGCGCCATTTTAGTCGGGATTACCGGATTACTAGTAGTAGTATCGATGGATCGTGCGAAGCACCAAGTTTTTTTCTTTAGGGGGCGAAGCACCTAGTTTATTAATAGGAAAAAAGGCGGTACACTAACAGCATCCCTGTCGCAGTCGCATTGCACCCCACACACGTTCGGTCCTGCACACGGCTGACGCAAACAGAACGCGCTTTGGCTTGCCTCTTCACTGATACATGGGATTGCACTTGGAGAAACCGACCATGTGCCAAACTCCCCCAAACCACCGCGCGAAATCCCCCCCCCCCCCCCCCCCGCAAAAAGAAATCCTCCCAAATCCCAAATTCAACCGCCCTTTGGCCAACTAGCCAATAATATTCCCCAAACCCCCCTCCCCCCCGTCCCCCTCCACTCCATTCGCTCCGCCAATGCCACCCTCCCCGCCGCACTGATACGTCGGTGCCGCGGTTCGTCGAGGGGACGGACGGTGATCCTCTCGCTCCCACTATACGCTCCCGTAGACTGCCGTCCTCTAGCCGCGCCGCCACCGGTGGCGACATTCTTGTGGAGGCGCACGGCGGTCAGCGCCGCCACCGCTGGCGAAGTTCGTGTGGAGACGCACGGCGGTCAGCTTCTCCCATGGTACGCGCATTCTAGACTGAGGCCCCGTGCATGTCGGTGTAGTGCTGAATGTTAGCTGATACACGCTGTTAATCTCACTATTTGCCGAAGTAGTTTCCAGTCAATATGCTCTGCTTAAGAAGCTTCCTTGCCCTGTTCTGCACTCAATCTGCTTAGCTGAGATGGCATGCCAAGCCCGATTAGTTGCTAAAATATCCTGCCATATATTTACTGTGACGTAGATTGCCATGGTCTAGTAGCCAATCTATTAGGTGAAATAGATGTACAACGTTTTATACTCGATCTTTGTTGCTGTGATGGCCTTCGATAGTTTGATGGTTGTGTGCTCGGCCTCATTGACTGCTGACACAACCTGCCATAATTTAGCACTAAAATCTGTTTGTTGAATTAGCTTTACATATATCTCGTTACTTAGATCTGCTCGTCCAAATATCTTGCCATAGCTTTAGACATCGACCTAGGTATTTTTTCTGGACTTCATAAAAAAGCATATATGTTTTTCCTGTAATATCTAGTAGAAGAACTAATTTGTATGTCTAACAGATGGACATGACTTGGATAACTTCTGCTCGAAGATTCTTCGCTGCATATGTCGAGGTGGTTGAAAACTTCATGAACTTTATCAGAGCTGAGTACGGTGGTCCGAAATCAGATGTGCTCTGCCTGTGTAGCAGTTGTATGAATTCTGTTACAAGACCCCAGTCAACTGTGCAAAATCATGTACACTTGTATGGGATGTCGGTCACATATACTAGGTGGGTTCATCATGGTGAAGTTGTGAACGTTAATGTTACTGACTACGTGGAAGCAGCATGTCACCATCTTGATCTGCCTGATGCTCAGGTGGAAGAGGAGGAGGAGGTGGTGGTGGCGGAGCCAGTGAGTTTGACCAACATTGAAACAATGCTACGAAATGCTCGTGCATTTCGTGAACTTCCACCTGCAGAAGAAAAACGGTGGGCCCGCATGTTGGAACAATGCAACGTGGCTGTCACCCCATGAAATAAGCTGTCAGTATTCTCAGCTATGATCACCTTTCTTCAGGTGAAGACATCTGAGTGGATGACCAACAAATCATTCGATACGATGTTGGCTGCTTTCCGCAAATCTTTCCCAGATGCATCTGAGCTACCACACACCTACAGTAAAATGAAGAACTTCCTTCATGCAGTTGGAATTGGATATGATATGATCCATGTTTGTAAGAATAATTGTGTTCTGTTCCGGAAGAATTATGCCAACTTAAGTGAATGCCCGAAATGCAAATCATCAAGATGGAAAGATGGCGATGCTGTGAAGAGGGTTCCTCATAAAGTTTTGAGACATTTTCCAATTACACCAAGATTGCAGAGGTTGTTTCATGATGCTGAAACAAGAGAGGATGTACTGTGGCATTCTAGGAACCAGGAGTACAGAGATGAGAATATAATGAGCCATCCATGTCATGGTAGTGAGTGGCAAAGCTTCAATCAGAAACACAAAAAGTTTGCTGCTGACCCTACAAACATTAGACTTGGCATAGCTTCAGATGGATTTAACGCATTTGGCCACCAGAGCGCCACATATAGCATGGCCAGTGCTTGTTATCCCTTACAACATGCCTCCAAATGTCTGCACCAAAGAATCAAACTACATGATGGCCTTGCTCATCCCAGGTCCAAAAAGTCCTGGAAAGGATTTTGATTTATTCATGGAGCCTCTTGTGGAGGAACTTCAACAACTATGGAAGGGTGTTCTCACTTGAGACCTATATAGCAGCCCACCAGCTGATTTCTTTCTGCGTGTTGTTATAATTTGGTGCATCCATGATTATCTGGCTTTGGGAACTATGTCAGGGCGAACGACACATGGTTACAATGCATGTGTTCGCCGTGACAGGAATCCGCTGTCATACGCAATACTTAGCAAGATCTGTTACATTGGACATCGCTGTTTCCTTGCCAAGGACAAGACGCGTCCTACAAAATACCGAAGACATGTGTTCAATGCAAAGCATGAAAACTGTGATACGCCAAAGAGGCTCACCGCCGATGAGTTGCAAGTGGAATTAGAGAAGGTCAGGCATATTACACCAGGAAACCATCCTGGTAATGGTAGCGGGAAACGGAAGCATGGCAAGGCAAAAGAGAGATTAGTGTTTACCCGTAGGTCCACTTTGTGGGACTTGGAGTATTGGAATGATTTGGATCTGCGGCATAATCTTGATGTGATGCACATCGAGAAAAATATATGTGACAGCATTGTCGGCACACTTCTTAATATTGAAGGCAAGACAAAAGATACCTTAAAATCTAGGATTGATTTGACACATCTGGGTATCAGAAAGGATTTGCAGGTGCAAGATGAAGGTAAACCATGGTATATGGCACCAGCTGTGTACGTCATGGACAAGGTAAAAAGAAAAAAAATTCTGCGAGGTCCTATCACGTGTGAGATTCCCACATGGATTTTCTTCCAATCCTGAAAGGAGAGTCAGTGCAGACGGAAACAAGGTACAAGGGTTGAAAAGTCATGACTACCATGTCTGACTTCAAAGGGTTTTACCTGTTATCCTTAGAGGATTGGGTCGCCCTGACTTATACAGAGCAGTTGCAGAGTTGGGACAATTCTTCAGGGAGCGTCTTAGAGACATGATACCAACTATCCTATGCGACCTTGAGAAGATATATCTTCCAGCCTTCTTTGATGTGATGGTGTTTGGTAGTTCCTCTACCTGATGAGGCACTACTTAGAGGTCCAGTACAGTATGGCTGGATGTACCCTATTGAAAGGCGGCTAGGCACTTTCAAGGGCTATGTCAAGAACAGAGCTAGACCAGAGGGTTCCATTGCAGAGGCCTACATTGCTATAGAAGCGTTGACATTCTGCTCAAAATACATTGAAACAGCTAATCAGCTTAGCAAAGAGGTGGGTGAAGACAATCCCGGGCTCAATGTTTTCGATTATTCTGTTCGAGTTACAGGGAAGAGTCGATAAGAGGACAAACCTAAAGATTTGGACAAAATGGTTTGCTATGTGTTGAATAACTATCCTGAGATACTACCTTATATCAAGTAAGTGCTAAGTACTGCAGCTTATACATCGTAATCTACTAAACTTGCAGCACATTCTTATATATTTAGATGTTTGACGCGATCACTATGTTGTGCAGCATTACGAAAACGAGTTACTGCCGCAAAATCCAAGAAACATTGACAAACTGGTTATGGCAGGATTTGCGAAATGGTTCAAGAGCCATGTAAGCTATTGAATTGCACTGTCAGTTTTTTTAATATATTGAGTACATAAAATGACCAGATTGTCTATTTTCTAAACATAGGTTAAGAAGATGCGGGAGGATGGACAGGCAGTTGATGATGCCCTTTACGCACTAGCAATGGGTCATGATACTCTGGTAAGACATTATGAATCTTGCGTTGTTGGAGATGTGCGCTACAACACCCTTGCACGCGATGAAGGTAGGAAGACACAAAACAGTGTCATGATGAGCACGGATACGTACGACAGAGAGACAACTGAAATGTATGCTAACATAACAGACATTCTTCAGTTGCAGTATATCTTGAGTTTCGAGGATCATCGGTGTGTGGTTATGTTGTCTTGTCGTTGGTATAACCTGTTTTCCAGGATCGCAAAACCCAGAGCTGATGATTATTTCAAATCCATCAATGTCAAGGCGGCGTACCAGACCAACGAGCCTTTTATTTTGGCAAATCAAGCAACACAGATATTTTTCTTAGAAGACACATTTGCACGTAGCGATGACTGGAGAGTATTGCAAAGGTTTGAGCAGAGGAATTCGTTTAATGAAGTTGCACAAAAAGATGATGCTTACACCGCTGCTGATGTACAAGATTCCACAGATGTTCCTAATATCTTTGAGAACCATCACGTCAATGATGCTGGCGAAAAGATTGCATGTCGTGCTGTGGACATACAAGAGTTGATCAAGAAGAAGCCAACGTTCGAGGACATTGAGGATGAAGAAGAAGATGACACTCTGGGGAATTACGATTCAGACTGATACACATGGCGAAGATGTTGACGCTGCTGCTGCGGATGATGATTAGATTGCTTTTGTCGTATTTGACTGCTAGAAGACGTTTTTTATCTACTATGTGAAATTGTGCTTGCTATGACAACTGAAAGCTGATGAACGTGTTGTTTAGTATTTTGCTGTGAGAACATCAGTTGTTATGTATGTTGATTTGTGTTTGGTGATTGTATGACGAGTAAAACATGATGGCATTGTTGTTTAGTTGTACTCATATTTGGCTTTGGAACTTGAATTTGATGACATAGTTTTCTGTTAGACTGCAATTTGCTCGACATCTTCGAATGGGAACAAAGCTGACCCAACAGGGCCTCTGCTGATTTATTTATTTATTACCAAAAGGGCCTCTGCTATTTACTTATTTATTTATGAGAAAAAGGGGATACCCCCGATTTCCGTTAATAGAAATCATTAGATGTTCACAACACTACACCCAGCCTCCTACACAGGTTTCATTCATTACTAGTTTCAGCAAAGTGCTCATGTCATAGCCACTGAATACATCACGAGTTCTACATACACTGCAAATAAAGAGACAATTATCCTACAGAGCACATCGATTTTGCCCATTATCTTCACAAGCTCTTTCATCTCCTCATTGCTATCAAGGTCGTTCAGCAGCTGTTGCTTGGCCATGATCAGAGGAACTGCATCTTTAACCTTCTGCTCCGCATCTTCCTCTTCTGCCGTTCCTTGAGTTACTTGTCCAACACCCCAACCTGCTGGTATTGGGATTCCTCGGCTAACCAAATAATCAGCGTAGTTGCATTCCCGCACATCAGCAACTTCCCAGACATACAAATCACACGAATCTTCCCTTTTCTGCACGAATCAAATTGGAAGATCATCAACCAAACTATTAAAAAAATCAGCAACTGAAAGCAGCAGAACAACACTTAAACATATTATTACCCCATGATTCGGGCATTTGTACAAGACTCGGCCACAGTTGAGGATTGTGGTTGAGACGCGATGGATGACTCTGCGTGATTTGCAGCAGTGGCACCACACCAACGGCAGCGGGTTGCGATGAGCAACCAGCTGCGGTGCGTGTGCCGGCAGGGGTGTGATGAGACCCACAGGCGATGGTACGGGTGGCGACTGGGCGCATATCTGGTTGTTGCCTGCTGAAGAGAAGGTGGACGAGCAGCCAGCGGACATGGTTGCTACGGCCAGAGCTTCTGATACTAGGCAGAGTAAGTAGAGAAGAGGAGAAGCGAATGTTGGATATGTCGGTTGCATTACTTGTAGAGTAGCATAGCAACATATATAGTCATAGTCTAGGTTTGGATTTGAACCAGCTACAGGAGCACGTCTCTCTTTTTTCTAAAACTCAGCAACGTTTCTTTACTGGTACACTAGCTTGTTTTGTACGCCTTCTCAAGTCTTTGATTTTCTTTCTTTTTTTGCGAGGAAGGAAGGAGGACAAAATTGAGAGTTCCTGGGACTCGAACACAAGGCCTCTCGGTTGAATACCAAGGGTGCTAGTCACTTATGTGACGAACGTTCCGTGGGAGGAGGAAGGCAGATGAACGCATTTTCCTAGCAGTTTTAGTTGCGACACAAGATCGAACGGTCGCAGTTTCGGGAATGTTACCAGGCGAACGAGCCCAGTTTTTCTTTTCTTCCTATATATAAAAAGTATGCCACTTGATGTCGGCTTAGTCAACAAACGATTGTGCTAACCTTGACCGTTGGATTGACATTCAACGTCTGTCGTGTTTCTTCAGTCTCTTCTTCCTCTAGCCGCCAAAGCCAAACCAGAGCCGGTGGGACGCCTGCTCCCACCTCCCACGGCTGGCTATGCTGTCGCGCATGCATCGTGGCCACATTGCACCCTAAAACTCTGCGCACCTTCCCCGGCTCCTGTTCGTTCCCGTTCGAGGCCTCACCTTTGTCCTCCGCCTTGGTTCGCTCGCCGCGGCGCCGCCCTCCGGTGTTGTCAACATGGTCAACAACCGAGAGGAATAAGGATATGACTGTGCATGGTGAGAATGACAGTAGGGACCCAGCAGCGCGTGCAGTAAATTTGTTTTTTCGGGATGGAGAAGGGAACTGGGTTGTGCGGGAGCTGTGGCCCGTCTAGCCCAGGCTTTTATTTCATATGTTTAGCACATGACCAGCCCAGTTTGTTTTTTCCTTTCTGAAAATGGCTAGCCCAGCTATTTTGTTTTTTGCAGAATAACCAATGTAGGCCTACTTGCTTTTCTACGCCCTGCTGGGCCGAAAAACTTTCAAGACGAGGAGGGATGCATTTTGCCCAGAAAATGGGCTATAAGTAATAAGAAATGGGCTATAAGTAATAATAAATGGGCTGTAAAATGAAAAAATACAGCAAACAGGCAATTAGTTCCAAAATACTTTTTTCTTTCGGATTTTGATATTTTAAATTTCATTGTTTTTGTGCGGGTAAAATTTCATTGGATTTAAATTAAGGTATGTTTAGTTTTTAAATTAATTTGAATCTGGCTAGAAATTTTGGGTTGTATGCTGTTTGGGACAGATTTCGAGGCTGACTTGTGGGTCTACTAGGTTGACATGTACGAAAGGCTTTGTCAACTTAGTCCACAAATGATTCTAGCAGCAGTGACCGTTGGATGTTAATCCAACGGCCGTGCTGCTTCTTCAATATCTGATCTTCTTGCTCCAGCCGCCCAAACCAGCGTCGGTGGGACTGCCTGCCCCCACCTCCCATGGTCGGCTGTGCTGTCGCACAGGCCGCATCGCCCCACCCTACTCCATTGCTGGCCAGGCCATTCCGCTACTCACCCACACCTCCTGTTATTCTCCGGCGACGGCAGCCGGACCGGTAAACCCTCGTACTCCCAACCGCGTGGGCAACCACTATCGAGTCTTCCCCTGCACCGTGTCATTCCCTTACTAGGCCTCGCCATCGTCCAGCGCCCTGTTGCTCTCTGCGCGGCGTGCTCAACATGGTCAACGAACGACATCCATCGGACGTGGACTGTACATGGAGAGGCTGACAGCTGGGTCCACGGCCGCACATAAGGAAATGCCTCCTTATTACACGCAAAATAATGATTCCTCCACCTGACATTTGGGACCCACCGGAAGGGCCTCTGTATTTCGCGAAAAAAATGTTTCGCCCGCTGACAGGTCGGACCCACCAGCTATATCTTCGCACGCAAGGAAGTGCCTCCTTATTTTGCACAAAAAAATGAATACTCCCCCTGCTAGCTGGGACCCAGCATATTGGGAGGCTGACTTGGGCCTACTAAGTTGACGGGGACAGAGAGCTTTGTCAACTTAGTCAATATGAACGATTCTAGCTCCAGTGACCGTACGATGTCCATCCAACGGCCGTAGTGCTTCTTCAACCTCTGGTCTTCTCGCTCGAGCCGCCCAAAGCAGCGCAGGTCGTGCCCCCTGCTCCTGCTTCCTGTGGCCGGCTGTGCTGCTACAGAGGCCTCACCGCCCCCTACTACTCCACCGCTGGCCAGGCCATCCCTCCGCTCAGCCACACCCCCTGTTATTCTGCGGCGACGGTAGCCTCACACCAAAGCCGAACCAGTAAACCCTCGTACTCCTCTCCGCATGGGTATCCACTACTGCGTCTTCCCCGGCTCCGCGTCGCCCCCTTCCAAGGCCTCGCCGTCGTCCACCGCCCTGGTGCTCTCGGCGCGGCGTGGTTAACGTGGTCAAGGAACAACTTCCATCAGAACAGTACTGTACATGGAGAGGCTGACAGCTGGGTCCACGGCCGCAGCAAGGAAGTGCCTCCTTATTACGCGGAAAATAATGATTCCTCCACCTGACATCGGGGACCCACCGGACGGGCCACCGTATTCCGCAAAAAAAAAACATTTTCCCCTAACTGCTGGGACCCACCAGCTACATCTTCGCACGCAAGGAAGTGTGTAAATATTACGGGAAAAAAATGATTCGCCCCCTGGCTGCTGGGACCCACCAGCTACATCTTCGCACGCAAGGAAGTGCGTCCATGTTATGGGCAAAAAAAGATTCACCCCCTGAGTGCTGGGACCCACCAGCTACATCTTCGCACGCAAGGAAGTGCTTAACAGTCGGGACCCACCCGGTCGAAGCGTACGTAGCGTTGTCATTCTGGTCGCGAACGTGTACGTACATACTGGTCGATGTAGAGGCGCGCACTTGTGGTAGTCGAGGCGCACACGTAGCATGTACACGTACGTACAGCGCCCAGGGTGCAAGAAAGAAAATACGCCACGTACGTACATCCAGGCGGTCTCGAACGCCAACTCACACATACGTACGGCCAGGGCTCGTGTACATGGCTGGGTTGGAACGGAGAAACTGCGTAGTCGTCGTGTTCATGGGGAGGCAACGAAATGCGTCATATTAATCGGGAGGCGACAGAATGCGTGTTGTTCATCGGGAGCCAACCGGCTTGGACGGAACAGCCGATGGAAACGAGGTCTGGCATACCGCAGAATGGAGGAAACGGCCTTGTGTTCGACCGACCACGATGGAAACGGGATCCTGTTCATCGGGAGGGGTCTGGCGTATCGCAAAACGGAGGAAACAGACGTCCTACGGTCGAAACGGGGTCCTATTCATCAGGAGGGGTCTGGCGTACCGCAAAATGGAGGAAACGGACTTGTGTTGGAGCGCTACGGTCGAAACGGGCATCCTGTTCATCGGGAGGGGTGTGGCATATCGCAAAACGGGACTCCACGGGATAATGTTCATCTCCACCGTCGACCTCCTCCAGCCTCCACGGGCTACTGTTCATCTACCGTCGACCTCCTCCAGCCTCCACCTGCGACTGTTCAACGACGGGATCCTGTTCATCCAGCCTCCACTGCGCGCTCCTCCACCGGCTACTGTTCAACCAGCCCTCTCCACGGGGGTCCTGTTCAACCACCCCTCCATGGCTACTGTTCATCCAGCCCTCCGCCGGCTACTGTTCAACCTGCCCTCCACCGGCTACTGTTCAACCAGCCCTCCATGGGGTCCTGTTCATCCAGCCCTCCACGGGGTCATGTTCATCCACCGGCTCGATCGATCGGGGTACTGTTCATCCAGCGGCAACGGCCTCTACTACGGGGTCCTGTTCATCCAACCCCCCACCGGTAACTGTTCATCCAAACCCCCTCAACAACACTCATTGTTCATCCAGAGGTGGCATCGATCGGCTTCAGTTAGCAGCAGTAGCGAAGGAATCACACTCGGGTTCAGTTAATAGCAAGGGATCCATCGATCGGCCGGGTTCAGTAACGCGTAGCCTGCAGTGCAATCGCTCGGGTTCAGTTAGAGCCCAATGCCTCGCTCGGGTTCAGTTAGAGCGCAACGCCTCGCACACACGCCCGTACGTACGAGTGAAATGCGCATCGCTCGGCCCCTGACCACCCACCGTAACCGGGAATTCCCCTGATATTTTCCTCGCCCTCGCTTCTACCACGGTTTTCTCCGTCATGGACGGCCCAGAGAATGTCATGCAGCTGCTTCTCCGACCCGCCCAGGACGAAAAGCCCATTTTCTGTCATGATTTTTTGTCATAGAAGTAGGAGCCCACCAAATCTATGATGATACCGGGTTTTGTCACAATTATCGTCATAGAAGTGTCATATGTATGGCAGAAAAAAATCGTTCGGCCCAAAATGTCACGGATGTCTTTATTTTTTGTAGTGTTAAAGTGGCTCCTCGGATGTCCGACATGTAAACTCTTCGGATTCAGCTCGGTGATCATCAAGATCGGACATCAAAAGATTTGTTGAACCAGTTTTGAAGACCGACGATCGAAGACGAAGAATTATTCAGAAGAACCGAGGAGCGTCCTCAACTTGAAGACCGGTTCAGGGGGCTACTGACGGTGTCCTGGACTAGGGGGTACTCATCACATCGTCTCCCGACCAGTGGGTCGGGCCGAGGACCCCCATGATGATTCACTAATGGGCTACTTCGGGCAGCCCATGCCGAATACAAGGAGGATTCCACAAGACTTGGCGCACAAGACAAGGACTCCTCTAAACCCTAGGCCTATGGTGTATATATAAACCGAGGCCAGGCTAGTCAATAGACAATCTCATATTCATTACTACAATCTCGTGGTAGATACATGTACTATGTACTATCCGCATATCAATACAATCAAAAGCAGGACATAGGGTATTATCTCCTTGAGAGAGCCCGAACCTGGGTAAAATCCTATGTCCATGTTACCATCGCTCCAAGACGCCTAGCTTAGGACACCTACTATGGGATCCGCCGGTTTTGACACCGACACCCGTCTTCAACAGGCCCCAGTCGAAGGACGGGGCGGCCCCCGCCGGGGCGGACACGGCCTCGTTGGCCATGACCCCTCAGGCCGACCTACTCGCCCTCCTCGCAGTGATACCGCGGCGGGGCCTGTCGATGGTCACTCCGCCAGCCCCCGGGACGCGACCAAGCACTATAAAAAAACACTTCCGTGATGGTATGTGTTTGTCACAGTAGGTCACGTTTTCTGTCATGCATGTACATCCATGACGATTTTATGACAGAATCAAGATAGTCATACCTGTGTTGTCGTAGAAGTGTTCCATGACATTACCAAAAGTATCATCATGGAAGCGTCCACTTCCATGACGATAAATCGCGCGTCATAGAACTGCGTTCGTCAAGGGTAACCGACACGTGGCATCCACCGTAACAGGTCACCGTTGAGCTATTGGGTACCGGTTTGGATATGATAACCCGTTAAACAGCCCCGGCCAATGGGGATTTTCCACGTGTAAAATTCTCATTCGCCGGACAATCCACGTGTCATCTCATCGTTGGGACAGATGTCATCCCTATGATGGATGGAAGACGCCTATGATATGTCGACACGTGGCACAACCCAACAGTGGCCCATTTAAGGTAAAAAGGCCGGCCCAGCTAAAGGCCCACCATATTTTTCAGACACTAGTGGGTTGGCCCGTTAACAGCCTGCCATGTTTGGGGTCAATTTGAGGCCCATATCAAATGAGGCCCATTCACACCCTGTCGTGTTTTGGGCTAAATTATGGCCCATATCAGACCAGGCCCATTAACAGGCCACTATTATTTTGGGCCCATTGTAAGTCGGGTTTGTATTTCAGCCTGTTAAATGCCCGTTTACCAGTTTGGCTCGATAATAGTTTCAGCCTGTTAGCGGCCCGTGGTGCATCTGGGCCGTTGTTGACCTAGTTTCACTTTAGGCCATCTAACTGCCCTTGCAGAAACTAGGGTACTTCTTGTCCGAAGTAGCTTTAGGCCTCTTAACGGCACTTAGTCTTCGTGGATAAATTTCATCCCAACTAGCCTATCGGCCTGTTAATGGTGTGTGTAATAGTTGGGCCTAATTACAGCCCGCGTTGAATCCGGCCAGCTTACAGCCCATCTGTCAATGCCCCGCGACACTGTTGGGCCTAAGGCCGGCGTTGATACCGGCCTGCTTAAAGCCCATAGTTTATTGGGCCAAACAGGGCCCGAGATATATTTTGGCCTGTTAACGACTCGTTCTATTTGGGCCAAACATGGGCCTTAGGAAGTTTCGACCTGTATTGGCCCGTGAATTTTTAGGCTCAAAGCTAGCCCAATCTAGTTTTTAGCCTACTAAAAGCCCAAGGTATTCTCTGGCCCAGCTGGCCAGAACTTTACTCGGCCTGTTAAAGGCGGAAAACTACTATACGTTTTGACCTGCTAATGGCCCAAGATGATTATAGGCCCACGTTTTGGCCCATATATAGCGAGTTACGGGCCGGCCTGAAGACCGAGAACATTGAGATCCATTGAAACTTTCGGCCTAAATTACAGCATACCGACCAAGAATAAACCAAGACTATACAATAAAGAAATTACGTCATATTACACTGGGCATCCAAGTTCGCCACCGGTGATAAAAAAAGCGCAACGTGACCGCGAATTACATACACTGGGCATCAAAGGTCGCCACCAGTGCATATAAACGCGCCAACAAAAGAATACACAAAATTGAGAGCACTTCATAAGGCATTAGGCCTGGCCTGGATGTGCACCGCAAGCAGCCGAACAAGCTGATGAGACCTCAGTTGTGTCAGCGGTAGATGCTCTATCCCTAGCTGTATAGCACCAAAGCCCACAAGGCAGTCCTCTGAGATCTTCTTTGCATCATTGACATCAAGTCGTAGCTGAGCTGAAGCAAGCCTTTCCACTTTAAGTTGAGACTAAAGAAGTCGAACTGATTGAGGCAACAACTGCACAGAGGTTGTCTCACAACTGCTGGTGAGTAGCTTCAACTCACTGTCTTCATCAAGACATGACCATGGGGTCATCTCGCTCTCTTCAAGATGGTTTGGCTTACTATCTTCCCTAAAGTTCTGCCTAGCATAAGAGACACGACTCTGAAAGAGAAACAAGGAGACACGTAATAGGTTTCACAATTATATAAGCAAATAAATCGACTTGTTCTGCATAAAGAACATGTTTATACAACAACAATTTAAAACTGGTAGTTGTTGCAAACATCCAATCAGATGCAAACACCAAAGTAAACGGCCGTGGAGGAAAAGACGCCTATCCAAATCTATACTAGAACAAAGTTTGAAGGCTTGAGAAGGATGAATTTACATTACATGTTAACACCGGCTGGACAAAGCCCTTCTCCATGTCGATGGAAGGATAATTCAATAAATTCCCCAAAGAAACTTCTTTATAAGCATGGCCATTATTCTACATTTTGTAAAGAGTAAATATAGATCAAATAATATTGGAAGAAATAGAGGATATTGAAGCTCAAGTGCATAGTGATGATACATAATCATATAGCAGTTCATTAAGTACATCGTTACAAGGCAAAAGGTACTGACAAGAGGAATGCAGACATCAACGTGTGAAGTGGCATTGGCTTTATTCAACATTTTGGTAAGAGTAAATGTAGATCTGATAATTTGGAGAAAGTGGAGGGCAGGGAAGATAAGATGCAGAGTAATGCTAGACAATCAACTATCTCGCAATGCAAGTACACTAATACTACCATCGTCCGTTATTACTTGTCGCTCAAATGGATGTATCTAGCACTATTAAGTTCTAAATACATCCAATTGAGCAACAATTAATTCGATACAGAGGGAGTACATGACAACAGGTACTTACATGAGCAATCCAAAACGTCATAACCACTGTGTTAATTCTACATTTATCTAAGAGTAAATACAGATCTTATAATTTCGAGCAAAGGGAGGATAAAGAAGAGAACAATTACAGTGATGCTAGCTAATCAAACAACAATGAGTGTAAGTATGCTGAGAAAGGGCAAGAGGTACTGACAACAGAAATGCAGTGCCCAGTATTGTTGTGAGATCCTATGATCCTTTGAGAAAGGAGATTATTCTGAAAAATTAGTTTTCATACAAGAGGGAAGGTAAGGCACATGCAGAAATTTAGGAGTTCAAATTTTGAATTGATATCATAGATAGTACCTGACGCTAGGCTCTCTGCAGTTCTAATAGGGGTTTAGCTAGTGGAGTAGGGGTAAAGTGTGCTAAAGTTGGGCCCGTGTTTTCTGTGGCTGCTGATCTATCTGATTTAACATGTATCACTACCTTTTCCAAATACCTAGTTTGTACTACTTGAGGATCTACACTCACCCTCTTCCTTTTGGACATCTATTATGAAAGAACAACATTTGACTGAAAAAACATAGTATGATGACACATGGAATAGGTACAGAAAATGGATAGGTATGGCATATACTCATATATGATGCTTAAACTAAGCAGATGGTGGTGTAACAAAGTAGAAGTAATGCAAGAGTTCATATGCAAAATATGTGCGACCAATACAACCTTGCCAAGTTAGAGCAAGCACCTTGATGGGTGAATAAGGTAGGCCATCCTCCACCATGCCAAGTTTGTTAGCCAGTGGATTGTTCCGAAATACGTGCACCCATTCTCATATTCATTTTGGTCATGTTCAATACCTGTCATTCATGAAAACATAAAATCAAGTGAGATTATCTTTGTAATGCAGAAGTGATTCTAATGGTGTGGCACCCGGCTCAGAGCGACCGGTTTGCCTTGCATTGCCAGCCTAGAGATCATGTCTTCTGGCAACACACAACAGATTGGTACAGAAATACAACCGCTTTATTGACACTAGCGGAACATAGAGTCCGATATTACATCAAGTAGCGAGGCCAAGCGGCACACACGGTGCTGTTGAACATATGTACATTATTTAGTAGACATGAGCAAGGGCCTCGACATCATGATAAAACTACGCTGCAGAGGAATGACGACGTAGAAAGACTCCATCTCACAGGGACACTGATGTGGACACGGTCTAGACTGCAATGCAATATGCAACTCCAACTCCGATATGATTTCTCCTAAAACTGGCATGACACGCCAGGTCAGTACATCGAATGTACTTGCAAGCTCATACAAACAAAGCAAGAATGGCAAATAATCAATGATATTTAAGTAGGTTTAATGCAAGAATTCAACATGCTTCTCGTGAAGTGATAGTGCTCATAACAGGGTCTTTCTGACCCGCTTACCATCTCGGTTACCTTGTAACCATGAACCTCATCATATCAACGTGATCACTTCCACATCACAAACGAAACCATCTCGATGGTCTCAACAACTTCACCAACATAACCAGTGCCACAAGTATTTACATTGTGTGCAAGTTTTAATATTTTTGTTTATCCATGATATGACCTACTACGAACTTGTGTCCATAACCGAGGACGCGGCTATCGATAGATTAAACACACTCTACAGAGGTTAGTACATTGTACCCACACCACAGAACCCATGGCCTCAGACTCCCATTTGGGTGGACCAATGGCGTTCCGACAGAACCAATCTATTGCCATGACACTCTCCCGGCCACTCCGACCAACTCCCCTTTGGGCTAAGTCATGGGTGGCCCCGATGCCACTCCGGACATCCAACGGCCACCGTCGTGGAAAAACAATCGTCCCGAACAGGGACATGGTACCAAAACAACTATGGGCACAGAAGGTTAGACCTACCTACAGGGCCAGGGTAGTGCCAGCAAATAACCTTCCATCATTGGAGGCACCGGCGAGAGGCATAAAAACATACCGCGAAAGGGCCCCCATAAAGGCAAATGTGGTTGCACTAACGGAAGCTAGATTCGATGGCACCATGACTCGATCAACAACATGTTCAAGTTGGTTTATTACCAGGTTTCAACTTGCAAATAATTTTACCGAGTCATATCATGCCATGAAAATGCAATGGACCAAATATGCACCATTTCAACATAATACCGATATGAAATAGATCAATCATATCGTCATCTTACTCTACTGCATAAACTTGTTTATTCAACCATAATGCTAATGATAACAGAACAATCATAGCAAGAACTTGATCTAGCATCAAATAACTTAATATAAATTTTCTATATGCAATTAAAATAACCATATTGTAAAAACCATAGTTATTGAAGTGACACTCTTGGAAATATTTGTGATGGCTTACCTTAGTACAGTGGAGGGTCACACTCCCTGTGGTAATCTTCAAGGGAAAAAATTCCTTCTGAAAGTAATTAAAATAACAAAAAGAAAATGTCTCATAACACTGTTTTATTCACCAGAAAATATACACAGCAAGAAAAAATCTCATCTTTTGCATGCTGATAGAGAATTTCAATACAAAACCAATGCAAAAAGAATCAGGTCATTTGGACTTATAGAATAAAAGTTATGGCTGGTCAAAGTTCAGTCAATATTCTGAATTTGAATTGATTTTTGAAAAAAGAAAAGGGGGTGACATCGATTGCGTAGTTTGGCAAAATACGCCTCCACTCGTACCGCTTCAGGCACGAGTGGTGAAGCCGACAATGGGCCCTACCTACCAGGTTTGGAGAGAGAGAGAGGGAAACAGAGGAGGGGCAGCGCGTCGTCGGTGTTTCTCCAGCGAGGAGAGGTCGGCGGCCGCCGGGGAAGGGATGGATTGACGCGCAAGACTACAGCGCACACACACATACCCGTAGCTTGGCGAGAGGTGGACGGACGAGGTCGGCGCGGTCGTCTCCGGCGGCTGCACCAGGCGGCGCTCGTTGGAGAAGAAGACGTCGGCATCGAAGGGTCGTTCTAGTGGCTCCAGAGGCACCAGCGGACCACCAGGAACACGCCAACGCAGTCGGTCGAGCTCGAGAGGCACTGGAGTGGGAGGTGGCAGAGGAAGGGGATCGCTAGTGAGCTCGGGTCGGGGACGGCGTCTAGAGGCCTGCCCGGCCGGGCTGCGGCTTCCTACGGTGTCGTGGAGGTTGAGCGGGTGGAGAGGTGAGGAGAAATGAGCTCGGGAGGGGCCTATTTATAGGCGTAGCTGAGGCAGGGATCGAGAGCTCGCCGGAGTCTCTGGAAGCGGCGCACGGCGATGATGAGCGCCAGTGAGAGAGGGAGAAGTGGCCAAGGGTCACGCGGCCACTATGGGAGGACGGAGACGAGCACAGGGCGCGAGAGGGGACAACAACAGTGAGCCCATGCTCACAGGGCCAGGGGTCGTCGTGCCCGTGCTCACTGCGGGGAACTCTAGCATCGGCGAGCGGCAGGAAGGGGTCATGGTGATGAGGCGAGGCAGCAGGTGCCAGGTGGCGAGCTGGTTTGGCTTCGGGCGCGCGCACGAGCGAAATAGAGGCGTCGGAGGCACCCAGAGCGTGTCGACTAGCTGCCTGGCATCGTGTACACGCGTGGTCACCACGTGAACTCTGGCATCATGCCACGCAGCACCTTAAATCCATGTCTGGGGTGCTGTTCGTGCAAGACTAGGTCGATCCAAGCACTTGAGTTGATCACAGGTCGACTGGGTGTAGTATCTTGGCAAGTTTCTCAACGGAAACTTGTGATAATAATAGAGAAGAATCTAGAACGACTTTACAGCTAATTTTTGGAACTTAAGAGTTTCTTAGGAGGGTAATGAAGCCCTAAAAATTTCAGCTCCATTGGATCAAGGAAAGTTGCACTTCCTTCACAACATGCATCCAAAGAATATTCAGGAATTTTCTCAGATTTTTGTGGGCAAGAAAAATGAGGGTTGGTTTGGAGCATAAGTGATTGAAGTACTATTTCAGAGGGAAATGAATATTTTTCATTTAAGAAAAATAATCCCTTGGCCATTTTATCATATATCAGAGAGAAAGAGATGAGTTTGAGAATTAGGTGAGTCACTTGGGTGAAAGCCAAAGAAATGCCTAACTGATTAAGTCCAAATGAGTTCATTCAAGACTCAAATTTAAATCAAAAATGCAAATAAATCTAGAAAAAGAAAGAGGGCAAAAACCAGGGTGTCACAAATCCAATATTGCCTCCCTGTAAACCCCTTTGTGCTATCTCTGCAATTCTTCTGAGAGATGCCATGCATGCTGTAATTTGGTGTGTGCATTAATATAATGTGGCCTGCTACTCAGAATATGAGAGCTCCAGAAGTGATG
Source organism: Aegilops tauschii subsp. strangulata (assembly GCF_002575655.3). NCBI lineage: Eukaryota > Viridiplantae > Streptophyta > Magnoliopsida > Poales > Poaceae > Aegilops > Aegilops tauschii. The sequence continues at coordinate 199,890,081 of NC_053040.3, forward strand.
ATACTTCGCAGCTGACAGCTTCAACATATAGTAAAGAAGAACAAGTCGACCTGACCTGACATATTCAAAATATACTAAGGGAGAACAACTCGACCTGACCAGTCGACCGCAAATGTCTCTGCTACTGTTCCCAACAAGGAACATACTTATTAAAGAAGAGAAGAGGATCATGTTAAAGAAGAGCAGATGAGCAAACATATTGAAGATATTACAAGTCTTTCTATACAATGTCTGTTGGTGACCCATGTTGAACGAGAGCACACAAAGAAATACTATTCCTTCCGGTCTCTCCATATGTGGCTCACATGCATTTCGAAACTAAAGTAGAAACATTTAGCTGACCAATTAAACATTTCTCAGTTTTACTAATATCAGCATAATGTCATATTCGAATCTGTATAACTAAGCTTGTTTAGCTCGATGGGTGGAGCAGTGCTATTATGACATGAACCACGTAGGCTGACGTGGGCATTGATACGTCTCCAACGTATCTATAATTTTTGATTGTTCCATGTTGTTATATTATCATTCTTGGATGTTTTACAATCATTTTGTAGCAACTTTATATCATTTTTGGGACTAATCTATTGACATAGTGCCCATTGCCAGTTGCTATTTTTTACTTCGCAGAAAATCAATACCAAATATAGTCCAAACGCAGTGAAACTATTTGGAGAATTTTTATGGACCAGAAGACACAAGATGGGCCGAAGAAGTACCAGAGGGGTGCCCCGAGGGGGGCACAACCCACCTGGGCGCACCTGGGGGCCCAGGCATGCCCTTGTGTGTTGTGCCCATCTCGGTGGCCTCCCACACCACCTCTTTCCTCCATAAATACCCCAATATTCCAGAAACCCTAGGGGAGTCCAGGAAAATCAATTCCAGCCGCCGCAAGTTCCAGATCCAATCTAGACACCATCACGGAGGGGTTCATCATCCTCATTAGTGCCTCTCCGATGGTGCGTGAGTAGTTCATTGTAGACCTATGGGTCTGTAGTAGCTAGATGGCTTCCCCTCTCTCTCTCTCTTTTGATTCTCAATACAATGGTCTCTTGGAAATCTATTTGATGTAACTCTTTTTGCGGTGTGTTTGTTGGGAGGTGATGAACTTTGAGTTTATGATCAGATCTATGTTTTTATCCATGAAAGTTATTTGAGTCTTTTGATCTCCTATATGCATGATTACTTATAGCCTCGTATTTCTTCTTCGAATCTTTGGTTTAGTTAGGCCAACTAGATCGATTTTTCTTTCCATGGGAAGAGGTGCTTTGTGATGGGTTTGATCTTATGGTGCTTGATCCCAGTGACAGAAGGGGAACTGACACATATGCCGGCCGGAGTCGGTCTACTAATCTTGAACATGATGCCTATATAATGATCATTGCCTGGATATCCTCATGATTATTTGAAGTTCTATCAATTGCCAAACGGTAATTTTTTACCTGCCGTATTCTATTTTTCTCGAGAGAAGCCACTAGTAAAATCTACGGCCCCGGGTCTCTTCTTTATTATATTTGCCTTCGCGATCTATTTTTATTTGCTTTTATTTTCAGATCTATTAATCCAAAAACACAAAAATACCTTGCTGCAATTTATTGTTATTTATTTTATCTCGCGTTCCCGTGCGATCTATTTATCCAATCTACTACAATTTTACCTATCTTTTTACTCGTGAGGGATTGACAACCCCTCTCTTACGTCGGGTTGCAAGTATTTGTTCTTTGTGTGCAGGAGCCGTTCACGTGCTGTTGCGTGGTTCTCCTACTGGTTCGATAACCTTGGTCTCATCACTGAGGGAAATACCTACCGTAGCTATGCTGCATCATCCCTTCCTCTTTGGGGAAATACCAACGTAGTTCAAGCCGCATCAAAAGGAATTTCTGGCGTCGTTGCCGGGGAGGATCAAGACAAGATAGTCTCTCGACAACTTGCCAATTTCTGGCACCGTTGCCGGGGAGATATCATCAACATCTACCAGGTTCCTAATCACAAATCTCATCTCCATGCAATTACATTATTTTCCGTTTGCCTCTCGTTTTCATCTCCCCCACTTCACAAAAAAATTGCGGTTTTATTCACCCTCTTTTCCGTTCGTCGTTTTTCTCGTCAGATCTGTCTTTTTGCTTGTGATCTTGTTGCTATGGCCAGCAGGACTACTCCTCCCATGTCACCAGATTTTGAAGTTTTATACTTCAAACAAAGACAAGGAGAAAATTTGAAAGATGCTTGCTATAGGCTGATGGAATCCTATCGCATTTGCAATCTAAAAGGGGATGCAAAAAAATTATTTCAGAATTTTTATATAGGTTTAGACTTGCATCATAGACAACTTTTGGATTTTGCCCCTAAAGGAAATTTATTGATCTTGATGCTAATACCGCTTATGATATCCTAGAAGGGATTTTGGGAATTTCGCCTACCAAAAAGGGGATTTCTTTTACTCAAGAAGGAGCTCAAATTTTGGATAAGTTGAGTGATTTGCATAAACATTTGGTTGAGTTACAAAAATACAATGAACCTTTGAAACATAGCAGTGGGAACCTCAATCGAATGAATACCTTGATTACTCTTTGCAATAAGCGTTTGGATATTTTGGATCTCAAGATGGTCTCTTTTCCTAAAAATCTTGGGAAGGGTAAAGAGCCTCCCGGGTTTGAAAAGGCCCTCACAAAAGTTGCAAACTACAAAGATGACAATACTTGAATCCTTGCATTATGCCTAGCTAGGGGCATAAAACGATAGCGCTTGTTGGGAGCCAACCCAATGAATAAAATTTATTTTTGTCTTTTTCTTTCTGTTCTTGAGTATTTGCACAATTATTCTACTGTTATGATTGTGTTTTTTATGTTTAATTTAGTGTTTGTGCCAAGCAAAGCTTTCGGGATCATGTTGGGTGATAGTTGCTTTCATCATGTTGGAAAACAGAAACTTTTGCGTCCAGTAAAATAATTTTTAAAAATCACAGAAGCGAGAAAAAAATCTGATTTTTTTACATGAGATTGATATACAAATTGCCACGTTGTCCTAATTTTTTCGAATTTTTGGAGTCACAGAAGTATCGAAAGTTTTCAGATTGCTACAGAATATTCTGTTTATGACAGATTCTGTTTTCTGTTTGTTGTGTGGTTATTTTGATTGATCTATGGACTCTTTCGGGGGGTTTGAGCCATAGCAAAGTTGGAATACAGTAGATATAATGAAAAAATAAAATATGAATGGGTTTGCAACAATACTTATAGTAGTGATTTGCTTTGTTATGCTAACAGATCTCACGAAGGTTTTGTTGAGTTTTGTGTGATTGATATTTTCAAGTTTTGGGTGAGATCACGATGGATGAAGGAACAATGAGTAAGAAGAGCCTAAGCTTGGGGATGCCCATGGCATCCCAAGCTATTATCTAAAGAGAAGCAAGAAACTAAGCTTGGGGATGCCCGGGTGGCATCCCCTCTTTCTTCTAATGACCATCGGTATTTTACTTGGTGCTATATTTTTATTCGTCAAATATCATGAGTTTTGCTTGGAGCGTCTTGTATGATATGAGTCTTTGCTTGTTTTATTTTTTATTTTTAGTCTTGAATTCTTGTTGGACACACCTATTTGAGAGAGCCAAAATTGTTCTATGACTTGTTAGAATTGCTCTCTATGCTTCATTTAAATCTTCTTGAGCTATGGAATTCCTCTAGTGCTTGACTTATATCTTTTTGAGCACGGTGTGCTTTAGTATTTTTGAAGAAATGCTCTATCTTGCTTCACTTAGATTTGTTTGAGAGTTAGTAATTTTTTTAAGAAATTCTCTCTTGCTTCATTACATTATTTTGAGAGAAGTAATTTTGTGCTCATGTTCTTCACTTAGATTTGTTTGAGCTATCAAAAGCAACACATGAAACTAGTCCCGGAGTGATAGATATTCAAGAGGGATATAATAAAAACTTTCATGAAGATCATTGGACAAAATAAACTTGATTCCTTGTAATAGTTTTGCCATATGATGATATAATATGTGAGTCATGTTGATGAGTAACTACGCTTTAGTAAGAATATTGGTGTTTAGGTTTGTGATTCCCTATGCAAGGACAAAAGTCAATAGTTATGCAATGAAATTACATCCTACTTGTGGTGCATTATTCGGTGTTAGTTATGCTTAATGCTCGCATATGAGATTTTTCGTTTCTTGGTTGGATGCTTCTCAATCTTTTGCTAGCCTTCATTTGCACTAAGTATGATCACTACTTGTGCATCCAAAATCCTTAAACCAGTTTCGCCATATGAGTCCACTATACCTACCTATATGCGGTATTCTTTTGCTGTTCTAAGCAAATTTGTATGTGACATCTCTAATTTTCAAAATAAATTTCTCTTTTGTGTGCTCGTACCGCTCATGAAACGGTACGAGGTGGCTGATATTATTCTCAAGATGAGTGTTTATTCACTTGTCGTTGCACGAGAGTACGGCAAAGGTACTAGGGATGCCCAGTCCCAAAATGAAAAATAAATTTACTTTATGTTGTCAAATAATAAATTCCCTAGAAAGTGTTGGTATGGAAGGCACCCGTGAATACGGCTAGCCATGGAAACTAAAAGTATGGTTGAAAAAGGAATAAACTTTATTTTCTGTTTGGGAATCACCTATGATGTATCTAGCATGGAAAGTATTGGGAACTACTCGATCGTTTCGTTGACAGGAAAAGCATGCCACCCAAAATATTTTTATCTCATCTTTTTCGCTTTGAGCTTTGGCACCTCTATGAATCCCTACTTCCCTCCGCGAAGGGCCTTTCTATTCACTTGATGCAATTTTTATTTTGAGTCTCCATCTTCTCTTATAAAGCACCAACTAAGGAGCACTATGATCGTACTTGAGCATTGGATGTAGCTAATATGCGAGTGTGTTTCATGAATGGATCAATGATTGAGCATAATGGGCTAGGGATAACTTGCTTTAGTATTGATATTTTCAAAGACTTTTTTGCTTGTTGATATGCTTGAGTATTGAAATCTTCATGTCAAAACTAGACTATTGCTTTGAATCATATAAAAAAGTCCAAATGTCCATGTTATAAAGAAAAGAATATGTGATGAACATGTTGTTGGGGAACGTAGCAGAAATTCAAAATTTTCTACGCATCACCAAGATAAATCTATGGAGTAATCTAGCAACGAGGGGAAGGGGAGTGCATCTACATACCCTTGTAGATCGCGAGCGGAAGCGTTCAAGAGAACGGGGTTGATGGAGTCGTACTCGTCGTGATCCAAATCACCGATGATCTTAGCGCCGAACGGACGGCACCTCCGTGTTCAACACACGTACGGAGCAGCGACGTCTCCTCCTTCTTGATCCAGCAAGGGGGGACGAAAGGTTGATGGAGATCCAGCAGCACGACGGCGTGGTGGTGGAAGTAGCGGGATCCCGGCAGGGCTTCGCCAAGCGCAAGCGGGAGGAGGGAGGTGTGTCACGGGAGGGAGAGGGAGGCGCCAGGGCTTGTGTATTGCTGCCCTCCCTCCCCCCCACTATATATAGGGCCAAGGGAGAGGGGGGGGGCGCAGCCTTGGCCCTTCCTCCAAGGAAGGGTGCGGCCAGGGAGGAGTCCTTCCCCCCCAAGGCACCTCGGAGGTGCCTTCCCCCTTTAGGACTCTCCCTTTTCCTTATCTCTTGGCGCATGGGCCTCTTGGGGCTGGTGCCCTTGGACCATATAGGCCAAGGCGCACCCCCTACAGCCCATGTGCCCCCCGGGGCTGGTGGACCCCCTTGGTGGACCCCCGGACCCCTTTCGGCACTCCCGGTACAATACCGATAAAGTGCGAAACTTTTCCGGCGACAAAAATAAGACTTCCCATATATAAATCTTTACCTTCGGACCATTCCGGAACTCCTCGTGACGTCCGGGATCTCATCCGGGACTCCGAACAACTTTCGGGTTACCGCATACTAATATCTCTATAACCCTAGCGTCACCGAACCTTAAGTGTGTAGACCCTACGGGTTCGGGAGACATGCAGACATGACCGAGACGACTCTCCGGTTAATAACCAATAGCGGGATCTGGATACCCATATTGGCTCCCACATGTTCCACGATGATCTCATCGGATGAACCACGATGTCGGGGATTCAACAATCCCGTATACAATTCCCTTTGTCTATCGATATGTTACTTGCCCGAGATTCGATCGTCGGTATCCCGATACCTTGTTCAATCTCGTTACCGGCAAGTCTCTTTACTCGTTCCGTAACACATCATCCCGTGATCAACTCCTTGGTCACATTGTGCACATTACGATGATGTCCTACCGAGTGGGCCCAGAGATACCTCTCCATTTACACGGAGTGACAAATCCTAGTCTCGATTCGTGCCAACCCAACAGACACTTTCGGAGATACCTATAGTGTACCTTTAGCCACCCAGTTATGTTGTGACGTTTGGTACACCCAAAGCATTCCTATGGTATCCGGGAGTTGCACAATCTCATGGTCTAAGGAAAGGATACTTGACATTAGAAAAGCTCTTAGCAAATGAACTACACGATCTTGTGCTAGGCTTAGGATTGGGTCTTGTCCATCACATCATTCTCCTAATGATGTGATACCGTTATCAACGACATCCAATGTCCATGGTCAGGAAACCGGAACCATCTATTGATCAACGAGCTAGTCAACTAGAGGCTTACTAGGGACATGGTGTTGTCTATGTATCCACACATGTATCTGAGTTTCCTATCAATACAATTCTAGCATGGATAATAAACGATTATCATGAACACGGAAATATAATAATAACCTATTTATTATTGCCTCTAGGGCATATTTCCAACAGTCTCCCACTTGCACTAGAGTCAATAATCTAGTTGACATCACCATGTGATTAACACTCATAGGTCACATCACCATGTGACGAATACCCAAAGAGTTTACTAGAGTCAACAATCTAGTTCACATCACCATGTGATTAACACTCAATGAGTTCTGGTTTGATCATGTTATGCTTGTGAGAGAGGTTATTAGTCAACGGGTCTGAACCTTTCAGATCCGTGTGTGCTTTACGAATATCTATGTCATCTTGTGGATGCTACCACACGCTACTTGGATCCATTTCAAATAATTGCTCTACTATACGAATCCGGTTTACTACTCAGAGTCATCCGGATTAGTGTCAAAGTTCGCATCGACGTAACCCTTTACGACGAACTCCTTTTCACCTCCATAATCGAGAAAATTCCTTAGTCCACTAGATACTAAGATCCATTCCCGGATCACTATTGTACCCCTTGACCAACTCATGGCAAGGCACACTTCATGTGCGGTACACAGCATAGCATACTGTAGAGCCTACGTCTGAAGCATAGGGTACGACCTTCGTCCTTTCTCTTTCTTCTGCTGTGGTCAGGTCTTGAGTCTTACTCAATACTCACACCTTGTAACACAGCCAAGAACTCCTTCTTTGCTGATCTATTTTGAACTCTTTCAAAATCATGTCAAGGTGTGCGTTCTTTGAAAGTATCATCGGGCGTTTTGATCTATCTCTATAGATCTTGATGCCCAATATGTAAGTAGCTTTATCCAGGTCTTCCTTTGAAAAACTCCTTTCAAACAATCCTTTATGCTTTCCAGAAATTTTACATCATTTCAGATCAACAATATGTCATTCACATATACTTATCAGAAATGTTGTAGCGCTCCCAGTCACTTTATTGTAAATACAAGTTTCTAACAAACTTTGTATAAACCCAAAAACTTTGATCACTCCATCAAAGCGTATATTCTGACTCCGAGATGCTTGCTCTAGTCCATGGAAGGATCGCTGGAGCTAGCATACCTTTTAGCATCCTTAGGATCGACAAAACCTTTCTGATTGTATCACATACAACCTTTCCTTACGAAAACTGGTAAGGAAACTTGTTTTGACATCCATCTGCCAGATTTCATAAATGCAGCTAATGCTAACATGATTCAGACGGACTTAAGCATCGCTACGGATGAGAAAATCTCATCGTAGTCAACTCCTTGAACTTGTGAAAATACTCTTTGCCACAAGTCGAGCTTCATAGACGGTAACATTACCGTCCATGTCCGTCATCTTCTTAAAGATCCATTTATCTCAATGGCTTGCCGATCATCGGGCAAGTTCACCAAAGTCCATGCTTTGTTCTGATACATGGATCCTATCTCGGATTTCATGGCTTCTAACCATTTGTCGGAATATGGGCCCATCATCGCTTCTCCATAGCTCGTAGGTTCATTGTTGTCTAGCAACATGACTTCCAAGACAGGATCACGTGCCACTCTGAAGTAGCACGCATCCTCGTCGTCCTACGAGGTTTGGTAGTGACTTGATCCGAAGTTTCATGATCACTATCATGAGCTTCCACTTCAATTGGTGTAGGTGCCACAGGAACAACTTCCTGTGCCCTTCTACACACTAGTTGAAGTGTTGGTTCAATAACCTTATCAAGTCTCCACCATCCTCCCACTCAATTCTTTCGAGAGAAACTTTTCCTCGAGAAAGGAACTGTTTCTAGAAGCAATTACCTTTGCTTCCAGATCTGAAATAGGAGGTATACCCAACTATTTTTGGGTATTCTATGAAGACGCATTTATCCGCTTTGGGTTCGAGCTTATCAGCCTGAAACTTTTTCACATAAGCATCGCAGCTCCAAACTTTTAAGAAACGACAACTTAGGTTTCTCTAAACGGTGTCGTCTTAACGGAATTGCGTGGTGGCCTATTTAAAGTGAATGCGGTTGTCTCTAATGCTTAACCCATAAACGATAGTGGTAATTCGATAAGAGACATCATGGTATGCACCATATCCAATAGGGTGCAGTTATGATGTTCGGACACACCATCACACTATGGTGTTCCAGGCGGTATTAATTGTGAAACACTTTCCACAATGTCTTAATTGTGTGCCAAACTCGTAACTCACATACTCTTTATCCTCTTGTCACGATGATCTTCAACTTCACTCTGAAATTACTTGAACCTTTCAATAATTCAGACTTGTGTTTCATCAAGTAAATATTCTCAGCATCTACTCAAATCATCTGTGAAGTAAGAACATATCGATATCCACTGCGTGCCTCAGCACTCATTGGTCTGCACACATCAAATGTATTACTTCCAACAAGTTGCTCTCTTGTTCCATCTTACTGAAAACGAGGCCTTTCAGTCATCTTGCCCATGTGGCATGATTTGCATGTCTCAAGTGATTCAAAATCAAGTGAGTCCAAACGATCCATCTGCATGGAGTTTCTTCATGCATATATACCAATAGACATGATTCGCATGTCTCAATCCTTTCAAAAACGAGTGAGTCCAAAGATCCATCTACATGGAGCTTCTTCATGCGTTCTATACCAATATGACTCAAATGGCAGTGCCACAAGTATGTGGAGCTATCATTACTATTTTATATCTTTTGGCACGAACATGTGTATCACTACGATCGAGATTCATTTTAGGTGCAAGACCATTGAAGGTATTATTCAAATAAACAGAGTAACCATTATTCTCCTTAAATGAATAACCGTATTGCAATTAACATAATCCAATCATGCTCAACGCAAACACCAAATCTCGATGGTAGAGGGAGCATGCGATGCTTGATCACATCAACCTTGGAAACACTTCCAACACATATCGTCATCTCACCTTTAGCTAGTCTCCGTTTATTCCGCAGCTTTTATTTCGAGTTACTAACACTTAGCAACTGAACCGGTATCTAATACCCTGGTGCTGCTAAGAGTACTAGTAAAGTACACATTCATATAATGTATATCCAATATACTTCTGTCGACCTTGCCTGCCTTCTCATCTACCATGTATCTAGGGTAGTACTGCTTCAGTGACCGTTCCTCTCATTACAGAAGCACTTAGTCTCGGGTTTGGGTTCAACCTTGGGATTCTGCACTAGAGCAGCAAACGATTTGCTGTTTCATGAAGTATCCCTTTTTGCCCTTGCCCTTCTAGAAACTAGTGGTTTTACTAACCATCAACAATTGATGCTCCTTCTTGATTTCTACTTCCGCGGTGTCAAACATCGCGAATAGCTCAAGGATCATCATAACTATCCCTGATATGTTATAGTTCATCACGAAGCTCTACTAGCTTGGTGGCAGTGACTATGGAGAACCATCACTATCTCATCTGGAAGATAAACTCCCACTCGATTCAAGCGATTGTGGCACTCAGACAATCTGAGCACATGCTCAACGATTGAGCTTTTCTCCCTTAGTCTTCAGGCTTAAGAAACTTGTCAGAGGTCTCATACCTCTTGACGTGGGCACTAGTCTGAAATCCCAATTTCAGTCTTTGGAACATCTCATATGTTCTGCGACGTTTCAAAAAACGTCTTTGGTGCCACAAATCTAAAACGTACGCACTGAACTATCACGTAGTCATCAAAACGTGTATGTCAGATGTTTCGCAACATCTACAGACGACGCTGAGGTTCAGCACACCGAGCGGTGCATTAAGGACATAAGCCTTCTGTGCAGCAATGAGGACAATCCTCAGTTTACGGACCCAGTCCGCATAATTGCTACTACCAACTTTCAACTAAATTTTCTCTAGGAACATATCTTAAACAGTAGAACTAAAGCATATGACATAATTTGCAAAGACCTTTTGACTATGTTCATGATAATGAAGTTCATCTGATTATTTAATGAACTCCCACTCAGATAGACATCCCTCTAGTCATCTAAGTGATACATGATCCGAGTCAAACTAGGCCGTGTCCGATCATCACGTGAGACGGACTAGTCATCATCGGTGAACATCTCCATGTTGATCGTATCTACTATACGACTCATGTTCGACCTTTCGGTCTCTTGTGTTCCGAGGCCATGTCTGTACATACTAGGCTCGTCAAGTCAACCTAAGTGTTTTGCATGTGTTCCGAGGCCATGTCTGTACATGCTAGGCTCGTCAACACCCGTTGTATTCGAACGTTAGAATCTATCACACCCGATCATCACGTGGTGCTTCGAAACAACGAACCTTCGCAACGGTGCACAGTTATGGGGAACACGTCTCTTGAAGTTTTAGTGAGGGATAATCTTATTTATGCTACCATCGTTCTAAGCAAATAAGATGCATAACATGATAAACATCACATGCAATCAAATAGTGACATGATATGGCCAATATCATCTTGCTCCTTTGATCTCCATCTTCGGGGCACCATGATCATCTTTGTCACCGGCATGACACCATGATCTCCATCATTGTTTCTTCATGAAGTTGTGTAGCGACCAGACCTCAAATGGCCTGTGCTGCTGTGCACCAGTGTCATCCCTGGATCAGTAATGCTGACACGCACAGTACAAATGGAGGATTTATAACAGAGTAGCAATCACACACTTATTACATCGAATATCTCCAAAGAGATTAAGTATGATAAGCATGGCTTAAGGCCATCTAATAACGATAACAGCGGAAGACTTGGAAGATAAGTGAGTCCATCAACTCCAGCGGCATCACTGAGTATAAGACCACGACCTAGGGCATCTTACTCGTCGTCTGAAAAGTCTGCAACATGAAACGTTGCAGCCCGAAAATGGGTCAGCACCTAGAATATGCTGGCAATGTAACACACAGAGATTAATGAATAATAGCAATGCTATACTACATGCATATATGGCTGGTGGAAAGCTCTATGGTTACAGTTTTGCGAAAAGCCAATTTTATCCTACTTCAAAGGAATAAATTTTATTTAACTATCATGGTGGTTGTGAAACATTGAGATGGTTGACAGCATCTCAATCCCAATTAAAAAGTCATCAATAACCCAACAAAACTAATTAGAAATAACATAGTGTTGAGATTCACATGATAATCCAAGTACTAGATACTCAAGTTGTCCATAACCGGGGACACGGCTAACCATGATTAGTTTATACACTCTGCAGAGGTTTGTGCACTTTTCCCCACAAGACTTGATCTCCTCCGTTGGATTACTCGCACTACATGGTGTTTGAGTAACGGATGACCAAGACACAGTCTTTCAGAAGTGTTTGCACCTTACATATGGGTAGACAGTTACACCTACTTTCCCCTACATCTGCTAGTCTACCACTGTAAGAGTTCACACAACTTAGTCAACTATGCTAGAGCCCATAATAGCTTGCGACTGCACACGGAAGTTTGTAGCATGAATAATCTCATGATCCCTTTGAACCTGGGTGGCGGTCCAAAAGAAAAACAGGCAATCCTGGAATACCCAGGTACCTCAATCCACCCAGATGTGAGTTTAAGTTGCCACCTTAAGTAAACCATTAATTAACAATCTCACATCTGTCATGAATTTCACTCAAACCCAATCCACGTCTACGAGCATAGCATGGCAATAGTAAAATCAACGTAGAAGTAACTCCCAAGGGTTTGAATAGAAAACAGGTAATAGGTTCTACCTCAACTACTTCCCAATACCCACAATTTAATTAGATCCTAATCAGGCAATTGTTTGAGGAAAAGATCTAATGCAATAAAACTGGGTATGAACGGGATATGATCAAAGTGTTACTTGCCTTGCTGATGATCCGCAAAACCTAGCGATTCGAAGTAACAAGCGGCACACTCCGGGTACTCTATCGCAAACAAACAAGCATACAATTAGTACTCATCTAATGCACAGGTAAAACTCGAATGAAAGATCCAACCAGAAAGTTCAACTTAAGAACTCCGGTTTGCAAAAAGAATCAACTCGAAAGAAGCAACGAAAGTCAAACGACGAAAGAAAGAAACTTCGTTTGCTAATCTGGATCTAGGTCAAGTTTTACTGTAGCAAAAACTTGTTTGAGTAGGTTAAACGAAAAGAGAATTTCGAGACGAAACTCTAGGCGCTTGAATCGCCTGATTCCGATAAACGAGCGAGAAGTTAAACAGAATCGAAGATTCGATCGGAAATCGAATCTGAGAAAATAACGAGAAAATCCGACGAAAAAGAAAAACGGACGAACGGTTAAATAACGGACGTTCGTTAACAGAGAAAAACCGACGAACGCGTTCGTTAGAACGAACGGTTCGGTCAACGCTTGCAAAATAATAAAACCGAAAAAAACCGATCTAGGGTTTTTTTTAAACGAAGGGTTTAAAAAAAACCGGCAACGACGGAAACGGCGGCGGCAGTACCTCGACGGGCGGGCTCCGGCGAGGGGCTCTGGCGGCGGGGCTTGGCGGCGGGGTGCGGGGCTCTGGGGGGCGACTCCGGCGACGAGGGGCGGCGGCTCCCGGCGGCGGTGGCGGGCAAGTGCGGGCGGCGGCGCTCGGCGAGATGGGGGCGGCGGCGGCGGCTCGAGGTGAGGAGAGAGGCGAGGGGGGTATATAAAGGGGGGGTCCGAAGGTGGCTTGGGGAAGGGGGCGGCGAGGGGAGGCGTGCGGCGGCCGGACTCGGCAAGGCGGCGGCGGCGCTCCCGTGCGGGAAGAGGAGAGGGCGCGGGCGGGCCGTCAGCTGGGCCTTTGGCCCAGTCGGCGCGCGGGCGTTTTTTTTTAAAGTTCCGTGGAAAAAATAGGTAGAAAAATAAATACAAATCATAAAAATATGAAATCAATTTTCCCCGTCTATTTAGAAAATCTAGAATAGGGTGAACATTTTTTTAAATCAAAATAAATATTTTGAAAACATGCAATATTTTTAATGCAATAAAAATTGCAAATAAAATCCAAATAAATTCCAAACAATGATTTTAACATTTTTCCTCCAGTATTTCAATTGTTTTGGAGAAGTCATATTTTCTCCTCTCTTTTATTTAAAATGAAATATTTTTCCGGAGAGAAAAATAATTAAAACCACACTCTTCGTTTAAAAATCAAATTTGAAAATTCGAGAAAATCCCCAACTCTCTCCGAGGGTCCTTGAGTTGCTTAGGATTTATCGAGGATTTATCAAAATGCAAAAAAACATGATATGCAAGGATGATCTATGTATAACATTCCAAATTGAAAATTTGGGATGTTACAAACCTACCCCCCTTAAGATGAATCTCGCCCTCGAGATTCGGGTTGGCTAGAAAACAGGTGGGAGTGGTTTTTCCGTAGATCTTCCTCTCGCTCCCAGGTGGCTTCATCTTCTGTGTGGTGACTCCACTGAACTTTGCAAAACTTGATAACCTTGCTGCGGGTAACTCGGCTGGCATACTCGAGAATCTTTACTGGTTTCTCCTCATAAGTCAAATCACTTTCCAACTGAATCGCTTCCAGTGGCACAGTATCTCTCAGTGGTATCTCAGCCATTTCTGCGTGGCACTTCTTCAACTGCGAAACGTGAAATACATCATGAACTCCAGACAATCCTTCGGGCAATTCCAACTTGTATGCAACTTCTCCCATACGTTCCAACACTCTGTATGGTCCGATAAAACGGGGCGCTAACTTTCCTTTAACTCCAAAGCGCTTCACTCCTCGAAGTGGTGATACTCGAAGATATACTCTGTCTCCGACTTCGCGAACTGTCTCCTTTCGTTTAGAATCGGCATAACTCTTCTGCCTGGACTGGGCTACCTTGAGCCTATCGCGAATCAACCTCACTTTCTGTTCAAACTCCTTAATCAAATCTGGTCCAAACAACTGACGATCTCCAACTTCGTCCCATAACAACGGTGTTCTACACCTCCTTCCGTACAAAGCTTCGAAAGGGGCCATCTTCAAACTGGTCTGATAGCGGTTGTTATACAAAAACTCCGCATATGGCAAATTGTCGTCCCAACTAGATCCATAATCTAGTGCACATGCTCTCAACATGTCCTCCAAAATCTGGTTGACTCTCTCGGTCTGTCCATCTGTCTGTGGGTGAAATGCTGTACTAAATTCCAGCCTGGTTCCCAACGTTTCATGTAACTGCTTCCAAAATTTCGAGGTAAATTGGGTTCCTCTGTCTGATACAATGGTCCTCGGAACGCCATGCAAACATACGATCCTGGTCATGTATATCTTTGCCAACTTAGCACTGGTGTATGTGGTCTTCACTGGAATGAAATGAGCCACTTTCGTCAAACGGTCGACTACAACCCATATCGAGTCATAGCCTGAACGAGTCCTGGGTAATCCCGTGATAAAATCCATTCCTATTTTATCCCACTTCCATTCGGGTATCGGCAATGGTTGTAGCAATCCTGCTGGCTTCTGATGCTCTGCCTTCACTCTCTGACATACATCACAAACTGCTACATACTCCGCAATATCCTTCTTCATTCCGGTCCACCAGAAAGTATTCTTCAAATCCAAATACATCTTGGTATTTCCTGGGTGAATCGAGTACAGTGAATCATGGGCTTCCTGCAAAATCAACTTCCTGATCTCCGGATCATTTGGCACATATACACGGTCCTCGAACCATAAGGTATCGTGCTCATCCTCACGAAATCCCTTGGCTTTTCCTTTGCTCATCTTCTCCTTTATCTCTTCAATCTCCTTGTCTGTCTTCTGAGCTTCTCTGATCCTTTCCATCAAGGTAGACTGAATCTCCAATGTCGCTAAATAGCCTCTTGGGACTATCTCCAAACATAGCTCGCGAAGGTCCTCGGCTAACTCCTGAGGTAACTCTCCTGTCATGAGGGTGTTGACATGACTCTTGCGGCTCAACGCGTCTGCTACTACGTTAGCCTTTCCGGGGTGATAATGCAATCTCATATCATAATCCTTGATGAGCTCCAACGATCTCCTCTGTCTGAGATTTAACTCCTTCTGCGTGAAAATGTACTTCAAACTCTTGTGATCCGTGTACACCTCACAATGGTTTCCGATGAGAAAATGTCTCCATGTCTTCAATGCATGCACCACGGCTGCTAATTCCAAATCATGCGTAGCATAATTCTTCTCATGAGGTTTAAGTTGTCATGAAGCATACGACACAACTCTTCCTTCCTGCATAAGCACTGCTCCAAGTCCTCGACAAGAAGCGTCGCAATAAACTTCATAGTCCTTGCGTTGATCTGGCAGAATCAACACTGGTGATGTAACCAATCGTTTCTTCAACTCTTGGAAACTAGCTTCACATTCCTCAGTCCAATTGAATTTGGTGTCCTTTTTCAATAGCTCAGTCATGGGCTTAGCAATCCTTGAGAAATTCTCGATGAATCTCCGGTAGTATCCTGCAAGTCCAAGAAAACTCCGGATTTCTCCAACTGTCGCGGGTGATTCCCAACTTGTCACTGTGTCAACCTTGGCAGGGTCTACTGCTATTCCTTCTCCAGAAATAACATGTCCAAGGAATCCAACTTCCTTCAGCCAAAACTAACATTTGCTAAACTTGGCATATAACTGATGTTCTCTGAGCTTCTCAAGTACCAATCGTAAATGCTCCTCATGCTCTTCTTCATCCTTGGAAAATATTAAAATATCATCGATGAACACCACGACGAACTTATCCAAAAACTCCATAAACACTTTGTTCATCAGGTTCATGAAATAAGACGGTGCGTTAGTCAGTCCAAATGACATAACGGTATACTCATACAATCCATATCTGGTGGTAAATGCCGTCTTAGGTATATCCTGCTCTCGAATCTTTAACTGATGGTATCCTGATCGTAGATCGATCTTGGAGAATACTTTAGCTCCTTGCAGGCGGTCAAACAAATCATTGATCATTGGCAGTGGGTACTTGTTTTTGATGGTCACTTCATTCAATCCTCGGTAATCAACAACCGTCCTTAGCGATCCATCTTTCTTCTCCACTAGAAGTACTGGTGATCCCCAAGGTGACGAACTTGGGCGAATATAGCCTTTATCCAGTAACTCCTTGATCTGCTTCTTAATTTCCTCCAAATCCTTTGCGGGCATCCTGTACGGTCTCTTAGATGTTGGCCCTGTGCCTGGCAAAAGTTCAATCAAAAACTCAATGTCTCTATCTGGTGGCATGCCTGGCAACTCTTCTGGAAATACATCCGGATAATCCTTCACCACCGGTACTTCGTCCTGTACAACTCCTGATAAGGAATTTACTTGAGTCCTCTTCGGCATATGCCGGGATACATACTGGATCCTTTTTCCTTCTGGGGTGGTAACCAAAATCGTCTTGCTGGCACAATCGATGTTTCCTCCATACAACGATAGCCAATCCATTCCCAAAATCACATCCAAACCTTGCGATTCCAAAACAATGAGGTCTGAGGGGAAAACATGCCTACCAATGGCCAACGGTATCTGAAAACATCCTTGGGTGGCCATGTACTCTGCTCCTGGCGAGGTTACTAACATAGGGTTTCTGAGAACTTTGGTGGACATCTTAAACTTATTCACGAATCCCCTTGATATGTATGAATGCGATGCGCTAGTATCGAAAAGAACAGTTGTAGTAAATGACTTAACCAAAAACTTACCTATTATTGCATCAGGCTGAGCTTCAACCTCCTCCACGCTCACGTGGTTCACATGTCCTTTGTTGGACGGGTTCGGCTTCTTCCCAGAGCTTCCATTGCCATTTCCATTTTGGGCTTCAGGACATTCATTTGCATAATGTCCATTCTTCTGGCACTTAAAGCAAGTGACTTGACTCAGGTCCCTCTTGGCTGGGGTAGATGGGTTGGTGCGGTTCTGTCCGTTTCCTCCTACATTCCCATTACCATTCTTGGAGCCATTATGGTGGTGCGACCTACCTCCTCCATGGGTATGCTGAAACTGTCCTCCCGGCTTCGGGGCAAATCGAGGCTTCTGCTGAGCTCCTGAGTTATACTTCCCTTGTCCATACTTCCTCTTACGGTTTTCAATCTGTTGTTGCTTCCCTTCAATCATGAGAGCTCTATCTACCAGCTCCTGGTAGTTGTTGAAAGTTGCTACCATCAACTGCATGCTCAGTTCATCATTCAGTCCTTCCAAAAATTTCTCCTGCTTGGCAGCATCTGTAGCAACGTCATCTGGTGCATAGCGTGCTAACTTACTGAATTCCTCCACATACTGGCCTACGGTGCGTCCTCCTTGGCGTAGGTTGCGAAACTCACGGTTCTTTATAGCCATAGCTCCTGCTGAAACATGAGCTGTACGGAAAGCTTGCTGAAACTGGTCCCATGTGACAGTGTCAATAGGGTGCGTGGCTGTATAATTCTCCCACCATGATGCTGCGGGTCCATCAAGCTGATGTGCGGCAAAACGCACTCTTTCCGCATCTGTGCATCCTGCAGTGGTCAACTCCCTTCCAACTTTGCGGAGCCAATCATCTGCAACAATCGGCTCGATGCTACTGGAAAACACCGGCAGGTTTAGCCTTAAGAAACGGGCTAAGTGATCAACAGGTGGTGGTGGCGGTTGGTTGTTTTTGTTGTTGTTGTTGTTGCCTTGGTTCTGAATTAACACTTGCATCAGGGCATTCTGTTGTTGAATCAACTGGGTGATCTCTGGCGGGAAAACAAATCCGGTGTCGCGTCTCGGAGGCATCTGATAGGTTTAGAAAAGATGAGAATTAAGAACAGAATGAGGTCTAGAGAGAAAACACTAGCCATATGCTCATGAGACAAATTCAATCAATATCACTCAATCAATCCAAACAAGGCAAAACAATCGATCTAACTAGCGTTACAAAGTGCTTGAACTATACTATTGAATGGGGGAAAACTACTACTGATATGGTGGTCTACTAGAAATTCTGATCCGTTGAAGACTCCATGATGTCTGCTCCAGCTTCATCAATCCATTCGTCTTCACTTGGTTCCGAGTCGGTGTCGTCGATGATGATGTAGTTATCCGGACAAGTGCATTCGTCGACTTCTGCTTTTGGCACTGGATTTCCCACGAATGCTCCAATCTTCTTCTCCAGGTCGTCAATCTTCCCTACTAGCGCGTTGATTTCCTCCAAGTAATCTTCGCGTGTAGTCTTGAGTTCTTCTTGGAGTTCCTTGATCTTCGTGAATGCCTTCTTCAATTCTTCCTTGTCCGTGCACATTTGATTCTCCTGGCGTCGAATATGTTGGTTCTGCTCCTGGATGAAAGCTGCAATTGATCCATCCTTCTTGGTCTTGATCATCTCCCATTGCGCATCTCGACGTCCACAAATCTGATAAATTGTATCCTTAAGCTCCTGGTGGTAGACTTCTCCGATGCGTCCCATGGCGATGTGTGCGGCCATGCTCTTCCCTAAACTCCAAGTTGGCGCTTCGAAAACCAATCTCATGGGTTCCGTAATTGGCACAAACGTCCTTCCTGGAATGATAACTTGAATCTTCCAGCTCTCCTCTTCAGGTAATGTGGCGTTGTAGGTTCCGGTGATGCTTGGTATTCCTATGTTCAAGTACTTGGTGACTTTCTTCAAATGTCGTCCAAACGGCGTGTCTTCATCCGGCTGCATGAACTTGCTCCTTGCATTCGCCATTCCTAAAAGAGTAGAAAGTGGAGAGGGGTCAGAAATGAGAAGAGAGAAGCTTTCTAGGGCTTAAGCTTAGTGGTCGTGTCCTATAGTCAGCGTGTGCTCTGATACCAACTTTGTAGCGACCAGACCTCAAATGGCCTGTGCTGCTGTGCACCAGTGTCATCCCTGGATCAGTAATGCTGACACGCACAGTACAAATGGAGGATTTATAACAGAGTAGCAATCACACACTTATTACATCGAATATCTCCAAAGAGATTAAGTATGATAAGCATGGCTTAAGGCCACCTAATAACGATAACAGCGGAAGACTTGGAAGATAAGTAAGTCTATCAACTCCAGCGGCATCACTGAGTATAAGACCACGACCTAGGGCATCTTACTCGTCGTCTGAAAAGTCTGCAACATGAAACGTTGCAGCCCGAAAACGGGTCAGCACATAGAATATGCTGGCAATGTAACACATAGAGATTAATGAATAATAGCAATGCTATACTACATGCATATATGGCTGGTGGAAAGCTCTATGGTTACAGTTTTGCGAAAAGCCAATTTTATCCTACTTCAAAGGAATAAATTTTATTTAACTATCATGGTGGTTGTGAAACATTGAGATTGTTGACAGAATCTCAATCCCAATTAAAAAGTCATCAATAACCCAACAAAATTAATTAGAAGTAACATAGTGTTGAGATTCACATGATAATCCAAGTACTAGATACTCAAGCTGTCCATAACCGGGGACACGGCTAACCATGATTAGTTTATACACTCTGCAGAGGTTTGTGCACTTTTCCCCACAAGACTTGATCTCCTCCGTTGGATTACTCGCACTACATGGTGTTTGAGTAACGGATGACCAAGACACAGTCTTTCAGAAGTGTTTGCACCTTACGTATGGGTAGACAGTTACACCTACTTTCCCCTACATCTGCTAGTCTACCACTGTAAGAGTTCACACAACTTAGTCAACTATGCTAGAGCCCATAATAGCTTGCGGCTGCACACGGAAGTTTCTAGCATGAATAATCTCATGATCCCTTTGAACCTGGGTGGCGGTCCAAAAGAAAAACAGGCAATCCTGGAATACCCAGGTACCTCAATTGAGTTTAAGTTGCCACCTTAAGTAAACCATTAATTAACAATCTCACATCTGTCATGAATTTCACTCAAACCCAATCCACGTCTACGAGCATAGCATGGCAATAGTAAAAGCAACGTAGAAGTAACTCCCAAGGGTTTGAATAGAAAACAGGTAATAGGTTCTACCTCAACTACATCCCAATACCCACAATTTAATTAGATCCTAATCAGGCAATTGTTTGAGGAAAAGATCTAATGCAATAAAACTGGGTATGAACGGGATATGATCAAAGTGTTACTTGCCTTGCTGATGATCCGCAAAACCTAGCGATTCGAAGTAACAAGCGGCACACTCCGGGTACTCTATCGCAAACAAACAAGCATACAATCAGTACTCATCTAATGCACAGGTAAAACTCGAATGAAAGATCCAACCAGAAAGTTCAACTTAAGAACTCCGGTTTGCAAAAAGAATCAACTCGAAAGAAGCAACGAAAGTCAAACGGCGAAAGAAAGAAACTTCGTTTGCTAATCTGGATCTAGGTCAAATTTTACTGTAGAAAAAACTTGTTTGAGTAGGTTAAACGGAAAGAGAATTTCGAGATGAAACTCTAGGTGCTTGAATCGCCTGATTCCGATAAACGAGCGAGAAGTTAAACAAAATCGAAGATTCGATCGGAAATCGAATCTGAGAAAATAACGAGAAAATCCGACGAAAAAGAAAAACGGACGAACGGTTAAATAACGGACGTTCGTTAACAGAGAAAAACCGACGAACGCGTTCGTTAGAACAAACGGTTCGGTGAACGCTCGCAAAATAATAAAACCGAAAAAAACCGATCTAGGGTTTTTTTTCTAAACGAAGGGTTTAAAAAAAACCGGCAACGACGGAAACGGCGGCGGCAGTACCTCGACGGGCGGGCTCCGGCGAGGGGCTCCGGCGGCGGGGCTTGGCGGCGGGGTGCGGGGCTCGGGGGGGCGACTCCGGCGACGAGGGGCGGCGGCTCCGGCGGCTCCCGGCGGCGGCGGCGGGCAAGTGCGGGCGGCGGCGCTCGGCGAGATGAGGGGCGGCGGCGGCGGCTCGAGGTGAGGAGAGAGGCGAGGGGGGTATATAAAGGGGGGGTCCGAAGGTGGCTTGGGGAAGGGGGCGGCGAGGGGAGGCGTGCGGCGGCTGGACTCGGCAAGGCGGCGGCGGCGCTCCCGTGCGGGAAGAGGAGAGGGCGCGGGCGGGCCGTCGGCTGGGCCTTTGGCCCAGTCGGCGCGCGGGCGTTTTTTTTTTTAAGTTCCGCGGAAAAAACATACGTAGAAAAATAAATAAAAATCAGAAAAATATGAAATCAATTTTGCCCGTCTAGTTAGAAAATCTAGAAAAGGCTGAACATTTTTTTAAATCAAAATAAATATTTTGAAAACATGCAATATTTTTAATGCAATAAAAATTGCAAATAAAATCCAAATAAATTCCAAACAATGATTTTAACATTTTTCCTCCAGTATTTCAATTGTTTTGGAGAAGTCATATTTTCTCCTCTCTTTTATTTAAAATGAAATGTTTTTCCGGAGAGAAAAATAATTAAAACCACACTCCTCGTTTAAAAATCAAATTTGAAAATTCGAGAAAATCCCAAACTCTCTCCGAGGGTCCTTGAGTTGCTTAGTTTTTATCGAGGATTTATCAAAATGCAACAAAACATGATATGCAAGGATGATCTATGTATAACATTCCAAATTGAAAATTTGGGATGTTACAAGTTGTCACGCCAACGATTACTTCTACTTCTAAGGCTAACGCGCTTAGCAATAAAGTAAAGTAATTGACATGGCGTTATTCAATGACACGCAGGTCATACAAAAAATAAAGACAACTCCTATGGCTCCTGCCGGTTGTCATACTCATCGACATGCAAGTCGTGATTCCTATTACAAGAATATGATCAATCTCATACATCACATATATCATTCATCACATCTTCTGGCCATATCACATCACAAGGCACATGCTGCAAAAACAAGTTAGACGTCCTCTAATTGTTGTTGCAAGTTTTTTACGTGGCTTGTATAGGTTTCTAGCAAGAACGTTTCTTACCTACGTAAGACCACAACGTGATATGCCAATTTCTATTTACCCTTCATAAGGACCCTTTTCATCGAATCCGTTCCAACTAAAGTGGGAGAGACAGACACCCGCTAGCCACCTTATGCATCTAGTGCATGTAAGTCGGTGGAACCTGTCTCACGTAAGCGTATGTGTAAGGTCGGTCCGGGCCGCTTCATCCCACAATGCCGCCGAAACAAGATAAGACTAGTAGCGGCAAGAAGAATTGACAACATCGACGCCCACAACTACTTTGTGTTCTACTCGTGCATAGAAACTACGCATAGACCTAGCTTATGATGCCACTGTTGGGGAACGTAGCAGAAATTCAAAATTTTCTACGCATCACCAAGATCAATCTATGGAGTAATCTAGCAGCGAGGGGAAGGGGAGTGCATCTACATACCCTTGTAGATCGCGAGCGGAAGCGTTCAAGAGAACGGGGTTGATGGAGTCGTACTCGTCGTGATCCAAATCACCGATGATCTTAGCGCCGAACGGACGGCACCTCCGTGTTCAACACACGTACGGAGCAGCGACGTCTCCTCCTTCTTGATCCGGCAAGGGGGGAGGAGAGGTTGATGGAGATCCAGCAGCACGACGGCGTGGTGGTGGAAGTAGCGGGATCCCGGCAGGGCTTCGCCAAGCGCAAGCGGGAGGAGGGAGGTGTGTCACGGGAGGGAGAGGGAGGCGCCAGGGCTTGTGTATTGCTGCCCTCCCTCCCCCCCCCCACTATATATAGGGCCAAGGGAGAGGGGGGGCGCAGCCTTGGCCCTTCCTCCAAGGAAGGGTGCGGCCAGGGAGGAGTCCTTCCCCCCCAAGGCACCTCGGAGGTGCCTTCCCCCTTTAGGACTCTCCCTTTTCCTTATCTCTTGGCGCATGGGCCTCTTGGGGCTGGTGCCCTTGGCCCATATAGGCCAAGGCGCACCCCCTACAGCCCATGTGGCCCCCCGGGGCTGGTGGACCCCCGGACCCCTTTCGGCACTCCCGGTACAATACCGATAAAGTGCGAAACTTTTCCGGCGACCAAAATAAGACTTCCCATATATAAATCTTTACCTCCGGACCATTCTGGAACTCCTCGTGACGTCCGAGATCTCATCCGGGACTCCGAACAACTTTCGGGTTACCGCATACTAATATCTCTATAACCCTAGCGTCACCGAACCTTAAGTGTGTAGACCCTACGGGTTCGGGAGACATGCAGACATGACCGGGACGACTCTCCGGTCAATAACCAATAGCGGGATCTGGATACCCATATTGGCTCCCACATGTTCCACGATGATCTCATCGGATGAACCACGATGTCGGGGATTCAATCAATCCCGTATACAATTCCCTTTGTCTATCGATATGTTACTTGCCCGAGATTCGATCGTCGGTATCCCAATACCTTGTTCAATCTCGTTACCGGCAAGTCTCTTTACTCGTTCCGTAACACATCATCCCGTGATCAACTCCTTGGTCACATTGTGCACATTATGATGATGTCCTACCGAGTGGGCCCAGAGATACCTCTCCGTTTACACGGAGTGACAAATCCCAGTCTCGATTCGTGCCAACCCAACAGACACTTTCGGAGATACCTGTAGTGTACCTTTATAGCCACCCAGTTACGTTGTGACGTTTGGTACACCCAAAGCATTCCTACGGTATCCGGGAGTTGCACAATCTCATGGTCCAAGGAAATGATACTTGACATTAGAAAAACTCTTAGCAAACGAACTACACGATCTTGTGCTAGGCTTAGGATTGGGTCTTGTCCATCACATCATTCTCCTAATGATGTGATCCCGTTATCAACGACATCCAATGTCCATGGTCAGGAAACCGTAACAATCTATTGATCAACGAGCTAGTCAACTAGAGGCTTACTAGGGACATGGTGTTGTCTATGTATCCACACATGTATCTGACTTTCCTATCAATACAATTCTAGCATGGATAATAAACGATTATCATGAACAAGGAAATATAATAATAAGCTATTTATTATTGCCTCTAGGGCATATTTCCAACAGTCTCCCACTTGCACTAGAGTCAATAATCTAGTTCACATCACCATGTGATTAACACTCATAGGTCACATCACCATGTGACCAATACCCAAAGAGTTTACTAGAGTCAACAATCTAGTTCACATCACCATGTGATTAACACTCAATGAGTTCTGGTTTGATCATGTTATGCTTGTGAGAGAGGTTATTAGTCAACGGGTCTGAACCTTTCAGATCCGTGTGTGCTTTAAGAATATCTATGTCATCTTGTGGATACTACCACACACTACTTGGAGCCATTTCAAATAATTGCTCTACTATACGAATCCGGTTTACTACTCAGAGTCATCCGGATTAGTGTCAAAGTTCGCATCGACGTAACCCTTTATGACGAACTCCTTTTCACCTCCATAATCGAGAAAATTCCTTAGTCCACTAGATACTAAGGATAAGTTCGACCGCTGTCATGTGATCCATTCCCGGATCACTATTGTACCCCTTGACCAACTCATGGCAAGGCACACTTCATGTGCGGTACACAGCATAGCATACTGTAGAGCCTTCGTCTGAAGCATAGGGGACGACCTTCGTCCTTTCTCTTTCTTCTGCTGTGGTCAGGTCTTGAGTCTTACTCAATACTCACACCTTGTAACACAGCCAAGAACTCCTTCTTTGCTGATCTATTTTGAACTCTTTCAAAATCATGTCAAGGTGTGCGTTCTTTGAAAGTATCATCGGGCGTTTTGATCTATCTCTATAGATCTTGATGCCCAATATGTAAGCAGCTTTATCCAGGTCTTCCTTTGAAAAACTCCTTTCAGACAACCCTTTATGCTTTCTAGAAATTTTACATCATTTCGGATCAACAATATGTCATTCACATATACTTATCAGAAATGTTGTAGCGCTCCCAGTCACTTTATTGTAAATATAAGTTTCTAACAAACTTTGTATAAACCCAAAAACTTTGATCACTCCATCAAAGTGTATATTCTGACTCCGAGATGCTTGCTCTAGTCCATGGAAGGATCGCTAGAGCTAGCATACCTTTTAGCATCCTTAGGATCGACAAAACCTTTCTGATTGTATCACATACAACCTTTCCTTACGAAAACTGGTAAGGAAACTTGTTTTGACATCCATCTACCAGATTTCATAAATGCAGCTAATGCTAACATGATTCCGACGGACTTAAGCATCGCTACGGATGAGAAAATCTCATCGTAGTCAAATCCTTGAACTTGTGAAAATACTCTTTGCCACAAGTCGAGCTTCATAGACGGTAACATTACCGTCCATGTCCGTCATCTTCTTAAAGATCCATTTATCTCAATGGCTTGCCGATCATCGGGCAAGTTCACCAAAGTCCATGCTTTGTTCTGATACATGGATCCTATCTCGGATTTCATGGCTTCTAACCATTTGTTGGAATATGGGCCCACCATCGCTTCTCCATAGCTCGTAGGTTCATTGTTGTCTAGCAACATGACTTCCAAGACAGGATCACGTGCCACTCTGAAGTAGCACGCATCCTCGTCGTCCTACGAGGTTTGGTAGTGACTTGATCCGAAGTTTCATGATCACTATCATGAGCTTCCACTTCAATTGGTGTAGGTGCCACAGGAACAACTTCCTGTGCCCTGCTACACACTAGTTGAAGTGTTGGTTCAATAACCTTATCAAGTCTCCACCATCCTCCCACTCAATTCTTTCGAGAGAAACTTTTCCTCGAGAAAGGAACTGTTTCTAGAAGCAATTACTTTTGCTTCCAGATCTGAAATAGGAGGTATACCCAACTGTTTTTGGGTATTCTATGAAGACGCATTTATCCGCTTTGGGTTCGAGCTTATCGGCCTGAAACTTTTTCACATAAGCATCGCAGCCCCAAACTTTTAAGAAACGACAACTTAGGTTTCTCTAAACGGTGTCGTCTTAACGGAATTGTGTGGTGCCCTATTTAAAGTGAATGCGGTTGTCTCTAATGCTTAACCCATAAACGATAGTGGTAATTCGATAAGAGACATCATGGTATGCACCATATCCAATAGGGTGCAGTTATGATGTTCGGACAAACCATCACACTATGGTGTTCCAGGCGGTATTAATTGTGAAACACTTTCCACAATGTCTTAATTGTGTGCAACACTCGTAACTCAGATACTCATCTCTATGATCATATCACAGACATTTTATCCTCTTGTCACGACGATCTTCAACTTCACTCTGAAATTACTTGAACCTTTCAATAATTCAGACTTGTGTTTCATCAAGTAAATATTCTCAGCATCTACTCAAATCATCTGTGAAGTAAGAACATATCGATATCCACTGCGTGCCTCAGCACTCATTGGTCTGCACACATCAAATGTATTACTTCCAACAAGTTGCTCTCTTGTTCCATCTTACCGAAAACGAGGCCTTTCAGTCATCTTGCCCATGTGGCATGATTTGCATGTCTCAAGTGATTCAAAATCAAGTGAGTCCAAACGATCCATCTGCATGGAGTTTCTTCATGCATATATACCAATAGACATGATTCGCATGTCTCAATCCTTTCAAAAACGAGTGAGTCCAAAGATCCATCTACATGGAGCTTCTTCATGCATTCTATACCAATATGACTCAAATGGCAGTGCCACAAGTATGTGGAGCTATCATTACTATTTTATATCTTTTGGCACGAACATGTGTATCACTACGATCGAGATTCATTTTAGGTGCAAGACCATTGAAGGTATTATTCAAATAAACAGAGTAACCATTATTCTCCTTAAATGAATAACCGTATTGCGATAAACATAATCCAATCATGCTCAACGCAAACACCAAATCTCGATGGTAGAGGGAGCATGCGATGCTTGATCACATCAACCTTGGAAACACTTCCAACACATATCGTCATCTCACCTTTAGCTAGTCTCCGTTTATTCTGCAGCTTTTATTTCGAGTTACTAACACTTAGCAACCGAACCGGTATCTAATACCCTGGTGCTGCTAAGAGTACTAGTAAAGTACACATTCATATAATGTATATCCAATATACTTCTGTCGACCTTGCCAGCCTTCTCATCTACCATGTATCTAGGGTAGTACTGCTTCAGTGACCATTCCTCTCATTACAGAAGCACTTAGTCTCGGGTTTGGGTTCAACCTTGGGATTCTTCACGAGAGCAGCAAACGATTTGCTGTTTCATGAAGTATCCCTTTTTGCCCTTGCCCTTCTAGAAACTAGTGGTTTTACTAACCATCAACAATTGATGCTCCTTCTTGATTTCTACTTTCGCGGTGTCAAACATCGCGAATAGCTCAAGGATCATCATAACAATCCCTGATATGTTATAGTTCATCACGAAGCTCTACTAGCTTGGTGGCAGTGACTATGGAGAACCATCACTATCTCATCTGGAAGATAAACTCCCACTCGATTCAAGCGATTGTGGCACTCAGACAATCTGAGCACATGCTCAATGATTGAGCTTTTCTCCCTTAGTCTTCAGGCTTAAGAAACTTGTCAGAGGTCTCATACCTCTTGACGTGGGCACTAGTCTGAAATCCCAATTTTAGTTTTTGGAACATCTCATATGTTCTGCGACGTTTCAAAAAACGTCTTTGGTGCCACAAATCTAAACAGTACGCACTAAACTATCACGTAGTCATCAAAACGTGTATGTCAGATGTTTCGCAACATCTACAGACGACGCTGAGGTTCAGCACACCGAGCGGTGCATTAAGGACATAAGCCTTCTATGCAGCAATGAGGACAATCATCAGTTTACGGACCCAGTCCGCATAATTGCTACTACCAACTTTCAACTAAATTTTCTCTAGGAACATATCTTAAACAGTAGAACTAAAGCATATGACATAATTTGCAAAGACCTTTTGACTATGTTCATGATAATGAAGTTCATCTGATTATTTAATGAACTCCCACTCAGATAGACATCCCTCTAGTCATCTAAGTGATACATGATCCGAGTCAAACTAGGCCGTGTCCGATCATCACGTGAGACGGACTAGTCATCATCGGTGAACATCTCCATGTTGATCGTATCTACTATACGACTCATGTTCGACCTTTCGGTCTCTTGTGTTCCGAGGCCATGTCTGTACATGCTAGGCTCGTCAAGTCAACCTAAGTGTTTTGCATGTGTTCCGAGGCCATGTCTGTACATGCTAGGCTCGTCAACACCCGTTGTATTCGAACGTTAGAATCTATCACACCCGATCATCACGTGGTGCTTCGAAACAACGAACCTTCGCAACGATGCACAGTTAGGGGGAACACGTCTCTTGAAATTTTAGTGAGGGATCATCTTATTTATGCTACCGTCGTTCTAAGCAAATAAGATGCATAACATGATAAACATCACATGCAATCAAATAGTGACATGATATGGCCAATATCATCTTGCTCCTTTGATCTCCATCTTCGGGGCACCATGATCATCTTTGTCACCGGCATGACACCATGATCTCCATCATCATGATCTCCATCATTGTGTCTTCATGAAGTTGTCACGCCAACGATTACTTCTACATCTATGGCTAACGCGCTTAGCAATAAAGTAAAGTAATTTACATGGCGTTATTCAATGACACGCAGGTCATACAAAAAATAAAGACAACTCCTATGGCTCCTGCCGGTTGTCATACTCATCGACATGCAAGTCGTGATTCCTATTACAAGAATATGATCAATCTCATACATCACATATATAATTCATCACATCTTCTGGCCATATCACATCACAAGGCACATGCTGCAAAAACAAGTTAGACGTCCTCTAATTGTTGTTGCAAGTTTTTTACGTGGCTTGTATAGGTTTCTAGAAAGAACGTTTCTTACCTACGTAAGACCACAACGTGATATGCCAATTTCTATTTACCCTTCATAAGGACCCTATTCATCGAATCCGTTCCGACTAAAGTGGGAGAGACAGACACTCGCTAGCCACCTTATGCATCTAGTGCATGTCAGTCGGTGGAACCTGTCTCACGTAAGCGTACGTGTAAGGTCGGTCCGGGCCGCTTCATCCCACAATGCCGCCGAAACAAGATAAGACTAGTAGCGGCAAGAAGAATTGACAACATCGACGCCCACAACTACTTTGTGTTCTACTCGTGCATAGAAACTACGCATAGACCTAGCTCATGATGCCACTGTCGGGGGACGTAGCAGAAATTCAAAATTTTCTACGCATCACCAAGATCAATCTATGGAGTAATCTAGCAACGAGGGAAAGGGGAGTGCATCTACATACCCTTGTAGATCGCGAGCGGAAGCGTTCAAGAGAACGGGGTTGATGGAGTCGTACTCGTCGTGATCCAAATCACCGATGATCTTAGCGCCGAACGGACGGCACCTCCGTGTTCAACACACGTACGGAGCAGCGACGTCTCCTCCTTCTTGATCCAGCAAGGGGGGAGGAGAGGTTGATGGAGATCCAGCAGCACAACGGCGTGGTGGTGGAAGTAGCGGTATCCCGGCAGGGCTTCGCCAAGCGCAAGCGGGAGGAGGGAGGTGTGTCACGGGAGGGAGAGGGAGGCGCCAGGGCTTGTGTATTGCTGCCCTCCCTCCCCCCACTATATATAGGGCCAAGGGAGAGGGGGGGGCGCAGCCTTGGCCCTTCCTCCAAGGAAGGGTGCGGCCAGGGAGGAGTCCTTCCCCCCCAAGGCACCTTGGAGGTGCCTTCCCCCTTTAGGACTCTCCCTTTTCCTTATCTCTTGGCGCATGGGCCTCTTGGGGCTGGTGCCCTTGGCCCATATAGGCCAAGGCGCACCCCCTACAGCCCATGTGGCCCCCCGGGGCTGGTGGACCCCCTTGGTGGACCCCCGGACCCCTTTCGGCACTCCCGGTATAATACCGATTGTGCGAAACTTTTCCGGCGACCAAAATAAGACTTCCCATATATAAATCTTTACCTCCGGACCATTCCGGAACTCCTCGTGACGTCCGGGATCTCATCCGGGACTCCGAACAACTTTCGGGTTACCGCATACTAATATCTCTATAACCCTAGCGTCACCGAACCTTAAGTGTGTAGACCCTACGGGTTCGGGAGACATGCACACATGACCGAGACGACTCTCTGGTCAATAACCAATAGCGGGATCTGGATACCCATATTGGCTCCCACATGTTCCACGATGATCTCATCGGATGAACCACAATGTCGGGGATTCAATCAATCCCGTATACAATTCCCTTTGTCTATCGATATGTTACTTGCCCGAGATTCGATCGTCGGTATCCCGATACCTTGTTCAATCTCGTTACCGGCAAGTCTCTTTACTCGTTCCATAACATATCATCCCGTGATCAACTCCTTGGTCACATTGTGCACATTATGATGATGTCCTACTGAGTGGGCCCAGAGATACCTCTCCGTTTACACGGAGTGACAAATCCCAGTCTCGATTCGTGCCAACCCAACAGACACTTTCGGAGATACCTGTAGTGTACCTTTATAGCCACAAAGTTACATTGTGACGTTTGGTACACCCAAAGCATTCCTACGGTATCCGGGAGTTGCACAATCTCATGGTCTAAGGAAATGATACTTGACATTAGAAAAGCTCTTAGCAAACGAACTACACGATCTTGTGCTAGGCTTAGGATTGGGTCTTGTCCATCACATCATTCTCCTAATGATGTGATCCCGTTATCAATGACATCCAATGTCCATGGTCAGGAAATCGTAACCATCTATTGATCAATGAGCTAGTCAACTAGAGGCTTACTAGGGACATGGTGTTGTCTATGTATCCACACATGTATCTGAGTTTCCTATCAAGACAATTCTAGCATGGATAATAAACGATTATCATGAACAAGGAAATATAATAATAACCTATTTATTATTGCCTCTATGTCATATTTCCAACACATGTTAGGCAGCATTCCACATAAAAATTCTGTTTTTATCATTTACCTACTCGAGGATGAGCAGGAATTAAGCTTGGGTATGTTGATACGTCTCCAATGTATCTATAATTTTTTATTGTTCCATGCTGTTATATTATCATTCTTGGATGTTTTACAATCATTTTATAGCAACTTTATATCATTTTTTGGGACTAATTGCTACTTCTTGAGCTTGCATTGGTTTTTCCCTTGAAGAGCAAAGGGTGATGCAGCAAAGTAGAGATAAGTATTTCCCTCAGTTTGAGAACCAAGGTATCAATCCAGTAGGAGACAACGCACAAATCACCCAATAACTGCACAAACAATCAAACAACTTGCACCCACTACTGCAGGATGCTACTAACGCGACACTACGATCAGAGACCCTTTCACAAAATTGTGTGCGATGCATTAATCACAAACGGGGATGTAAAAAACGTCAAAAAAGGTGCAAAATGTTTGCGATGGAGGATGCATCAAACTCGGTTCAGATTTTAGTTGCGTGTGCGATGCAGATCACACGGTTAACCCGTTCAAACTGTTTGCGATGAGGCAGAACAATAGAAACGAGCAGCCATATCAATGTGTGTGCGATATACGGCATAAAGTTCGCTCCGATGAACCGTTTGCTATTAGGGACTGCAACATAAACGGTTAGCCAGATCAAGGTGTGTGTGATATAGGGCATACGGTTCACTCGGACAAACTGTTTTCGATTAGCGAACGCAACAGAAACGGTTTAACTTAACAAAATGTGTGTGATACGTGGCAAACAGCCGACTCGGATGAACTGTTTGCGATAAGAATTTACAACACAGACGGTTAATACAGTTAGTTCGTGTGCGATTTTGTGTGTACAAAAAACTTTGAAAAATGCAAACTAGTTGCTTGCGATGGCTAGGAGTATTGCACATGATGCGTCTGCGGGTACTCGTGTGCGATGATTAGTAAGTTAACACATGCATTTCCTTATGTTAACACTTGTGTGACAAATAACACGTGGCACCGGATACGATATTCGGGTTGTGTGTATGCTCCACTTAGTCTTCCCGCGCTCCAGCGAATGCTTCGCGCGCTCCACATGGGTGAATTATAAAATCCACGCCTATTCCCTCATCGGTTTCCCGCCACCAGCTAATGGCTTGCTGCATATAACCCAGGCGGCAACGCACCGCCGCCACACTCTGTGAAGATCTAGTCCTCACCCATCTACCATTAGTTATTCCAAGCATGTTAGGCAACGACCAAAGCTTCAATGTCGATGCCTACCTACGTTACATCTTCGGTGAGGAGAACGAGCCGGAGCAGGTCGGGGAGCAAGAGCTTCATCGGCCGGTGCAGGCACCATGGCCCATCAGCAGTGATATCGGTGTCACAGTCCTTGGGAGCACAATCGACATATTGCAGAGGAGGTGTGATGAGCAGTTTGCCATCCACCGTGCAAAAGGTCCAGAGCTGCTCGGCGGCATGATCGACGACCCACCCGAAGAACCGCCGTCACTACTGCTCATCGAGAGCCTGATGCCCCGCAAGGAATGGGCAGAGGACCTCTGCGATTCAGTCAAGACAAAGGCAGCCTGCGGCTTCATCATTGCCAGCGGCGGCCGTGTCAACCTCGATCCCGATGATGTGGTGGCCAGGCTCGAGCGCATCCTTGGCGGAGTTGACGTCCCCGACGAAGTAGAACATTGCCAACGTGATATCTTGAGGATGTAGGTGATCGACGGAATTTGCTACCAGGCCAGAGACATGGAAATGTAGCGGTTCCGCAGAGTTGTCATGCGCGCAATTGCACGCTGTCAAGCTCTTCTGAAAGAGGGCCAGCAGCCCCAAGAGCCTCCCAGCGCCAGCAGCTCCGTAGGCGGAGGCGGGTCGGGACACTCGGAGTGAACGGCCGCAAGGGTGCTATGCTGATCATGGAGTCCGAGAAGACCATTTTTGGAAGGCCGCCAACTCAGCCTTTTAGCTTATATTTTATTATAATTGTATGCATATGTAGGTCGTGAGTGTTCTCGGCCTTGCCGCATTTGGCATTTTAAATTATCCTGAATATGTAAGACAATTATTAAGAATTATTAACCGTTGCCATTGTAACTTTGCCTCAACGGCGAGCAGAGCGCGCACGGACGCCAGAGCGGAGCGTGCCGCGGCCACGTCAACGGCGAGCAACCACATGGTCAACCTTCTGCCATCAATAAATTTTGACCTTGTTTCTCGTCAGATTGCTGATTACAATGCAATAAGTAATTGCAAATCTGTTCACACCTATCAAACTAATAAGTGTTCACACTTAGCACCGGGCTATAAAAACTACCCACTCGAAATTTCTTCACAGTTCCTCTCCTCACCACCCACAAAACTGGTTTTTTTCTGTCAAGTCGTTCTGCCATGACCGGTAGGAGGAATTTAGGGTGGACATATAACTAGGCAGCAAAGACCAAGGCAGCGGAAGCACTAGAGAGGTCCCGCCGCGCAGCCGCAGCCGCAGCAGAGATGTCCCGACACGTCGCG
Organism: Aegilops tauschii subsp. strangulata; assembly: GCF_002575655.3. Classification (NCBI taxonomy): domain Eukaryota; kingdom Viridiplantae; phylum Streptophyta; class Magnoliopsida; order Poales; family Poaceae; genus Aegilops; species Aegilops tauschii. The sequence continues at coordinate 199,923,971 of NC_053040.3, forward strand.
GAGCCATCGAACGAGCTCTCACAGGAACGCGAGGGCTCTCACAAGCGCAATCGCGGCGTCGGCCATCGTGACGAGCCGGCGTTCCTGAAGTCCTTCGCCGGCGACGATGACATTCTCGCTGGCGTCACTACGCAGCAGGAGCTGGTCGACGGCTTGATGAAGCTGCTCAAGATCAGCGATGCCTCGGTTGACAAGGCGGCCGACCTCGTCGAGCAACTCATGGGTGACAATGCGAAGCTCCTCAGGTTGGTCGTCGAGAAGGAGGAGGAGGCCACCGGCTGGAAGATGCTGCATGAGAAGAGCAGTGCCTCGGAGATGATGCTAAAAGCGGTCATCGAGGAACTGATTGGTGGCTTGAGGAAGCTCCAGATCGAGCACGAGCAAGAGGTGGAGGAATCCGTGGCTACATTCAAGCCAAGTCGTGAGGAATTGAAGGAGCTGGAGGATTTCACCGCCCGGTGACCCATCGACGAGTAGAGACAGTAGCAACCCAGATCATTGTCTGCAATTTCCTTCTTCTCTTGCCCCCGTGCCTTCCGGGCTTTGCCGCATGTGGCATTTTAAATTATCTAGAATATCTAAGACAATTAATATCTGCGCCATTGTAAATTTGTCGTCGTATTATCCGTTGCCATTTTATCTGTGGTCATCTTATCCGTTGCCCTATGTGGCAATTTAAATTAGGCGGAATATGAGTTGAAAACACGAACAAAGCAAATGCTACCATGGGATCACAAGAAAACACCCTCCGTCTAGGTGCTTTAATTAACACATTAATGGAGAAGTTGTGAGCGAGCCGGGTGGCGGCGGGTGCATGGAGGTCAAAGAGCTCGCTTCCCGGTGAGCATGGGCGGCCTTGCTGCTCGCACGTGTCCCGTCAAGCCTGCGAGGTGGATAGGATGCACGCGTCCGGTCGAGCCTGCGCGGCGGACTGCTCGCACGCGTCCCGTCGAGCCTGCACGGCGGACTTCTCGCGCTCGTCCCGTCTAACCAAACAGCTGCACGCACGCCACCAAGTATGGTTAAATTTCGACACGGTAAATATAATACAATCGTTTGCGATATTAACATGTTAGCTTTTTGTTTCAAAAAGGACTTCGTTGGCTACTAGTGTGTGCGCCTCTTCTCAAACTGGACGATTTTTTTACCACGGCATATATGTGCCATGTCATGAAACCATGCCAAGTTTCATGTTTTTTGGGTGACCTTTTCATTTACTGGGATTTAAAAACCGAGATTCTTATTGTTTCAGGACGACGACAAGTTTGTAATTCATTCTCATTCCTTAAACGAGACATAAACATGCACCCAATGACACATGTACGATTTCCCACCCATTTTGCTTCACTGGAGCATGTGGTTGTAGTTCAAATTTGAATTATGGACAACATTAAATGCATAGAAAACTTAGTAATTAGTAATATATATACAATGGACAAACAAACCCTGAACAGTTTCAAATTTCAGCCCGACACTCTTGTTATTCTATGTTGCCTGTAGCAAACAAAGTTCAAGGCGAGAAGAGGCAGCGATTATCGTTTCGCCCACAAGAGGGGCATGTTTCCCTACCGGAACCACGAGGGTTGCGACAGGCTCTGGTTTGTAAAAGGCTTGTAATATAGCTTCGCCCAAATTGGACAATTATATGTACCATGTAGTGACACCATGCCAAGTTTCATGATTTCCTGGTGAGTTTTGGATTTACAAACATTTAAAAACCGAGATTTGCAATGTTTGTGACCATGCCAGGACGGCGAGATGGTTGAATTCGTTCCCATTCATTCCATGGGACCTAAACATGCACCCCAAGGAAACATGTACGTTTTTTCTAGCCATTTTGGTGCACTGGAGCATGTATTTGTAGTTCGGATTTGAATGATGGACATTAAATGCCTAGAAAACTCAATTAATGAATAAAAAAGGTCAAACGAACCCTGAATAATTTCAAAGTTCAGCGTGAATCACCAGTTGTTCCGTGTCGCGTGTAGAAGAAAATACGAGGCTAGAAGAGGGAGTGATTATTGTTTGGCCCACAAGGGGACACGTTTCCCTATCGAAACCATGAGGTTTCTTGCGACAGGCTCCGGTTTGTAAGAGGTTTGTAATCAAGCTTGGCCTAAATTGGCAATGTTTTTACCACGACATATATGTGCCATGACACCATGCCACCTTTGATGACTTTCTGGTGAGTTTAGGATTTATGGGGACTTAAAAACCAAGATCGAAATGTTTGAGGACGAGCCAGGACACTGGTACGGTTGTAATTCGTTCCCATTCCTGGCATGAGACCTAAACATGCACCCAAGGACACACGTATAATTTTTGTAGCCATTTTGGTGAACTAGAGCATGCATTTATAGTTTAGATTTGAATTATGGACATTAAATGCCTAGGAAACTCAATTAGTGTATAAAAAGGCCAAACGAACCCTGAATAAGTTTAAATTTCAGCATGGATCGTTCCATGTTGCCCATGGAAGAAACTACAAGGCAAAAAGAGGCAATAATTACGTTCCGCCCACAAGGGGAACACGTTTCCCTATCAGAACCACGAGGCTTCTTTGAGAGAAGCTCTAGTTTTTGTAAGAGGTTTGTAATAAAGCTTGGCCCAAATTGGACAATGTTTTTACCACAACATATATGTGCCATGACGTGACACCGTGCCACCTTTGATGACTTTCTGGTGAGTTTAGGATTTATGGGGACTTAAAAACTGAGATTCGAAATGTTTGAGGACGAGCCATGACACCGGTACGGTTGTAATTCATTCCCGTTCCTGGCATGGGACCTAAACATGCACCCAAGGACACATGTATAATTTTTCTAGCCATTTTGGTGAACTGGGGCATGTATTTGTAGTTCAGATTTGAATTATGGACATTAAATGCCTAGGAAACTCAATTAGTGTATAAAAAGGTCAAACGAATCCTGAATAAGTTTAAATTTCAGCACAGATATCCTGTCGTTCCATGTTGCCCGTAGAAGAAAATACAAGGCGAAAAGAGGTCGTGATTACGTTTCGCCCACAATGGGGACACGTCTCCCTATCGGAACCACGAGGCTTCTTTGAGAGAAGCTCCGGTTTGTAAGAGGCTTGTAATAAAACTTGCGCCACAATGGACAAAAAAAATTGCTCGACATATAAGTGCGATGTCGTGACACCATGGCAGGTTTCACGATTTTCAGCTTAGTTTTGGATTTACAGGGATTTAAAAACCGAGATTCTTCCCACGAAATGTTTTCAAATAGCACACAGTTAACTCACAAAAGCCGATATTCAATGAAAACTTCATGGAAACCATATTTTAAAGTTTCACAAAAATCTGATAAAAAATGTGGGATGTTAAGAAGGTGATGTTTTATTGCAACACAAAATTTCAAGTTGAAAAACATTACGAGATGTGAGCTATGAAAAAGACAAATTCCACCCTGAATAGTGACATTACTATTCGGCACTATTCAACACTGATTTTATCTTTTTCATAGCTCAAATCTCGTAATGTGTTTCTACTTGAAATTTTGTGTGGCAATAAAAGATCATCCTCTTAACATCCCGCATTTTTTTGAAACTTCAAAACATCTTTTTCTCGCGGTTTTCACCGGTTTCCACCGAATGATGGTTTCCGTATGATATCCCCCCTGCTACGCGCGCGATCTGAGTCTTGCATTCTGTCTGGCCAAAACCCAAACCCCACGGATCGTACGTGTGCACCGTTGGATGCTCCCAGATCGAACGGCAACCCTGAGCCCTTTCGACAGCACATGCAGTACATGGGTAAGCACTATGCGTCGTGTAGCTCACGCTTCCTTCTCTACCAGGTTTTCATTCAAAACAGGCTATCGTTTCTCGCCACTCCTCTCATTGGTTTCCTGCCTCTTCTCCCAGATATGCATGATGTAGATGTTTGTTTAATTCTAATAGTTCATCTCATCCAAAATCAATTAGTTTTATAAAAAACTATTTTAGGATTCATGGAATTGTGCATTGTAAAGGTAAAAACAGAAAGTGACAATTCATTTAGAAAAAAAGATTTAGGCAATTAAGATATGGAAGATTCTAGAGAACAAAGGAGAAGTGCTTGTGTTTTGAGGTTTGTGCATTATGCTTAAGTTCAACCATGGAGTCTTCTTGATTGTACATGTGGCAGAATCTGATGGAATGTGGATGATATCCAACGGCCAGTAGTGCTCGGATTTGCCATCCCTGTACCGTTGGATTGGCTTCATCCAACGAGCAACTTTCAAAGTTATTCATGCACTATATAGGTGTATAGATGTATAGATATATATATATATGTGTGCCATGCTAGACAAAATAAAGTTTGAGCGCATGCGTGGGACGACCCCCCTCCCCCCGCCGTCGCCGCCTCGAAGTTGGGAAACTGACATCATAGGTATTGAACCAGGCTTGGAGTCGGGTACGGTGTTCGGTTTGTAATGTAGTTGGCATGGCCCATCGAAGTTGTGCATTTGGGATTTAAACACATCATACACCATCGTACCCATACATATTTTCGGGCCGCATGTAGTGTATACGAGGTCTTCTGATCGACCACGTCTCCCTTGTGCGGTTTTTTGTGATGACACGGATATCTGTGGGCTCCCCGAGTGTATATATATCATCCCTTTGACCAATAATGAGGGGTATGTGTTGGCCATGAATGGATTCCTCTTAGTTCATGTTAGGGCCGGTGACCGTCAAATGTCGGTCAACCAAAGCTCGAGCTCATGCGTTGTCAGGATTCCCTCCCAGATGCTCGGATTGCTGGGTTCGACCTACATCAAACCCTGCGTACGTATCTCGTCCTTAACTACCTTGCCTTCATGGTTGTTGTCTGTATCGAGAGGTAGGCACCAGATCTAAATTGTACATTATTCTATATTGAAAACACACACCACCCCTTCCCAACGTACATCATTTTAGGCCGCATGCAAGAGGTGCTGGTTTTTTGGTCCCTCTTGTCGGAGTAAATGACCATGGGTAGCCTAACCGACTCCCCCTGGCTCTTCAAAAATTATCAGGCCGATCGAGCCTTCAAGCACCCAAAGCACGGGGCCACCTTCCCCTGGTCGGCCATCTCACAGGCCGACCGCTGGAAGGCGGCCCGACCCTGAAACCCTCCTGAAGAGAGCCAAAGGTAGGCCGACTCCAAGAAGCCGGCCACAAGAAGGGCGACTCCAAGAAGCCGGCCACAAGAAGACCGACTCCCGGCAAGCAGCCAAGATTGCACCCTCCAGGACAGCACCCACATAACGGTGATAAGACTGGGCGTGGCTACAGTAAAGCCTGCCACCCCCGAATCCCGGAGCACGCATGGCCACAGTGTGCCGTACGGGTCGGCCATCCCCGTCCGGCGTGGCACTGTTGCCATGTTGACCATGACGCCACCCACGACAGGCGCCAGTACGGCCCGCGGGCGGCAGGCCCCTTCAGTCAGAGAGATGCTCGAAGGCGGTCAAGCCTCCCCTAGTCGGCCTAGGGCGTAGCCGGCACCCAATAGCCGGCCACTTCCCTTCCTCGAAGTATGTGCATCATTAAGAAGACAAGACGAGGTAAGGCTACAGTGAGAGTCCGCCGAACGGCGGCACTGTAGCCATGCTTACCTCAGCAAAGCCCTCGTCATCAGGGGCGAGGCTACAGTAACCAGCAGCCGGCGGGACCCACCAGTCGGCGGGCCCCAACGGTCGGCGGAGAAGCCGGCGGATACAGACCCTGACGGCCTGGACCCGCATCCAGCCGGATTACCATTGTACCCCTGGGGGTAGGCCTATATAAACCCCCCGGGGCACCCATGCAAAGGGTTGATCTCTTAGAGTTTTAGATACCACGTAGAGAGAAGAAGAGAGCTAGCCTTGCCTTTCTTCCTCCTCTAGCAAAACAGCTCAAGGAGCCACTTGTAGCTACTTGTGTTGATCTAGTGATCATGCGGAGACCCCGCAGAGCAGGATTAGGGGTGTTATCTCCACGGAGAGCCCCGGACCTGGGTAAGATTCGCTGGCGTGCATGTCTTCGCCTCATCCCGTTTCCAGGCACCGGCGATGTCTTACTGGTTCCCACAATGATAAGCCACCCGTTGGCATATGTCGCACCTACCACCCGACATTTGGCGCCCACCGTGGGGCCAGGTGCACCGTCGTCCGGAGACCTGTTCTGGACGGGATCCCATTTCCTTCCCAGCGAGCGTAGCCAGCCCGGCACGCCCGATGGTGCTTGCCCCGACGCGCTGCAAGGCGCCGACGACGCCTGCGCGGCAAGCTGCCTCGCCAATCTTCTTGGCGAGGCTCGCATCTCCGATGAGCCTGCGTCCGACGCGGGCACAGACTACCCCGAAAGCCGGCTCGTCAGCCTCCTCGACCAACTTCATGTCTCCAGCGAGCCTGCTGTTGATTTGGAGTCGGTCGGCTCCACCGATCCGATGCTTGTCGACTCCGACACGGCATTGCTTGACGCCTTCCCCACCAACGTGGTGCTCATCGACGACCCTCTTCCTCGAGCCGACAGTGGCGGCAGCGCTGTCACTAAGGTACTGGTCATCAGCCATGGCGCCGTCTCGGGCGAGAACGCCCACGACGCCCTACAAGCAGCGCTACACGACCTGTCTGTCCCCATCCCGGCCGACGCCGAGACACTGGAGGCACGCCGCCTCGCCCTCGTCGCAGAAGGCCAGAAGATAGCATCCATGAGACACCTCACTGAGGCTCACCAGCGCGAAGTCGACCGCGCCGCCTTTGGTACGCCACCTCCTGGCGGGCCGAGCCGAACCGGCTTCGTAGTGAAGCGTGGCGCGGCCATCGCCAGCATGCTGGGAGCAGACCGGCCAGTCTACGCCACGCCACTCGAGAACCTGCGTGCCGCTCAGGCGGCCGTAGACGAGCTGAACGGGTTGGGAACCGACGAGCTCCCCTACATGACTAGACGCATCCAGCAGCTGATCGCGCGGCCGCAGAGCGGCATGAAGCCAGCGTGCGCTGAAAGTCCTCCCCAACGCCGAGAGCACGGCGCGACATCCCGGATGCCGACTGCAGATGGCGGCCGCGCAAGAAAAGACAAGGAGCCGGCTGCTAGTCGCAGTCGGACTCGGCTCACCATTGAGCGCGACGCAGACGGCCGCCCCCGAGCTGTGGAACAACAAGGCAATCCGCCTCCTCCCCCGCCTCGTGGGGGGAGATATCCCACCCCGCCACCTGTCACGCATCCGACTCTCGGCGACCGACTAGGCCACCGCGAAGGAGTCGGCGAGAATGACGCCCGCCATCGGATCGACCGCCTAGCGCAATCCCTAGCGCCAGAAGAAGAAGATGATGTCGGCCCGCCTTGCTTTGGCCCCCCCATCCGCGACGAGCCCTTCCCCAAAGGGTTCTCACTCCCAAGAGACATGCCAAAATACAACGGCTCCGTGAAGCCGGAAGACTGGTTGACCGACTACTCCACCGCAGTCAGCATAGCAAACGGCAACAGGCGCGTTGCCGTGAAGTACGTCCCGCTCATGCTTCAAGGCACGGCATGCACCTGGTTGAACAACCTCAAGCCCTACAGCGTCAACAGCTGGCTAGACTTCACGGAAGTCTTCATCCGCAACTTCACCAGCACATACAAGCGGCCTCCCAAGCCCCGCCAGCTTTCCTTGTGCGTCCAAGGGCCCAGCGAATCAACTCGCGACTACCTCACGCGTTGGGCCAAGCTCCGCAACTCCTGCGAAGGGGAGCACGAGGTTCAGGCCATAGAGTACTTCACCGCGGGGTGCCGAGAGGGCACCCTCCTCAAGCACCGACTCCTCTGTGACGAGCCAACTACCCTCGACGAGCTGCTGATCATAGCAGACAAGTACGCCACGGCCGATTCTTCAATGAAGACTGAGCTTCGAGTGGACGCCTCTGGAAAGGTGTTCGTGCCGGCCGGTGATTCCAATCGACGCCCGCACCCGAACGACCACAAGCGCAAGGCCCCTATGCCACCTTCCAGCAGTCGGCAAGTAGCCACAGTCGAAGCCGAACAACCTGAAGAGCGGCCCGTGCCCTTGATGCCCCCTGCAAGTTCCATAGCGGCGCGAAGCCGTCCAACCATACGACTCAGAAGTGTCATTGGCTCATGCGAATCTCCAAATGCGAGGGACTGGTGCCGCCTCCACCTGCTGGCCAGCCGCCTCCAGCCCCTCAGCAGCCGGCTGCTCGACCAGCAGTCGGAGCCATTCAAGACAAGTTCCTGAACGAGCATGCCGCGTACGTCGTCTTCACACGCCAAGCTGAAGAGAGACGCAGTCGGCGCCGACAATAACAAGAAGTCAACGCGGTCGCCTCCAACAACCCAGAGTTTATGCATTGGTCTGAGAAGCCTATCAGCTGGAGCCGGGCCAATCACCCAGAGGTGATGCCGTCTCCCGGCTCTTATGCGTTGGTATTGGACGCCACCCTCGCGACAGAAAGGCGAGGTGCCCGTTTCTCCCAGTACTGATTGACGGAGGGAGCAGCATCAACATACTGTACCGTGACACGATGGAGAAGCTGAACATCAAGACGAAGCAACTCATGCCAAGCCGGACTGTGTTCCATGGCATCGTACCCGGCCTGTCCTGCTCACCAATCGGCAAGATCAAGATGGATGTTCTTTTCGGAGACAAGGATCACTTCCGCCGAGAAGCAATCTGGTTTGAAGTGCTGGATTTAGAGAGCCCTTACCACGCGTTGCTTGGCCGACCTGCCCTGGCCAAATTCATGGCTGTGCCCCACTACGCCTACCTCAAGTTGAAGATGCCGAGTTCAAAGGGGATCATCACCATAGCCGAAGACTACAAGAAATCCTCCAAGTGTGCTGCAGCCAACAGCCGGCTGGCCGAGTCCCTCGTGATTGCCGAAGAAAAGAAGATGCTGGACCGAGTCGTGGCCATGGCCGGCAAGCAGCCGGCCCTGTCCCCTGACCCCAAGGAATATGATGCTCAAGGCTCCTTCCAGCCGGCCAAGGAATCAAAGAAGATACCTCTGGACCCGGAGAACCCGGAGAGGTTTGCTGCCATTAGTGCAAACCTGGACAGCAAATAGGAAGGCAAGCTCGTCGATTTCCTACATGAGAATCAGGACATCTTTGCATGGTCCCCAAAGGACATGCCGGGTGTTCCGAAGGATTTCGCCGAGCACAAGTTACACGTCCGAGCAGACGCAAAACCAGTCAAGCAACCCCTCCGCCGACTGTCGGAGGAAAAGAGAAGGATTGTAGGAGAAGAGATAGCCCGGCTTCTGGCAGCCGGCTTCATTATGGAGGTATTTTTTCCAGAATGGCTTGCCAACACCAGCCTCAACAAAGCCTGCCCCGAAGATCCGTTTGCCTTACCTCGCATCGATCAAGTGATAGACTCCACAGCCGGATGCGAGCTGTTGAGTTTCTTGGATGCTTACTCAGGCTACCATCAGATAAAGTTGGATCCAGCCGACCGCCTGAAGACCGCCTTCATCACACCATTCGGAGCTTTCTGCTATCTGACTATGACATTTGGCTTGAGAAATGTCGGTGCCACTTTTCAGCGTTGCATGCAGAAATGCCTCCTCAAGCAACTCGGCAGAAATGCCCACGTCTATGTAGACGATATTATGGTGAAGATGGAGAAGCGCGGCACCCTACTGGAAGACCTCAGAGAAACATTTGACAACTTGCGCCGGTTTCAGATCAAGCTCAACCCCGAGAAATGCGTGTTCGGAGTACCAGCCAGCCAGCTTCTAGGCTTTTTGGTCTCCGAACGCGGCATCGAGTGCAACCCAGTGAAGATCAAGGCCATAGAGAGAATGGAGATTCCTACCAAGCTGCGAGACCTCCAGAAGTTTACCGGGTGCCTGGCCTCCCTAAACCGCTTCATCAGCCGGCTAGGAGAGAAGGCCCTCCCCCTATACCGACTCATGAAGAAGTCCAGCCATTTCGAGTGGAACGACCAAGTAGACCAAGCTTTCCACGATTTGAAGAAGATGCTGACCACGCCGCCTGTCTTGGCGGCGCCGACTGAGAAAGAACCGATGCTCCTTTACATTGCCGCGACTAGCCGAGTAGTCAGCACAGTTATTGTGGTCCAACGCCCAGAAGAAGGCCGAGCCCAGTTAGTCCAGAGGCTGGTGTATTATTTGAGCGAAGTACTGTCCACCTCGAAGCAAAACTACCCGCACTACCAGAAGATGTGCTATGGAGTGTACTTCGCCGCCAAGAAGCTGAAGCCCTACTTTCAAGAGCACCCCATCACGGTCGTATGCACTGCCCCGCTTGCCGAGATCATAGGCAGCCGGATGCATCCAGCCGGGTGGCCAAGTGGGCCATTGCGCTGGCTCCTTACACGATCTTCTACCAGCCTTGCACCGCCATCAAGTCCCAAGCATTGGCCGACTTCCTTGTCGACTAGGCCGAGACCCAGTACCTACCGCCGGCTCCGGACTCCACTCATTGGCGGATGCACTTCGATGGATCCAAGATGCGCACCGGCTTAGATACACACTGCAAATTCATTTTGCCGCCTCCAACAATGTGGCCGAGTACGAGGCGCTCATACACGGGCTCCGGCTAGCCAGAGAACTCGGCATCCGCCAGATCCCGTGCTATGGCGACTCGGATCTGGTAGTCCAACAATCATCCAGCGACTGGGGCGCCAATGACGCAAACATGGCGAGCTATCGATTCCTCGTTCAGCAAATCAGCGGATACTTTGAAGGATGCGAGTTCCTCCACGTACCACGGGCCGACAACGAGCAAGCAGATGCCCTGGCATGGATCGGCTCCACCCGACAAGCTATACCAACCGACGTCTCCCTCCAACGAATCCTCAAACCGTCTGTCAAGCCGTCTCCAGAATCAGACTCCATCTTCGTACTGCCTGCCCCTGATGCAGTCGGATCCGACTTGGGGAACCCAGCAGGCGGCTCAGGGACTTCGACAGGCGGCCCGGGGACTGCCGTCGCACCCGGCTAGGGGACTTTAGAACCCGGCCCGAGGACTGCAGCAGTCGGCCCGGGGACTGCAACGACACAACAGGCGGTGGCCGACTCCAATTCTTCACCACCCAACCCACCCACCCGGGTCGCAGTAGCCGTATTGGCGATAGAAGAAGTCATAGCTCCATCATGGGCCCAACCCATCCTCAACTACCTGGTAAACAGAGAGCTGCCGACTGACGAGATCTTGGCAAGACAAGTTCAACGCCGAGCCGGAGCATACACAATAATAAACAGAGAACTCGTTAAGTGCAGCGTCACTGGAGTCTTCCAGCGCTGCGTCGAGCCAGAGAAGGGCATAGCAATCCTCAAAGACATCCACCAAGGCGAGTGCGACCACCAAGCGGCCTCAAGATCACTTATCGCCAAAGCTTTCCGCCATGGTTTCTTCTGGCCGACTGCTTTGGAAGATGCCAAGGAATTTGTCAAATGCTGCAAAGGGTGCCAAGTCTTCAGCTCCAAACAACACCTGCCGGCTTCTGCACTCAAGACCATCCCCCTCACCTGGCCCTTTGCCGTCTGGGGGCTAGATATGGTGGGGCCATTCAAGACGGCGCACGGCGGCATGACACATCTGCTTGTCGCCGTGGACAAATTCAACAAGTGGATTGAAGCGAAGCCAATCAAGAAACTGAACGGGCCGACTGCCGTGACATTCATCGCAGATATCACAACCCGGTATGGCATACCACACAGCATCATCACTGACAATGGCACGAATTTTGCCAAAGGAGCACTGGCACGTTTCTGCGTGACACAGGGCATCCGACTGGACTTAGCATCCGTTGCCCACCCGCAGTCAAACGGCCAAGTCGAGCGAGCAAACGGCCTCATCCTCTCCGGCATCAAGCCCCAACTGGTCGTACCACTAGAGCGTTCGGCCGGCTGCTGGCTCGATGAGCTGTCGGCTGTCCTCTGGAGTCTGCGTACTACCCCGAAAAAGTCAACCGGCTTCACCCCTTTCTTCCTTGTATATGGTGCCGAGGCTGTCATCCCAACTGACATCGAGTTCGACTCGCCTCGGGTCACCATGTACAAGGAGGCGGAGGCCAAGGAAGCGCGAGAAGACGGTGTTGCCCTGCTAGAAGAGGGCCGGCTGTTAGCACTCAGCCAGTCCGCCATCTACCAGCAGGGTTTGCACCGTTACCACAACCGGAAGGTCAAGCCAAGATCCTTCCAAGAAGGCGATCTTTTGCTCCGGCTGATCTAGCGAACAGCCTGCCAGCACAAGCTCTCGGCCCCTTGGGAAGGCCCCTTCGTCATCAGCAAGGCCCTAGGCAACGACTCCTACTACCTGATCGACGCACAGAAGACGAAGGCACGCAAGAGAGATGATTCCGGCAAGGAGTCGGAACGACCATGGAATGCCAATCTCCTACGAAGATTTTACAGTTAAAAGCAGTATGTACCATGCTACCTTTTGTATTAAGCACAAGACAACGGGCCCCCCGAGGCGCACTTGGGGACTACCCTCTTTTATCTATGTATGACGAGTGTCATACCTATGAATGTATTATTACATTTGATTTTCTGTCCGGCACCGGGTTCGACCAGTCGGCCTGGGGACTTGCCGCCTTGAGCTATATTAAAGTTCTACCTACAGTCAGACAAGTAGTGTGCCGGCACCCAAGCCCTCTCTTGTTGAAAGTCATAGCTCGAAGAACCGACTGTCCGACTGGCAAGAGTCAAAGGCAGGAAAGGATGCCCACACGAAAAACGGCTAAGGACTAACGAACTTATATAACACAAGCCGGCCTCCCACCCCGCCTACTGGCTGTCAGAACAGCCGGCTGGCCGGCTTCTCATTCTCCTTGCTACAATCTAAGAAAGCTAGAGTACTTGCCCTCCCAAACGGCCAAGCAATTCTCTAGCCACAGACTGCAGAGCAGCTGTCCGGCTGGGAGGGCGGCGACCAAGGGAGGGCGGCAAAGGAAACAGCCAAAAAGATGAAAAGCAAATACAATCGGAAGCCAAGCACATGCATGATTATATTTACAAAAAAGGCCTTCGAAAGCCGGCATTCAACATAGTTTGAATACACCCCCAGTGGGTGGAACTGCGCAAATTTAACAGAATATTGTTCAAAGAGTAACAAAACAGGAAAGTAAAGGTGGCAGATCAGGCTAAAGGTGCAACAGGCGAGCCGGGCAGGTCGGTGGAGGCGGCAGGGCCGGCTGGAGGAGTGGTCGGCTGGCGAGTCTCGGCTTGATCATCGCTGGCTGCAGGCGGCGCGCTCGCACGCGCCTCGTTGCTGGAAGCACGATCAAGTTGAGGATGGCCGGTCGCTCCACCGTCTGGCACAGCGTCTTCACCATCCTCTCCCTCCTCCTCTTCGCCCTCGTCGCTGGAGTCGATCTCCTCCACCGAGTCCTCACCATCTGCTGGGTTCAGCCCAAACCATTCCTCCGGCTAAGCAATGCCATCATCATCCACCTCAGGAGCAAAGGCGCTGGTGTCGGTATAGTCAGCGATTGCCGAGGCACGCTGGATGATATCCAGCCGCACCACCTCCAGCTCCTTGTCGGCCTCCTGCCGCCAGGTGACCAGCTGGTCCAAGCTCAGCTCGGGATACCAAGCTTTGACGAACTCCAGTGCCCGCATGGCGCCTGACCGAGCTGCAGAAGCCTTCCAGGCCTCGAAGCGGCCAACCGCTACCTCCAGCCTGTCGGCAGTCCGACTGGGGGTACGGGGAACCACCTCACTGGGCCAGAGGGCGGCCAGCACTTGTGCCCCAACACGCTGAAGACGGCGGAGCATGCGGTGAGCCGGCTGGAGGCGGGCTTGGATCGCCAGAAGCTGCTCATCAAGCGACCGGCGAGCGTCCGCCGCGATCTCAGCACCAGCCTGCATTTGCGCCTCGACGACTTGGTTGGCGGCAACAGAGTAACCAGGGAAGTACTGTACGCAAGAGAAGAAAGGAAGAAGACACAAGGTCAGAAAATGGACCAAATGGCAGGCGGCAAGCAAAGGGACGAAGAAGAAGGCGGCCTACCGTCAACCAAATCTTCGATCCGGCCGTAGCCGTCGCTCAGCGCTTGCTTTGACTCAGCCCAGCTCGCCGCCTCGGTCTCATATTCGGCGTGAAGGGCGGCCTCGCTGTCCTGTGCCGCCTTCAGGGCCGCCTTATGGCTCTCCTCCTGGTCGGCCAGCCTCTTGGCCAAGCGGTCACGCTCCTGGGCCAAGGTGTTGCACTCGGCTTCCTTGGCGCGAAGGGCGGTCTGGGCCCCACCCAACTGCTCCCTTAGGTCAGCATTGGCCTCTGCAGATATGGTAAAGAAAGAAAAAAGAAGGGCAATAAGAAAGAAGTCACCGGGGAAGATCCGGCCCGACTGCTCAGCAGTCGGCCCGAATCTCGGGGACTACACCCAGTGGGTGCGCTGACGCGCCCCCACATGAGATAGAAGATGAAGCACTTACTCTGGCTCCCAGTTAGATCAGCGGTCTTCTGGGTCAGCTCCCGATCCTGGGAGTTGAAGGCAGCCGCGCGGAGGTTATGGTAGTCCTGCAGCTATGGAGGGAAAGAAGAAGAAGATGGCGGAGCGAGGGTGAGCGTGGGAGCGTCTGCCGCTCCCCCTCCTTCCCCTATTTATAGCCTCGTGCGGCGGAGCCAAGGAGGCAAGGCGTGGGGGGAACGTGGGATTAACTGCGCCCACTCCCCCACGTCCCACGATTATTGCGCCCTAACGGCGTGCGGAAACTGCTGTTGGAAGGCGAATGGCCCGTTTTGGGCCGCAGAAGATCCACACCCGGGCCGAGGCGTGGAAGTGGCGGGCCCCGGCCTGCGGCGGCGTCCCGTCACGCGTGTGGGCTGGCAGGCTCTCCCAACCGGAGGGCACCACGTGGTGCGCGGGCGGTAGGCGGCTGGCCCGCAACCAGGCGCGCGCGCCAGCTGATTCCCGCCTTCAGACTTCAAAACCTCGCCAAGACGGCACACCTGACCAAAGCCGGTTCCTAGCTGCTGGCTCCTCAAGATAGGAAGCTGATTAAGCTTCTCGTCCTCCTTTCAGCCGCGAAGCCCAACCAGCTTCGGGGAATAGTGTCGGAGTAAATGACCACGGGTAGCCTAACCGGCTCCCCCTGGCTCTTCAAAAATTATCAGGCCGATCGAGCCTTCAAGCACCCAAAGCACGGGGCCGCCTTCCCTGGCCGGCCATCTCATAGGCCGACTGCTGGAAGGCGGCCCGACCCTGAAACCCTCCTGAAGAGAGCCAAAGGGAGGCCGACTCCAAGAAGCTGGCCACAAGAAGGGCGACTCCAATAAGCCAGCCACAAGAAGACCGACTCCCGGCAAGCGGCCAATATTGCACCCTCCAGGACAGCACCCACATAACAGTGACAAGACCGAGCGTGGCTACAGTAAAGCCTGCCACCCCCGAATCCCGGAGCACGCATGGCCACAGTGCGCCGTACGGGTCGGCCATCCCCCGTCCGGCATGGCACTGTTGCCATGTTGACCATGACGCCACCCACAACAGGCGCCAGTACGGCCCGCGGGCGGCAGGCCCCTTCAGTCAGAGAGATGCTCGAAGGCGGTCAAGCCTCCCCAGTCGGCCTGGGGCATAGCCGGCTCCCAATAGCCGGCCACTTCCCTTCCTCGAAGTATGTGCATCATTAAGAAGACAAGACGAGGTAAGGCTACAGTGAGAGTCCGCCGGACGGCGGCACTATAGCCATGCTTACCTCAGCAAAGCCCTCGTCATCGGGGGCGAGGCTACACTAACCAGCAGCCGGCGGGACCCACCAGTCGGTGGAGAAGCCGGCGGATACAGACACTGACGGCATGGACCCGCATCCAGCCGGATTACCATTGTACCCCTGGGGGTAGGCCTATAGAAACCCCCCAGGGCACCCATGCAAAGGGTTGATCTCTTAGAGTTTTAGACACCACGTAGAGAGAAGAAGAGAGCTAGCCTTGCCTTTCTTCCTCCTCTAGCAAAACAGCTCAAGGAGCCACTTGTAGCTACTTGTGTTGATCTAGTGATCATGCGGAGACCCCGCAGAGCAGGATTAGGGGTGTTATCTCCACGGAGAGCCCCGAACCTGGGTAAGATTCGCCGGCGTGCATGTCTTCGCCTCATCCCGTTTCCAGGCACCGGCGATGTCTTACTGGCTCCCATAATGATAAGCCACCCGTTGGCATATGTCGCACCTACCACCCAACACCTCTCGTGCGATTTTTATGATGGTTCAATCTATTGGCCCAAGCGGTTTACCGACAACAACAACTGTCATTTGACCAAACGAAAGATTCACTGGTCCGTCTTATGGTAGGTCCTGGCGACATGCATGTCTGACCAAAGTATCGATCATTACGTGTATTCGCGCACAAGGGAACCCCTAGGTAGCCTCCATTAACGATTGCTATACCTGTTTTACATAACCGCACGCAGCTCACACTTGGTCTTGGCATGTTAAATAGCCTTTTTTGCTCATCATATTGCATGTACAAATACGTCTCAACGTATTAATCACACTATAAAAATAAAGGGCAGCGTCAGTTTTTACTTAATCTTCCCCTTTCTTCCTCCGTATTTATTACTCGTTGCACGCGTACATTCTGGTACGTATTACTGCGCCAGGGGCTTCATCACGCCCCGCATTACAACAACAAAAGTCCGAACACTTTAATAGTACAGTTCGGCAACCCGAACATATAGCATTATATGCATCGGCTCCGAATCATGTCTTTGGTCAATAGTTGGGTTGCCCGGCTCCTGTGTTTGCTACCTTACGTTCCACTATATCGGCTAGGGTTGTAAAGGGAGCACTATTGCGATTGTGTCCCGGTTCGTCTGGATGAGCACCTCAATAGAGAAAGCTGAAAACTGACTGTCATGATGAGGCGAGAGATGGTCAGCTGTTCGAGAGGTCTCAAATCCCTAGAGATTTTTTCCGCTTTATGCGAGGAATCGGGTTTTTTTCGATTAGACGTCTATAACGCCCCTAGTTCGGCCTTCCAAACACCAGGGGCTTCGCCGAAATTTTCATGGTCAAACTCCTATGGCTAAGTGAGGGCAATAAAGGCCGTATAGTCTGATTGCCTTGTTCGTTGCGCTAAACACCTCCTTTAAGGACCAGAATGTGGAGTAAAGAGTGTTTAGATTTATCCCGAACACCCCCGTACTATCTACGTGGGGGCAGAAGCCGACGACTGGTCAACCCTTACATGTTAATAAACGGCCGCACAGGAGGTAAAATTTAATCACAAGCATCATATTACATACTAATCTTGTTTCATATTACAGGACAACCCAAATGTTTTCATGGGAATATCACGTCCTTCGCACATTGCTCTGCCACAAGGCGGGATCCCTCCAGGACACCGTCGAAATACAGCTCGGGTCGTCGATGCTCCTTGCCCTCAGGTGGCCCTTCGGTCATCAACTTCTTGGCATCCATCTTCGCCTAGTGCGTCCTGACACGCGTGAATGCCATCCGCGCACCCTCAATGCAGACCGACCACTTCACAACTTCAAGCCGTGGACAGTCACTCACAAGCCGATTTACAAGTCCGAAGTAGCTGCCGGGCACGGGCTCGGCAGGACACAACCGGACTATCAGGTCCTTCATGGCTAACTCGGCCAACTTGTGCGGCTCGACCAACTGTTTCAAATGGTCGCTAAAGGGCACCGGATGTTTTGGCCCAAGATATTGGGACCAGAACAGCTTCTCCGTAGACATCCCTTCTTCGGCCCAGTAGAACTTGGCGGCATCCGATACGCTGCGCGGCAGATCTGTAAATGCCCCTGGAAAACACAAGTTCGGGTAAGTTCAAGGACCGCTTCCTTTGCATCCTTGCCTTGCATAGCGACAGCCTTACCCGCCGCAATCTTCTTGGCCGCCTGGATTTCCTGGAGGGCGCTCTGGGCTTCGGCTCGGGCATCTTGCGCGCTCTTGCGGGCCTTAGCAAGTTCGGATTCTTGTGCCTTAGAGTCACGCTCCAAGGACTCGTACTTTTTGACGGCGTCCTGGAGCTCTTGCTGAATCTTGCTGGCCTTGGCCTCGTACTTCTCGCGTGCGGCATGTTCCTTGGCCGCTCTTTCCTCGGCCTCAGCCAACGCCTTTTTGAGGGCCGCCACCTCGGTTGTGGCCCCTAGTAAAGCTCATGACACTTTATTCAGCTTGATCCATTTATTCTTCAATACACACGCAGGTTACTGCATACCTTGGCTATCCTCCAGCTGCTTCTTCACGAGGCCGAGCTCTTCCTCGGCCCGCTCCAGTTTCTGCTTCAGTCCGGAGACCTCCGCGGGTTGAGCGGTAGCAGCCCGCAACGAGGCCTTCTTATTCACATAGACACCTTATGTTAGACTCCTGCGAAAATTATTTTTGATCCTCTGTTCGGCTTTTCCATTCCGGACACCGAAGAGAGCATCAGGGGCTACTGTCTACGCTGTGATATTCTCCTTACAATTACATTACTCACCTCAAAGCCTGCAAGTAGGCTAGCGCAGGCTTCGGCCAGTCCAGTTTTGGCGGGCTGCACCCTTTCAATCACCGTACCCATATGGGCATGGTGCTCATCCACAATGGAGGCGCCTTGTAGCGCTTCCAGTAGACGGTCCGGCGCCTCCGGTTGGACACAGGTCACCGTTGCACACCCCCTCTTTTTGGGTAAAGCCGTTTGCTGGATTCTGGAACCGTATAGGTCACCGGAATAGAGTCCGGCTGAGGATCAAGTAGAACTCGACCCGCACCGTCTGTCTCCGCAGGGGCTTTTGCCCCCATATATCCGACGGCCCGGGAGTCATCCTGGGGCGCCACCCTGACGATCTTCGGAACCCTCCCCCGGTCCGAGGAGACCCTTTCGGACGCTTCTTCGTCATCATCCTTGGTCGAAGGGGAGTAAGCGGGCGGCGGTGACATGCTGGCCCGCTCCTTGGGGTCCCGCGAACCTTCTGATGAAGATCGCGGGGAACTGTCCCGAGCCGGACTATAATAACACGATTCAAACATATCAATATTGTAAGGCGGAAAGGACGGACGTTCGGGCGTGAATAAATATTTTTGATACTTACGATGCGGCCCGAGGCTTGGCCCGGGAAGGCCGCTCTGGACTGCTATCGACATCCCACACGGAGTTATCCGCGGGGAAGCCATTCCCCCTCTTGGGTGCCTTCGCCTCCAGATACGTGGAGGCCGTTCTCTTTTTCCTCCCCACCTCGGGTGGGGAATCGTCTTCCTCTTCCTCCTCCTCGTCATCGTCCTCGGTGGACGAAGAGCGAGTTTTGCCTTTGGATATCACATCTGGGGTGCCTTTTCGGCGAGGGCCCCTCCGGGCCCCTTTGGCCGCTTTCTTGGCCGTCTTCTCCGACACCTCATAAGGTGCTTGAAACAGCATTTTCGTCAGTAATGGAAACTCGGGGTCTTCGGGCAGCGGAGCTGGACAGTTAATCCCCCTGCTACCTCGATCCACGCCTGAAAACATGGATAGGAAGGCTTAGGCTTTTTCCTCAAAATATGCTAGTAAAGGGTATGCCTTGAAAACATGAAACAACTTACTGAATTAGCCTGACATTTTAAGCTGAGCCCGCGATCCTCGGTCGTGGGCGGTGGTGTCTCGCCGGCCTTGAAGAGCACTTTCCAGATGTCTTCGTGCGTTGTCCCGAAGAGCTCTAGTAGCGTCTGGTGCTTGGCCGGATCATACTCCCACAGATAGCAAGTCCGGCGTTGGCATTGAAGAACCCAACGAATGAGCATGACCTAGATCACGTTGACGAGCTTCATTTTTCTGTCTATCATGTTCTGGACGCACATTTGGAGCCCAGTCAGCTCGTCCAAGGGACCCCAGGTTAGGCCCTTCTCTTGCCAGGAGGTGAGCCACATCGGGTTTCCAGATCGGAATTCGGGGGCCGCCGCCTAGTCAGCGTCGCACGGCTCGGTGATGTAGAATCACCCCGATTGCCACCCCTTCACCGTCTCTGCAAAGGAGCCTTCGGGCCAGGTAACATTGGGCATCTTGCCCACCATGGCGCCTCCGCACTCTGCTTGTTGACCGCTCACCACCTTCGGCTTCACATTGAAGGTCTTCAGCCATAGGCCGAAATGAGGTGGGATGCGGAGAAAGGCCTCGCACACGACAATGAATGTCGTGATGTTGAGAATAAATTAGGGGCTAGGTCATGGAAGTCTAGCCCATAGTAAAACATCAGTCCGCGGATGAAAGGGTGGAGAGGGAATCCCAGCCCGCGGACAAAATGTGTGAGAAACACAACCCTCTCATGGGGCTCGAGAGTGGGGACAATTTGCCCTTTTGCCGGGAGTCGATGAGCAATCTCCTTGGCCAAATATCCGGCCTCCCGGAGCTCCGTGATGTCCTTCTTCTTAACGGAAGAGGCCATTCACTTGCCTCCAGCTCCGGATCCGGACATGTTTGGAGTGCTTTCTCCAACGAGGAAAAGCTAAAGCTTGGGTGCTGGAGCTCAAGGGCGGAAGGATTGAAGGAGAGAAAGGGTGTGGGTGAAGAAAGGGAATCTTTATCCCCTTATAAAGGCCACGAATATCAAGCGCCTCCCCACTCTCCCTAAAACTCGCCTATTCCCAAGGGTTGTATAAACGGCACGGTTGGGTTACCCATGCCCGCATTGA
Source organism: Aegilops tauschii subsp. strangulata (assembly GCF_002575655.3). Lineage (NCBI taxonomy): Eukaryota > Viridiplantae > Streptophyta > Magnoliopsida > Poales > Poaceae > Aegilops > Aegilops tauschii. The sequence goes on from NC_053040.3 coordinate 199,944,520, forward strand.
TGAGAATCCCGCGATAAGGGGACACCATCTCTGCTTTGACAAGACGTGCCGATGGCAACCGCGTCTCGGGACGTGGGGCGTCGAACACAAAAACGGTTTGGAATTATGACCGGTCGGACGTAATGTCGTGCTACAAAAATTTGTCAGCGGATTGGATTCGTGTAAAAATATATTTTCTCTGTGGTTGCGTATGGTGTGTGTGATAGGTCTGGATACTATCACTATGTCCGAAGACTATCCTGGAGTTCGGAAAGAAGGGAACCTGCCTTACAATGTCGAAGACAATCTGCGCGCCGGACTCCTCGTCATTGAAGCCAGGTTCAAGGGCTAGTGAGGGAGTCCTGGACTAAGGGGTCCTCGGGTGTCCGGCCTGTTATCCATGGGCCAGACTGATGGGCTGTGAAGACATGAAGGCCAAAGACTGTACCCGTGTCCGGATTGGACTCTGCTTGGCGTGGAAGGCAAGCTTGGCAACCAACGATGAAGATTCCTTCTTATGTAACCGACTCTATGTAACCCTAGATCCCCCAGTGTCTATAAACCGGAGGGGTTAGTCCGGAAAGGAGATATTCATTACCATAGTCATACAGGCTAGACTTCTAAGGTTTAGCTATTACGATCTCGTGGTAGATCAACTCTTGTAATACTCATATTCATCAAGATCAATCAAGCAGGAAGTAGGGTATTACCTTCATAGAGAGGGCCCGAACCTGGGTAAACATCGTGTCCCCTGTCTCCTGTAACCATCGATCCTAGACGCACAGTTCGGGACCCCCTACCTGAGATCCACCGGTTTTGACACCAAAAGTGGGCCAAGCATCCTAGCTAGGTACGACATGCATGTATGACCAAACTACCGATCATTACGTGCATCCGTCATTATATGTATCCTAGCTAGGTGGTTGTTAGGGTGCTTTCAGGTTTGCGACGCAGGTGCCACCAAAGTTATGCATTGTGTATTTAAAGTCTTAAGCATCCCCAATATTAGTACATATATTTGGCAACTTCCAGGTGGTTCTTAACTTCTGGCCCCTCTCATCGATCTTCAACGACGCGCCCAACCGTGGGCCCGCGGGGTCAAAGTTGTGCATTGGAATTTTGAACATCACAGACCACCCTTTTCACTCATATATATTTGGGCCACATGCTGGTGTGGCTGTCTTTGGACCCTCTCTAATGCTATTTTTTGCTGCAAAGACTCTGATGACCCTCAACGGACACGGGGTATAATATCTTAACCGTGCGCGATACAACTGTGGTGTGAATCACCACGAGCACGCAAGCACGAGCAAATTAAGGTGGAGGTACTGACTCAACCATGTGCGATGCAAGTGCGCTGAAATCACCACGATCGCGCAAGTGCGAGCAAATTAAGGTGGAGGTACTAGCTCAACTGTGTGCGATGCAAGTGCGCTGAAATCACCACGACCGCACAAGCGCGAGCAAATTAAGGTGGAGGTACTGGCTCAACCGTGTGCAATGCAAGTGCACTGAAATCACCACGACTGCGCAAGCGCGAGCAAAGGGTGGAGGTACTGGCTCAACCGTGTGCGATGCAAGTGCGCTGAAATCACCACGACCGCGCAAGCACGAGCAAATTAAGGTGGAGGTACTGGCTCAACCGTGTGCGATGCAAGTGCGAGAAAATTAAGGTGGAGGTACTGGCTCAACCGTGTGCGATGCAAGTGCGCTGAAATCACCACGACCGCGCAAGCGCGAGCAAAGGGTGGAGGTACTGGCTCAACCGTGTGCGATGCAAGTGCGCTGAAATCACCACGACCGCGCAAGCGTGAGCAAAGGGTGGAGGTACTGGCTTAACCGTGTGCGATGCAAGTGCGTTGTAAAACCAACACCTGTGCAAGCTAAAGGCGGGTAGGTTTATTTGGAAATTAGGACGAACCGTGTGCGATAGACCAACTAGCTAGAAATATAAAAAACAAACTATCCGCCTTGAGTGTTGCAAAAATCGGCGGATCCGCACCACTTTTCCTTATTATCATACACGCATATTGTTATTGGACCGTGCGCGATCTTGGGCACTCCCGCCCCGCATAAATTCGTTTACCCAAATTTTAGTAGCCATCGTACTTCAATCGTCGCCCACACTCCTCCAGCACCGACCTTATAGTAAAATTGCAGTAGCCGAGACATTTGAACCGTCGCCCTCCCTCGTCCACCACAATCTCCACCCATCATTACTAAAATTTTCAGTAGCCGCGCGCGTATCCTCAAACACCACCCCCCTCCACAGTCCCCCACCCCGCCCCCTCCCCCTATCGAACCCTAGCTCGCAGCCGCCGCCGGTGCCTCCGCCAATCCGGCCGGTCTGCCCGTTCCTCCTAGCTTAGATAATAAAGTTCAGGTTACCCAGCGATTCCCATACCGTCGCCCCACTCCCCTGAGTTTTTAGATGAGGCCTGCGGTGTCCCTCCCCGCCAGATCCACATCCCCTACTCTAGAATGTCGTAGCCTAAGCTCGACCACGTATCCCGGGGAGCCCGACGAGCGTTCGGCCAAGAAGAGGTTTATCATGGTCTCTCCGGCGGACGTTGGCGAGGTGGTCGCCGTTCGTCCTGACCTGTCGATCCCGGAGCAACACGTCGCCGCGGAAGCCGGCGAAGACGTTGACTACATTGCCATGCCGAAGGCGTCATGTTAGCGGGCTAGCGTATTACTGTATCTCGGGAAAGATGGCTACGACATCAAGCTCGTCCACACCGACGGCTTCACGCGGGCCATGTCACAGGTTAAGTGGTCGATCCCCAACCCCTCTGGTTCAACCGCCGTCGATCTCTTCGACGGCCCTACCGCTGATCTCCTCCGCCAAGCGGTCAAGGATTTGCGAGCTTTATACGCCATCAAGCCCATTTTGTTACTTCGGAAGGACATGTTCTATGGCGGCGTCTTGGGATCATCAATTGCCAAGTCAGATCTCATCGACCACGACCACGAGGAGGGCACCCACGAAGGTTCTTCCAAGGTGAAACAGCCGATCAGTGACATTAGATTGCGCACCATGGGTATGTGCTCTTCCAACTGGAAAGATCCCGTCCATGAAATCTTACCTTTTCTAGCTTGCCAACCCGTACCCTTTGTTGTAGTAGCATTTGCCGTGCGGTGCTTTGACTGTGTCGTGTTTAATTATTTCAGTTATGCAAAAATGTATTATTCAATGGGTCTATGTGATGTTTAAGTATGAATTGTCCACTTTAGTTTCACGAATGGCTATATTTGGTTGTTTATAGTGAGTAGATGCCTTGTTTATCTATATTTGGTTGATAGGTTGGTTGGAGTGAGCATTTTTTTCAGTTATCGAGTAGATGCCTTGTTTATCTGTATTTGGTTCTTAGTTTGGTTGCAGTGAGTATTTGTCCACTTATCAAGTAGATGCCTTGTTTATCTGTATTTGGTTGTTAGGTTGCTTTTTTTAGCATTTGTCCAGTTATCAAGATGATGCCTTCTTTATCTGTATTGGGTTGCTAGGTTGCGTTTTTTATCATTTGTCCAGTTATCAAGCAGATGCCTTGTTTATCTTTATGTGCTTGTTAGGTTGGTTGCAGTGAGCATTTGTCCAGTTTTCAAGCATATGCCATGTTTATCTGTATTTTTTTTACTATACACAGGAGGGCAAAACCCCATTGCAATTTTTATATTATATCAAAAAAAAGATGTCTAGCAGTACAAAGAGGCTTGAGATAAGCCAAAAGAAAAGAAGAAAAAAAAACTATAAGCTACTAAATTACAGGACAAGGTTGTCAAGCCAGAGACAGAAAGCTCTAGCATAGCTCTTTTTAATTCTAAACCTAAGCAAGTTGAGCTCCTCCAAGAAGATGGCTTTCCATCCCTGAATGCTTGGTTGAATGGCTTGGAAAATGAGATTGTTCCTAGAGATCCAGATGGCCCAGGATGCTAGGATGATGATTTCCATGAAGAAAGGCACATGAAGTTTTAGTTTTAGATCAGCAAAAGCTTCAAGCACTGAGACATTGGCCTGTCTAGAGGGACAAATCAGGTCCCAACACTGAGCAGCAAAAGGACATGTCCAAAAGAGATGTTGAAGTGTTTCCTCCTGCTGGCAGTTATTTACAGCACAATTATAATTACCCAACTGAAAAGATTTCCTTCGAAGGAGATTCCTAGTATTGAGCCTGTCATGTAATAACCTCCAAAAGAACACCTTGTGCTTTGGTTGACAAGAGCTATTCCAAATCCAGTTAAATTGCTGGGGCACTATTTTTACTCCCATCATCAGTTTATATGCCTTAGCAACTGAGAATTGATCATTTCCCCAAATGTAGCTCCAGGTATCGGTACATTCCAGATATTCAGAACCCCTCAAAGATATACAAATGTCTTCCATTGCTTCAAATTCTTGGAATGCTTGCACTGTCAAGGGTAAATGAAATAGATCCTCCAGAAATTCAGTGTGAATAATGGTGTGCATATTGGAGTTCCTATTCTTCACAAAAAAGAAGAGATGGGGGAACATGTCCTGTAAGCAAGCTGAGTGCCATAGGTCAGACCAGAAAAAAGCACTTTTGCCATCGCTAATGTGACATCTGGCTAGAGATTTGAAATTGTCAATGAGCTTAAGATTTGCCTTCCACCAAAAATATCCAATCCAACTGTTGCCAGGCAGCAAATCACCATTATAATGTGTCTCCCAGATCAAATTAACCCATGGAATGTTGTGTCTGTTGTAAAACTTGTGTAGATTCTTAAGTAACAAAGCTTTGTTTTGGACAAAGATGTCCATCACTCCCAAACCTCCTTGGTCTTTTGGTCTACAAACAGTGCTCCAAGCCACCATGGCTGGCCTATGATCCTCCAAGTCAGGGCCTCTCCAGAGGCAATGCCTCAACAATTTAATAGCTTGAGATTTAATAGTGATAGGCACATCAAGGCATCCCATGAGGTAAATCAGCAGAGAGTTGAGCACAGATTTTACCAGCAGCAGCCTTCCAGCCATGGTCATGAAGGAAGATAGACCCATAAGTTTCTTCTGCAGCCTTGTGACCAGAGGTAAGCATTATTCAACAGTTGGTTTATGAATACCCAAAGGTGCACCCAAATATTGAATGGGGAAAAATTCCCTTTTACATTGAAAAGTATTAGTCAAAATCTCAACTTTCTCCTCAGACACATTGAGTGGGATGAGGCTTGAATTAGAGTAATTAACTTTCAGACCAGTAGCATCTGCAAAAGTATTGAGAAGGGCTTTGAGGCAGTGGAGTTGCTTGGCATCTGCTTGAAGAAGGACCAAAGTGTCATCTGCATATTGTACTATTCGAAAATCAGGGCAGGAATTCACATGCAAAGGTGGAGATAGTAAACCCAGCTGCATGGCCTTGTTGAGTATTGATTGAAGAAGATCTGCAGCAAGCACAAACAGAAGTGGTGACAGAGGGTCTCCCTGCCTCACTCCTCTCAGACAGTAGAATGTTTTACCAGGAACACCATTAAGCAATATGGCAGATGAGGCAGAAGTGAACAACATTTTGATCCAGTTAATCCATCTATCTCCAAAACCGTTAGCTTTTAGAATGTCCAGAATTGCCTGATGTTCAATGGTGTCAAAAGCTTTTTCAAAATCCAAATTCAACACAATAATCTCTTCCTTGGATTTATGGCATTGATGCAGATATTCAAAGGCCCAACCCAAGCCATCATGGATGGATCTCTCTTTGAGGAAGCCATATTGGTTAATGTGGACCAACTTTAAGATCACTCTCTGTAACCTGTTTGCCAACAAATTAGTTACTAGCTTGAGACAACAATTAAGGAGGGAGATTGGCCTGTAATCATTTGCTGTGAGGGGAGTACTTCCTTTAGGGATTAAAGTGATGAAAGAGGTGTTCAAGCTTTCCAGAGAGATTTGTCCAGCATGAAAATTAGAAATGAATTTGAGCACATCTCCTTTAATTATGTCCCAACAAGCTTTGAAGAATTCATTATTGAAACCATCAGGGCCAGGTGATTTTTCCAGAGGTAATTCTTTTACTACATCATTGATTTCTTCCTCAGTGAAAGGCAATTCCAAGGTATCAAACAGTGTGGGATCTTGTCTCTGGCCAAACAATGATTCCTTATCAAAATGCATGGTAGTTTTGTGAGAAGTCCCCATTCTTTTCTTATAAGTATCCCAGAGTATAGGAGCCTTCCCAGCATGATCAGATATATCAACTTGAGCCTCATTTTGCAAGACAGTTATATGATTGTGCCTGTGATTGATAGAAGCCTTGGTATGAAAGAATTTGGTGTTTTCATCCCCAAACTTTACCCCTTTAATTTTTCCCCTCTGTTTCCAATAAATCTTTTGGTTCCTTAGAAGAATTAGCAATTGTTGTTTGAGAAGAATCCTACAATTCCACTCATAAGGGTCCAACTCTCTGAACTCCTCAAAAAATCCAAAGGAAATGAGCTCATTGATTTTAGCAATTTGAGTTTTAAGATAAGATAAAGATCTGGCCCACAACTTCAGAGCTCTCCTTAAGTTTTTAAACTTAGCATTCAAACTTTTGACAGAATCAAGATTCCCCACTGGAATACTCCATGCAGCATTAACGACCTGTTTAAAATCTGAGTGATGCAACCAATAGTTCTCAAATCTAAAAATTCTTGCTTTGGGGATAGAAGTACCAACTTTGATGACACATGGTAAGTGATCTGATATTGGTTTTGCAAGAGGAAGAACCATAGTGTTTGGGAATGTGGTCATCCAAGAGGCAGAAGTAAAAAACCAGTCAAGCTTGACCAGCAGAGGATTTTGCTGCATGTTACTCCAGCTGAATCTCCTTCCATGCAAAGGTAACTCAAGTAAACCGTGATTACTAATTGCTTCATTGAACATAAGCATCTCATTAACATCTCCACCAGGTCTGTTTCTGTCTGATGGAGCCCTCATGAAATTGAAATCTCCCATAACAATCCAGTCCACATCATCAGGCATGTGAATATTCAAAAACCACTCAATGAACTCAATTTTGTCCTGTGGGTCACAAGGACCATAAATATTGGTGAGAATCCAGGACTGATTGGAGAGCAAACTTGTGAACTGAATGGAAAGTGAAAATCTATTTTTAGCAATAACTTCTCCAGCAAATTGAGAGCCATTCCAAGCCACTAGCAGGCCCCCTGAAGCTCCAACAGAAGGGAGGAAAGCAAACTTATTGATTCTATTGGGACAGAAATTTTTTATGTAAGCAGCATCAAAGTTCTCTCTCTTAGTTTCTTGTAAGCACAAAATATTGCAGTCACTCTCATCTATTTTCTGCCTTAAGGCCAACCATTTATCCTGTGAATTCATCCCTCTAATGTTCCAGTTAAGAATGTTCCAACTTCTATTTGTGCTATTCATGGAGACAAAGATGTATATTGCACCAGAAATCAAGCACCAGCACTTGATCCACAATTAAAAGTGAGAAAAGATCACCAAGTACTCTGAACCACAGCACATTATAGGACCAGCAACACATCCAAAGGCCATACATCACAGAAGTTCCATTAAGATAGTACATCTCTAGAGGAAATAGTTGCTTAAAGTACCAGTATCCAAGGCTTGCATCATAAAAAGGACTGTCCAAAAGAGAACATGGATATCCAACCAAACTACCCCCAACCACTATTCCAATTGGGTCCAGCAATCATCACGTAGATGTGGAAGTGTTTTCCTCTCTAGTAGCCAAGGGCACCTTGACCAACTCCTCAACAAGCATTCTTCTTGGCTTCTTGGCCAGCTTGTCCTCCAGCTCCCCCTCAGCAACCTTACAGAAAGAGGCAGTGAGGTTTCTAACAACTGAATTTTGAATGACAGGAGGGACATCATGACAAGGTAGACAACTATTATTTGAGCAGGAGTTTCTTTTATATCCATCATTATCTTTCTTAATTTTGTCACTCCTCCTTACCTCTGTTTCCACCAGGGGAGTTTTACCACTCCTTCTCTTCCTGAGGTTGTCAGAGTCAAAAGGCTACAGAAGAGCCTGGGACTCCATGTCTTGCATGTTGGAAGCCACCTCAATATTCTCCTTGTCCTTATCCTTTGCAAGCTGTTCCTCTAGGAGAATGGCCTGACAAATGGGAGCATGTGAAGTAGGACACTTATCAGGTATATGAAACAGTATAGCTTGTTCCATATTCTCCACAGCAGAGAAAAGTTCCCACATTCCAGACTTTAGCATGTTGACAGTCCAATCAAACTTATCTGGAGTCAAGAGAAGGTGGACAATGAAATTGAAACAACTTACAGGAATATTGGCAGAGAAGGAGTTTTTTTATCCACAGACTGCTCTTGAAAGTGTTTCTTCCACAGCAAGAGACCTTCTTCAGATACAGTATGATCATTATTAGCAGTTGCAGCAAGCTGTATACATTTCAAACCAAGAAGAGAGGGTGCCATACTGAAATGCTCATTAATTTGATTTACCCAGTTACATTGAAGACCAGACTGAAGATTCTCAATGTTTGTGACAGGCTCAAGCCCTCCTCTGGAGGTATTGATATGAACAGGACTGCACTGAATGGCCTGTTCAGAAGAAACACCAACTTGAGCAGCCAAGCCAGGCTCAGAACTGCGCACAAGATCTTCCTGAGGAAAGATAGGAACCAAACTAGTCTCCAAAGCAGAACTCAAATCTTGAGCTTCAGAGCTAGCAGCTACCTCAGCACCCCCAGCAGGGTTAATATCATCCATTTGTTGCAGCTGGCTTGCAATAACTTGAACAGGAAGATCCTCAGCATCAATTGCAGCAACCACATTTTGCTCATGCAACACATTGGGCTCCTCATCATCAGATTGATATGCCTGAATAATGTTCTGAAGGCCATTTGCAACCACATTGGCAGGAGGAGGCAGAGCAACAGGTTCATTATCTCTGGGAAACACATTCCCAGCTAGCACAGGTGGCAGTAAAAGGTTTGAAGTATCTCCTTGAGAGAAAGACATGTCTGAAGATAAGCTGTTGTTGCTGAAAGCAGGCAGTAACTCTTCACCATCTGCCCAAACCATCTCTTCTTGCTGCACAACATCCAGAATGTCTTCAATAGGTGCATGCAGGTTGTCCTGTTGTGGAATATTCCAGTTGTCCTCTTGCTCCCAGTTGTCCTCATGTTGAACATCTAAGTTATTGTTGTTGAGTGCAGCATTGTGAAAGCCAGCACCAGGCTTAGCATTCTCAGGTAAGGGGTGTGGATCCACATTGTCAGGTGGAATTGGGTCTTCATCTGCTGGGCCCCCACCAAGAAGCTCACTAGCCAAAACTTCAATCGAAGAGGACCAGCCATCCTCTTCAAACTCATCTCCTTTAGACCATCTCATGCTTTTGGGAATGATATCCAGGTTCATAACACGAGCCTTGACCACAATACGGCCCATGTGGTCATCCTCCTTGTCCCAGGAGATCATGCGACCAAACTTGCTGACAGCACACGCCAAATCTTCAGTATTGCAAAAATCGAAAGGAACTCCTGTCAGCAGCAACCAAACCGTTCTGTTGAAATGCACCCTCCTATGATTCCTGCCCTCATCATGCTTCACAAAAGAGATGAAAACGTTGCCAAATTCATGCGGGCTATCAAGCACCAGCTTGTGCCTATCTCTAACCCTCGTCAGACGCACATATGCCTCTCCAAACGGGCATCACTGGATGTCTCTCAGACCTAACTGCCTATGCTCAACAATAAATTCTTCGAGAACATCTCTTACATTGGGGAAAGGAGCATCAGCAGGGAGCGGATGGATAGTAGCAATAGCCCAATCTTCATGGCGATGAGGATGGTGCGGGAGGACGACCCAAGCCACCCCGTTACGGCCCGCAAGCTGCTGGATGGCGAACCCATGGGGCACAAATGGTCGCGGGTCGATTGGAATGTTGGCCATCGGAGAAGCCGCAGAGGTGCACACCGTCGCAGGCAAGCTGGAGGTGACAGGAGCAGAGTTTGCGTACTGTGGTGAAGCAGAGTCTGACTGTGGAGAAGTTGAGGAGGCAAGTGCCAATCGAGGCTGGAAATTAGGAAAAGATTCCTTAGAGAGCTCGCTAAAAGAGGAAACCACCGAAGGGTCACGGGCCGGGCCAACTGACTTAAACCAATCCTGGACCGCGTCCAGGTTCCAGGCCTCATGGGGAGGGCTTGGAAACGTGGCAAACCGTAGAAAAGGGAAAAGCCCAGGTAGCCGCTGCACGTGACACTCCCTGGCAAAGTGGCCCAGCAAACCACACGCGTAGTACTGAAGCGAGCCATTTGAAAATCCCTGATTGCCGCCCTGAGAAGCCTCAGCGCGAACCTCTCCTGAGGTATTAAAATTCTGCATTAAGGACTCATTATTGTTTGAGACCACATTATTGCTAGAGCTCGGAAAATTCGCGAGACGAGCAAAAACCGATGGCCGGAGTTGATCGCCGGAGGCATTGGCGGCGGCAGCAGATCGTGCATGCGAACCACTAGTAACCAAGGTCCAAGAAGCTTCTTCTTCAAGATAAAGAAGTTGTTCTTCACGCAACCAGTTAGGGCCTCCAAAACTCCAAAGATTAAACACCAATTCGAATTCCTTTTCAACCGCACGACCATGGTTATAGATTTCAAACCCCACAGCTTTTGACACAACCGAAAACTTGAAGGATCTGTCCTTGAGATGATGCACACGAAACCCTTGTGGATAACCACCAAAGCAAGATTGAAGAGTGATGCTAACCGTGTGACAATCCAACCGAAATCGAGCACGACAGAAGGAAACCACCAAAGTGAACTCCCGTTGGCGAAAACCAGGAGCGAAAACCACTGGATGACCAAACTTTTCCCGCATAGAACACTGAAAATCTTTACCTCTTGCAAAGTTGAGAGAAGGAGGATCCATGGCCATCTCCTCGACTCCGGCTCCAAAATAGAAGAACTAAAGAAGGTGGCGGCTGCCACAGCCGGAGTGACAAGTGGCAGGGAGAGAGGTGGTCGCCGGTGCCGGAGTGGCCACTGGCAGGAGGGGTGGCCGCCGTGGCCGGAGTGGCCACTAGCGGTGGTCGCCTAGGGGGAGCCTAGGGGAGCCTAGCCGTCATCTTCTCCGACCGAACTCTTCTTGTTAGGTTGGTTGTAGTGAGACTCTATCCAGTTTTCAATGGCTATATTTGGTTGTTATACTGGTCATTTATGCCTTGTTTATTTCAGTCATTCACAATGTGTTGTTCATTATGTGCAAGTCGAAACTGTGCCGCTCGACTACATCAATACCAGTTTGAACGGCTATATATGGTTCCAGTTATTCCTGGTGTAGTTAACACATGCCCTTTATTTTAGTTTTACACATTTATCCAGTGTGATGTTTAAGCATTACCTACGTTCTATTCATTTTCAACAATACCAGTTTGAATTGCAATATTTGATGGCTGTTAAGCCTGCTGTCGGTAACATTGCCTTCCATTTTATATCTGCTTTAACAGCATGCTCAAACCAACACATTCAAGCTATCATTTGGAGATGATGTTGTTTACCTTTGCTATATTTGTTTGATGTTAAGATTGTTGTACTTATCATGCCTTTTCACTACTTATGCAAGACAACAACGGGAGTGGCCACCATTTTCCGCCGAGGTTAGCTTCATCCCTCGACTTGTACTCCCCCCCCCCCCCCCCCCCGTCGTTCCATAATGTAATGCATATAGATCCAGGCTTGGACACTAGTTAGCTTATAATATTGACTTGTTGCTTGTAGGTACATATGCCCTTGGCAACGATCCACGCATCGACCCATTTTGCGTATGGAGCAATGAGATATTGATGAACAAGCAACAACTGAGGAAACTGATAAGGATTATTAGCAAAAAGATATGAATGGTGGCAAGCAAATTATTTGTTTATGCTCTATCCAACACAATAGTGAGCTGTAGGATGGTAACTACAAACTCTGCAGCCTTCTCTTTTTACTGCCCATAATGAGTTGGTAGACAACAATGTATGGATATTTTTTGTTCCCAGTGGTTCCCAAAGTAGTTCACTCAAGATTACCTCGCAAAGTACATGATTGGTGGACACGCAATGAATGCTAAAGTATTTCATCTAGACTACAATGAGCATCGAGAAGTCCTAATGAAGACAGTGAAGGATGGATGGGCAACCATCACAAGGGGTTGGCCTAGAGTCGTGCGCGCATTACGCATGGAGGAGGGCACAATATGGGCATTCCACTTCACCTTCTCCAGCAACCAGAATGTCTTTCGCCTCTCTCTTTACAGTCTTTAGTACAACTTTGGTTCATCATTCTTTACTTGGTGCTTCTTTAGTTCTTCAGTATACATACATGTGCATCGAATTATGGATCCGTGACCTATATTTGTAATAAACATGGTTTGTTATGAAATAAGTGATTGCCTACATTCAAATTCAAAACATGTGATTTTTAAATTAGGGATTAATTGGATTAATTAGGAATTAATTAGGGATTACACTGCACACGGTTTGTGAAAGCGAAACGTCTGCGATATACGTGGAGATCAGAAACGTTTCTAGGATCCACTATGTGTGCGATCAATCTCCACTGCACACACGACTTTCTCTTGAAAACTGTTTGCGTTAGGCCACCTTGCACAAACGTTTACCACATAAAAAGTCTGTGTGATGGACAGCCTTTGCCACACAGTTTCTTCTACGCACCGTGTGTGATGCATTCAATAATGCAAACGATAAAATTATTAATATCGTGTGCAATGCCAACGCTATCACAAACGATTTAACGGGAAAAATTGTGTGTGATGTACCTGTGAACGGAAACGTTTTCCTTGGAGCGACTGTGTGGGATGTACATACAAACGGAAAAGTTTAGCAGGGACTGACTGTGTGGGATGTACTTGCGACCGGAAACAATTTCGCCGTATAATTGTATTTTTTAGCTCTACTGTATGTATTTCCGTATTTGAGCGCTCGCCGGTCGCACATGAACTCATTTTGCCGAGCTTGTGTGCCAGGAGGGCATATCCCCGATGGTTTCTGGGTCGTGTGGGAAGGACCCCCCTATCGCCCACACTCACTTGGCGACGGTTCCAAATGTCGTCGTGGAAAGGGTTAAAAACCGTTTGTTTAGGACCGACGCGTACCAGTGACCCAACGTGATGAAGGGGTTGTCAATCCCTTCACGGTTATTTTCAAAAGTGAGATCTGATAGAGATAGATAAATGATAAAGTAAATATTTTTGCTATTTTTGGTTTATAGATCGGAAAGTAAAAGATTGCAAAATCGTAGATCGGAAACTAATATGATGGAAAATAGTAGACCGGAAACTTATATGATAGAAAATAAACCCGAGGCCATAGGTTTCACTAGAGGCTTGTCTCAAGATAGCAAATAATACGGTGGGTGAACAAAATACTGTTGAGCGATTGATAGAAAAGCGCAAAGTTATGACGATATCCAAGGCAATGATCATGAATATAGGCATCACGTCCGTCTCAAGTAGACCGAAACAATTCTGCATCTACTACTATTACTCCACACATCGACCGCTATACAGAATGCATCTAGAGTATTAAGTTCAGAAAGAACGGAGTAATGCATTAAGTAAGATGACATGATGTAGAGGAATAAACTCAAGCAATATGATGTAAACCCCATCTTTTTATCCTCGATGGCAACAATACAATACGTGCCTTGCTACCCCTACTGTCACTGGGAAAGGACAGCGCAAGATTGAACCCAAAGCTAAGCACTTCTCCCATTGCAAGAAAAAACAATCTAGTTGGCTGAACCAAACCGATAATTCGAAGAGAATTACAAAGATATCAAATCATGCATAAAGGAATTCAAAGAAGATTCAAAGAATTCATAGATAAGCTGATCATAAATCCATAATTCATCGGATCTCGACAAACACACCGCAAAAGAAGATTACATCGGATAGATCTCCAAGAACATCGAGGAGAACATTGTATTGAGAATCAAAGAGAGAGAAGAGGCCATCTAGCTATTAGCTATGGACCTGTAGGTCTGTGGTAAAGTACTCACGCTTCATCGAAAGGGTAATAGAGTTGATGTAGAAGCCCTCCATGAACGAATCCCCCTACGATAGGATGCCAGAAAAGGCCCCTAGATGGGATCTCACGGGTACAGAAGGCTGTGGCAGTGGGAAAGTGTCTTCGTGGATACTTCTGGTGGTTCGGGAATATATGTGAATATATAGGCGAAGGAATTAGGTCAGGAGAGTCATGGGGGGGCCACAAGACAGGGGGCGCGCCCTACCCCCCTGGGCGTGCCCTCCACCCTTGTGGCCGCCTCGTGGCTCCTCCAGCTTGATCTCCAAGTCTCCTGGGTGTCTTCTGGTCGAAGAAAAATCATCGAGAACATTTTATTCCGTTTGGACTCTGTTTGGTATTTCTTTTCTGTGAAACTCTAAAACAAGGAAAAAACAGAAACTGGCACTCGGCTCTAGGTTAATAGGTTAGTCCCAAAAATAATATAAAATAGCATCTTAATGCATGTAAAACATCCAAAACAGATAGTATAATATCATGGAACAATAAAAAATTATAGATATGTTGGAGACATATCAAGCATCCCCAAGCTTAATTCCTGCTTGTCCTCGAGTAGGTAAATGATAAAAACAGAATTTTTGATGTGGAATGCTACTTAACATATTTATCCATGTATTTTTTCTTTATTGTGGCATGAATGTTCAGATCCATAAGATTCAAAACAAAAGTTTAATATTGACATAAAAACAATAAAACTTCAAGCATACTAACAAGGCAATTATGTCTTCTCAAAATAACATGGCCAAAGAAAGCTTATCCCTACAAAATCATATAGTCTGGCTATGCTCCATCTTCATCACACAAAATGTTCAAATCATGCACAACCCCGATGACAAGCCAAGCAATTGTTTCATACTTTTGATGTTCTCAAACTATTTCATCTTTTACGCAATACATGAGCGTGAGCCATGGACATAGCACCATAGGTGGAATAGAATATGATGGTTGTGGAGAAGACAAAAAGAAGGAGATAGTCTCACATCAACTAGGCGTATCAACGGGCTATGGAGATGCCCATCAATAGATATCAATGTGAGTGAGTAGGGATTGCCATGCAACGGATGCACTAGAGCTATAAGTTTATGAAAGCTCAAAAAGAAAGTAAGTGGGTGTGCATTCAACTCGCTTGCTCACAAAGACCTAGGGCAATTTGAGGAAGCCCATATCATTGGAATATACAAGCCAAGTTCTATAATGAAAAATTCCCACTAGTATATGAAAGTGATAACATAGGAGACTCTCTCTCATGAAGATCATGGTGCTACTTTGAAGCACAAGTGTGGTAAAAGGATAGTAACATTGTCCCTTCTCTCTTTTCTCTCATTTTTTAGTGGGCCTTCTCTCATTTTTTTGGCCTCTTTTTTTCATCTGGAGTCTCATCCCAACTTGTGGGGAGATCATAGTCTCCATCATCCTTTCCTCACAAGGGACAATGTTCTAATAATGAAGTCGTCACACTTTTATTTACTTACAACTCAAGAATTACAACTCGGATACTTAGAACAAAATATGACTCTATATGAATGCCTCCGATGCTGTACCGGATGTGCAATGAATCAAGAGTGACATGTATTAAAGAATTATGAACGATGGCTTTGCCAGAAATACAATGTCAACTACATGATCATGCAAATCAATATCACAATGATGGAACGTGTCATAATAAACAGAACGGTAGAAAGTTGCATGGCAATATATCTCAGAATGGCTATGGAAATTCTATAATAGGTAGGTATGGTGGTTGTTTTGAGGAAGGTATATGGTGGGTGTATGGTACCGGCGAAAGTTGCGCGGTACTAGAGAGGCTACAATGGTGGAAGGGTGAGAGTGTGTATAATCCATGGACTCAACATTAGTCATAAAGAACTCACATACTTATTGCAAAAATCTATTAGTTATCGAAACGAAGTACTACGCGCATGCTCCTAGGGGGATAAATTGGTAGGAAAAGACCATCGCTCGTCCCCGACCGCCACTCATAAGGAAGACAATCAATAAATAAATCATGCTCCGACTTCATCACATAACAGTTCACCATATACGTGCATGCTACGGGAATCACAAACTTTAACACAAGTATTTCTAAAATACACAATTTATCACTAGCATGACTCTAATATCACCATCTTTATATCTCAAAACAATCATAAAGAATCAAACTTCTCATAGTATTCAATGCACTTTATATGAAGGTTTTAATTATACCCCCTTTGGATGTCTGTCATATTAGGACTAACTTTATAACCAAAGCAAATTACCATGCTGTTTAAAGACTCTCAAAATAATATAAGTGAAGCATGAGAGTTCAACAATTTCTATAAAATAAAGCCACCGCCGTGCTCTAAAAAGATATAAGTGAAGCACTAGAGCAAAATTGCCTAGCTCAAAAGATATAAGTGGAGCACATAGAGTATTCTAATAAATCACGATTCATGCGTGTCCCTCTAAAAAGGTGAGTACAGCAAAGATGATTGTGGAAAACTAAAAAGCAAATACTCCAATCATACAAGACGCTCCAAGCAAAACACATATCATGTGGTGAATAAAAATATAGCCTCAAGTAAAGTTATCGATAGACGAAGACGAAAGAGGGGATGCCTTCCGGGGCATCCCCAAGCTTAGGATCTTGGTTGTCCTTGAATATTACCTTGGGGCGCCTTGGGCATCCCCAAGCTTAGGCTCTTGCTAATCCTTATTCCATAGTCCATCAAATCCTTAACCAAAACTTGAAAACTTCGTAACACAAAACTCAACAGAAAATCTCATAAGCTCCGTTACTATAAGAAAATAAAGCACCACTTTTGGTACTGTTGTGAACTCATTATTTATTTATATTGGTGTAATATCTACTGTATTCCAACTTTCCATGGTTCGTACCCCCCGATACTACCCAAAGATTCATCAAAATAAGCAAACAACACATAGAAAACAGAATCTGTCAAAAACCGAACAGTCTGTAGTAATCTGTAGCTCTCGAATACTTTTGTAACTCCAACAATTCTGAAAAATTAGGACAACCTGAGAATTTTTTTTATTAATCTTGTGAAAAAATAATGAAATCAAAATCATGCTTCTGTAAAAAATGAAAATTGTTTTCCTGAGCGCAAAAATTTCTGTTTTTCAGCAAGATCAAATCAACTATCACCATAAGCCATTGTAAAGGTCTTACTTGGCACAAACACTAATTAAAACACAAAACCACATCTAACTAGAAGCTAGATGAATTATTTATTGCAAAACAGAAGGAAAAATCAAAGAACAAAAATTAAATATGGTTGACTCCCAACAAGCGCTATTGTTTAACGCCCTTTGCTAGGCATTGAAAATTTCAATGATGCTCACATAAAAGAGAAGAATTGAAGGACAAAGAGAGCATCATGAAACACGTGACAAACACATATAAGTCTAACATACTTCCTATGCATAGGCATTTTATAAGCAAACAAATTATCAAGGCAAGCAAAAACTAGCATACGCAAGGAAGAATGAAACAAAAGCAATCTCAACATAACGAGAGGTAATTTAGTAACATGAAATATTCTACAACCATATTTCTCTCTCTCATAACAATTACATGTAGGATCATAATCAAATTCAACAATATATCTATGACATAACATATTCTCTACATGATCCACATTCATGCAAAGTTGACACTCTTCCAAAATAGTGGGATTATTATAAAGTAAAGTCATGACCTTTCCAAACCTACTTTTATCAAAAAAAATCATAAGATTTAATATTCTCCAAATATGTGGGATCTAAATTTGAAACTCTTCCAAAACCACTTTCAATATTATTGCAAACATTATTATCAATCTCATATTCATCATGGGGCTTAAATAAATTTTCAAGATCATAAGAAGAATCACCCCAATCATGATCATTACAACAAGTAGTAGACATAGAAAAATTAGGATCCCCAAGCTTAGGGTTTTGCATATCATTAACATCACCGACATTAATAGAATTTATAATAACATGATTGCAATCAGGCTTTTCATTCAAAGATCTATCGTGAATCACTTCATAATGCACTTCATCACAATTTTCAGATTCACGGATTTCAAGCAAAACATCATAAAGATAATCTAGTGCACTCAACTCACTAGCAATAGGTTCATCATAATTGGATCTCTAAAAAAGATTAGCAAGTGGATGAGGATCCATAAACTCTTTGGTTTCTAATTTTCAATAAATACACAATTATTCCAACCAAACAAGCAAACGATCCAAGTAAGACATAAAGGCAAACGAAAAGAGGAACTGAAGAAGGGCGAAAGAAAAGGGCAAATCTTTCCGAAAAATGTTTTAGAAGTGGGGGAGAGGAAAACGAGAGGCGAATGACGAATAATGTAATGCAAGAGATGATAGTTTATGATGGGTACTTGGTATGTCTTGACTTGGCGTAGATCTCCCCGGCAACGGCGCAAAAATTTCTTCCTACTACTTCTTGAGCTTGCGTTGGTTTTTCCGTTGAAGAGGAAAGGGTGATGCAGCAAAGTAGAGATAATTATTTCCCTCGGTTTGAGAACCAAGGTATCAATCAAGTAGGAGACACCGCACTAATCACCTAATATCTGCACAAACAATCAAACAATTTGCACCCAACACGATAAAGGGGTTGTCAATCCCTTCACGGTTACTTGCAAATGTGAGATCTGATAGAGATAGATAAATGATCAAGTAAAAAATTCTGGTATTTTTGGTTTACAGGTTGGAAAGAAAAAGATTGCAAAATAGTAGATCGGAAACTAATATGATGGAAAATAGTAGATCGGAAACTTATATGATGGAAAATAGACCCGGGGGCCATAGGTTTCACTAGAGGCTTCTCTCAAGATAGCAAATAATACAGTAGGTGAAAAAATTACTGTCGAGAAATTGATAGAAAAGCACAAAGTTATGACGATATCTAAGGCAATGATCATGAATATAGGCATCACGTCCGTCTCAAGTAGACCGAAACGATTCTGCATCTACTATTATTACTCCACACAACAACCGCTATCCAGCATGCATCTAGAGTATTAAGTTCATAAAGAACAAAGTAATGCATTAAGTAAGATGACATGATGTAGAGGAATAAACTCAAGCAATATGATGTAAACCCCATCTTTTTATCCTCGATGGCAACAATACAATACATGCCTTGCTGACCCTACTGTCACTGGGAAAGGACACCGCAAGATTGAACCCAAAGCTAAGCACTTCTCCCATTGCAAGAAAAACCAATCTAGTTGGCTGAACCAAACCGATAGTTCGAAGAGAATTACAAAGATATAAAATCATGCATAAAAGAATTCAGATAAGATTAAAATAATATTCATAGATAAGCTGATCATAAATCCACAATTCATCGGATCTCGACAAACACACCGCAAAAGAAGATTACATCGGATAGATCTCTAAGAACATCGAGGAGAACATGGTATTGAGAATCAAAGAGAGAGAAGAAGCCATCTAGCTGCTAGCTATGGACCCGTAGGTCTGTGGTAAACTACTCATACTTCATCTGAAGGGCAATAGAGTTGATGTAGAAGCCCTCCGTGATCGAATACCCCTCCGGCGGGATGCCGGAAAAGGCCCCTAGATGGGATCTCACATGTACAGAAGGTTGCGGCGGTGGAGAAGTGTTTTCGTGGATAATTCTGGTGGTTTGCGAATATATGTGAATATATAGGCGAAGGAATTAGGTCAGGAGAGTCATGGGGGGCCCACAAGACAGGGGGCGCGCCCTAGCCCGCTGGGCGCACCCTCCACCCTTCTGGCCGCCTCGTGGCTCCTCCGACTTGATCTCCAAATCTCCTGGGTGTCTTCTGGTCCAAGAAAAATCATTGCGGAGGTTTTATTACGTTTGGTATTCCTTTTCTGCGAAACTCTAAAACAAGAGAAAAATAAAGAAACTGGCACCGGGCTCTAGGTTAATACGTTATCCCCAAAAATAATATAATATAGCATAATAATGCATATAAAACATCCAAAGCAGATAATATAGTAGCATGGAACAATAAAAAATTATAGATACGTTGGAGACGTATCACTAACCTATTGACATAGTGCCCAATGCTAGTTGATGTTTTTTGCTTTTTTTTACTTTGCAGAAAATCAATACCAAACGGAGTCCAAACGCAGTTATAACTTTTTGGAGAATTTTTATGGACCAGAAGACACAAGATGGGCCGAAGAAGTACCAGAGGGGTGCCCCGAGGGGGGCACGACCCACCTGGGCGCGCATGGGGGCCCAGGCGCGCCCCGGTGGGTTGTGCCCACCTCGGTGGCCTCCCGCACCGCCTCTTTGCTATACTCCAATATTCCAGAAACCCTAGGGAAGTCAACGAAAATCAATTCCAGCCGCCGCAAGTTCCAGAACCACCAGATCCAATCTAGACACCATCACGGAGGGGTTCATCATCCTCATTGGTGCCTCTCCGATGAAGCGTGAGTAGTTCATTGTAGACCTACGGGTCCGTGGTTAGTACCTAGATGGCTTCCTCTCTCTGTTTTGATTCTTAATACAATGGTCTCTTGGAGAACTATTTGATGTAACTCTTTTAGCGGTGTGTTTGTTGGGATCCGATGAACTTTGAGTTTATGATCAGATCTATGTTTTTATCCATGAAAGTTATTTCAGTCTTTTGATCTCTTATATGCATGATTACTTATAGCCTCGTATTTCTTCTTTGAATCTTTGGTTTAGTTAGGCCAACTAGTTTGATTTTTCTTGCCATGGGAAGAGGTGCTTTGTGATGGGTTCGATCTTACGGTGCTTATCCCAGTGACAGAAGGGGAACTGACACGTATGTATCGTTGCTATTAAGGATAACAAGATGGGGTCTATTTCTACATAAATAGATCTTGTCTACATCATGTCATCGTTCTTATTGCATTAATCCGTTTCTCCATGAACTTAATACACTAGATGCATGCTGGATAGCGGTCGATGTGTGGAGTAATAGTAGTAGATGCAGGCAGGAGTCGGTCTACTAATCTTGGACGTGATGCCTATATAGTGATCATTGCCTGGATATCCTAATGATTATTTGAAGTTCTACCAATTGCCCTACAGTAATTTGTTTACCCGTTGTATGCTATTTTTCTCGAGAGAAGCCACTAGTGAAATCTATGGCCCCCGGGTCTCTTCTTTATTATATTTGCCTCTGCGATCTATTTTTATTTACTTTTATTTTTTGATCTATTAATCCAAAAACACAAAAATACCATGCTGCAATTTATTGTTATTTATTTTATCTCGTGTTCCTGCGAGATCCATTTATCCAATCTACTACAATTTTACCTATCTTTTTACCCGTGAGGGATTGACAACCCCTCTCTTACGTCGGGTTGCAAGTATTTGTTCTTTGTGTGCAGGAGTCTTTCACGTGGTGTTGCGTGGTTCTCCTACTAGTTCGATAACCTTGCTCTCATCACTAAGGGAAATACCTACCGTAGTTGTGCTACATCATCTCTTCCTCTTTGGGGAAATACCGACGTAGTTCAAGCTGCACCAGGCATCATAAAATGGGGAAATCGTAAGCATGATGAGTATAGTGTTGACCGTGGCAGCGGGATGGCAGATCTGAAGTTGCAAACCGCACAAAGGGTAGTTAGCAACCAATGTTTGCTTTGAAATAGCAACTAAGATTTGGTATGGACAAGAAAGTACAGTCAATAAGTGACAAAGAAATGCAATTCTGCTATCTCTCCATATGTTGCGACATGCATTTGTAAACTCAATTGGGACCTTTAGCTAACCAATTAAATGTGGCTATTAACTAATATCAGTATCATATCACAATCATATTTGAACGACTAAGCTTTGGAATTATGAGTGTTGTCATGTTTAGCTTGAAGGATGGAGTACTACTAGTATGACAAAAAGCACCTACGTAGATCATAGTAGGATAGATAAAAGGGGAAAAGCCTAAGAATCAAGAGTGAAATCAGGAAAGTGGAACTAGCTGGACCATATGGGTTTGTATTGCCGGTACGGCAAGAAAGGGTTCGGAAAGGCTTTGGTCCCAAAAGGGGCAGGTCTATTCAACTGAAGGAGCAGTACTATTACTATCAGTCTAGGCTATCAAAGAAGACATAGCTCTCAGCATTTCCAGGATATTATGGCACACCACCTAGAATCGTTGAAAGCATCCATCTGAAGCGACCCAATAGACCTGTCGACTGCAAGTGTCCCTACTCCCTCCCTTCGTATAGAGATTCAAATGCGGACTACATACGGAGCAAAATGAGTGAATGTACACTCCAAAATATGTCTATATATATCCGTATGTAGTTCTTATTGGAATATCTAAAAAGACTTATGTTTTACCGAAAAAGGCTTTCGCCCCGCTTTATAGACAAAGCAACGATGAACAACACCCGGTACAAACGCACGCCACCACAACACACGCACACACCCAAGGCAGTTTAGGAACGGAGGAAGTAATACACTTATTAAGAAGAACAGAACATGAACATGATAACAAAGAGCAAGAAGATTTCTCTACTTTTTTGTTTACTCTTATACTCTTGTCCCTACTCTTATAAAAACAGAGTTGGTGATGATGGTGTGCCTGCCATCCTGCAAAATAGGCCGTCCTATTTACATCTGACGGATTGGAAGGAAACTATGGCAATTTTGCAAAAAGATACCCACACACCTCTTCACATTTGCAAATAAGGCCTTCCCTCGTTCATCCTTTTCTCTCACAAGATAAACTACTCATACAAATGCATCTTCATGTTCCATGCAACGCACGAGCATCTTGCTAGTTCGATAATACAATGTGTGTTGCCCACCCATGATGAACCACACAGAAAAATGCACATGCTTTTCGAAACGCACATGCTTTTCGAAACGAATATAGGAACATCCCTGATGTCTCTCTATATGTGGCGCACATGCTTTTCGAAATGAATATAGGAACATTAGCTGACGAATGAAACGTTCTATGTTTTAGTAATATGAGCATCATATCAGATTCGTATTTCAACAACTAAGCTTTGGAATTATGAGTGGCGTGTTGTTTCGCTTGATGGGTGGAGGTCTTGAGGAGCAGTGCTAGCACGACACGAAGCACCTACGGTGATGGTAGTGAATATAAAGGGGGGAAACCATAAGCTTTACGAGTATAGTGACCGTGCCATGGCAGATTTGAAGGTGCAAACCAGACAAAGGCTACTTTGCAACCAATGTTTGCTTTCAACTAGCCACTATGATTTGGTACGGACAAGAAAAGTACAGTAAACAAGTTACAATCTATTTTCTGGGTGAGATCAATAACTTAAGCAAATATGAAAGAGTACCACCTCTCTTGCAACGCCGTGTAGGCCCCTGCTGATACATCGAGGGTGCTGCGGGTGCGATGGCTGTCGGTGGCACGGAAGAAGACTTTAAACGGCAGACGGATGGGTCGAGGGTTAAGTCCTGTTGCCGTGGATGAGGCGTTCGTAGGAGCGGCAATGGCAAGGTGGACGACGGCGCCGATGAAGCGAGAGGACGCGATGAAAGTATCCTGGTCTGGCACCATGGATGAGAGATGTCCATCTCTTGAAGTCGATGACGGGGTAGGGGTAGCGGCTCCGGCGAGGTGGGGGATGGGGTGGCGGACAGAGGATGCTGGCTGGAGTGGGGAGGTTGTTGTGGCGCCGATGGTGTATGAATGGGGAAATGGAGGGGGAGGGGGGTTTTCAAACTTTGGGGCACGCTTCTCTGGAATGTGGGAAAGTTACGAACTTATCCCCCTTTTAAAATTTCAGACATCTCGTTGGTTGGGGATAGGGCGGTAATCTCACATCTCCCCAATTTTTGCCGTAAGAGATTTCGGGCGAGGAGAGGGTGTTTTGGCGCCCATGGTGTATGAACGGGGCTGACAGGTAGGGCGACTGTGTCACGGCTAAGGGAAGTTACACATCTGCCCCTATTTAAAGTATTTGCCTACATCGATTTTGGACAAGGAGAGTTTATTTCGCCGCCCACCGTGTATGAATGCGGAAATGGAGGGAGAGATAGAGGTCTTTTGGACGAGCTTGAATCAAATGTGTTTTGCCACCCACATTTGGCGCCCACCGTGTCTGAATGGGCTCAGAGGTGGTCATGTCACGTCTGATTGAAGTTACTAGTCTACCCCTATCGACAACAGTGGAAATCGGGCCGATTAGGATGTGAAGTGTCACGGGTTTGACAGTAATTTCCATCTCACAAAAACTTGCTTCGGGCATCTGAAAAATGATAGTGGGTGTTTTGCCACTTCGTTCAAAATTTTGGAGAATTAGCATTCATGTATACCCTGGGCCCTGGCAACTAAATTCTAATCCAATTTGTATTCGATTACGAATATCCATACATCATTCTATGTTTTGTTATTTATTTCTTCAAAACCACGACAAAGATTTATTCTACCTTTATATATGAATATGATTTAGAAATGTCGTGATCTTCGAATTTAGTAGGTTGGATGCACTTTGAGTCAAGCAGTTATTTCATCCAATACAATATGCTCACACAAAAAACAGTTCACCTTATGTCAATCATACAAGTACTCAGGATTACCTTGCCTAAAAATTCAGATCATTACAACACATGGACAACATAGGGGGTCTTACAACATAATCCATTCAGAGACATGACACAACATGCAAGTATACTAATATAATGACAATTCCAACTGGTATCTAAAGAATAACTGGGATTACCCTGGGCTTCAGATAGCAGAAGCAGCAGGACCTCCTCTGTCTTCAAATGCAACATTCATACTTCCTCCAATTCTTGGGTTGCTTGCATAATGCGTGCAGCTAATTGCATAATTTCCAGCCTCAAGATCAAGATTACCTCATTCATGGCAGCCACGCCATCTCTTTCTGACTCGAGTAGAGCCTCAAGAACTATAATATCTGTGCTCAAACTGCTCTCCGGCAGTGTTGCCTTTGAACTGCTACCATTTGGTAACATGGATGGCGCAGTGCTTCCACAAATAGATTCTTGGGTTGTACATTGTGTCCTAGTGTGAATGGCATCCTAAAAGGTTTCCGTTGGACATAAGTAAGAGATAGTTATCGCATGATTCAGGCAGTAAGCTTACATGGTAAACGACATACAAATTATTGCCGAGCATGGCAAGCTATATTTAAATGATTCGAAGCAGCATTAGCCAAAATGAAATTAAAATGGTAAGATGAAACTAGGGATGTAAGTGGCAAATAAACGGCATCCGCCAGTCCCATCTAGTTAGTTTTTGCTAGCTCGCTGGTTCATTTTCTTCAAAAAGCAAAAACTCTTTTGAACTATCATACCATTAATGGACTTTAATCGGGAGCAAACGGGACCCAGTTGACATCCCTAGTTGAAAGGCGGTGTACCACCGCTATATTTAAGTTGCCAAGGCATCTAAGCAGTTGAAATAATCTGAGAAAGCACTTAACAGTGTGGCCTAATATAAACTACGAAGACAGTCTTGTGATGAAGTTCATAGGAAAAGTGAAGGAGTCAAATGAACTTGGCATGCATTTCTTTACGATAGTACAGCAGGCACTACTGATATATTGGCCAACTCAGGTATAGCCTAACAAGTAACAAACAAGCATTCGAATCAAGCAATACAGCAAAGCAGACAACTGAACTATTTGTAATTCTATAGGATTACAGGTTGAGGGCACAAGCCAAGAAAGCAGCCCACACACATTACGTTTCACATGTACTAAAACACACTAGCTTAACATATGTTGGTGTGATGCCTCGCTATTGTTGCAATGTTCTTTGAAGATATCGTCAGCATCCCGTTGTTGCAAATCTAGTTGTTGTAGTTTATTTTGCACCCACTATTTAGGTACAATTAATTTTAATCGCATGGAATAGTTCGAATTGATCATCAATGGTTCATCTAAACTAATGAAAGAAGGGTGTGTGCTTACACGACAATATATGTGCTTCACTCTATTTTTATGCTTGTTCGAGGTGCCAGCCCCAAAGGAACAAATATTTTGCTTGATGGGGTTGACAGCTCCATAATTAATAGAAGCATCAAATTAGTCATGCAACTTGGGAAGATCAAGAATGCACAAAAAAGTAATGAATAGAGCCTCGGAGCAGTGATGTAATAGCTAGCATCAGAAAATGTAGGGTAAAATGAACAAAAAGCAGCAAAACCACATGCTAGGCTGATGTGTAATTAAGCATAGAGAACATGAAGCAGTCTAATGGAACCAACAGGTGGCATCAAAACAACACCATTATCATAAATATAGCATGCAAGAACTAAATAGTAGGCACTGATATCTAGGAAGTACAGTAATACTTAGGACAAAACAAAGCATTGTAACTATATGTGCACTGGTTTGTAATTTAGCACATGTAACATGTTCACTCCCAGAAGTATGGCCCTACAGGTGCAAGCAGAATAACGCGTCTCGTGAAAAATTGAATGATGCCCTGAATAAATTCAAAGGTGCGGTGCTTATGCTAAGAAAGTGAACATAGGCCCTGGCCGTTGGATAATAGTACCTAATTATTGACGGTGTATGGGTATCGTTGTCATACTTGATAGCCAAGGATCATCGATGGTGCTCGTGTTGCGGTTGAGTTTGGGGCGGTTGTCGCCGTTGCTGAAGCGGCTCCGGTGCTTCGGCTACGGTGCCTGTCGACATACAAGAAAGCTTATATGTGGTAAGTGAACAGTTCCACAATAAAGAAGAGAAACCCCGAAGGAGTACAAATCGAAATAACCCGATGAGGCTGCAGCGTCAGTAAAGCAGGGCCAGTGGAGTTGAATATGGCGTCCGTGGAGCAGGTCCGGTGCAGTGGACGAAGGCGTCGGTGAAGCCAGTGTACAGTGCTTTTGGTGAGGCGGATGTGTTGCGGCGGACGAGGGCTTGTAAGAAGGGCCAGCGATGGGGTGGACGAGGGAGTCCGTGAAGGGCCTACACTGTGGTGGATGAGGGCGCCGGTGAAGCAGATCTGGTGCGGTGGACAAGCCAGTCGCTTAAGCGGCTCCCGTGAAGTGGTGAGTTGGGAGTTGGGGATTCCAAGGTGCGGAAGGTAGATTCGGCGGGGTGTGAGGTCCACCACTGCGATGTCGGACTAGATTCGGTGGCTTGCCGTGGTTGGGGCGGGGAGGGGAAGGGGAGGGGCTCTGGGGAAGAATGTTGGGGGCAAGGAGGGGAAATCAATGGAGTTACCAAAGCAGCCCTTTTTCGTTCATGTGGCAGGGGTAAAACTGGAATATCGTAGGGCTAAACTTTCGGGCGCGAGATATTTCGATGCGAGCAGGAAGTTTGAAAGCTTTTGGCGCCTGAAATTAAGTGTTTTCTTCTTGTACGGCCGACTATGATATCATGGCCGAGAATTTATTTGTTATGCACGCAAAAGGAAGTGCAAGTTTCGAAAATCCATGTCTCCAACTCGAAACTTAGATTGTCCATTCAATTCAAATATGGATCATTGAGCTAGTGGAAGCAAATACCATCATATGGTCCAATTCAAATGAAATTCCAAATTGTTTATCCTAAATATGATGACAAAAACAAAAATGTGTATGTGTATGAATAAAGTGGATGATTATATGGTTTGAACATGCACGTATATGTATATCTCTAGGTTTGATATATGAATTTGAAATCACGAAATCCCGGCCTAAAAAATGTACCTCCATTTAAATGAATTACAAAAGCTAATGATGGAGTCAAATTCCAATCTTAGGTTTGTAATTCCGGTACTTCAAAGTATATCACGCATGTTCAAAAGTATTGTTATCTCATAGTCCAAATTGTGAAACAAATTGATAAACCATGAGTACACACACTATTGACCATACATATCTCAATTACGCTAAAGGCTCTCAAATATAGACACCTCACTCTTTATCTGAAGCCACCCCTCCCCCCCCCCCCCCGCCCACAAGTCATTCTCTCCCCCGAACACGAACACAGGAGCACATTAACACCCCCTCTCTTCTAAAGTCCGGACCCTAATATAGGTCTCTATCACTTTGTCTCTCGGGCATGCACACATCTCTTCCCCCACTCTCTAGGTCTCCCGGCATCTCTCTTTCCCACACTATATAGAGTGTATCTTTCCCATACGCACAAAATGTCGCCCCCAAACATCTATCTCCCTAGTTATGTGGTTCTCGCACACTCACCTCACTCACCACCCCCACTGCAAACAAGCACCCTTTGTCTCCTTGTGCACCACTCTCCTCTTCCTATCTCTCCCACATGCGGACCCGCCCCAGCTCCTTCCCTATATACATATATGTCGTGACTCTTTCCATAGCTCCCTAACGTATCATCATTCTCAATCTCGCATGTTATTTTCTACACCATCTATTCTAGATCTCTCATGAAGTCTCTATCACACACATGATGACTCGCTTCCCTTGCGTCTCCGTACATAGGCCACTTTCGAACAACATCAACCTTCTCTCCCTACTATACGCCACTTCCGCACACAAACGACCCCTCTCTCGCCCCTTCTCTTCCTCTCCCTCTCTCCCTCGCTATCTCTCTCCCTCTCTCTCTCTCTCACTCTCACACCCCTCTCCCACACACACTCGATGTCTCTTCCAAATAGTCTGCTCCCCGCTCGCACCCATGCTATCCTGCTACTACACATGCCTTTGTCTCTCTTTGACACACATGTCACACCATTCCCCCTTCCTACTAGGTTTACATCATTAGTGGTCTCTCTTCTCCACATACTCACACTCCCTCTGACACACACGCGCGCGTGCACAAACACACACAGACACGCACAAACACCCATCTATCTAGATCCTTCTTTTAAGACACACACCCTTGCATATTCTGTCCAGCTCTAGGTATGTATATATCCCCCCTCTCTCTAGCTCACATGCACACCAAAATTCTCCATCTCTCTAACTCACATATCTCTCCCATGTGCGCATGTGTATCTCACAGACTCACTCTCTGATTATGTCTATGTGTCTCCACATTACACAACACAAAGCCCCATGCACCTGTCTCTCTCTATCCTCCGCACACGGAGACACAAAGAATCTCTTATCATTGCCTCCGTCTCTACACATATCACACACGCACGCTGTTTCTCTCTCGCACACATGCTCAACTAATGTTTTCCAGTGAATAACTTACCGTCTATTCATCAACAGTCATGGCAGTAAGGTGAACACAAGACGTGAAAAAGAATAAATCTACACGTGCGTAGACCACCTAGTATGACTACTAGGACTAGAGCAAGCCGAAAGTGCGCCGCCGTCACCCCCTCCTTATCGGCGACGGGAAAACCTTTGTTTTACACAGTCGAGAAGTCATCGTGCCAAGGCCCCACATGCTCAGCCATTGAATAGAATGTAGATCCAAGTTTATGGAAACAAGTATCGATAATATGTTTGTATCTCCATACTTATATCTCTTCTCTTATAAAAAAACCGAGTTGGTGATGATGGCATGCCTGCCATCTTGCAATATAGACCGTCCGATCTATATCTGACGGATAGAAATTAAACTACAAGATACACGCACCTCTCTCCACATTTGCAGACGAGGCCTTCCCTCGTTCATCCTTATCTCCCACAACCTCATTGTTGAGAAATTAAAAAAGGAAGCCTCTGGAACAAACTGGCATGGTGGTCGTTGCTGGCGTCGTCCATCCCCATGCCTCCGCTCAATCCGACCACCAATCACCACCATGCCCCACTCCTCCTCACCTTATATCTCCTCTTTCTCGAGATATCATTAGTTTTTACACATGGGATTACTCCCGCATGGGTCAATCACAACAGGTGTTTTATAAAAAAATGCATCTTGATGTTCCGTGCAATGCACGGGCATCATGCTAGTACTCCTACAGAAGACTTAGTTGGTGATGATGGTGTGTCTGCCATCCGTCATTTCTCACCATTAGATCTACATCTAACGACAGTGAGGTAAGTTGTTGCCTTTTCTCAACAACATCCCACTTCTCTACCAATTTGAAGAAAAACCTTTAATTAGTATCTTAAAACCAACCACCCCCCCCCTCACCTCACCAAAACAGCCCAAGGAATATATTCTGATTGAAACATAATTATTTCTAGTGATATATGTATATCAAAATTAGAGTGTTTTCTATGAAGTTTGTGAATAAGTATTATTCTAATTATGATCCTATCAGTGCAACAAACCCTGGGTCCGTTGCCCAGACTGTGCACAGGCATGAGATCAAGATCACAGCACCAAGGTCAGATTGAAATGCCAAGGATCAGTCCCTCAAAGGACCACCATATAGCACAAGAGGACCAAGGATAGCCAGAGAAGCAAGACATAGAAAAGGAAAAAGATCTCCCTTGCCGAGCAGGCGAGCCTCGCAAGGATGGGGTTACCCCTGGAAGCAAGCCTTCGGGTCGTCCCGGCAGGCCTGCCGGGGCTTACGGAGGTAGGTCCAGCTCACCGCACCACCTCATCACGACCCACATCGTCGATCAGCGCGGTGTCAAGGTCTAAAGTGACTAAGTGGCTGCTATTTTCCACAGGGTGGCCACTTCCTACAGAAAAACCCTACAAGTGACACCCATCCTGCGATGTGTCGAGCAAACAGACGCAAAGCTGGCAAAACAACCCGGCAAGGCCTGTCGGGCAAGCTGTGATGTGACGTTGAGTGGCACATTTAATGTGCTCTGTCAGCCTGCAGAGTTAGGTATGATAGCACTAATCAGTGCATAATGACTGATTTGCCACTGTGGTGACCCCTTTATCTATAAAAGGAGGCCCAAGGCAACTGTAGAAAGGGTTGGCCATTTCCGCCC
Organism: Aegilops tauschii subsp. strangulata; assembly: GCF_002575655.3. Taxonomy (NCBI): domain Eukaryota; kingdom Viridiplantae; phylum Streptophyta; class Magnoliopsida; order Poales; family Poaceae; genus Aegilops; species Aegilops tauschii. Next base: position 199,975,286 of record NC_053040.3, read on the forward strand.
CGAGGCAACCCTGCCGGGCAAGCGTGTTGAGCTCACCACTATTTTTCCACCATCAATCCACCAAAAGCAGGAGTGGGGTTTTATGCCTCATGGCGGCCCGAACCTGGGTAAAAACTGTGTGTGTGATCTCTGTCGTGCTGTTCCACGATCCTCTTCTCTTTGTGCAACGTGCCATCCCCCCGCCGAACCACCAAGGGACTCTTGGTCCCATATGTGGTTGTGGTTTCCCGCGACATCTTTGGCGTGCCAGGTAGGGGGACCACTTGCGCGAAACTCAAGGCGTGAGCAGTGCGTCATCTTCATCACCATCTTCATCATCGACGGCTCCATCAACTATGGCGCCCAAGAAGAAACCCGATGCTTCAGCTCACCCATCCACCTCGAAGGCGCCGCCGCCCATGGCCACCAATGCTACGGGGTATGCGGAGGCACACGAGAATGTGGGCGCTGCGGGGGACGCGGTCGGCGCAGGCAGCGTTGTCACCACCTCCCCAGCGGCTGAAGCAGGAGCGGGAGGCACCGGAGGAGAGCAGCATCAGCAACACCCCGGTGGTCATGCTCCACGAGGTACGAATGAAGGGCTTGTCCCGTACATACCTCTTCTTCTCGCTGAAGGGCACAGTCACACTGGTGGCGCTCAGTCTGGGGCGAATCACCGCCCTCCGTCCGCCCCCGCCACGAGCACGCCTGCAGCGCGTGCGCCTCGCCCGGGGCAGGTTGACCCAGCGACTGTGCCCAATGGAGCCACTGTCCCTCAAGCGCCTTCACCGCGCCACCATGCTATCCAAGTGGCCGGCATGCAACAGCGAGGGCGCGACGCCATCGCCACCGGCACCGTCAGGAGCCGGGCGACGGTACGATCTACATCATCATCACCAATGCCAAGCACTACTACGGAAGCCATGGCGCGGGCCCAACTGCTATTGAGGTTCCCGCCGGCGGCCGATCAGATGGATGAATGGAGAGCCTCCATTCAGAGTCTGATTGGCTTCGCCGAGGCTGGGGGCTCACAGCAAGCTGGCCCGCCACGGCCTCCCCTAGCGACGACAACGGCTAGCACTGCTTGCCGTACGGAAGGGGACACCCCCACTGTGCAGTCCCTACCACGGCAACCAGCACTGGCGGTGCAGAATCAAGAACCCAATGATGTCTCGATAGCCTCCTCCGACCCTTGAGCACGTCCAAGCCAACGGCGAGCCCCGGAGGACCGGCGGAGGGGAGGCGCGTGCATCGTCATCGAGCGACGCCACGACGACCACCGTCGGACCAATGGGTGTGATGGTCCCGACGTCGACGAGCCTGTGATCGAGGGCAGCGGGTGCCTGCCTTTCGAGGTTGGGTGCCCTGCCTTTACTCGTGACCTGCGGCAAGTCCGTTGGCCATCCATTCGCACGTTCAAGCCAGAGATACCCGAGAAGTATGATGGGATGCTAAACCCGGCAGAGTTCTTGAGCATCTACACCATAGCTGTTCAAGCTGCCGGAGGAAGAGATGAGAAGGTGTTTGCCAACTACTTCCCTTTGGCACTCAATTCCAATGTGAGGTCTTGGCTGATGCACCTGCCGGAGAACTCCATTTTGTCATGGGCTGACCTGTGCCATGAGTTCATTGGCGCCTTCACGGGAAGCCATCAAGAACCAAGACGGCCCAGTGACTTGCAGCTTCTCCAACAGAAAGAAGGAGAGACTCTCCGCAAGTATTTGCAGAGATTCAGCAGAGTCCATAGGAATATCCCAAATATCCATCCAGCAGCTGTGATAGCGGCCTTCCAGTCCAATGTGCGCAACCGCAGGATACATTCCAAGATGAATGTGCGGTTGCCCAAGACTGTGAAGGAGCTTTACACCTTGGTCGACAAGTGCGCTCGAATGGAGGAGGGAAGAAAACTCCCTGGAGAGGAAGATTGCATCGACATCGACTCAGAGGATGATGATGAATCCACCAGTCAGAAGAAGAAGAGCAAGAAGCGCAACAAGAGGCGCAAGGATAAGACAGAGATGACCGTCGAAGGATCAGCCACGCTTAGTACCGGCAAGAAGGCCAAGGCCGAAGCCCCCGGCAAGGAAGCTATCATGTGCACTGACTGCCGGGAGGCTGCGGCTGCCGAGAGGGTTGGGAAAGGTGACGGCTCATACTCCAAGATCCATCAGACCAAAGGCCACGATCTCCAAGAGTGTCATCAGGTTGAGCAGCTCGTCAAGAGGCAGAGGGCTGAATATGAGAAGCGTGATAAGGAAAAAGATCAGAATGGCACTAGAAGGAAGGGTCAGGGCGGTGAAGCAAATCATCCCGGCAAGACTTTTAGAAACCAAGGAAAAAACCCGCCAGGGGCCGAGAGAAGGAAGTTTGCAATAATGAAAGTGATGGAGGGGATGAAGAGGAAACTAGCGAGCAGGAATTCCAGAAGGCCACTTACGCCCTCTGCATTGATGGGGGTGCATCTTTGCACTCCTCTCACCACCAACTTAAATAGTGGGCGCGTGAGGTCAATGCCGTGGAGCCAGCAGCAGAGTCTCTTGAGCCACTCAAATGGTCACGCATGTCCATCATCTTTGATGAAGAGGACCATCCTGACCGCACCATCGCGGTAGGATGTTTTCCATTGTTGGTCTCTCCAACGATTCGCAACCTCAAGGTCACAAAGATGTTGGTTGACGGCGGGGCCGGGTTGAATCTGATTTCCCCAAAGGTTATCAGCAAGCTACAGATATCAGAGGAAGATCTAAAGGTCATGGGCATGTTTCAGGGAATCAATCCCGGCGGGAGTCATCCTAAGGGAAAGATCACGTTGCCCGTGACATTTGGGGAGAATTGAATTATCAGACTAAGAAGGTTGTGTTTGATGTGGTCAACCTCCCCTGCCTCAAATGGGATTCTTGGACACCCAGCTCTAGCAAAATCCATGGCGGCATCCCACTATGCTTACAACACGTTGAAGATGCCAGGGCCGGTAGGAGTCATTTCCATTCCGTCAGATGAGAAATACGCAATCATTTGCGTGGATAAGATGTACCGGGACGCAGTCGCGACAGAAGCCACGGCAGTAGCAGTCCCCGCCAAGGAAAATAGAGGAAAGAAGAAGGACATCACGGACACCAGCAAGGAATCCGGGAAGCGTACCTCTTCGGAGTGCGCTACGCCTGTTGATGACTTGCCAGAGAGTTCCAACAGCAAGAGATCCAAGGTCGCTGCACCACATGTGAAGAAGGTCCCAGTAGGGCTGGCTGGCGTTGATGGTACCTTCACTATCAGTGCCACCCTCGATGAAAAATAGGAAAGCGTGCTCGTTGCCTTCCTGCGGGCGAATGTCGATGTGTTTGCCTGGCAACCATCTGATATCCCCGATGTTCCCAGGGAGGTAATGAGCACCACCTTGTTGTCTGCCCACATGCCCAACCCGTCAAGCACAAGGTTCGAAAGTAGGCCTTGGAGAGACAGCAATTCATTGCCGAAGAGATTAAGAAGCTTGAGGCAGCCGGTCTGGTCGGAGGAGTACTGCATCCGACGTGGTTAGCAAACCCAGTGGTCGTGCACAAGGCTAACGGGGAATGGAGGCTTTGCATATATTTTACAGATCTCACCAAAGCTTGACCGAAGGACCCATTTCCCTTGCCGCGCATCGACCAGATTGTGGACTCCTATCGCGGGAAACCACGACCACCTATGGGACCAAAGGTCCCTTGCTTGTTTGGCGGGGGGACGACACGTTGCACAAAGAGCAGAAGAGCGTGGGGCAGCACGGCAGAGATCACGCGGGTAGTTTTACCCAGGTTTGGGCCGCCGCGAGGCGTAAAACCCTACTCCTACTTTGGTGGATTGATGGTGGAAGAATGGTGGCGGAGCGTAGTACACTTGTCCGGCAGGGTAGCCTTGGGGCGACAGTGGCTACGAGCGTATGAATGTGTGGGTGTCCAACCTTCTAACCCTTTCTACGGTTGCCATGGGCCTCCTTTTATAGATTAAGGGGTCACCACAATGGCAAATTAGTCATTATGCACTCATAAGATAGCAAACAATGTTATCATACCTAACTCTACAGGCTGGCAGAGCACATTAAATGTGCCGCTCAACGTCACATCGTTGCTTGCCCGGTAAGCCTTGCCAGGCTATTTGCCAGCTTCGCGCCTGCTCGCTCGACACGTCGCGGGATGGGTGTCGTCTGTAGGTATTTCCTGTAGAAAGAGGCTACCATGTGGCAAATGGCTGCCGCTTAGTCACTTTGCGGTTTGACAACGCATCGATTGACGAGTGATACGTCTCCATCGTATCTACTTTTCCAAACACTTTTGCCCTTGTTTTGGACTCTAACTTGCATGATTTGAATGGAACTAACCCGGATTGACGCTGTTTTCAGCAGAATTGCCATGGTGTTATTTTTGTGCAGAAATAAAAGTTCTCGGAATGACCTGAAACTTCACGTAGAATATTTTTGGAATATATAAAAAATACTGGCGAAAGAATCAACACCAGGGAGCCCACACCCTGTCCACGAGGGTGGAGGGCCCGCCCCTGCTTCGTGGGCCCCCTGAAGCTCCACCGACCTCAACTCCAACTCTATATATTCACGTTCGGGGAGAAAAAATCAGAGAGAAGAATTCATCGCGTTTTACGATACGGAGCCGCCGCCAAGCCCTAATCTCTCTCGGGAGGGCTGATCTGGAGTCCGTTCGGGGCTCTGGAGAGGGGAATCTGTCGCCGTCGTCATCATCAACCTTCCTCCATCACCAATTTCATGATGCTCACCGCCGTGCATGAGTAATTTCATCATAGGCTTGCTGGACGGTGATGGGTTGGATGAGATTTATCATGTAATCGAGTTAGTTTTGTTAGAGTTTGATCCCTAGTAAACATTATGTTCTGAGATTGATGTTGCTATGACTTTGCTATGCTTAATGCTTGTCACTAGGGCCCGAGTGCCATGATTTCAAATCTGAACCTATTATGTTTTCATGAATATATGTGAGTTCTTGATCCTATCTTGCAAGTCAATAGTCACCTACTATGTGTTATGATCCGGTAACCCCGAAGTGACAATAATCGGGACCACTCCCGGTGATGACCGTAGTTTGAGGAGTTCATGTATTCACTAAGTGTTAATGCTTTGGTCCGGTACTCTATTAAAAGGAGGCCTTAATATCCCTTAGTTTCCACTAGGACCCCGCTGCCATGGGAGGGTAGGACAAAAGATGTCATGCAAGTTCTTCTCCATAAGCACGTATGACTATATTCGGAATACATGCCTACATTACATTGATGAACTGGAGCTAGTTCTGTGTCACCCTAGGTTATAACTGTTGCATGAGGAATCGTATCCGACATAATTATCCATCACTGATCCAATGCCTACGAGCTTTTCACATATTGATCTTTGATTAGTTACTTTACCGTTGCCACTGTTACAATTACTACAAAACTGCTACTGTCACTTTTGCCACCGTTACCGTTACTTCCACACTACTTTGCTACTAAATACTTTGCTGCGGATATTAAGTCTTCCAGGTGTGGTTGAATTGACAACTCAACTACTAATACTTGAGAATATTCTTTGGCTCCCCTTGTAACTAATCAATAAATTTGGGTTGAATACTCTACCCTCGAAAACTGTTGCGATCCCCTATACTTGTTGGTTATCAAGACTATTTTCTGGCGCCGTTGCCGGGGAGCATAGCTCTATTCTTTGAGTCACTTGGGATTTATATCTGCTGATCACTATGAGGAACTTGAAAGAGGAAAAAACCAAGATTTATCCCTCAACTATGAGGGGAGGTAAGGAACTGCCATCTAGCTCTGCACTTGATTCACCTTCTGTTATGAGTAAATTTGCGACACCTACACCTGCTCTTAATTCTGATAGGTCGCATGTTATTGATGATGCCACATCTGCTTTGCATGATACTTATGACGAAACTACTTCTATGCTTAATGATATTGTGCCCTAGGTGAATTTCTTGATGAACAACTTGCTAGGGTAAGAGAGAATGAAATTATTGAAACTGATAATATTGATGAAAGTGATGATGAAGATTCTCCCCCTAGATATGAATTGCCTGATGTGCCTGAGGGTTATGTTATGGATGAAGAAACTGCTAGAGACCTTTTTGCTTGCAAAGATAGATATGATCTTAAGAAACTGTTAGCTAAGCTGAACGAAAAGACTTTGAATGCTAGAATGAAATATGACCCTGCTTTTGCTACTTCACCTATCTGTATTGCTGATAAGGATTATGATTTCTCTGTCGATCCTGAGTTAATTACTTTGGTTGAATCTGATCCTTTTTATGGCTATGAATCTGAAACTGTTGTGGCACATCTTACTAAATTGAATGATTTAGCCACCCTATTTACTCATGAGGAAAAAATTCGTTACTACTATATCCTTAAGTTATTTCCGTTCTGATTAAAGGGTGATGCTAAAACATGGTTTAATTCTCTTGATCCTGGTTGTGTGCTTAGTCCCCAGGATATGATTTATTACTTCTCTGCTAAATCTTTCCCCGCTCATAAGAAACAAGCTGCCTTAAGGGAAATATATAATTTTGTGCAAATTGAAGAAGAGAGTCTCCCACAAGCTTGGGGAGGCTTCTCCGATTACTTAATGCTTTGCCTGATCATCCACTCAAGAAAAATGAAATACTTGATAATAATGGACTAACTGATGCTTCCAGAGACCACCTGGATAGTTGTGCTGGTTGTGTTTTCAGGGAAAGAACTGTTGATCAAGGTGAATTGCTATTGAATAATATGTTGAGTAATGATAATAATTGGACACTTCCTGAACCAACTCCTAAACCAACTCCGAAGAAAAGGGGTATTCTATTTCTCAGTCCTGAAGATATGCAAGAGGCAAAGAAATCTATGAAAAAAGGGTATTAAAGCTGAAGATGTTAAGAATTTACCACCTATTGAAGAAATACATGGTCTTGATATCCCGACACAGGTAGTAAAGGTAAATTCTCTCTATAGATTTGATGAAGGTGATATTCCTCGTTATAAGTCTGCTAGCCAATGCTTAGATGAGTTTGATAATTTTATTGTTAAACAAGAAAACTTCAATGCTTATGTTGGTAACAATTGAAACGTAATGCTTATATGATTGAACACTTGAGTGATTATATGTCTAGAGTTAAAGGTGAACTTAAACTTATTAGTAAACATGCTTCTATGGTTACCACTCAAGTAGAACAAGTGCTTAAAGCTCAAAATGATTTGCTTAATGAATTAAATAATAAGAAAAATGATAATGTTGTTAGAGTTACGACTAGAGGGGGAAAATGACTCAGGAACCTTTGTATCCTGAGGGCCACCCTAAGAGAATTGAGCAAGACAGAGAACTAATGTTGCTACACCCAGTCCTTCTAAGAAGAAGAAAAAGAAAAATGATAAGACTTTGCATGCTTCTAGTGAACCTGTTGTTGATGCACCTGAGAATCCCAATGATATTTCTATTTCTGGTGCTGAAACACAATCTTGTAATGAACATGAACCTAGTGATAATATTAATGATGATGTTCATGTTGATGCTCAACCTAGCAATAACAATGATGTAGAGATTGAACCTGTTGTTGATCTTGATAACCCACAATCAAAGAATCAACGTTATGATAAGAGAGACTTTGTTGATAGGAAGCACGGTAAAGAAAGAGAACCATGGGTTCTGAAACCCATGTCTTTTCCTACTAAACCATCCAAGAAAAAGGATGATGAGGATTTTGAGCGCTTTGCTGAAATGATTAGACCTATCTTTTTGCGTATGCGTTTGACTGATATGCTTAAAATGAATCCTTATGCTAAATATATGAAAGATATTGTTACTAATAAAAGAAAGATACCGGAAGCTGAAATTTCCACCATGCTTGCCAATTAAACTTTTAAAGGTGGAATACCTAAGAAACTAGGAGATCCAGGAGTACCAACTATACCATGCTCCATTAAAAGAAACTATGTTAAAACTGCTTTATGCGATCTTGGAGCTGGTGTTAGTGTTATGCCTCTCTCTTTATATCGTAGACTTGATTTGAATAATTTGACACCTACTGAAATATCTCTGCAAATGGCTGATAAATCAACTGCTATACCTGTCGGTATTTGTGAGGATGTGCCTGTTGTGGTTGCAAACGTTACAATTTTAACGGACTTTGTTATTCTTGATATTCCCGAGGACGATAGTATGTCTATTATTCTTGGTAGACCCTTTTTGAATACCGTAGGGGCTGTTATTGATTGCAACAAAGGCAGTGTCACTTTTCATGTTAATGGTAGTGAGCATACGGTACACTTTCCGAGGAAACAACCTCAAGTCCACAGTATCAATTCTATTGGAAAAATTCCAATGATTACTATTGGAGGTTTTGACTTCCCTCTTCCTACTGTCAAGAAGATATATGATATTCTTATTGTTGGGGATGTTCATTGTGACGCCCCCAATTTGACCGTACACTAATCATGCACGCAAATGTGTACGATCAAGATCAGGGACTGACGGGAAGATATCACAACACAACTCTATAACATAAATAAGTCATACAAGCATTATAATACAAGCCAGGGGCCTCGAGGGCTCGAATACAAGTGCTCGATCATAGACGAGTCAGCGGAAGCAACAATATCTGAGTACAGACATAAGTTAAACAGGTTTGCCTTAAGAAGGCTAGCACAAACTGGGATACAGATCGAACGAGGCGCAGGCCTCCTGCCTGGGATCCTCCTAACTACTCCTGATCGTCGTCAGCGGGCTGCACGTAGTAGTAGGCACCTCCAGTGTCATAGGTGTCTTCGTCGACGGTGGCGTCTGGCTCCTGGACTCCAACATCTGGTTGCGACAACCAGATAGAAAGGAAAAGGGGGAAAAGAGGGAGAGAAGCAACCGTGAGAACTCATCCAAAGTACTCACAAGCAAGGAGCTATACTACATATGCATGGGTATATGTGTAAAGGGGCATATCAGTGGACTGAACAGCAGAATGCCAGAATAAAAGGGGGATAGCTAGTCCTGTCGAAGACTACGCTTCTGGCCATCTCCATCTTGCAGCATATAGAAGAGAGTAGATTGAAGTCCTCCAAGTAGCATCGCATAGCATAATCCTACCCGGCGATCCCCTCCTCGTTGCCCTGTTAGAGAGCGATCACCGGGTTGTATCTGGCACTTGGAAGGGTGTATTTTATTCAGTATCCAGTTCTAGTTGTCATAAGGTCAAGGTACAACTCCGGGTCGTCCTTTTACCGAGGGACACGGCTATTCGAATAGATAAACTTCCCTGCAGGGGTGCACCACATAACCCAACACGCTCGATCCCATTTGGCCGGACACACTTTTCTGGCTCATGCCCGGCCTCGTAAGATCAACGCGTCGCAGCCCCACCTAAGCACAACAGAGAGGTCAGCACGCCGGTCTAACCCTATGCGCGCAGGGGTCTGGGCCCATCGGCCTATGCACACCTGCACGTTGCGTACGCGGCCGGAAGCAGACCTAGCCTAGTGGCGTTCCAGTCCAATCCGGCGCGCGCCACTCAGTCACTGACGTCACGAAGGCTTCGGCTGATACCACGACGCCGGGATACCCATAACTACTCCCGCGTAGATGGTTAGTGCGTATAGACCAAATGGCCAGACTCAGATCAAATACCAAGATCTCGTTAAGCGTGTTAAGTAACCGCGAACGTCGACCAGGGCCAGGCCCACCTCTCACCTAGGCGGTCTCAACCTGCCCTGTCGCTCTGCCACAAAGATCCACTTGCGGGTACTCCTACGAGCCGACCCGACTTTAGTCATCACATGTGTCATGTATATAGTATATAAGTATATACCCGTGATCACCGCCCAGGTGATCACGGCCCGATAGTATAGCACAGTAGACGGACAAGAATGTAGGGCCACTGATGGAAAACTAGCATCCTATACTAAGCATGTAGGATTGCAGGTAAAGGTATCAACAGTAGTAGCAAGGATAGGCTATGCATCAGGTTAGGATATCGAAAAGCAGTAACATGCTACACTACTCTAATGCAAGCAGTATAGAGAAGAATAGGCGATATCTGGTGATCAAGGGGGGGGCTTGCCTGGTTGCTCTGGCAAGTAGGAGGGGTCGTCGACTCCGTAGTCGAACTGGGCAGCAGCAGTGTCGGTCTCGTAGTCTACCGGAGAGAAGAAGGGGGCAGAAACAGTAAATACAATGCAAACATAAGCATGACGATGCGTGACATGACAATGAGCGGTGCTAGGTGTGTCCTAATGCGACAGTAGGTGGTACCGGCGAAGGGGGGAACATCCGGGAAGTATTCCCGATGTTTCGCGTTTTCGGACAGACGGACCGGAGGGGGAAAGTTGCTAGTTCGATAGGTTAGGGAGGTGTGGTGGACGAACGGACTGCGCATTCGGATTCGTCTCGTCGTTCTGAGCAACTTTCATGTTGAAAATATTTTAATCCGAGTTACGGATTAAAAGATATGATTTTCTAAAGATTTTATTAATTTCTGGAATTTAATTAATTATTTAATTTAATTCGAAATTAGGATTTATGACATCAGCATGATGTCATGCTGACATCAGCAGTCAACAGGGGTTGACTAAGTCAAACTGACATGTGGGTCCAGTGGGACCCACCTGTCATTCTCTGTTTAGGTTAATTAGGGTTTAGCTAAATAATTACTGTTTAATTAAATTAATTATCTAATTAGATTAATTTAAACAGGATTAATTGACTTAATTAATTTAGTTAATTAATTAATTAATTAATTAAAATTATTTTTATTTTTATTTTCTTTATTTATTAATTTTTATTAATTAATTTATTCTTATTCTTATTAATTTATTTTATTTATTATTTTATTATTTTTATTATTTTTATTTTTATTTTTCTTTTCGTTCTGTGGGCTGGGCCCCATATGTCATAGGGCCACGGGGTTCGGGCCCAGGGGGCAGTGGCTCAGGGGGGGGAGGCCCACCTGGCAGTGGCCCAGAGGGGGCGAGGCCCACTAGCAGTGGCCCAGGGGGCACTGCGGGTTACGGGCGCGGGGTGTGGGCGTGGGCGCTGGCGGCCACGGCGGGGCACGGCGCCGGCCATGGCCGGAGCGGGGCGAGGCTGCGGTGGTGCGGGGCCAGCCGCCGGAGGTGGTGCAGAGGGGCGAGGCCACCGTGGCGACGGGGCGGAGATCGGCGGAGGGGAGGCAAACAACGGCGATGGCCGTGCGGGCGCGCGTCTGTGCGGTCGGGCGTGGGGGGAAGAAACAGCGAGGGGGGTGCGCGGTCGAGGCCATGGGCCTGCACGCGACGGCGAGGTTAGCGCGACAACGAGGGGGGGCAGGCGGGGCGTGGCCGACGCGGGCGCGCGGTCGGGGCGCGCGCGGGCGATGCCCGTGCGGGCGCGCGGGCGTGCGGTCGGGGAGTGACCAGGGGGCGAGCCCCCGTGCGGCCAACGGGCGCGAGGGCCACGGCGAGCGCGGGGGCGAGGGAGAGAGGAGGACGAGGCCGTGGCCTCACCGTGGGTGTAGGGACGGGGCAGCGGGGCTCGTGGAGGGGGTCGGGGACGACGCGACGCAGGGGAGGAGGGGAAGCAGGCCGGCGGGGGGGGGGGCTCCGGCGACGGCGAGCTCCGGGCGGCGGCGGAGAGGTCCAGTGGCGGCGGGGTCGAGCGCCTCCTCCTCGATCCCGATTGGGGGAGGCAGAGGAGATATTTCGGGGGGGAGTGGGGGTGGCTGTCGGTGGAGAGTGGGGGGTGAGGGGATAAGGTGAGAGGGGGGCGCGGGGTGGGCCGGCCCATTCGGGCGGCTGGGGGTTGGCCCAGTTGGGCCAGGTCCAGGTGGGGGGGGCTTTTGTTTTTTTGTTTTTTTTGTTCTGTTTTCTTTTCTTTTTTGTAATTTCTTTTCTTTTATTTATTTGCTTTTCTGTTTTATTTCAATTTAAACTATTTAGGCATTTTATAAAAATGTGATTACTGCACCATAATTACCGATGCAATAATTGACATGGCCCGAACATTTTTGTTTAAATTTTTGAAAACTTTTATTTTCCACTTTAAATTTAATTGAGGTTTGGATTAGGAGTTTGAAAAGAAATGTGATTCCAATGTGATCAAGCCCTGTTTAGCAACATGATTAGCTTAACCACACAGAGTTACTGTAGCATGATTCTCGGGGTGTTACAAATCTCCTCCACTACAAGAAATCTCGTCCCGAGATTTAAGAGGGGTGTAAGGGGGAAAGTCCTGGTTACGAAATTCTAACGATTCTTCTCGGTCTTGGTTGCTCTTCTCGAAAAGGTCGATCCATTACGTTGAGGTCTTCATTTTTGATGCTTAAGGTAATCATGATGAAGCTGGTATCCTTTCTTCGGGAACTCCATCGTGCTTACGAAGGACAAGGGGTAACTTCGGAATAACAGACCTCTGAATGGTTGACTATCTGGTTGATAACATCGGGGGAGGTGGCAGAAAGTAACTCTCGAATGGAAATTTAAGACAATATCGAGAGCAAAGTAAGGAGGTATCGTGGGGAAGTTTCGAGCGGGCAGGCAATCGCTCGATGCCTGTAGGGTTCAAAGCAACGGGAATAAGTATTGTGTCTGATACCAAAATTGATGATCTCACGAAAGGTGGCACGTGAATTACATACGAAGCCAAACGTGAGAAATAACCTTGGGAACAGGGGGGGTACAGGAGAGTCAGGTTTCGCTCCTATGGAACTGTGGGTTATGGGCCCACCATGTGGTTTTTTTTTTGTGGGAGCAGTGACATCTTGCACGGTCATGATAGCAAGGCATGTCAGAGAGTACCCTGTCAGTTATGTCGGCAACACGTTGGTACCAAGGGCGAGGGACGAAGAGAACTATTTTCCTGCTCGTTGAAACGAGGCGGACCAATAGGCAAGTTCTCATCCATCGGTGGCTACCGAAATGTCCTCAACAATAGTAACAGGGTCTTACTGACAGAGTTGTACACCGAGGTGTTTACATAAGCAGGAGAATATTACTGCTTAGATCATATAGATCACCAGAAAGGTTAAACCAAACAATGGAAAGGAAAATATGATTATCAGATTAAACAGAAGCATGGAAAGGAAAATGTGTTTAAACACATATTTCAAGGGTATATCCTTCCCAAGGACAAGCAGCGTATCATATCCATGACAGGATAGAAAGTAGAAAACCATTTAGGTAAGGGGAGAGGAATTTCATGACATAACCCATACAGCGGTGTTTGGATAATTGAGCAAGAAACATTGAGTATTGGGCTTCAAATGTTCTTGTTGAAAATCGGAGTACCATAGACATGCTTTGAGATAGCATTGACATGGTCAACAGGTGAAGATCAGACTTTGGAAACAAAAAGGATCCATCGGGAACAACTTATAGAGTAAGTCTTACAATTTCCTCATGGAAGAATAGCTAACCTTGCTAAAAAGTAAAACTTATACCGCCAGGTGTGTTAGGCATGACATCACCTTACCGGGTCATAAATAGGCCAATGTTATAACTCTTGGAAATATGTTCCAACCATCATATCTGACCGAGATTCAGATCTGATTGATGTCAGGATAACTCAGACTCAGGATCCCTGAGAAGAAAAGGTGCAACACAAATTTTCGAAACGACATCGAAGATTCTCGGGAGATGAACTATGGAAGCGAGTTCCGAACAAGGGTTCATAATTAAATCAAGGAGAGGTGAGGAGGTGACTGCTTGACTCAGCGACAATCCATTGAGATTTCCAAAAGATGGATTTCCACCACTATGTGAACAAGGAGATAACATTAGCTAGATCGAATGACTTAATGATGTATGCTCGAGGAAAACATACACAGTTAAACATTGGTTGAAATGTGCACCCGAAATATGGGCTAGGTAGCACAATCAATGTTCGAATGATGATTCATTAAGCCATAGACGTAGAATGAAACTATAGACCAATGACTTCAAAGCAATAGGGTTGCTAGAAGTTTAGAATTTACACATCACAGACCATTTGCTGGTATTCCTTTTAGAAACAACACGGGGACCAAGAAAGAATGGTGATGGGGAGAAGTATCACTGTACCAAGATGTCATGCGAGGTGGTGAAATTCTTACGACATACTTGACATAAAAGATGGTAATACTCCAAGGTAAAGAAGAACAATTGCTGGATAGCAAGGAACTCAAGGTATAACACCAAACACGAACAAGCTTGTGTTGGTGGGAAGGCAATAAAGTGGTCGATGATAACACAGATCATCGAGGGCAAGGATGGTATTTCTCATCATGAACTCAATCGATATCCTGGAAGAGCGCATAAGGTTGATGATGATCACGACACATTTGTCGAGAGATTTCATGAAGATGTAATCAATCAGCGACGACATCAAGTCAAAGGAATGATGAAGCAGACGGTTATTGGAACCATGGGTAGGACACACGCTTGAAATGAAGCTTGTTGTTCAAGGTGAAATGGTATGAGAGGAAGATCGGCGTAAGCTTAGCTCATCATCGAAAGTTGTGCTCCGGGGTTAAGGACCAGGTAGCACAGTTAAAATTTAGCACACTAATGATATAGCCGATCAGGCTAGGAATGACTTAATGATTATTAAACTCGTAAGCAACGAAAATTACCTAGAGTTATTGAATCCGAGTGCGGACTTGATTCACTATTCGGTGTTCTCGGTTGACAAACAACCCAGAGCCCATGAAGTGACAAAGACAAGGTAAGGTAGTACTTCATCAAAGTTTATAAGATGTAGTGCAATGGTAAGATATCCCCGAGATACCAGGGGTAATACTCAAAGGTAGATCATAATAGAGGTTGGGCAGGCGTATTGACCTGCAGAAGACAAGTGATTTAACTTGTCCAAGAAATGGTATTTAAAGCAGAACATGGTCGGAACCACCATTGCAAAAGGCCAGATCCCAGCTATAAGATGAACTTATACCAAGGGAATAATTAATTTAAGAGAAGCTTTTAATGATAAGATCTACATCGTGTCCATGGGCATGAACACAAAGTTCAAGGTCGACTCCCACTTCTCCAATGCATATCCTTTCATTTGCTTCTCGCGTTCGATGAAGTTGTAGTGTTGAAATTTTATATGGCAAAATACCAGGAGAGTATGACTCGTGAAAACTTTCGAGTTCACACATATTAAGGAAGGCATAGGTTCAACCCATCAGGGCTTCTTAGAACATATACCACGAACTCCGGAGTAAATAATACAAGCTCGAAAGTAGAGTATGGTTCACAAGGCAGAGGATACAATTTACCAAAGGCATCATGTATACGAGGAAAAGCTCACCAGCTTATTTAATATGGAGGACATTGTCGGATAAAATCCGACAAAAGGGTCTGGTGGTCCCCAAGGGATATGATGTGAGCATCAGTACTCAACCAGAGGAAGAAAGAATGCAAGGAGATCAGACTATAGAAACAACTGACTAACTCAAAAGCTCGAATGCAAAGGAATTATGAATTCCAAGACAAAGGATCAGAAGCAATGCTCTGATTAGGGATGGATAAGTTGAATAGCCTTAGGGGTACAATCGATGACGATTTGATTGGTCGAGATCCAGCTCATGTTAAAGATGTCTGAGCCGGAAGGATGAATTCTAGGATCTGATTGAGGATTGCGAGCATTCGCAACATATTGAATCAATGGACTCAAAAAGATAATGGCAAAGGGTGCCAATAAGATTTCGAGGTTTGTGGGATTAATCATAATGCTAGTAAGCAAGAATTTCAAGAGCAACAGGCTCCTGAAGATTTTCGTAAGATCGAATGATATTTTGAACACTTTTGTGAAATACTTGAATCAACTGGGGATGAGCGGATACGCGGTAAGTGCGAGGATTATCGGTAGGGGTATTCAGGTGACAAAGAACAGCAGGGTAGTAAGCTCAAGGGATTCTCAGAACAACAGAGAGAATTTCGGGGTATCTTGTAATAACAAGATCATCTGGGAAACATTGTATGAATGGCGAGTATACGTGGTTATCCATAGGAGTTTATCGATGAAAGGGAATTGTAAAAGCGATAAACACAAGTTCTCGGGTTATCAGCGGAGAGTATCTTCAGGGTCTTCACGTGCAACAGACGATCATCAGTAATAAGGGGCTCTCCGGGTGAAAGTGATAACGAGATCCTAATGTTAGATTTAGTAAAATCATTTAACCCGAATAGAAGAGAGATCAGAGTCCCAGAGTATAGGCAAGGAGTAAAAGATCCTAATACCACCCAATGGCGACGTGGGCCCGTAAGACACACAGCCATGTTAGTAAAAGTTTTTGTAATGTCTAGACTCGACTTCGGCCAAGGAGTGTGGAAAGGGGGATTCCTACAGGCAGTTGGCTCTGATACCAACTTGTGACGCCCCCAATTTGACCGTACACTAATCATGCACGCAAATGTGTATGATCAAGATCAGGGACTCACGGGAAGATATCACAACACAACTCTATAACATAAATAAGTCATACAAGCATTATAATACAAGCCAGGGGCCTCGAGGGCTCGAATACAAGTGCTCGATCATAGACGAGTCAGCGGAAGCAACAATATCTAAGTACAGACATAAGTTAAACAGGTTTGCCTTAAGAAGGCTAGCACAAACTGGGATACAGATCGAACGAGGCGCAGGCCTCCTGCCTGGGATCCTCCTAACTACTCCTGATCGTCGTCAGCGGGCTGCACGTAGTAGTAGGCACCTCCAGTGTCGTAGGTGTCTTCGTCGACGGTGGCGTCTGGCTCCTGGACTCCAACATCTGGTTGCGACAACCAGATAGAAAGGAAAAGGGGGAAAAGAGGGAGAGAAGCAACCGTGAGTACTCATCCAAAGTACTCGCAAGCAAGGAGCTATACTACATATGCATGGGTATATGTGTAAAGGGGCATATCAGTGGACTGAACTGCAGAATGCCAGAATAAAAGGGGGATAGCTAGTCCTGTCGAAGACTACGCTTCTGGCCATCTCCATCTTGCAGCATATAGAAGAGAGTAGATTGAAGTCCTCCAAGTAGCATCGCATAGCATAATCCTACCCGGCGATCCCCTCCTCGTCGCCCTGTTAGAGAGCGATCACCGGGTTGTATCTGGCACTTGGAAGGGTGTATTTTAATGAGTATCCAGTTCTAGTTGTCATAAGGTCAAGGTACAACTCCGGGTCATCCTTTTACCGAGGGACACGGCTATTCGAATAGATAAACTTCCCTGCAGGGGTGCACCACATAACCCAACATGCTCGATCCCATTTGGCCGGACACTCTTTTCTGGGTCATGCCCGGCCTCATAAGATCAACACGTCGCAGCCCCACCTAAGCACAACAGAGAGGTCAGCACGCCGGTCTAACCCTATGCGCGCAGGGGTCTGGGCCCATCGCCCTATGCACACCTGCACGTTGCGTACGCGGCCGGAAGCAGACCTAGCCTAGTGGCGTTCCAGTCCAATCCAGCGCGCGCCACTCAGTCGCTGACGTCACGAAGGCTTCGGCTGATACCACGACGCCGGGATACCCATAACTACTCTCGCGTAGATGGTTAGTGCGTATAGACCAAATGGCCAGACTCAGATCAAAAACCAAGATCTCGTTAAGCGTGTTAAGTAACCGCGAACGTCGACCAGGGCCAGGCCCACCTCTCACCTAGGCGGTCTCAACCTGCCCTGTCGCTCCGCCACAAAGATCCACTTGCGGGTACTCCTACGAGCCGACCCGACTTTAGTCATCAAATGTGTCATGTATATAGTATATAAGTATATACCCGTGATCACCGCCCAGGTGATCACGGCCCGATAGTATTGCACAGCAGACGGACAAGAATGTAGGGCCACTGATGGAAAACTAGCATCCTATACTAAGCATGTAGGATTGCAGGTAAAGGTATCAACAGTAGTAGCAAGGATAGGCTATGCATCAGGTTAGGATATCGAAAAGCAGTAACATGCTACACTACTCTAATGCAAGCAGTATAGAGAAGAATAGGCGATATCTGGTGATCAAGGGGGGGGGGCTTGCCTGGTTGCTCTGGCAAGTAGGAGGGGTGGTCGACTCCGTAGTCGAACTGGGCAGCAGAAGTGTCGGTCTCGTAGTCTACCGGAGAGAAGAAGGGGGAAGAAACAGTAAATACAATGCAAACATAAGCATGACGATGCGTGACATGACAATGAGCGGTGCTAGGTGTGTCCTAACGCGACAGTAGGTGGTACCGGCGAAGGGGGGAACATCCGGGAAGTATTCCCGATGTTTCGCGTTTTCGGACAGACGGACCGGAGGGGGAAAGTTGCTAGTTCGATAGGTTAGGGAGGTGTGGTGGACGAACGGACTGCGTATTCGGATTCGTCTCGTCGTTCTGAGCAACTTTCATGTTGAAAATATTTTAATCCGAGTTACGGATTAAAAGATATGATTTTCTAAAGATTTTATTAATTTCTGGAATTTAATTAATTATTTAATTTAATTCGAAATTTGGATTTATGACTTCAGCATGATGTCATGCTGACATCAGCAGTCAACAGGGGTTGACTAAGTCAAACTGACATGTGGGTCCAGTGGGACCCACCTGTCATTCTCTGTTTAGGTTAATTAGGGTTTAGCTAAATAATTACTGTTTAATTAAATTAATTATCTAATTAGATTAATTTAAACAGGATTAATTAACTTAATTAATTTAGTTAATTAATTAAAATTATTTTTATTTTTATTTTCCTTATTTATTTATTTATTAATTTTTATTAATTAATTTAATCTTATTATTATTATTAATTTATTTTATTTATTATTTTATTATTATTTTATTTATTATTTTTATTTTTCTTTTTCTTTTCGTTCTGTGGGCTGGGCCCCATATGTCATAGCGCCACGAGGTTCGGGCCCAGGGGGCAGTGGCTCAGGGGGGGAGGCCCACCTGGCAGTGGCCCAGAGGGGGTGAGGCCCACTGGCAGTGGCCCAGGGGGCACTGCGGGTTACGGGCGCGGGGTGTGGGCGTGGGCGCTGGCGGCCACGGCGGGGCACGGCGCCGGCCATGGCCGGAGCGGGGCGAGGCCGCGGTGGTGCGGGGCCAGCCGCCGGAGGTGGTGCAGAGGGGCGAGGCCACCGTGGCGACGGGGCGGAGATCGGCGGAGGGGAGGCCAACAACGGCGATGGCCGTGCGGGCGCGCGTCTGTGCGGTCGGGCGTGGGGGGAAGAAGCAGCGAGGGGGGGCGCGGTCGAGGCCATGGGCCTGCACGCGACAGCGAGGTTAGCACGACGACGAGGGGGGGGCAGGCGGGGCGTGGCCGACGCGGGCGCGCGGTCGGGGCGCGCGCGGGCGATGCCCGTGCGGGCGCGCGGGCGTGCGGTCGGGGCGTGACCAGGGCGAGCCCCGGCGCGGCCAACGGGCGCGAGGGCCACGGCGAGCGCGGGGGCGAGGGAGAGAGGAGGACGAGGCCGTGGCCTCACCGTGGGTGTAGGGACGGGGCAGCGGGGCTCGTGGAGGGGGTCGGGGACGACGCGACGCAGGGGAGGAGGGGAAGCAGGCCGGCGGGGGTGGGGGGGTGCTCCGACGACGGCGAGCTCCGGGCGGCGGCGGAGAGGTCCAGTGGTGGCGGGGTCGAGCGCCTCCTCCTCGATCCCGATCGGGGGAGGCAGAGGAGATATTTCGGGGGGGGGGGGGGAGTGGGGGTGGCTGTCGGTGGAGAGTGGGGGTGAGGGGATAAGGTGAGAGGGGGCGCGGGGTGGGCCGGCCCATTCGGGCGGCTGGGGGTTGGCCCAGTTGGGCCAGGTCCAGTGGGGGGGGCTTTTGTTTTTTTGTTTTTTTTTGTTCTGTTTTCTTTTCTTTTTTGTAATTTCTTTTCTTTTATTTATTTGCTTTTCTATTTTATTTCAATTTAAACTATTTAGGCAATTTATAAAAATGTGATTACTGCACCATAATTACCGATGCAATAATTGACATGGCCCGAACATTTTTGTTTAAATTTTTGAAAACTTTTATTTTCCACTTTAAATTTAATTGAGGTTTGGATTAGGAGTTTGAAAAGAAATGTGATTCCAATGTGATCAAGCCCTGTTTAGCAACATGATTAGCTTAACCACAGAGAGTTACTGTAGCATGATTCTCGGGGTGTTACATTCATAGCAGTTGTGGTAACCTAGTGTTATTCAAAAATTCTCCGGTTTCATGCGATTCGGAAAGAGTTTGTTAACAAGACTTGATCAACCTTGTTAGTGGATTCCTTTTGATGAGCATGAGATGGATGAAGTTAGAAAGCACAACTCTCTGTACCCTCCTTTTACTTTCTGTTATTTAGATTAAATAAAGCAAAAATAGTATTTTCTGTCTGTTTTCTGAATTATCATTGCAATAAAAAATACCCCGAAAATAAAAGTTCTCCAAATGTCCTGAAATTGAAATATGATTTTTTGTAGAATATTTAAGAATTTTTGGCACTGAGAACACACCAGGGGGAGCCACCACCTGGCCACGAGCGCACAGGGCGCTCCCACCCCTTGGGGGCGCGCCCTGCCTCGTGGACCCCATGTGGCCCCCTCCACTTATTCCAGCACCCACAGACTTCTCCTTCCTCCAGAAAAATACTCCCCTAGCTCAAACCCGTGTGCTAGCTCATCTTGCTGCGATTTTTGATCTCCTTGCTCAAAGCTCCACTCACAAAACTGCTTTAGGGGATTGTTCTTCGGTATGTGACTCCTCCAATTGTCCAAGTAGTTTTTGTTCTAGTGCTTTATTTATTGCAATTTTTGCTGCTGAGGTGACCCAATTCTTCAGCTTGCATGTTAAATTTTATGGTCCCAAGTAGTTCTAATGCATGATATAGCCTCTAGGCACTTGTGGGAGTAGTTGCTATCAATCTTGTTGAGTTTGGTTCACTTTTCTTTTGAGTTACTAAAAATTTCAGAAATTTTTCAGAGGAAGAAATATGTTTAGGAAAATGTACCAAGGTGGTTCCTCAAGGAAGCAGGCACCTAGGCTTGCGATACGAGAGCCGGACTATGAACTACCAAGGGAAGCTCAAGTGCGGCCTTGTGAATGGCCGTCAGAGGTTTTTATGGTCCAATCAGGCATTAAGGAGGAATTTGACGCATATGTGCATAACGCTGAACTTGAGGGCTTCGTGTCAGATAAGTGCCCCCAATATTACTACCTAACTGATTCCTTTGTGAGAAGGTTTAAATTTACATCCTCACGCAATTCTCACACTGTTCTATTTGATCTTTATGATAAATCTTATACCATGGACTTAGAAGACTTTAATACTGCTTGTAAACTCCCGTTGTGGGGCAATGTTAGTGAACCTCGCAAATATGAATTTAAAGATTTTCTTGCTAGTATCACTATGGGGGAATCTAGAGAAATAACACAAGTTACCATAGGGAGCATTCATTTTCCTGCCATACATTATTTTGCTCTCTTTATAGGTAGATGTATTAACGGTAAAGATGAGGCATGTCACATGTGTGTTCCCGATCTTAGTGTTCTCAAGAGTGCTGTATTAGGGGATAAACAATACAATTTGGGGGCTATTGTTGCACGAAGGTTGCATCATAACAGTATTAGTGGAGATTTATTTGGTGGAATTTATGCAACCTGTGTAGCTAATTATCTTGAGATACCCATAGATGAAAATGATATGGAATTGCCTCCTACTTATTTAGATTATAATGCTATGGTTCGTCATCAGTTTGTTGAGAAGAATGAACAGTCCCTCCAATACCGACTAATCTTTGACAGACATTGCACTATCCATGTTGCTCTCCCTGCTCCTGCTTTCTTTGACTTTCAGGAAAAAGGGAGATATGTTATAACCAGGGAGGAGGTGAACGAGTATGAGAGGAGGACGGAGGTAGCTCGCCTCCAAGCTGCAGCTCATCAGGCAATAGCCGCTGCATCTCAGTACGACCCCGGCTACAACTTTGGATATCCGCCAGGCCATCAGTGGCCATAGACCAACTTAGGCCAAAAGCCTAAGCTTGGGGGAGTAGTATTTCTCACCGACATTACATTCATGTTCACACACTCATGCCAGTTGTCGGTGCTCATACTTTTTCATTGTAATATCCATTCTAGTTTATTTTCTGTTTTAAGCCTTCTTCTTGTGTGTTTGAAAAACTTTAAGAAAAAACAAAAAAATTAGTTGTAGTTTTTAGCTAGTTTACTTTCCATGCCTGTAGTAGTAGTAACTAAAAGAAAACCCAAAAAGATTTCCCGTTCTTCTTTTGCTTGTTGGGAGCTTTCCCGTGTAAATAGTTTTATTTCTTTTCTTTGGGGGTCGAGAGGAGAAGACCATGATGAAAATGTTGAGTGGCTCTTATATGCATTATTGTTGATTTAACCAACAACCCATATTACCTTGTCTTCTCCCTTGTATTAAATGCTTGCAGATTCCATCTTAGTCCAATTGCACGTGCACTATTATTATTATCCACACCGTTTGGTCGTGCAAGTGAAAGGCAATAATGATGATATATGATGCACTGATTGAGATGAGAGAAGCTGGTATGAACTCGACCTATCTTGTTTTTGTAAATATGATTAGTTAATCGTTCCTGATTCAGCCTATTATGAATGAAACATGTTTCCAATGACAATTAGAGATTATAGTTGCTCATGCCATGCTTAATTAGCTAGGAGTTTATAATGGTTTAACTTGCGTGCCAACATGTTATTAAAATGTTTGTGATGTGGTATGATAGGGTGGTATCCTCCTTTGAACGATTCGAGTGGCTTGACTTGGCACATGTTCACGCATGTAGTTGAAACAAAATCAACATAGCCTCCACGATATTTATGTTCATGGTGAATTATATCCTACTCATGCTTGCACTCAGTGTTGATTAATTTTAATGCATGTTCATGACTGTTGTCACTCTCTAGTTGGTCGCTTCCCAGTCTTTTTCTAGCCTTCACTTGTACTAAGCGGGAATACTGCTTGTGCATCCACTTCCATAAACCCCAAAGTTATCCCATAAGAGTACACCATACCTTCCTATATGCGGTATCTACCTGCCATTCCAAGTAAATTTGTATGTGCCAAACTCTAAACCTTCAAATGAAATTCTATTTTGTATGCTCGAATAGCTCATGTATCAACTAGGGCTATCTATAGCTTCCATGCTAGGTGGGTTATTCTCACGAGGAGTGGACTCTGCTCCTCACTCACGAGAAAATGGCCGGTCACCGGGATGCCCAGTCCCATGCTCAAATCAAAATAATTGCAAACAAAAATCCCCCAGCATTGTTGTTAGTTGGAGGCACCCGTTGTTTCGGGCAAGCCATGGATTGATGCTTGTTGGTGGTGGGGGAGTATAAACTTTACCATTCTGTTTGGGAACCGCCTATAATGTGTGTAGCATGGAAGATATCGAGATCTCTCTATTGTTATGTTGACAATGAAAGTATGCCCCTCAAAATATTATTTATCTCTATTCCAAAATCGAGCTCTGGCACCTCTACAAATCCCTGCTTCCCTATGCGAAGGGCCTATCTATTTACTTTTATGTTGAGTCATGACCCTCTTATTAAAAAGCACCAATTGGAGAGCACTGTTGTCATTTGCATGCATTACTATTAGTTTACATTGAGTATGACTATGACTGGATCTCTTTTACAATGAATTACAATGTCTAGTCAGTCCTTGATCTTCAGAGGTGCTCTGCATTTATGTTTTGCGGTCTCAGAAAGGGCTAGCGAGATACCATCTTGTTATATCATATTATGATTGGTTTGAGAAAGTGTTGTCATCCGAGATTTATTATTATTGCTCGCTAGTTGATTATGCCATTGATATGAGTAAAGATGAGACCTAAGTGTTATTGTGAAGATGGTTAGTTCATAATCTTTGCTGAAAACTTGAATGCTGGCTTTACATATTTACAACAACAAGAGCAAACAGAGTTTGTAAAAGTTTTTCTTTATAACTTTCAGTTTGTCAACTGAATTGCTTGAGGACAAGCAAAGGTTTAAGCTTGGGGGAGTTGATACGTCTCCAATGTATCTACTTTTCCAAACACTCTTGCCCTTGTTTTGGACTCTAACTTGCATGATTTGAATGGAACTAACCCGGACTGACGCTATTTTCAGCAGAATTGCCATAGTGTTATTTTTGTGCATAAATAAAAGTTCTCGGAATGACCTGAAACTTCACGAAGAATATTTTTGGAATATATAAAAAATACTAGTGAAAGAATCAACACCAGGGGGCCCACACCATGTCCACGAGGGTGGAGGGCGCGCCCACCCCCTGGGGCGCGCCCCTGCCTCATGGGCCCCCTGAAGCTCCACCGACCTCAACTCCAACTCTATATATTCATGTTCGGGGAGAAAAAAATCAGAGAGAAGAATTCATCGCGTTTTACAATATGGAGCCACCGCCAAGCCCTAATCTCTCTCGGGAGGGCTGATCTGGAGTCCGTTCGGGGCTCCGGAGAGGGGAATCCGTCGCCGTTGTCATCATCAACCTTCCTCCATCACCAATCTCATGATGCTCACCGTCGTGCATGAGTAATTTCATCATAGGCTTGCTGGACGGTGATGGGTTGGATGAGATTTTTCATGTAATCGAGTTAGTTTTGTTAGAGTTTGATCCCTAGTATCCATTGTGTTCTGAGATTGATGTTGCTATGACTTTGCTATGCTTAATGCTTGTCACTAGGGCCCAAGTGCCATGATTTCAGATCTGAACCTATTATGTTTTCATGAATATATGTGAGTTCTCGATCCTATCTTGCAAGTCAATAGTCACCTACTATGTGTTATGATCGGGTAACCCCGAAGTAACAATAATCGGGACCACTCCTGGTGATGACCGTAGTTTGAGGAGTTCATGTATTCACTAAGTGTTAATGCTTTGGTCCGGTACTCTATTAAAAGGAGGCCTTAATATCCCTTAGTTTCCACTAGGACCCCGCTGCCACGGGAGGGTAGGACAAAAGATGTCATGCAAGTTCTTTTCCATAAGCACGTATGACTATATTCGGAATACATGCCTACATTACATTGATGAACTGGAGCTAGTTCTGTGTCACCGTAGGTTATAACTGTTGCATGAGGAATCGTATCCGACATAATTATCCATCACTGATCCAATGCCTACGAGCTTTTCACATATTGATCTTTGCTTAGTTACTCTACCATTGCCACTATTAAAATTACTACAAAACTGCTAATATTACTTTTACCACCGTTACCGTTACTTCGACACTACTTTTCTACTAAATACGTTGCCGCAGATATTAAGTCTTCCAGGTGTGGTTGAATTGACAACTCAACTCCTAATACTTGAGAATATTCTTTGGCTCCCCTTGTGTCGAATCAATAAATTTGGGTTGAATACTCTACCCTCGAAAACTGTTGCGATCCCCTATACTTGTGGGTTATCAACGACGTGCGTCACGGTGAAGTGGTTCAGTGAGGTAGTTCTTCCTCCGCGATTCCCGGCAGGTCCTGTCGGGACGTCTTGGAGATTTCCTTCCGGGGGCGACCCTGTCCTTGCCAGGCTCGCCTGCCCGGCAAGGGTGGTTTCTTAGTTCCCTGGCTTGGTCTTGGTCCTCTCGATCTGCATGTTGGTCCTTTGAAGATCTTGGCCTCTTGTACCTTGGCCTGACCTTGGTGTTGTAATATTGCTTCCGTGCCTGTGCACAGTCTGGGCAACGGACCCAGGGTTTGTTGCACCAACAGAAGCCCCCGGGCCTGCCCCGAATGCGCTGCTAAGCGCCCTCGGGGTAGGCCCTAATAAGTGCATAGGCAAGGGTGAGAAAGAGGCTGGCCCCCTTGAGGTCTTCTTTGCTTCTTCATTAATCTTGAGCCAGGGCCAGTTTCCGGTTTACCCACGCGCTGTGTGCAACGTTACAGAAAAACTCAGATCATGTCCCGTAGGTTTCCCACGCCCCACGATCACGGGGTGGAAACTGCCATCCCACTTGCCCCCTGCTTCGTGCGCACCTGCCACATGTACTCCATGCATTAGGTGGGGTAGGTGGTGGATGCAAAGAGCGCGGGGGCGAGTGCCATGGCAGAAAATCAAGTGCCACTGGTTGGAGCAGAGGGTCAGTCCTGATTCACTGAGCCATTGGAGGAGCACGTAGGCTGCATTGGAGGAGCTGGGCAGCCGCTCCCTGAGCGAGAGGCTAGCCCCCTGCCGGATTTTCTGCCCTTGCCATCGCCAGGCTCTCCCCCTCCCTCCTCCTCTTTCTTCACTTGCCATGGTGAGAGGGCGAGGGTGCGATGGAATTCCAGTGGCGGCGACGAGGGCTTCTGCTCGATAGCGCATCCCTCCTCCTCTAGATCCCACGGTGGTTGAACCCTCCATGAGAGGAGGAGGGAGGGGCGAGGCTGAGGTCACCGTGGTGCTCGAGGAAGAGGAGGATGGGGTGGTGCTTCGGTCGCGCCTCCACCGGCGGCTCCTCCTCTGATGGAAGGAGTCCACGTCGGAGATCAGCCTCGAGACTTCATCATTAGGCTGTACAAACCTCCGTGTGGCCACCTTAGTCTCCCTACTCCATTCGCACGGGAAATGGAACTGGAACAGCCACGCGCTCTGAGGTTGCGCATGAGGGGCTGTGGGAATGGCGGCATGTGGCTGGATGTTGACTTCCCAGCTCCCCATGTTATGTACCTCCGCCGTGGCTGGAAGACCTTTTATTGTGCCCATAGCTTGTCGGAGCGGCACGTTCTCTGGTTTAAATTAATGGATAGCGGCCTACTCTCCGTCAAGATCTCTGGGCGCTTAGGAGCTTGCTTAGGGTGCTGCATGAAGAGCTCGACGGACGACGAAAGCTCCTCCTCGAGCGAAAGCGACCAGGAGGACAGTGACGGCGATGAAGACGACAGCGACCGGGAGGGCCACGACTCTGACTCCGGCTGAGTGTCGCCCGCACCATCTTCATCAGGCGGCAGCACCATCATCTGCACCTACATCTCCATCCTGGCATGGCGATTTGCCGGGGAGTTGGATGCAGGGGTGGGATGGTGCCTCCGGGCTTCCTCCAGCAGCCTCCCAGCTGGACCCCGGCAGGCTTCCTCTTGGGCTGCAGCTCTGTGAGCCCCACCATGTCTTGCTAGCTCTGGTGGTGGCGGTTGACGGGTTGCCTCCGCCATGCTCTTCATCAACACGTTCACCGGCATCTTCCCGTCCCTGCTAGGCTACCTCTCCTGGAGCCCGACGGGTCCAGGCCTAGCTTCTGCCCAGGCGCTCCTTTTGCCTCCTGCACGCTCTACTACCATGCCTGGGAGGAGAGGGACAAGAAAGGGCATTACGGAGCACTTATCTTTTTTCAATCTTAAATCTGTAGGCACTTGCCAAATTTTAGTTCAAATAATGTAATCTCTCGAGTCCATGTCTGTGTTCTGTAAGGTTTGTACTTGTATGATCAGCATATTAATGAAAAAGATGAACCTCACCGGGAACTCATGCATGTATATCTCCATGCAGAGGTGGAATGCCTCTTTACTTTAAATAAATGAGTTTTCGCCGGCAGGCTGTCCTCCCGGTACCCTTTTTATTTTGTTGCCGGAGAACTGAGCCTACCGGGCAAAAAATAAAGGGACCAGCCCCCCGTCAATCTCTTTTCACCAAAGGCCACTGCGACCATCTTGGCTGAAGCAACGTTCGTCCAGAGATGGGAGCACGTAACTTTCAAAGAGCGGCGAGGTTTTCTCATGCACAAGTTTCATCTTACAGAACACTTATGGACAAGAGGTAGAACTTATCTGTTTGGCTTGCCGGAGGTTGCAGTGCTGGTCCATCTTCCCAAACCCCATAGAGGTCAAGATCACGGTGGGAACCTGCAGCTTTATGCAGATGGGAATGATGCAAGATGCTACCTTATCTATATGCATATGCAATGCTCATGAAATTCTTATGCAATGCTCTTGAAATGCTTATGTATGCATGCAACTCTGTCGGGGGCCCCCAGCGCTTCGTTTATTTCTCTGTTGCTCAGGGTCTACGCCTGGCTATACACAAGGGGTTATATGCAATTGAGGCAAGGCCTGTACAAAAGGGTGGCTGCCGGGCAGGGCCCGACAGCCGCGCCTTACGGGTAGAACTTGCGGAGATGCTCAATATTCCATGAGTTTTGCAATTGAATGCCATCTCCGGTCTCCAGACGCACTGCGCTAGGTCTGGTGACTCGAACTACCCGGTAAGGGCCTTCCCACTTTGGCGTCAACTTGTTTGTACCCTTGGCAGACTGAACGCGCCTAAGGACAAGGTCGCCTTCCTCAAAACACCGGGCATGAACACTACGGCTGTGATAGCGATGCAGGGCTTGCTGATAGCGTGCAACACGCGTAGCAGCCCGGAGACGGTTCTCCTCGAGTAGCACAGTGTCGTTACGCCGGTGCTGATCTTGCATTACTTCATCATAGGCAAGCACTCGAGGTGACCCGTAAACGAGTTCCATGGGGATAACTGCTTCTTCCCCACAGACTAGGGAGAAGGGAGTCCGCCTGGCAGCTCGATTTGGTGTCGTTCCGAGGGACCAGAGAACTACCAGCAGGTCAACGATCTACCACCTGTCATGCTTCTGAAGCATATCAAAGGTTTTTGTCTTGAGTCCTCAAACCACTTCAGTGTTCACCCTCTCAGCTTGCCCATTGCTCCCAGGATGTGCGATAGAGGCAAATGAGATATTTCTTCCGAGGGCATGAACATATTGCATGAAGGTGCGGCTCCTGAACTAGGTGTCATTGTTGGTAATGATCCTTGCTCGGTCTCCAAAATGGCACACCAGTTTTTCAAGAACTTGATACCTGACTGAGCAGTCACCTTTCTCACGGCAGCTACTTCTGGCCACTTTGTAAACTTGTCGATAGCAACGAACAAGAATTCAAAGCCCCCGGCATCTCGGGGGAAAGGGCCGAGGATATCGAGCCCCCAAACCGAAAACGGCCATGACAAAGGGATTGTGTGAAGAGCTTGTGCAGGCAGGTGTCGGTGCCAAAACCGGCAGATCTTGGGTACATGGTCCCAAGCTGCATGTCTTAGGATCGATGGTAACATGGACACGGGATATTACCTAGCTTCGGGCTCTCTCAAGGAGATAATACCCTACATGCTGCTTTTGATTGTATTCGATGTGTATGATTATAGAGTTGATCTACCTCGAGATCATATGTTGTGGTATGAACCTTAGAGGTATGATGAGTAATGTCATGATGCTCTATCGACTAGCCTGGCCTTGGCTTATATAATGTACTAGAGGCCTAGGATAACAAGAGTCCTATTCGAATACGCCAGTGGAGAGGAGTCCTTGTCTTGATCACCAACTCTTGTGGAATCTTCCTCGTGTATAGATCGGCTGTCCGAACTACCCATGAGCAAATGGCCATGGGGTTCCTCGGCCCAATCCAACTGATCGGAGACGACGTGGTGAGGACCTCCTAGTCCAGGACACCGTCAGTAGCCCCCTGAACCGGTCTTCAAGTTGGGGACGCTCCTCGATTCTTCCGAACGGTTCTTCATCTTCGGTCGTCGGTCTTGAAAACTGGTTCAACAAATCATCTCATCTTCGATCTTGAGGATCGCCAAAGTGAATCTGAAGAGTTTCCACGTCGGGTATCTGAGGAGCCCCTTTAAGTTCTCGGCCTTTATCAATGCCTTGTTATTATTTTTTACGCCACACCTCGGGTTTGAAGTTGTTTCCATGCGGCGGTGTCCTCTTGCATCCAAGCTCCAATGTCGGACTGCATTTGAGATATCTTTTGCAGCCGAGCACCAACGCCGGATTATATCTGAGCTCCAACGCCGGACTGTATCCGAGCTCCAACGCCGGACTATATCTGAGGTGTCATAGATCACCTTGGCTTGAAAAAGTTTGAAGGAGGTTATCCGAGTTTAACGCTGAAATGTTCTCTATGGAATGAGCCATTCGAATCTGAGCTTTATGCCGGACCACTTCCAAGCTCCAATGATGGTTAGCGTCCGAGGTGTCGTAAACTACCTCGGTCTTTTAAAAGATTGAACGAATTCAGCCGAGCTTAATGCCGGAAATGCCCTCTATGGAGGCAGCCACTGGCGCCCGAGCTTTATGCCGGACTGCTTCCGAGGTGGTGCACCACCCCGAACGCGGGCAGATTTTTTCTGAATATTTTTGATTGGTGCAATTTATTCTCTGCCAAGATATATAGCCAGTATATGTATATCCAGTAGCCCTCAAGGTGTGTGTTGGTCTAAAATCCGAGATGCACCTGAAGGAAAACAGAAAGCTGCTGATCCTAGTAGCCCCTAAGACACAGGTCGATTTGCAAAACCGTCCTGAGGATCAACTCCTAGCTCGGCAGAATGCGTAGGAATAGAAACGAAGTGTAATATATTAGAAATAATGATCGGCGGACAGGCCCCTGAGAGAGGGTTGTGAGAAGTCTCCTTGATATATTAGCTTGATGCCGGATAAGTCCCAGATGGTACTTAATGTTGTCCGAAGACGCGCTTGCCCATAGTTCGGTCATGCCGAACACCGAGCACTTTGAATTTCTCTGCATTGAATAAGCAATGTAGTAGCCCCCGACACACTGGTCGGGTGGCAACACCAGATCAGGGGATCGATGTGCCCCTTTAATATTTATAAATAATGAGCGCGAAGCCCAGTAACCCCCGAGCCTTAATGTGGGCACGGGTGGCCAAATTAAGGATCGATATCCGTTTGACAGAAAATTTTGTTGTGTTTAACACAAACTTCTCGGAAAGAGAATAAACATCTCTTAAAGGAGCTTAGAGCTGGTCGAAATCCGAGCTCACCAAGGTAGGCCCCAAGGGGTTTAAAAGATGGATTGCAGTAAATTGATTTTACTCGCAATTTTTATGTGTAATGATTCTATGTATCCAAGTACTTTACATCATGAATGCTTGGATCCGCATTGTACAACACCTTGTTGACCGACCATCGACTTCAACCTCCTCGGCCAGTGGCCGGGAAGTGTTTGTCCTACTTTATAAAGCCTTTACAAGGGAAAAGGTTTATGACAAACAAGGCTATCCGGCCATATGATTTTAGAAACAAAGGTATGCGGAGAGAATGTTATATTACTAATTGATGTAAGAAACATCTCTCAAAGAAAATAATCCCGCTATCGGTTCCTTTCTTTGTCATGCCGACCATGATCATGAAACCTCAACTCCGATCGATGCAGGAGAAAAATATGAGGATTTAGTTCTGGGTAAGTTCCCGATCTCTATGGCTTTTAATGGACCCAAATTTTCACTTCCGTCGTTGCCAACCAATTATATTCTTTAAGATGGCTAGCTTTCGGCTTCTCCCAGTTTGAGGTACTAACACGGATGACCCGGAAGTAACAATCAGAGAGGTGCTCCCTTTACCTCCTAGCCGAACAATCGTGAACGTAGGGGTAATCACAGGAGCCAGTCAACCCAGCTTGGCCGAAATCTTAAGTCAAATTGATGCATATTTATGGCTTTATAACGATGATTACGGAACGTGGCCCTTGTATATTCAATACAAATGCCGATGATATGTTTATTTTGACTCCGTTGCGACCATTTATCAGTTGAAAGTGGCCCATCGTCGGCTTCCACCCCCTTGTAGATGCTGCGCAGGGTGTTTCCGCAATAACAACCCTTAGCCGACGTCTCGGTGCCCGAAGGCGGTTGTGTTAGCGGAAACGAGGCAATCAGATATGCAGGCTTTATAAATTTCACTTAGTCATAGGAGCTTAAAGTTGGGAGGCCAGCTACTAGCCCCTGGTTAGTGTTCGACGACAACCGAGGTCAAGCCGTAAACACTTCGGCCAATGTTATGAACGGCCCATCATTTCACACAGTCATCAGATCGCTGACCATTTTACGCTTATTGTGACAGTCATTTTTGGCTTTCTCCACTGAGGTGTTTAACCATGCGAGCTGGAAGCACAATCGTAGTGGTTCTCCCTTTGCACACCTAGCCGAATAAAGCGGAACGTAGGAGGCAAGCACAGGAGCTGGGCAACCCAACTATTGACCAAAGACACAATTCGAAACCGATGCATATATAGCAATATCCAAGAATGTTTTTGCAGAATCTCTAAAGGTGTCCGGTATTGCACTACGAAACATATGCTGGAAACACACCAATAGTTTAAAAGTGCCATAGGCTCGAAAAGCCAAAAACTTATGTAAAAGCTTGACGTCCAGACTAAACTGAGATTTTGGTGCCAATCCGGGAATTGGTCTTTTTTAAAAATTGTGCTTCTGTCGTGCTTTAACATGACACATCCAATCTCAAGACTTCAAGCAGGTCAGCCGACGGCTTCAAGCTATTTACCCCGAAGGTAGAGTGCTTCTCTGAGGCCATTTTAGCGAACTAAACTCAAGCGGCTTTAGACAGAAGCTAGGCTATCCGGCTATTGACCATACACTCGAGTCGAAAAAGGAGCGGTAGAAAAAGACTTTGCAAAGACCAAGAAGAAAACACATTATTATAGAACGGCTCATGTAAATTTTAAGAGCCCCCAGTTAACATGGGTAAGGGGAGTTTCTTTTAACGAACAACGTATGTGAGCATGGTCGAACCGAATCACAAGTTAAAAATTTAAAACTTTGAGCATGAAAGCGACTTAGCTGGTTAATGTGTTCGGCATTGATGACGCGGTCCGAGCTTGATGCGGGACAAGGTTCCATCCCCCAAGCCGGTCCCGAGGTGGCGGA
Source organism: Aegilops tauschii subsp. strangulata (assembly GCF_002575655.3). NCBI lineage: Eukaryota > Viridiplantae > Streptophyta > Magnoliopsida > Poales > Poaceae > Aegilops > Aegilops tauschii. Next base: position 200,007,870 of record NC_053040.3, read on the forward strand.
GCGAAGAGCTCGGCACTCCGAAGTTGTCACATAGCACGACCAATGCAGGCCGGCAGAGTGACGCTGAAGTCCCCGGCGTGGGTTAATGAAGTGTTGACGAAGCCCCCCGTCCAGCCGAGGTGACGTGGTATGTCAGTACGCCGAGGTGACAACACTGCCCGACACGAATCATTTACCTGTGCACAAAAAATAGTGCAAACTGGAGATAATAGTAATAATAATAAATTTAAAAAAATTGTTGCATAATAAATAATTTATGCAAAGTGAGTAACTAAAGAATTATGGTCTGTGCGCCGAACGCTCGATGAGGTAGAGCTCTCTCGGTGATGCTGAAGTCCCCGAGGCAACCGAATGCGTCGGTATGGCAACACGACCAACAAGGTGATCACGCGAGCCGATTTACGCCGATTGGGACGACGGTGTCGGCTTGCCGAACAGACCACGTGACGCAGTCGAAGGCCATTACCTGCACATGTAAAATAGTGCAGGCCAGCAATAATAATATAAATATATAAAAATCCTCACGTGATTAATTTACGCAAGATAATTCATTTAAAGATATGTGGCGTGACGCCGAAGTCAATGTCGATGTAGGGCATCGGCGTGATGCGGTAAAGGCGTGGTAAAGCCTGAATTCACAGGTCGGTCCGAGTTCCGGATGCGGCGTTCGCCGAACTATGTACGGAAACCACCACGCGACCGTCGTTAATGCGGCCGGCATTTGATAAACCTGTGTACAGATGATGGAACAAACCAGAGTAATAATTCCTTAGAAAAAATAAACCCAAACAAGCAAAAATTGCTAGGACTAATAGCACCTGGTTTATTTGTTGTAGCAGTCCAAAGAAAAGTGACTCCTGAAATTGGGACTCGATCCGCACACCCATTGCCTAATGGGCGGTGAAGCGATGGCATGGCAATGCTTGTAAAGGTTGGCTCACCGAGTCAAAGCCCCCGGTCCAGCTAACGTGACGAAGCTGGTCGGCTGACGACGCCGAAGTCTCCGGAGTAGGTTGATGAAGGGATGGCGAAGCCCCCGTCCAGACAAGGTGATGGAGTAGGTCGGTAAGGAGATGTTGCAGCTGCCATGTCAGCCGAGGTGTTGAAGTAGTTCGGCGTGATGGACATCGGCTCAAAGAAGCAACGGTGCGGCCATGCCGATGCAGGTCATAACTCATGACGTGGTCAATGCCGGCTTGATAAAGTGACCGTGCGGCGATGCCGATGTGCCCATTCTGTGTAATCCGTGGGGCAGCGAGGTTGGTGATGATTTATCCTTCGCGATGCCGAACTCTCGTTCGGCTTGCCGAGATGATGATCTGAAGAAGTTGAGCTCGGCTCAACAAAGCGACGACGTGTCTAGCGTAGGTCGGCAGTCGTGGAGCAATGTTGTCGGGCTGGTTTGACACCGGCGCGATGGTGAAGATCATATTGGAAAAGACTTTAAAATTAGTGGGATGTGTTTGGGAACAAAACACGATACCCCATACAAAACTTCCTTTAAAAAGGATGTCTGAAATCCCGTTCATAAAAAAGATGAACTCGGGTCGGATTCATTTTCGCGCAGAAAACAGATCCGAAAAGTGATGCACTAATTGGAAGGTTCCCGGAGTTTGGATGGTCGGATCCAGCTGAAATTTTGAGTGGTTGTAGATATAGGAATTCCGCAGCCGATCAACAGTTGGATCTTCCAAAGGACGTCCGAGCTAGGTGCTGGACACCATGCTCCAAACTCGTCCAGATTCCCATCTAGATTCGACGGGGCTCCGGTATATCGGAGATCGGTGTAGATTGCTCCATCGGACTGCGACGGAATGTTACAGTGTTGTTGTAGACTCAATTCTGCACAATTCCACCGTAGGAATCGTCAAAGCGATGCTCAAGGAGGTGGTGGTAGCGGATACAAGTTCGCTGTTCGGAAAAACAGCACGGTCGCCCGAGGGCAATGTTGACGTTGAGCCCCCGAGCTCCATGGATAATTCCTCCATGATCTTGATAGAGATCGGAGTTGATTTTGATGAAGGCCCTCGTCCGAACATGATGATTGGAGGTAGGGCACAGTCCTTGGTCAAGCCAAGGTGACCAGACGAGGCGGCGAAAAATACGCCGACGTCGCAGTTGATCTGCAGGCGAGCCATTGATCCTTTTGCCAACCGGAACTCCCAATGAAAGCACCATTGTTGGTGTCAAAATCGGCAGATCTCGGGTAGGGAGTCCCAAGCTGCGTGTCTTAGGATCGATGGTAACACGGACATGGGATTTTACCCAGCTTCGGGCTCTCTCGAAGAGATAATACCCTACATGCTGCTTTTGATTGTATTCGATGTGTATGATTACAGAGTTGATCTACCTCGAGATCATATGTTCTGTTCTCAACCCTAGAGGTATGATGAGTAATGTCATGATGCTCTATCGACTAGCCTGGCCTCAGCTTATATAATGTTTTTTTAAGGTTAGATAGTAGGAAAGGCTCCTACTACAAGAATATATTAAACAAAAACGTTTAGCTATTACATTGGGGGGGAGGGTCTATACAAGATCGTAAGAATTTACAAAGTGTGGCTCAGAGGGAGACTATGCTATGGAGTCTAGGAAGTCAGCAATCAGATGTTTCTTGTGGACAGGCAATCTGTGAGCAATGTTGGAGAAATCAGCTATGAACCTGGCCCTCCAAGAAGAGAAGGAGGGTGTCACCTGCCGAAAGAAGTTATTATTCCTTTCTTTCCAGAGACTCCAAGCGTCCACAAGGAAAACGTCCATGAGCATTTTTGGATGATATCTGGCTTTCAAGTGGGTCATCATATCCAAGCGGTCTCCAACAGTCGGCCAGGTTATGTTGAGTTCGCACCAGCAGCGCTTACTGAATGTGCAATGAAAGAAAAGGTGCTCAACTGTTTCCTCAATATGTTCACCACAGAGCAAGCAGTCCAGATTAGTCCCGATGTTATAATGCCTACGCTTCAGCATGTTACGAGTGTTAAGGCGATCAACGAGGAGGAACCACCCAAAAACCTTGATCTTAGGAGTACTTTTTGCTTTCCATAACCATCCAAAGGCTACGTGAGCATTTACCTCGCGAAAGAAGAACTTATAATAGTCTGTGGTCTTAAAGAGCTGTGCTCCCCACATGCAAATCCAAACGTCTTTGCCCTCAGAGAGGGTGACGGAGCTGACATCCTGTTGGAGGGCTCGGAGTTCTTCATGAGCCTGAACAGAGAGGGGTAGGTGAAACGCCTCCCGTATGTTTGAGATCGAGAGCATTTTTTGGACCGAGGCATCTTCTGCGGTGGTGTAGGAAAATGCTCGAGGAAAAGTTTCCTCGAGGACATGTTGGTTCCATTCATCTTTCCAAAACAGGGTTGACCTACCATCATTGATCAAGACTTTCGTTACCCCACGGTAAGTCAGCATGAGTTTCACAAGCTCACGCCACGAGAAGGAGCCGCAAGGGGTCATTGCATGCGGGATCACGTCCGAGTAGTATGTGTCCCAGATGAGTTTCACCCAAGGCGTGTCAAATTTATTATAGAACTTGTGGAGCATCTTAAGCAGCATCGCATCATTTTGGACTTTAAGATTGAGCACTCCGAGGCCTCCATTCTTTTTTGGACGGCACACCATGTCCCAAGCTGCCAGAGAGTTAGATTTGTCACCAGTCTCGGTTTTCTTCTTCCAAAGTCCATGTCTTCTGATTTTATCAAGCTGTTCAATAATTTTAGGTGGCAGGCGCAGCACTCCCATGGGATAAATAGCCAGGGAAGTCACTAGTGAATTCATAAGCGCCAGTTTCCCAGCGTATGACATGAGAGACATAGCCGCAGTGATCCTGCCTTCGGCTTTGCATACCCAGGGAGTCATATCCAGCACCGAAGGTTTAGTGGTTCCAAGGGGGGGGCCAAGGTACGTGAATGGCATGCAGGCCGTGATGCACCCAAAGATAGCAGCTAGTTCCTGGCACTTGTCATCCGGAGTGTTGATGGGTATGAACGTTGATTTATGAAAGTTGATGTGTAGACCCACAGAGGCAGCATAGTCGGTAAGAAGTTTTTTCATGATCGCCGCTTGTGTTGCGCACGCCGTCATGATAATTATTGTATCGTCGACGTATTGGATCACAGGAAAGTTGGTCGTGTTGGAGGAAGGAATAGGCAGTTGCAGGCGATTTTCCTCCAAAGCCTCATTGATAGCTAAATATGAGGGGAGAATGTAACACCCCGGATGTAACTTTCGATATTTGTAACTCCAACTCTTGCCATTTTCGGCTATGTGTTATGATATTTCCTTCATGGCCGGGTTTTGTTTTTCGTTTTTCATTTTGTTCATGTCATGCATCTCATATCATGTCATCATGCGCATCTCATTTGCATACGTGTTCGTCTCATGCATCCGAGCATTTTCCCCGTTGTCCGTTTTGCAATCCGGCACTCCCACATGCTCCGGCGCACCCCTCTTGTATCCTTTCGTGAGCGGCTGTTAAACGTTCTCGGAATGGACTGAAGTTTGCCAAGAGGCCTTGGTATACCACCGGTAGACCACCTGTCAAGTTTCGTTCCATTTGGAGGTCGTTTGATGCTCCAACGGTTAACCGGGTAACCGCAAAGGTCTTTTGTGTGTTGCAGCGAAACCCCCCTCCAAACAGCCCTATAACCCATCTAAGTCCCCTCCATGCTCTCGGTCGTTCGATCACGATCGTGTGGGCGAAAATCGTGCCTTATTTGGACTCTCCTAGCTCCCTATGCCTATATAAACACCTCCCCCTCCGAAATTTGCGTCCAAACCCTAGCCTCTTCCTCCTCCGCGCGACGAACAAAACATCCGCCCGCCGCCGGACACGTCTGCCGCGCCCTCGCCCAATCCACCGCCGCCACATGTCCCGCCGTCGCCACCCACCGCTCGCGGCCCGGAGAGCCCGAGTCAGGCCCTCCCGGCCCATCTCCCCGTCGCCCCGCGCCCTGCGGCTCCGACCGCGCCCCGCCGCCTCGTCTTCCCGCCGGCGCCGCCGCCGTCCTCCACCGTCCGCCGCCTCGTCGTCCTCGCCGGGCCCCGCGCCGCCGCGCCCGTCCTCCGCACCGGCGCCGCCGCCCGCACATGCGTCCACCGCGCTCACGCGCCCCTCTGCCGGATCCAGCGCTCGTCCTCGTCCCCGCCATCTCCTTCCTCTCCGGCCGTCTCCGGCGAGCTCGAGCCGCTCGCCTCCGTTCGCGTGCCGCCCCGATACAGATCTGGAGAAGGTTGACTCGAAAATTCCCCCAAGTCCCGAATATTTTGCAATATGTTGCTATGTTCATCTCATCATACCTCCTTGCATACTGCTCCGTTTTGCGTGCATGATATATCAAAATGTTCGCCTCGAGATGCTTTTCATTTTCTTCCATTGTGCCATGCTCGTTTAAGTTCATCTTGATGCCCAAATCTCTGGTGCAAGAGTGCTATATGATGTTTACTGCTGTTACTTATCAGAACTTGATGTTTTGTTATTTTTGTTGCATTTGTTGTGTGCATCTTTTGGGCATGACCTCTACAGGTGTTTTGATCTATGCCATGCCATCTTTACAGAGGTGTATGCCCTGTATTTTTGTGATCTATGTGGTGACTAGCACAAGCATGCAAACTAGGCTTCGTAATGTTTCTGTTTTCAGGGACTTGGAATTTTGCCAAGTCTGTAACTGCTGTTATTTTGTTGTCATGTATCCATGTGTCTACAGTGAGATCCATTCTTATTTTTGGTATGTTCATTAAGGATGTTTTTTAAATATAGTTGTGCTCTATCCATCCATGCCCCTGTTTGCAATTATGGAGTGCCCTAGCATGTCTTAATCTTGCTCTACTTTTGCTATAAAATATTTCTGGCAGAATGTTAACATGATATTCAATTTTGCCAAGGTTATTATAGTTGATCCCTACATGCTATGAACTTGCTCTTGCCTTGTATAGCTTAATAAACATGCCATCTTGCTGTAGGTATGCTTGTTTTGTCAGGCATTGCTTCGTGATGAGTGAACCAAGCTCACCAAGTTGCCCTCATAATTTCTGTTAATGCCATGCTCTGTTTTCTGCCAAGTCTGAAACCTGTTAACGAAACTTGCTATGTTTAAATGGTTGCCATCATATCTTCTGATCCTTTTTGGCACATGGTCAGTAAGGGACTTTTGTTCTATGCATTTATTAGATTCATTCCATGCCTTGTTTTGCTATGATAAGTTCCAGTAGCATATGTTTTTCTTGCTCTGAACATTACTACCTGATGCTATTTCAGCCATGTCCAGTAATTTCACCAAGTCTGTGAAGCTGATATCTTTTGCACTTTGCCATGCTTGTTTGAACCTGTTATTGTGTGATCTAGTCATAGCTCAGTGTTCATCTTTTGTCAAGCATCTCCTGTAGATTACTTCCATATGCTTTGTTGCTATGTTGGGGTGCTGTAGCATAGTTACTTGATGTATTCTAAGTGCTATCATGCTGTTAATCGCAGAATCGTGTCATTCTTGTTTTGCTTGCCATTTGCAAACCGTGCATCCGTTTCCGGTGATCTTTATATCGATTTCGACCAAAATAATCTCATCTTTCCAGTGGCATACTTGGTTTGCCAAGTTACCGCCTTGTTCATCCTTTTTCTTCCGGAGCACGCATACGCATCGCATATCATGCATGTATTGCATCATGTTGCTTGTGCATTTCCCGTGATTGATTGTGGTTCCATTGCTTGTGTTCTTGCTGTGGGTAGAGCCGGGAGATGAGTTCGTGAACGAGGAACCTGTTGAGTACGCTTAGGAGGATCAAGCTTTCGACAACTCTGAGCACCTTGCAGGCAAGATGACCATACCCTCGGAATCACTTCTATCTTTGCTTTGCTAGTTGTTCGCTCCATTGTTACGTTGCGCTACCTACCACTTGCTATATCATGCCTCCCATATTGCCATGTCAAGCCTCTAACCATCCTTTCCTAGCAAACCGTTGTTTGGCTAAGTTACCGCTTTTGCTCAACCCTTCTTATAGCGTTGCTAGTTGCAGGTGAAGTTGAAGTTGGTTCCATGTTGGAACATGGATATTTTGGAATATCACAATATCTCTTATTTAATTAATGCATCTATATATTTGGTAAAGGGTGGAAGGCTCGGCCTTATGCCTGGTGTTTTGTTCCACTCTTGCCGCCCTAGTTTCCGTCATACCGGTATTATGTTCCTTGAGTTTGCGTTCCTTACGCGGTTGGGTGATTACGGGACCCCCTTGACAGTTCGCCTTGAATAAAACTCCTCCAGCAAGGCCCAACCTTGGTTTTACCGTTTGCCACCTAAGCCTTTTTCCCTTGGGTTTTCGCGAGCCCGAGGGTCATCTTTATTTAAACCCCCGGGCCAGTGTTCCTCTGAGTGCCGGTCCAAACTAGAGCACCGTGCGGGGCCGTCCCTTGGCAACTTGGGTTACGTTGGTACCTGTACGCTTCGCTTATCCGGTGTGCCCTGAGAACGAGATATGTGCAGCTCCTATCGGGATTTGTCGGCACAGCGGGTGGTCTTGCTGGTCTTGTTTTACCATTGTCGAAATGTCTTGTAAACCGGGATTCCGAGAATAATCAGGTCTTCCCGGGAGAAGGTTTATCCTTCGTTGACCGTGAGAGCTTATAATGGGCTAAGTTGGGACACCCCTGCAGGGTATTATCTTTGGAAAGCCGTGCCCACTGTTATGAGGCAGATGGGAATTTGTTAATGTCCGGTTGTAGAGAACTTGACACTTGACTTAATTAAAATACATCAACCGTGTGTGTAGCCGTGATGGTCTCTTTTCAGCGGAGTCCGGGAAGTGAACACGGTTTGAGTTATGCATGAACGTGAGTAGTTTTAGGATCACTTCTTGATCATTTCTAGCTTCGCGACCGTTGCGTTGCTTCGCTTCTCGCTCTCATTTGCGTATGTTAGCCACCATGTGCTTAGTGCTTGCTGCAGCTCCACCTCATTACCCCATCCTTTCCTACAAGCTTAAATAGTCTTGATCTCGCGGGTGTGAGATTGCTGAGTCCTCGTGACTCACAGATTCTACCAAAACAGCTGCAGGAGCCGACGATGCCAGTGCAGATGACGCAACCGAGCTCAAGTGGGAGTTCGACGAGGAACGTGGTTGTTACTATGTTTCTTTTCCCGATGATCAGTAGTGGAGCCCAGTTGGGACGATCGGGGGTCTAGCATTTGGGGTTATCTCATTTTCATTTGGATTTGACCGTAGTCGGTCTATGTGTGGATTTTGGATGATGTATGAATTAATTTATGTATTGTGTGAAGTGGCGATTGTAAGCCAACTCTCGTTATCCCATTCTTGTTCATTACATGGGATTGTGTGAAGATGACCCTTCTTGCGACAATACCTACAATGCGGTTATGCCTCTAAGTCGTGCCTCGACACGTGGGAGATATAGCCGCATTGTGGGCGTTATAGAGAAAGAGGGTCCCCCTTGTCGCACTCCGCATTTGCATCAAAATTGCTTACCAGGAACCCCGTTGAGCAAGACAGAGGATTTACCCGAAGAGGAAAGGCTCATGATCCAGGAAATCCATTTATCATTGAACCCCATGCTTCTCATAATTTGGATGATGGCATCATGTTCCACAGTATCGAATGCCTTGGCAAAGTCTAGTTTGAGAAGGATAATTACACGTTTAGAAGCTTGGCATTGTGTATGTATTCGAAGGCCCATGCAAGGCAGTCATGGATGGATCTCCCCTTCAAAAACCCATACTGGTTATTATGTACAATTTTTAGAATCACTCTTTGAAGTCGGTTGGCTAGAATCTTGGTGATAAGTTTGAGACAGCAGTTAAGCAACGTGATGGGCCGAAAGTCGTTGACAGTTTCTGGGGCTCTGATTTTAGGTATGAGTGTGATGTACCCGTAGTTTAGGCTTTCAAGGTTTAGACTGCCACTATGGAATTCCTCGCATAGAAGATAAAAATTCTTCCTTGATTATAGGCCAACAAGCTTTAAGGAACGCGCCATTGAAGCCGTCGGGGCCCGGAGCCCGATCAGGAGGCATTTCTTTAATGACATCATCAATCTCTTTATGAGTAAAGGGCAAAGTTAAGCTGTCAAAATCCACTTCCGCACGAATCCTATGTGTCGAGGATATACCCCGCGGTATGACCCGGCCGGAAGTATGACCCGGCCGGGATTGGTGTTTTCATTGTTAACCCACCGGAGTGGCGACTGACGAGCCTGGCGACTCACGGATGGCCCTAACGGCGGGTCAGATAGAAGACTAGGCCCAAGGCCCAGAAGGCCGGCTCATGTTATGGTGGGCCGGCTTAAGAGGAAAGGGATGACGAATATTTCCGTTACGAGGAAGCAAGACCCGAACTTGTATTCAACTTGTAAGAAAAGATAGACTATTCCTAGTCCTACTAGGACTCCACATGTAACTCACCCCTCTAACTTATATAAGGAGGGGCAGGGCTCCCCAAGAGGGACAGGCAAGAAACAATCTCTAGGGCTGGACACGAAGAGCCAGCTTCCCGGCGACTCCCTCGTGATCATAATGAGACCCAGCCTCAAACAGCATGTAGGGTTTTTACCGGATGATGTTTCCCGGGGCCCGAAGCTGTCTAAATCCTTGTCTTGTGTTGCGTCTCTCGATTCCGCCCAACCCCTCTCAAGCTACCACATAGATGCGCTGGCCTCGCGACTAAGTCCTCACCCTAGGACATCTGTCGTGACAACTCCACGAGAGTTGGAGCCCACCGTGGGGCTGGCGCACGGTGGTGTTGAGTTCTTGGAGGGAGAACTTCAAGGAATGAGAAGATCGCGATTGCCGGATGAATAAAGAGCCGGCGTGAAAATTTGGGATTAAAGATCATCAAAAATTAAGGGTTGTGTCATGTACGTCATCACGCGTGGACCGGCGATGCGTTGAAGCCAGAGTCGCCGAGTTGTTGCCTCTGCGTACAGTCCCATGGTCATCAACCGCTATGGGAAGGTTAATTCAAGAATTGTGGAAGGAAAAGCTACTAGCCGCTACGTAAGTTCACAGGTGTCACACGTAAGGACAAGGAAGATACATCAGGGGCAAGCTATCACCGCACGTACAAGCATTGGTCAATAAGGATTCAATTTTTTTGTCTCTGAGCGGCCATCAATGGAAGTGGATGAGGCCACGGACTTAGACTCGGCCACCATTTTCGTCTCTGAGCCGCCATCGCCGGGCGCGCCTGCAACTGCTATTCGGCCGCGGCCCCCGCTGCTCCAGCGCTTTCCGACCTGCTGCCGGCTCAGCCGCACTTTGCCGCTTCTGCCACCTCAGCGCGCCTCAAGCCACCGCGACTGCACCCGTGCCAAGACGGCCATCTCGCTTTCTGCTGCGGGTCGCATTCTGTCACACCGAGCAGGTTTCTGACGCCGCTGTGGAAGGCCGCCCTGCGTGCCTCCGCATCCGCACCCCCATCGCCTCACCTCAACCCACCGTTGCGGAGTGAGCCGTCATCCACCTCGCTGTAAGCCGCCGCCGACGACATGCGCCGAGTCGCCGCTGCTGTGACCTGCCGGGCTCCACCTCGCCGAGGGCCTTTTCAAACCACTGCCAAATCGCCTCAGCCCCGTGCTGCTCACAAACTGTGGCCGGCCTCGAGTCGCGTTTCCACTTCGCTCCTGTGCCGTGAGCCGCCCACTCGTTGGTTCGACTTTGCATCGCTGTTCGCCCGGGCATTACTCATTGAAAGACACGCACCCGTCGAGCTTGCATCGCTTGGTGTAAATGACCGCCGCCTCCAGCATCAATGGCTGGAACTGGAGCATCTTGTAGTTGACAAGGCTGAGTTCGGTTACAAAGGAAAGGAGAGCAGCTCCAGCTGATTTACAAAAGACGACAGCACACATGTCGCAGCCCCAACAGTGGAGTTGATTACAAAAGAGTACAATACATGGACATCTCACAGGAGGTTCAGGATGGAAGAGGGGAAGCAACAACCAACGCCTGCACAAAGGCAATTCCATGAAGAAAAAATATATACTGCGTAAGGCCGACCGCGCTCGCGTAAGGCCGACCGCGCTGTTCAAGGAACAAACACAGGCGACTCCAGCATGGTACTATTTCTCTGGTTATCTTGACTAGAAGACTGATGCGTCTGCACATGAAAACCAACAGTGGGCCGAGGAACATGGGCTACGGCGCTAAGGCTACATCAGAACATGTTTTTATCCCTACTATCCGCGTTCATCCGACAAATAATGCCAAGTGCTATCCTTTCTATGTGTTTTATCAGTACGTATTAAATTGTTGGAGAACAATTACTCTGGTCCGCAATATATTTTGTGCAGACAAGGATTCGTTACAAAGGTGGTGCCATAATGTGCCTATGAAGTGTGGGTTAACATCATCGTGCACCAGCATCCGCGCCCACCTACTGTTGAACGGGTGTGCGCAAGACGTCGCCCATACAATTTGATCTACATCAACTCGCTGGAACCGCGCCAGCGATTGAATCGCACGTCCGCACCGGCTTATAGAAACCGCGTCCGACTCACCCGTGAGTGATTTCAGTTTCACCATAGATATCATCAACTCCATGGCGAATTATTTCCGGCCTAACATATCAGGTGATATCCATCTAAGTTTGTTTTATTAGCACATATTGTTTTTGTCAAAGAACAGTTTATCTTTGCCTTGGTCTGCAATATTGTTGATGCAGGACAGTTGTTCACTGCAAGAGTCGGGCTTACAAATGCCGCGGTGGACTCTCCCGTCCGCACCGGCTTACAAACGCCACGGCTGACTCTTCCTTCCGCGCCGGCTTACAACGCCGCGACCGACTCATCTGTCTGTACCACCTCTGATGCTACGGTCGTCTATCCCGTCTGTCTCTCGCGGCCTGGTCTATATCAACATAACGGGCCACACCTGTTTGCATGAGCTGATTATTGAGTATGAGCAAGTCACTACTTGGGTAGCCCGGTTTTCTTCCGACAAATTGGAGGTAAATTATCATGTATTATCAGCCGCCGTCTGCACTGGATGGCTCAATGGGCAGGCGCACAAGTCAGCGCCACTACAGTTTGGTTAACTTCAAACATCCAGTTGGAAGGAACCATTGGCCGAGTTGCTGACACAGCTCATACGGGATCATTTATAACCCGCCGCGGTCACCTCAACATTCTGTGGATTCACATCGCGCTATCAACAGCAATGATATACACCTTCTGCTATTGTCAAATATGGAGAATCTCAAGAGAACTCCTCGAGTTGTCTTAAGACTCGGAGGCTACAATGGTATGACTCAGCAAGTCTTGCCAATATCCGGTATGAAATCCGGTTCAAGAGAAATTTGTCACTCACAAAGTCTTGAAGATCTCAATATCCGGTTTAAAATTCCGGTTCAAGAAGAATTTCTTACTCACAAGCTCGAGTTCTCAGGAAAAATTAAGGGGACCAAAGAGAGTCTGTTGCAAAGCACAACTCAAACATAGGTACCCTACTTTAATGACCATTGGGAGCTGATCGTATTCGAATCTAGCTTAACCCTTTTGGTCTGACCCTGATCGTATTCGAATTAGAGTCGTTAAATATTCTCATGATCACTTGGGGGCTTCCTGTTCAAACATAGGTCGTATTCGAACCAAAGAGAACATAGCTGTCGATACCCTCTTGACCGGCACACTGCCGAGCTCACTAGGGGGCTTCTTGATCGTATTCGAATCATAGCTCAACCCCTTTTGGGAACCGACTTTGATCATATTTGAATCAGAGTCGTTAAAAAACTGTCAAGATCATTAGGGGGCTTCCTGTTCAAACATAGGCCGTATTCGAACCAAAGAGAACATAGTTGTCGGTACCCTCTTGATCGGCGCAACGCCAAAGCCACTGGGGGCTACATGATCGTATTCGAATCCTAGCTTAACTCCTTTGGAACGGTTTACTGATCGTATTCGAATCAGAAGCCTCGATCTTTTCTCTCTATTTGGCTTAAGTATTTTGAAAGCAATCTTTGATTTTGTCTTTGAGACTTTTTTGTTCATATCTGAGGCATATATATATATATGTGGTTTCTATTTAACCCGGCTTAACTTTGGACGATAAGTCGCCAGCATATGACAATCATCAAACATTTGGAAGTCTTGGCGTTATCACCCTTACTGCACAGGTCACATAAACCGGCAGTGAAAATTCAATATCACAGGTATGATATTATTATTATAGTTATGTTTCAAAGTTATGATTCATAAGAGGCTTATCTGTGACTCCTTGTTACACATCAATGGTTATATGTGAGATATTATGACCCGCCCTGCGGTAAACCGCCAAGGGTTCTAGTGATCTACTTGTGTGGAGGATAAGACTACATTTGGGTGGTTACCCGCCCTGGCTTTTGACGTTAAGTCGCCAGGGCATATGTTGTTTAAACTCTGTGCAGGATTTACAGACCTATGACTTACATAAAGGATTAAGTTCAAGCCCATCATCAAAGATTGAAATTGGTGTCTCAAAAGGGTTATCAATTCTTGATTTTCTCAAAGGCTATAAGCCGCTGGGTTCTGAAATCCCGGCTTACAATGAATGCGCATTAAGTCGCCATCAGCCAAGAGCCGCCGAGTATTTGAACTTCGGATCTACTTGTCAACCGATAAGGTATTCAAATTTCTAATAGCCAAAACTTGGCTGGATTTTCGTGATGATATTGAATGATTGAGGTTTTCATACCGATTATATTATTCAAATCTTGAATAGCCAACATGGCTGGATTTTTATTATGATTATCAATATTATGATGGAGGTCTTTAAAGTCGCTTCAGCGCAATGGCTATTATTTTATCAAGGTATATGATTTATTTTACAATGGAGGAATAGTCCCGAGTCGCTGCAGGCTTACGACCCGGCACTTGGGGGCTACATTATTCAAATCATGATTATATCAACTATGGAAGTCCCATGTCGCTGCAAGCATGCACCATGACACTTGGGGGCTAATGCAAGGTCATTTTTTACTTGCCTTATTGAAGACCCGACTCATCACATCGTAATGAGCCGGCCCTTGGGGGCTACCAGTCTCTCCTATCAAAAATTCAAGGTACACGAGCCTCAGTCCATTATATTAAAAGATCCACTACTCAGTTGGTAGAGTACAAAGCTCTTAACCTTGTGGACGTGGGTTCGGGCCCCATGGTGGACATTACATCATATGATGTTATTATCAATGAATTATATACAAAGTCCTAGCTCGGTATTATCTTACTGAGCCGGCCCTTGGGGGCTACACGTTGCTCTTCAAATTTACATGGTTATATCTACAAAGTCCCTGCTCATTATTGCATAATGACCCGGCCCTTGGGGGCTACACTGGTTGAAGTTTTCATAAGCATAAGGCAATTACAAGTCCCAGGTTGCTGCAAGCATGACAACCCGGCACTTGGGGGCTACAGGTGATATGCATATAAGGGAGGAAAAATCTTCAAATTCTCAGTTTGGAGTAGACCAGATTAACCCGGTGTCTGCAACAATCATGACCCGGCATCATTTATTTATAACTCGGCAATTTTGGCAATCATAAATAGGCAAGATCTACATCTTTAAGCCGGCTGAATATCAGTTGAATATTTCAAGACCAATATTTTTGTCAAGTCAGAGCATTGAAGGCCGACTCAAATTGATTATTTCTTATAATATTTATCTACAAGAGCCAATTGGTTATGAAGCTGGCTTATTGACCCGGATTTTTTAGAAGAAGTGCCTGGATTTTTTGCATTAGCAAGGTTTGGACATATCTGTTAAAGGAGATTTGCTATAAGATCTTGAGTATGCATCCAGGAGGAAATGACAAGGACTTAAAGATGATCAGGTGCCGGTTCAGGAAATTATTTAACCCGGAGCACAACCTATCAAGTTTGTTCTTGTGTTTATTTTACAGGATCAGTTTAACATGGATAAATCCAAATTAAACTGGGGGCTAATGTCGGGGATATACCCCGCGGTATGACCCGGCCGGAAGTATGACCCGGCTGGGATTGGTGTTTTCATTGGTAACCCGCCGAAGTGGCGACTGACGAGCCTGACGACTCACGGATGGCCCTAACGGCGGGTCAGATAGAAGACTAGGCCCAAGGCCCAGAAGGCCGGCTCCTGTTATGGTGGGCCGGCTTAAGAGGAAAGGGATGACGAATATTTCCTTTACGAGGAAGCAAGACCCGGACTTGTATTCAACTTGTAAGAAAAGATAGACTAGTCCTAGTCCTACTAGGACTGCACATGTAACTCGCCCCTCTAACTTATATAAGGAGGGGCAGGGCTCCCCAAGAGGGACAGGCAAGAAACAATCTCTAGGGCTAGACACGAAGAGCCAGCTTCCCGGCGACTCCCTCGTGATCATAATGAGACCCAGCCTCAAACAGCATGTAGGATTTTTACCGGATGATGTTTCCCGGGGCTCGAAGCTGTCTAAATCCTTGTCTTCTGTTGCGTCTCTCGATTCTACCCAACCCCTCTCAAGCTACCACACAGATGCGCTAGCCTCGCAACTAAGTCCTCACCCTAGGACATCTGCCGTGACAACTCCACGACAATACGAGACAAATTGAATCGCATTTGAGAAGTGTTCTTTGTGCTTAGGAGTTTTTTGAAGGCTTCGAACAGGATAGATTCTTGCTGGAGTGATCATCCACCTGTAACCCATCGTCAGTTTTCAGACTGGAGATGCAAATTTTTCTATATCTTTCCGTGGCCACAGTTTGGAAGAACTTTGAGTTCTCATCACCAAACTTGATCCATCGTATGGTGCAGCGTTTCTTCCAGTACTCTTTTTGATCTCGCAGGAGCCGGAGAAGATGAGATCGAAGAATGCGTTGGAAACTCCCCTCAGGGATGGTTAAGTCACGTTTATCCTCAATATCATCCAATTCCAGGAGAGCTTTATTAGTGTTGTAAATTGCTATTTTCAACCGTGAGATGCTTTTGCTCCAGATGGTGAGATCATGCCTGAGGTTTTTAAGTTTCTGACAAAGTCTGGAAGCAGCATTGTTATTCTTCCCATGACGGATGGGTTTATTCCAATGCAGACTTGACCACATCTAAGAAGCCAGGATGTGCAATCCAATATGTTTCAAAACAGAACAACTTGCATTTAGAAATGGTAGTTTGAATGACTACATCGCAAGGAATATGATCAGAGATTGGTTTTCCCATAGGAGTAACAAGTGTATTTGGAAAAGTGGTCGTCCAATTAACCGTCGTGAAAAACCAGTCAAGCTATGCCTAGAGGCCTAGGATAACAAGAGTCCTAGTCGACTATGCCGGTGGAGAGGAGTCCTTGTCTTGATCACCAAGTCTAGTGGAATCTTCCTCGTGTATACATCGGCTGTCCGAACTGCCCATGAGCAAACGGCCATGGGGGTCCTCGGCCCAATCCAACTGATCGGGAGACGGCGCGGTGAGTACCCCCTAGTCTAGGACACCGTTAGCAGGTGGATGTTTTTGGAATGGAACTGGCAGGCTTCACATTTGGTGACTAGCTCAACCGCATCTTGGAGGGTTGTGGGCCAATAGAATCCTTGCCGGAATGCTTTCCCAACTAATGCCCTTGATCCAATGTGGGAGTTGCACATGCCTTTGCCGAAATTATCTTGTGGGTGAAAATGCAGTTGATGTTCCCCGATGGGTATGCAGCGAATCTAAAGAGGGGAGCGAGTCTTGAAAAATTGAAGATATTTGGTCTCAAGAGTCATGATTGGCACATATGGATTCTGCGGGTAATGCCGGTGATGTTGCGTGGCTTCATCCCTGAGGATGAATGGCTAGTACTGGTAGAGCTGAGCTATTTCTTCCGTGTTCTTTGTGCGAAAGAACTATCGCCTGGCCTGCTAGAAGAAATGGAAGAGTTGGCGCCGGAGTTGATCTACAAGTTAGAGAAGATATTTCCGCCGGGCTTCTTTAATCCAATGCAGCACTTGATTTTGCATGTCCCAACCGAGGAAAGATTGGGGGAGGCCCGTGCAAAATCGTTGGTGCTACGCAACTGAGAGGATGCAGAAGTCGCTTCGAGAAAAATGTAAAAATAAACTTAGAATTGAAGCATCGATGGCCGAGGCATTCATTACTGAGGAGGCGGCAAACTTCATGATAGCACACTAGGAAGCTAAAAATCGTCATTTGCATAATCCGAAGCCTCGGTGCAATGCCGGCAATTGTAAAAAGGGTGGATCCATCCTCAGCCTATTCAAAGGGAATCTCACACCAGCCGGTGCATCTAATTCCTTAACATTGGATGTCGAAGAATGGCGGACCATTTCGTTGTATATCTTCAACAACCTAACAGAAGTGCGGCCATACATCGAGTAAGTTATCGGTACATTGTTTCACAACTTCTAATTCCTTTGAACTGCTCTTATTCCGGATATATTTGATACAGTCGATACGTCGCCAAATTCTCATAAGGAGCGGTGATCCAAAAGGATTCCGTCGAAGAGTATGAGATTTTGGCAAAGCATGGAGGCGGCTATCCCGGTTTCATCTCTTCGTTCAAACAAACGGTAATCTCCATTAGACCATTTCATTTCTTCATCTAATTTGCGGCTAATGCAACAATCCCTTTCGTCTTAAACTTGTAGGCTAATTCAGAGTTTATGTACGCCGAATTGAGACAAGTCGCTAATGGTTTTGACTTTAAGGTCCGTTCATTTGACAAATACGACACCAACGGGTATCGCTTTTGTACCTATGGCAAAGAGCTATCTATGGCCGACCGAAAGTCTACAAATTTTTGTGTCTCTGCTATCGGCGAAGGAGATACCGAGTATTATGGAAGAGTTGAAGAAATTTATGAACTTCAATTCTATGGTGAAAACCCACCAAACGTCGTAGTCTTCAAATTTTATTGGTTCCAGCCGAAGGAGACTAGAAGGACTCATGAACATATAGGGCTAGTGGAAATCAAACAAAGCACCCATTTGGATGTTCCCAATGTCTATATTACGGCTCAACAAGCAACCCAAGTTTTCTATCTACCGTGGGCCTTTCAAAGTGATCCAAATCTCAATGGTTGGGATGTCGTTTATGAAGTGCCGCCACGTGTTAGACCACCTCCCCCCAATGAAGAGGATTATGAACCTCACATTAACCCAGACACATATGAAGGAGAATTCTTCCAAGAAACACGTCTTTCTAAAAAATGATTCAAGAACCGCTCTACTTCATCCCAGAACATCAAAGTAGACAGCGATAGTGAACCCGACTTCACCCCTGAGCCGGAACAAGAAGAGCCTAAACTAGAAGAGGTTACTACTGCGGATGACCTGTCAATGCTTGACCGATTACGTAAAGGTGGCCTTCCACATGATGATGCATTTATTGATGATGACGATGAGCATGTCATTACTGATAGTGATGATGATGATGCATTTATTGATCCCGGAGCATTTATTGAACCCGACAATCCAGATTATTATTAGGTGTTCAATTTTTTATGTTGTACTTGATTTATATAGTTACTTGTATGATTGTATGATTTATATAGTTAATTGTATAATTTTCTTACTTTGTATGATTGTTTGTTATACATAGTGCCATGGTCTTCATATCTGTCCCCGTCGGCCCTCGCCCGCTTTATGATTCGGATGTGATAAATTCTCTTTTATAACTATTTGTTGCATTTCACATTTATGAAAATTATGGCCATCAAGTTGACATAGAGATATTTTTATCTAGGGGGTATGTGAACCGGAAATTGCAACCGACCCTCTTGTCGAGAAGTTAAATTTAGTTGAAAAAGAAAATGAGTATTTGAAAGAAAAAAATTAAAAGAATTGAAGATGATATTGGAGTTGTATGTTGTCGATGTCATTGATGATCACAAGATGAAGATGAATGCAATGCGCTTGAAGATGGATGCAATGCGCTTGAAGATTAAGAAGATTAGAAAATATGCCATTGATAATGAGGCTTGGTATCATTATGCCGTCGGATCAATTGTTACCTTAGTTGCGATCTTCATCGTATTTGTTATGACGAGGGTAAATTTTCTCTAGTGTTTTTCTTAAAAAATGCATACTTAGCTTATTTCCCTCCTAAATGGCATAATTACCTAAGTTAGATACAAAATGAGCTATACTTACGTAAGTTGGCTCAAAAATGGCATCATCACCTAGGTTAGCAAAAAAATGACCTATACTTACCTTATTTTTCTCCAAATTGACATAATAAGCTTAGTTGACCTATACTTTACCTAGGATAGCTATAAAATGACCTATACTTAGCATTTTTCCTCCTAAATGACTTAATATGCTTAGTTAGCTAAAAGATGGCATAACTACCTAAGATAGCTCAATAATGAACTATACTTAGCTTACCTAGTTCATTTATGACATAATTAGCTTACTTAGGTAAAAATGGCATAATAACCTTGGTTTAGCTCCAAACTTTCATATAATTAGTTTATTTTCCTCCCAAATGACAAAATAACCTTACCTAACTCCAAAATGACCGATTTTAACTAGGATAGCTCTAAAATGACCTACACTTACCATTTTGTCCTCCAAAATGAATAAATATACTTAGTTAGCTCAAAATAGCATAACTACCTAGGTTAGATCAAAAATGGCATGATAATCTTTGTTACCTCCAAAAGATAAGTATGCTTAGTTAGCTCAAAAATAGCATAACTACCTAGGTTAGCTCAAAAATGGCATGATAATCTTTGTTACCTCCAAAATGACATAGACTTAGCTTATTTTCCTCAGAAATGACATAATAACCTTACTAAGCTCCAAAATGACCTATTTACCTAGCTTAGCTCTAAAATGACCTACACTTAGCATTTTTACCTAGCTTAGCTAAAAATGGCATTTTACCTACCTTAGTTAGAAGCAGAAGAAGATAAAGAAGAGGAGAGGAGAAAAAGAAAGAGAAGAAAAATTCTTCTTCTTCTTCTAGCTAGTCTTCTTCTTCTAGTCTTCTACTTCTTCTTCTTCTTCTTCTAACTTTCTTCTTCTAACTTTCTTTTTTCCCAATTTTCATATTTGCTTTAGATGAGGAAGCTTGCGTTAATGGAGTCTACTCTTCTCCTTGTGCTTCCTTTTTGGTTTGATTTTGTAGGATGAACAATGTGAAACTTTCTACCTATATATGTATCTATGGATGAAACCATTATATGCTTGTTGTTGGATATGTTGGCTAGCTATATATGTTGTATATGGACTTTTCATTTGGTATGTATATGTGTTGGATGATCATATCCATATGGCAGGGATATGATTTCGTATGTATATGTGTTGGTATGCTTGTTGAAAATATTTTCAAATGTGTGTGTGTATATATATATATATATTTTTGTGAAATTCTGTGAAATTGATTGAATTTAAGAAAAAAAAGAAAAAATAGGGGCTATATAGGCACTTTGTCGTCTACTCGCAGACGATAAAGAGCTTTGCCACCAGCCAGCAGACGGCAAAGCTGCCACGTGTCAGCTACCTGTGCAACCTAGGGTGCATTGGGCTGGCCTATATGGCAGGCTTTGCCATCTACCGGCAGATGACAAAGACCTTTGCATCTTTGTCGTCTGCTAGCGGACGGCAAAGCATGCCACATGTCAGCTACCCGGGGGCATATGGGCTGGCCTATTTGGGAACTTTGTCGTCTGCCAGCAAACGGCAAAGCACGCCATTAACCCCATAACGGACCTAAGCTGGCACATGTGCCGTCCAGGCCCTTTGCCGTCTACTGGCAGACGGCAAAGACCTTTGCATCTTTGCCACCCGCTAGCAGACGGCAAAGGGCCCTTTGCTGTAGTTTGTTCACCCGGATGTGTTGCCGTCTGCTGGCTGACGACAAAGGCCTTTGCCGTCCGCCAGGCATGCCTTTGCCGTCAGCCATGGCAGACGGCAAAGTGCCTGATTCCTGTAGTGAATGTGGGAGCCACACATGCCTTTGTGTATCTCAACCAGCAGTTCCTTTCCTTCTTCCCGGCAGATGCACTTCAATTTCACACCGTTGGGCCTCCTTCTGTATAGAGTGTCGTCGACAAACTGATACATACTGGCCCTCCGTGCTACTCTTTCAGCTTCATCTTGGTCATTGGGAAGTTCTCCGGTTTGGAGGAAATGGACTATGTGCCTTGCCTAAGTTGGAGTCTGGGGCTCGGCAACAAGGACTAGCGGCACCTCCTCAGTTGCGGGGGCACGTTCCTCGTTCGCGGGGACCATAGGCATGACTGGAGGGTGTGGTCCAGCAAGTGACGAGGAGTTGTTTCCGGCAGGTTCCCTACCAGGAGCCCCAGGAGGCTCTACCGGGAGAGGCTTACTGGAGTCCATCTTTCTCCTTTTCTGGGCCATTGTTGCTGGGGATACGAAGGGCTGAGTAAGATGGAGAACAAAAGATCCGGGTTCCACAGGAAGCTTCTGCGCAACACACTTTGACAGATGATCAGCTATGCTGTTTTTCGCATGCGTACGTGCTCTGTTTGCAATCTGTCAAAGCGCTCCTCCAATATTCTCACTTCCTCAATGTATGCCTCCATCAATGGGCTTTGGTAATCCTTGTTGACTTGTCTCACCACAAGCTGTGAATCTCCTCGAATGATCAGCTTCTTGATTCCCAATTCTGCGGCTATCCTGAGCCCGACATGTAACGACCCGAGACCGACGCTCCAAATGCCTTCCATGTTTTGCGTGTCAGTTGTGTTAATTATTTGTTTGTTGCACTCATCATGTCATCACTTGCATTGCATCGGTAGTCCGGTGCCATCATTTTTATAAAAATTGCATCCGTTCATAGTGCCACTTCTCTCTTTGTCTCCGTTGACCTTCTCTCTGACCAACCGGACCGCTCTTTTGTCTCTTGTTCTATGAGCCCAACTAAACCTCCCCTCGCGTGCGCGTCCGAAACTTCCCCCGACCCGAACCGGGCCATCGTTACCGATGTGTCCGGATCATCCCCAAACATCCCCAAAATATCTTTGGTTCCTCGTTGGACTCTCCTAACCTATTTATCTCGAACTGTCCGATCTAAATCGTAGGGACGAGATAACCCCTAACCTAACCCACTTGCTATATCTATACCAATACAAAAAGACCCAAAGGGGCAGATCCAATTAATCTCAGCCATCAAATCATGTCAATCCAATGACCTAGACTGCTTCAATGTCGAGCGTTCAACATGTTTAGTGTGCAGTTAATTTAATGCCAAATATAGTGCTAATCACATAATAACACGCAAATAATATCATACTTAATATCCTGATGCACTTAATATACTTTCAAATTAACGTGCATTGCACCTACACATTGCCTTGATATGTGTGATGTTACTCATACTACTAGTAACTAGCTATGTTACTACTTTCCTCTCTCTCTTCATTTATTGCTTGCGACATCATCAATTTTATCTAGATATGTGTGATGTTACTACCTATGTTACTCCCACTGTGGGTAGTCTTTAGATAAAATAGATGATGTGGCAAGCAATAAATGAAGAAAGAGAGGCATGTGGTAACATAGCTAGTTACTAGTAGTATGAGTAACATCACACATATCAAGGCAAGATGAGTCTATAGCCTAAAAAATGAAGTGTTGCATGTTACTACACATATGTTACTCCCCACTATAGAGGTAGTAACATATAGTAGTAATATGGACATATTACTATTCTATGTTACTATTCATTGTGGCTAGTCTAAACAGAGACCAAATCCCTAATTTCTAGGATCCTCCTAGCCGCCACCCCTGTCCATGCCCTACTCCTTTCTCAGGATCCTCCTAGATCCGATCTAGCCAACCGAGCGCCAGCCACCTCCTCCTTGGGATCTTCCTCGATCCAAACCCGCAGCCAACAAGCTTAGAGCATCTCCAGCCGCGCCCCCAGGATGGCCTCCCCAGGCGATTTATTTGCGGCGGCGCCGAAAAAACGGCCCAGTCGTGCCCCCAGGAAGCCAAATTCCGCCAGCTCGCGCCATTTTTGCGCCCGGCGCTCGCAGACCGAACCCGGCGCACTGGGGGGCGCTCGGGGGCTCCGGCGCAAGGGAAAAGTGTTCCTGGGGCCACATTGACAGGCGAAAAGTCAACCCACCCGCCCAGATTCGCCCTCCTGCCCCCGCGCTCGGCCGCCACCCTGCGCCACCCTGCCGATCCCGGCGCTGTCCACCGCCCGCCGCAGCTAGGTAGGCTGTCTCCAGCCTAGAAAAAGAAGGGGCATCGCCGAGGCAGCCTCTTCTCCCCGGGAACCTTTTCCGGCGCTCCGGCCGTGCAGGGCCTGTACGCCGGCGGGCTTGCACCAACCTCGCCCACAAGGTGTTCGGTGAATTGGCCGGCCCGGCGATGGACTCCGAAGATGAGGAGGCACTCGCGGCGTTGCTGGATGAGGAAGCCGAAGTCGACGTCCAGGAGCAGGAGCATCTCATGGTGCTCGCCACCCTCGCCGGCCTGCTCGCGAGCAGTGAGAAGCCGCGGCGAGGTGGCTCAGGGCTTGGGCGGGTGAAAGGAAAGAACCGACATCGTCTGGAAGGCTACTGCAATCTCTACTCGGACTACTTCGCCGACGCTCCATTGCACGGTGAGAAAACATTTCGGCGCCGTTATCGGATGAGCCGAAAGCTTTTCCTCCGGATTGTGAATTCCATCCGGGAGTTCGACAGCTACTTCAAGTGCAAGAAGGATTGCACCGGCACACTTGGATTCACCTCAATCCAGAAGTGCACGACAGCTATGAGGATGCTTGCATACGGAGCTCCCAGTGATTCACTCGACGACAATGGGCGCATGGCCGAGTCCACCACCATTGACTGTTTCTACAAGTTCTGCAGGGCAGTGGTGGCAGTGTTTGGACCGCAGTACTTGCGAACCCCCAATGCGGAAGACACTGCTCGGATCCTAGCACAGAATGAAGCAAGAGGATTTCCTGGGATGCTTGGAAGCATCGACTGTATGCATTGGAAATGGAAGAACTGTCCATTTGCTTGGCAGGGGTTGTACAAAGGCGCCAAAGGTGGTTGCAGTGTGGTGCTTGAGGCAGTGGCCACACAGGACCTCTGGATTTGGCACTCTTTCTTTGGGATGCCAGGAACTCACAATGACATCAACGTCCTGCAGTGCTCCCCAGTCTTTGCCAAGCTTGTTGAAGGTCATTCTCCTCCGGTGAACTTCGAGGTCAATGGACAGCAGTACAACAAGGGGTACTATCTAGCTGATGGCATCTATCCGAGATGGTCGACATTTGTGAAGACCATCTCAAACCCTGTGCCAGGAGGCAAGAACGCCTGGTTTGCGAAGATTCAGGAGGCTTGCAGGAAGGATGTCGAGCGGTCATTTGGTGTGCTCCAATCTTGATTTGCTGTTGTCCGGTTCCCTGCTCAGACCTGGTCGAAAGATCAAATGTGGGAGATCATGACTTGCTGTGTCATCTTGCACAACATGATCATTGAGAGCGAGCAGGAAGAGCCAGTGTTTGACACTGAACCATACCACAGGCAGGGTCCTCTTGCCCAAGTTGATCATCAGCTACCGGCAAACTGGACTGACTACCTCAATATGCGTCAAGAGATTCGAGACCCACAGGTGCATCAAGAACTGCAACACGATCTGGTGGAGCACCTATGGAGGCTCAAGGGCAAGGCCGGGAATGGTGATGAAACTTGAGTTTTTATTTGTTAAACGATATAATTTGTAGTGAACTATTTGATTTATGTGATGAAACATGCCGAAAACACGCCGAACTATGTGAAGAGCTAATTGATTTCTATTTGTTTGCGAAAATTCATGCCGATTCACGCAGTTATCGGGCCGTTTTTGGACATATTTAGACCGAAAGCTGGGCTGACTTCGGCACCTGGGGCGACGGCTGGGTGCCCCAGTGCCGATTTTATCACCGACGCATCTCCAGAACGCTTTTTTTTGACGCCCTGGGTGGCCGAACGGCTGGAGATGCTCTTACCCTTCGTTTGAGCCACCGCCTGAGCCAACCAGCAGCCCCTCGTCCCCGTGCCCTGCAGCAGCAGCCACAACCTTCCCCTGTCCCGAGCGTGGGCCGTGCCGCCCTGCGCATCTCTTTCTTCCCTGCCTTCTTCCTCTCCATTCCGCTGGTTTTCCCCTCTCTCACGCAACTTCTCTCTCCCTCTATTTCCCCGCAGGAGCTTCGTCGCGCCGTTCAGCTCTTCCACCGGCGGATCTAGTGTTGTGCTGCCCCACCTTGCGAATCCGGCCATCTCCGTCGTCCTCCGTGCCGGATCCCGCTGCCGGCGCCCCAAGTTCCCCCGCGGCTGCCGTTCTCCTGCCATGGAGCCTCGGCCTCCTCGGCTTCCGGCGACGCCCAAGGCCCCGTCCTCGCCACCTCCAGCAGGCCGTCCCGCTCCCCTGCCTCCTCTCGCGCCTCCTCCTCCCTGTTCCTTTTCCTCTATCTCTCTCTCATGCCTCTGCCTCTCTCTCACAGGGAACCACATCGAGGCCAGGGAGAAATTGCAGCACCACCGCCCTTGGGGTTCGTCGCTGACGGCCATCCCCGTCGTCCCGGCCTCTTCCCCGCCGTCCTGGCCTCCTCCGTGCGCCAAGTCCCGTCCAGCCGCCCTGCCTCGACCCCGCGTTGACCAGCTGCGGTGCCGTGGCCTCGCCTCTGCTTTGAGCAGGCGAAGGAGGCGCGTCAGCCTCGATCCTCTGCCTCCTCTGCTTCGTGGTCGCGTTGACCGCATCGGCCAGATGCGTGCAGCCCAGCTTCACGGCCTGCTACCACCACCGTCTGTGCCTTGGCCCATGGTGAGGCCGCCCCCGTGCGCCCTTCTTTTTCTCCCGCTGTTGGACCATCTAGATTCGGCCCAGTGCTATTTTTTTATACCTAGACGATTTTTCCTATTATCCAGAGAACGCTAGCTTTTCAGAAAACCCCCTAAGTTTCATGCATATAATAAACTCTTGAACCGTGCATTGGATTAAAATGTTTTAAATATATAAAATGCTTAAAATTTCATCTAGTTTCGTAATATGTTGCTTTCATCCATGTTTAAAATGTTTAAAATTTTGTTTGTTTAAATTTTCTTAAATGGCATGCAAAAATGATTTACTTTATAACTCAATAACCGTAGCTCCGTTTTAAATAAACTTTATATGTAAATGGGGTAGCAAAATGAATAGATTAACATGTTCCACTTACTTTGCATGTTTAACAACTCTAAAATTGTGTATAGGGAAGAACAGTACCAAATCCAAAATATGCATACGGGGATTTTCTGGAATTGTTATTTGTTATTTCCGGTCTCATTAAAACTTGCTTAGATAGGTAGTTTTATTATTTTTCACATCTTGCCATGTTTAACAACATTTAATATTGTTGGGTACATAAACGGGAGAGAACTAAATAAATGGATGTGGTGTTTCGTCAATATGCAACTCGTTGCATATTGAACTCCACTTAATTTGTAGTATTGTTTGTTGCACTTTGCAATGCCATGACTCATTAAACCGGACATGTATCATACTTGGTTGTGCATCATGCCATGTTTATGAGATGGTTGTTTATCATGTTGTTTGCTTCTTTCCAGTTGCGCTTCTTCTTGATAGTTCCGGAAATGTTGTGATTGTGAGGATTCATTCGACTGCATTGGTTCGCCTACTTCTTGGACCCGATCTTCTTCCTAGCGACATTTCAGGCAAGATGACCATAATCTTGGATCTCACTACTATCTTTGCTATGCTAGTTGTCTCGATGTTATCGCTATGTCGTGCTACCTATCACTTGTTTATCAAGCCTCCCAATTTGCCATCTTAGCCTCTAACCTTTTTCACCATTCCAACAAACCGTTGTGTGGCTATGTTACTGCTTTGCTCAGCCCCTTTTATAGCATTGCTAGTTGTAGGTACAGTTGCAGGTTGTTCCATGTTGGGACATGGATATCATGGGATATCATAATATCTTTTATTTAATTAATGCATCTATATACTTGGTAAAGGATGTAAGGTTCGACCTTTTGGCTGGGGTTTTGTTCCACTCTTACTGCCGTAGTTTCCGTCATACCGGTGTTATGTTCCTTGATTTTGTGTTCCTAACACGGTCGGGGTTTATGGGCCCCCCTTGACGGTTCGCTATGAATAAAAACTCTTCCAGCAAGGCCCAACATTGGTTTTCCATTTTCGTATTTGAAACATGTCGTTGTTGTGGAACGTAGTAATTTCAAAAAAATTCCTACGCACACGCAAGATCATGGTGATGCATAGGAACGAGAGGGGAGAGTGTTGTCCACGTACCCTCGTAGACCGAAACCGGAAGCGTTAACACAACGCGGTTGATATAGTCGTACGTCTTCACGATCCGACTGATCAAGTACCGAACGTACAGCACCTTCGAGTTCAGCACACGTTCAGCTCGATGACATCCCTCGAACTCCGATCCAGCCGAGTGTTGAGGGAGAGTTACGTCAGCACGACGGCGTGGTAATGATGATGATGTTCTACCGACGCAGGGCTTCGCCTAAGCACCGCTACGATATTATCGAGGTGTAATATGGTGGAGGGGGGCACCGCACACGGCTAAGAGATCAATGATCTATTGTTGTGTCTATGGGGTGCCCCCTGCCCCTGTATATAAAGGATCAAAGGGGGAGAGGTGCCGCCAGCCTTGGGGCGCGCCAGGAGGAGTCCTACTCCCACCGGGAGTAGGACTCTCCCCCTTTTCCTAGTTAGATTAGGACTTGGGAGGGGGGAAAGAGGAGAGGGAGAAGAAGGAAGGGGGGTGCCGCCCCCTTCTCCTTGTCCTATTCGGACTAGGGGGGAGGGGCACGCGGCCCAGCCCTAGCCGCCTCTCCTCTCTTCCACCTAGGCCCACTAAGGCCCATTATGTTGCCGGGGGGTTCCGGTAACCTCCATGTACTCCGGCAAAATCCCGATTTCACCCGGAACACTTCCGATATCCAAACATAGGCTTCCAATATATCAATCTTTATGTCTCGACCATTTCGAGACTCCTCGTCATGTCCGTGATCACATCCGGGACTCCGAACAACCTTCGGTACATCAAAACATATAAACTCATAATATAACTATCATCGAAACGTTAAGCGTGCGGACCCTACGGGTTCGAGAACTATGTAGACATGACCGAGACACGTCTCCGGTCAATAACCAATAGCGGAACCTGGATGCTCATATTGGCTCCCACATATTCTACGAAGATCTTTATCTGTCAGACCGCATAACAACATACGTTGTTCCCTTTGTCATCGGTATGTTACTAGCCCGAGATTCGATCGTCGGTATCTCAATACCTAGTTCAATCTCGTTACCGGCAAGTCTCTTTACTCGTTCTGTAATACATCATCTCGCAACAAACTCATTAGTTGAAATGCTTGCAAGGCTTAAGTGATGTGTATTACCGAGAGGGCCCAGAGATACCTCTCTGACAATCGGAGTGACAAATCATAATCTCCAAATACGCCAACCCAACAAGTACCTTCGTAGACACCTGTAGAGCACCTTTATAATCACCCAGTTACGTTGTGACGTTTGGTAGCACGCAAAGTGTTCCTCCGGTAAACGGGAGTTGCATAATCTCATAGTCATAGGAACATGTATAAGTCATGAAGAAAGCAATAGCAACATACTAAACGATCGAGTGCTAAGCTAACGGAATGGGTCAGGTCAATCACATCATTCTCCTAATGATGTGATCCCGTTAATCAAATGACAACTCATGTCAATGGCTAGGAAACATAACCATCTTTGATCAACGAGCTAGTCAAGTAGAGGCATACTAGTGACAGTTTGTTTGTCTATGTATTCACACAAGTATTATGTTTCCGGTTAATACAATTCTAGCATGAATAATAAACATTTATCATGATATAAGGAAATAAATAATAACTTTATTATTGCCTCTAGGGCATATTTCCTTCAGTCTCCCACTTGCACTAGAGTCAATAATCTAGATTACACAGTAATGATTCTTACACCGATGGAGCCTTGGTGCTAATCATGTTTTGCTCGTGGAAGAGGCTTAGTCAACGGGTCTGCAACATTCAGATCCATATGTATCTTGCAAATTTCTATGTCTCCCACCTGGACTAAATCCGGGATGGAATTGAAGCGTCTTTTGATGTGCTTGGTTCTCTTGTGAAATCCGGATTCCTTTGCTAAGGCAATTGCACCAGTATTGTCACAAAAGATTTTCATTGGACCCGATGCACTAGGTATGACACCTAGATCGGGTATGAACTCCTTCATCCAGACTCCTTCATTTGCTGCTTCCGAAGCAGCTATGTACTCCGCTTCACACGTAGATCCCGCCACGACGCTTTGTTTAGAACTGCACCAACTGACAACTCCACCGTTTAATGTAAACACGTATCCGGTTTGTGATTTAGAATCGCCCGGATCAGTGTCAAAGCTTGCATCGACGTAACCATTTATGATGAGCTCTTTGTCACCTCCATAAACGAGAAACATATCCTTAGTCCTTTTCAGGTATTTCAGGATGTTCTTGACCGCTGTTCAGTGATCCACTCCTGGATTACTTTGGTACCTTCCTGCTAGACTTATAGCAAGGCATACATCAGGTCTGGTACACAGCATTGCATACATGATAGAGCCTATGGCTGAAGCATAGGGAACATCTTTCATCTTCTCTCTATCTTCTGCAGTGGTCGGGCATTGAGTCTTACTCAACTTCACACCTTGTAACATAGGCAAGAACCCTTTCTTTGCTTGATCCATTTTGAACTTCTTCAAAACTTTGTCAAGGTATGTGCTTTGTGAAAGTCTAATTAAACGTCTTGATCTATCTCTATAGATCTTGATGCCCAATATATACGCAGCTTCACCGAGGTCTTTCATTGAAAAACTCTTATTCAAGTATCCCTTTATGCTATCCAGAAATTCTATATCATTTCCAATCAGCAATATGTCATCCACATATAATATCAGAAATGCTACAGAGCTCCCACTCACTTTCTTGTAAATACAGGCTACTCCAAAAGTCTGTACAAAACCAAATGCTTTGATCACACTATCAAAGCGTTTATTCCAACTCCGAGAGGCTTGCACCAGTCCATAAATGGATCGCTGGAGCTTGCACACTTTGTTAGCTCCCTTTGGATCGACAAAACCTTCCGGTTGCATCATATACAATTCTTCTTCCAGAAATCCATTCAGGAATGCAGTTTTGACATCCATTTGCCAAATTTCATAATCATAAAATGCGGCAATTGCTAAGATGATTCGGACAGACTTAAGCATTGCTACGGGTGGGAAGGTCTCATCGTAGTCAATCCCTTGAACTTGTCGAAAACCTTTCGCAACAAGTCGAGCTTTATAGACAGTAACATTACCGTCAGCGTCAGTCTTCTTCTTGAAGATCCATTTATTTTCAATAGCTTGTCGATCATCGGGCAAGTCAACCAAAGTCCATACTTTGTTCTCATACATGGATCCCATCTCGGATTTCATGGCCTCAAGCCATTTTGCGGAATCTGGGCTCACCATCGCTTCTTCATAGTTCATAGGTTCGTCATGGTCTAGTAACATAACCTCCAGAACAGGATTACCGTACCACTCTGGTGCGGATCTTACTCCGGTTGACCTACGAGGTTCAGTAATAACTTGATCTGAAATTTCATGATCATCATTAACTTCCTCACTAATTGGCGTAGGTGTCGCAGAAACCGGTTTCTGTGATGAACTACTTTCCAATAGGGGAGCAGGTACAGTTACCTCATCAAGTTCTACTTTCCTCCCACTCACTTCTTTTGAGAGAAACTCCTTCTCCAGAAAATTTCTGAATTTAGCAACAAAAGTTTTGCCTTCGGATCTGTGATAGAAAGTGTACCCAACGGTCTCCTTTGGGTATCCTATGAAGACACATTTCTCCGATTTGGGTTCGAGCTTATCAGGTTGAAGTTTTTTCACATAAGCATCGCAACCCCAAACTTTAAGAAACGACAACTTTGGTTTCTTGCCAAACCATAGTTCATAAGGCGTCGTCTCAACGGATTTCGATGGTGCCCTATTTAACGTGAATGCAGCCGTCTCTAAAGCATAACCCCAAAACGATAGCGGTAAATCAGTAAGAGACATCATAGATCGCACCATATCTAGTAAAGTACAATTACGACGTTCGGACACACCATTACGCTGTGGTCTTCCGGGTGGCGTGAGTTGCGAAACTATTCCGCATTGTTTCAAATGAAGACCAAACTCATAACTCAAATATTCTCCTGCACCATCAGATCATAGAAATTTTATTTTCTTGTTACGATGATTTTCAACTTCACTCTGAAATTCTTTGAACTTTTCGAATGTTTCAGACTTATGTTTCATTAAGTAGATATACCCATATCTTCCCAAATCATCTGTGAAGGTGAGAAAATAATGATATCCGCCATGAGCCTCAATATTCATCGGACCACATACATCTGTATGTATGATTTCCAACAGATCTGTTGCTCTCTCCATAGTTCCAGAAAACGGTGTTTTAGTCATCTTGCCCATGAGGCACGGTTCGCAAGTACCAAGTGATTCATAATCAAGTGGTTCCAAAAGTCCATCAGTATGGAGTTTCTTCATGCGCTTTACACCGATATGACCTAAACGGCAGTGCCACAAATAAGTTGCAGTATCATTATCAACTCTGCATCTTTTGGGTTCAATATTATGAATATGTGTATCACTACTATCGAGATTCAACAAAAATAGACCACTCTTCAAGGGTGCATGACCATAAAAGATATTACTCATATAAATAGAACAACCAGTATTCTCTGATTTAAATGAATAACCGTCTCGCATCAAACAAGATCCAGATATAATGTTCATGCTTAACGCTGGCACCAAATAACAATTATTTAGGTCTAAAACTAATCCCGAAGGTAGATGTAGAGGTAGCGTGCCGACCGCGATCACATCGACTTTGGAACCATTTCCCACGCGCATTGTCACCTCGTCCTTAGCCAATCTTCGCTTAATCCGTAGCATCTGTTTCGAGTTGCAAATATTAGCAACAGAACCAGTATCAAATACCCAGGTGCTACTGCGAGCATTAGTAAGGTACACATCAATAACATGTATATCACATATACCTTTGTTCACCTTGCCATCCTTCTTATCCGCCAAATACTTGGGGCAGTTCCGCTTCCAGTGACCAGTCTGCTTGCAGTAGAAGCACTCAGTCTCAGGCTTAGGTCCAGACTTGGGTTTCTTCTCCTGAACAGCAACTTGCTTGCTGTTCTTCTTGAAGTTCCCCTTCTTCTTCCCTTTGCCCTGTTTCTTGAAACTAGTGGTCTTATTGACCATCAACACTTGATGCTCCTTTTTGATTTCTACCTCCGCAGCCTTTAGCATTGCGAAGAGCTCGGGAATCGTCTTATCCATCCCTTGCATGTTATAGTTCATCACGAAGCTCTTGTAGCTTGGTGGCAGTGATTGAAGAATTCTATCAATGACGCTATCATCCGGAAGATTAACTCCCACTTGAATCAAGTGATTGTTATACCCAGGCATTTTGAGTATATGCTCACTAACAGAACTATTCTCCTCCATCTTGCAGTTGTAGAACTTATTGGAGACTTCATATCTCTCAATCCGGGCATTTCCTTGAAATATTAACTTCAACTCTTGGAACATCTCATATGCTCCATGACGTTCAAAATGTCGTTGAAGACCCGGTTCTAAGCCGTAAAGCATGGCACACTGAACTATCGAGTAATCATCAGCTTTGCTCTGCCAGACGTTCATAACATCTGGTGTTGCTCCTGCAGCAGGCCTGGCACCCAGCGGTGCTTCCAGGACGTAATTCTTCTGTGCATCAATGAGGATAATCCTCAAGTTACGGACCCAGTCCATGTAATTGCTACCATCATCTTTCAACTTTGCTTTCTCAAGGAACGCATTAAAATTCAATGGAACAACGGCACGGGCCATCTATCTACAATTAACATAGACAAGCAAGATACTATCAGGTACTAAGTTCATGATAAATTCAAGTTCAATTAATCATATTACTTAAGAACTCCCACTTAGATAGATATCCCTCTAATCCTCTAAGTGATCACGTGATCCATATCAACTGAACCATGTCCGATCATCATGTGAGTTGGAGTAGTTTCAACGGTGAACATCACTATGTTGATCATATCTACTCTATGATTCACGCTCAACCTTTCGGTCTCCGTGTTTCGAGGCCATATCTGATATATGCTAGGCTCGTCAAGTTTAACCTGAGTATTCCGCGTGTGCAACTGTTTTGCACCCGTTGTATTTGAACGTAGAGCCTATCACACCCGATCATCACGTGGTGTCTCAGCACGAAGAACTTTCGCAATGGTGCATACTCAGGGAGAACACTTATACTTTGATAATTTAGTGAGGGATCATCTTATAATGCTACCGTCAATCAAAGCAAAATAAGATGCATAAAAAGATAAACATCACCTGCAATCAATATAAGTGATATGATATGGCCATCAACATCTTGTGCTTGTGATCTCCATCTCTGAAGCACCGTCATGATCCCCATCGTCACGGGCGCGACACCTTGATCTCCATCGTAGCATCGTTGTCGTCTCGCCAACTATTGCTTCTACGACTATCGCTACCGCTTAGTGATAAAGTAAAACAATTACATGGCGATTGCATCGCATGCAATAAAGCGACAGCCATATGGCTCCTGCCAGTTGCCGATAACTCGGTTACAAAACATGATCATCTCATACTATAAAATTTAGCATCATGTCTTGACCATATCACATCACAACATGCCCTGCAAAAACAAGTTAGACGTCCCCTACTTTGTTGTTGCAAGTTTTTACGTGGCTGCTACGGGCTTAGCAATAACCGTTCTTACCTACGCATCAAAACCACAACGATAGTTTGTCAAGTTAGTGCTGTTTTAACCTTCGCAAGGACCGGGCGTAGCCACACTCGGTTCAACTAAAGTTGGAGAAACTGACACCCGCCAGCCACCTCTGTGCAAAGCACGTCCGAAGAACCAGTCTCGCGTAAGCGTACGCGTAATGTCGGTCTGAGCCGCTTCATCCAACAATACCGCCGAACCAAAGTATGATATGCTGGTAAGCAGTATGACTTATATCGCCCACAACTCACTTGTGTTCTACTCGTGCATATGACATATACGCATAAAACCAGGCTCGGATGCCACTGTTGGGGAATGTAGTAATTTCAAAAAAATTCCTACACACACGCAAGATCATGGTGATGCATAGCAACGAGAGGGAAGAGTGTTGTCCACGTACCCTCGTAGACCGAAAGCGGAAGCGTTAACACAACACGGTTGATGTAGTCGTACGTCTTCATGATCCGACCGATCAAGTACCGAATGTACGGCACCTCCGAGTTCAGCACACGTTCAGCTCGATGACGTCCCTCGAACCCCAATCTAGCCGAGTGTTGAGGGAGAGTTTCGTCAGCACGACGGCGTGGTAACGATGATGATGTTCTACCAACGCAGGGCTTCGCCTAAGCACCGCTACGATATTATCGAGGTGTAATATGGTGGAGGAGGGCACCGCACACGGCTAAGAGATCAATGATCTATTGTTGTGTCTATGGGGTGCCCCCTGCCCCCGTATATAAAGGATCAAAGGGGGAGAGGTGCGGCCAGCCTTGGGGCGTGCCAGGAGGAGTCCTACTCCCACCGGGAGTAGGACTCCCCCCTTTTTCCTAGTTGGATTAGGACTTGGGAGGGGGGAAAGAGGAGAGGGAGAAGAAGGAAGGGGGGCGCCGCCCCCCTTCTCCTTGTCCTATTCGGACTAGGGGGGAGGGGCGCGCGGCCCAGCCCTAACCGCCTCTCCTCTCTTCCACCTAGGCCCACTAAGGCCCATTATGTTGCTGGGGGGTTCCGGTAACCTCCATGTACTCCGGTAAAATCCCGATTTCACCCGGAACACTTCCGATATCCAAACATAGGCTTCCAATATATCAATCTTTATGTCTCGACCATTTCGAGACTCCTCGTCATGTCCGTGATAACATCCGGGACTCCGAACAACCTTCGGTACATCAAAACATATAAACTCATAATATAACTGTCATCGAAACGTTAAGCGTGCGGACCCTACGGGTTCGAGAACTATGTAGACATGACCGGGACACGTCTCCGGTCAATAACCAATAGCGGAACCTGGATGCTCATATTGGCTCCCACATATTCTACAAAGATCTTTATCGGTCAGACCGCATAACAACGTTCCCTTTGTCATCGGTATGTTACTAGCCCGAGATTCGATCGTCGGTATCTCAATACCTAGTTCAATCTCGTTACCGGCAAGTCTCTTTACTCGTTCTGTAATACATCATCTCGCAACAAACTCATTAGTTGCAATGCTTGCAAGGCTTAAGGGATGTGTATTACAGAGAGGGCCCAGAGATACCTCTCTGACAATCGGAGTGACAAATCCTAATCTCGAAATACGCCAACCCAACAAGTACCTTCGGAGACACCTGTAGAGCACCTTTATAATCACCCAGTTACGTTGTGACGTTTGGTAGGACACAAAGTGTTCCTCCGGTAAACGGGAGTTGCATAATCTCATAGTCATAGGAACATGTATAAGTCATGAAGAAAGCAATAGCAACATACTAAACGATCGAGTGCTAAGCTAACGGAATGGGTCAGGTCAATCACATCATTCTCCTAATGATGTGATCCCGTTAATCAAATGACAACTTATGTCAATGGCTAGGAAACATAACCATCTTTGATCAACGAGCTAGTCAAGTAGAGGCATAGTAGTGATAGTTTGTTTGTCTATGTATTCACACAAGTATTATGTTTCCGGTTAATACAATTCTAGCATGAATAATAAACATTTATCATGATATAAGGAAATAAATAATAACTTTATTATTGCCTCTAGGGCATATTTCCTTCAGTCATCTCCCGAGGTCTATTAATCAACCCGCGGGCCAGTGCTCCTCATGAGTGTTGGTCCAAACCGGGCTATTTTCGGCGCCCCCTGGGCAACCAGGGTCTCAGCCAACCGAACGTCTTGCCCATCCGGTGTGCCCTGAGAACGAGATACGTCCGGCTCCTATCGGGATTTGTCGGCACATCGGGTGGTCTTGTTGGTTTTGTTTTACCATTGTCGAATTATCTTGTGAACCGGGTTTCCGAGCTTGATCGGGTTGTTCCGGGAGGAGGATTTTCCTCCGTTGATCGTGAGAGATTGTCATGGGCTAAGTTGGGACACCCCTGCAGGGTTTGATCTTTCGAAAGCCGTGCCCGCGGTTATGTGGCAGATGGGAGTTTTTAATATTCGGTTCTAGTGAACTTGAACTAAACTCAATTAAAATACACCAACCGCGTGCGTAACCGGGACTGTCCCTTTTCGATGAGGTTTGGAAAGAGAACATGGTTGGGTTATGGTTGAACGTAAATAGTTCAGGATCACTTATTGATTATTACTAGTTTGCGACCGTTGCATAGTTTGTCATCTTATTCTTGTACTCGTAAGTTAGCCATCATACAATGCTTAGTCGCTTGCTGCAACCTCACCATTTATTCATTCCATACCCATTAAGCTTTGCTAGTCTTATACCCATGGTAATGGGACTTCCGAGTCCTCATGGCTCACAGATTACTACAACAATAGTTGCAGGTGCAGGTAATGCGATGATCTGACGTGAAAGTAGTGCTTGCTTGTGTTGTAGTTCTTCTGCTTATTCTTCAATCAAGGGATAGGTTCCGGGTCGGGAGCCTGGGATTAGCAGGGTGAATGTCGTTCTTATTTTTCGTTTGCTTTCATCCGTAGTCGGATCCTGCTCTTCTATATGATGATTGATATGTATTGATGAACTATTGTATTTATGTTGTAGTTTGTGGCGAGTGTAAGCCTTTATCTTGTATTCTCATCTGTTCAGTACATGGTATGTTGTAATGATATCCACCTTGCTATGCGCTTGAAATGCGGTTGTGCCTCAATCATGAATTCATCACGTGATTGGGATAGAATCGCATCTTGGGCGCTACACGGCAAGGAGCCCTTCATACTCTGCTGTATTGTTGGCCGCCTCTTCCCGGGAACAGTGCATCTGGACGACGTACTTCAAGTGCTCCTCGGAGGGGGCAACAACATGCACGCCAGCCCCTTCACCTTCTATGGAAAAGGCACCATCAAAATACATGATCCATTCTTGGGGCGCTTCCTTGCCGGGGATGACTGTTTCTAGCACTTCCTCATCAGGGGTTGGCGTCCATTCTGCAATAAACTCTGCCAATGCCCTGCTCTGAATTGTTGATGTGCTCTCAAACTTCAGTCCAAAGCTGGATAACTCCAAAGCCCACTCCACTATTCTGCCGATAGCCGCGGGGTTTCGGAATATCCTTTGCAACGGGAAGCGAGTGAAAACCGTAATCTCATGGGCTTGGAAGTAGTGGCGCAGTTTCCTTGAGGCCGTGATGAGACCAAAGATTAATTTTTGCATACCAGAGTACCTCGATCCAGTTCCTTGTAGTAGGGAACTGACGAAGTACACTGGGCGCTGCACCACTTTCTTCTTTCCTGTGTCCTTGGGGTTTCCCTCGCTGTCGTGCTCATTTCTGCCCTGATCCTTATCTGGCCCTGCCGGGCCTTGCTCACTTTCTGCTTCTTCCACTTCCTGCTGTGCCACTAAGGCTACACTAACCACTTGATTGGTCACCACCAAGTATAGAAACAACGACTCTTGTGGTCTAGGAGCAACCAAGGTGGGCATAGAGGACAAGTAGGCCTTTAACTCTTCCAAAGCCGCATCTGCTTCCGGAGTCCACTTCATGGGCCCTACCTTTTTTAGGATTTTGAAGAACGGTAGAGCACGCTTGGCAGACTTGGAAATGAATCTGCCTAGCGCGACAAGGCACCCTGTCAGACGCCTCACATCCTTAACTATCCTTGGCGCCTGGATCTGCTCGATAGCTTTGATCTTGTCAGGGTTGGTTTTGATCCCCCAATGGGATACAAAGAACCCAAGTAGCTTGCCGGAGGGAACGACAAACACACACTTCTCCGGGTTGAGCTTCAAGTTGATCTTGCGCAGATTAGCAAATGTCTCCTCCAAGTCCTGGATGAGGGTTGCTCTGTCCTTGGTCTTGACCAAAATATCATCCATATAACCCTCAATGTTTCTGTGTAGCTGTGACTCAAAACCAATCTGGACTGCCCTTGCAAAAGTAGACCTAGCACTCTTTAATCCGAATGGCATGTAGATAAAACAGTACGTACCACATGGGGTGATGAACGAGGTCTTCTCTTCGTCTTCTTTGGACATGAAGATTTGATGATATCCAGAATATGCATCCAGAAAGGAGCGCAAATCAAAGCCTAAAGTGGAATCCACAATATGATGGATGTGCGACAAGGGAAATGGGTCCTTCGGGCAAGCCTTGTTGAGATCTGTGAAATCTATGCAAAGCCTTGCGAAAAACCACTGGAATTGCTAACCATGTTGGATGCAGTACTCCTCTGACCAAACCAGTTACCTCAACCTTCTTAATCTCCTCTGCAATAAACTGATGCCTCTCCAAAGCCTGCTTCCGAACTTTCAGCTTCACAGGTAGGGCATGTGGGCAGACATCAAGGTGGTGCTCAATTTCCTCACTGGGAACACCAGGGATATCAGATGGTTGCCAGGCAAACACATCGATATTCGCCCACAGGAAGGCAATGATCGCGCTTTCCTATTTGTCATCAAGGGTGGCGATGATAGTGAAGGTACCATCAACGCTAGCCAGCCCTGCCGGGACCTTCTTCACTTGTGGTGCAGCAACCTTGGATCTCTTGCTGTTGGAACTTTCCGGCAAATCATCAACAGGCACAGCGCACTCCGGAGAGGTGCGCTTCCCGGATTCCTTGCTAGCGTCTCTGAAATCCTTCTTCTTTCCTCTGTTCTCCTTGGCGAGAACTGCCACTGCCGCTGCCTCTGGCACGACTGCGTCCCGGTACATCTTATCCACGCAAATGATTGCGTCCTTCTCATCTGATGGGATGGAAATGACTCCTACCGGCCCAGGCATCTTCAAGGTGTTGTAGGCATAGTGGGATACCACCATGAATTTAGCCAGGGTTGTGCATCCAAGGATCCCATTGTACAGTAAGGGGAGGTCGACCACATCAAACACAATCTTCTTAGTCTGATAGTTCAGTTCTCCTCCAAATGTCAATGGCAACGTGATCTTTCCCTTAGGATGACTCCTGCCGGGATTAACTCCTTGAAACGTGCCCGTGACCTTTAGCTCTTCCTCTGCTATCTGAAGCTTGCTGATGACTTTTGGGGAAATCAGATTCAACCCGGCCCCACCGTCCAACATCTTTGTGGCCTTGAGGTTGCGAATTGTCGGAGAGACCAACAATGTCAAACATCCTACCAAAGTGGTACGGTCGGGATGGTCCTCTTTGTCAAAGATGATGGGCGTGCGTGACCATTTGAGTGCCTTCCGAGCCTCTGCCGCTGGTTCCACGGCATTGACCTCATGTGCCCACAGTTTGAGTTGGCGGTGAGTGTAGTGCAGGGATGCACCCCCGTCAATGCACAGGGCGTCAGTGGCCTTCAGG
The DNA here is from genome assembly GCF_002575655.3 of Aegilops tauschii subsp. strangulata. Taxonomy (NCBI): domain Eukaryota; kingdom Viridiplantae; phylum Streptophyta; class Magnoliopsida; order Poales; family Poaceae; genus Aegilops; species Aegilops tauschii. The sequence continues at coordinate 200,047,334 of NC_053040.3, forward strand.
AACTCCTGCTCATTCGTTTCCTCTTCATATCCTCCATCACTCTCATAATTGTAAGTTTCCTTCTCTCGACCCCTGGTGGGTTTTCCTTGGTTCCGGAGGGGTTTGCGGGGGCAATTTGCTTCACCGCATCGGCCCTTCCCGCCAGCGGTATTCTGACCTTTTTCCCTATCACGCTTCTCATATTCTGCTCTCTGCCTCTTGACAAGCTGCTCAACCTCATGACACTCTGGAAGATCGTGGCCCTTGGTCCGATGAATCTTGCAGTACGGCCCATCGCCTTTCCCGGCCTTCTCTGGAGCCGCAGCTACCTGGCAGTCAGCGCACATGGCAGCTTCCTTGCTGGGGGCTTCGACTTTAGCCTTCTTGCCGGTACTAGGTGTACCCGATCCCTTGACAGTCATCACTGCCTTATCCTTGCGCCTCTTGCCGCACTTCTTGCTCTTCTTCTGACTGGTGGATTCGTCATCATCCTCTGAGTCGACGTTGATGCAATCCTCCTATCCGGGTAGTTTCCTTCCCTCCTCCATCCGAGCACACTTGTCCACCAAGGTGTAAAGCTCCTTCATAGTCTTGGGCAACCACACGTTCATCTTAGAAAAAATCATGCGGTTGCGCACATTGGATTGGAAGGCAGCTAACACAACTGCTGGATGTATATTCAGGATGTTCCTGTGGACTCTGCTGAATCTCTGCAAGTACTTCCGGAGAGTCTCTCCTTCTTTCTATTGGAGAAGCTGCAAGTTTCTGGGCCGCCCTGGTTCTTGATGGCCGCTAGTGAAGGCGCCAATGAACTCATGGCACAGGTCTGCCCAAGACGAAATGGAGTTCTCTGGCAGGTGCATCAGCCAAGACCTCACATTGGACTTGAGTGCCAAAGGGAAGAAGTTGGCAAACACCTTCTGATCTCTTCCCCCAGCAGCTTGAACAACGATACTGTAGATGCTCAGAAACTCTGTCGGGTTTAGCCTGCCATCATACTTCTCGGGTATCTCTAGCTTGAACGTGGGAACGGACGACCAACGGACTTGTCGCAGCTCACGAGTAAAGGCAGGGCACCCAACCTTGAAAGGTAGGCACCCGCCAACCTCGAGCGCAGGCTCGTAAACGTCGGGACCATCGCACCCGTTGGTCCGACGGTGGTCGTCATGGCGTCGCTCAATGACGACGCGCGCGTCTCCCCTCCCCCGGTCCTCCGGGGCTCGCCGTTGGCCTGGACGTGCTCGAGAGTCAGAAGATGCCATTGAGACGTCGTCAGGTTCTTGATTCTACCGTGCTCGCGCTGGTTGCCGTGGTTGGGACTGTACCATGGGGGTGCCCCTTTCCGTACGACCAGCAGCGCGAGCCATCGTTGTCGCTTGGGGAGGCCGGGGCGGGCCAACTCGCTGTGAGCCCCTAGCCTCGGCGAAACCGAGCAGACTCTGGATGGTGGGACGCCACTCGTCCATCTGTTTGGCCGCCGGCGGAAACCTTAGCAGCAGCTGAAGCCGTGCCATGGCCTTCGTAGCAGTACTTGGCATGGGTAATGATGATGTGGACCGCACCGTCGCTCGGCTTCTGACGGTGCCAGCAGCGACATCACCACGTTCTCACTTTTGCGAGGTGGCCATCTGGATGGCATGGTGACATGGTGAAGGCGCTTGAAGGCCAGCGGCTCCATTGGGCGCAGCAACCTGGTCCGCTCGCCCCGGGAGAGGTGCACGCACTGTGGTCGCTCCCGTGGTGGGGCGGCCGGAGGGCGGCTATTTGCCCTGAACCGAGCGCCACCGCGGTGGCTGTGCCCGTCGGCGAGAGGAAGGGGCGCAGATGGAATAATCCCTTCACCCGTACCTCGTGGAGCGTGGCCGTCGGGATGTTGCTGATGCTGCTCTCCTCCAGTGTCTCCTGCTCCTGCTTCGGCTGCGGGGGAAGTGGTGACAGTGCCGCATGCTCCGACCACACCCCCAGCAGCGTCCACATCCTCGTGCGCCTCCGCATCGCCCGCGGCATTGGTGGCTGCGAGTGGCGGAGCCTTCGAGGTGGACGTGTGAGCTGAAGCACCAGATTTCTTCTTGGGCGCCATGGTCGATGGCGCCGTCAAAGATGAAGATGGCGATGAAGATGACGCGCTGCTCATGCTTTTAGGTTCGCGCAAGTGATCCCCCTACCTCTCGCGCCAAAGATGTCGCGAGAAACCATGGCCACCTATGGGACCAAAGGTCCCTTCCTAGTTCGGCGGGGGGACGGCACATTGCACAAAGAGCAGAAGAGGGTGGGGCAGCACGACAGAGATCACGCACGACGTTTTACCCAGGTCCGGGGCACTACGAGGCGTAAAACCCTACTCCTGCTTTGGTGGATTGATGGTGGAAGAATGGTGGCGGAGAGTAGTACACTTGCCCGGCAGGGTAGCCTTGGGGCGACAGTGGCTATGCGCATATGAATGTGTGGGTGTCCAACCTTCTAACCCTTTCTACGGTTGCCATGGGCCTCCTTTTATAGATTAAGGGGTCACCACAATGGCAAATTAGTCATTACGTACTGATAAGATAGCAAACAATGCTATCATACCTAACTCTGGAGGCTGACAGAGCGCATTAAATGCGCCGCTCAACGTCACATCGTTGCTTGCCCAGTAAGCCTTGCCGAGCTGTTTTGCCAGCTTCGCCCCTGCTCGCTCGACACGTCGCAGGACGGGTGTCGTCTGTAGGTATTTCCTGTAGAAAGAGGCCACTACTAGGGAAAACCTTATACACAGAACTTTAGCAGTAGCGCGTGTTAAAAAAGCACGCTGGTGCTAAGTAGCAGTAGCGCGCTGGTGTGAACTGGCTACAGATACTATTGTAGCAGTAGCGCGCCTGAAGATAAAAGCGGTACTACTAAAATTTCCACGGCTTAGCCGATAGGCTACACATAGTAGTAGCGATCTATGTAGAACAGCGCTACCGCTACTTGCTTTGTAGCAGCGCGTTTACGGTGAAACACACTACTACTAAAGGAAATAAAATTAAATGGAAAGCAAATATGAAAGTAAATGAAAATGAAAGAAATAGAAAAAGGTGAAAGGAAAAAAATAAAATTTGAAGAAAAATAAATGAAAAATGGGAAAAAAGAGAAAGGAATAGGAGTAGTGCGTATCTAGGAAAACGCTGTAGCTAGCTTCGCAGTAGCGCACTTCCTGGAACGCGCTACTGCTACTTCTGACTTAACCACGCGATCGTTCTTCCCCACAGCCACTTCCCCAAATCCAACTCCTCCGTTGTCACCGCCGGCGTCGCCCGTCGGCCGCCGCGCGCTCTCCCGTCGCTCTCCGCACACCCTCGACGCCGCCCCCGACCCCGGATTCAACGCCGCCCCCGACCCCGACCTCGACGCCGCCTCCGCTGCGCGCCCGAGCCCTGAGCCCGACCTCGACGCCGCCTGCCCCTCCCTCCCCGCAGGCACCCGAGGTGAGCACGCCTGCTCCTCCCCCTCCCCTACCTCTGCCTAGCTAGGGTTCTTCAAATTTTAGTTGCATCAAATTAGTTAGGGTTCATCTATGGGTGGAAATGAATCGGATACGGATGCGGCTCAGATGTTTTCTTAGATATTGCTCAAATAGGATATGTGCTTGCCCAAGTGGCCGGTCATGTTTGCAGGTTACACCTCTGACTGGCCTATGTTTTGCCGGAGTGTTGATTCATTTCCGTTCCGACAAATTTCAGGCGCTCGATATGTCCTATTTTAGCAAAGGTCATGCCGGATTTTTTCGTGAATTTTGGCATGACTTGTGCCAGAATTTGTAGGAAATATTGAGTGCCCCGGATTTGTGTGTTGAGTATCCTGGTAGTTGTCTTCGATCGATTTTCAATTAATGTTTCAACTATGAACATAGGAAATGTCTGACGACGAAAAGGATTTCGGTATTTGCAAATACTGCAAAGACGAGCGCGGCCTGTGCGACGGAATCTTCCTAGATGATGATAGGCGCTTCAGCATCAAGCTGGACGAGAACTTCGAAGTGGATACAGTAAGTCACAATGACAAGTCTTTTTTCGTAATTAAGCATGACATCTGCTTCATTTGCTTCAACTTATAATTTAATTTTTTTACTATTCTACTAGCGTATCCCGTGCCATGCAAGAGTTTTTGTGTTGGACATGATAGGTTTCAGTCGTACTAGGGAGGTAAAGAAAGTTTACTTGAAGACCGAGCATGGTTGTATTTTCCACGCAAAATTATGCAACGCAGACGACTACACCTATTTTGGATGCAAAACTTGGCGAGCACTATGCAAGACTTATGCATTTGAGCGTGATATGGTTATCACCTTTGATATTCGTCTGGAAGATGATATTGACGGTAATATCGACATTTGGGTCGATGTGCAGACGCCTCCAGTTATACCATTATGTGAGTTTCTCAACCATATTTATGTCTTTGATATTGTTTATTCAAAAATAGTTGACAACTAATTTCTATTGTCAGCTTATTTCCGTTCAAGCAAACATGTCCAGCGCTTGGTAGACAGGACCTACTACTGTCCCGGGGCTGAACTAAACTGCGAGGAGATAAGTCATTATGTTTCATGGCTTGAGGATCTTCATACTGTCAAGACAAATTTTCTTCCTGCACTTAGAAATGTTAGTACTGAAAACTTGCAACCAATAGTGTTCGTACTGAACTACGGTCACATCTATTTAGGAAAGATGGTAAGATTTTTACTATTTGTCCTCAGTGCATCTTTTGCATACATTATTTTTTAAGATAAACTTCATTGCTAAGTATGTTACTATACGATGTTCTTCAACAGGGACTCCCGATGAATGTTGTGCCTCATGGGATTGAGACTAAAGGTACCATGAGTATTGTTAGCTTATGACCAAGATATCCTACAGTGCACTTTAGTGCATTCAGGATTTCTAATAGCGAGGAATGCTTAATAGTGAAAGACTAGACCAAATTTGTGAAGGAGGAGTGCAGAGAAGTACTAGGGGGTAGCAATCAGAAGCGCAACCCACGATTAGGAGACATGTTCATCTGCATGCTCCAACTTGATGAAGGAGGAGTGCTACACATGTTTTATGTTATTTTACCTGAGAGAGAGAGCAGCAGGAGTGATTAGCTAGCTAGAAATGAGTTTGAAGATGATGATGTGCTACACTATGACTATGATGATTAAATAGCTAGTGTTGGTGGTAATGACTATGATGATTATTATTAGCTAGTGTTGGTGGTGATTAGATAGCTACCGCATCTAGTGTTGGTGGTGATTAGCTAGCTAGAATGAGTTTGAAGATGATGATGTGCTACACTATGATTATGGTGATTAAATAAATACTGTTGGTGGTAATGACTATGATGATGATTAAATAGCTTGTGCTGGCGGATTAGATTCAAGTGGAGGCAACATGTGGTGCACATCGAAAGTACTACTAGTCCAAACTAGATCAAGTTTGGATTAGTAGTATACTTTTGACATGCACCACATATTGCCTCCACTTGAACCTAATCCACCTTCATTTGACACACTGTTATGGACATAATGATATAAACCTCATAATTGGTATCGTACCAAAATTTGTATAACGGCGTATAAATACACTAAAAATAAAAAAAATAAAAAAGAATACTAGTAGCGATGGATAGTAAACACGCTGCTACTAGCTAGATTAGCAGCAGCGCGGGAGAGAACAAGCGCTGCGGCTATGTGTCTTAGCAGTAGCGCGTGTCGCACGCGCTACTGGTAAGTAATAGCTGTAGCGCCTTATTAGTAGCGCGACAGTCCGCGCTGCTAGTGGGCATTAAACCCGCGCTACTACTAGGGTTTTCCCTAGTAGTGGGCTGCCATGTGGCAAATGGCTGCCACTTAGTCACTTTGCGGCTTAACACCGCATAGATCGACGACGTGCGTCGCGGTGAAGTGGTTCAGTGAGGTGGTTCTGCCTCCGCGAGTCCCGGAAGGCCCTGCCGGGACGTCTTGGATATTTCTTACTTCTTTGGCTTGGTCTTGGTCCTCTCAATCTGCATGTTGGTTCTTTGAAGATCTTGACCTCTTGTACCTTGGCCTGACCATGGTGCTGTAATCTTGCTTCCGTGCTTGTGCACAGTCTGGGCAACGGACCCAGGGTTTGTTGCACCGACAGAATCCCCCGGGCCTTCCCCGAATGCGCCGCCGAGCGCTGTCGGGGTAGGCCCTAATAAGTGCATAGGCAAGTGTGCGAAAGAGGCTGGCCCCCTTGAGGTCTTCTTTGCTTCTTCATTAATCTTGAGCCCGTGCCAGTTTCCGGTTTTCCCGCATGCTGTGTGCAACGTTACAGAAAACCCAGGGTTTGTTGCACCGACAACTCCACTTCAGGTTGTGATTTTCTCTCCTTTCTGGATGCATACTCTGGGTATCATCAAATCTTCATGTCCAAGGAAGACGAAGAGAAGACCTCGTTCATCACCCCATGTGGTACGTACTGCATTGTGCATGCTTTTCTGATTAAAGAGTGTCGGGTCCACTTTTGCAACAACAGTCCAGATTGGTTTTGAACCACAGTTGCACAGAAACATTGAGGCTTATATGGATGATATTGTGGTCAAGACCAAGGACAAATCAACCCTTATCCAGGATTTGGAAGAGACATTTGCTAATCTGCGCAAGATAAATTTGAAGCTAAATCCGGAGAAGTGTGTGTTTGGCGTTCCTTCCGGCAAGCTACTTGGGTTCTTCGTGACCCCGACAAGATCAAGGATATCGAGCAGATCTAGGCACCCAGGAGAGTCAAAGATGTGAGGCGTCTGACAAGGTGCGTTGTCGCGCTTAGCAGATTCATCTCCAAGTTTGCCGAGCACGCCCTGCTGTTCTTCAAAATTTTGAAGAAGGCAGGGCCCATTAAGTGGACCCCGGAAGCAGACGCAACTTTACAAGATTTGAAAAACTACTTGTCCTCTGTGCCCACTTTGGTTGCCCCTAAACCACAAGAGCCATTGCTGCTATACTTAGAGGCAACTAATCAAGTGGTTAGTGCAGCCCTAGTGGCACAGCGGGAAGTAGAGGAAACAGAAAGTGAGCTAAGCATGGCAGGACCTAATGAGGATCAGGGCAAAGAAGAGCACAACAGCAGAGGAAACCCCAAGTACGCGGCAAGGAAGAAAGTGGTGCAGCTCCTAGTGTACTTCGTTAGTTCCCTGTTACAGGGGGCTAGATCGAGGTATTCTGGTGTGTAAAAGTTGATTTTTGGCCTCATCATGGCCTCGAGGAAACTGCACCACTATTTCCAAACCCATGAGATCACAGTTGTCACTCGCTTTCCGTTGCAAAGGATACTCCAGAACCCTGAGGCTATTGGCAGAATAGTGGAGTGGGCTTTGCAGTTATCCAGCTTTGGCCTGAAAAGAGTACATCAACAATTAAGAGTAGGGCATTGGCAGAGTTTATTGCAGAATGGACGCCAACCCCTGATGAGGAAGTACTGGAGACAGTTACCCTCGGCAAGGAAGCGCCCCAAGAATGGATCATGTATTTCAGTGGTGCATTCTCCCTGCAAGGTGCAAGGGCTGGCGTGCTTCTCGTTGCTCCCATGGGAGAGCACTTGAAGTACGTCGTCCGGATCATTTTCCTAGGGAGGAGGCAACCAACAATACAACAGAGTATGAAGGGCTCCTTGCCGGGCTCATGATTGCCACAGAATTGGGAATTAAGAAGCTGATCATTCGAGGAGACTCTCAACTTTTGGTGAGACAAGTCAACAAGGATTACCAAAGTCCATTGATGGAGGCATACGTTGAGGAAGTGAGAAGATTGGAGGAGCACTTTGACGGATTGCAAACTGATCACGTACCCCGTGCGGAAAATAGCATAGCTGGTCATCTGTTAAAGTGTGTTGCGCAAAAACTTCCTGTGGAACCAGGAACTTTTGTTCTCCATCTTACTCAGCCCTCCGTATCCCCGGCAACAATGGCCCAAAATAGGAGGAAGTCGGACTCCGGTAAGCCTCTCCCGGTAGAGCCTCCCGGGGCTCCTGGAAGGGACCCTGTCGGAAACAACTCCCCATCGACTACCGGGCTGCGCTCTCCTGCCGGGCCACTGGGCCCCGCGGTCAAGAAATGGGCTCCCGCAGATGGGGAGGTGCCGCTAGTCCTTGTTGCCGAGCCCCAGGCTCCAACTTGGGCAAGGCACATAGTCCATTTCCTCCAAACCAGAGAACTTCCCAATGAGCAAGAGGAAGCTGAAAGAGTAGCCCAGAGGGCCAGTATGTATCAGTTTGTCGATGACACTCTGTACAGAAGAAGGCCCAATGGTTTGAAATTGAAGTGCATCTGCCGGGAAGAAGGCACTGCTGGCGGAAATACACAAAGGCATGTGCGGCTCCCACATTGGATCAAGGGCATTATTTGGGAAAGCATTTCGACAAGGATTCTATTGTCCCACAGCCCTCCAAGATGCGGTCGAGCTAGTCACTAAGTGTGAAGCCTTCCAGTTCCATTCCAAAAACATCCATCTGCCTGCACAAGCTCTTCAGACAATCCCTTTGTCATGGTCGTTTTCGGTCTGGGGGCTCGATATCCTTGGCCCTTTCCCACGAGCTGCCAGGAGCTTTGAATTCTTGTTCGTTGCCATCGACAAGTTTACAAAGTGGCAGGAAGTAGATGCCGTGAGAAAGGTGACTGCTTAGTCAGCTATCAAGTTCTTGAAAGGATTGGTGTGCCGCTTCAGGGTCCCTGCCCGGATCATCACCGACAATGGCACGCAGTTCACGAGCCGCGCCTTCATGCAATACGTTCATGTCCTCGGAAGCAAGATCTTATTTGCCTCTATTGCACATCCCAGAAGCAATGGACAAGATGAGAGGGCGATCGCTGAAGTGTTGCGAGGACTCAAGACAAGAACATTTGATACGCTGCAGAAGTGCGGCAAACGATGGATCGACGAGCTGCCGGTAGTTCTCTGGTCCCTCAGAATGACACCAAATTGAGCTACTGGGCAGACTCCCTTCTCCCTTGTTTATGGGGCAGAAGTAGTTATCCCCACGGAACTCATTTACGGGTCACCTCGAGTGCTTGCCTACGATGAAGTAGCGCAGGATCAGCACCGCGTGTGACGATGTTGTGCTTCTCGAGGAGAACCGTCTCCGGGCTGGTATGCGTGCTGCACGCTATCAACAAGCCCTGTGTCACTATCACAGCCGCATGGTTCATGCCCGGTGTTTTGAGGAAGGAAACCCTGTCCTTAGGCGCGTTTAGTCCGCCAAGGGTACAAACAAGTTGACACCAAAGTGGGAAGGCCCTTACCGAGTAGTTCGAGTTACCAGACTTGGCGCAGTCCGTTTGGAGACCGGAGATGGCATTCCATTGCAAAACTCATGGAATATTGAGCATCTCCGCAAGTTCTACCCGTAAGGTGCGACTCTCGGGCCATTAGCCTATTCGACCTGACCGTTTCTTTGAGGTTGATATACTGAGGCGTAGTCGAGCTTATTGCCCAGATTAGCACACCAATTTTTGACCTCATCGGCTGTGAAGTTAGAGCCATTGTCAGTAATAATGCTGTGCAGGACACCATAACGGTGTACAACGCCGGATATAAAGCCAATCACCGGCCCAGCTTCAGCCGTTTTTACTGGTTTGGCCTCTATCCACTTAGTGAATTTATCTACCATAAGCAGTAGATATTTCTTCTTATGGCTTCCCCCTTTAAGGGGTCTGACCATATCTAGCCCCCAGACCGCAAAAGGCCAGGTAATGGGAATTGTTTTTAGGGTGGTGGGCGGCATATGACTTTGATTGGCAAACAGCTGGCATCCGACACAGCGCTGTACAAGTGCCTGTGCATCTGCTCGGGCCGTGGGCCAAAATAAACCTGTACGGAAGACCTTACTTACGAGGGGCCGAGCTACAGCGTGATGGCCGCCGAGGCCAGCATGTATTTCGGCCAAGAGCTGCCGTCCCTCCTCTTCAAAGATACATCTTTGAAGAACTCCAGTAGTACTTTTCTTGTAGATTTCTCCTTCATGAACCTTGTAAGCTTTCGAGCATCGAATAACGCGATGTGCCTCATTCTGATCATGAAGGAGCTCCCGCCTATTAAGGTAGGCTAGGAAAGGTTCAGTCCATGGAGCGATTACAACCATGATTTGATGCACGGAAGGTGTCATTTCGGTGTCCGAGCCCCCGATGATATCAGAATTGTGTTCGGCCTCCGAGGGTATGATGGGCTCGGGACTAGTATTGCCGCTCTCGTCCTGCCATACCACGGATGGCTTGAAAAGCCTTTCCACAAAGGTGTTAGGTGGGACAGGGCCGCATTTAGCGCCCATTCGAGCAAGGATGTCCGTGATACGTCTCCGTCGTATCTACTTTTCCAAACACTTTTGCCCTTGTTTTGGACTCTAACTTGCATGATTTGAATGGAACTAACCCGGACTGATGCTGTTTTCAGAAGAATTGCCATGGTGTTATTTTTGTGCAGAAAAAAGTTCTCGGAATGACCTGAAAATCAACGGAGATTATTTTTGGAAATAATAGAAAATACTGGCGAACGAATCAAGGCCAGGGGGCCCACATCCTATCCACGAGGGTGGGGGCGCGCCTACCCCCTGGGCGCGCCCCCTGCCTCGTGGGCCCCCTGGAGCTCCACCGACCTCAACTCCAACTCTATATATTCGTGTTCGGGGAGAAAAAAATCAGAGAGAAGGATTCATCGCGTTTTACGATACGGAGCCGCCGCCAAGCCCTAATCTCTCTCAGGAGGGTTGATCTGGAGTCCGTTCGGGGCTCCGGAGAGGGGAATCCATCGCCATCGTCATCATCAACCATCCTCCATCACCAATTTCATGATGCTCACCGCCGTGCGTGAGTAATTCCATCGTAGGCTTGCTGGACGGTGATGGGTTGGATGAGATTTATCATGTAATTGAGTTAGTTTTGTTAGGGTTTGATCCCTAGAATCCACTATGTTCTGAGATTGATGTTGCTATGACTTTGCTATGCTTAATGCTTGTCACTAGGGCCCGAGTGCCATGATTTAAGATCTGAACCTATTATGTTTTCATGAATATGTGTGAGTTCTTGATCCTATCTTGCAAGTCTATAGTCACCTACTATGTGTTATGATCCGGCAACCCCGAAGTGACAATAATCGGGACCACTCCCGGTGATGACCGTAGTTTGAGGAGTTCATGTATTCACTATGTGTTAATGCTTTGGTCTGGTACTATATTAAAAGGAGGCCTTATTATCCCTTAGTTTCCAGTAGGACCCCGCTGCCACGGGAGGGTAGGACAAAAGATGTCATGCAAGTTCTTTTCCAAAAGCACGTATGACTATATTCGGAATACATGCCTACATTACATTGTTGAATTGCAGCTAGTTCTGTATCACCCTATGTTATAACTATTGCATGAGGAATCACATCCGGCATAATTCTCCATCACCGATCCAATGCCTATGAGCTTTTCACATATTGTTCTTCGCTTATTTACTTTTCAGTTGTTGCTGTTACAATCACTACAAAACTACTACTGTTACTTTTGCCACAATTACCGTTACTTCCATACTACTTTGCTACTAAATACTTTGCTGTAGATACTAAGTTATCCAGGTGTGGTTGAATTGACAACTCAACTACTAATACTTGAGAATATTCTTTGGCTCCCCTTGTGTCGAATCAATAAATTTGTGTTGAATACTCTACCCTCGAAAACTGTTGCGATCCCCTATACTTGTGGGTTATCAAGACTATTTTCTGGCGCCGTTGCCGGGGAGCATAGCTATATTCTTTGAGTCACTTGGGATTTTTATCTGCTGGTCACTAATAGGAACTTGAAAGACGAGAAAACAAAAATTTATCCCTCAACTACGAGGGGAGGTAAGGAACTGCCATCTAGCTCTGCACTTGATTCACCTTCTGTTTTGAGTAAGCTTGCGACACCTAAACCTGCTTCTGCTATTAATTCTGATATGTCACATGTTATTGATGATGCCACTTCTGCTATGCATGATACTTATGAGGAAACTACTTCTATGCTTGATAATACTGTGCCAATAGGTTAATTTCTGGATGAACAACTTGCTAGGGCTAGAGAGAATGAAATTATTGAAACTGATAATATTGATGAAAGTGGTGATGAAGATTCTCCCCCTAGATATGAATTGCCTGTTGTGCCTAAGGGTTTTGTTATCGATAAAGAAACTGCTAGATACTTTCTTGCTTGCAATGATAGGAGTGATATTAAGAAATTATTAGTTAAGCTCAAAGAAAAATCTCTGAATGCTAGAATGAAATATGATCCTGCTTATGCTACTTCACCTATCTTTGTTATTGATAAAGATTACGATTTCTCTGTTGATCCTGATATAATTACTTTGGTTCATTCTGATCCTTTCTATGGTTATGAATCTGAAACTGTTGTGAAACATCTTACTAAATTAAATTATATAGCCACCCTGTTCACTTATGATGAGAAAACTCGCTACTATTATATCCTTAAATTATTTCTGTTCTCATTAAAGGGTGATGCTAAGACATGGTTTTAATCTCTTGATCCTGGTTGTGTGCTTAGTCCCCAGGATATGATTTATTACTTCTCTGCTAAATATTTCCCCGCTCATAAGAAACAAGCTGCTTTAAGGGAAATATATAATTTGTGCAAATTGAAGAAGAGAGTCTCCCACAAGCTTGGGGGAGGCTTCTGCAATTACTTAATGCTTTGCCTGTTCATCCTCTCAAGAAAAATGAAATACTTGATATCTTTTATAACGGACTAACCGATGCTTCCAGAGACCACCTGGATAGTTGTGCTGGTTGTGTTTTTAGGGAAAGAACAGTTGATCAAGTTGAATTGCTATTGAATAATATGTTGACTAATGAAAATAATTGGACACTTCTTGAACCAACTCCTAAGCCAACTTCGAAGAAAAGGGGTATTCTATTTCTCAGTCCTGAAGATATGAAAGAGGTAAAGAAACCTATGAAAGAAAAAGGTATAAAAGCTGAAGATGTTAAGAATTTACCCCCTGTTAAAGAAATACATGGTCTTAATTCATCACCTATTGAAGAAACACGCGGTCTTGATAAACCGACACAGGTAGTAAAGGTAAATTCCCTCTATAGATATGATAAAGCTGAAATCCCTCCTACTAAGTTTGCTAGCCAATGTTTTAATGCTTATTTTGGTAGACAACTGAAATGCAATGCTGATATGATTGAACACTTGGGTGATTATATGTCTAGAGTTAAGGGTGAACTTAAACTCATTAGTAAACATGCTTCTATGGTTACCACTCAAGTAGAACAAGTACTTAAAGCTCAGAATGATTTGCTCAATGAATTGAATAGTAAGAATAATGATAATGCTGTTAGAGTTATGACTTGAGGAGGCAAAATGACTCAGGAACCTTTGTATCCTGAGGGCCATCCTAAGAGAATTGAGCAAGATTCTCACAAAACTATTGTTGATGCACCTAGTCCTTCTAAAAGGAAGAAAAATTAAAATGATAGGACTTTGCATGCTTCTAGTGAACCTATTGTTGACACGCCTGAGAATCCCAATGATATTTCTATTTCTGATGCTGAAACACAATCTGGTGATGAACATGAGCCTAGTGATAATGTTAATGATGATGTTCATGTTGATGCTCAACCTAGTAATAACAATGATGTAGAGATTGAACCTGCTGTTGATCTTGATAACCCACAATCAAAGAATCAACGTTATGATAAGAGAGACTTTGTTGCTAGGAAGCACGGTAAAGAAAGAGAACCATGGGTTCAGAAACCCATGCCCTTTCCTCCCAAACCATCCAAGAAAAAGGATGATGAGGATTTTGAGCGCTTTGCTGACATGATTAGACCTATCTTTTTGCGTATGCGTTTGACTGATATGCTTAAAATGAATCCTTATGCTAAGTATATGAAGGATATCGTTACAAATAAGAGAAAGATACCGGAAGCTGAAATTTCCACCATGCTAGCTAATTATACTTTTAAGGGTGGAATACCTAAGAAACTAGGAGATCCAGGCGTACCAACTATACCACGCTCCATTAAAAGAAACTATGTTAGAACTACTTTATGTGATCTTGGAGCCGGTGTTAGTGTTGTGCCTCCTCTTTATATCGTATACTGGATTTGAATAAATTGACACCTACTGAAATATCTTTGCAAATGGCTGATAAATCAACTGCTATACCTGTCGGTATTTGTGAGGATGTGCCTGTTGTGGTTGCAAACGTTACTATTTTAACGGACTTTGTTATTCTTGATATTCCCGAGGATGATAGTATGTCTATTATTCTTGGAAGACCCTTTTTGAATACTGTAGGGGCTCGTATTGATTGCAACAAAGGCAATGTCACTTTTCATATTAATGGAAATGAGCATACGGTACACTTTCCGAGGAAACAACCTCAAGTCCACAGTATCAATTCTATTGGAAAAATTCCATCGATTACTATTGGAGGTTTTGAATTTCCTCTTCCTACTGTCAAAAAGAGATATGATATTCTTATTATTGGGGATGTGAATATCCCCGTCAAGGTAACTTAGTGTTATTCGAAATTTCTCCGGTTTCATGTTATTTGAAATGAGTTTGTTAACAAGACCTGATCAACCTTTTTAGTGGATTCCTTTTGATGAGCATGAGATGGATGAAGTTAGAAAGCACAACCTTCTGTACCCTCCTTTTACTTTCTGTTATTTAGATTAAATAAAGAAAAAATAGTATTTTTCTGTCAGTTTTCTAAATTACCCATGCAATAAAAAATACCCCGAAAATAAAAGTTCTCCAAATGCCCCGAAAATGAAATATGATTTTTTCTGAAATATTTGAGAATATCTGGCATTGAGAACACAGCAGGGGGAGCAAGCACCTGGCCACGAGGGTCCAGGGCGCGCCCACCCCCCTGGGTGCGCCCCCTGCCTCATGGGCCCATGGTGGCTCCCCTCCACTTATTCCAGCCACCACACACTCCTTCCTCCCAAAAAAATCACCAACCAGCTCAAGCACGAGTTCTAGCTCATTTTGCTGCGATTTTTGATCTCCTAGCTCAAAGCTCCACTCACAAAACTGCTCTGGGGGATTGTTCTTTGGTATGTGACTCCTCCAATGGTCCAATTAGTTTTTGTTCTAGTGCTTTATTCATTGCATATTTTTGCTGCCTAGGCGACCCTATTCTTAAGCTTGCATGTCAAATTTATATGGTCTCAAGTAGTTCTAATGCATGATATAGTCTCTAGGCACTTGTGGGAGTAGCTGCTATCAATTTTGTTGAGTTTGGTTCACTTTTATTTTGAGTTACTAAAAATTTCAAAAAAATTTAGAAAATGATGAAGAGATGAGGGGCTCTTCAAGCCGAAGCTCGAGGGATAAGAAAAGTGAGGAGGATAATGGGCCCAAATATAATCTCCCTCGACCATGGAAGTTCGGTCGTGTGAATGGCCTTGTGATGATTTGTTGAGAGCAGCTGGGATTTATGATGATTTTTATGAGTTGGCTGAGAATGCAGGCCTCACCGACTTCCTCCGCGACCAGCGCGAACAGTATCTCTTACTCACTAATATTTTTGTGCAAAATTCTCATTTCCATTCTAGGAGGTCACAACCTTTGGTGGATTTCTATATATATGATGAGTATAAGGAGATGTCCCTCTATGAATTTTGTGAGGTCTGCAAGTTGCCCTTTTCGGGCAGCATAGAGGAACCACATCGTAACGATGTGGAGGGGTTTATTGATACAATTGCTCTAGGGGAAACGAGGAAGGTTTCCGATGCAAGAATTACTAGCATACATTTTCCTGTTCTACGTTACTTTGCAATATTTGCTAGTAGATGCTTAATTGGTCGCGGAAACTGTGGCAACCTTAGTGCCCCTGATATTGTTATTTTGTGCCATGCCTTGTTCCATGATGACACATTTAGTATGGGCGCTATTGTTGCAAAGCGGTTAAATCTTAACCGTACGAAGGGCCCCATTTTGGGAGGTATCTTCGCCTCGCGCCTCGCTGCATATTTTAACATACCTATTAGGCATTATGAGAAAGAAGAAAAGTTGCTGCCTCCTGTTTTTCTAGACTATAAGAGTATGGTAGCACATGATTTTATTGTTAAGAATAGGGAAAAGACGCTTAAGTACAAATTGATATTTCATAAAATTCGCCCTGAGATTATTACTTTGCCTGCTTCTTCCTTGTTTGACTTATCTGCAGGCAAGTACCTTGTTCCGCCGGAGGCCATTCACGCCTACCGAAACCCCACACCAACTAGAGAGCCAGAGTCGGAACCACAATTTGTTCCTTCACGACAGTCTGTTTACCAGTGGGATCCGGAGGAGATTGCCAACCAGTGGCAACCCGAGGCTCCATCACAGTACGACCCCAACTATAATTTTGGATATCCTCCAGGCCAGCCATGGCCATAGACCAACTTAGGCCAAAAGCCTAAGCTTGGGGGAGTACGTATTTCTCACCGACATTACATTCATATTCACACACTCATGCTAGTTGTCGGTGCTCATACTTTTTCATTCTAATATCCATGCTAGTTTATTTTATTTTTCTCGCTTTCTTCTTGTGTGTTTGAATAACCTTAAGAAAAATAAAAAATAAATTAGCTGTAGCTTTTAGCTAGTTTACTTTTCATGCTTGTAGTAGTAGTAATTAAAAGAAAACCCAAAAAGATTTATTGTTCTTGTTTTGCTTGTTGGGAGATTTCCCGTGTAAATAGTTTTATTTGTTTTCTTTTCTTTGGGGGTCGAGAGAAGAAGAACATTATGAAAATGTCGAAGTGGCTCTTATTTGCATTATTGTTGATTTAACCAAGAGCCATATTACCTTGTCTTCTCCCTTGTATTGAATGCCTGTAGATTCCAGCTTAGTCCAATGCATGTGCACTATTTTTTATTATTCACATCGTTCGGTCGTGCAAGTGAAAGGCAATTATGATGATGTATGATGGAATGATTGAGATGAGAGAAGCTAGTATGAACTCGACCTCTCTTGTTTTTGTAAATATGATTAGTTCATCGTTCTTGATTCAGCCTATTATAATAAACATATTTGCAATCACAATTAGAGATTATAGTTGCTTATGCCATGCTTAATTAGCTAGGAGTTTATAATGGTTTACCTTGCATGCCAACATGCTATTAAAATGGTTGTGATGTGGTATAGTAGGGTGGTATCCTCCTTTGAATGATTCAAGTGACTTGACTTGGCACATGTTCACGCATGTAGTTGAAACAAAGTCAACATAGCCTTCATGATATTTATGTTCATGGTGGATTATATCCTACTCATGCTTGCACTCAATGTTTATTAATTTTAATGCATGTTCATGACTGTTGTCGCTCTCTAATTGGTCGCTTCCCAGTCTCTTTCTAGCCTTCACTTGTACTAAGCGGGAATACTGCTTGTGCATCCAATCCTTTAAACCCCAAAGTTATTCCATATGAGTCCACCATACCTTCCTATATGCGGTATCTACCTGCCGTTCCAAGTAAATTTGTATGTGCCAAACTCTAAACCTTAAAATAAAATTTTGTTTTGTATGCTCGAACATCTCATGTATCAACTAGGGCTGTCTGTATCTTCCATGCTAGGCGGGTTATTCTCAAGAGGAGTGGACTCCGCTCCTCACTCACGAGAAAATGGCTGGTCACCGGGATGCCCAGTCCCATGCTTTATGCAAATCAAATCAAAATAATTGCAAACAAAACTCCCCCGGGACTCTTGTTAGTTGGAGGCACTCATTGTTTCGAGCAAGCCATGGATTGATGCTTGTTGGTGGTGGGGGAGTATAAACTTTACCATTCTGTTTGGGAACCGCCTATACTGTGTGTAGCATGGAAGATATCGAGATCTCTCGGTTGTTATGTTGACAATGAAAGTATGCCGCTCAAAATATTATTCATCTCTATTTCAAAAACCGAGCTCTGGCACCTCTACAAATCCCTGCTTCCCTCTGCGAAGGGCCTATCTATTTACTTTTATGTTCAGTCATCACCCTTTTATTAAAAAGCACCACCTGGAGAGCACCGCTATCATTTGCATCCATTACTATTAATTTATATTGGGTATGACTATGACTTGATCTCTTTTACCATGAATTACAATGTTTAGACATTCCTTGATCTTCAACGGTGCTCTGCATTTATGTTTTGCGGTCTCAGAAAGGGCTAGCGAGATACCATCTTGTTATATCATATCATGATTGTTTTGAGAAAGTGTTGTCATCCGAGATTTATTATTATTGCTCGCTAGTTGATTATGCCATTGATATGAGTAAACATGAGACCTAAATGTTACTGTGAATATGGTTAGTCATAATCTTTGCTGAAAACTTGAATGCTGGCTTTACATATTTACAACAACAAGAGCAGACAGAGTTTGTAAAAGTTTTTCTTTATAACTTTTAGTTTATCAAATGAATTGCTTGAGGACAAGCAAAGGTTTAAGCTTGGGGGAGTTGATACGTCTCCGTAGTATCTACTTTTCCAAACACTTTTGCCCTTGTTTTGGACTCTAACTTGCATGATTTGAATGGAACTAACCCGGACTGACGCTATTTTCAGCAGAATTGCCATGGTGTTATTTTTGTGCAGAAATAAAAGTTCTCGGAATGACCTGAAAATCAACGGAGATTATTTTTGGAAATAATAAAAAATACTCGTGAAAGAATCAAGGCCGGGGGCCCCACACCCTGTCCACGAGGGTGGGGGGCGCGCCTACCGCCCTGGGCGCGCCCCCCTGCCTCGTGGGCCTCCTGGAGCTCCACCGACCTGAATTCCAACTCTATATATTCGTGTTCGGGGAGAAAAAAAATCACATAGAAGGATTCATCACGTTTTACGATATGGAGCCGCCGCGAAGCCCTAATCTCTCTCGGGAGGGCTGATCTGGAGTCCGTTCGGGGCTCCAGAGAGGGGAATCCGTCGCCATCGTCATCATCAACCATCCTCCATCACCAATTTCATGATTCTCACCGCCGTGCGTGAGTAATTCCATCGTAGGCTTGCTGGACGGTGATGAGTTGGATGAGATTTATCATGTAATCGAGTTATTTTTTTAGGGTTTGATCCCTAGTATCCACTATGTTCTGAGATTGATGTTGCTATGACTTTGCTATGCTTAATGCTTGTCACTAGGGCCCGAGTGCCATGATTTCAGATCTGACCCTATTATGTTTTCATGAATATATGTGAGTTCTTGATCCTATCTTGCAAGTCTATAGTCACCTACTATGTGTTATGATCCAGCAACCCCGAAGTGACAATAATCGGGACCACTCCCAGTGATGACCGTAGTTTGAGGAGTTCATGTATTCACTATGTGTTAATGCTTTGGTCCGGTACTCTATTAAAAGGAGGCCTCAATATCCCTTAGTTTCCAGTAGGACCCCGCTGCCACGGGAGGGTAGGACAAAAGATGTCATGCAAGTTCTTTTCCATAAGCACATATGACTATATTCAGAATACATGCCTACATTACATTGATGAATTAGAGCTAGTTCTGTATCACCCTATGTTATAACTATTGCATGAGGAATCGCATCCGGCATAATTCTCCATCACTGATCCAATGCCTATGAGCTTTTCACATATTGTTCTTCTCTTTTTTACTTTTCAGTTGCTGCTGTTACAATCACTACAAAACTGCTACTGTTACTTTTTCCATAGTTACCGTTACTTCCATACTATTTTGCTACTAAATACTTTGCTGCAGATACTAAGTTATCCAGGTGTGGTTGAATTGACAACTCAACTGCTAATACTTGAGAATATTCTTTGGCTCCCATTGTGTCGAATCAATAAATTTGGGTTGAATACTCTACCCTCAAAAACTGTTGCGATCGCCTATACTTGTGGGTTATCAGCCCGCTGCTTGATTACTGTCTCCAGCCACGTGATGAAACTCGAGCCCCTCAAACTGAGCTGATAGTTTGAGTACGGCGTTGCGGTAGGCCGCCATCTTTGGATCTTTCACATCGAATTCTCCATTTATTTGGGATATTGCGAAGTTTGAATCCCCACGCACGTCGAGGCGTTGTATGCCTATTGAAACAGCCATCCGGAGACCATGCAGTAGTGCCTCATATTCGGACGTGTTATTGGAGTCCGTATACATGATTTGTAATACATAAAGGATTGTCTCCCCTGTATGGGATGTTAGGATGACACCAGCCCCAATCCGGCTAACATTTTAGAGCCGTCGAAGTACATCACCAAGTTGGAGTATGTGTTGTACTCTTTAGGGAGTTCGACTTCTGTCCATTCGGCGATAAAGTCGGCCAACAACTGAGATTTAATAGCTCGGCGTGGCTTGTATGTTATTTCAAATGGTAAGAGCTCAATAGCCCATTTGGCAGTGCGGCCGGTGGCGTCCCGATTGTTTATGATGTCATTGAGTGGTACTTCGGAAGCCACCGTGATCGAACACTCTTGAAAGTAGTGCTGCAGCTTCCGGGATACCATACAGACCGCATACGCTATGTTTTGATAGTGTGGGTATCGGGATTTGCATGTTGTAAGGACCGCCGATACATAGTATACTGGTTTTTGGAGTGGGAATTTGTGTCCCTCTTCCTCTCGTTCGACGATGAGTACCACACACACCACCTGGTGAGTTGCAGATATGTAGAGCAACATAGGTTCGCCGATGTTTGGTGCGGCAAGGATTGGGTTGCTTGCTAACAAAGTTTTTATTTCTTCCAATCCGGTTGTTGCTGCCTCCGTCCACTCAAAGTGGTCGGTACGTTGCAGCAGGCGATAAAAGTGGCAGTGCCTTTTCTCCCAATCTGGAGATAAAGTGGCTCAAAGCTGCCACACACCCAACTAGTTTTTGGACATGCTTTAGGTCTGTTGGCGTTGCCAATTGTGACAGGGCTTGGATTTTGGCTGGATTTGCTTCGATTCCTCTATTAGAAATGATGAACCCGAGCAGCTTTCCGGCCGGAACGCCGAAAACGCATTTTTCCAGATTCAGCCGTATGTCATAAGTTCGGAGGTTGTCGAATGTAAGGCGTAAGTCGTCCACCAATGATTCGACATGTTTAGTTTTGATGACTACATCATCTACGTATGCCTCCACCGTCTTGCCAATTTGCTTTTCCAGGCATGTTTGAATCATGCGTTGGTAAGTGGCGCCGGCGTTTTTAAGTCCGAAAGGCATAGTGTTGAAGCAGAAAGGCCCATACAGGGTAATGAATGCCGTTGCGGCCTGATCGGATCCCTTCATCTTAATTTGATGGTATCTGGTGTATGCGTCGAGGAAACACAGTGAACCTTGTCCTGTAGTCGCGTTGATGATTTGGTCAATGTGGGGTAGCGGGAACGGGTCGTTAGGGCATGCCTTGTTGAGGTCTTTGAAATCGACACAAAGGCGCCAGGATTTGTCCTTGTTTGGCACCATGACCAGGTTTGCTAGCCAGTCCGGGTGTTTGATCTCTCTGATGAACCCGACTTCAAGTAGTTTGGCTAGCTCCTCCCCCATAGCTTGTCGCTTGGGTTCAAAAAATTGCCGCAGCGTTTGCTTGACTGGCTTGAACCCTTTTATTATGTTGAGGAAATGTCCCAATTCTCGCGCAGGAATGCTCTTAGAGCGGCGTCGATCGTTGGATCTAGCTATGCTCCAATGGCTGCTATTTTGTTAGGATCCGTTGGGTGTACTTGAAATTTGACTATTTCGTCTGCTGGCTTGAAGGAACTGGATTTGGGCCTCTTCTCGAGGATGACATCGTCCTTGTCCACTATGGAGCGCAGAGTGGTTAGCTCCT
The DNA here is from genome assembly GCF_002575655.3 of Aegilops tauschii subsp. strangulata. Classification (NCBI taxonomy): domain Eukaryota; kingdom Viridiplantae; phylum Streptophyta; class Magnoliopsida; order Poales; family Poaceae; genus Aegilops; species Aegilops tauschii. The sequence goes on from NC_053040.3 coordinate 200,069,043, forward strand.
TGGCCGCGAGGGCCTCGGATAGCGCCTCGAGGGCCAGGGATGCAGTTTTGTTTTCTGCGCGAAGTGCTATATCCGGATCACTAGTGATAGTGATAACTCCATTGGGCCCTGGCATTTTGAGCTTCATGTACCCGTAATGGGGTATGGCTTAAAAGCGTGTGAATGCGTCTCGGCTCAACAGGGCATGATATCCACTGTTGAAAGGTGCCACGTGGAAGAGCAACTCTTCGGACCTGTAGTTCTCTGGCGTGCCAAATACGACGTCAAGTTTAATCTTCCCTGAGCTTCGTGCTTCTCAACTGGCGATAATGCCTCAGAAGGTGGTGCCGCTTTGCTCAATGCGACTTTTGTCCATTTGCAGTTTTTGGAGCATATCTTCATAGATGAGGTTCAGTCCGCTGCCGCCGTCCATGAGCACTTTAGTGAGCCGAAAGCCGTCCACAATTGGGTTTAAGACCAAGGCGGCTGGTGCTCGGACTGATCTGGCCCTTCGCTCGTCATCGACAGTGAAAGTTATCGCCATATCGTTCCAAGGATTTAGTGCGGCTACCTGGTTGACTTCGGCGCGGTCGCGTAATGCCCTTTTGCGCCGATTGTTGGAAGAAAAGGTCTCGAAGACCGTAAAAATGTTGCGATCAGCGTCCTCCGAAGAGTGCCTCTCTGGAGTGATGTTGGTGAGGATGGCCTTGCCGCTCTTAGCGACCTGCCGGAGTACCCAACATGCCCGAAGGCTATGTGTTGGTTCTGTATTCAGCATCATATGTACCTGACAGGGTTTGCCGAGCAGGTCGTCAAGGACAGTTCTATGTCCCGTGAAGGGCTTGATTTTTTTCCATGAGATGATGATCGGTTGCCCCATAAGGGTGCATCCTTTTTTTCCGTCCAGTGGGCTGCTTGAAGGCAGGAGGTTCCCACCGGGCTGTCTGGGCTTTCCAGGCGCTTTCCATTGTGCAGTATTTCTGTACGATGTGTGCTAAATCTGTGAAGTGTAGTATGCGGCGGCGGTTGAGGGCGTTGAGGAGTCCCCCGTCCGTACAGTTGCGACAAAATACTGAAACCGCGTCGTCGTCGCAACAATCTTTAATATTGTTTTTAATAAGGAGGAATCTGGCCCAGAAGTGATGGACCGTTTCCTCAGGTTGCTGCTGCACATACATTAGGTCGCATACGTCTGGAGGACACGGATTGCTTGGGGAATATTGTTTGTGGTGGGTGGGCGGGCTAAAATCCGAACCCTGACCCACTATTGCATCCGGAGTTTGAAGAATTTCAGAGGTCACCACCCAGGATCCGGAGTAACCTGGTGGCTTTTGGGCTCGACGCCCGTTTCTATGTTCGAAGGACATGAGGTCTTTTCCCGAAGACGGGTATACAGCTCGCAGGGCTCGGAAATCTAAACATAGCTTGTTCTTAACTTAGGGGGAGGAGTATTCTCGGCTTGTTCCTCCACGACCACTACCAGATGGGTGATCGGCGGGGACATGATTTCCCTCTGATCGGGTTTAAGCCCAATCTGATCATAGTCTGTTGCAACCCCCAGGGCGGCGATGCGATCTAGTAGCTCGTTTAAGGATGAGACATCCGCTGGATCCATCTTTTCAGGGTGTTCATGGCCGATGCAAAGACGATGTTTAGCGATTTCGGGGGCTGCCCTAGGCTTAACAGCCAAGCGGGCGCCCATGGTAAAACCGCCGAGCTGGAGGACCCGTCATGGAGCTAGGGCCCGTCCAGAGGTAATGTTGTCGTTAATGACAAGGTGAGACATCGATCCTGCCGTCGACGACACAGTGGAACTCTCAATGAAAGCACCAATGTCGGTGTCAAAACCGGCCGATCTCGTTAGGGGGTCCCGAACTGTGCATCTGAGGATCGAAGGTAACAGGAGACAAAGGGGACACGATGCTTACCCAGGTTCGGGCCCTCTTAATGGAGGTAAAACCCTACTTCCTGCTTGATTTGACATTGATGAGTATAGGGGTTACAAAAGTTGATCTACCTCGAGATCATAATGGCTAAACCCTAGCTATCTAGCCTATATGAATTCTGATAGCCTCTATGGACTAAACCCTCCAGTTTATATAGACACCGGAGGGGCGTAGGGCTGTACAGAGTCAGTTTACAGAGAAAAAAAATCATACATCCAGCGCCAAACTTGCCATCCATGCAAAGGAGAGTCCCATCCGGACACGGTGGAAGGCCTTCTATCTTGTATCTTCACGACCCATCAGTCCGGCCCATGTTACATAGCCCGGACACCCGAGGACCCCGTAATCCAGGACTCCCACACCTACCCGACAGCCACCCTTTTGTACAAGCCTTGCCTCAGTTGCATGTAACTCCTTGTACAGAGCCAGGCGCAGACCCTAAGCAACAAAGACATAAATGAAGCACTGGGGGCCCCCGACAAGTTGCATGCATGCATAAGCATTTCATGAGCATTGCATACTTATGTGGATAAGATAGCATATGGCATCATTTCCATCTGCATAAAACTGCAGGTTCCTGCCGAGAACTTGGCCTCTAAGGGAAGCTGGAAGGATGAACCAACACAGTGATCTCCGGCAAGCCAAATAGATAAGTTATATCTCTTGTCCATACGTGCTCTATAAGCAAAGACTTGTGCATAAGAGAACCTCACCGCTTTTTGAAACTTAGGTGCTCCCATCCCTCGACTCGAACACTGCTTCGATCAGGATGGTTGCAGTGGCCTTTAATGAAAAAAGTTTGGTGGGGTGCTAGTCCCTCATCACAATTTGTGCCGGGTAGGCTTAGTTCCCCGGCAACATAATAGAGGGTACCAGTAGGATGGCCTGCCATGGGAAACTCGTTTATTTAAAAATATAGAGGCATTCCACCTCTGCAAGGTTCACCTTTTTCATTAATATGCTGATCAAACAAGTGCAGACCTTACATGACACAAACATGGACTCAAGAGATTACAATATTTGAACTAAAATTTGGCAAGTGCCTACAGGTTTAAGATTGAAAAAGACAAGTGCCCCGTGATGCCTTTGCCCTTGTCCATCTCCTTCAGGAAGGGACCAAGGAGGCAGGTAACGGACCCGACTGGGATTCGGCGCCTCCCCAGGATCAGGATGGCGCTGCTTCCCAGCTAGGAAGAAGAAACCGGAGGGCAGGCACGGATGGTGACGCTGCCGGAGGCCCAAATAGGAGAGACGGAGTCACCGGCAAACACGACTCGTTGGAATGGTCGTCCCCATTCTTGACGCGCCGTGGGTTGCCAGCGCCTTCCTTATCACGGCCACTCGAAGACCACCGCATGACAGCCACGTCGGCCACCATGCTCTCCGGGTAATCCCACAAAGAGCATGGTCGTCCCCAACGGCCCTAACATCAGAAACCATTGCACGTCCAGGAGACGTGTATGGCAGCAAACAGCCCTCCTGCACGACAAGAGAATGGCGCCCAGGAAGGTCAGGTTCACCTTTGCTGATGGCAAACCCATTCTGCGACCCATCTCCGGCGCCGCGAGAGAAGGAGGAATGGCCCACGACCGACTACCACGCCCCGTGTCCATTATGGGCCACGGCATGGTGTCGTTTGTGTCGCCTCTCACTAGATTTGAAGCTATGGGCGACCCGGCGACGAGCGCACCAGAGTCGCCACCCCCAGTGCTATCACCGCGCCGCCCGAGCGCCCCCCTGAAGCCCATGCGAAGCTCTAAGCTAGGGCCCAGGACCTGGCCCCGGGTTCTCCTTCTCAGCATAACCACTAGAAAGCAGAGGATGGATGAGAAGGGATGCGAGGTGGAATGCCTCCGCTCCTCCCCCGCCCCTCCTTTTATAGGTGGGTCGGAGAAGAGAGCTGATCCCTCAGTAGGTGACCGCCACCAATTCAAGAAGACCGGAGCCCTGCCTTGATGCTCCCCCACCACGCACCTCCGTTACCTACCCCGCGAGATGCATGCAGCATACGTGGCAGAGGATAAGGGCGTGGTGGGAAGAGTAAATTGGCAGTTTCTCCCCAGTGCGTTAAAGTCATTCACGGGCCATTACGAGGGTGGCCCCGCCACGATTGGCTTTACACGACACGCGGGAAAACCGGAAACTGGCCCAGACGTAAGTTAATGAAGAAGCAAAGAAGATCTCAATGGGCCAGCCACTTCCACGCCCAGGCATGTGCACTTATTAGGGCCTACCCTGCCAACGCCCGGCAGCGCGTTCGGGCCAGGCCCGGGGGCTTCTGTTGGTACAGCAAACCCTGGGTCCATTGCCCAGACTGTGCACAAGCACGAGATCAAGATCACAGCACCAAGGTCAGATTGAAGCGCCAAGGATCAGTCCCTCAAAGGACCGGCGTATAGCACAAGAGGACCAAGACTAGCCAGAGAAGCAAGATATAGCAAAGGAAAAAGACCTCCCTTGCGGAGCAGGCGAGCCTGGCTAGGATGGGGTTACCCCCGGAAGCAAGCCTTCGGGTCGTCCCGGCAGGCCTGCCGGGAATTACGGAGGCAGTTCCACCTCACCGAACCACCTCATCACGACGCACGTCGTCGATCAGCGCGGTGTCAAGCTCTAAAGTGACTAAGTGGCTGCTATTTTCCACATGGCGGCCACTTCCTATAGAAAAACCCTGCAAGTGACACCCGTCCTGCGACGTGTCGAGCGAACAGACGCAAAGCTGGCAAAACAGCCTGGCAAGGCCTGTCGAGTGAGCTGTGATGTGACGTTGAGCGGCGCATTTAATGCGATCTGTCAGCCTACAGCTTTAGGTAAGATAGCACTATTTGCAGTGCAGAATGACTAATTTTCCACTATGATGACCCCTTCATCTATAAAAGGAGGCCCAAGGCAACCGTAGAAAGGGTTGGCTAATCCACCCCCTCTCACACCCATACGCGCAAATCCATTTCCACCCCGAGGCAACCCTGCCGGGAAAGCGTGTTGCGCTCACCATCATTTTTCCACCATCAATCCACCAAAGCAGGAGTAGGGTTTTACGCCTCACGGCGGCCCGAACCTGGGTAAAAACTGCCCGTGTGATCTCTGCCGTGCTGTTCCACGCTCCTCTGCTCTTTGTGCAACATGCCATCCCCCCGTCGAACCAGCAAGGGACTCTTGGTCCCATAGGTGGTTGTGGTTTCTCGTGACAGATCCGTTGCAACACACGTGAACATTGCTAGTACTTCCAACCAAGAAAAAAAATTGCTAGCATTTCCATAGTTTCAAGTTTTCCATCAAGAGATTAGTCACTCATGGTTGATATTTAGTTTGAATTACGTACACATAGGCACTATGTAACTAGCCGTGCTTATTGGCTTCCAAAGCTTAACTTTCACTCCTACTTACAGTATGTAGAGTATTTAACAAAAAACTACCACTTTTAATCAGCCCTAGGAAGAAACTATTGTACAAAAAATAGCAAAAACATACCCAAAATTTCTTAATCCGCGCCAAAAAACTACTACCTAGTGCCTATTAGGCTCGTTTAAACCCATTTATGACAGGGTAAGCCCACACGTCCGTGCTGATGAGGCAGATTAAACCAACACATTTTGTTTGACCGTTGACACGAGGGACCCACATATGACCTTCTATCCTGTTCTTCCTCCTCCAATCATTATTTTTCCTGAACATTACTTCAAACAGTTCTTATGCGTGTTCGTCGGTGGCACCGGTGATGCGCGAGCTGGCCGCCGCTCCGCCGGACGGGCCGGACGTCGCGGTGGCCTTCGCACGGGTTGGCTGGCTGGCCCGAGCATGGCTCACGCTCGAGCAAGCCACCGCACTAGCCTTCGCTCGAGCCAGATGGCTGGCCTTAGCGCGGAGCGCGCGAGCAAATCGCCGCACCGCCGTGCCAACCTAGCTAGCAAACCTTGCAGACAAGCAGCTCGATGCATCCAACAGGGTGTGTGCTATCATGGTTAGATAGCGGTCGCGAGCGCCGGATGGAGCTGGCATCTGGGCTGCCGCAAGATGGGCTCCGCGCCGCCGGTGCTTTTGACCTCGCCTTCTGCCGGCGGTGGTAGCCGCGTCCCATGGCCGAGGATGACTAGGTGGACGGGCCGGAGGTAGGAGGTCACTCGGGGATTTTTGTACAGACTGACATGTAGGTCCCACAAGTCATAACGCCTAACTTGCCGGTTGAATAGAAGGCGTTGACTTAAGGGGAGACATGGGTTGAAACGTGCCTATAACGACACTTTGTATAGTAGTCATTTCTTGGTATTAGTGGTTTCTTGTACGGAACAATGTACTAGCGACAGAAGGCGATTCTAGGTTGCGTTGTACTCCAACGAGTACTACTAGTGGTCGCAGGAGTGTATAGCTCGTTCTGTGGGTTCGTTCCCGGCCGAAAGCACGACGGCCTTTCTTTTAAATAGTAACCTTGCTGCGAGCCAATATTGTACACTGGTAGTTTGACTTTTGAAGTCGAACGGACGTGTCGCACCACAATCTGGGTGCACTGGATAGCCCAACCACGTGAACAGGTTTTCCCTCCCATCATCTCGTGGCTCGCGTACTAGAGTAGTACTCCTATATATCAATTCACACCATGCAAAGTTTCTCGCCTGCGTGCTCACCCTAGCCGCACCTCGCTTGCAGCTTCCTCATCAGCTACCATATTTAAACTAGAGTAGTACTCCCAATTAAGACCGAGGAGCCGGAAAATCCTGGCATGGTATTGGGAACTGTGCAATATGGCTCTATACGTAAAGTGCTACTCTACTACTCTGTAGCTTGTGGCGTTGCATGCATGGACTTCGCTCCATTATCGGCTCTATAAAAGAAATTCCTCATGACGTGAATTTTTTGTTTTGAAACGGAGGCAAAAGCTTTGCCTCATCTCATTCATAAAGAAGGAACTAACAAAGTTCCACGAGATCCATTACACCTCCACAAATGGAAGCAAAAAGCCTAGTCTCGCTGTATCAAAGAACTCAAATGTTCTGCCCCCGCAGTAACCATCGCTGATAAGCAGGCTGCTAGTGTGTGCGTGAGAGGAGCGGCTGAGTAGGCCAGCTACGCGCTTGAATAGAGCACGAGAGTACACACTACGCAGGTGTACTTTCCCTGCATTGATAGTACAGAGATGGTTCTAGAGAACAGTAGTACCCTCCACTTGCAACTGTAGCTCCTTGACCTTGTGATTCAAGAGTTCAAAACCGATGCACTATAGAAGTATAGTACATCACACTATTAGTTGAGAAAGTAGTACTACTATTGCTATAGTACTACGTAGTAAATAATAGCCTCACCATCGCAGGGCACGAGGCACTACCACTATGTGTGCCCGCATAACTTCCTTAGCAAAGGGACGAGGCCCTGAGGTTACGCTCTTATCTCCTCCTCGCTAGTTCCCCTCCCCCGAAGAGACCAAGGCAGTTCATCGCTGCTCCCATGGATTCGTCAGGCGGTTCTCCTCCTCCTCGGGGCTGGGAGACCTTGGACGACGATCCTTTGGGAGAAATCGCACGCCGCTCCGACGTCCTCACCGCCGCAAGACTCGATGCTTCCTGCACCAACTTTTTTAAGACGGTGCTTAAATAGGCTTGGGAAAAGGCCATGCTTGTTGGTCTTCCATGCGACCTCGAGGAGAAGGTTATTCTATGGGACAATCCATCGAGCAGTCCACCGCTCCCTGGCCATGGTTGCACGTTGACTCTGCTAGAGTCGCCAACGTTGAGAGGTAGTCGGATTTTGTCCGATGAGCAGGTCAGTCATGGAGTTTGATCATGTAATGTATATTTTAAATATAGTACTTAGTTATTCCATCCCGTAATTTGTCCGTTGCCCACCGTCTAATATATAGGTCTGGGTTGGTGCCAACGAACATTGGCTTGCATACCTCCGGCCGGATACCACCATCATTTTGCACAACATCCACAGCAGTGCATCCATTCCCATAGACCCCTTCTCCACCATTGGGATCGGCCTTCCGGGCTGACTAGGCTTGAATACATATGATGATGCCTACATGAGATTCAACAAGATAGCAATTGTGGACCCGCCAACAAAGCGACGCGGCTATGACGATTACTATCTCATCACGGTGTTCGACATAAGGATTGCCATCAATACCCCTACATGTTCGAAGACGTTGTGTGCCATGTAGGCCGCATCTTGGCAATGACAAGCCAGGGGACTTGTTTCATCTAGTTGCCATCCTACAGTACGGGAGATTACAAACGGAATACACAAACCATCATTTGCATCCCTAACGGTACTCCATTATTTTGCAGGGACCAGTCATCCCCGAATCAAAATAAGATCGCTGATCCTGGATGTGCATGTGCATCCGCGATTCGGTCTAACCTGGAACCTTGTTGCTGACTTTGGCATATTGGGATCTTAGCAGTCGTTACCCATGGTACCACTGATGTGCAACATGGTCACACAATCCACCATGATCGGACCGTCACCATCTACCCAGGTATTCTATTTTTCTCATTGTTGTGTGTTAGAGTAGTAGTACTTGTTAGTTATTTTATTTTCTTGACTGGGACATGTTTACTGTACAAGTACTACAATTTAGTATTGTATTTTTTTAACCCTCTCGCCTTCTCTTTCATTGTAGTACTACTTACTAGTACTTTTTACCTTGGAGGACACGTATAGCTGGCTAGGACCTTGAAGACTTGAACCCACTAGCTCCCACCATTTTTGTTTTTCCATGTCTTACTATCTCATCCATGTAGCCAAGAGAGGCTATATATAATAAGCCGGTTATTTTACTTCCTCTGTACCGGAGTAGTACTATTTGCTGCACAGTATTACTGACCGCCATATTTGAGCACAACATTATTATGCATGGACCTTGACCATGTACGTCACCATGTGTCCAGATCTGAGATACCGCGTGTACCAGATGAACAACGCCGAGTTCGACCCCCGTGATGCTATGTGGGTGCCGAGGAACACTCTTGGAGAGTACTCGCTTTTCATTGGGGACAGCTACCCCATTGTGAAGCGGATGCCACCTTCCGTGCATGACACTGAAAGCCTAACATTCATGAAGCATGGTTATGTCTTCAGTGCGCACCGCCGGATGAATGACATGCTGGGACACGCTATCCCTGATTTATGATGCTTCATCTCGGATGAGTCTCCATCGTGTGGAACCGGACTAGAAAGCTGCGACAATGATTCCCATTGCCCACCGCTATGGACCGTGCCATCTATGAAGAACACCTGGGACTGGAACCTGGAGGAGGTAATGGATCCCATCTATAACGTGTAAGTGGAGTATGGTAAATTGTGAATGGTAGTGATGTGAATATATGTAGACTAGTCGTGCACAAATTTATCACATGAAGTGGATGTCGGATGTGGGGTTCCGGCAAACCCTTAAGGTTTGGACACTGGAGTGCGCGCGAAGTCTCTCCCTCCTACCGATCTACGCTCTAGCTCGCTAAGATCTCGCGGACGAACTCGACGAACTCGCAACACAGAACGACACGAGGTTTATACTAGTTCGGGCCACCGTTGTGGTGTAATACCCTACTCCAGTGTGGTGGTGGATTGCCTTTTGGGCTGATGATGAACAGTACAAGGCAAGAACAGCCTCCTGAGGTTGGGGTGTTCTTGTGCTTGTGTAGTTGAGGATGATCTGAACCAGTTCGGGATCAGTTGCCTCCTACTGTGGTGGCTAGTCCTATTTATAGAGGCCCTGGTCCTCTTCCCAAATATCGAGCGGGAAGGGAGCCAACAACGGCGGGCAAATTTGAAGGGGGACAGCTAGTACAAGCTATCCTGACAAAAGCGGTCTTCGAGCTTGGACCCTTGCGAGGGTGTCGGGTGGTAGGTGCGACATATGCCAACGGGTGGCTTATCATTGTGGGAGCCAGTAAGACATTGCCGGTGCCTGGAAACGGGATGAGGCGAAGACATGCACGCCGGCGGATCTTACCCAGGTTCGGGGCTCTCCGTGGAGATAACACCCCTAGTCCTGCTCTGCGGGGTCTCCGCATGATCACTAGATCAATACAAGTAGCTACAAGTGCTCCTTGAGCTGTTTGGCTAGGCGAAGAAGAAGGGCAAGGCTAGCTCTCCTTTTCTCTCTATGTGGTGTGTGAAACTATGTGAGCTCAACCCTTTGCAAGGGTGTCCCGGGGGGTTTATATAGGCCTACCCCCAGGGGTACAATGGTAATCCGGCTGGGCGCGGGTCCCAGCCGTCAGTGTCTGTGCTCGCCGGCTTCTCCGCCGGCCATTGGGGCCCGCCGACTGGTGGGTCCCACCGGCTGTCGGCCTCTTGGCTGACAGGCCGGCCCCACCGCTTGGGGGCCTTGTCGGCGGCTGGTTACTGTTGCCTCGCCCTTGATGACGAGGGCTTTGTTGAGGTAAGCGTGGCTACAGTGCCGCCGCCTTGCGGGCTCTCACTATAGCCTCACCTCGTCTTGTCTCCTTAATGATGAACATGTTTTGAGGGAGGAAGGTAGCCGGCTATTGGGAGCTGGCTACGCCCCAGGCCGACTAGGGGAGGGCCGGGCCATCTTCGAGCATCTCTGGCTAAAGGGGCCCGCCGCCTGCGGGTCGTACTGGCGCCTGTCGTGGGTGACGTTGAGGTCAACATGGCTACAGTGCCGCGCCGGACGGGGGATGGCTGACCCGTACGGCGCCCTGTGGCCATGCCTGTTCCGGAATTCGGGGGTAGTGGGCTGTACTGCGGCCACGCCCCGTCTTATCACCGTTATGTGGATGTAGTCTTGGTGGGTGCAGCCTTGGCCGGCTTCTGGGAGTCGGCCATCTTCATGGCCGGCTTCTGGGAGTCGGTCCTCTTAGGGCCGGCTTCCTGGAGTCGGCCATCTCGTAGCTTTCTTCGGGAAGGTTTTTGAGGCCGGGTCGCCTTCTGGTAGTCGGCCCTGGGGATAGCCGGCCGGAGGAAGGCGGCCCCATGCTCTGGATGCTTGAAGGCTCGATTGGCCTGATAATTTTTTGAAGAGCCTGGGGGAGTCGGTTAGGCTACCCGTGGCCATTTACTCCAACAGTAGTCCCCGAAGCTGGTTGGGCTTCGAGGCTGAGAGGAGGTCGAGAAGCTCGGTCAGCTTCTTATCTTGACGAGCCAGCAGCTGGGAGCCGGCTTCGGTTGGGCGCGCCGTCTTGGCGAAATTTCTAAAGTCTGAAGGCGGGAGTCAGTTGGTGTGCGCGCCAGGCTGTGGGCCGGCCGCTCGCCGCCCACGAACCACGTGGCATCCTCCGGCCGAAAAAATCCTGCCAACCCACACGCGCGACAGGACATCGCCGCAGGACGGGGGCCCACCACTCCTACGCCTTGGCTTAGGCGCGGATTCTCTGTGGCCCAAAGCTGGCCGCACGCCTTCCGGCGGCAGTTTCTGCACGCCGTTAGGGCACAATAATCGCGGGACGTGGGGGAGTGGGCGCAGTTAATCCCACGTTCACCCCCATGCCTCGCCTCCTCAGCTTCGCCGCACGAGGCTATAAGTAGGGGGAGGAGGGGAAGCGACAGACGCTCGCACGCTCCTCTTCTCTCCGCCATCTTCTTCCTCCTCCTTTCCATCGCAGCAGCGTCTCGCCGCCGCGCCGTCCCACCAATCTTCACTCCACCCCGCAGCTTTGCCGCCGCAGGGCCGTGCTTTCTCCGCCGCCGCACCCTTTCTCGCCATCATGTAGTACGGCGGGGACTGGGATGGGTCCAACGTCCATATGGACCACATCGACTTCCTCCGCAAGACGCGGCGGTTGCCCGGCGAGGACCAGGTGCGGGTCCGTCTCGCGCCGGAGAAGGAGATCACGCCAGCGCCGGAGGAAGGCGAGCGGGTAATCTTTCGCTCGCACTTCCTGCGCGGCCTCGGTCTGCCCGCGAGCGCCTTCTTCCGCTCCTTCCTGAGCGACTCCAGGTAATGATCCAGTCGGAGGGCCTGACTGTGTCCGACCTGCTGGCCGCCTTCGTCGCGTGCCGGGTGCTTCCGCTTCAAGGCCGCCCTGATCTGATCTGTCAGATGAGCGGCCAACTCGATCCGAGTCGGATGTGCACCAAGGATATGCCTCACGACGAGGTGGCTCATATGGTGAATTATCTTGCGAACTGCAAGCTCTCCGCAGAGTGGCGGTTTGGCAAGGAGTCGTACTCCCGTGCTCATCCCCCGCCTACGGTATGCTTACTTTATCATTTCTTCTCTTAGTTTTGTCGCCAAGTTTTTCTTGGCCGACTCTGACTAGTTGGCATGTCTTGGCAGAGCCCTCTCCTTCGACCTACGGCCGGGTCGGGGGCGGATCGCCGATTTCTCCCTGACCGGGCGGAGCATGACTTGGAGGACCCCGACTTGGTGGCGGCCACCATGGACGACAACACCGAGGCAGGAGGCGGCGAAGCAGGTGGCGAAGCAGGCGGCTCCGGGCTTGGAGCCAGCTTCGACGACTGGCCGGATGACGATGAGGCGGAAATCGTCCCATGCCGCCAGCCCGCGTCCGGCCATGGCGCGGGTTCCTCCGCCGCGCCGCCTACTCGGGGCGGCGCGCAGAAGCGCCGGGCCGCGTCGGGCTTGTTCGGCAGTCGGCCAAAGAAGCCCAAGGGCAGGGCGGCGGCGACCAGGCGGGATGAGGTGGCCGCGAAGGCGGCCCGCTTCCGCAAGGTGGTGAAATAGCCGCAGACGGTTTCGGCGTAAGTGTAGATTCTTTTGCATATTCTTTCTTCTTTTCTTGTTGATTTCTGAATCCTTGTCTTGTCTCAAAAGTCAGGGCTCCGCTTTCTCTTGAGTGGGTTGCTGCCGCCTCCGTGGTTGGATCGCCGGGAGGATCCGGGAGCACCCGCCGTGTGGACCCCCGCGCCGAGCTTCAAGCGGCGACGGAGGGAAATGCGCGGGAGGCGCGGGAGGAGTGGGAGGCGGAAGAGTTGAGGGCGGCTGCCGCCAAGGCGGCACAAGAGGAGGCGGAGGAGTCGGCAAAGGCACGTGCCGACGCGCGGCCAAGGCCCAGGCGGAGGCCGCAGCTGCAGCGACCGCGGAGGGGGCCTTGCTTGTCACCCCACTGCGTGTCACGGCGCCCGAGATCCCGGAGCCCCCGCCAGAGGAAGCTGGCGGTGACCTGCCAGGGTTGGAGAGGGAGGACGACGTCGTCGTCCCGGAGAGGGAGGCGGCACCGTCCTCGCCGACTGGGGTGGCCCAAGGCAGCCGGCCTGACGCGCCGCCTGCGCAATCGGCTGGAGACAAGCCGGCTGTGAGGGCGGACCTGGTGGTCCAGTCGCCAGCGCGCGGGGAAGTCAACTTCGGCTCCGGACCCGCAGAAGGCCGCGGGCTCCAGCTCGTCGGCCCAGGACGTGGAGGCGGCCAGCGCCAGCTCGGGGTGGACGCCAGGTGGTGGGACGGCCATGGTCAATGTGGCGGCGCAAGAAGTCCGGAACCGGCTTCATTCCCAGGCCGCAGTGCCGAGGTAATATAATGACGAGTTCCTCGTGACACGGGCGGCTATTCGGGTAAGTCTTCCCGTTTTTTGCTTTTTGATCTTGGTTTCTTCCGTGGGGGCGCGTCAGCGCACCCACTGGGTGTAGTCCCCGAGTTCCGAGTCGGCTGTTGAGCAGGCGGCTTGGAACTTCTTAGTGGGCTTTGTTTGCTATCTTGTTCTCATTCGCTTCTCTGTCTGACTTGCAGGACTACCACAACCTCCGCGCGGCTGCCTTCAACTGCCAGGCTCGGGAGCTGACCCAGAAGAATGTTGATCTATCTGAAAGCCGGGGTAAGTGTTTCATCTTTTATCTCACGTGGGGGCGCGTCAGCGCACCCACTGGGTGTAGTCCCCGAGATTCGGGCCGACTGCTGAGCAGTCGGGTCGGATCTTTCTTGACGACTTCTTTCTTATTGCTCTTTTCTTCTCTACCATATCTGCAGCGGCCAACGCCAAACTGAGGGAGCAGCTGGGTGGGACTAAGGCCGCCCTTCGCGTTAAGGAAGCCGAGTTCGACGCCTTGGCCCAGGAGTGTGACCGCCTGGTCAAGAAGCTGGCCGACCAGGAGGAGAGCCACAAGGCTGCCCTGAAGGCGGTGCAGGATAGTGAGGCCGCCCTCCAAGCCGAATATGAGACCGAGGCGGCGAGCTGGGCTGAGGCGAGGCAGTCGTTGATCAACGGCTACGGCCAGATTCAAGACTTGGTTGACAGTAGGCCGCCCTCTTCTTCGTTCCTTGCTTGCCGCTTGCCGTTTGGTTCACTCTCTAACTTGGTATTTTTCTCTTCTTTCTCTTTCTTTCTTGTGCAGAGTACTTCCTTGGCTACTCTACTACCGCCAACCAGGTCGTCGAGGCCCACCGCGAGGCGCAAAGGCAGGCTGGCGCCGAGATCGCGCCGAATGCTCGCCAGTCGCTTGAGGAACAGCTCCTGGCGATTCAAGCCCGCCTCCAGCCGGCTCACCACATGCTCCGCCGGCTTTAGCGTGTTGGGGCACAGGTGCTGGCCGCTCTCTGGCCCGGCGAGGTGATTCCCCGCACCCCCAGTCGGACCGCCGACTGGCTGGAGGTAGCGGCCGGCCGCTTCGAGGCCTCGAAGGCTTCTGCGGCTCGGTCAGGCGCCAGGCGGGCGCTGGAGTTCGTCAAGGCCTGGTATCCTAAGCTAAGCTTGGACCAGCTGGCCACCTGGCGGCAGGAGGCCGACACAGAGCTGGAGCCGGTGCGGCCGGCTATCATTCAGCGTGCCTCGGCGATCGCCGACTACACCGACACCAGCGCCTTTGCTCCTGAGGTGGATGACAACGGCGTTGCCCTGCCGGAGGAGTGGTTCGGGCTGAACCCAGCAGATGGCGAGGACTCGGCGGAGGAGATCGACTCTAGCGACGAGGGCGAGGAGGAGGAGGAGGAGGAGGGTGAAGACGCCGCGCCCGATGGTGGAGCAGCCGACCAGCCTCAGCTTGACCGTGCCTCCAACAACAAGGCGCGTGCGAGCGCACCGCCTGCAGGCGGCGATGATCAAGCTGAGACTCGCCAGCCGGCCACTCCTCCAGCCGGCGCTGCCGTCTCCACCGACCAGCCCGGCTCCCCTGCTGCGCCCTTAGTCTAATCTGCCGCCTTTACTTTTCTGTTTTATTACTCTTTGAACAATATTTCATTAAGTTTGCGCAGTTCCACCCACTTGGGGTGTATTCGAACTATATTGACTGCCGGCCTGTTTGAAGGCCTTATGTGTAAATATAATCATGCATGTGTTTGGCTTTCCATTGTTCTTGCTTTTCATCCTTTGGCTGTTTCCTTTGCCGCCCTCCCTTGGTTTCCGCCTTCCCAGCCGGACAGCTGCTCTGAAGTCTGTGGCTGGAGATGTGCTTGGCCGGTTGGGAGGGAAAGTACTCTAGCTTTCTTGGATTGTAGCGAAGTGACTGGGAAGCCGGCCAGCCGGCTGTTTTGACAGCCGGTAGGCGTGGTTGGAGGCCGGCTTGTGTTATATAAGTTCGTTAGTCCTTAGCCGTTTTTCGTGTGGGCATCCTTTCCTGCCTTTGGCTCTTGCCAGTCGGACAGTCGGTTCTTCGAGCTGCGACTTACGACAAGAGAGGGCTTGGGTGCTGGCACACTACTTGTCTGACTTCAGGGAGAACTTTTAATATAACTCAAGGCGGCCAGTCCCCGGGCTGACTAGTCGAACCCGGTGCCAGATAGAGAATCAAACGCAATAGTACATTCATGGGTATGACACTCGTCATTCATAGATAAAGGAGGGCAGTCCCCGAGTGCGCCTCGGGGGGCCCGTTGTCTCGTACTTGATACAAAAAGGTAGCATGATACATACTACTTTTAACTGTAAAATCTTCTCAGGAGATTGGCGTTCCATGGTCATTCTGACTCCTTGCCAGAATCATCCCTCTTGCATGCTCTCGGCTTCTGTGCGTCGATCAGGTAGTAGGAGTCATTGCCTAGGGCCTTGCTGATGATGGAAGGGCCTTCCCAAGGGGCCGAGAGCTTGTGCTGGCCGGCTATTCGCTGGATCAGCCGGAGCACAAGATCGCCTTCTTGGAAGGATCTTGGCTTGACCATCCGGTTGTGGTAACGGCGCAAACCCTGCTGGTAGATGGCGGACCAGCTGAGTGCTAACAGCCGGCCTTCTTCCAGCAGGTCGACGCCATCTTCTCGCGCTTCCTTGGCCTCCGCCTCCGTGTACATGGTGATCCGAGGCGAGTCGAACTCGATGTCAGTTCGGATGACAGCCTCGGCACCATATACAAGGAAGAAAGGAGTGAAGCCGGTTGACTTGTTTGGGGTAGTACGCAGACTCCAGAGGACAGCCGGCAGCTCATCGAGCCAGCAGCCGGCCGAACGCTCCTGTGGTACGACTAGTCGGGGCTTGATGCCGGAGAGGATGAGGCCGTTTGCTCGCTCGACCTGGCCGTTTGACTGCGGGTGGGCAACGGACGCTAAGTCCAGTCGGATGCCCTGTGTCGCGCAGAAACGTGCCAGTGCTCCCTTGGCAAAATTCGTGCCGTTGCCGGTGATGATGCTGTGTGGTACACCATACCGAGTAGTGATGTCTGCGATGAATGTCACGGCAGTCGGCCCGTTCAACTTCTTGATTGGCTTCGCTTCGATCCACTTGGTGAATTTGTCCACGGCGACAAGAAGATGTGTCATGCCGCCGCGGGCTGTCTTGAATGGGCCCACCATGTCCAGCCCCCAAACGGCAAAGGGCCAGGTGAGGGGGATGGTCTTGAGCGCAGAAGCCGGCAGGTGTTGCTTGGAGCTGGAGACTTGGCATCCTTTGCAGCATTTGACTAGTTCCTTGGCGTCTTCCAAGGCAGTCGGCCAGAAGAAACCATGGCGGAAAGCTTTGGCGACAAGTGATCTTGAGGCCGCGTGGTGGCCGCATTCGCCTTGGTGGATATCCTTGAGGATTGCTATGCCCTTCTCTGGCTCGACGCAGCGCTGGAAGACTCCAGTGTCGCTACGCTTAACAAGTTCTCTGTTTATTATCGCATATGCTCCAGCTCGGCGTTGCACTAGTCTTGCCGAGATCTCATCAGTCGGCAGCTCTCTGTTTACTAGGAAGTTGAGGATGGACTGGGCCCATGATGGAGCTGTGACTTCTTCTATTGTCAGTACGGCCACTGTGACCCGGGTGGGTGGGTTGGGTGGTGGAGAGTTGGAGTCGGCCACCGCCTGTTGTGTCGCTGCAGTCCCCGGGCCGACTGCTGCAGTCCCCGCGCCGGGTTCTGAAGTCCCCGAGCCGGGTGCGACTACGCAAGTCCCCGGGCCGCTTGTCAAAGTCCCCGAGCCGCCAGCTGGGTTCCCCCAGTCGGATACGACTGCATCAGGGGCAGGCGGTACGAAGATAGAGTCCGATTCTGGAGACGGCTTGATAGACGGTTTGAGGAGGCGCTGGAGAGAGACACCGGTTGGTATGGCTTGTCGAGTGGAGCCGATCCGTGCCAGGGCATCTGCTTGCTCGTTGTCGGCCCGTGGCACGTGGAGGAACTCGCACCCTTCAAAGTATCCGCTGATTTGCTGGATGAAGAATCGATAGCTTGCCATGTTTGCGTCCTTGGCATCCCAGTCGCCAGATGACTGCTGGACCACCAAATCCGAGTCGCCATAACACAGGATCCAGCGTATGCCGAGCTCTTTGGCTAGCCGGAGTCCGTGTATGAGCGCCTCGTACTCAGCCATGTTGTTGGAGGCGGCAAAATGGATTTGCAATGTGTATCTGAGCTTGTCGCCCTTGGGATAGCTGAGGACGATGCCGGCTCCCAAGCCGGTGCGCATCTTGGACCCGTCGAAGTGCATCTGCCAATGAGTGGAGTCGGGAGCCGGTGGTAGGTACTGGGTCTCGGCCCAGTCGACAAGGAAGTTGGCCAATGCTTGGGACTTGATGTCGGTGCGGGGCTGGTAGAAGATTGTGTAAGGAGCCAGCGCAATGGCCCACTTAGCCACCCGGCCGGATGCATCCCGGCTGCCTATGACCTCGGCAAGCGGGGCGGTGCGTACAACCGTGATGGGGTGCTCTTGAAAGTAGGGCTTCAGCTTCTTGGCGGCGAAGTACACTCCATAGCACACTTCTGGTAATGCGGGTAGTATTGCTTCGAGGTGGATAGTACTTCGCTTAAATAATATACCGGCCTCTGAACTAACTGAGCTCGGCCTTCTTTTGGGCGCTGAACCACGATGACAGTACTGACCACTCGGCTGGTCGCAGCAATGTAGAGGAGCATGGGCTCCTTCTCAGTCGGCGCTGCCAGGACAGGTGGAGTAGTCAGCATCTTCTTCAACTCATGGAAGGCTTGGTCTGCTTGGTCGTTCCACTCGAAGTGGGTGGATTTCTTCATGAGCCGGTACAGGGGGAGAGCCTTCTCCCCTAGCCGGCTGATAAAGCGGTTTAGGGAGGCCAGGCACCCGGTGAACTTCTGAACGTCTCGCAACTTGGTGGGAATCTCCATTCTCTCTATGGCCTTGATCTTCACAGGGTTGCACTCAATGCCGCGTTCGGAGACCAAAAAGCCTAGAAGCTGGCCGGCTGGTACTCCGAACACGCATTTCTCGGGGTTGAGCTTGATCTGGAATCGGCATAAGTTGGCAAATGTTTCTTTGAGGGCTTCCAGCAGGGTGTCACGCTTCTCCGTCTTCACCACAATGTCGTCTACATGGACGTGGGCATTTCTGCCGAGTTGCTTGAGGAGGCATTTCTGCATGCAACGCTGAAAAGTGGCATCGGCATTCCTCAAGCCGAATGTCATAGTCAGTTAGCAGAAAGCTCCGAATGGTGTGATGAAGGCGGTCTTCAGGCGGTCAGCTGGGTCCAACTTGATCTGGTGGTATCCTGAGTAGGCATCCAAGAAACTCAACAGCTCGCATCCGGCTGTGGAGTCTCTCACTTGATCAATCCGTCGTAGGGCAAACGGATCTTTGGGGCAGGCTTTGTTGAGGCTGGTGTAATCTATACACATACGCCATTTGTTGTTATTCTTCAACACCAAGACCGGGTTGGCAAGCCATTCTAGGAAAAACACTTCCATAATAAAGCCGGTGGCTAGGAGCCGGGCTATCTCTTCTCCTACGATCCTTCTCTTCTCCTCCGATAGTCGGCGGAGAGGCTGCTTGACTGGTTTCGCGTCCGCTCGGACGTGTAGCTTCTGCTCGGCGAAATCCTTTGGAACACCCGGCATGTCCTTTGGGGACCATGCAAAGATGTCTCGATTCTCAAGGAGGAAGTCGACGACCTCGCCTTCCTATTTACTGTCCAGGTTTGCACCAATGACAGCAAACCTCTCCGGGTTCTCCGGGTCCAGAGGTATCTTCTTTGTCTCCTTGGCCGGCTGGAAGGAGCCCTGAGCATCATATTCCTTGGGGTTGGGGGACAGGGCCAGCTGCTTGCCGACCATGGCCACGACTCGGTCCAGCATCTTCTTCTCTTCAGCAACCACGAGGGACTCGGCCAGTCGGCTGCTGGCTGCAGCACACTCGATGGACTTCTTGTAGTCTCCGGCTACAGTGATGATCCCCTTCGAACTCAGCATCTTCATCTTGAGGTAGGCGTAGTGGGGCACAACCATGAACTTGGCTAGGGCAGGTCGGCCAAGCAAGGCGTGGTAAGGGCTTTCTAGATCCACTACTTCAAACCAGATCGCTTCTCGGCAAAAGTGATCCTTGTCTCCGAAGAGAACATCCATCTTGATCTTGCCGATTGGGGAACATGATAGGCTGGGTATGATGCCATGGAACACAGTCCGGCTTGGCATGAGCTGCTTCGCCTTGAGGTTCAACTTCTCCATGGTGTCGCGGTACAGTATGTTGATACTACTTCCGCCATCAATCAGCACGGGGGAGAAACGGGCAGCTCCTCTTTCCGTCGCGAGGGTGACGTCCAGCACCAATGCATAGGAACCAGGAGACGGCATCACCTCTAGGTGATCGGCCCGGCTCCAGCTGATAGGCCTTTCCGACCAATGCATGAACTCGGGGTTGCTGGAGGCGACCGCGTTGACTTCTTGGTGCTGTCGGCGCCGACTGCGCTTGTCTTCAATCTGGCTCGTGAAGACGACGTAGGCGGCGTGCTCATCTGGGAACTCATCCTGAATGGCTCCGACTGCTGGTCGAGCAGCCGGCTGCTGGGGGGCTGGAGGCGGTGGTCTAGGAAGCGGAGGCGGCACCAGCCCCTCGCCCTTGGAGATCCGCGTGAGCCAATGGTGCTTCCGGGTCGTGTGGTTGGACGGCTTCGCGCCGCTGTGGAACCTGCAGGGGGCATCGAGAGTTTGCTCGTAGGAGAAGGTCAGCTGCCAAGCCGGCCTGCCGCCCTTCTTCTTGGGAGCGGGCCGCTCTTCGGGCTGCTCATCTTCGACGGTGGCCACTTGCCGGCTGGTGGAAGGCGGCATGGGGGCCTTGCGCTTGTGGTCGTTCTGGTAGGGGCGTCAGTTGGTGTCACCAACCGGCGTCTTGGGAGCCGGAGCGAGCACCTTTCCAGAGGCGTCCACTCGGAGCTCGGTCTTCATCGAGGAGTCGGCCGTGGCGTGCTTGTCTGCTATGACCAGCAGCTCGTCGAGGGTAGTCGGCTCATCGCAGAGGAGTCGGTGCTTAAGGAGGGTGCCCTCTCGGCACCCGGCGGTGAAGTATTCTATGGCTTGTACCTCGTGCACCCCCTCGCAGGAGTTGCGGAGCTCGGCCCAATGTGTGAGGTAGTCGCGAGTCGATTCGCTGGGCCCTTAGACGCACAAGGAGAGCTGGCGGGGCTTGGGAGGCCGCTTGTATGTGCTGGTGAAGTTGTGGACGAAGACTTCCGTGAAGTCTAGCCAGCTTTTGACGCTGTAGGGCTTGAGGCTGTTCAGCCAGGTGCGTGCCGTGCCTTGAAGCATGAGAGGGATGTACTTCACGGCAATGCGCCTGTTGCCGTTTGCTATGCTGACGGCAGTAGAGTAGTCGATCAGCCAATCTTCCGGCTTCACGGAGCCGTTGTACTTGGGCGTGTCTCTGGGGAGTGAGAACCCTTTGGGGAACGGCTCATCGCGGATGCGGGGGCCAAAGCAAGGCGGACCGACATCGTCTTCTTCTTCTAACGCCAGGGATCGCGCTAGGCGGTCAATCCGGTGGCGGGCATCATTCTCGCCGACTCCTTTGCGGTGGCCTAGTCGGCCACCGAGAGTCGGATGCGTGACAGGCGGCAGGGTGGGATATCTCTCCCCATGAGGCGGGGGGGAGGCGGATTGCCTTGTCGTTCCACCGCTCGGGGGCGGCCATCTACATCGCGCTCGATGGTGACCTGAGTCCGGCTGCGGCTAGCAGCCGACTCCTTGTCTTTCCTTGCGCGGGCGCCGCTCGCAGTCGGCGACTGGGACGTCGCGGCGTGTTCTCGGCGCGGGGGAGGACTCTCAGCGCGGGTGCCGGCTTCATGCCGTTCTGCGGCCGCGTCGATCAGCTGCTGGATGCGTCTAGTCATGTAGGGGAGCTCATCAGCCCCCAGCCCGTTCAGCTCTTCTGCGGCCGCCTGAGCGGCACGCAGGTTCTCGAGCAGCGTGGCGTAGACTGGGCGGTCTGCTCCCAACATGCTGGCGATGGCTGCACCGTGCTTCTTGACGAGGCCGGGCCGGCTCGGCTCGGCCCGCCAAGAGGCGGCGTGGTCGACTTCGCGCTGGTGAGCCTCAGTGAGGCGTCTCATGGATGCTATCTTCTGGCCGTCCGCGATGAGGGCGAGGCGGCGTGCCTCCAGAGTCTCGGCGTCGGCGTCGGCCGGGATGGGGACGAACAAGTCGTGCAGCGCCGCTTGTAGGGCGTCGTGGGCGTTCTAGCCCGAGACGGTGCCGTGGCTGATGACCAGCACCTCAGTGACAGCGCTGCTGCCACTGTCGGCTCGAGGGAGAGGGTCGTCGAAGATCACCACGTCGGTGGGGAAGGCGTCGAGCGATGCCGTGTCGGAGTCGACAAGCATCGGGTCGGTGGAGTCGACCGACTCTAGGTCCACAGCAAGCTCGCTCGACACGTGAAGCTGGTCGAGGAGGCTGACGAGGCGGCTCTCGGGGTAGTCTGTGCCCGCGTCGGACGCGGGCTCGTCGGAGATGCGAGTCTCGACAAGGAGGTCGGCGAGGCAGCTCGCCGCGTAGGCGTCGTCGACGCCTTGCTGCGCGTCAGGGCAAGCGCCATCGGGCGTAGCGGGCTGGCTACGCTCGCGGGGGAGGAAAAGGGTTCCCGCCCAGAACAGGTCTCCGGACGACGGTGCACCTGGCCCCATGGTGGGCGCCAAATGTCGGGTGGTAGGTGCGACATATGCCAATGGGTGGCTTATCATTGTGGGAGCCAGTAAGACATCGCCGGTGCCTGGAAACGGGATAAGGCGAAGACATGCACGCCGGCGGATCTTACCCAGGTTCGGGGCTCTCCGTGGAGATAACACCCCTAGTCCTGCTCTGCGGGGTCTCCGCATGATCACTAGATCAATACAAGTAGCTACAAGCGCTCCTTGAGCTGTTTGGCTAGGGAAAGAAGAAGGGCAAGGCTAGCTCTCCTTTTCTCTCTATGTGGTGTGTGAAACTATGTGAGCTCAACCCTTTGCATGGGTGTCCCGGGGGGTTTATATAGGCCTACCCCCAGGGGTACAATGGTAATCTGGCTGGGCGCGGGTCCCAGCCGTCAATGTCTGTGCTCGCCGGCTTCTCCGCCGGCCATTGGGGCCCGCCGACTGGTGGGTCCCACCGGCTGCCGGCCTCTTGGCCGACAGGCCGGCCCCACCGCTTGGGGGCCTTGTCGGCGGCTGGTTACTGTTGCCTCGCCCCTGATGATGAGGGCTTTGTCGAGTTAAGCGTGGCTACAGTGCCGCCGCCTTGCGGGCTCTCACTGTAGCCTCACCTCGTCTTGTCTCCTTAATGATGCACATGTTTCGAGGGAGGGAGGTAGCCGGCTATTGGGAGCCGGCTACGCCCCAGGCCTACTAGGGGAGGCCGGGCCATCTTCGAGCGTCTCTCTGGCTAAAGGGGCCCGCCGCCCGCGGGTCGTACTGGCGCCTGTCGTGGGTGACGTTGAGGTCAACATGGCTACAGTGCCGCGCCGGACGGGGGATGGCTGACCCGTACGGCGCCCTGTGGCCATGCCTGTTCCGGGATTCGGGGGTAGTGGGATGTACTACGGCCACGCCCCGTGTTATCACCGTTATGTGGATGCAGTCTTGGTGGGTGCAGCCTTGGCCGGCTTCTGGGAGTCGGCCATCTTCATGGCCGGCTTCTGGGAGTCGGTCCTCTTGGGGCCGGCTTCCTGGAGTCGGCCATCTCGTAGCTTTCTTCGGGAAGGTTTTTGAGGCCGGGTTGCCTTCTGGTAATCGGCCCTGGGGATAGCCGGCCGGAGGAAGGCGACCCCATGCTCTGGATGCTTGAAGGCTTGATTGGCCTGATAATTTTTCGAAGAGCCAGGGGGAGTCGGTTAGGCTACCCGTGGCTATTTACTCCGACAGAGGGTCTTGGGTGCCTTGTTGACGAAGATGGGCCGTACGGCCTGCTGCTTGGCCACGCTGTGGGCCGCAGGCAGGAAAGTCTGGGGACCCCCATTCCCAGAACGCCGATAGTAGCCCCCGGGCCCAAGGTGTGCTCGGGCTTGGCTTCGCGGTGAAGCCAAGGGTCAAGTTTGGAGCACCGCGGGCCCCATAAGCCTGCGGCCTTGGTCGACACGTGGCGGTTGATTGGACGCGGGCGTCTCCGCTTCAGCGCCATTCTCGCCCAATGTGGACCTTTCTCAGCAGCCAGGACCGCATGAGGTTTCAGGAGTCTGGGCTCCTCCTTGGGACGCGGCGAACAGTGCTCAAGGTCCTGACGGGTGTCTTTCTGCCGGCCGAACTGCCTGGGAAGAACTATTTGTTGTACTGCAAGAACAAGGATGAATTTTTAAAGAACATGCCTCTCTTCGATGAATGGGGGCCGCGGCCGGACGGCCTTTTGGGGCCTCGCGAGAACCCCGTCGTTGTGGTTCCCTTCCTTGCCCCTGATGCTGAGCTCGCCCCAAGTGACGGTGCACGTGGGCGAGCTCCGGCGGAGGCCGGTGACTCGAGTGCTGAGGAGCACGTGCTGAGTGGTGATCCTGGGGCATCGTTCTCATGAGCCTGCCACTCCCCTCCTGAGGCGTCAGTTGCTGAGGAGACGCTGCATGCGACTCCCGAGGCCAAGGCTCCAGGAGCCGCGGGAGGTCGTGGGGAAACGGTGCCTGGCTGTTTGCCGCGACCGGGCACCCCTGAAGATATCCTTTCGAGCTCTTCTTCGGCCCCGTTGCGCACCGGCCGTCACGTCCAGCGTTTCGGTCGTCTTTGTGTGGACTTTGAGGAGCTCCGCAAGAGGAAAGGATCTCCCAGCGGCAGCAACATCTTTGGACCGCTGAAGCGGAGGAAGTACATCGCCGTTGACGTGTAAGTATCGTACCGCTGTGGCTCCTTGTGTGTTGTTTTCGTCTCCTGATGTCAGTTCTTCAGGGCTCCTTCCGTCGAGGTGGCCGCGCCTCCTGAGAAACGGCCTCCTTCTTCCTTAACTCTTCCGCCGGCCACGAGCGCACCGAGTCCGCTGGTTGCCCCTGGAGCAGGGCTGGTCGAAGGGGCACTCCTGCCTTCCTGGCGCGCTGAACCTGCAGCCTCGTCGCCCCTCCCCCTTGGTCTAGCGTGGAGCCTGGCAGGCGTGCCCAAGACTCCTCCGCTGGTCTTTGACGACAACTTGTTGGCTTCGATCCTCGGCTCCTCTTCAAGCAGCGAGCCCCAGCCGGCTTGGGCTTCTCGCGAGGACGGGCTGGTGTCGGGTGAGGCGCCAGCCCCCTGCCGAGGGGTAGCGCGCCGCTTGACGCCCCGCCCGCAGCCCCCGAGGTGGAGGACGAAGAGGGTCGGGCGTTCGAGCCTGAGCGCGGGCGGAGCGTGATTCGCTATGAGCTCTTCCCGGAGGCGATGAACGCGATGAGCCGACTTGGTGAAGAGCTCGCGAGCGTCGATTCGCGTCTTGAGGCTGAAGGTCTCCGGTTGGCGGAGGAGCGGCGCAAGCTGAAGGTGGCCATCAACCTCGGCCGCTATCAGCGTGACCTTGAGAACGTGAAGGCCGAGGCGTCTCTCAAGGTCTCCCACGAAGCCCGCTCTTGAGCCTTGGAAGAAGTTCGCGAGGCTGATCGCCGCCGCGAGGCTGCGGAGAAATGCGCGTGGGAGCTCCAGGCCTGGAGCGCGTCTCTTGAGCAGTAGGTGGAGGCGCGCAGGGCCGCTCTTGCGTCGCTGAGGGGGACGCCTGCGGAGGAAGAGGAGGTTCGGAAGCGTGAGGAGGTGCTAGCCCTGGAGGCCATGGAGCGTAGCCGCGAGCTAGAGCAACTGGAGACGAGGGAGCGTCAAGTTGCCCAAGCAGAAGACGCCGTCGGGGCTCGCGAGGCTGGAGTTGAAGAGGAGATGAACCGCCGGGTGGCCCAGGTTCGCGCGGACCTGGAGGGCAGGTACGACGTGAAGCTGAAGCTCACGGGCGTGGAAGATGAGGGCAGGGCTGCTGCCCTCAGGCCCAGGTTGGACGAGGCTGAGAGGCGCGCGGAAGCCATGACCGCCGCCCTGGGCACGGCGTAGTCGGACATGGCCTCCGCCCGTGCCGAGCTGCATTCCCTCCGGAGGCGGGTTGATGATGCTGAAGCCGTCGCGAGGCAAAACACGGAGGAGGTGCTCCAACGGTGAACGCTGGAGCGCGAGCATGCCCCTATGCTTCAGGATCTCCGGAACAGGGCCAATATCGCCCTGGGCCATATCTACGACGTGGAGGCGCCGACCCCTCACTCAAATGATTATGCCAGCCACCAGACCTTCTTCACCGAGGTGGTGACGCGCCTGGAGGCTCGATCTGCCAGAGCTCGCCAGCTTGTGGAGGAAAGGGGGCGTGGCCTGCTCGAGCGTGCTTTCTCACGTGTCTTTAGCCACCTCCTGAATGCCGACCCCAACTTTGACTTTGACGCCGCCATCGCCCCCGTACCCACGGCTGTCCGGGGCGACCTAGCGCGTTGGCTTGAGGACAATGTGGACGCGTTGGTCAGGGCCTTCGCTTCAGAGGATGATGCAGGGGTGGTCGTCGTAGATGAAGGCGACGTGGTTGACGATGGCGACGGGAGCGTCGCCGATGGCAGCGATGATGCCGATGAAGACGACGACGACGCGAGTGATGCGTTCGCGGGTGACGCAGCGAGCGACATTTCTGGCTGATCCCTTGTTCTCTTGTCATTTCTTCCTTAGTTAGCGCTAGCTTTGGGCTGGGCTGTGATGTGTCGAGTTCCTGAGAACCTTGCGGAGCTCGTCGCCCTGTTGGAAGGGGCCCCACGAGAGGTGAGCACCAGTTGCAGTGTTAGCGCACGCTTGGCGTGTGCGTGCTTCGCGCAGTCCCGCTCGCGAGGAGCTCGTGAGGGAAAGGCGACGGACATGAGTCCCAGACAAAACGAGATCCAGACGGCAAGAAATTGCTCAAACGAGAAAAGGCTCCCCCGGGGCGCATCAATAAAACTCAGCTTCAACTCAAATCCAAATCCAGAAAGCAAAGCTACAGAAAGAGAGAGATCCAAAGCAAAAGGCCGCGTCTGGCACCTAGTCTAGTCTTCTGGTCTTCAATTCTTCTCACCAGCGCGGAGCTAAGTGCTGCCACTAGGCGTGGGAGGGAGCCCCAGGGCCTGAGGCTGGCACCCCTGAGACTCCGGGGCGTGTACAACCCCAACTCATTATTATGTGAGAGTGTTACGGGCGGCGAGCTTCACAGGCACTGGGCCTTCTTCACAGGTACCGGCCTTGCCTCATATCGCCAGATGAGGGCCCCGCCTTGCGCCACCCTCGACCTCCTCTGAGCCGACCGGTCACCAGGATGACACAAAGGAGGGAAAGAGGACGCCAGCGGTTCCCTCGGCGACCACATGTCCTCTGCCGGGGGAAGGGTTGTCGAGGCCTCCCCGGCAGAGGGCCTACCTCCGGGTGTCGTCAGGCGTCGCGCGCCGCGGGGAGGAGCCTTGCTCCTGGCTCCCTCTCGGTGGCCCCCAGCGTGTCTCCCTTGTTGGAACGGGTGCCGCCGTGCCTGGGTCGTCGATCGATGCTGCAACCTGATTCATCTGTAGTCCATGATTAGCATAAGCCTGTTCCTGAGAGACTAGCGGTACCCTGTAGTTGCCGCTGCCTGCGCGATCGTTGTGGTTCTCCATTGGTTCTTGGAAGGCTTCGGCTCCTAGTGCCCCCTCTCCCCAATCTTCTCCAATGAATGAGCCGAGGTCGTCCTCTGGTGCGTACCCTTGGTCCATCATGCGGGGCACGTAGGCTTCCGGGGCCATCACCCCGAACACCTCGCCGTGGTGCCCCATGCTCCATGTTGCTCCTGGGGATGACAATACGGCATCCGGCCGGGACCATGGGGGCGACGCTTGCGCTCATGCTTGTCGAGGGCGACATGGGGGAGTTGGAGCCCCCTACGCCGCCGGCCGTGCTGATGTTGATGAAGCCCCCGGGCGTAGTTGATGGCGCGCGGATGTGGTGAGGTTCGCCGCGCGGCCTTGCACTGGCCTGGGGAGGAAGTCATTAGCAGAAGGGTGGTGCTCCCGACGTCGCTGCGTCCAGCAGCTCGGCAACACGCTCAAGCAGCGTATCCCGGCCGCTCTCCATCAGCCTGCATCGCAGCAGCTCCCTTGCCACCGTGAGCGCCGCCCGCATGTTTGCTTGCTCCCACCGTGAGTGCGGCGCCGTTGCTGTGGCATGGCTCGCCGCTCTTGCCGTGGCTCGTACTTGCCGCGGGGTGAGGGTGGATGACGCCTGGCCGCGCTGTCCGCGCCCCGCGGAGCTTGGCGGCGCCCGTACCGCTTGGAGTGCGGGGTCGAGACCTTCATGGGCAGGCGGCGCTGTCCGGGCTGGCCAGGCTGCCCAGCGGTCGAAGCCGGCCC
The DNA here is from genome assembly GCF_002575655.3 of Aegilops tauschii subsp. strangulata. Classification (NCBI taxonomy): domain Eukaryota; kingdom Viridiplantae; phylum Streptophyta; class Magnoliopsida; order Poales; family Poaceae; genus Aegilops; species Aegilops tauschii. The sequence goes on from NC_053040.3 coordinate 200,096,799, forward strand.
TTGGGTCGCCAGACATCATGGCCGGTGAGCGTCGGAGAGCTGGCTGGCGGAGAAGAAGCTCCGGCGCACCCCTACCTGGCGGGCCAAATGTCGGATGTGGGGTTCCGGCAAACCCTTAAGGTTCGAACACTGGGGTGCGCGCGAAGTCTCTCCCTCCTACCGATCTACACTCTAGCTCGCTAAGATCTCGCGGACGAACTCGACGAACTCGCAACATAGAAAGACATGAGGTTTATACTGGTTCGGGCCACCGTTGTGGTGTAATATCCTACTCCAGTGTGGTGGTGGTGGATTGCCTTTTGGGCTGATGATGAACAGTACAAGGGAAGAACAACCTCCTGAGGTTGGGGTGTTCTTGTGCTTGTGTAGTTGAGGATGATCTGAACCAGTTCGGGATCAGTTGCCTCCTACTGTGGTGGCTAGTCCTATTTATAGAGGCCCTGGTCCTCTTCCCAAATATTGAGCGGGAAGGGAGCCAACAACGGCGGGCAAATTTGAAGGGGGACAACTATTGCAAGCTATCCTGACAAAAGCGGTCTTCGCCTGCGAAAAGCTCTGGGGTGACGCCGTCTTGGGCTCCACAATGACCTCCGCCTTGCCGTCCTCCTGGTCTTGGTCTCGTTGCACCAATATGGCAACCTTTGCTCGATGCCTCGGTACTCTTCGCCTGCGCTGGCCTCCTTAGCACCAAAGAGAAAATAGGGACGTTCGCGCGCTGGCGCCCGCCTGGCACCTGCCTGGTACCGTTCGTCATGGCTCACGTCATGACAGCCTCATGAGGTTTGCCTTGCCTTGATATCTCCGCTCCTCGTGAGCCTGCCTGGCTAGGCCACTCCAGTGGAGGTCTTGCGTCGTCCGCCTCGCGAGGGTTGGACCCTCACGAGGGTCTTGGGTGCCTTGTTGACAAAGATGGGCCGTACGGCCTACTGCTTGGCCACGCTGTGGGCCGCAGGCAGGCAAGTCTGGGAACCCCCGTTCCCAGAACACTGATAGTGGAGATGAACTTGTGTTGCATACTGGCACTAGTAAATGTGTTATATGTACATGCAACTTGTTTGGCTGTTGCACGGGCTGCAACACGCTCTGTGAGAAAAAAAGGTGGCACAACTTTGGATATAGGTGATGTGGCGGCATCATACAGTAGCATCGTTTGTTGTAGTTGTAGTACTCCTACTAGGACGACAACTCCTATTAAACCTTGCACTTGGCTCTTTGCCTCTTTAGGAGGTTCAACAGTTCGTACTCTTGTGAACCTTGCACTTGGCTCTTCGCCTCTTCTCCTCTTCGGAAGGTCCAACAATGATGATACTACAGTACAATATGCTTCTGGCAATCTGACACCGAATGAACTGCTCCACGTCTACCGCGAGGGCTTGTGCGAGGGAGAGGGAGAGGGAGAGGGAGCTGTAGTCAAAACCCTCTCCTCGTCCTGCGAGCCACCGCGCGCGTGGGCGAGGGAGAGGGCATAGGCGTATGTAGTAAGCAAGCTTCTCCTCGTTCTGTGAGCCAGCGCGCGTGGGCGAGGGAGAGGGCGTAGTAAGCAAGCTTCTCCTCGTTCGGTGAGTTGACGGGACATATCAAAGTAGTACTACTAGTCCATACTGCGTCCTTTCCGGTTAATATGACTTAATTTGAAACGAGAAAAATACACTGGCGGTCAACGTATGTAACAATACGCACATTACGGTCACTATATAGTTTGGTGGTGAGTATACGGTCACTAGATCATCGTAGAGCACCGTATTGCACCCTACTGACCAACCACATAGTCGACGTGGCACTTTGTTGACTGGTCAAATTGACACTTGGTTTCTGGGTCCCACCTGTCAGTTGGCAGAGCAAAGAAATCAGTTAAACAAAACTTTACGCAGGCGCGGCAGGAGTCCAACCCTTGCGCGTGAACCACCCTGGCTGTGTATGTGAGTGCATGCACATGTACTTCCTCGGTCCGTGAAAAACTGTACATCTAGCATTAGAAAATTTTTCAACAAAGAGTGTACATCTACACTTCCAATGCACTTAGCCTTTAATCTAATCGATATTGATTGACTAATGCACCAACTTGTGCTCTAGCTATAGGCTACATGTCTATCCTTAATTACAGCATGCAACAACCTTCATTTAATCTTATTTTCTCAATGGTCGCATGCACACATAAGTCTGCTACTTTTGGGCATTAATTATGCCACGAAGTTCTAGTTCCTCTTGGTCAATGTGTAAATCTCTATATGTACAGTCTTTCACGGATAGATGGAGTAGGTTGAGCACTTGAGCGTGAGCATGTGTGTTGCATGGTGTGCTGTGTGCCACATGGATGTGTGAGTGTTGCGTGTGTGCATGTGTACGTGTGAGTGTTGCATGCATGCATGAGGCTTTTACTCCCTCCCATTGATATGTTCATATTTCAAGCTTCATTAAAACGTTGCATTCAAGCATTAAGAGAAAACTCACCAATGTGTGTAAAAGTTCTGGTCATTTGTTCCTTACACATGCATTCCAATTAATACGTTCGTAAAGACAATTTTATTGAGGAAAACGAGCCCATTATTGAGTACTAGCGGAAAAAAATTCTTCGGGCACTCATCATTTACTACTACCTTGGTTGATGATTTTTTTATTGACCTGTATATAAACCTCCGTCCTGGTTTAATGGTCGCCTTCGTACTTAGTGTAAAATATTGACCGTAAATTTAACTAACAAAGTGTCAATGCATGTCATAAAAAACTATACCATTAAAAACTATGTTCAAATACAAATCCAATGATATGATTTTTGGTGACATGCATTAACATTTTATTAGTTAAATAGATGGTCAAAGTTTGACACAAAATACTACCAGTACTCCTACATTATTGGTGCCGGGTGCCTTGGCCAATGTTTCATCTTGTTGGACATGATGAGAGTAGAGGCATAGGGATCGGAAATCCAACTCGGTCAGAGAGAACTATTCAACTAGTCTTCACAGTGAAGTGACAATACACGCTGCAGCAGATGGGACACTTAATTAATAAGCTCAACTAGCGTGTTGGTGTTACTAAATCAGCCTTACCCATTACTGCCATCATGTTTGCCAGTGGAGCACACTTCCGCAAATACGCCTACGCACCTCTCTCTTCCATTAACTAACATATGAGCCCTCTTGAGGTAGACCCACATGTCATCGGCTTAACTATTTACACTCCGAAGGACGGTATATCCTAATAGTAGTACTAGTAGAATTGAGATTTAATGCACTTTCTTCCCCGTCTTTCCCTCTTCCTCCTCCTCTCTTCTTCTTCCTCCTCTCTTCCCCATCATCGACCGCACACCATTTCCTCCCGCTCACTGCTCGCCCGCCCGTGCCATCTTCCTTGGTAGCTCGCGGGTACCATATCCCCCTCGCTCACTGCTCGGCCACACACACCATCTTCTTCATTCGCCAGCCCGTATCCACTTCCCCGATCGCTCGCAGGCACCGAAAACCCCAATCACTCAGCGCCCTAAAAAACCCTATGGCAGAACTGACTGACACGCAGAGCCGTGATTGGACTTCCCTCCTCGATGTTCTGTTGGAGCAGATCTATAATCGTATGGACCTGCTCAGCACTGTGCGTCTGGCCGCATGCTCGGTGTCTTTGTACCGTCTACTTGTCTGCAACTGGCCGACCCTTTTCAAGACACCCTGCTTGCTAATGCCCGATCCTCGCAGGTGGCCCAGACACCGACTTGACGATCCTACGGAGGTTACCGTGGCATCCCTCGACATGATACCACTACCCGTCCACATGTCCTGCATGCGCGGCCACTACTGGGCGGGCATGAAGGCCAACTGGATCGTCCTCATCCATCAAACCGGTAGCCTGTGGCGTCTCATGGATATCTACACCCAGCGAGAGACCACCCTTCCATCGGTGGATACCGCCGGCATCGAGCCTCGCGGCCCGCCGGACACTCCTACCTACTACGCACAAGACACGTCGAGCTTTCGGTGCGACCTCCGTTTGCTGAAGGTTGTAATCTGGGAAGTTCCCACACCATCAGAAGACTACATGGAATACAAGCTCATTGCCTTGTTCGACATGGGATTAGTCTATCTGGAATCCGGTCACTATACATGGTTATGGCTCATCATCAATCCTGTTGAGCCTCCATTTATGTCTGATGCTATAGTGCACGATGGCATCATTTACGCAGTCGACGCACAGATTGGCTGCCTATACTGGTGGAATCTATCGTCGTGTAGTTGTTCTATATCATCTCATCTTTACCTTATCAATACGACTGCCTGTTGGTTTTTAGTAATTTAGAATAGATAGTACGTCTATAACCACATCATTGCTATATGTTCCTCTCATTTCCTAGATTTTTATGACCACACATGTTATTGTTAGAGTTGATATGAGAACAATTGGCATCTAATGATTGTTAGAATAGATATTATGAGTATAACCTCATGATTGCTATATGTTACTCTCATTTCCAAGATTTTTATAACCACGCATGTCATTGTTAGATTGATATGAGAACAATAGTAATTGCTATGGTAGAATATGGGTAGGCCCTGTCATAGCTGTTTTCCTCTCATTTTTACATGATGTTTGAACCATGACATATTGCTAGAATATGAAAGCCATTGGCTTAATTTTTTTAACTTGGGGTATGATTATGACCACGGCATTGCAATTCTCTGTCTATGATCTGTGTCACTGTTATAATAATCTTAATTCCACACATACTCTGAACATGATTGTATATTTTTGTCCTTTTCATCTCCAATTTGATTTGTTGCAGCAAACGCAAATGCGCTGGCCTTCATGATTCCAGGACCTGGAAATATACATGTCAATGGGTGGTGGTTTATCGCTCGTTCAACTGACAGCGGTCATTTGATGCTCATTCGCGCGTACCAAATTGACCAAACCATTTCATCAAACCACATGCAGTACAATGCCTGGGGCGTTCGTGACTATGATGGCTATGGCTGCTTCGTGTTCGAGAAAGATCCCAGCTCTGTTAGGCCAGGCGTATTCAACTGGAGGCGGGTTTACAGCCTCGGCAACCACTCCATGTTCCTCGGGCTCAATTATTCGATCATCCAACCAATCATCGATCATATCACCGGCAATGATTACTGTGCTACGCAACTTCCATTTGCCAGGGGTAACTGTGTTTACACATCATACCATGTGTTTCATGAATCACCATATCCAGAGATTCGTCGACACAGCTTGTTGCTAGATAATCTTCAGTGTGAAAGGCATCAAGATTCCAAGCGATGAATGGCTTTTGCAAACCCGACATGCAGCGATGTGGTTCATGCCAACAACAAATATGCACAACTTGATTCGTAGTGATATCTAGACTGAGCCATGTATCCTGCTGTTGTAGCATGACCCTCTTTTGTTGGATATTATGTATTGTAGTTAGTTTTAAGGATAGATACCTTTCTGGTATCAAGTGTATCCTAACTCACTTGCATAGGATGTACTGATAATGATGATGGAGATGTTGTGCAGAAGCCATATATCTTTACCTTAATTAATAATAAAGGACGGAAGCTTTCATAGTTCTCCATCCATCATGCTTTTGTATCCGTTGATTTTTTTTGTTAATTATAAAGATTGATGGCTGATATTTCAATGTACATCTACGTAACAGTTTGGAAAAAAACTCCACGTCTCCTCCCACGGTACAAGGAGAAAACAGAAACAAAGGCAACCCACACACGTCTAATAATAGCGGTTGGGCAAGTTAAAAAAATTAATAGTGGCTCGGCCCCACGCCAGTTAAATTTAAGGGGAGAGAAGAGATACTATGGAAGGTTACGTAGGTTGTTCGTAGGTATAGAATTTTTGCGTCTAATATATCTTCTGATCTATCCCTGCCGCCACACACCATCATGAATTTGTAGTCAATTGTAACCCATTTAATCCTTGTCCAATCACTAGTCCTGGATGTGGTCCATCGTATGACATGATAATTCTTGCGATTTCCTCCTCATAAATCCCCTCAATCTCCGAAGAATCCAGTCGAATCAAAATAAATCAACGAAAAAGATAACGCCCACACGTGTGGGCATTAGCCAACTCAACCACACGCCTCCATCGCCGTTCAACAGTTTCTGCACGAATCTTGGCACGTTTTGGCTGATTTTGTGTGCCACGTAGGACAAGTCGCGTGTGTGGTGTGTGAGAGTGTTCGCCCACACGCCGCTTGCCCCCCCCCCCCCACGATCAACGGTTGCCACTCGGAGGCGTGCGGTGGAAGCTCTGCGCCCGCACACCACGCCCGAACCGCGGTTGCCGTCAACCACGTCGCGCACCTCGCCCCTCCTCCCCTCACGGTTCCATTTACTCTCCACTTCATTACTCACCCAACCCACCCCTCAGTTCATTCGATTGGAAGAGAAGGCGAGAGGAGAAGGCGACGGCGGAGGCGGAAGAGTCGACGCCATTCGCGCCCATCGGTGGGACTCGCCGGACCGGAGCGTATTCGCCCGAGTGCCTACAGAGTGAAGGTAATGCTCCTTCCCACGGTCATGTTCCTTCCTTGCATTTATCCTCTCTCCTCTGTGGTCAATGTTCCGCTCAAGATTCATCGAGATTCAGGCGGATTCGCGATGCTCCGGCATTCCCGCCGGTGGCGGAGTCCTGTGCTGGTCGTTTTTGGTGGCATTGCACAGTTTGGCCGCCGCCGCCGCGGCTGTCATCCCGGTTTGGCTCGGCCTGCCCGCAGCCACATCCCTGTTCTGCCTTGGGATTGAGCCGGCGTTTTTCTATCCATTAGTTATGTATTTGTCTCGAAATGCTATTTGCGATCAGTGTAGGATGTTTTTTGTTGACGAATTTCAGGTTATGATAGTTGCCAATGAACCCTAGATCTAGGTAGTTGTATTTCAAAGTGCAGTATGGAGGTAGACATGATAGTTTCAGTAACTATCTGCACTGAATGGCAACTAATTCCTTGATCAACTGTGTCAGTTGCCACAAATTTGTATTCCATGTGGCAACTTTTTTGTGCACACACTATGGCTGTTGCCATGCTGTAGGCATGATAAAGTGTAGTAAATATGTAGTCATGGCAGTTTCAGCAACTATGTGCACTGGATGGCAACTAATTTCCTGATCAAATGTGTAAGTTGCCACACAATATGATTTCCATGCGGCAAGTATTTCTGTTAACACACTAAGGCTGTTGCCATGATTAGGCAGGATAATGTGGCAAATTCACTGTACAATAGACTCAATTTTGTGTTTTTGCCATGCTGACTTGTGATATCTGAACATATTTGACCGTACTACATGGCAACTCATTTTTAATATGAGGTCAGTGTGTGAGTTGCCACATTACAGGTTGTTCAGTAGATGTTTTCAACACTTTTTGAATTGTCTTGTATTTTACCATGGCATTTTCAACCCAGTACATTTGCCTTTGAATATATGACAACTATGTGCACTGGAGGACAACTAATTTCCTGATCAAATGTGTCAGTTTCCACAAGTATGATTTCCATGTGGCAAGTATTTCTGTTAACACACTATGGCTGTTGCCATGATGTAGGCAGGATAATGTGGCAAATTCACTGTACCATATACTCAATTTTGTGTTTTGCCATGTACTAGATGGCAACTCATTTTTAATATGAGGTCAGTGTGTGAGTTGCCACATTACAGGTTGTTCAGTAGATGTTTTCAACAATTTCTGAATTGTCTTGCATTTTAACATATGGCAATTTCAACCTAGTACATTTGCCTTTCAATATATGACAACTCATTTTTTGTATGAGGACAGAGTGTGAGTTTCCACATTATATGTTTGTGCAGCCGAAGATTTGTGCCTTTCTTTTCGTACTATCTTGTGCTAACATGGCAACTTCAGCATTTTGTTTCAAGTGCCTTATGATCTGTACATTTTTCAAATGAAGCCAATGTGTTTTGTTGCCACATCTATTATTGGACAATCATAGGGGGTGTGGGTGTTCATACGATATTGCCTAATTTTTTTGCCACTTTCAATTGAGCCCATGTGGCAAGTACATTCTGTTAGGTGGCAACTGCTTACTTCATACTTTCATTTTCAACCTGACATTTTGCTTTGTTCTTACCTCAGCAGAATGGCTCGCGGCGATCATCAAGACGATGATGATGATGATTTCATGGAGTTACCGCGGCAGAATCGCGCAACTAGACGGACAACAGACGGCGATGAGGTAACTCTCCACCCCCCAGCCCCCTTCCCCCATATGTTTTTGAATGTCATGTTGAGTTTGCAATCGTCTGATAGGGTCTAAACCTTCATGATAGTGAAACATGGCAACAAATGATCATTTCTCTATTTTGCAGAAGAAGAAACGTAATCGCAATAGGGCTTCACAGGAACGCCTGACTATATTGACCGACGGATTCACCGACGACCAGAAGGGAGCTGCTGTTGAGTTGGGGATGCAGGCTCTGATGGATGTTCGGTGCAAGAATCTAGTGAACCCTGTATGTGACTGGTTCGGTGAGATTTATGAGCCCGCCTCCAGGGAATTTGTGATTCCGGGACGTGGAAGACTGCCGTTAGACGAGGAATCCGTGTTCTGCACGTTGGATGTGCCCCGCGGAGAGATCAAAGTCCCGTATGAGGTCAATAATACGATTGAGGAAACATTGTTTGCCCGTTTGTTTGCTGGGATGACATCCATGCAGAACACGACCGTGCTGGCAAATTCGCTAGAGGGCATGAAAACCCATGGAGAAGTTTTTAAGATGAAGCTACTCATGTACCTGATCTCAGCTGTTTTTGCGCCGACCACATCTCTTCGCCAAGCAACAAATGCTTCCCCATCCTGGTGAATGTTGTATCTCTACTCCTTCATTTTTTCCTTCAATCATTTGACTCCTATGTCATCTGTAAGCTAGTCACTGCCAGTTTTTTGATGTTTTCCCATTTTGATTTCTGATGCAGCAACTTCTTGTCCTGAAATTTGTGTCGTGCAGGCAAAACTGAAAGAAGTGAAGAGCATGAATTGGTGTAAGTTCATTGCGGACTTCCTGCATGATGCATTCTCAAACAAGATGTACCAGAAGGGTTGTCGACTCCATTTAATGGTATTTTTGTACTACTCTTTTGCAAACACTCCTAGCTCCTTGAGCACGCATGGCAACCATGATGGTGACATTGTGGCAACTACCATCATAACAAGATGGCAACTGCCAACATAACTAGAATGGCAACTGCCAACATAACTAGATGGCAACTGCCAACATAACTAGATGGCAACTGCCAACACATATAGATGGAAACTAATAGAAATACATGGCAACTCTTTCCTTCTTCATGCCCTCCAACTTGATGATTGAAGGAACATACGTTAGCTTCTTTTTTGCAAAATACCCATGATGGCAACTGATATTTTTTTTAAATTGTTGTACATCAGCTCATGTACGTCGATCGTCTTGATCTGTCCACTGTGGACTTTACTGGGATAGGAGGCCCGCCGCCTCCACACAAGTTTGCTGTTTCTGCGTGGACTTACGATGCTGTCAAGGCTGAGCTTGCCGCGGACAAGATAACTGATACGAAATACGGGAAACTGCAGGTTAGTTCTGGCTTCTTTCTTTGCATGACATTCTTTTAATTTTGACGTTGCATAACATATGAAAAAATCCCCATCGGCAACCGTTTGTGGCTAACAAGAGATGACTACCATGTTAGCCATCGCTGTCTGTGCATGGTATCCATGTCTGACGCCACATGGCAACTCTGCCATCCATTTTGAAACTTCTATCCTCTTCCTCTTTTTTATTTTATTTTTGCAATACATGAACTGTTAGTTAGTGTTCATTGTGTTTTCTCTTTACATGCTAGCAGTTTTTTTGGTTTTTTCCAGCTGATGGCCAAGCATGCTATAGACTACAACGTGTTTGGTGGGCCTCAAAACTTTGGAAAGTGGATGGACGTGCACTCAGCTCCGTCTTGTCCTGTTGAGGTAATCAAGGATATATATATATCTATGGTTGTGTTTGGTTTATTTTGATCTTGTGCACGTGACTTTAATACGGTTGGTTACTGTTGCTTCTTGTTTTGTGCACAAGCGAGGGCACCTGTTGAGCATCTAATTGGGCAGTTTGCATATGGAATGACCAGCTTGCTCGGGAAGTTGGTTGAGGGTTGGACGTCCCTTAATGGTTCTAACAGCGACGCGGTTGCGAGGCATTTCACTCCTTTTGTTGCAGAACGGACACATCGGCCAACTGGTTGCTGTGGTCGGTACGACTACAACAGCTCGCAGGAGCTTCCAGACACACAAGATGAACTAGATGGAGATGCTGCTCTCGACAAGGACGATGACGATGACATGGAGAACGTGCATCATGACACCGACGATGATGAACATGTTGATGTTCGTGCAGGTGGTAAGAAGGGCAAGGGTGCACCAGATGTCCCCTCATCGGAGAAAGTCAAAGAACATACAGCTGCGAGAGGCAAGGGGGTGTCGCCCTCAAAGAGGGGGAGGGATCCAGAGGATGTTGGGCAGGGCTCTCCTGTCAAGAGACCTAGGACCGATCCCTTAGCTGCTAGGAGGAGGTTCGACTTCTATTTTAGCGTTTTGTTTTGTCTCTCCTTTCAAACAGACTGACCCCTTTTTCAATTTGTTTTTGCTAAGCGTGGCAACGATTTTCGTGTCTAACACTTGGCACCTTTTTTTGCTTGTTTCTTATATGTGCAGTGAGGCGATAGCTGGTGGACGAGCAGTTACGAAGAAACAAGCACTAACGCCCACCCGTGTTTCTGCTCGATTGAACAAGGGTGCCCCTATTGCTGGTGACATGCCTTCCACTAGGTCATCTCCTCGTACGTCGACGTCCAACACCGGTGATCCTGTCGTGTTGCCAGATTTGAGGAAGACAATCAAGAAGTAGGTTATCCCTGTTCTTTTTCATCGCCATATTGCTATATTTTTGCTTTTCAGTGCAGCTGTTCAGCTTGCCACATGGGCTTCTGCCATGAGTCCCACATTTGCAACTGCTGTTTCTCCCATGCTCTATTTCTTTTTACTACATGGCAACTCCTGCTTGTTTTGCATGGCAACTGCTAACTAGTCAAGATGGCAACTCTTATTCCACCTACATGGCAACTACCAGCTTTTCCATCTGTTTGTGCACTCATCCACACCTAGTTTTGAAATGGCATTCCTGGCACATCACACATTTCTTACATTTTTTAAGATGTCTACCATGGCAACTGCTGCTTGTTACGCATGGCAACTGCTAACTGGTCCACATGGCAACTCTTATTCTACCTACATGGAAACTATCATCTGTTCATCTAACAATGTTCGTGTGTTTTTTTAGGGTGAAGAAGACTACCACACGCGTGACGAAGCAGAACCCCAGAGACCCACTCGAATGCATACACTCAAAGCTGTTGACAGGTGGCTACTCAGACGTTCATGAGGCGCCAGTGGACAAACCTGCTGCTGTAGCGTCCACTGTTCCCAATAGCTCTGATGCAAGAGGCCGAGCATCTCCGCCGGTTGCAGATGTGCAGGCTACGACAGCAGGCATTCGTACATCTGGGAGTGACGAGTCGGTATCTGCCAGGACTGCTGAAATATTGCCCACTCTGCTAGCAATGAAGGATGCTGTTGTGAGCCATGCCACCCGATCAGCAAGTGTTGAAGTGGACGCCCCCGAGATCAACCTAAGCAAGGAAGATTCCCGCTCATCTGACACGGATTCCAAGCGCGTGGGTGGTGGCACTTCTTCGTCCACGAAAGAAGGGGCTGAGGCGACAGTTCACAATGATATGCCATCCATAGGTGAGACTCTTGGCACAACAACTCCAGCTTCTAGTGCTCCAGAGGTTACCAAGGTGACCGTTGCGCAAGCTGGTCTTCCACCTAGGAGTCGTGGCCCCCGCAAGCAATCTGCAGACATACCCAACGCGCCGGCTGTAGCTAGGAGCAGCAGAGATGACTCTGGTTATGTGCCTGCGTCCACACTATTCCCACCACCTGCTAGAAGCAATGTTATGGAGAGAACGGAAGACCGGAGTACAACCGACCCAGGTGGCAAGCCGGGCACGACTGACGGAGGTGAACGTGCGGAGCACACTGCATCTTTACCCGTAGTGGATAACCCCAGCTTAAATCTGCGCACTTCTAAACTCTCAGTCAACATCGGTGTCCCCTACAGCCCAAACAAGAAGATTGTCAAGAAAGCTGCGACTGATACCGCTGACAGCACGCCCCGCCCTACGAATAAGCCCGATGATTCTGTAGCGGCCGATGCAGAAATGTTTGTTGATCTTTCACCCTTGGATTCTGCCCAGCAAGTTGTTCGCGGTCCGGCCAGTAGGCAGGAGAGGCACCCAATGGCCTTCACCCCACCGAGCTGTAACCTTGGCATCGATCGCAGTCAAGATGAACCAGTGGTGCAAGATCCTTCACCAGTTGCCTTTGCTTTCCCGGCAGGCATGGCCCCAATGATGGCGCAGCCAATGGTCGAGGGCAGGAAGGCTGTGAAGTTCGTAGAGCCGGTTGTGCAAGGTACATTTCTTATGCGTTTATCATATTCGTGTATACATCTTTTTAGTATGACTTTTGTCCCAAGCAATTTTTTTTGGGTTCTCACTTTTGTGATGGCAAATGTTATCTGATGGACATGGCAACTGGATTTGCTTGCATGCTGTCACCAAAATTTTTCTGTCTCCATGCTGCATTTTCCATTCTGCAAGCACATGGCAACTGCAGTTGATAGATCATGGCAACTGTAGTTGTTGTCACATGGCAACTACAATGCATTGCACATGGCAACTAGAGTTGCCTGCACATGGCAACTCCCTACTTTCTGTGCCTACATTTCATATTTTGCAACCTTTCTTTCACACTAAATTTGTTTTGTTTTCCAGGTATCCTAACCCACTTTTTGGATCCTTGCAGCCACCCCGGAGGAGATTACGCCGTCACTTGATGAAGCTTACCGCAGGATTGAGGAGGCAGCATTGCAGAGGAGGTCCTCACGAGGTCAGGGCCAATCAAGTTCCAATGCGCCTGCTGAGTCGGTATCTGAGGATACCATTAGAAGTGCCACCCCTGGTTCTGTGAGGCAGTGTAGGGTAGTTCACGCGCCACCCGTGGATGATTATGAGCCGGAAGTCAAGGCCACAAAGGATCAGAACCAGTTGTACGATATTGTCAAGCGCTTTGGAAATGCGAGGTCCAACAGCAATCACATGAAGGAGCTGAAAGCGTAATAACCACACCCACATAAACCTCTCATTTGCTTTGCTCTTTTTACTATTCATCCTTTTTGATATTTCTGGATATGCTCCGTTTATGTTTTATTTCTTTTTTCCACTTAGTAGACATGATTCTTTCATGTTATATCATTTTCATACAGCTCATGTTTGGACAGAACCAAGATCATACAATGTGATGTGACGTACGTCGTCCTGGGTGATCTTGCCGAGTCTGTGAGGCCACTCGGTAAAATGTCGAAGAATGTAGTTGCATGTGGGATTGACTTCATCAACAGGCATATGGATATGTCTCCGACAAAATAATCATGCAGTACACTGTGACGTGCAAAATATGGGATGGTGACTTCCACCACAAAATCCTGAGGAAGCATTTTGCTGCGCATGGTGATTTCAAGCTCACAATGAAGAAATGTGTGAGTACTCCTTCCTTTTTTGCACATTTTTTCCTCCCATGTTATTTTTTTGCCAGTAGCTATGCTTCAGATGTGGGCTACACCCTGCTTTGTGACAACTGTTTCATGTGGCAACAACTGCCATGTAAAATAACTTCTGATTTGCTTTCCTAATACAACCTATGTGGCAACTTCAAACTAAAATACATGGCAACTTTGTTCATACATGGACGGCAACTTCTTTTAATTACCCACTACAACTAAACATTATACGTTGGTCCACTTTTCTTGGACCCTTGATGCTTTCGTAGTCACTCATGTGCCTGTTAGTGTAACCGGTGATATCTTTACATGTCATTTTCCCAACTTCATCATTTCTGTTCTTAATGTGAGCTCTGCTTCTTTTCTTTCCTTCATTTTTGTTTGCAGGTCTTGTTCCCCATGTTCCAGGAGCTTGCAGCACACGACCCACACGACAAGTGTGGTCACCACTATGCGATCTGCCTTGACCTGAAGAACGAACATTTTGAGGTGCTTGATTCAATGCGTTCAGAAGCTGATGCAGACCTTACTACGCATGCTGAATACTTCATCAACAACCTCAAAGAGACAGAACCGTCACTATGAAAACTCAAAGGTCCAGATCAGACATTTTCCAATTGAGTACGTGGCGACTACGAAGCAAGGAAACCGGTGTTTTCCCATCTTTTCCTCATGTGTCCTCCAAACCAATGCTCACCCTCTCTTTTTTGTCACCTCTGAATTGAAGTTTATGATTTTTTCTATATGTTCTTGTGAGTTAACCTGACTCTTTTCTTGTTTAGGCACGACTGGGGCTTCCACATGTTGGAATACCTTGCAAAGTGGGAAGGTCGACGGGTTCCTGTCGTCACAGCTGGATTGGTCTTCGAGCTCCGCAAAATTTACACATGGAACTGGTTGATGAATGAAGATTTCAACACGCGGTCCAACGCACGTGAGTTCATAGAGGAAGCTGTGAAGAAAGCCACCAAGAAGTACAAGTGATCACGTGGTGCTCTTGACCGAACGCCTACCCTACATTCTGTTGCCGAGGAATGTAAGGTATTACCTTGTCTTTTCAAAACTATGTCCGTGTAATATGCTATGACTGCATCTCCCCGTAGCCTAGTATACAGTGGTGGCGTGTGAGTGACATTTGAATAGTTTGTAATATATGTGTGGATGTGAACCTACTTAGGTTTGACAGCAGATACGTTTATGTGTTTTCAGTATTATTATGTGCTTGTGGGTTGGTAGTACCAGCATGGTGTTTTGAATGCGTCCTTGATGTCTGAAAACATGGCAAATGTAGTAGACCAGTCATGGTTAGTGAAAGTTATCGTTCTTTCTTGTTTGGCTTTTTCGTCTTTTTTTGCACTGCTAACTGTACCGGCTAGCATGGTAGTTTGATCATGGAGCAGTAACCTGTGCGGTTGCTGCACGAGACCGTTTCAGCTTGTTTCCCATAGTTTGCACCAGAATACAATGTGTGTGTGACTAAAATGCGCTGACTGAACATGGAAATCTACGCGGTGAAGATTCAGTATAACTAACATGGCATGTTCAGTACAACTAACATGGCAGATTCATTAAAAAATAAGATGGCAAATTCAGTAAAAATAACATGGCAAATTTAGTAGAAATGGCATGGCGGATTCAGTAGAAATGGTATGGCAGATTCAGTAGAAATTGCATGGCAGATTCAGTTCAAGTAACATGGCAAATTCAGTGCCATACACGTGGCAACTGCAGCTATTACTTCATGGCATTTTTACTTCAGATTCTGATGCACCTGAAGAGTCATTCTCCATTTTTACAAAATTTAGAACATCTAGATTACAAAAAAAATGTCACCATGGACCAAGTCAAAGTGCTCCAATGTTGTTTACGGATTGCCCGTCCCTTTCTTTGGTTTCTTATGTTTTGCTTGAATCTCCAATCCCGATTTGTATCTTATCTCTTTTGGACGCCCTTTTGCGATGGAACGGGACGGGTTCCTAACCTGTGTTTGTGTGCTTACTGTTCCAGATCCTACCTCCGAGTTTTCAGATGATGGCCATGTGGATGAAGGCACACTTGATGTGCGGGGGAACCTATGTAAGACTTCCTCAGCTTTCCTCTTCTTGATCTCATCAAGCTCTCTTTTGAGGGCCTTCCTGTGTTTTTCTGCGACCTTTGCTGTCTCATCACTCTTGCACGGTTCATCAATTAGTTCAGCATAGTTCTTTGTCAACACAACGTGCCTCACGGCTTCCATGGTTGACTCTGGTCTCTTGTCATGCAGGGCCAAAACTGCGTTTGATGTTTGCGGCGCCAATGCGTCGTTAGTGTCCCAAGTCCATCGCCGCCTTATGAAATGCCGGGGCATTCGTGTCACCGCGTTCAAGTCCATTACTTTTAGAATGTGACAGCACACAATCCCGTCCCGTTCGAATTTGCAGCATTGGCAGTAGTATTCGCCTTCGCTTATCGATGCCTTCACAAAGTAGTTCCTTCCCTTGTCTGGGTCTTCAGGTTCTGAATCCGACATGCCCATGATAGAACACACCTTGAACGTATGTTCGTCCACCTGGAAAGTCGTGTACATGCTGGCACGCTTTATGTCTTCCTGGAATCTGCAAGTTTTGTGTGGTTTTTGTTAAACTCTTGTGTGAAGTTTTTTGTAGCACCTTTTTGTTTGTTGTGGCCAATGGAATTACAATTCGTTCAAACATGGCAACTACAGTTCATTAAACATGGCAACTGCAGTTGAGTAAACATGGCAACTGTAGTTCATTAAACATGGCAACTGCATTTCATTTAAACATGGCAACTACATAACAACTTCAATTTGGCATTTGCATTCCATACCATCATGGCCATTGGAATTTACATTTCATTAAATATGGCAAGTGCAGTTCATTAAACATGGCAACTGCAGTTCATCAAACATGGCAACTGCAGTTACGCAAACATGGTAACTGTAGTTCAGTGAACGTGGCAAACTGTAGTTCATTAAGCACGGCAACTACATATCATGTTTACTCTGTACCTAATGGCTACTTTTCAACACAATCATCATTTTCAAATAAGCATTTCAACTGCATTGCATTCTACATGGCACCTGGTACCTTCACGATTTGTGCAAATAAGATTGTAACACAACTGACTTACTTGTTAAAAATCGTGTTGGTGTATATCTTGCCCATCTGCCTCTCCATTGGTAAATACGTTAGCAATTTTGGCTGCTTGAGCGCGGTGTTTGCTTCTTGCTGTAGCTCGGATCCCAGTATTTTTTGTTGCAAAGCGGTGTACTGCTTGGCAAACTGTAGTAATGAGTTGTCAGGGCTCACGTACCGCTTCAAAACAGCATTGAACCCCTCACTGCGCTGTGTAGTCTGCAGAAATGAGAAGAAGCACTGCATGAAGTAGGCCGGCACCCAGTACATTCGCTTCTCCCACAAGCTAGCAAGCGTCTCGTGGTCTTGGACTTGATATGTTTCAATCATAGCCATCCAGCTCCTTTCAAACTCCTCCACAGTCAAGCTGTGGTCCACGCACAGGTCGAATGCCCTGTGCAGGTCTGGACGGTCAGCATAGAATGGTCCTAGTGTCTCCTCAGCCTTCTTTATAATGTGCCACCTGCAGTGCCTGTGCACTGCCAACAGAAAGACCTCCTCTATGCCTGCACGCATGCTAAAATCCTAGTCTGTTATTATGTTTATCGGAGCAAGTCCACCCATGCACTCCAAGAAGGTCTTGAACAGCCAAACGTACCCATCCGTGTCTTCGTTCCGAACGAGCCCGCGTCCGAACTGCAACGACTGATTGTGGTTATTTATTCCTATGAATGGAGCGCATGGCATCTTGTACATATTAGTGAGATATGTCACGTCAAATGAAATGCAATCTTGGAAATGTTTGTAGGCTCTTCTTGCAGCACCATCCACCCAATACATGTTCCTGACACGGTCCTCATCGTCCAATCTTATCCTGTAGAAGAAATCTGGATCTTCCTTCGCTTTCTCATCGAAGTAGGCCATTGTGGCCTCTATGTCAGCCAACTTGCTCTCTCTACGGTACTTTGCCTTTAGGTTTGTGACGTCAGCTGGTATGTAGGGCATGCTACTCAAAGTCCCTTTTTTGTTGTGGATGAGTGATAGTATCTGGACCATTCTTGATGGACCAACGTTACAATCATGTAGCAGCTTTATGAATTTTTCTCGAGGGGGGTGAATCCTCTGTGGGCGGTCAGAAATTTTACCAGGTCGAACTTCTTTATGAGTTTGTGGTTGTGCTCGTCAAAATATTCAGTGACCACCCACTGTGCTCCATCTACGTTTAGCTTACACCGGACAGGGCATTCCGTCTTGAGAATGATACCTCTCTTTCGTTCCGGAACGACAGGCGCAACACCTTTCCCCTTCTTGTTCCTTCGTGCCTTGTGGCACCTCATCTCACCTCTGCTGTACTTGTTAGTTTTCTTAATTTTCCTATGGTATTCGGTGTTGACCACAAATCCATGGAACTTTGCATATGTCTGGTAGAATTCCTTTGCCTCTGCGAACGATTCAAATCTCTGCCCAACGTAAGGTGGCTGAGGTACCATGATCTCTGATTGCCCACCATCTTCATCCCGTTGTGCTTCGTCATCAGTTTCATCATTCACTTCAGTATGGGCGGAAATTTCATCTACTTGAGTGTTGCCAGTGCTTGTGTTCAGAGGTGTGCTTGTCGGCATTGCTGGAATGATTGCCATTTCCGACTCTGACTCGGCATTGTTTGCAGCATGATTGTTGGCTGGCTGGTGGAACGCGTCTTCCGTGCGCTCAGAGCTCCCCGCAGTAGATGTCCCCGCGCCGATGTTGATTGTAGTTGAAGGCCCTGTAATAAAAAAAACAGGTACGAGCGTAATATTTTGCTTGAATGACATGTTTATCATAACAGAGTACATAAACTGCAAGTGATTTGGCATGACATCATTCAAATAGCAAGCCGTGAGTCTGCATGTGGACATGCATGGCAACTGTAGTTCTCCAGTCATGGCAGCTACAGTCAAACAAACATGGCAACTACTGTTGCCAATGCATGGCAACCAGCTCCTTTCAGTACCAAAACTTGGATTCTATATCAATGGCAGCTACAGTCCTACATACATGGCAAATACTGTTGCCAATACATGGCAACCAGTATATTCTAGCATCAAAACTTTGTATTCTAGGCTTGAGCTCACTAGGCAAATGCGATCAATCATTAGTGCTGCACACATGCTTTTAGCAATTGGAAAATCCCGAAGACAATATATGAGTCACTGCACACGACCACTTGTTAGCGTTTTCTGTTTGATTTTTTCCACCATCACTGCTACAAATCTTCTTTTCCTCACATGCTATTCCCACAAAAACAAATGCAGTGCTGTTTTTGTGGTTCAAATTTCCTTACCTTGTGCCGCATGTGCCCATCTTGTGTGGTCTGTCACACCAAATTGACGTGCTCTGTCTGCAATCTGTGAAGCTTGCCATGAGACGTTTGTCGAGGTAGCACCACCGTAATAACCTGTAATCATGGTAGTAGTTGGTCAATGCATGGCAACTGTAGTTTCTTCAACATGGAACATGCAGTGGTCCAACAATGCCACATAGATTTGTTCACACTTGCCATCCACGGTTGTTTGTACATTGCAATCACATTTTTGATCATACATGGCAACTGTAGTTTGTCCTGGCATGGCAACTGCAGTTTCTCCTGGAATGGCAACGGCAGTTGTCCAGGCATGGCAACTGCGGCTGTCCAGGGATGGCAACTGCAGTTGTTCAGTCATGGCAACTGCAGTTGTCAACTATGCTCCTTCTGCTAGTTCACCGTCTGCAACTTCACTTTTTATGGACTCACCTGTGTATGACGTCGATGGCAGGTACATGGGTGCCGCCTGATGCCACGTGCTGCATGAAGGTTCTGCATTTTTTTCCGACATAACTCGTGAGTCTTTTGCCATCCTTTGCAAGTTTATTTTTCATGTCCACACCAGTATGTTTCATTTTCGTATGCGTTACCTTGATTTGCCACATTAGCTAGTTGAAGTTGGCTGCCCGTACATTTGTCAGTGTTAGCGCCCTGTAACTGAACTTGCCATGGTGCCCCCTGAGTGTGTTTTGGTCATAAGAACCTGCGAAAAATGACAGTGTAGGACATAAGTAGAATGTCATCTTCATCATCGCGAACATGGCAAATGTTCTTTTCTTTCTTATCATGCATCATACCAATGCCTGCGTACTGCTCTAGTAGTGGCAGGAACGGCCCTGCAGAAATGAGTTGACTGTACTCTGCTGCATCCCAAGGGGGCGTTTCTGGCCTTTGAGAAACCCAAGGATCAGCGCCATCTTCGTGATTCATTCTTTCCGCGTTTTGTTTCTGCCAATGTGGTCTCAATCACTGCATGAACAAGAACGCATCAACAATCCGCAAAAAATGTATTCTTCTACTGATTGCACGTACAAGATAACACGACAGTCTTATCACATTTTCATGCGCAGGCAACCAACACATCATGGCAAGTAGGACATGCACATCCACTCTCTTTTCTAAAATCTAGGTGCCAGCTATCCTTTCGATTCGATGGCAACAGCCACCACAATAGGATGGCAAGCAACAGATTAACATGGTGGCAGTTAACGGCAACGATAGGTGGCAACTGACGTTAGACACAAGTGGCAACTAATTTTCCTACCCCCCTTTATCCCAAATTTCTCATTTCTCTCCCTCTTTTTAGGGATTCCTACGCATCCATTCATTACCAACTACTTGCACCAAGCGAACTGAGAACTTAAGCTTAACTCTAGCATAGTACATGGCAGATCTGGTGTATGCTTCTTGGCAAATGCGAAGACACACAAAACCATGTACTGTTTTGCCCCGATAGCGTGGATCCAGTCGCCACCTTCGTTGGTAAATTTGCAATTTTCTACCCAGAAGAAGGATGAGAAGCAGTAGGAGATCGGAGATTCACCTGCTTTTACCTGGTTGTCTTTGGAGGGCGGGGTTGGAGTGGGGGGCGGGGGGTGGGGGGTGGGGGAGTGGGGTGTGGTTAGCGGTGGGAAGGCCCTACGGATCTGCTCTGGTTGCCATGGCAACCAGAGAAGGCCGGCGATGGAGGTAGGGGATCGAGAGGTGGGAGAAAATGGCGGCAGTCGGGACTGGGGATCGAAAAGAGGCCGGGACGGCTGGGTCGTGCGGGCAGCGTGGTCGTCTGGTCCGGACGTGTGGGCGGGTTTGCCACACACCGGACGTGCGGGCTGTGACTTTGCGCGCCCGGACGCGGTCGTGCAGGCGGGTTCCTATCCATGCCACACAAGGCGTGCGGCACAACCACGCGATACACCACACGTGTGGCAGTTATCGGGACCCTAAATCAAAGGAGATCCACCATATTGTGCAGGAGGAGTCCGGGGAGCAAGCTGCTGGAGGGTGAGTGTTCCACGGTGCTGGTGGAAAACGCATCATCGAGGCCGCCGACCCGAGGCTCACCGTTGGCATGTTCGACGAGGACAAGGAGTGACCCTGCTCCTGCTGCTGGGTGTCAGGTGCCATGCCGGTGGCGGGGGACACATCCTCGAGGCGGTCGACCTGAGGCTCGCTGCCAGTAAGGCATCAACGAGGCTGCCGACCAAAGGCTCGCCGTCAGCATGCTCGATGAGGACATGGATGACTCCTATTGTTGGCTTTCGGGTGCCCTGGAGGCTCGCTGCCAGCTAGTTCGAGGAGGGCGACCCTCCCGCTGCTGGGCCAACATCAGATGCGAGGACTGGCGATGGTAGCCACCTGAGCCCTGTGATGGTCCTTCACGTTGCTCGTGGCTCTGTTCCTCAGGCATGAAGAATACGCACGGCGCAACCACCGCCGGAAGACGCAGCAGAATCCGTCCATCCATATTTGTCTAATTTACTTGCTGATGATGAGCGCAACGAGCGCGTCCTTGCAGTGTCAACGGCGTAGAGACGACCAAGGTGAGTGCCTTGTATAGGATTCTCTTCGGCTTTGTGTTCACCAGTATTCGCTTATTATGTGGTTATCCGGCTTGAGTGGTCTGCTGGTCTAGCTCGTCAGACTGGTGAGCGGCAAGGTGGAGAAGAATATAGATGTGTCCTTTACCCTTGATGACACATTGATTTAATCAAATGGTGAGAGCATCTCAGTAAATCGCATACTTTGTCAGAGTTCGATACTTATCTTATGGGTACAATTTAATAAATCTATGCTCTGGGTGCAATTGCTGGATGTTGACTTGCTTGTGGAATTTGTCAAAGGTTGGATGTTACAACAGTGCAAGCACAAAGCAACACTCAGTAATGGGAAATCTGGAAGTTCTTAATTATCACTTATTTGATAATTTGGTATTTGAGAGACAATTAGGGGATATATTACTGTAAAATTCTAAAACTTTGCCGAAGTGGATTTTGTAGCTGTGGATTCTGATTCACCCCCCTCTCTTGATTTTTTAAATTGATGTGGCTGTAGAAAATTGAGGCTGGAACATTTTATTGGTGTGGCTGCCATCCGGACTGTGCATTTATTTTACTAATTCATTTAAAGCTTGATTGGTAGGTTTGCTTGCTTATTTTTCTACTTGTGTTGTTATATCTCGGGAGAATTTCAGAAGAAAGTCAGTGTGATGTCAACCACTTGAACCAGTTCATCATGGGACTTGATTTAGGGGCATAGATCTCAACCACTCAAACCACTTCACATGGGACTTGCATTGTGCGTGCTTGGGAACATCAGCTCCTCTGAAATTGCACGGGATCTAGCGCCTGAAGTGGAGAATTGATGCTAATATAAAGAAGGTTGCTTTGTGCTCTGTAAGGATTGTAAGAAATCTTCATTGATGTTAACCAGTCTCGGTTTTGGCTGAAAACTTCATCGGTCTTGCTGCATCATTACTGAAGGAAAAACACCATGGTGTTTTCATATCTGCAGTTTAGCTCTCGAAATAGTGCAAAGCCAGAAAAGATTCACCAGCGTAACCATGAAGTTCATATGCTCCTGAGTATGATGTTGCTGGCATTTTGGATCCTTTCTTGCATATTCAAGTTCTTAAACTTAAAAGGTAATATTTCAGGCCGCATACAAAGAATGTTATAGCAAATAAATTCAGCCCGAGGTCATCTTATTAAGAAAGCTTGAGTGAAATCTATTCATAAGCAAACGATAGTGCTGATGTGGCTTGAAGCTACGTCGATATTTCTCCAAAGAGGAAGGGATGATGTAGCACAGCAGCGGTAGGTATTTCCCACAGTGATGAAACCAAGGTTATCGAACCAGTAGGAGAACCAAGCAACACTACGTAAACAGCACCTGCACACAAATAACAAATACTCGCAACCCGACGTGTAAAACGGGTTGTCAATCCCTTTCAGGTAACGGCGCCAGAAATTGGCAAACGGACGTGAGAGTGTAGTAAATATTGATAGATCAAACGCCAAATAAAGTAAAGTGCAGCAAGGTATTTTTGGTTTCATAGATCTAAAAATAAAAGCAAAGGAAGTGACCCGGGGGCCGTAGGTTTCACTAGTGGCTTCTCTCGAGAAAAATAGAAAATGATGGTTAAACAAATTACTGTTGGGCAACTGATAGAACTTCAAATAATCATGATGATATCCAGGCAATGATCATTATATAGGCATCACGTCCAAGATTAGTAGACCGACTCCTGCCTGCATCTATTACTATTACTCCACACATCCACCGCTATCCAGCATGCATCTAGTGTATTAAGTTCATGGAGAAACGGAGTAATGCAATAAGAACGATGACATGATGTAGACAAGATTTATTTATGTAGAAATAGAACCCATCGTTTTATCCTAAGTAGCAACGGTACATACATGTCGGTTCCCCTTCTGTCACTGGGATCAAGCACCGTAAGATCGAACCCACTACAAAGCACCTCTTCCCATTGCAAGATAAATAGATCAATTTGGCCAAACAAAACCCAAATATCGGAGAAGAAATACGAGGCTATAAGCAATCATGCATATAATAGGTCAAAGAAGACTGAAATAACTTTCACGGATAAAAATATAGATCCGATCATAAACTCAAAGTTCATCCGATCCCAACAAACACACCGCAAAAAGAGTTACATCATATGGATCTCCAAGAGACCATTGTATTGATAATCAAAAGGGAGAGAGGGGAAGTCATCTAGCGACTAACTACGGGCCCGTAGGTCTACAAAGAACTACTCACGCATCATCGGAGAGGCACCAACGGAAGTGGTGAACCCCTCCGTGATGGTGTCTAGATTGGATCTGTGGGTTCTGGACTCTGCGGCGGCTGGAATTGATTTTCGTCGACTCCCCTAGGGTTTCTGGAATATTGGGGTATTTATAGAGCAAAGAAGCGGTCCGGGGGGCACCCAGGTGCGTGTCGGAGTAAATGACCACGGGTAGCCTCATCTGGGCCGGCTGCGCCCCTCAAGCCTCAAAGACGAAGAGCCGCTTTCTCAGGGCCGGCTAGTCCAAGCAGCCGGCAACTAGAGGGCGGCAGTCCCCAGAAGATAGCCATGAGGTGGGCCGAGTCCTAGCAGGCGGCCTCTAGAGAGGCCGGCTCCTAGCAGGCGCCCCCCCTTCGCTCCCTTGAAGTTTGCACCACATTATAACGACGACACGGGGCGTGGATACAGTACAGACTGCCACCCCCGAATCCGGGGCGGAGCGCGGCCACAGTGCGGTGTACTAGGCGGGCATCCCTCGTCCGGCGCGACACTATTGCCACACAGCCCAAGACATCACCCACGACAGAGAAGGCCATGCTCGCACTACGGGCTGTCGGTATGGCCCGCAGGCGGCGGGCCCTACCTGTCCGTGAGAAGCAAGAAGGCGGCAAGCCCTGACCAGTCGGCACGAGGGAGGCCGACTCCCAGCAGGCGGCCCCCCTCCCTCGGAGTCTGTGCGCCATTAATCAGAAGAGACGGGGAGTGGCTACAATGAACACCCACCAGGCGACGGCACTGTAGCCATGCTCTCCCCGACAAAGCATGCATCATCACTGGCGCGGCCACAGCACTTAGCAGCCGGCATGGCCCGCAAGCAATGGGCGCGGCCTATTGGTGAAGTACGAGACAGCCGGCGGGCCCCAGCGGCCGGCGGAGAAGCCGGCGACCGTGGACACTGACAGCCAGGTCCTACACCCGGCAAAATTACCATTGTACCCCCTGGGGGTAGGCCTATATAAACCCCCAGGGCACCCATGCAAAGGGTTCAGCCTCATAGAGGCCATACACACATATAGAGAGAGTGAAGCTTGGGCTAGCCTTGTTCTGCTTCCTCCTCTAGAGAAACAACTCAAGGAGCAAGCTTGTAGCCACCTTTGTTGATTTAGTGATCATGCGGAGACCCAGCAGAGCAGGACTAGGGGTGTTATCTCCTAGGAGAGCCCCGAACCTGGGTAAGATGCGTCGGCATACATGTCTACGCCTTATCCCGTTTCCATGCACCGGCGACGTCTTACTCTCCCCCATCATGATAAGCCATCCTTTGGCATATGTCGCACGACACCCCCGACATTTGGCGCCCACCGTGGGGCTAGGTGCACCATCGTCCGGAGATCTGTTCTGGACGGGAACCCTTTTCCTCCCTAGCGAGCGCAACCAGCCCGGCATGCCTGATGGTTTTTGCGCCGACGAGCTGCATGGCGCGGAAGTCGCTTGCGCGGCGAGCTGCCTCGCTGATCTGATTGGCGAGGTCCGCCTCTTCGACGAGCCCACGCCCAACGTGGGAGCAGCCAGCTCCGAGAGCTGCCTCATCGACCTCCTCGGCAAGCTCCATATTGCCAACGAGCCGGCCTCCAACCTAGAGTCGATCGGGTCCACCGACCCGATGCTTGTCGACTCTGAAACGGCATCCCTCGACGCCTTCCCCACCAACGTGGTGGTTATCGACGACCCGCTCCCTCGCGCGGACAGCTGCGGTAGCACTGTCACGGAGGTGCTCGTCATCAGCCACGACGGAGCCTCTGGCGGAGCCGCCCAGGACCCGCTGCACGGGGCACTGCGGGACCTGTCTGCGCCCATCGCAGAAGACGGCCGAGACGCTAGAAGCCTGCCGCGTCTCACTCATCGAAAGCGCCAAGAAGTTGGCTACCATGAGACGCCTCTCCGAGGCCTACCAACGCGAGATCGATCGCGCCGTTGGTGGCACGCCGGCTGCTGGCGGGCCTAGCCGCATTGGCACGGTCCGACAGTGCGGTGCTGCCGTCGCCAGCATGTTCGGGGTAGACCGCCCAGTGTACGCCACGCCCATGGAGAACATACGAGCTACCCAGGCGGCAGCACACGAGCTGGACCACCTAGAGCGTGACGAGCGTCGCTACATGACGGAGCGCGTTTAGCAGCTCATCGACGCGGCTGCCGCACAGCAAGAAGCCGGCTATCGCGTGGAAGATCCCGGCCAGCGGGTTGAGAACCCGCCCCTCACCGAGAGCAAGGCGCGACCTCCCGGACGCCGATAGGCGGCATCCGCGATAGACGAGACCGAGAGCCGGCTGCTAGCCGCAGCCGCACATGCCTCACCATCGAGTGCAACCAAGATGGCCGCCCACGAGCAGTGGAACGACGGGACGATTATCCGCCCCCCTCCTCCTCGCAGGGAGAGGCGTGCCTCCCCGCCGCCTGTTGAGCATCCGACTCTCGGAGACTGGCTGGGCCGCCGAGAAGGAGTCGGAGAGAATGATGCCTACCACCAGATCGTCCGCCTCGCTCGATCCCTGGCGCTAGAAGAAGAAGATGCGATGGGCCCGCCTTTTTTCGGCCCCCGCATTCGCGACGAGCCCTTCCCCAAAGGGTTCTCGCTCCCACGAGACACGCCCAAGTACAACGGCTCCGTGAAGCCGGAAGATTGGCTGGTCGACTACTCCATAACCGTCAACATAGCAAATGGCAACAAGCGCATTGCCGTGAAGTACGTTTTGCTCATGCTCCAGGGCACGACCCAGACATGGCTGAACAGCCTGAAGCCCCGCAACATCAACAGTTGGGTAGATTTCACTGAAGTCTTCATCCGCAACTTCACCAGCACCTACAAGCGGCTGCCCAAGCCCTGCTAGCTCTCGCTGTGCGTTCAAGGCCCGGATGACTCCACCCGCGACTACTTGACGCGGTGGGCCGAACTACGCAACTCCTGCGAAGGGGTGCATGAGGTGCAAGCCATAGAGTACTTCACCGCCGGGTGCCGAGAGGGCACCTTACTCAAGCACCGACTCCTCTACGATGAGCCGGCCACACTTGACGAGCTGTTGATCATAGCAGACAAGTACGCCACTCCAGACTCCTCCATGAAGTCGGAGCTTCGAGTGGACGCTTCTGGGAATGTACTTCCTCCGGTTTCTCGGACGCCAGCTGGTGACAACAATCGGCACCAACCGCCAAACGACAACAAGCGCAAGGCCCCGCAGCCGGCTTCCACCAGCCAGCAGGTGGCAATAGTTCAAGACCAGCAGCCTGAAGGACAACCCGGTCCCAAGCGTCAGAAGGGTGGCAAGCCTGTTTGGCTGCCTACCTTCTCCTTTGAGCAGACCCTCGATGCTCCCTGCAAGTTCCACAGCGGCGCGAAGCCATCCAACCATACGACCCGGAAATGCCATTGGCTTGTCCGCATTACCAAGGGCGAGGGACTGCCGCCTCCGCCTGCTGGCACACCGGCTCCGCCTCCCCTGCAGCCGACAGCCCGTCCAGCAGTCGGTGTGATCCAGGATGAATTCCCTGAAGAACATGGTGCTTACGTTGTCTTCACCAGTGTGGCGAACGACAGACACAGCCGACGTCAGCAGCACCGTGAAGTGAACGATGTTGCCTCAACGGCCCCAGAGTTCATGCACTGGTCTAAGAAGCCTATCAGCTGGAGCCGAGCTGACCACCCGGAAGTAATGCCTTCTTCGGGTTCCTATGCCCTAGTGCTGGATGCCACCCTTGCAACAGAGAGGCGAGCTGCTAGTCTCCCGGATTCTGATAGATGGCGGTAGCAGCATCAACATCCTTTACCGTGACACCATGGAGAAGTCGAGCATCAAAGAGAAGCAGCTCCAGCCCAGTCGGACTGTGTTTCATGGCATTGTGCCCGGCCTTTCCTGCTCACCAATCGGCAAGATCAAGATAGATGTCCTCTTCGAAGACAATAATCATTTCCACCGTCAAGCAATTCGGTTTGAGGTGGTTGACCTAGAGAGCCCTTATCATGTGCTCCTAGGCTGGCCAGCTCTAGCCAAGTTCATGGCGGTACCTCATTATGCCTACCTCAAGCTGAAGATGCCGGGAATCAAGGGCATTATCACGATAGCCGGGGACTACGAGAAGTCGGATGCCTGTGCCGCGGCCAACAGCCGGCTGGCCGAGTCCCTTGTGATTGCTGCTGAGAAGAAGCTCCTGGACCGGGTGGTGGCCATGGCCAGCAAGCAGCCAACATGTCACCAGAGCCCAAAGAGTCGGAGACCCAGGGCTCCTTCTAGCCGGCCAAAGAAACGAAGAAGATCCCCTTGGACCCAGAACACCCGGAGAGGCACGCTATCGTAGGTACCAACCTCAATAGCAAATAGGAAAGCAAGCTCGTCGATTTCCTCCGTGAGAATCGGGACATCTTTGCATGGTCTCCCAAAGACTTGTCGGGTGTTCCGACGGATTTCGCCGAGCACAAGCTACATGTCAGAGCAGATGCAAAACCAGTCAAGCAACCCCTCCGCCGACTGTCGGAAGAGAAGAGAGAATTGTTGGTGAAGAGATAGCCCGGCTTCTGGCAGCCGACTTCATTATGGAAGTGTTTTTTCCAGAATGGCTTGCCAACCTAGTCCTTGTACTGAAGAAGAACAACAAGTGCCACATGTGCATTGATTACAACAGTCTCAACAAAGCCTGCCCCAAGGATCCATTTGCTTTGCCTCGGATTGACCAAGTGATAGACTCTAAGCTGGATGCGAGCTGTTGAGTTTCTTGGATGCCTACTCAGGTTACCACCAGATCAAGTTGAACCCGGCAAACCGCCTGAAGACCACCTTCATCACACCATTCGGAGCCTTCTGCTACCTGACCATGACATTCGGTTTGAGAAATGCCGGTGCCACGTTTCAGAGTTGCATGCAGAAGTGCCTCCTCAAGCAACTCAACAGAAATGCCCATGTCTATGTAGACAATATTGTGGTGAAGACGGAGAAGCGCGGTACCCTCTTGGCAGATCTCAAGGAAACTTTTGATAATCTGTGCCGATTTCAAATCAAGCTCAACCCGGAGAAGTGTGTTTTTGGAGTACCAGCCGGCCAGCTCCTTGGTTTCCTGGTCTCAGAACGCGATATTGAGTGCAACCCTGTGAAGATCAAAGCCATCGAGAGGATGGAGAGACCCACCCGACTGCAGACGTCCAGAAGTTCACCGGCTGCTTGGCATCCATCAGCCGTTTCATCAGTTGGCTGGGCGAGAAGGCTCTTCCCTTGTACCAACTCATGAAGAAAACCACTCACTTCGAGTGGAATGACAAGGCAGACGAGGACTTTCTCCAGCTGAAGAAGATGTTGACCACACCGCCTGTCCTGGCAACTCCGACTGCTAAAGAACCCATGTACCTCTACATCGCCACCACCAGCCGGGTGGTCAGCACTGTCATGGTAGTAGAGCGCCCAGAAGACGGCAGAGCACAGCCGGTCCAGAGGCTTGTGTATTATTTGAGCAAGGTGCTGTCAACCTCGAAGCAGAAATACCCCCACTACCAGAAGATGTGCTACGACGTGCATTTTGCTGCCAAGAAGCTAAAGCCATACTTTGAAGAGCACCCTACACTGCCCCCGCTTGCTGAGATCATAGGCAACAGAGATGCATCTAGCTGAGTGGCCAAATGGGCCATCGAGTTAGCCCCCTACACCATCTTCTACCAGCCATGCACCGCCATTAAGTCCCAAGCACTGGCCGACTTCCTCGTCGACTGGGCCGAGACCGAGTACCTGCCGCCAGCTCCGACTCCACTCATTGGCGGATGCACTTTGATGGCTCGAAGATGCGCACCGTCTTGGGAGCCGGCATTGTCCTCACCTCTCCCAAAGGCGACAAGCTCAGATACATATTGCAAATCCACTTTGCCGCCTCCAACATGCCCGAGTACGAGGCGCTAGTACACGGCCTCCCGCTGGCCAAAGAGATCGGCATCCGCCGGATCCTGTGCTATGGCGACTCTGACTTGGTGGTCCAACAGTCGTCTGGTGAATGGGACGCTAAGGATGCAAACATGGCGAGTTGCCGTTTCCTCGTTCAGCGACTCAGCGGCTATTTTGAAGGGTGTGATTTCCTTCACGTGCCACAGAATTAAAACGAGCCAGCTGATGTTCTGGCACGGATCGGCTCCACCCATCAAGCAATACCAGCCGGCGTTTTCCTTCAGTGCCTCCGCAAGCCATCAATCAAGCCTTCTCCACAATCCGAGTCCATCTTCGTGCCGGCTACTCCCGAAGCAGTCGGATCCGACTTGGGGGCTGCAGCAACCGGCCCGGGGACTTCGGCAGGCGGCATGGAGACTGCAGCAGTCGCTCCCGGCCCGGGAACTTCACAACCCGGTCCGGGGGCTGCAGCAGCCGGCCCAGGGACTTCACCAAGCGGCTTGGGGACTGCAGCAGTCGCACCCGGCCCGGGGGCTGCAGTGTAACGCCCACGATGCGGCTATATCTCCCATGTGTCGAGGCACGACTTAGAGGCATATCCGCATTGTGGTTTTGTCGCAAGAAGGGTCATCTTCACACAATCCCATGTAATGAACAAGAATGGGATAACAAGAGTTGGCTTACAATCGCCACTTCACACAATACATAATTATAATTCATACATCATCCAAAATCCACACATAGACCGGCTATGGTCAAAACCAAATGAAAATAAGATAACCCCAAATGCTAGATCCCCGATCGTCCCAACTGGGCTCCACTACTGATCATCAGGAAAGGACACATAGTAACGACCACGTCCTCGTCGAACTCCCACTTGAGCTCGGTTGCGTCATCTGCACTGGCATCGTCGGCACCTGCAACTGTTTTGGTAGAATCTGTGAGTCACGAGGACTCAGCAATCTCACACCCGCAAGATCAAGACTATTCAAGCTTATAGGAAAGGATGGTGTAATGAGGTGGAGCTGCAGCAAGCACTAAGCATACATGATGGCTAACATAGGCAAATGAGAGCGAGAAGAGAAGCAACGCCACGGTCGCGGAGCTAGAAATGATCAAAAGTGATCCTGAAACTACTTACGCTCATGCATAACTCAAACCGTGTCCACTTCCCGGACTCCGCCGAGAAGAGACCATCACGGCTACACACACGGTTGATGTATTTTAATTAAGTCAAATGACAAGTTCTCTACAACCGGACATTAACAAATTCCCATCTGCCTCATAACCGCGGGCACGGCTTTCGAAAGATAATACCCTGCAGGGGTGTCCCAACTTATCCACCATAAGCTCTCACGGTCAATGAAGGATAAACCTTCTCCCAGGAAGACCCGATCAGTCTCGGAATCCCGGTTTACAAGACATTTCGACAATGGTAAAACAAGACCAGCAAAGCCGCTCGATGTGCCGACAAATCGCGATAGGAGCTGCACATATCTCGTTCTCAGGGCACAACGGATGAGCCAGACGTCGGGTTGGCATAGACCCTGGTTGCCCAGGGGGCGCCGGACATCGCTCGGTTTGGGCCAGCACTCGAAGGAGCACTGGTCCGGGGGTTTAAATAAAGATGACCCTCGGGCTCGCGAAAACCCGGGGAAAAAGGCTTAGGTGGCAAATGGTAAAACCAAGGTTGGGCCTTGCTGGAGGAGTTTTATTCAAGGCAAACTGTCAAGGGGGTCCCATAAATCACCCAACCGCGTAAGGAACGCAAACTCAAGGAACATAATACCGGTATGACGGAAACTAGGGCGGCAAGAGTGGACCAAAACACCAGGCATAAGGCCGAGCCTTCCACCCTTCACCAAATATATAGATGCATTAATTAAATAAGAGATATTGTGATATTCCAAAATATCCATGCTCCAACATGGAACCAACTTCAACTTCACCTGCAACTAGCAACGCTATAAGAAGGGCTGAGCAAAATCGGTAACTTAGCCAAACAATGGTTTGCTCGGAAAGGATGGTTAGAGGCTGACATGGCAATATGGGAGGCATGATATAGCAAGTGGTAGGTAGCGCAGCATGGCAATAGAACGAACAACTAGCAAAACAAAGATAGAAGTGATTTCGAGGG
This sequence comes from Aegilops tauschii subsp. strangulata, assembly GCF_002575655.3. NCBI lineage: Eukaryota > Viridiplantae > Streptophyta > Magnoliopsida > Poales > Poaceae > Aegilops > Aegilops tauschii. Next base: position 200,128,684 of record NC_053040.3, read on the forward strand.
TATGGTCATCTTGCCTGCAAGGTTCTCAGAGTTGTCGAAAGCTTGATCCTCGTAAGCGTACTCAATAGGTTCCTCGTTCACGAACTCGTCTCCCGGCTCTACCCAAAACAAGAACACAAGCAATGGAACCACAATCAATCACGGGAAATGCACAAGCAACATGATGCAAAACATGTATGATATGCGAGATGTGATATGCGATGCATATACGTGCTGCGGAAGAAAAATGATGAACAAGGCAGTAACTTGGCAAACCAAGCATGCCACTAGAAAGATGAGATGATTTCGGTCGAAATCGATATAAAGATCACCGGAAACGGATGCACGGTTTGCAAATGGCAAGCAAAACAAGAATGACACGAATCTGTGATTAACAGCATGATAGCACTTAGAATACATCAAGAAACTATGCTACAGCACTCCCACATAGCAATAAATCATATGACAGTAATCTACAGGAGATGCGTGACAAAAGATGAACACTGAGCTATGGCTAGATCACAGCATAAAAGGTTCAAACAAGCATGGCAAAAGTGCAAAAGATATCAGGTTCACAGACTTAGTGAAAAACTGGACATGGCAGAAAACAGCATCAGGTAGCAATGTTCAGAGCAAGAAAAACACATGCTACCAGAATGTAACATAGCAAAAAAAGGCATGGCATGAATCTACTAAATGCATATGACAAAAGTTCCTTACTGACCATAAGCCAAAAAGGATCAGAAGATATGATGGCAACCATATAAACATATGAAGTTTCGTTAACTGGTTTCAGACTTGGCAGAAAACAGAGCATGGCAGAAACAGTAATATGAAGGCATCTTGGTGAGCATGATGCACTCACCACAAAGCAATGAATGACAAAACAAGAATACCTACAGCAAGATGGCATGTTTATGAAGCAATACATTTCAAAAGAAAGTACATAGCATGTATGAAACAACTACAACAAGCTTGACAAAATTGAATATCATGTTAACAATCTGCCAGAAATAGTTTATAGCAAAAGTAGAGCAAGATTGAGTCATGCTATGGCACTCCATAATTGCAAACAAGGGCATGACTGGATCAACTACAACAATATCTACAAAACATCCTTACTGAATATCACCAAAATAAGCATGGATCTCTCTGTAGACATATGGATACATAGCAACAAAATAACAACAGTCACAGAGAAATTACAGTCCCTGAAAACAGAAACATTACGAAGCCTAGTTTGCATGCTTGTGCTAGTCACCCCAGAGATCACAAAAATACATGGCATACACCTATGTAAAGATTGCATGGCATACATCAAAACACATGTAGAGCTCATACTCATAAGATGCACAGATCAAATGCAACAAAAATAACAAATCACCAAGTTCTGATAAGTAACAGCAGATAACAGCAATTAGCACTTTTGCAACAGAGATTTGGGCATCAATATGGACTCAATTGAACATGGTTCAATGTAACAAAATGAAGAGCATCTCGAGACGAACATCTCGATATATTACACGCATGAAACGGAGCTATATACAGAGAGTTATGATGCGATGAACATGAGCATGTACTGCAAAATATTTAGAACTTAGAAGATTTGAGGGGAGGAAAAAGTCAACCCTGCGGGCGGCGGTTCTGGATCGAGCTCGGTGCGAAGCTCGCGGGAGCTGCTGCTCTCGCCGGAGCTAGCTCGGGAGAGGGAGGCGCGGCGCCGGGGAAGTGGGGCTCGGGGGAGAGGCGGCGACCGGCGACGGGAGGAGGAGAGGGCGACGGCGGTGGGGTCCTCGGAAAGCGCGGGTGCCCGGTGAGGGGTGACCGGAGCTGCGCCGGCTCGGCTCCTGCAGACGGTGCGTCAGGCGCGGGGAGGCGCGGGGCGGAGGAGGAAGAAGGCGGGCTTGGGGGGCGGAGCCGGCTCGAGCCGCGGGGGCCGGCTGCGGGCTTCCCGGGCTGCGGCGTACGGGCGGCGGGGCTTGCCACGTGGCGCGCTGCAGCTGGCTGCGGCTGGTTTGTCCGGCGCCGGGCGGACACGTCGGGCGGCGCGGAGGGAGCGGGGCTAGGGTTAGGGTGGTTTTTGCCCGAGATTTCGGAGGGAGAGGTGTATTTATAGGTAGAGGGAGCTAGGATACTCCAAATGGAGTGCGGTTTTCACCCACACGATCGTGATCGAACGACCTAGAGCATGGAAGAGACTTAGAGGGGTTTTGGGCTGTTTGGAGGGGGTTTTGCTGCAACACACAAAAGGACTTTACGGTTACCCGGTTAACCGTTGGAGCATCAAACGACCTCCAAATGGCACGAAACTTGACAGGTGGTCTACCGGTGGTATACCAAGGCCACTTGGCAAGCCTCGGTCCATTCCGAGAACGTTCAACACCCGCTCACAAAAAGAAACAAGAGGGGTGCGCCGGAGGAGGTGGGAGTGCCGGATTGCAAAACGGACAACGGGGAAAATGCTCGGATGCATGAGACGAACACGTATGCAAATGAGATGCACATGATGACATGATATGATATGCATGACATGAACAAAATGCAAAATGAAAGACAAAACCCAACCACGAAGGGAATATCATAGCACATAGCCGAAAATGGCAAGAGTCGGAGTTACAAATATGGAAAGTTACATCCGGGGTGTTACAACACTCCACCACTACGAGAGGATCTCGTCCCGAGATCTAGGACTGAAAGAACTCCGGATATTCGGAACGGAGATGGTCCTCGCATTCCCAGGTGGCTTCTCGGTCGGAATGGTGCGACCACTTCACTTTTAGGAATTTGATTGACTTGTTGCGAGTCTTGCGCTCAGTTTCTTCAAGAATAGCAACGGGGTGCTCATGATAAGACAGATCTTCTGGGAGGTCAATCTCTTCGAAGTTGATGGTGCGCTCAGGCGTCTTGAAGCAATTGTGGAGCTGTGACACGTGGAACACATCGTGCACATTCGCGAAGTTGGAAGGAAGCTCAAGTTGATAGGCGAGGTCGCCTCTTTTGCCAATGATCTTGAAAGGACCCACGTATCTAGGGGCAAGCTTCCCTTTGATACCGAAGCGACAAGTGCCTTTCATTGGAGAGATGCGGAGGTAGACATGGTCTCCGATCTCGAAAGCCACATCACGGTGCTTACTATCATAGTAACTCTTCTGGCGCGATTGCGCGGCTTTGAGATTATCACGGATGACTTTACACATTTCCTCAGCCTCAGTGATTAAGTCATTGCCAAGAAGTTGGCGTTCACCAGTCTCTGACCAATTGAGAGGAGTACAGCACTTTCTGCCATAGAGAATCTCGAATGGGGCCCTGCCCGAACTCGCTTGGAAGCTGTTGTTGTAGGAGAATTCAGCATATGGAAGACAATCTTCCCATTTCATGCCAAAGGAAATGACACAAGCCCTGAGCATATCTTCAAGGATTTGATTGATTCGCTCGACTTGGCCACTAGTTTGAGGATGGAAAGTTGTGCTGAAGCGAATGTTGGTGCCCACGGCCTTCTGGAAGGCGTCCCAGAACTTAGAAGTGAAGATGCTTCCACGATCTGAAGAAATCAATTGTGGAATGTCGTGCAAGGAGACAATCCTGGAGGTGTATAGCTCTGCCAACTGAGCTGCTGTAATGGATTCTTTGATTGGAAGGAAATGAGCCACTTTAGTAAGCTTGTCGATGACAACGAAGATAGCATCATTTCCACGCTTGGACTTGGGAAATCCAGTCACGAAGTCCATTTCGATATGATCAAACTTCCATTCTGGGATAGCAAGAGGTTGGAGGAGACCAGCTGGTCGTTGGTGTTCTGCTTTCACTCTTCGACAGACATCACATTCATTCACGAATTGGGCGATTTCTCGCTTCATTCAAGTCCACCAATACGACTGCTTGAGGTCATGGTACATCTTCATACTTCCCGGATGAATGGAAAGAAGAGAATTGTGCGCTTCATTCATAATGACTTTCCTTAGATCACCTTTAGGAACCACAATCCGGTCCTCGAAGAATAAAGTGTCTCTGTCATCAATGCGATAGCACTTGTATTTAGAAAGACCCTTGTCGATACCGCGTTTCACCTTCTTCACCATGGCATCAAGAAGTTGTGCCTCACGAATTTTTATCTTCCAATGTAGGAGAGACTCTGAGGTTGGCAAGAAAGCCTTGAGGAACAACTTGGAGATTCAGCTTGCGGAAAGCTTCACAAAGATCCGGTTGGAATGGCTTGAGAATTAAGCTGTTGCAATAAGCCTTCCTGCTCAAACCATCTGCAATGACATTGGCTTTGCCTGGAGTATATTCAATACTCGGATTGTACTCTTGAATCATTTTGACCCATCGAGTTTGCCTGAGGTTGATGTTGGGCTGAGTGAAGATGTACTTGAGACTCTTGTGATCGGTGAAAATGTCCACTTTCCTTCCCAACAAGAGATGTCTCCATGTTATTAATGCATGGACAACTGCCGCCAACTCAAGATCGTGAGTGGGGTAGTTCTTTTCGTTGGGCTTCAACTGACGAGAGGTATAGGCCACAACTTTCTTCTCTTGCATTAACACAGCACCGAGACCTTGGAGAGAAGCATCACCGAAAACTTCAAATGGCTTGGATTCGTCAGGAGGAGTTAAGACAGGAGCTGTGACTAGTTTCTCTTTGAGAGTGTTGAAAGCAACATCACACTCAGGAGACCAGACATACTTCACATGCTTCTGGAGGAGGTTGGAAAGAGGCTTTGCAATCTTAGAGAAATTCTCAACGAATCTTCGGCAATAGCTTGCAAGACCAAGAAAACTGCGAAGCTGCTTGACATTCTGAGGAGGTTCCCAATTCACAATTGCAGACACCTTCTCGGGATTAACAGCGATGCCCTTTGCAGAGATGATATGACCAAGGTAAAGAACTTCATCGATCCAAAACTCACATTTTGAAAACTTCGCATAGAATTGATACTCTCTGAGCTTGTCGAGCACCAATCGCAAATGTTTGGCATGATCCTTCTTATTCTTGGAGAAAACCAAGATATCATCGAGATACACCAGGGAGAATTCATTGGTATAGGGGTTGAAGATGAAATTCATCATCCGAGAGAATGTTGGAGGAGCATTGACAAGACCGAAAGACATGACAGTATATTCATAAGAACCAAAGCTTGTTCTGAATGCTGTCTTGGGAATATCTTCTTCACGAATGCGAATCTGATGATAACCCATACGAAGGTCAAGCTTGGAGAATACTCTAGCACCTTTGAGTTGCTCGAATAGCTCATTGATGTTGGGAAGTGGATACTTGTTCTTGATTGTCTTCTTGTTCAATGGACGGTAGTCGACACAAAGTCTTTCCGTGCCATCCTTCTTCTGGACAAAAAGAACACCACAACCCCATGGAGATGAACTCGGTCTGATCAGACCCAAACGCTCTTGTTCATCGAGCTGTTTCTTCAATTCCTTCAGCTCCTTGGGTCCAAGCTTGTATGGACGTTTGCAAACGGGTTCAGTGCCAGGCTCAAGATCGATAACGAACTCAACTGGCCGGTGAGGAGGCATACCCGGAAGCTCTTCTAGAAAGACATCTTGGTACTCACAAACGACTGGAATCTGAGAGATGGCATTCTATTCGCCCTTCTCATTGAGAGAAAATAACCGAATGGTGTCATCACGAGCGGCGTAAATGATAACATCCTCAGAAGAGTGTGTCAATTGAATTTCCCTGGCAGCACAATCAAGTTGAGCCTTGTGCTTACAAAGCCAGTCCATCCCGAGAATAAGATCAATATCCGAGTCACCAAGAACAACTAGAGAAGACAGAAATTTATAGTTGCCCATCTTGATGGAAACATCCGGAACCATGGAGCTTGCGTTCATGAATTTACCCGGAGAGACAACTGATAACGGTCTAGGCAAATCTTGAAAAACCAACTCATGCTTGGATGCAAAAGGTCTTGAAATGAAAGAAAGCGATGCACCAGTATCAAAAAGAACTTTTGCAGGAATATCATTAACTGAGAGATTACCCATTATTACATCAGTAGATTCCTCCGCTTGATCTGCATTCATCATGTTGACCTTTGCAAACTTGGGATTATGCTTGACCACTGCATTGCTGGAAGATCTCACAGGAGGAGGAGGCGGAAGGCACCTTTGGTTGAAGCACTTGTTAGCATAGTGACCTTTCTGCTGACACTTGTTGCAAGTCACCTCTGAGAGTGGATGATGATAAGGAGCATTCAGCCTTGGAGCTTGATTCTGAGACTTGTTCTGATAGCCAGAGTTGGAAGAGTTGGAAGATCCATGGCCACCTTTGTTCTTCTGCTGGTAAGGCTGACGAAACGGAGGAGGAGGAGGCAACCAGAACTTCTGTTGCTTAGCAGCCACTAGTGAGGAAGAAGAAGACTGAACTGCGTCCCTGACTCTCTTCTTAGAAGCCTCACACTTGAGCTGAGCAGCCTCTTGCTTCAGTGCCATGTTATAGAATTGATCAAACTGAGTAGGCTCAACAAGAACGAGAGCTAACTGCAGATCCTCTCTAAGGCCACCTCTGAAGTGATAGATCATGCTCTTTTCATCAGGAACGTCTTGTTTAGCGAAGCGAGCAAGTTTCTGAAACTGGATGTTGACTTGATACACAGACATGTTGCCTTGCTTGAGATTGCGGAACTCCTCACGCTTACTCTCAACAACACTTTGTGGAATGTGGTGCGCTTTGAAGTCCCGACAGAAGTCAGTCCATGTTATCACACGACCTCCTCTGGAATCTTTGTATTGTTGATACCAATCAGCAGCTTGGTCCTTGAGTTGAAAAGAAACGAACTTGACATAGTCCTCAGGCCTGACATTGCTACATTCAAAATGCTTGTTGATGTCCACGAGCCAATCATCGGCATCCGTGGCCTCGGCACAGTAGCTGAAAGACTTGGGCTGATTTGCGAGAAACTGGTTGAGAGTAGCAAAGTGAGGCTGATTGTTGCCTTGGCCTTGATTTTCTTGATTGCATTGTCCTTGGGTGCGTTCTTGCAAGAGTTGCAGAATCATCTGAGAATTGGCGTTGGTGGTTGCCATGATAGCTTGCCATGCCTCCGGAGGCGGAGGTGGTGGCGGAGGGTTCGCCTGACTCCCTTCATTGCGTTCCGGATTCTGACGCGTTGGCGGAGCCATCCTGAAGAGGGTGACATCCGTTAGCATCTTGATAGACAAATAGGCAAGTAGAATCAACGGATAGAAATTGCAACATCTAGTCTTCACAATAAACATTCGAACGAGGATGAACGAATGAATTCCATAGTAAATCATCACACTTCCATTAAGTTGAGAAGCCACTTAGAAAAAGGTATGGAATCAACATTTGACTTCGAAGCAACTCGAATACCACAATTCAAAACAAAACAAAGTATTGGCTTGCAGAATAAGCCGGAACAAACATATGATAGAGATTTCGTCCGAAGTTTTCGTGGTGGGGCCCACACGGGCTCGATCGTACAGCACCATCATGTACAAGGCAGTGCACATGACATACGAAGCGTCCCCGAGTCGGCATAGCCAAGGACTCTTTAAGACACTACGGGACCATTGTAAAACCAACCGTGGAAAGGCGGACCACTAGACGTCGAACCCCAATCTCATATCATGCGTCTGTCAGAAAGATATCCCAGGAGCTACTTGAATTCCCACTTATAAACTCCCGAAACTTTCTGGTTATGCAATCTGGTGTTGGGGATACAGGGGACACAAAATATATCACCCAAACTAGCAATCCCTAGATCCAGCTGTATCCATCCGTCAACACATAACCAAGAAAACTTCGGAAATCGTTTACCTCAACCTTCGAAAAGCATCCGTTCTACGAGTTATGCCAATACTCCCAAACTCCCGCCCCAGTACTGGGTGGCGTCGAGGTGATCTCACCAACAACTGCCTAAAAGAGATTTCGATGTCGGCGAAACTCAGGTATTCCAGAACTGCAACGATAAAATTGTGACGACAACACCTTGGAGCTCAACTCCCCGGGACACTGCCACAACCCCTAAATGTCAGGAGGCACCAAGAACAATGTTCTCATCACAAAACCATCGGAACGATTCTAAGATACCCGCGTGATCCTAAATTTTTTTTAGTGAAATTTGAGGAGAGAAGAGTCAAAACTTCTACGTCAGGAGACCTCACCAGAGCGACGAAGGGACTGAGGAGTAAAAAGAATCCTACTCTCTGATATATATAATCCTAAGACTCAAAACATTTTTGTTCTAGACTCAACAACGCCAGCGATTCGATCAAGCAGGGGGTCCTAAGTCGGGGATGGCTCTGATTACCAACTTGTAACGCCCACGATGCGGCTATATCTCCCACGTGTCGAGGCATGACTTAGAGGCATAACCGCATTGTGGTTTTGTCGCAAGAAGGGTCATCTTCACACAATCCCATGTAATGAACAAGAATGGGATAACGAGAGTTGGCTTACAATCGCCACTTCACACAATACATAATTATAATTCATACATCATCCAAAATCCACACATAGACCGACTACGGTCAAAACCAAATGGAAATAAGATAACCCCAAATGCTAGATCCTCGATTGTCCCAACTGGGCTCCACTACTGATCATCAGGAAAAGACACATAGTAACGACCACGTTCCTCGTCGAACTCCCACTTGAGCTCGGTTGCGTCATCTGCACTGGCATCGTCGGCACCTGCAACTGTTTGGTAGAATCTGTGAGTCACGAGGACTCAGCAATCTCACACCCGCGAGATCAAGACTATTCAAGCTTATAGGAAAGGATGGTGTAATGAGGTGGAGCTGCAGCAAGCACTAAGCATATATGGTGGCTAACATACGCAAATGAGAGCGAGAAGAGAAGCAATGCCACGGTCGCGGAGCTAGAAATGATCAAGAAGTGATCCTGAAACTACTTACGCTCATGCATAACTCAAACCGTGTCCACTTCCCGGACTCCGCCGAGAAGAGACCATCACGGCTACACACAAGGTTGATGTATTTTAATTAAGTCAAATGACAAGTTCTCTACAACCGGACATTAACAAATTCCCATCTGCCTCATAACTGCGGGCACGACTTTCGAAAGATAATACCCTGCAGGGGTGTCCCAACTTATCCCATCATAAGCTCTCACGGTCAACGAAGGATAAACCTTCTCCCAGGAAGACCCGATCAGTCTCGGAATCCCGGTTTACAAGACATTTCGACAATGGTAAAACAAGACCAGCAAAGCCGCCCGATGTGCCGACAAATCGCGATAGGAGCTGCACATATCTCGTTCTCAGGGCACAACGGATGAGCCAGACGTCGGTTGGCATAGACCCTGGTTGCCCAGGGGGCGCCGGACATCGCTCGGTTTGGGCCAGCACTCGAAGGAGCACTGGTCCGGGGGTTTAAATAAAGATGACCCTCGGGCTCGCGAAAACCCGGGGAAAAAGGCTTAGGTGGCAAATGGTAAAACCAAGGTTGGGTCTTGCTGGAGGAGTTTTATTCAAGGCGAACTGTCAAGGGGGTTCCATAAATCACCCAACCGCGTAAGGAACGCAAACTCAAGGAACATAATACCGGTATGTCGGAAACTAGGGCGGCAAGAGTGGAACAAAACACCAGGCATAAGGCCGAGCCTTCCACCCTTCACTAAATATATAGATGCATTAATTAAATAAGAGATATTGTGATATTCCAAAATATCCATGCTCCAACATGGAACCAACTTCAACTTCACCTGCAACTAGCAACGCTATAAGAAGGGCTGAGCAAAAGCGGTAACTTAGCCAAACAACGGTTTGCTCGGAAAGGATGGTTAGAGGCTGACATGGCAATATGGGAGGCATGATATAGCAAGTGGTAGGTAGCGCAGCATGGAAATAGAACGAACAACTAGCAAAACAAAGATAGAAGTGATTTCGAGGGTATGGTCATCTTGCCTGCAAGGTTCTCAGAGTTGTCGAAAGCTTGATCCTCGTAAGCGTACTCAATAGGTTCCTCGTTCACGAACTCGTCTCCCGGCTCTACCCAAAACAAGAACACAAGCAATGGAACCACAATCAATCACGGGAAATGCACAAACAACATGATGCAAAACATGTATGATATGCGACATGTGATATGCGATGCATATGCGTGCTCCGGAAGGAAAATGATGAACAAGGCAGTTACTTGGCAAACCAAGCATGCCACTGGAAAGATGAGATGATTTCGGTCGAAATCGATATGAAGATCACCGGAAACGGATGCACGGTTTGCAAATGGCAAGCAAAACAAGAATAACACGAATATGTGATTAACAGCATGATAGCACTTAGAATACATCAAGAACTATGCTACAGCACTCCCACATAGCAATAAAGCATATGACAGTAATCTACAGGAGATGCTTGACAAAACATGAACACTGAGCTACGGCTAGATCACAGCATAACATGTTCGAACAAGCATGGAAAAAGTGCAAAAGATATCAGGTTCACAGCATGGAAACAGCATCAGGTAGCAGTGTTTAGAACAAGAAAACCACATGCTACAGGCACTTAACATAGCAAAACAAGGCAGGGTATGAATCTACTAAATGCATATGACAAAAATCCCTTACTGACGATAAGCCAAAAAGGACCAGAAGATATGATGGCAACCCTATAAACTTAGCAAGTTTCGTTAACAGGTTTCATACTTTGCAGAAAACAGAGCATGGCAGAAACAGTAATATGAAGGCATCTTGGTGAGCTTGATGCACTCACCACAAAGCAATGCATGACAAAACAAGAATACCTACAGCAAGATGGCATGTCTATGAAGCTATACATTGCAAGAGAAAGTACATAGCATGTATGAAACAACTACAACAAGCTTGACAAAATTGAATATCATGTTAACAATCTGCCAGAAATATTTTATAGCAAAAGTAGAGCAAGATTGAGTCATGCTATGGCACTCCATAATTGCAAACAAGGGCATGAATGGATCAACTACAACAATATCTACAAAACATCCTTACTGAACATCACCAAAATAAGTATGGATCTCTCTGTAGACATATGGATACATAACAACAAAATAACAGCAGTCACAGAGTAAAATTACAGTCCCTGAAAACAGAAACATTACGAAGCCTAGTTTGCATGCTTGTGCTAGTCACCCCAGAGATCGCAAAAATCAATGGCATACACCTCTGTAAAGATTGCATGGCATACATCAAAACACATGTAGAGCTCATACTCATAAGATGCACAGATCAAATGCAACAAAAATAACAAATCACCAAGTTCTGATAAGTAACAGCAGATAACAGCAATTAGCACTCTGGCAACAAAGATTTGGGCATCAAGATGGACTCCAATGAACGCGGTGCATTGGAACAAAATGAAGAGCATCTCGAGACGAACATCTTGATATATTACACGCACGAAACGAAGCTATATGCGGAGAGTTATGATGCGATGAACATGGGCATGTACTGCAAAATATTTAGGACTTAGAAGATTTGAGGGGAGGAAAAATTCAACCCTGCGGGCGGCGGATCTGGATCGAGCTCGGTGCGAAGCTCGCCGGAGCTGCTGCTCTCGCCGGAGCTAGCTCGGGAGAGGGAGGCGCGGCGCCGGGGAAGCGGGGCTCGGGGGAGAGGCGGCGACCGGCGACGGGAGGAGGAGAGGGCGACGGCGGCGGGGTCCTCGGAAAGAGCGGGTGCGCCGGCGAGGGGTGGCCGGAGCTGCGCCGGCTCGGCTCCGGCGGATGGTGCCTCAGGCGCGGGGAGGCGCGGGGCGGAGGAGGAAGAAGGCGGGCTTGGGGGGCGGAGCCGGCTCGGGCCGCGGGGGCCGGCTGCGGGCGTCCCGGGCCGCGGCGTATGGGCGGCGGGGCTTGCCACGTGGCGTGCTGCGGCTGTTTCGTCCGGCGCCGGGCGGACACGTCCGGCGGCGCGGAGGGAGCGGGGCTAGGGTTAGGGTTGTTTTTGCCCGAGATTTCGGAGTCCGTGCTACATTAATCAGAAGAGACAGGGAGTGGCTGCAGTGAACGCCCACCAGGCGGCGGCACTGTAGCCATGCTCTCCCCGACAAAGCATGCATCATCAGTGGCACGACCACAGTACTTAGTGAGGGAGTCCTGGACTAAGGGGTCCTCGGGCGTCCGGCCTGTTATCCATGGGCCGGACTGATGGGCTGTGAAGACTTGAAGGCCGAAGACTGTACCCGTGTCCGGATTGGACTCTCCTTGGCGTGGAAGGCAAGCTTGGCGACCGACTATGAAGATTCCTTCTTATGTAACCGACTCTATGTAAACCCTAGATCCTCCCGGTGTCTATATAAACCATAGGGGTTAGTCCGGAAAGCATATATTCATTACCATAGTTATACAGGCTAGGCTTCTAGGGTTTAGCCATTACGATCTCGAGGTAGATCAACTCTTGTAATACTCATATTCATCAAGATCAATCAAGCAGGAAGTAGGGTATTACCTCCATAGAGAGGGCCCAAACCTGGGTAAACATCGTGTCCCCCGTCTCCTGTTACCATCGATCCTAGACGCACAGTTCGGGACCCCCTACCCGAGATCCGCCTGTTTTGACACCGAAATTGGTGCTTTCATTGAGAGTTCCACTGTGTAGTCGACGAAAGGTTCGATGACTCGCCTTGTCCTTAAAGACAAGATCACCTCCGGGGGAGTCCTGGCCCCGGGCGAAACCCTCCGGCTGGGCGGCTTTACCATGATCGCCCGTTCGGCCGTTAAGCCGACGATGACCTCTCAGGCCAGCGGAAACCCCCTTCGCATCAACTCCGAACACTCCAAGCAGATGGATCCGACAGAGTTTTCATCCTTAAACGAGCTCCTAGATCGCATCGCCGCTTTGGGAATCGCCACAGATTACGATGAGATCGGGCCTAAAACCGATCAGGGAGAAACCGAAACTCCACCAGTCACCCACCAGATAGCGGTGGTCGAGGAGCAGGACGACTAGTCTTCTTCGATATCGGAGAAGGACTATGTCCGGACCGCCGATCCAGAGGAGCCGGATGCCCACCAACGAAAGGATGCGACCAGCCCTCCGAACATAGAATCGGCCGGCGGTCCTAAACAATCAGAACATACTCAGGAGCCCGGACTATTAAGCTCGGAAGGTCTTCAAACTCCGGATAATCGGTCAGGTCGGGATTCGGATTTAATTCGACCCGCCCACCCGGACATAGACGCTCTCATGAGCATAAAACAGCAGTCTCAGGAAACGGTCCACCACTTCTGGGCCAGATTCCTCCTTGTCAAGGACAAGGTAAAAGATTGCCATGACGAGGATGCAATATCAGCGTTCTGCAACAATTGCACGGACGAAGGAATCCTCAACGCCATCAATCGCTGCCGCATACTGAAATTCGCTGACTTAGCAACCATCCTACAAAAGTACAACGCGATGGAGAGCGCCTGGAAAACTCAGGTAGCTCACCGTCGGTCCCAACTCAACTACCCCTACAAGCAAAGAGGGCACACCCCCGTGGCACGCCCAGTCCAACAGTCAAGAAACATAAAACCACTATGCGGCACGGCACCGTTCTAGAGGGGTGGCTCGATGGTCCATGCAAAATACATACGGTACCAGATACCGTGGCAACCCACAGCCTTAGAGCATGTTGGATACTGTCGGTGTCAAAACCGGCGGATCTTGGGTAGGGGGTCCCGAATTGTGCGTCTAAGGCAGATGGTAACAGGAGGCAGGGGACATGATATTTACCCAGGTTCGGGCCCTCTTGATGGAGGTAATACCCTACCTCCTGCTTGATTGATCTTGATGATATGAGTATTACAAGAGTTGATCTACCACGAGATCGTAGAGGCTAAACCCTAGAAGCTAGCCTATGGTATGATTGTTGTTGTCCTATGGACTAAACCCTCCGGTTTATATAGACACCGGAGGGGGCTAGGGTTACACAGAGTCGGTTACAAGGGAGGAGATCTACATATCCGTATTGCCAAGCTTGCCTTCCACGCCAAGGAGAGTCCCATCCGGACACGGGACGAAGTCTTCAATCTTGTATCTTCATAGTCCAACAGTCCGGCTAAAGTATATAGTCCGGCTATCCGAGGACCCCCTAATCCAGGACTCCCTCAGATACTACGGAAGGTAGCCAAGAGCGGCGAGGACATCCTTATTCAAGGACGCCCCAGAACAAGATCCCCCAGAAGACGACAACACAAGAGTATTGACGGTCTTGGAGACATTCGCTTGAAATAACAAGCGCAAAAGGGCACTTCGCGAGCTCGCCGAAGTCTGCCAAATCGCTGCAATTAACCCTTGGAACGACACGGCTATAACATTTAACACCGGTAACGAACCGAAGTACAAAACAGTCCGAGTGCCAGCCGCGTTAGTCCTCAGTCCCATCGTGGACGGGTTTCGACTTACCAAGGTCCTCATGGATGGCGGCAGCGGAGTAAACCTCATTTATGAGGACACACTCCATAAAATGGAAATAGACAAGAGCCGCATCAAGCAAAGTAACACAACCTTCCGAGGAATTATTCCTAGTCGGGAGGCGCGGTGCGCGGGCAAAATCACACTTGACGTAGTATTCGGCACGCTGGAGAACTATTGGTCCGATGAAATAACTTTCCAAGTGGCACCTTTCAGCAGCGGATACGACGCCCTGTTGGGGTGGGATGCTTTTACACGCTTCCAAGCTATACCTCATTACGGGTACATGGAGCTCAAAATGCCCGAACCAAATGGTATAATCATTCTCGTCAGTGATCCGGACATAGCACTCCGCGCTGAAAACAAAACTGCATCCCTGGCCCTGGAGGCGCTATACGAAGCCCTCGCGGCCAAAGAATTAACCGCACTACGAGAATTCCTGCGCGAAAACTGGGACATATTTGCCTGGCACCCTTCGGATATGCCAGGGATCCCACGCAAGTTGGCCGAACATAGCCTCAATATATTAAAGGGATTTAAGCCGATCAAGCAAACACTGCGGCGCTTCTCCGAACCCAAGCGACAAGCTATGGGGGAGGAGCTGGCCAAGCTTATCGAGGCCGGATTCATTAGAGAAATCAAACATCCGGACTGGCTGGCAAACCTGGTGATGGTACCAAAGAAGGATACATCCTGGCACCTGTGTGTCGATTTCAAGGACCTCAACAAGGCTTGCCCTAAGGATCCCTTCCCCCTTCCCCACATTGATCAAATCATTGACGCCACCGCAGGACACGACTCACTGTGTTTCCTCGATGCATATTCCGGATACCATCAAATCAAAATGAAGGAGTCCGATCAAGCTGCAACAGCATTTATTACCCCATATGGCCATTCTGCTTCAACACCATGCCCTTCGGGCTCAAGAACGCCGGCGCGACATAAAAACGCATGATCCAAACATGCCTGGAGAAGCAGATCGGCAAGACAGTAGAGGCCTACGTCGATGACGTCGTCATCAAAACTAGGCACGTCGAAACACTAATAGACGACTTACGTCTCACATTCGACAACCTCCGCATGTATGACATTAAACTCAACCCGGAAAAGTGTGTCTTCGGCATCCCCGCTGGAAAGTTGCTGGGCTTCATCATTTCCAACAGAGGAATAGAAGCAAACCCAGCTAAAATCCGAGCTCTGTCACAGTTGGCTACACCAACAAACCTCAAACAAGCCCAGAAACTAGCTGGTTGCATGGCAGCATTAAGTCGCTTTATCTCCAGACTAGGAGAAAAGGCGCTACCACTCTATCGCCTCTTACGGCGCACCGATAATTTCGAATGGACAGACGCGGCGACCACCGGACTGGAGGAAATAAAGACCCTCCTAGCAAGCAATCCAATCCTGGCCACACCAAACGCGGGCGAACCCATGTTGCTATACATATCGGCAACACATCAGGTGGTGACCGTCGTGCTCGTCATCGAACGAGAACAGGACGGACACAAATTCCCACTTCAAAAACCAGTATACTAGGTATCTACTGTCCTCACACCGTGTAAATCCCGGTACCCCCACTACATAAAGATAGCATACGCGGTCTTCATGGCACCCCGCAAGCTACGACACTACTTCCAGGAGTGTTCAATCACGGTGGCTTCTGAGGTCCCACTCAATGACAAAATAAACAATCGCGATGCCATGGGACGGATCGCCAAATGGGCAATAGAGCTACTTCCATTCGACATAACATACAAGCCATGTCGAGCCATCAAATCCCAAGTACTGGCCGACATCTTCTTCGAATGGACAGAGGCCAAACTCCCTAAAGAGTACGGCGCATATTCCAATTGGGTTATGTATTTTGACGGCTCCAAAATGTTGGCAGGACTGGGAGCGGGAGTCGTGTTAACATCCCCCACTGGAGACGTCGTCCAGTATGTACTCCAGATATTATACACAAACTCCAACAACGCAACCGAATATGAGGCCCTACTACATGGTCTTCGGATGGCTGTATCCATGGGAATACAACGCCTGGAGGTGCGCGGGGACTCGAACCTCGCCATATCTCAAATAAATGGCGACTTTGACGCCAAAGATCCAAAGATGGCAGCTTATCGTAATACCGTATTAAAAATGCCGGCTCGGTTCGAAGGGCTTGAATTTCATCATGTCGCCCGAGAAAGTAATCAAGCGGCGGACGTCCTTGCTCGTATCGGTGCTAGGAGCGACCCCGTCCCACCTAACATCTTCCTGGAAAGGCTTTTCAAGCCATCTGTGGTGTGGCAAGGGGAGGGCGGCAACAATAGTCCAGATCCGAATACAACTCCAAATCCCGAACACACCGATAGTATCGGGGGCTCAATCACCGAAATAACACCGTCGGCCCATCTCATTATGGCAGTCATTGCCCCATGGACTGAACCTTTCTTGGCCTACATTAATAGGAAGGAGCTTCCCGAAGACCAGAATGAGGCTTGCCGCATTGTCCGGCGTTCGAAGGCCTACAAGGTTCACAACGGAGAACTCTACAAGAAAAGTACTACCGGAGTACATCAAAGATGTATCTTCGAAGAAGAGGGGCGGCAGCTTGTAGCGGAAATTCACGCCGGTGTCGGTGGACACCACGCCGCAGCTCGGGCCCTTGTTAGCAAGGCCTTCGGTACTAGTTTTTATTGGCCGACAGCCCGAGCAGACGCACAGGACCTCGTCCAATGCTGCGTCGGATGCCAACTCTTCGCCAACCAAAGCCACATGCCCCCAACTGCCTTACAAACTATCCCCATTACTTGGCCTTTCGCAGTCTGGGGACTAGACATGGTCGGACCCCTTAAAGGGGGAAGCCATAAGAAAAAATATCTACTGGTCATGGTGGACAAATTCACTAAGTGGATACAGGCTAAGCCGATCAAAACGGCTGAGTCTGGCCCAGTGATAGAATTCATATCCGGTGTGGAGCACCGTTATGGTGTTCCGCACAGCATCATCACCGACAACTGCTCTAATTTCACAGCCGACGAGGTAAAAACCTGGTGTACTAATCTGGGCATTAAACTCGACTACGCCTCTGTCTACCACCCGCAAACCAACGGTCAAGTCGAACGAGCCAATGGTCTTATTATGAGCGGCATCAAACCCAGACTAGTGCGGTATTTAAAAGAATCAGACAAGCACTGGGTTGAGGAGCTCGGCTCCGTACTCCGGGGGCTGCGGACCACGCCCAACCGTACTACCGGATACACACCTTTCTTCATGGTGTATGGTGCAGAGGCTGTGTTGCCCTGCGATATTATACATTACTCACCTTGAGTGCGTATGTATGTAGAGAAAGAGGCCGAGTTGGATCGGCAGGACAGCCTAGATGCCCTGGAGGAGGAGCGCGATGTCGCCAAAGCCCGTTCAGCATTTTATCAACAGCAGGCTCGAAGATATCAAAGCAGAGAAGTAGACTTACAACGTTGGCGAACTCGCTCTACGCTTGCCGGAGAAGAAAAAGGACAAACTCAAGCCCAAATGGGAGGGTCCCTTCATAATTGACGAAGTTCTTACCGGAGGAGCGTACCGTCTTCGTGATGCATCAGACAATCGCCTAGAGCCGAACCCCTGGAACGCGGCCAGACTCTGAAGGTTCTATGCCTAGCGCCGAATTCTTTGTTCGTCTCCTTCTCTTCTATAGTTTCCATTACTTTTTCGCTCTTTCCCACCTTTATTTTTTCTCTTTAAAGCTATCATACGGCTCGACCGTACAACGCTGATGTACACATCTTCAAATTTGTACGTCCACCATACCTGGGGGCTTCTTGGATAAGCTATTTTATTATTCCTTGAGCATCAAGCTCTTTGCATATGCGTTTTCTACCATATGCAACTTTTCTTCACCATTATATGCATCGATATGACTTAAGTTTTGGCCAAGCTGGGTTGCCTGGCTCCTGTGCTCATGCCCTACGTTCCTGTTAGTTCGGCTAGGGCATAAAGGGAGCACCTCTGCGATTGTTACTGCCGGGTCATCCGGATGTGTACCTCAGACTGGGTGAAGCCGAAAGCTAGCGTTCTTAAGGGAATATTCGGTCGGTGACTTAAAGACGTTTTTTATTCCATTACGAACCCCCAGAAGTTACATACACTATGATTTTCCCATCACAATTCGAACATGTACATTAAATGCATGCACACCCAGGGAAAGGAACCCTTAACGGAACTATTCTCTCTGGAAGATGTTTCTTACAATCTCAATGTAATATAACATAGCTTGCCGGATGCAACTTGTCTGTTCAAGCAACTATGACCCCTATGCCTAGTTTTCCATGCATACCCCAGCCTATTCGGCCGCGACGGTATTCGGAAACACTCCGCACCTTTGGGGCCGGAGGTTGAAGCGAAAAGTTCTGCCATGACAAATGATATACAATTCAGCTAGAGTTCCACATAATGAGGAAAGTACATAGTCACTTGGACTCGAACACTTCCTCCTCTACACCATCCAACAGGCAGTCTAACTTACAATCCTGTTGGGAATATTTGGCGGCCACCTCTTCTTGGTCATATACTAAACTAACGGGAATTTCTTCCCCATTTGACCCTAGCGGTCCAACCCGGGCCATGTGATTCGGATCCAGTTTGGTATATCGCGTTTTCACCATGGCCCAGGCCTCTCGCGCACCCTCTCGGTAGGGCGATATCTTCCATTGTCGGATACGCCGCCGCGCTCCCTTGAACAGCTCTACAAGCTCATCCATACTTCCTGGAGGGGAGGCGGATGGCCATAAGGCCTTGGCAATGCTCCGCATGGCCAACCGGGCATGCTCGTGCGCTTGCGACAGTCTTTGCAGCAGATCACTTGATGATCCGGACACCTGCTCTTCAGGATGGCCCGTTAGTATACCTGCAAACATAACTATATCAGTTCCATTTATCTCTGAACTACTTTAAAAATAGTTCAAACACATACTGAATATGCCGCCCCGCAGCTTCTTGTTCTCCTTCACGGAATCGGCTAGTTGGGCTCGAACATCTTTCAATTCTTCACCCAATGTAGTGTTGGAATCCTGTAGCTTGTTTTTCTCGTCTCTGACGCGGGTCAGCAGACGCTCGCCTGCGGCATGTTGCCTTTTCGCCTCTTTTTCTCCCTCTTGGGCGATCTTCAACTTCTCTTCAAGTTGATCAGGCGACCCTATTATGCGATCAGCAGCAGAATTAGCACAATTGGTATAAAAATTGTTGTTCCTCGATGGAGGGGAACGTTACCAGAAGACGACTTCTAGAAGTTTTCTAGTTCGGCGGTGGCAGCATTTAGCTGCGCCCGGCACTGCTCCCACTCTTGGGCTAGCAAGCCATTCTTCTCTGTAAGGACCTGGTCTTACAACGATCCTTAAATCAGTTGTGCCAACTGCTTTCAGTCTCGGGGGCTACGGGCATATGGTTATTCTTTTTTGGACAAAGAAAACTTACCTGCACATCTGTCAGATATTGATTTGTGGCTCTTCTAAGCCCATCTCGAGCAGCTCGGATGTATGCGTCGCCCGAGCTAAAGGCATTGAATGCCTCTTCCAAGAACTTGGGGTCTCGCAAGATAGCCGTGCAGCGTCGATGGTTCATGGCGCTCTCTACCTCCGAGTTGGTGACGGACATATTTTCCGAACCCTCGGCCGAAGGGCAGTCCGGCGTTGTTCCTACGCCGGCCCCAGTCTCCCCGATTGGATCTAAATCCCGGTTGTCGGGAGCACGACCGACCGGGCCCCCGGACACAGTTCGGCGAACCTTTTTTCCTGTAACCAAACAAACACGCAAGTCACAGTCGGGTGCGGCCGCTGAAAAGCATATTTATCCGTACCTCCTCGATGAAGGCTTGGCTGAGTCTTCACTGGTCTTCCTCTTCAAAGGCTTGCCCGGTGCAGGAGCCGATCTCTTCGGAATCGCTAAACGTCTCCCCTGTGGAGCACGATATAGTGCGGTGGGTGAGGCAGAATAAGAGCACTCTTTCAGAGAAGGTGTTTCTTGATTATTTACATGTGAAGCAGGAAGAAGGCCAGGGTAGTTGGCGGTGATGGCCACTTTTGTGCCGTCATAGCTTGTCTGGTAAAACACTCCCTCCGCGAGCACCACGAATATATTCGGTTCCTCTTCAAACCCAGGATCTAGCTCCCGGTTGTGGTTCTCCGGCTGTGGGGCATGACTATGAAGTCCTTCGGTGACCTTCCGCCAGTGCTGTCATAACAAACAGATTTGAAATTTATCAAAAGTAATCCGGCAAGGGAATGAGTGAAACAGAGGGGTGGAGGCTTACCCAACTGGGAGGATCATACATAGAATACCCATCTCTGCGCTTAATGCGAAGAAATTCCTCTTCCTCCCTTTGAAAAGCTCGACCAATATCTCGGGCAGAGCGGCGGGGGTATCCGGACCTTTCCGGCCACATAGGCATCATCCTCTCCATTATAGTGCCACATTGGCAGCCCTCTATATTGTAGCGGCTGAACCCCTTGCACTATGGAGGTCGCCATTACCTCGATTATTGTGAGTCCGGACTGAGCAGCATCTTTATCTTGCTCATGAGTTGACGAACTTCTGCGCTATCATCCTCTTCAAGACTCCGGGGACGCCAACTGTGGCGTTTCTTCAGTGGAACGCTCGCAAATTGAGGAAGACCCTTTTGAACTGGGTCAGGAAGCGCAACGTCCTCGATATAGAACCACTCGGAAGTCCATTCTTCGGGTGCCTTCCTTGGTGTGCCGGACAGATATCCGGTATCGGCGATACGCCATACTTCGGCTCCGGCCACTTCAAATATTGACCCCTCGTGATTACGCGGGACAAGACAAAGAAACTTCCTCCACAGCTCGAAATGAGCCTCGATGCCTAGAAATAGTTCGCAAAAAAAGACATAACCCGCAATGTGCAGAAGGGAGGCAGGGGTGAAGTTGTGCAGCTGGAGGCCATAGTATTCCAGAAGCCCTCGGAGGAACGGATGGATTGGAAATCCGACGCCTCTTAGTAGGTAGGGGACGAAACACACTCGCTCCCCCCGGATGGATTGGGGAAGGCCTCCGCCTGGGTCTCACCGTTGAAGGAATCTAGCCCCGCTCGAATAGGGACTAGATATGCGGGGCGGGGGGGAGAAATCCCTGTGTCTGTAGCTTCGTTAATTGACCATGGGGCACAGAACACCTCTCCCACTCGCCTTTGTCTGGGCCGGAACGGGAGGAGGAGCTGGGAACGCTAGCCATGTTGGAATGGTTTCTCCTAGCAGTCTTCGGGGATTTTCTCTGCGTGGTGCCGAATGGATCAAAGATCTAATCTCTTTAAATAGGCGCTCTTCCCTGCATGGACAGTGTGTTATTCGCAAAAATGCCCTGACCTTCCACATTCGCTCGACACATGGAAGACGAAGTTATTTAACGCGCAGAAGATGAGGGGAGCGACGTTGGGTCAATGGCCGAATACATTACTTGGAGATCATTAAAGGAGGAACCCGCCTTGCAATGCCGAAGACAATTTGTGTGTCGAACACCTCGCTATTGAAGAGTGGTTTGCGGGCTACTGAGGGAGTCCTGGACTAAGGGGTCCTCGGGCGTCCGGCCTGTTATCCATGGGCCGGACTGATGGGCTGTGAAGACGTGAAGGCCAAAGACTGTACCCGTGTCCGGATTGGACTCTCCTTGGCGTGGAAGGCAAGCTTGGCGAACGACTATGAAGATTCCTTCTTATGTAACCGACTCTATGTAAACCCTAGATCCTCCCGGTGTCTATATAAACCGGAGGGGTTAGTCCGGAAAGCATATATTCATTACCATAGTTATACAGGATAGGCTTCTAGGGTTTAGCCATTACGATCTCGAGGTAGATCAACTCTTGTAATACTCATATTAATCAAGATCAATCAAGCAGGAAGTAGGGTATTACCTCCATAGAAAGGGCCCAAACCTGGGTAAACATCGTGTCCCCCGTCTCCTGTTACCATCGATCCTAGACGCACAGTTCGGGACCCCCTACCCGAGATCCGCCGGTTTTGACACCGACATTGGTGCTTTCATTGAGAGTTCCACTGTGACGTCGACGAAAGGTTCGATGACTCGCCTTGTCCTTAAAGACAAGATCACCTCCACGGGAGTCCTGGCCCCGGGCGAAACCCTCCGGCTGGCCGGCTTTACCATGATCGCCCGTTCGGCCATTAAGCCAACGATGACCTCTCAGGCCATCCGAAACCCCCTTCGCATCAACTCCGAACACTCCAAGCAGATGGATCTGGCAGAGTTTTCGTCCTTAAACAAGCTCCTAGATCGCATCGCCGCTTTGGGAATCGCCACAGATTACGATCGGATCGGGCCTAAAACCGACCAGGGAGAAACCGAAACTCCACCGGTCACCCACCACATAGCGGTGGTCGAGGAGCAGGACGACTAGTCTTCTTCGATATCGAAGAAGGACTATGTCCGGACCGCCGATCCGGAGGAGCCGGATGCCCACCAACGGAAGGATGCGACCAGCCCTCCGAACATAGAATCGGACGGCAGTCCTAAACAATCAGAAGATACTCAGGAGCCTGTACTGTTAAGCCCGGAAGGTCTTCAAACTCCGGATAATCGGTCAGGTTGGGATTCGGATTTAATTCCACCCACCTACCCGGACATAGACGCTCTCATGAGCATAAAACAGCAGTCTCAGGAAACGGTCCACCATTTCTGGGCCAGATTCCTCCTTGTCAAGGACAAGGTAAAAGATTGATGTGAAGATACAAAGACCGAAGACTGCACCCGTGTCCGGATAGGACTCTCCTTGGCGTGGAAGGCAAGCTTGGCGAACGAATATGTAGATTCCTTTCTTTGTAACCGACCTTGGGTAACCCTAGATCCTCCCGGTGTCTATATAAACCGGAGGACTTAGTCCGGAGAGGGGGAGATACTCATTACCATAGTCATACAGGCTAGGCTCTTAGGGTTTAGCCCTTACGATCTCGAGGTAGATCAACTCTTGTAATACTCATATTCATCAAGATCAATCAAGAAAGGAAGTAGGGTATTACCTCCATAGAGAGGGCCCGAACCTGGGTAAACATCGTGTCCCCCGTCTCCTGTAACCATCGATCCTAGACGCACAGTTCGGGACCCCCTACCCGAGATCCGCCGGTTTTGACACCGACACTTACAGCCGGCAGGGCCCGCAAGCGGCGTGCGCAGCCTGTCGGTGTAGTATGAGACAGCTGGCAGGACCCACCAGAAGTCGGACCCCAGCGGCCAGCGGAGAAGCCGGCGACCGTAGACACTGAAACCCGGGTCCTACACCCGACCAGATTACCATTGTACCCCTGGGGTAGGCCTATATAAACCCAGGGCACCCATGCAAAGGGTTAAGCCTCATAGAGACCATGCACACATATAGAGAGAGTGAAGGTAGGGCTAGCCTTGTTCTTCTTCCTCCTCTAGAGAAACAGCTCAAGGAGCAAGCTTGTAGCCACCTTTGTTGATTTAGTGATCATGCGGAGACCCCGCAGAGCAGGACTAGGGGTGTTATCTCCTAGGAGAGCCCCGAACCTGGGTAAGATGCGTCGGTGTATATGTCTATGCCTTATCCCATTTCAAGGCACCGGCGACGTCTTACTCTCCCCCACCATGATAAGCCAACCTTTGGCATATGTCGCACGACACCCCCGATAGTGCGCACAACCCACCAGGGCGTGCCTGGGCCTCCAGACACGCCGTGGTGGGTTGTGCTCCGAGGCCTAGGCATGCCCTGGTGGGTTGTGCTCCCCTCGGAGCACCCCCCAGGCACTTCTCCGGCCCACTGGATGTCTTTTGGTCCAAAACAAATATCCAAAAAGTTTCGCTGCGTTTGGACTCCGTTCGGTATTGATTTCCTGCGATGTAAAAAACATGCAAGAAAAAACAATTGACACTTGGCACCTTGTCAATAGGTTAGTACCAAAAAATGATATAAAATGACGTAAAATGATTATAAAACATCCAAGAATGATAATATAACAACATGGAACATTAAAAAATTATAGATACATTGGAGACGTATCAGCATCACCAAACTTAATTCCTGCTCGTCCTCGAGTTGGTAAGTGATAAAAACAGAATTTTTGATGTGGAATGCTGCCTAACATGTCATCTCATATTCTTTTTGTTTATAGCATGGACATTTGGACTTTTATATGATTCAAAGCAATAGTCTAGTTTTGACATGATAACTTAAATACTCAAGCATATCAACAAGCAACCATGTCTTTCAAAATATCAATGCTAAAATAAGTTATCCCTAGCCCATCATGCTCAATCATTGATCCATTCATGAAACACACTTGCATATTAGCTACACCCAATACTCAAGTACGATCATAGTGCCTCCTAGTTGGTGTTTTTATAAGAGAAGATGGAGACTCAAATTGAAAATAAAAATTGCATAAAGTTAAAGAAAGGCCCTTCGCAGAGGGAAGTAGGGATTTGTAGAGGTGCTAGAGCTCAAAGCGAAAAACTTAGAGATAAAAACATTTTTGGAGGTGTGCCATTCCCACCAACGAAAACGACTTAGAGTTCCCAACAATTTCCATGCTAGATATATCATAGGCGGTTCCCAAATAGAAAATAAAGTTTATTCCTTTATCCACCATACTTTCACTTTCCATGGCTAACCGTATCCACGGGTGCCCTCCATACTAACACATTGCAAGGAATTTATTATTTGACAACATAAAGTAAATTCATTTTTTATTTCGGGACTGGGCATCCCTAATACCTTTGCCTTACTCTCGTGCAATGTCAAGTGAATAAACACTCATCGTGAGAATAACACATCTAGCATGGAAAATATTAGCCACCCCTCACCGCCCCGCGAGCGGTGCGATCACACAGAAGCGAATTTTATTTTGAAAATTAGAGATGGCACATACAAATTTGCTTAGAACGGCAAAGGAATACTGCATATAGGTAGATATAGTGGACTCATATGGCAAAACTGGTTTGAAGGTTTTTGGATGCACAAGTAGTGATCATACTTAGTGCAAAGTGAAGGCTAGCAAAAGATTGAGAAGCGACCAACCAAGAAACGAATAATCTCATAAGCGAGCATTAAGCATAATTAACACTGAATAATGCACCACAAGTAGGATGTAATTTCATTGCATGACTATTGACTTTCGTGCTTGCATAGGGAATCACAAACCTTAACACCAATATTCTTACTAAAGCACAATTACTCATCAACATAACTCACATATCACGTCATCATATCTCAAAACGATTATAAGGAATCAAGTTTATTTTGTCCAATGATCTTCATGAAAGTTTTTATTATATCCTTCTTGGATATCTATCACTTTGGGACTAATTTTCATGTCTTGCTTTTGTAAGCTCAAACAAATATAAGTGAAGATCATGAGCATAGTATTTCTTTCTCTCAAATTAATTTAAGTGAAGCAAGAGAGAATTTCTTAAAAAATTTACGAACTCTCAAATAAATCTAAGTGAAGCAAGAGAGCATTTCTTCAAAACTAACTAAGCACACCATGCTCAAAAAGATATAAGTGAAGCACTAGAACAAACCCATAGCTCATAATAATTTAAGTGAAGCATAGAGAGCAAATCTAACAAGTCATGGCATAATTTTGGATCTCTCAAATAGGTGTGTCCAGCAAGGATTCAAGACTTAAAAGCAAAACAAAACAAGGAAAGACTCATATCATACAAGATGCTCCAAGAAAAACTCATAGTATGTGACGAATAAAAATATAGCTTCGAGTAAAATATCGATGGTCGTTAGAAGAAAGAGGGGATGCCACTCGGGGCATCCCCAAGCTTAGTTGCATGCTTCTCTTTGGATAATAGCTTGGGATGCCTTGGGTATCCCAAAGCTTAGGCTCTTCTTACTCCTTATTCCTTCATCCATCTATGATAACCCAAAACTTGAAAACTTCAATCACACAAAACTCAAACAAAACCTTCGTGACATATGTTAGTATAAGAA
Organism: Aegilops tauschii subsp. strangulata; assembly: GCF_002575655.3. Classification (NCBI taxonomy): domain Eukaryota; kingdom Viridiplantae; phylum Streptophyta; class Magnoliopsida; order Poales; family Poaceae; genus Aegilops; species Aegilops tauschii. Next base: position 200,154,998 of record NC_053040.3, read on the forward strand.
AGCAAATCACTACTATAAGTACTGTATCAAACCAATTCATATTTTATTCTTGCATTATATCTACTGTATTCCAACTTTTCTATGGCAAAAAACTCATCAAAGAAAACCATAGAATCATCAAAACAAGCACACAACACAAAGAAAACAGAATCTTTCAAAAATAGAACATCCTGTAGCAATCTGGACTTTCGTATACTTCTGTAACTCCAAAAATTCTAAAAAAATTAGGACCACGTGAGAAATTTGTATATTAATGTTCTGCAAAAATAATAGGTATTTTATCACGCTCCTGTGATTTTTAACAATTGTTTTTCCGGGTGCGAAAGTTTCTGTTTTTCAGCAAGATCAAACAACTATCACCCAAGAAGATCCTAAAGGCTTTGCTTGGCACAAACACTAAATAAAACACAAAAAACACAATCATAACAGTATCATAATTTTGCAAACACTCAAGAACAGAAAGCAAAAAGCAAAAATAGAATTTATTCATTGGGTTGCCTCCCAACAAGCGCTATAGTTTTACGCCCCTAGCTAGGAATAAAGCAAAGATCTACGTTTTGTCATCTTTGTTTTCCAACTCTTCAATCAAGCACTTAGAACTTTTCAGAGATTTAGCATATAATTGTCAATGACAATACTCCTAGGAACAAGTTTAAAGAAATCATTCTTACCAAAAGGATCTCTTATCACTTCAAAAAAATCCGGGTGAATACTAATCATCTTAAGATCTTCTTTATCGCTATTACTAGACGGTGCACCCTTGTTCTTGGTAACTTGAGTAATCTTGCCAATCTTTACGGGATTTTTTTCAATAGTTTTAGCGGAAGCAAAATCCGTACTTAGATTACTAAAGATTTCTTATAATTTATCAATCTGAGACGGGCTTTCTTCACTTTCATTGATTAAGGTCCCCTTTTCTTTTAACAACTTAAAAACTTCTCCCGCTTTTGACCCAATTTTAGTGGCAAAATTATGCATCTTTTTATCTAAATTTTCAATATGTTTTTCAGTAAGCATTTTCATTTCAATAGCATCTAGTCTTTCCATGACATGCTCAAGATTCGAAGTTGTTTCATTAATCATAAGAGGTGGTGAACCCACTAAATTTCCCATAGCGTTAAAAGCATCAAGAGAGGGACACATCAAGAAGTTTCCACCGGTAATCGTATCAAGGACGAATCTATACCAAGTGGTGATGCCCACATAAAAACAACGAAGAAGAACAACGGTAGATTGCTTACGGATAGATCTATTATGAGCATTGCAAATCTTATACCAAGCATATTTCAAATTCTCTCCTCCCCTTTGTTTAAAGTTGAGAACTTCATTCTCGGGAGTGCATGAAATATAGGAAGAATTATCCATACCGGCAGAAGTTGCAAGCAAGATTGCACACAAAACAGATCCGGCAAGAAAACGGCGAACTAAAAAGAGGGCGAATAAAACGGCAAATTTTTGTGAAGTGGGGGAGAGGAAAAAGAGAGGCAAATGGCAAATAATGTAAATTGCGAGGAGATGAGATTTGGGATTAGGAACCGGGCATATGTTGAAGATCCTCCCCGGCAACGGCGCCAGAAATTCCTTTTGATGCGACTCGAAGCTACGCCGATATTTCCCCAAAGAGGAAGGGATGTGTCGGTGGAAACGACACCTATGGGATCACAGGGAATCCCTTCTACGGTTGGCGGGCGCGAGGCTGTGGAAAGAGCGGGTTTAGAAGATCAACATGGGAGAATTTATCCAGGTTCGGGCCGCAAGTGATGCGTAATACCCTACTCCTGCTAGTTTGTGTTTATCTGGTGTTCTTGGACCAGCTACAGAGCGTGCAGGGTCCAAAAATTCCGAATCCTTTTCCAGTATGCCTCGGGCCTCCTTTTATAGCCGAAGGGGTCACCATAGTGGCACACAGGAGGTGGGAAGTTTGTACTGTATACAAGTCTATCCCCTGGCTCCGTAGGATAAACGCATTTAACGCTGCCGACGTGCCCTCTCACTTTATCGGGGACGACAAGGAAGCTCGTCTCGTTCGTCACCACCTCGTCCCGCTCTGACGTGCGTCTAAGCTAACTAGGCATGCAGCGCCACGCTGGCTGGCTAGCTGCTGAGTTGGTGCGGTGGCAGAGTCTTCACGAAGATCTGCATGCCACCACGCAGGTGCTTGTTGAGTTGGCCTGGAAGCTGCACGTCGCCACGCAGGTGCCTGCCTTGCTGGCGGATTGAATGCAGTGTTGGAACGGCGGTGGAGCCTTGGCAGGTGTGGGCCTGGCTGCGGCCCCGCAGATGTCCCCGGCAAGGGCCTTGCCGGGGTCTCGCAGGTGTCCCCAGCAAGGGTCTTGCCGGGGGTTTCTATCTTCTGGTTCTCATCTAGTCTTGTATGTTCTTGGTCTTCACAAAGATCTACATGCCACCATACAGGCGCCTCCCGAGCCTTGGTTCCAATGTTGTCGATGTTTTCGGAAGTCTTAGGCTCAAGGGTGGCGGCCTTGCTGGTGTTGCGCAAGTTCCCCCGGCAAGGATCTTGCCGGGGAGAGCCCACCTTGTCCCTTCGCTCCTCGCGCCTCTGTCTTGGCGCAGCTCTGGTAGCCTTGTTCCTTGCTTCCTCTGCCCCGCCAAGCGTAGCCGCAGGTGCAGCTACAACTGCTCGTGCACAAGTAAAGGGGTACAGAAGGCCCCTACTTTTGTACACCGATAGGAGCCCCCGGGCCTGGGCCACACATAAGCGCAGAGCATTGTTGGGCCAGGCCAAGAACGGTGCGCGGGCATGCGTGGCAGAGTTTTACTGCGGTAACTCCTTCGCTAGTTGCGCTTCCCCACGACCCGCGTTGAATGCGTGATGTGGGGGATCGTGCGTGGAATGACCGCAGCATGCTCGCGTCATCCCATGGTGAATAGTAAAGAGGCGGCTTGCGTCTGCCCCATAAAAGAGGGAAAACTGCAGGGCCGATACTCAATTACTCTCCTATCCTTGGAACCGCCGTTCCACGTTTCCCACTACGCCCGCCCCTTTCGCCACGTACGCTGCATGCACGACGCGCGGTAGGTGACAGGCGTGCGGGATATGGGAATGCGTGCTATGGCTGGTACCTATGCGCCTTTGATTGGGTGAGGAGGGCAGTTGATGGCCTCGCTTATTGCCAACTTAATGAGCCGGATTTGAACAGGCTCTTCAGAGGCGTAGAGCTGGTCTTTTAGCCTTCCCCGCCCGGCTATATAAAATGGGACTCGGGAGGAGGAGGGGAGACATCTTCTTGCGTCTTCCCTTCGCCTCCATTCTCTATCCACTGCCATGGCGAGAGGGCGTGCTCGTGGCCGTTCTTCCGCGAGGGCGACCAGGTCTTCCTCCCGTCATAGAGCCGCGGCGGTCAAGGAAGAGCCAGCCGCCCAAGGCGAAGGCCACGCTCGAGGTGGAGGCGCCGGACGGGGCCGCAGTCGGTGAGGCGGTCAAGGCAGAGGCGGGCGCGGCAGGGGGACACCCGCGTCATCGCCATCTCCGTCACCATCTCCGCCTCCGTCTCCTTCTGCTTCGTCGAGGGGCCATCTCGGGGACACGACGCTGGAGTTCATCCTGCAACTGTGCGATCCGCCGTGTAGCCGCCTTCGCCTTCTCGAGGTGTTCGCGAGGGTGCTGGAGATCGACCAGCCGCCGAGGTTGAGGCTTCACATGAAAGGGTGTTGCAATGGCGACATGTGGGTGAACACAAGGTTCCCCTTCCCTCATGTAATGCTCCTTCATTGGGATTGGAAGACCTTCGCACGCGCCCATTGCTTGATGAAGGGGCACGTTCTCCTCTTCAAGCTAGTGGAGAGCGACCTGCTCTCCGTAAAGGTCTTCGGGCGCTTGGGACACAGGCTAGGGTGTTGCGCGGAGAGCTGGACCGACGACGAGAGCTCCTCCTCGAGCAATGGCGACAGGGAGGGGACCAGCGGGGACGACGACGTGGACGGGTCGGACTAGGCGTCGGGCGCCCCGTCCCTAGGCGATGCCGGCACCAACACCATCTGCACCTGGCCTTCCCCCTGGAGGAATGACCTGCCGGGGGCGGGGAAGTTCTTGGCGGCGGCTCCTCGAGCCAGCTCCTTGAACTTCTCGGGGCCGCTACTTCTGGCGGCTGGTGCTGGAAGGCCGGAGAAGACGAAGAAGGCGGGTGGTGGGCCGTCAACTCGGAGTACGATGGCACCGACGCCTTCATCGCGTATTGTCGGACCGCTGCCTCATTTTCCGGCTCCTTCCCCGGCACCGTCATCACCAGCCCTCTCTTGGTGTCTTCTGCTGCTCGTACCTCGCCTGGGCACTCCTTTTTCCCCTGCTTATCCTGACCTGCTTCCTGAGGAGAGGGACAAGAAAGGGATTACGGGCATCTTATCTTTTTTTAGATTTGAAGCCTGCGAGCACTTGTCAAATTTAGACCTTGTAACCCCTTGCTCATGTTTACATTCCGTATGAATTGTACTTGCTTGATCAACATATTAATGAAAAGGGGTTTTGCCAGGCTCTTTTGTGCGTGAGCGAGGCCCCCACGAAGGAGCGAGTCCTTGTTATTTTAAGCAAACAACGTCGCCCGGCAACAAGCCTTGCCGTCCTCCCGCTTTACAGCCCGACCACACTCACGCCCTTGGCAGAGGTAGGGAAAAGCAGGATTAGGCCCCTCGCTCATTTCCCTTCCACCGCAACTACAACCAGATTCCGGCCTGAAATTGATTTTAGGCATAGGAAGGAGGGAGCACGGTGGTATAGGAATGATCGAGGTCTCGTACGTTCAATTTTCATACGGAAACGCATGGGGGGGAATAAAACTTATCTGAATTCGCAGCCCCCGGCAACCTTGGCTTGCGGGGTCGGGGGTGTCGATCCGCCTTCTTTCCTCCAAACGGCTCCGCAGAAACGCCTATGCAGCCTGCGAACCAAGAACGGGCTGGAAGAGACAGAAAGACATGACTCGACCTCTATGCTATGGGTTAGCCGGTGCCAAGCACTATCAACCCTAACACAGAGAGAGACTCAACCTAGCATGCATGCTAATTTCTAGGGCGCCAGCGCTTCATTTATTTATCTATTGCTCAGGGTCTGGACCTGGCTTTGTACAAAGGGTTACATGCCTTGCCGGCAAGGCTTGTACAAAAAGTGGTCTGCCGGGAGGCCCGGCAACCGCGCCTTATGGGTAGAACTTGCGAAGATGTTCGATGTTCCAGGAGTTGCTCACTGGAATCCCATCTTCGGTCTCCAGGCGGACTGCACCGGGCCTGGTGACTCATATTACCCAATAAGGGCCTTCCCACTTCGGCGTCAACTTGTTGGAATTCTTGGTGGATTGAACTCGCCGAAGAACAAGGTCGCCTTCCTCAAGGCTCCGGGCATGAATCTTGCGGCTATGGTAGCGGCGCAAGGCTTCCTGGTAGCGAGCAGCTCGCACAGCAGCCCGAGGACGATCTTCCTCAAGGAGCATCGCATCATCTTGGTGCAACTTCTCTAGCTCAAGCTCATCATAAGCGAGCACTCGAGGTGACCCGTATATGAGTTCTGTGGGGAGAACTGCTTCTGCCTCGTATGCCAGGGTAAAGGGTGTCTGGCTGGTGGCTCGATTTGGCGTTGTTCTGATCGACCAAAGAACCGTCGGCAACTCATCAACCCAGCGCCTTCCGCACTTGTGCAGCTTGTCAAAAGTCCTAGTCTTGAGGCCTTGCAGCACTTTTGCATTCGCCCTCTTGGCCTGGCCGTTACTTCTGGGATGAGCAACAGAAGCAAAACATACCTTGCTGCCGAGGTCTTGAATGTACTGCATGAAGGTGCGGCTCGTGAACTGCGTGCCGTTGTCGGTGATGGCTCTGTTGGGCACACCAAAATGGCAGACTAGCCCCTTGAAGAACTTGACGGTTGACTGTGTTGTCACCTTTCTCACTGGTTCCACTTCCGGCCACTTTGTGAACTTATCGATCGCGATGTACAAGTACTCAAAGCCCCCGACAGCACAGGGAAAGGGGCCCAGTATGTCGATCCCCCAGACTGAAAACGGCCAGGAAAGAGGGATTGTCTGAAGAGCTTGGGCTGGTTGATGAAGCTTCTTTGAATGGATTTGTCACGCTTCACACTTGGTTACTAGGGCAGTTGCATCCTGGAGGGCGGTGGGCTAGGAGAAGCCTTGCCGGAATGCTTTGCTGGCAAGGGCTCTCAACCCTGTGGGAGCCACACATACCTCCATGTATCTCTGCCAACAGCCTCAGTCCATCTTCCCGAGGAATGCACTTCAACTTCACGCCGTTCGGTCTCCTTCTGTATAGGGCATCATCCACAAACTAGTACATGCTGGACCGACGAGCTACTTTCTCTGCTTCTTCTTGTTCCTCAGGAAGCTCCCCTGTTTGGAGGAAACAGACAGTGTGATGTGCCCATGCCGGAGCATGAGGCTTGATGGCAAGGACTAAAGGCACATCTTCGGCCGCAAGGGCAGCTGCCTCTACGGTCAGAGCTCGAGGATCTGCTGGGGGTTGCTGCTCTCCGGCAAGCTTGGGGCACCCGACAACGTCCTTGTCGGCGGCTCCTGGGAGCTCAGCAGGAAAGTACTTGCCTGGGCCTGCCTTCCTTCGCTTGTTCTGTCTTGCTGATGGCTCGACGGATGGTTGTGTTAATTGAAGCACAAAGGCACCTAGTTCCACAGGCAACTTCAGGGCAGCGCGCTTCGACAGGTTGTCGGCAATGCCGTTCTCCGCTCGGGGAATATGCTCTGCTTGCCATCCGTCAAAACGCTCTTCCAACTTCCTCACTTCATCCACGTAGGCCTCCATCAATGGGCTCTGGTAATCCTTGTTGATTTGCTTAACGACGAGCTAAGAATCACCTCTGATGATGAGCTTCTTGATTCCGAGGTCTGCCGCGATCCTGAGACCGCCAAGCAATCCCTCGTACTCCGCCGTGTTGTTCGTTGATTTTCCCTGGGGAAAGTGCATCTGGACTACATACTTGAGGTGCTCTCCGATGGGCGCGACGAGTAGCATGCCGGCACCAGCACCTTGCAGTGAGAAAGCACCATCAAAGTACATAACCCAATCGTGGCAGGTATCCTTGCCGGGAAGGGTGGTTTCTTGAACCTCTTCATCGGGCATTGTGATCCATTCCGCTATGAACTCTGCCAAGGCTCGGCTCTTGATCATTGAAGTACTTTGAAACTTGAGGCCAAAGCTCGACAGCTCCAATGCCCACTCCACAATCCTCCCTGTCGCATCTGGGTTGTGCAAAATCCGTTGCAAAGGGAGGCGGGTGACGACAGTGATCTCATGCGCATGGAAATAGTGAAGCAGCTTTCTCGAGGCCATAAGGAGGCCGAAAAGTAGCTTTTGCATACCAGAATATCTTGATCTAGCCCCCTGCAAGAGGGAACTGACAAAATAAATGGGGTGCTGCACCACCTTCTTCTTCTTTTTCACTTTGCCCATCTGCTCAGACTCTATCTTGCCGGGACCGGGCCTTGCTGGGGGTTCCGCCTTACCAGCGTCAGGCTCTGCCTGGGAGGGCTTCGGCCCACCATCCGACGACTCTGCTGCTACTGTTGCTTCTTCCTCAAGTTCCCTCTGCGCCACCAGCGCAGCACTGACCACTTGATTCGTTGCTGCTAAGTATAGCAGCAACGGCTCCTGTGGCTTGGGCGCAACTAGTATTGGCGTTGAGGAGAGGTACCTCTTTAAATCTTGCAGCGCTGCCTCTGCCTCCGGAGTCCATTTCATTGGACCCGCCTTTTTCAAAACTTTGAAAAAGGGGAGGGCGTGCTCAGCAGATTAGGTGATGAACCTACTCAGGGCAGCAACGCAGCCGACGAGCCTACGGACGTCCTTGACCCGTCTTGGCGCCTCAATCTGCTCAATTGCTTTGATCTTGTCGGGATTTGCTTCGATCCAGCGTTGAGACACAAAGAACCCAAGAAGCTTGCCATATGGGACACCGAACACGCACTTCTCTGGGTTGAGCATGAGGTTGATCTTGCGCATATTTGCAAATGTTTCTTCTAAATCTTGCACGAGCGTGGCCCTATCCTTGGTTTTGACCACTATGTCGTCCATATAAGCTTCCATATTTCGAGGTAGCTGGGGCTCAAAACCAATCTGGACCGCTCGGGCAAACGTTGAACCAACGCTCTTCAACCCGAAAGGCATTCATACAAAACAGTACGTACCATATGGGGTGATGAACACGGTTTTTTCTTCGTCGTCCTTCATCATGAAGATTTGGTGGTATCCTGAATAAGCGTCGAGGAATGACAGTAGGTCACACCCGGCAGTGGAGTCCATAATTTGGTCGATGCATGGCAGAGGGAAAGGATCCTTTGGAAAGGCTTTATTGATATCTGTGGAGTCAATACACAGCCTCCATTTCCCATTTGCCTTACGCACCACCACTAGAGTGGCCAACCATGTGGGGTGGAGCACTCCTCTAACCAGGCTTGCCGCCTCTAACTTCCTGATCTCCTCGATAACGAACTGTTGTCGCTCCAAAGCTTGCTTCCTGACCTTTTGCTTGACGGGCCACACATGAGGACAGACATCAAGATGGTGCTCAATCACCTCCCTGGAACGCCGGGGATGTCGGATGCTTGCCATGCGAACACATCGACATTCGCCCGCCGGAAGGCGACGAGCGTGCTTTCCTATTTGCTGTCGAGGGTGGAGCTTATAATGAAAGCCCCGCCCGTGTCGTCCTCCTTGACGGACACCTTCTTGGTTTCTGGTGGTGCAGCCTTGGACTTGTTGCTCTTGCCGGTGGATCTCTCTGGCACGTCCTCAACGGGAGCGCAGCACTTCGAAGAGGCGCGCTTGCCGGATGGGTGCAAGAGGTCTTACCGAAAGAGGTTTCGCCGGAAGGGGTCTTGCCGGCAGAGGTCTTGCCGGCCTTCTTCCTTCCCGGGGCTTCAGCGACAGGAGCTAGTGCCTTGGCGGCAGTTGCCGCAACTTCCTCTCGGTAGAGTTGGTCGGCGCAGATGAGCGCGTCTTTCTTGTCAGAGGGGACGGTGATGATGGTCAGCGGCCCCGGCATCTTCAATGTGTTGTAGGCGTAGTGTGACGCCGCCATGAACTTGTCCAGCACTGGGCGGCCAATGATCCCATTGTATGGCAAGGGGATCTTGGCAACATCAAAAACGATCTTCTCTGTCCTATAGTTCAGCTCGCCCCCAAACGTAACGGGCAGCGTGATTTTGCCTTTTGGCTGGTTCCTTCCCGGGTTGACCCCTTGAAACGTGCCCGTCTCCTCGAGTTCTCCATCAGGAATCTGCAGCCTCTTGATCACAGCGGGCGAGATCAAGTTCAAACCGGCCCCACCATCAACCAGCACTTTTGTCACCCTGAGGTTCGTATTGTTGGTGAAACCAACAACGGAAAACACCCGACTGCAGTTGTGCGATCAGGATGATCCTTGGTGTCAAAAATGATGGGCGTGCGGGACCACTTCAGTGGCTTCTGGGCGTCGAACGATGGCTCCGCCGCAGTTACCTCACGCGCCCACTATTTTAGTTGGCAGTGAGAGGTGTGCAATGAGGCGCCACCGTCGACGCACATGGCCTCTGTAGCTTTCTGGAACTCGTGCTTGCCGGACTCGTCATCCTCGTCATGATCATCATCTTCCTCCTTATTGCGGCCCGAGCGGGCATCTCTTGTTGATTATCTTTGCCGCGGCGACCTCCTTGGTCGCCACGCTTCTTGCCGGACCCCTCAACACCATCCTGACCCTTCTCCTTGTCGCGCCTTTCATATTCAGCTTTCTGCTTTTCTGCAAGCAGCTCAACCTGCCGGAAGTTCTGGAGGTCATGGCCCTTGGTGCGGTGGATCTTGCAGTACTTCTTGTCGGAGCCTCCTGGCTTGTCGGCAGCCGCCAAGGCCCCGCAGGCGGCCCAACCGACAACTTCCTTGCGGAGTTCGTCTGCCTTGGCCTTATTGGTGGCGCCGGGGTCGCCGGATCACTCAACGACAAGCACGGTCTTGCCCTTACGCTTCGTGTTGCGGCGTCAGCCCTTCTTTGCTGGGGCGGCAGCGTCTTCGTCTGTGGAGTCGATTTTCGCACCGGCGTCTTCGCCAGGGTACTTCCTTCCTTCTTCAGGCCGAGCACATCTGTCAGCTAGAACATAAAGCTTGGCCACATCCTTGACCTTGTTCATCACCAGCACTTCACGCATCTTGCGGTTGCGCATGTTCTGATGAAACACACTGATGACGGCGGCGGGGTGAACATCTGGGATGTTGTACTGCACACAGCTGAACCTTTGGATGTACTTGTGCAGATTCTCACCATCCTTCTGGGGGATGACATGCAAATCACTTGCCTGGCCAGGAGCTTGGTGGCCTCCGGTAAAGGAGCCAACAAACTCGTGGCACAGATCCGACCAAGAAGAGATGGAATCCAATGGCAAGTGCATCAACCATGACATGATGTTGGGCTTAAGTGCCAACGGAAAGTAATTGGCGACACCTTGTCATTGCGAGCCCTGGCGGCTTGCATCGCGATAGTGTAGAAGCTGAGGCATTCCGACGGGTGAGTCTGGTCGTTGTACTTCTCCCCAACATCAGGCTTGAACGTGCGGTGGGAGGGCCACTGGAACTGCCGCTGCTCACGGGCAAAGGCCGAACAACCCACCTTGTAGGGTAGGTCACCGGAACCCCCCGGTGCTGGGTGGTCCATAGTGGGCCCCGCATGCCTATCTGACCGATAGCACGCTTCCCGGCGCCGCTCGATGGTGGTCCAAGCATCCTCCTGGGCTCGCTCCCGAAGAACTTGTCGTTCGTCGCGAAGGGCTCGTGGGTCAGACGACGCTGTGGAAACGTCATCACAGGCATCGGCCCGACGAGCCGGCGGCTGCTGTTGCTGGCGTGGGGGAGGAGAGTGCACCATGGTTGCGGCGCCTCCGGTCCTCCCACCATCGGCGTGTGCCGGCTCCACGAAGCGCCGGCACGAGGTTCCCGCTGGTCGCGGTTCATCTTTGTTGGCAAAGCTGATGAGGCTCCAAATGGTGGCTCGCCACACGTCGAGCTTCTCCATAGCAGGAGGGAAGTCGGGGAGCAGCTGCACGCGTGCCAATGCTTCCGCTGGTGTGGGAGGTGGCGAAAGTTGCCTGGACCGTGATGCGCTTCGACTTCTAACCATGTTGGAAAGAGCTCTATCACGGTCTCGCGGTCGCGCGCCGCTCCCGCCTGTGTCCAGGCGTGCACGCCGGCCTGGTGCGTCCTGAGAATGACGCAAAGGGCTCATCCCGCGGCGGCGCCCAGGGGCACTGTCGTTGTGGTGTTGCTCATCGCGCGCGGCTTGGGAAGGTCGCGGCGCGGGCGCCGGCTAGGGCATCATAGAGGCTGCCGTGCCGCCCGTGGGCCGCACGGCCATGCCTCCGGGCCCAGCGGCGCGTAGCTTGTCGTCTTGGGCCCAAACGATGCCGCTTGCCTAGCTCCGATTGCTAGAGTGTTGCGGATGCTCACGGGTCGTGCCTCCGGCACCACCCAAGGCCACCCCATCGCCCGCCCACGCTGGTGCGGACGGGCCGGCTCCGGACGACCCGATCGCTGTGATCCCCTTCTTCTTGGGGGCCATGGCGATGGTGAAGTTGGTGTGTTGGCTTCATAAACCGGATTTTCATAGCTTGCGTCCCCCACTTGGCGCGCCAAAGATGTTGGTGGAAACGACACCTATGGGATCACAGGTAATCCCTTCTACGGTTGGCAGGCGCAGGGCTGTGGAAAGAGCGGGTTTAGAAGATCAACACATGGGAATTTATCCAGGTTCGGGCCGCAAGTGATGCATAATACCCTACTCCTGCTGGTTTGTGTTTATCTAGTGTTCTTGGACCAGCTACAGAGCATGCAGGGTCCAAAAAGTCTGAATCCTTCTCCAGTATGCCTCAGGCCTCCTTTTATAGCCAAAGGGGTCGCCACAGTGGCATAGAGGAGGTGGAAAGTTTGTACTGTATACAAGTCTATCCCCTGACACCGTAGGACAAACGCATTTAATGCGCTGCCGACGTGCCCTCTCACTTTATCGAGGATGGCAAGGAAGCTCGTCTCGTCCGTCGTCGCCTCGTCTCGCTCTGACGCGCGTCCAAGCTGACTAGGCGTGCAGCACCACATTGGCTGGCTGGCTGCTAAGTTGGTGCGGTGGCAGAGTCTTCACGAAGATCTGCATGCCACCACGCAGGTGCTTGTTGAGTTGGCCTGGAAGCTGCACGTCGCCACGCAGGTGCCTACCTTGCTGGCGGGTTGACTGCTGTGTTGGAACGGCGATGGAGCCTTGGCAGGTGTGGGCCTGGCTGCGGACCCGCAGATGTCCCCAGCAAGGGCCTTGCCGGTGTCTCGCAGGTGTCCCCGACAAGGGTCTAGCCAGGGGTATTGTGAGCGTCCCCGGCAAGGATCTTGCCGAGGGTTTTCGTCTTCTAGTTCTCATCTAGTCTTGTATGTTCTTGGTCTTCACAAAGATCTGCATGCCATCATACAGGCGCCTCCCGAGCCTTGGTTCCAATGTTGTCGATGGTGTCGGAACTCTTAGGCTCAAGGGTGGCGGCCTTGCTGGTGTTGGGCAAGTTCCCCTGGCAAGGCTCTTGCCGGGGCTACGTAAGCTACCTCGGCAAGGCTCTTGCCGGGGAGAGCCCACCTTGTCCCTTCACTCCTCGCGCCTTTATCTTGATGCAGCTCTGGTAGCCTTGTTCCTTGCTTCCTCTGCCCCGCCAAGCGTGGCCGCAGGTGCGGCTACAACTGCCCATGCACAAGTAAAGGGGTACAGAAGGCCCTTACTTTTGTAGACCGACAGGATGATGCAGCACAACAGCGGTAGGTATTTCCCTCAATGATGAAACCAAGGTTATCGAACCAGTAGGAGAACCAAGCAACACTACATAAACAACACCTGCACACAAATAACAAACACTCGCAACCCGACGTGTAAAAGGGTTGTCAATCCCTTTGGTAACGGCGCTAGAAATTGGCAAACGGACGTGAGAGTGTAGTAAATATTGATAGATCGAATGCCAAATAAAATAGAGTGCAGCAAGGTATGTTTGTATTTTTGGTTTAATAGATCTGAAAATAAAAGCAAAGGAAAAATATATCGCAAAGGCAAATATATTAAAGAAGAGACCCGGGGGCCGTAGGTTTCACTAGTGGCTTCTCTCGAGAAAAATATTAAACGGTGGGTAAACAAATTACTGTTAGGCAATTAATAGAACTTCAGATAATCATGACGATATCCAGGCAATGATCATTATATAGGCATCACGTCCAAGATTAGTACACCGATTCCTGTGTGCATCTACTACTATTATCCACACATCGACCTTTATCAAGCATGCATCTAGTGTATTAAGTTCATGGAGAAATGAAGTAATGAAATAAGACCGATGACATGATGTAGACAAGATCTATTTATGTAGAAATAGACCCCATCGTTTTATCCTTAGTATCAACGATACATATGTGTCGGTTCCCCTTCTGTCACTGGGGTCAAGCACCGTAAGATCGAACCCACTACAAAGCACCTCTTCCCATTGCAAGATAAATAGGTCAAGTTGGCCAAACAAAACCCAAATATCGGAGAAAAAATATGAGGCTATAAGCAATCATGCATATAAGAGGTCAAAGAAGACTCAAATAACTTTCATGGATAAAAAGATAGATCTGATCATAAACTCAAAGTTCATCCGATCCCAACAAACACACCGCAAAAAGAGTTACATCATATGGATCTCCAATAGACCATTGTATTGATAATCAAAAGAGAGAGAGGAAGCTATCTAGCTACTAACTACGGACCCGTAGGTCTACAAAGAACTACTCACGCATCATCGGAGAGGCACCAATGGAAGTGGTGAACTCCTCCGTGATGGTGTTTAGATTGGATCTGGTGGTTCTGGACTCTGCGGTGGCTAGAATTGATTTTCGTCGACTCCCCTAGGGTTTCTAGAATATTGGGGTATTTATAGAGCAAAGAGGTGGTCCGGGGGGCACCCGAGGTGGGCACAACCCACCAGGGCGCGCTTGGGCCTCCAGGCACACCCTGGTGGGTTGTCCTCCCCTCGGAGCACCCCGCAGGCGCTTCTCCGGACCACTGGATGTCTTTTGGTCCAAAAAAAATCTCCAAAAAGTTTTGCTGCGTTTGGACTCCGTTTGGTATTAATTTCATGCGATGTAAAAAACATGCAGAAAACAACAACTGGCATTTGGCACTATTTCAATAGGTTAGTACCAAAAAATGATATAAAATGATTAGAAAACATCCAAGAATGATAATATAACAGCATGGAACAATCAAAAATTATAGATACGTTGGAGACGTATCAAGTGCTGATCTGATTGTTAGAAGAAATCGGTTCATGTCTGGAAAATTCTGGCAGGGACCAGTGCTATAATCCACATGTGGGTCCAGTGACATACTAGAAGTGACATTACATGTTCCTTCAAAAACTATGCTCAGACAATAGCCTTGAAATATTTTCATGGAATTATTGGTTACTCCTTTCTAAACCTTGCATCAACTAAAATTTGATAATCCATTGATCATTGTTTTAATTAGCAGTTGCCTCATTCTGAGGTATGCACTATAGATGGTTGCGCCCCATGTAACACCCCGGATGTAAATTTCCATATTCGTAACTCCAACTCTTGCCATTTTCAGCTATGTGTTATGATATTCCCTTCGTGGTCGGGTTTTGTCTTTCGTTTTGCATTTTGTTCATGTCATGCATCTCATATCATGTCATCATGTGCATCTCATTTGCATACGTGTTCGTCTCATGCATCCGAGCATTTTCCCCGTTGTCCGTTTTGCAATCCGGCACTCCCACATGCACCGGCGCACCCCTCTTGTTCCTTTCGTGAGCGGGTGTTAAACGTTCTCGGAATGGACCGAGGCTTGCCAAGTGGCCTTGGTATACCACCGGTAGACCACCTGTCAAGTTTCGTGCCATTTGGAGGTCGTTTGGTACTCCAACGGTTAACCGGGTAACCGCAAAGTCCTTTTGTGTGTTGCAGCAAAACCCCCCTCCAAACAACCCGAAACCCATCTAAGTCACTTCCATGCTCTAGGTCATTCCATCACGATCGTGTGGGCGAAAATCGCACTCCATTTTGAGTCTCCTAGCTCCCTATGCCTATATAAACACCTCCCCCCTCCGAAATCTGGGCGAAACCCTAGCAAAAATCGTCCCCTGCCGCCACCGGACGTGTCCACTCCGGGCGGACGCATCCCGCCGCCGCGCCCGACCAACCACAGCATGCCACGTGTCGCCTCCTCACCGCCTCCACCGCGCGAGCCTGCGAGGCCCGCGTCGGGCCCCCTGAGCCCACCTCCGTCCGCCACCAGGCCCCGCGGGAGCCCGCGCCCCGCTCTGCCGGCTACCCGCGCCGCGGCTCCGCCCGTCGTCCTCCCGCCAGCGCTCCTCCGCCGACCCTGCCGGCGCCGTTCGCCGCGCCCGACGCCGTCCCCCGCGCCGCCGCCCGTCCCGCACCGGCGCCCGAGCCCCGGCAAGCTCCTCTCCTCCTCCGGTCACCGCGTCTCCCTCCTCCCTCTCCCGAACTCACTCCGGCGAGCCCGAGCTCAAGCCCGCGCCGATCGGATCTGGAACCCGACGGTTGACACTCTCCCCGAGATCCCTCTGAATTCTTCCAAGTCCCATATTTTTTACATTATATGCTCCTGTTCATCGCATCATAACTCTTTGCATATAGCTCCGTTTCGTGCGTGTCATATAGTGAAATGTTCGTCTCGAGATGGTCTTCATTTTGTTCCATTATGCCATGTTCATTTGAGTCCATCTTGATGCCCAAATCTCTGGTGCAAGAGTGCTATATTCTGTTACCTGCTGTTACTTATCAGAACTTGAGGAATTGTTATATTTGTTGCATTTGATGTGTGCATCTTATGGGCATAAGCTCTACATGTGTTTTGATGTATGTCATGCCATATTTACAGAGGTGTAAGCCACGTATTTTTATGATCTCTTTGGTGACTAGCACAAGCATGCAAACTAGGCTTCGTGATGTTTCTGATTTCAGGGACTTTGTATTTTCACCAAGTCTGTGACTGCTGTTATTTTGTTGCTACGTATCCATGTGGCTACAAAGAGATCCATGCTCCTTTTGGTGATTTTCAGTAAGGTTGTTTTGTAGCTATAGTTGTGCTCTATCCATCGATTCCCCTGTTTGCAATTATGGAGTGCCATAGCATGTCTTAATCTTGCTCTACTTTCGCTATAAAATATTTCTGGCAGAATGTTTACGTGTTGTTCAATTTTGCCAAGTTTGTTGTAGTTGATCGATACATGCTATGACTTTGCTCTTGCCATGGATAGCTTCATAAACATGCCATCTTGCTGTAGGTATGCTTGTTTTGTCATGCATTACTTTGTGGTGAACGAATCAAGCTCACCAAGATGCCTTCATAAGTCTGTTTACTGCCATGCTCTGTTTTCTGCTAAGTCTGAAACCTGTTAACGAAACGTGCTATGTTTACATGGTTGCCATCATATCTTCTTGTCCTTTTTCGCTTATGGTCAGTAAGGGACTTTTGTCATATGAATTTAGTAGATTCATTCCATGCCTTGTTTTCCTATGTTAGATTCCTGTAGCTTGTGTTTTTCTTGCTCTGAACATTGCTACCTAATGCTGTTTCAGCCATGTCCAGTTTTTCACCAAGTCTGTGAACCTGATATCTTTTGCACTTTTTCCATGCTCGTTTGAACCTGTTATGTTGTGATCTAGCCGTAGCTCAGTGTTCATCTTTTGTCAAGCGTCTCCTGTAGAGTACTTCCATATGCTTTGTTGCTATCTTGGGGTGCTGTAGAATAGTTACTTGTTGCATTCTAAGTGTTATCATGCTGTTAATCGCATAATCATGTCATTCTTGTTTTGCTTGCCATTTGCAAACCGTGCATCCGTTTCCGGTGATCTTTATATCGATTTCAACCGAAATCATCTCATCTTTCCAGTGGCATGCTTGGTTTGCCAAGTTACTGCCTTGTTCATCATTTTTCTTCCGGAGCACGCATATGCATCACATACCACATCTCGCATATCATACATGTTTTGCATCATGTTGCTTGTGCATTTCTCGTGATTGGTTGTGGTTCCATTGCTTGTGTTCTTGCTGTGGGTAGAGCCGGGAGACGAGTTTGTGAATGAGGAACTTGTTGAGTACGCTTGCGAGGATCAAGATTTCGACAACTCTGAGAACCTTGCAGGCAAGATGACCATACCCTCGAAATCACTTCTATCTTTGCTTTGCTAGTTGTTCGTTCTATTGCTATGCTGCGCTACCTACCACTTGCTATATCATGCCTCCCATATTGCCATGTCAAGCCTCTAACCACCCTTCCTAGCAAACCGGTGTTTGGCTAAGTTACCGCTTTTGCTCAGCCCTTCTTATAGCGTTGCTAGTTGCAGGTGAAGTTGAAGTTGGTTCCATGTTGGAATATGGATATTTTGGAATATCACAATATCTCTTATCTAATTAATGCATCTATATATTTGGTAAAGGGTGGAAGGCTCGGCCTTATGCCTGGTGTTTTGTTCCACTCTTGCCGCCCTAGTTTCCGTCATACCGGTATTATGTTCCTTGAGTTTGCGTTCCTTACGCGGTTGGGTGATTTATGGGACCCCCTTGACAGTTCGCCTTGAATAAAACTCCTCCAGCAAGGCCCAACCTTGGTTTTACCATTTGCCACCTAAGCCTTTTTCCCCTGGGTTTTCGCGAGCCCGAGGGTCATCTTTATTTTAACCCCCCCCCCCCCCGGGCCAGTGCTCCTTCGAGTGTTGGTCCGAACCGAGCAGCCTGCGGGGCCACCTCGGGGAAACTCGAGGTCTGGTTTTACTCGTAGCTTGACTTATCTGGTGTGCCCTGAGAACGAGATATGTGCAGCTCCTATCGGGATTTGTTGGCGCATCGGGCGGCTTTGCTGGTCTTGTTTTACCATTGTCGAAATGTCTTGTAAACCGGAATTCCGAGACTGATCGGGTCTTTCCGGGAGAAGGTTTATCCTTCGGTGACCGTGAGAGCTTATAATGGGCTAAGTTGGGACACCCCTGCAGGGTATTATCTTTTGAAAGCCGTGCCCGCGGTTATGAGGCAGATGGGAATTTGTTAATGTCCGGTTGTAGAGAACTTGTCACTTGACCCAATTAAAATACATTAACCGTGTGTGTAGCCGTGATGGTCTCTTCTCAGCGGAGTCCGGGAAGTGAACACGGTTTGAGTTATGGATGAACGTAAGTAGTTTCAGGATCACTTCTTGATCATTTCTAGCTTCGCGACCGTTGCGTTGCTTCTCTTCTCGCTCTCTTTTGCGTATGTTAGCCACCATATATGCTTAGTGCATGCTGCAGCTCCACCTCATTACACCATCCTTTCCTATAAGCTTAAATAGTCTTGATCTCGCGGGGTGAGATTGCTGAGTCCTCGTGACTCACAGATTCTACCAAAACAGTTGCAGGTGCCGACGATGCCAGTGCAGATGACGCAACCGAGCTCAAGTGGGAGTTCGATGAGGAACGTGGTCGTTACTATATTTCGTTTCCTGATGATTAGTAGTGGAGCCTAGTTGGGACGATCGGGGATCTAGCATTCGGGGTTATCTTATTTTCATTTGGATTTGACCATAGTCGGTCTATGTGTGGATTTTGTATGATGTATGAATTATATTTATGTATTGTGTGAAGTGGCGATTGTAAGCCAACTCTCGTTATCCCATTCTTGTTCATTACATGGGATTGTGTGAAGATGACCCTTCTTGCGACAAAACAACAATGCGGTTATGCCTCTAAGTCGTGCCTCGACACGTGGGAGATATAGCCGCATCGTGGGCGTTACACCCCATTACAAACTACATGATCATTTTGGTAGGAAATTTGTTATTGAATAATCTAGAAAACAGAGGGTTGAGTAGTAAAAGGTTATTGCAGCTATCTGGATGTATGCTAAGTTACTGTTCTAATGTTTTATAGCAGAACAAACACGTTGACCATATCGATGATGTTTATCAAGTGACACATATTACCGAAAAGGAAAAAACGGGTGGAACCCATAAGATTCCATTTAGAGAAAGACTATCTTTCGAGAGATCGGGAAGATTGCATCTGTCCTTAATCCAAAAAAGGATTTTCCTATACATGTCCGAATGCTATTTCACATCTACATTTCCGTTTTGTCATTAAGTTACGTTCTTCACAAAATCAATCTTTCTCATTCTCAAAATTCTTTTTTACATATAAAAGCTCAACTGAGGAGGGAAATCTAGAGATAGTCAATCATTACTTCTTTCTAAAACTAAGGAAAGAAATAGGATAGACCATCCTTTTTTTTCAAAAGATACACAAAAGTGTTGCAACTTACAAGTACTCTGTAATATGGATAGTATGACATTAGAGGGCATGGATGGACGGTGCTTATACCACTTTATGGAAAGAGGGAGGGGGGAAGGAAGATGCAATCTATTAATAATGTAAAATGCACGAGTACAAGATTAATTCTCACCGTCACTCCCGGGCACCATAATCACCTGTGAACCCTACCAACTAGCGGGTTGTTCTCTGCGTGATTTGAGATGATTGGTATTGCATCACTACAAAATATATGCTCTCAAGCCTGTTTTTTAGGACAACACTATTCTAATCCCAGGATTAGAATAGTTATTTGGATCACATCAGCCCCTATAAGGGCCCGACGGACCCTTCCCGAACTTCCCGAACTACCGGCCCGCCCCGACAGGATCCCACCTGACCCCTAGGCCGCCCCGACAGGATCCACCTAATCCCCCAATACCGATCCCGAGCCGCCCCAACCCTCGATCCCCGACCTCCCCCCGTGATTCTCCGCCGTACTTCACTGGATCCGGCTCCTCCCCCTGTCTCCACCTCCTAGACGACCGACACCTCCCCTTCGTCTCCAGCTCCTGGCCGAACGGATCCGGCACCACCCCTCCGTCGCCACCTCCTGTCCGACATCCAGCGCGGGCGAGCGAGCGACGGCGGACGCCGGCGAAGCCGCCAGATTTCTGCGACGAACGACCGCCATGGACTTTCGGAAGCCTCCTCATCGGTCCATCCTCACCGCCCAACGGCATAGCAGAGCTCATGACGACCAAGGCACAACCTACGGCGAACGGCGCGACCAAGGAAGCATCTCGGCGGCGGAGGCCGCATCGGTGGCGCCTTCAAATCTATCAACGGTAGATGAACTTCCTCACTCTTCTTGCCTTCTCCTTCAATCTCGCCCTGCCTGACCTTCTTGCTTCGTGCAGATGAACTTCGTTCCCTTTGCAAGACAAGGATTTCCGTGGAATTCCTCTCCTAGCTCCTCGATGAATTGCTCTCAGGGTGGCCTATCTACTGCTGGAAAAAGGTTGGCCGGACTTCTAGCCAGGGTATGATTGAACTTCCTTCAGTCTGTTATTTTCTTGCAGCCATGTGAAGTTCTGGTAGTGTGTGAGCCTCAGTCCAGGCTACAAACATTAGAAAATCTGCCTGCATTCATATGTAAAAAAACAAAATGTGAAAAACTATTGTGAAGTTCAAGTAGTAAGTCTGCTAGAGTTCACGTTAGTATGTATCTGGTTGTGTGCAAAAAATAAAAGGAAAATGAAACATATAAATGATCACGTGAAGGTCAGGTTGGTATGCACTAGTGGTTCAACCATTCAAACTCATGAAGGTTAGGTTTTTTAACTGTATGTGGAGAGTGCTCAGTTCAGGTACATAAGAAATCAAGATAGTGTGGAATAAATATTTGTGAGGTTCATTCTGTGAAGAATGCTCAGTTTAGGTACACAAGTATGGGCAGATGCTCACCTCAGTTCAGGCTATACATGAACACCACTTTTTATATGAGAAGTTCAGGCTGTGAATAATGCTCAGTTCAGTTACAAAAGTATAGGTAGATGTAACTTGTCTGCTAATAAACATTTTTTTCTTTTATGGCAGCAAGACGAGAGACGCATGAAGAAGCTTAGTAGTTCCCAGCAGCAAGTACACAATCCTAAGCATGTACGCGTTGCACCACCCTCTCAATGGGTCACACCTCAAATGCACCAACAGCATTACCAACCTACTCCACACCAAAATTGGATGACACCCGAAACACATGGAGACTACAAAGACGCTGGGTCATAGCCCTATCCGCACAACTTTGCGCCTCCACCTAATTGGCTGACACCGGAAATCCCATGCGGATTCTTTGTATCCACCAGCAGACTCCCAAGCACGCCGATGGAGGAGGGGGTTAGCTCAAGTCCTACGTGTAGCTCTGGAGGTTATCCTGGTGTGCCTCGTCAATGCTAAAGGGAAGCAACTAAACCAGATCCCAGGAAAAATCCAATAGGAACACACACACGAAGGAGAGTGCTCCGCACACTACCACCATTGGATGCTGCTGCTGCTGCTACAACTCAGAATTGTAGGGGGCATAAGGTATATGGATTGCTTCACAAAACAAGAGAGCAAACCAAAACCAGGATCGCAATACCTCCACAACCACCTCAAGCAAAAAGGACGCAAACAAGAGAGAGGACATCTTCAGCCCTCCTTCCTCCTCGTGATCCACTCCTGCATCCTGCTATGATAACTCCGCCGTGCACCATCCCAGAGGGCCGGCAGCAGACTCTGGTGGAGTTGCGATCATACACGCACGTAAGTGAAACAAAAATCTAGGTATTTATATATGCATCTTGTATTATCTGCAAATTTTCTGCTCCCTCAAGGATAACAAGTTCATAAACTGCATTTTAACATGTCGTTTGGATTATTTTTTCTTTTTCTGCAGATGCCGGATCTCCCAGATTAACTAATACTAAGACTAAAGATGCGATTCCAGAATGTAGAGAAAGCAAGGGAATTTAATAACAGATACGCTAGACACGCTGGTTTTGGAATCAGGAAGACGGGAGGGAATGACAACCACAAGTATTTTTTGCGTGTTCCAAGGGAAACACACAACTTCTATTTCAGAGGCTGACAAGCAATGAAACAAAACATCGTAGAGGACAAGCTGCACTGCAAGAATGAGGGTGAAGGTGCAGGAGGATAACACATGTGTGGTAGTGGACATTGAGTAAAATCATAATCACCAACTTATGCAAACTGATGACATGCTGGTAGTCTTGCACTCACATAAGAATTATGACCCCACTATTCTGGAGTACGTAAAGCTCCTGCAGTACCATGATGTCAAGCATACAACAATCATGTCCATGCTTTTAGAAAACTAAGATGGAAGCTACTTCCTAAGCATGACCGGACGAGACCTACTAAACCAGTAAGTATTCAAAAATGCACATACTGCAAATGTACATAGCATCCTAAGTCACCACCCTTTGCTAGCAAAAATAACAAATGCATGTTTGCATATAATTTGCAGGAAAGCCATAAATACAAGGAAAGATGATTTGGATGATGTATTGAAACTTGTATCTTTCTTCAAAGACATGAAGGCAATCAATGATGAGTTTTTCTATGACATACAAGTAGACAACGACAAGTCAATTAAAAACATTTTGTGGTCCAATGCAAGCTGACGGGGAGCATATCAAGACTTTGGCGATTGCCTAACATTCGACACAACTTACAAGACCAACATATTTCATATGCCTCTAGAAGTGTTTGTTGGAACAAACCATCATTTGCAATCAATGATATTTTCTGTTGCCCTGATCAGAGACGAAGATGCAAAGTCATTCAAGTGGCTGTTCGATACATTTGTACGGTGCATGAATAACAAACACCCAACTTCCATTCTAACAGGTAGGTTCAAAAAAAAACTCTACAAGTTTCATCATCTTTTCAGTCTATGGGTCTGTATTGGGTACACTGGTTTTATCTGAAAAATGTAAAGCAAACATCTCAACCACTGTTAGCACATAAGTCCAACAAAACAGTATAAGAAGCAAAATTATATGTCACATGTAAGAAAAATATAGTTCTTGATGTGAATTTCAAATAGAGGAACCATAGAAGTTCAAGGACACTTCTCTAAGAAAAAACATATGAAACATGTTCAGGAAAAATATAGTTATGTATGTGAAGTTCAAGCACTGGTACCACAGAAGTTCAACAACACTGATGTAAACAAAAAATTGTGTTACATTATTAGTTAGTCCTACTACTACCTATGAAGTTCAAGTACTTGAACAACATAAGTTCAACAACACCGCTTTAAGGAAAAATATATGTGACATTATTAGTTAGTCCTACTCCTACCTGTGAAGTTCAAGTACTTGTACAACATATGTTCAACCTGTGAAGTTCAAGTACTTGTACAACATAAGTTCACCATCAGTGAAAAAAGCAAGTTTCATTTTTTTAATTCATGCAGACCAGTGCCCGTCGATGGCGAAAGCCATACCACAATCATTCCCAAACACCGTCCACAACCTATGCCGTTGGCACATCCAGAAGAAGTTCAGGGAATACTCGCATTGCTATACAAAAAGTATAAAACATTAAAAGAGGAGTTCATAGCAATCTTAAACTGGCCGCTAATGCCAACGGAGTTTGAAACTGCCTGGGCTGAACTCGTGCAAAAGTACAACCTGCAGAACAACTAGATGATGATGCAGCTGTGGAATGATAGAAAATGTGGATATCAGCATATTACAAGAACATTTTTTGTGCTAGAATGACTTCTACACAACGAAGCGAGAGCATGAATCACGTGCTCAAGAGAGGGTTTGTCAGGGGGACCCAGAACCTACACAAGTTTGCTAGGCAGGTAAATGCTTGCATACAAACTCAGAATGCAGAAGGAGAACAAGCAAACAATGACCAGCATGGTATGAAGAAAAAAACACCCCATCATATTGTGTCTTCCTTCAACATGTGCACTTTGTATTTTAAAAATGAAACCCATGACTCTGCTTCGACTAATATCTTATTTTTTTGACATGTGCAGACCAATCCTATGGAAAAACAACTTACGTAGGTTCTTGAGCAGAGTGTACATCGAGATGAGTACTAGGATGAGAAAAGCCACACTATTTCGTGCAAAGCCTACAGCAGAGCCCACTAAGTACCTTGTGTACTACCACAACAAGGCTGGCCATGATGATGAAGAAAGATTTGCCTAGTCAAAGCATGAATTCCAGTTTGTAGCTGACCCAGATAATGAAATATATGAGTGTGAATGCAAGCTTTTGACACACATGGCTGAGCGGAAAAACAAACTCATAAAATACCTAAACTAGTACTACCATATCAAATATATGAAACTCATTATCTGGCTCACAAACTATGTATTCTGCATTCATCACAAAAATGCAGGCTTGTACTGCATTCACATCATGAACATACTGGACTACCTGAAGCCTGACAAATTTCCAGACAAGTATATCCTCAAAAGGTACACAAAGGCTGCAAAATCACAACCAACATTTGATACAAGGGACTACAACACAACTGTATCGGATGGCAGCTCAAGACTATCGAAGAAAGACATCTTGCTGCAGCTAAATTTGATGGTTAACGAGAAAGCGATGAGATGTGACCAGCAATATGACAGAGTCTTCTATGTTCTCAAGAGGCTCGCGGAAGAACTTGATGCAATACATTCGGCAAATTGAGCGGATGCTGACGAAAGGATGGCTGAAGAGGATGCTGAAATTGAATATGACCTTCAATGTTATGAAGCTGAAAAGCTCCAGACCGCTGCTCAAGCCAACCAATGCAAGCAGGGTGTTGACCAACTAATGCAGCAGTAGCAACAAGAGACGATGAAACTTCCACTATACTCTGAAACAAAGGGTAGGAAGAAACTTTCTGCAGCAAAGAAAAGTGACAAGAGAGCTCAAATAAAGGCACCATCTGCAAATAGAGTCGTCGTGCTTGATGAGAATGGAGTGCCACTTGGACACAGGCAATGTAGTGTGTGCAAAAAGGTTGCAGGACACAACAAACTCACATGTCCAACACTCTTAGAAAGAAACAATGCCGAGGAGGTCAATCAAGCCAAAGTTCAAAAACAGCAGCCCAAAGTTATAGAACAAAACAAGGGACCACACCCACAGAAAGCAAGTAGCAGGCTTTGTAGCATATGCAAGGAGTATGAACCTCACAATGCAAGAACATGCCCGAAGCGCAGATCCTCAAAAGACAAGCAAAAAGCCAAAGAAGAAACAGAAAGCAAAACCTAGAGCCAGCAACAAGAAAGTGGTGGAAGATGAAGAGGAAGACGAAGATGAAGACATCATCGAAGAAGAGGAAGATGAAGAGGAGGAGGAAGTGGAATACGAGGAGGAAGAGGAAGATGAATAGGACAATGAACAGGAAGAGGACTATGAAGAGGAAGAGGAACATGTCAAGCAAAAACCACTACAACCAAAGCCTAGGAGGAGCGCATGGCTGATGAATAGTTAGACTAGGTCAATTAAACAAAGCAAACTTATGTCATGTCAATGTGCATAATGTCATTACACTTTTGAAACAGTATTTTAGGAGAATCTTACTTGAACTTCTATTGTTGAATGTTCAAAGAAATTATACAGTAGAAGTTCAAGTAAGCTTACTGCAGAAGTCTTGGTATAGTATGAGAGGAGGTGCTGGTGATGTATTGCATGAAAGAGCAAGCAGTAATAAAATGAAAAATATACATTGTGAAGTTCAAGTAATATTACTGCAGAAGTCATGGTATATTATGAGAGGAAGTGATGTGCTAGTGATGTATTCCATAAAAGTGCAAATCAAGAATAAAAATGAAAAATATACACTATGAAGTTCAAGTAAGATTACATTGGAAGTTCTGGTATATTATGACAGGAGGTGCTGGTGTTGTATTCCATAAAAGAGCAAGCAGGAATAATTATACAGTATGAAGTTCAGGTTAGCTTACAGAAGAAGTTCTGGTATATAAATCGATGTAGGAAAAAAATATGCTTAAAGAAAATAAGTATTGCCATATGAACCATGGTTAGCAAGCCTAAGACAATGCGTTCACATATGGAGTTATGTTTGGATACGTGCAGAAGTTCATGTACAATGCCGACAAAAGATAAAGAAACATAAAGGAGTGTATGAGAATATTTTTGCACGAAGTCATAGTTGAAATCCATTCACAGTTGAAAAATCACAAAAAAACACATATAGATTATATGCAAAAGGCTACATATTGGTTGAGTTGAAAAATACCAATACATTACACAACACGGAAAATCCTCTCCATCTGAAACTAGCAGCCCAGCCAGATCTCAAGCAGAAGTTCAAGTCAATGATCATATGTTGGGGCCCAAAATTAAACAACACAAAAAAATAGCAGTTCAACCATAGCCCAGAGAGAAGTTCAAGTACATATGTTGGGGAAAAAACATACAACACATTGATACTGAGAACGATGTAGTACATTGAAATTTACAAGCCAAATCATTCTTCACACCAAATACATTTGTCCTCATTATCATAAATAATAGTGCTGAACCTATAGATACACAAATTACTAAACCATTCTTACAACCAAATCTTTACGGAATCGTTCCAATCATTATCAAACCTAAATCTTTACGAAATCAAATCTACACTGAAACTAATGCTTCGAATTCACGGCCCCAAGGACTGGATCTCGGCAGGAAGATCTGTACGCACGATTTCATTCTTCTCGCTAAAGATTAGAGTGTGCATGAACTCAGCCTTCCAGTCATCTTCAGCAACCTGCAAACAAGAAATGAAATGATGGTTTAGTAAAGGATAACTAAAACCACAGCAGGAGCGTCTCAGCAAAAACACACAAGAAAAATGAAAAGATGATGAGACAAGTGTTGGGGAACGTAGCAGAAATTTAAAATTTTCTACGTATCACCAAGATCAATCTATGGAGTCATCTAACAACGAGAGAGAGGGGAGTGCATCTACATACCCTTGTAGATCGCGCGCGGAAGCATTCAAGAGAACGGGGTTGATTGAGTCGTACTCGTCGTGATCCAAATCACCGATGATCCTAGCGCCGAACGGACGGCACCTCCGTGTTCAACACACGTACGGAGCGGGGACGTCTCCTCCTTCTTGATCCAGCAAGGGGAGAGGAGAAGTTGATGGAGATCTAGCAGCACGACGGTGTGGTGGTGGAAGTACCGGGATCCCGGCAGGGCTTCGCCAAGCGCAAGCGGGGAGGAAGAGGTGTCACGGGAGGGAGGGAGGCGCCAGGGCTTGGGGTGCTGCTCCCATGTGCCTCCCCACTATATATAGGGGTGGAGGGGGCTGATTTCTTGCCCTCCAAGTCCATTGGGGCGTTGGCAAAGGTGGGGGAAAGAAATCCCATCATTTCCCTTCCCCACCGATTGTTATCCCCCTTTTTTAGGGATCTTGATCTTATACCTTCGGGATACGATCCTTCTAAGGTGGGATCTTGGTGCGCCTTGACCAGGGGTGTGGGGCCTTGCCCCCACTACCCACGTTCATGTGGGTCCCCCCATGCAGGTGGGCCCCACTTCGGAACCTTCTAGAACCTTCCCGGTACAATACCGAAAAATCCCGAACATTTTCCGGTGGCCAAAATAGGACTTCCCATATATAAATCTTTACCTCCGGACCATTCCCGAACTCCTCATGATGTCCGAGATCTCATCCGGGACTCTGAACAACTTTCGGTTAACCGCATACTAATATCTCTACAACTCTAGCGTCACCGAACCTTAAGTGTGTAGACCCTACGGGTTCGGGAGACATGCAGACATGACCGAGACGACTCTTCGGTCAATAACCAACAGCGGGATCTGGATACCCATGTTGGCTCCCACATGTTCCACGATGATCTCATCAGATGAACCACGATGTCGAGGATTCAATCAGTCCCGTATACAATTCCCTTTGTCAATCAGTACGTTACTTGCCCGAGATTCGATCGTCAGTATCCCAATACCTTGTTCAATCTCATTACCGGCAAGTCACTTTACTCGTACCGTAACGCATGATCCCGTGGCTAACTCCTTAGTCACATTGAGCTCATTATGATGATGCATTACTGAGTGGGCCCAGAGATACCTCTCCGTCATACGGACTGATAAATCCCAGTCTCGATTCGTGCCAACCCAACAGACACTTTCGGAGATACCTGTAGTGCACCTTTATAGCCACCCAGTTACGTTGTGACGTTTGGTACACCCAAAGCATTCCTACGGTATCCGGGAGTTGCACAATCTCATGGTCTAAGGAAATGATACTTGACATTAGAAAAGCTCTGGCAAACAAACTACACGATCTTGTGCTATGCTTAGGATTGGGTCTTGTCCATCACATCATTCTCCTAATGATGTGATCCCGTTATCAATGACATCCAATGTCCATGGTCAGGAAACCATAACCATCTATTGATCAACGAGCTAGTCAACTAGAGGCTTACTAGGAACATGTTGTGGTCTATGTATTCACACATGTATTACGGTTTCCAGTTAATACAATTATAGCATGAACAACAGACAATTATCATGAACAAGGAAATACAATAATAACCATTTTATTATTTCCTCTAGGGCATATTTCCAACAGTCTCCCACTTGCACTAGAGTCAATAATCTAGTTCACATCGCCATGTGATTAACACTCAAAGTTCACATCGCCATGTGACTAATACCCAAGAGTTTACTAGAGTCAATAATCTAGTTCACATCACCATGTGATTAACACTCAATGAGTTCTAGGGTTTGATCATGTTATGATTACGAGAGAGGTTTTAGTCAACGGGTCTGCAACATTCAGATCCGTGTGTGCTTTGCAAATCTCTATGTCATCTTGTAGATGCAGCTACCACGCGCTACTTGGAGCTATTCCAAATAACTGCTCTACTATACGAATCCGGTTCACTACTCAGAGTCATCCGGATTAGTGTCAAAGTTTGCATCGACGTAACCCTTTACGACGAACCCCCTTTCCACCTCCATAATCGAGAAAATTCCTTAGTCCACTAGATACTAAGGATAAGTTTGACCGCTGTCATGTGATCCCTTCCTGGATCACTATTGTACCCCTTGACTAACTCATGGCAAGGCACACTTCAGGTGCGGTACACAGCATAGCATATTGTAGAGCCTACGTCTAAAGCATAGGGGACGACCTTCGTCTTTTCTCTTTCTTCTGCCGTGGTCAGGTCTTGAGTCTTACTCAATACTCACACCTTGTAACACAGCCAAGAACTCCTTCTTTGCTGATCTATTTTGAACTCCTTCAAAATCTTGTCACGGTATGCATTCATTTGAAAGTACTATTAAGCGTTGGGTCCAAAATCTTGAGTTCATATCCGATCTAGGTGTCATACCTAGTGCATCGGGTCCAATGAAAATCTTCTGTGACAATACAGGTGCAATTGCCTTGGCAAAGGAATCGAGATTTCACAAGAGGACCAAGCACATCAAGAGACGCTTCAATTCCATCCGGGACCAAGTCCAAGTGGGAGACATAGAGATTTGAGAGATACATACGGATCTGAATGTTGCAGACCCATTGACTAAGCCTCTTCCACGAGCAAAACATGATCAGCACCAAGGCTCCATGGGTGTTAGAATCATTACTGTGTAATCTAGATTATTGACTCTAGTGCAAGTGGGAGACTGAAGGAAATATGCCCTAGAGGCAATAATAAAGTTATTATTTATTTCCTTATATCATGATAAATGTTTATTATTCATGCTAGAATTGTATTAACCGGAAACATAATACATGTGTGAATACATAGACAACAGAGTGTCACTAGTATGCCTCTACTTGACTAGCTCGTTGATCAAAGATGGTTATGTTTACTAGCCATAGACAAAGAGTTGTCATTTGATTAACGGGATCACATCATTAAGAGAATGATGTGATTGACTTGACCCATTCCGTTAGCTTAGCACTTTGATCGTTTAGTATGTTGCTATTGCTTTCTTCATGACTTATACATGTTCCTATGACTATGAGATTATGCAACTCCCGTTTACCGGAGGAACACTTTGTGTGCTACCAAACGTCACAACGTAACTGGGTGATTATAAAGGTGCTCTACAGGTGTCTCCGAAGGTACATGTTGGGTTGGCGTATTTTGAGATTAGGATTTGTCACTCCGATTGTCGGAGAGGTATCTCTGGGCCCACTCGGTAATGCACATCACTATAAGCCTTGCAAGCATTGCAACTAATGAGTTAGTTGCGGGATGATGTATTACAGAACGAGTAAAGAGACTAGCCAGTAACGAGATTGAACTAGCTATTGAGATACCGACGATCGAATCTCGGGCAAGTAACATACCGTTGACAAAGGGAACAACGTATGTTGTTATGCGGTTTGACTGATAAAGATCTTCGTAGAATATGTGGGAGCCAATATGAGCATCCAGGTTCCGCTATTGAACTAGCTATTGACCGGAGACGTGTCTCGGTCATGTCTACATAGTTCTTGAACCCTTAGGGTCCGAACCCTTAAAGTTCGATGAAGGTTATATTATGAGTTTGTGTTTTGATGTACCGAAGGTAGTTCGGAGTCCCGGATGTGATCACGGACATGACGAGGAGTCTCGAAATGGTCGAGATGTAAAGATCGATATATTGGACGACTATGTTCGGACACCGGAATGGTTTCGGGTAGTATCGGGCATATACCGGAGTACTGGGGGGTTACCCCCCGGTGAGACTAATGGGCCTATTGGGCCCTAGTGGAGAAGAGGATGGGCGGCCTAGGGCAGCCGCGCGCCCCCTCCCCCCCCCCATTCCGAATTGGACAAGGAAGGGGGGCGGCGTCCCCCCTTCCTTTCCCCCTCTCTCTCCTTCCCGGTGGGAGTAGGACTCCTCATGGGGCGCGCCTAGGGTGGCCGGCCCCCTCCCCCTCTTCCACTCCTTTATATACGGGGAGGGAGGCACCCCTTGGAGACACAAC